>NC_137275.1:101685000-102935000 GCF_054371585.1 Giraffa tippelskirchi
AAAAATATTTTAAAAAATTCAATATATACTTTTTTAAAAATTTTATTAATTTATTTTAATTGGAGGCTAATTACTTTACAATATTGTAGTGGCTTTCACCATACATTGACACGAATCAGCCACGGGTATACTTCTTAAAAGAACACTAAACCAACTAAGAAAAGAACTTTCCAAACTCGATAAGCAATATTTATAAAAACTCTACAGCTAATACACTTAATGGTAAAAGGCTGAACTTGTACCCTCTAAGATATGGAATAAGGCAAGCATCTCCAATATCATCACTTCAATTCAGCTGTTCTAATTCAGCAATTCTAGAGTCCTACTAGTGCACTAAAGAAAGAAAATAAAATAAAAAGCAGACAGATTAGAAAGCAAAATAAAAATCTGACTCTCAGATAACATGATTATTGTATAAAACTGCTATAACATCTACAAAAACGTCACAAGAACTAAAAAGTTAATTTAAAAAGTTATGGAATACAAGATCAATTAAAAATCTATTGCATATCTATATAATAACAAGAAATAATCACAAATTTAAATTTTGAAGTTTTCATTTACAAAGCTTCAAAGAATGATAAAATACTTAGAGATAATCTGAAAAAAACTGTGTAAGATACGTGTACTGAACTCTACAGAATTTAGCCAATGAAAATTAAAGAAGTCAAAAATAAATTGGGAAATACACTGTGTCCATGGGTTAAAAGGCTCAATTTCATTAAGCTGTTACTCTCCTCAAAATTAAACTGTAGATACAAAGCAATCCCAATCATAATCCCTGCAGGGGTTTTTTTTGTTGGTTTTTTGTTTTTGTAGAATTGACTAGCTGATTCTAAAATTTATATGGAAATGCAAAGGACCAAAAAAGCCAAAACAACTTTGAGAAAGAACAAAAACTTTGAAGAGTCACACTACCTTACTTCAAGATTCATTATAAGCTACAGTAATCAATACAATAGTGCTAAGATAAACAGACTAACTGAACAGCAATGAGATTTCAGAAATATATTCAAACATACATTAACCATTGATTTTTGGCAGACACCATTCAATGGAGAAAGAATAGTATTTTCAACAAATAGTTCTAGAAAAAGACCCATAGTCATACGGAACATCATAAAGCAAACTTTAACCCATATTACACATCATGTACAAAAATGAATCAAAGTGGGTCACGGACCAATATGTACAGCCTAAAACTATAAACTTCTAGGAAAAAAGCAAAAGTATAATTTAGTTTCAAAAGTTAGCTACTTCATAAAAATTTAGGACATCTTTTCTTTGAAAGATACTGTTAAAAGAATGAAAAGACAATACACAGACAAGAGAAACTATTAGCAAATCACATATTTAATCAGGAATTTGTATTGACAATATTTAAGGAACTCTCTATGACTCCATATTAAGAAAACAAACCACCTAATAAAAACTGGGCAAAATATTTGAAAAGATACTTCCCAAAAAATCATATATAGACAGCAAATATGCATATAAGAAAGATACTCAACATCATTATTCATAGAGTAAATGCAAATTGCACTCATCTCACATGCTAGCAAATTAATGCTCAAAATTCCCTAAGCCAGACTTCAACAGTACCCGTGAACTTCCAGATATTCAAGCTGGATATAGAAAAGGCAGAGGAACCAGAGATCAAATTGCCAACATCCGTTGGATCATCAAAAAAGAAAGAGAGTTCCAGAAAAACATTTACTTCTGCTTTACTGACTGCACCAAAGCCTTTGATTGTGTGGAACACAACAAGCTGTGGAAAATTCTGAAAGAGATGGGAATACCAATCCACCTGACCTGCCTGCTGAGAAATCTGTATGCAGGTCAAGAAGCAACAGGTTAGAACCAGAAATGGAACAACAAAATGGTACCAAATCAGGAAAGGAGTACCTCAAGGCTGTATATTGTCACCCAGTTTCTATAACTTATATGCAGAATACATCATGCCAAATGCTAGGCTGGATGAACCACAAGCAGGAATCAAGATTGCAGGGACAAATACCAATAACTTCAGATACGCAGATGACACCACCCTTATGACAGAAAGTGAAGAGGAACTAAAGAGTCTCTTGATGAAAGTGAAAGAGGAGAGTGAAAAAGCTGGCTTAAAACTCAACATTGGGAAAACTAAGATCATGGCCCCTGGTCCCATCACTTCATGGCAAATAGATGGGAAAACAATGGAAACAGTGACAGACTTTATTTTCTTGAGTTCCACAATCACTGCAGATTGTGACTACAGCCATGAAATTAAAAGATTCTTGCTCCTTGGAAGAAAAGCTATGGCCAAACTTGACAGCATATTAAAAATCAGAGACATTACTTTGACAACAAAGATTCGTCTAGTCAAGGCTATAGTTTTTCCAGTAGTCATGTATGGATGTGAGAGTTGGATTATAAAAAAAGCTGAATGGTGAAGAATTGATACTTTTGAACTATTGTTGTTGGAGCAGATTCTTGAGAGTCCAAGACTGCAAGGAGATCAAATCAGTCAATCCTAAAGGAAATCAGTCCTGAATATTCATTGAAAGGACTGATGCTGAAGCTGAAACTCCAATACTTTGGCCACCTGATGAGAATAACTGACTCATTGGAAAAGACCCTGATGCTGGGCAAGATTGAAGGCAGAAGGAGAAGGGGAGGACACATGATGAGATGGTTGGATGGCATCACCAACTCGATGGGCATGAGTTTGAGCTAGCTCTGGAAGTTGATGATGGACGGGAAAGCCTGGTGTGCTGCAGTCCATGGGGTCACAAAGACTCGGACATGACTGAGCCACTGAACTGAACTGAAATACAAATTAAATTCACTTCTGTAGTGGCTCTGATGGTATGGAAACTGCCTGCAATGCAGGAGACCAGGGTTGAATTACTGGGTCGGGAAGATCTCCTGGAGAAAAGAATGGCAACCAACACCAGTATTCTCACCTGGAGAATTCCATGGACAGAGGAGCCTGCAGGCTATAGCCCATGGCATCTCAAAGAGTCACACACAACTGAGTGACTAACACTTTCACTTTCAAATGTAAATTAAGACCACAATAATATACCACTAAGCATCTATTAAAATAGTTAAAAAGATAAGCCATACCAACTCTTGCAAGGATGTGAATCAAAATCAACTGGTACTCTCATACTCTGTAGTGGGGATGTAAAATGGTGCAATCACATTGAAAAATAATTTGACAGGGTCATAAAAATTCCAGTATGCAACTACCACACGACTTAGCCAGTCCTCTCCTGAGTTTCTCAAGAAAAATAAAAACATACATCAAATTTTATATACTCTTATATTTAAGATGTGCCTCTTACAAGTCACTCACCAGTTCAGTTCAGTTCAGTCGCTCAGTAATGTCCAACTCTTTGCGACCCCATGGACTGCAGCATGCCAGGCCTCCCTGTCCATCACCAAATCCCAGAGTTTGCTCAAACTCATGCCCATTGAGTCAGTGATGCCATCCAACCATCTCATGCTCTGTTGTCCCTTTCTTCTCCTGCCTTCAATCTTGCTCGGCATCAGGGTCTTTTTCAATGAGTCAGTTCTTCCCATCAGGTGACCAATATTTTAGTTTAAGCTTCAGCATCAGTCTTTCAATGGATATTCAGGACCAATTTAATTTAGGATTGACTGGTTTGATCTCCTTGCAGTCCAAGGGACTCTCAAGAATCTTCTCCAACACCACAGTTCAAAAGTATCAATTCTTTGGCATTCAGCTTTGTTTGTAGTCCAACTCTTACATCCATACATGACTACTGGAAAAACCATACCTTTCACTAGATGGACCTTTGTTGTCAAATAAACATCTCTGATTTTTAATATGCTGTCAAGGTTGGTCATAGCTTTTCTTCCAAGGAGTAAGCATCTTTTAATTTCATGGCTGCAGTCACCATCTGCAGTGATTTTGGAGCCCAAAAAAATAAAGTTTGTCCCTGTTTTCATTGTCTCCCCATCTATTTTGCCATGAAGTGATGGGACCGGATGCCATGATCTTAGTTTTCTGAATGTTGAGTTTTAAGCCAACTTTTTCACTCTCCTCTTTCACTTTCAACAAGAGGCTCTTTATTTCCTCTTTGATTTCGGCCATAAGGGTGGTGTCATCTGTGTATCTGAGTTTATTGATATTTCTCCCTGCAACCTTGATTCCAGCTTGTGCTTCATTCAGCCCAGCTTTTCTCATGATGTATTCTGCATATAAGTTAAATAAGCAGGGTGACAATATACAGCCATGATGTACTCCTTTCCTGATTTGGACCCAGTCTGTTGTTCCATGTCCTGTTCCAACTGTTGTTTCTCAACCTGCATACAGATTTCTCAGGAGGCAGATAAGGTGGTCTGGTATTTCCATCTCTTTCAGAATTTTCCACAGTTTATTATGAGCCACACAGTCAAAGGATTTGGCATAGTCAATAAAGCAGAAGTAGATGTTTTTCTGGAACCCTCTTGTTTTTTTTGATGGTCCAAAGGATGTTGGCAATTTGTTCTCTGGTTCCTGTGCCTTTTCGAAATCCAGCTTGAACATCTGGAAGTTCATGTAGTGTTGACCCCTAGCTTGGAGAATTTTGAGCATTAATTTGCTAGCATGTGAGATGAGCGCAATTGTGCCATAGTTTGAGAATTCTTTGGCATTGCCATTCTTTGGGATTGGAATGAAAAACTGACCTTTTCCAGTCCTGTGGCCACTGCTGACTTTTCCAAATTTGCTGGCATATTGAGTGCAGCACTTAACAGCACTATCATATAAGATTTGAAAGAGCTCAAATTCCATCGCCTTCAGTAGCTTTGTCCGTAGTGATCCTTCCTAAGGCCTACTTGACTTCACATTCCAGGATGCCTGGCTCTAGGTGAATGATCATACCATCGTGATTATCTGGGTCATGAAGATCTTTTTTGTACAGTTCTTCTGTGTATTCTTGTCATTTCTTCTTAGTATCTTCTGCTTCTGTTAGGTCCATACCATTTCTGTCCTTTATTGAGCCCATCTTTGCATTAAATATTCCCTTGCTATCTCTAATTTTCTTGAAGAAATCTCTAGTCTTTCCCATTCTATTGTTTTCCTCTATTTCTTTGTACTGATCACTGAGGAAGGCTTTTTATTTCTCCTTCCTGTTCTTTGGAAATCTGCATTCAAATGGGTGTATCTTTCCTTTTCTCCCTTGTCTTTTGCTTTTCTTCTTTTCTAAGCTATTTGTAAGGCCTCCTCAGACAATCATTTTGCCTTTTTGCATTTCTTTTCTTGGGGATGGTCTTGATCCCTGTCTCCTATACAATGTCACGAACCTCTGTCCATACTTCTTCAGGCACTCTGTCTATCAGATCTAATCCCTTGAATCTATTTGTCACTTCCACTGTATCATGGTAAGTGATTTGATTTAGGTCATACCTCAATGGGCTAGTGCTTTTCCCTACTTTCTTCAATTTAAGTCTGAATTTGGCAATAAGGAGTACATGATCTGAGCCACAGTCAGCTCCTGGTCTTGTTTTTGCTGACTGTATATATCTTCTTCATCTTTGGCTACAAAGAATATAATCAATCTGATTTCGGTGTTGATCATCTGGTGATGTCTATGTGTAGAGTCATCCCTTGAGTTGTTGGAAGAGGGTGTTTGCTATGACCAGTGGGTTCTCTTGGCAAAACTCTGTTAGCTGTGGCCCTGCTTCATTTTGTACTTCAAGGCCAAATTTTCCTGTTACTCCAGGTATCTCTTGACTTCCTACTTTTGCATTCCAGTCCCCTATAATGAAAAGGACATCTTTTTTTGGGTGTTAGTTCTATAAGGTCTTGTAGGTCTTCATGGAACTGTTCAACTTCAGCTTCTTCAGCATTACTGACTGGGGCATAGACTTGGATTACTGTGATATTGAATGGTTTGCCTTGGAAATGGACAGAGATTGTTCTGTCATTTTTGAGATTGCACCCACATACTTCATTTTGGACTCCTTTGTTGACCATGCAGGCTACTCCCTTTCTTCTAAGGGATTCTTGCCCACAGTAGTAGATATAATGGTCATCTGAGTTAAATTCACCCATTCCAGTCCACTTTAGTTCACTGATTCCTAAAATGTTGATGTGCACTCTTGCCATCTCCTGTTGGACCACTTCTAATTTACCTTGATTCATGGACCTACCATTCTAGGTTCCTCTGCAATATTGTTCTCACAGCATTAGACTTACTCCTATTACCAGTCACATCCACAACTAGGTGTTGTTTTTGCTTTGGTTCTATCCCTTTATTCTTTCTGGAGTTATTTCTCCTCTGATCTCCAGTAGCATATTGGGCACATACTGACCTGGGGAGTTCATCTTTCAGTGTCCTATCTTTTTGCCTTTTCATACTGTTCATGAGGTTCTCAAGGCAAGAATACTGAAGTGGTTTGCCATTCCCTTCTTCAGTGGACCACGTTTTGTCAGAACACTCCACCATGACCCGCCCGTCTTGGGTGGCCCTACACGGCATGGCTCATAGTTTCATTGAGTTAGACAAGGCTGTGGTCCCTGTGATCAGTTTGATTAGTTTTCTGTGATTGTGGTTTTTATTTTGGGAGGCTGATGGATGAGTCGTTCATAGTTGTTTCTTTAATATGGCCTGATAATGTTTATCTTTCAAATGAAATATTTATTCCATTTTGCTTTAATAATTGTTACTGATAATATTTCTGCTTAAAGTTTTATTTTTAAAAATTTATTAGTAAAATCAAAACCTGGAAGCAACCTGAATGCCTATGAATGTGTGAATGGATAGAAAAACTGTTTTTGTTGTTCAATTGCTAAGATGTATCCCACTCTTTTGTGACCCCATTTAGCCTGCCAGGCTCATCTGTACATGGGATTTCCCAGGCAAGAATACTGGTGTGGGTTACCATTTACTTTTCCAGGGGATTTTCCCAACCCAGGGATCAAACCCACATCTCCTACATTGCAGGCAGTTTCTTTACCACTGAGTCATCAGGTAAGCCCATTATATTCACTACTCAGTGATAAAGACATACCTCCAACAGCATGGATGAATCCAAAAATATTCACACTAAATGAAAGCAGTCAGACAAAAAAAGAGTATAGGTTGAATACTTATATAAATTTCTAGAAAATGTTAATTAAATCTATAGTGACAGCAGATCAGTGTATATATGGGAAGGGCTAGGATAAGAGGAACGGATTATATGAGGTAAGAGAAAACTTTGAGGGATGCTGGCGTGTTCATTTTCTTTATTGTAGTGCACACAGGTATAAACATATTTCAAAATATTTAAAAGTGTACACTTTCTATGTAGCTTGCATGCACGCTTGCATGCTAAGTTGCTTCAGTTGTGTCCGACTCTTTGCAACCCTATAGACTGTAGCCACCAGGTTCCCTGTCCATGGGATTCTCCAGGCAAGAATACTGGAGTGGGTTGCCATGCCTTCCTCCAGGGGATCCTCCTGACCCAGGGATCAAACCCATATCTCTTAGGTATCGTGCATTGGTAGGTGGGTTCTTTACCACTAGCACCACCTGGGAAGCCACTATGCAGCTTAAGGCATGGCAATTATAACTTAATACAACCATCAAAAATTTTTAACTGCTAAGTATCAGAATTACATTCTAAATTTTGATACTATAGAAGTATAATTTCAAGTAGCATAGTATTTCTATATGTTTGAAATGAACAAATTTCTGAGTTTGATTTAAAATATCTCTTTATCTTGACTAACTAGAAAGATTTTATGCTAAGAATTAATCATAAACTTAATATTATTCCTTCCAAATCAAGATCCACTCTAAAGCAAAGTTTTACAGAAAAACTTATAAATTCTAAAACAAAATAAATAAATAGTGCCTGTAATTGCAATTTTGGGGCAGAAAATCATTCAAGTTGAAAATTATCATAATTGTAACCATGTTGTCCAGGTGTATTTTCATTCTGAGGGAGAAGATAATGATCAGCCTGTGAAAGACATTCATTCCCATCACTTGGTCCACACTTGGACAAGCTTTCCTACAAGAGGAATTAAAAAAATGTCCTATCAACAGCCAAATATCAGTCCCATCCTCACCTGACACAAAAAGATGTATCGTTTATTTTAGAAAGACACAGTTGCTTGATAGTATCTGTTACATCCTCATCAGGTAGTTATTATTTGCTTAGAGCAGTACTGAGTGGAAAGTCATAGCACCCTGTCAATTATTACACATACAATACCAAAACAGAGAGGGGTCAGCTGTCACTACTTATGCCCTCCAAAATGTGAAATGAGTATATGGAATGCCATTTGTTTTACTCTTCTGAATCATCACCTCCACTCTTAGAAACATCCTCTGTAATGTGAGTAGAGGTCAAGAAACTGAATGACAAATGCAGATGATATTAGTGTTCTTACTATTTCTAAGATCCAGCACATTATTTTGACTTTTAAGGTAGCAGTTATCACTTGTTGTTTAGTTGCTAAGTTATGTCCAACTCTTTGTGACCCCATGGACTATAGTCCGCCAGGCTCCTCTGTCCATGGAATTTTCCAGGCAAGAATACTGGAGTGCATTGCCATTTCCTTCTCCAGGGGATCTTCCCCACCCAGGGGTTGAACCTGTGTCTCCTGCAAAGGCAGGCATATTTGTAACACTAAGACCCCTAGGAAGCCAGTTATCACTTAACATTTCAGTACTCATTGTTCTATGAGCAGTCTCATAAAGATGTCTCTCTGTGGGTTAATTTCTAAATAATACTTTGTAACTCAGTGTCATTGGAAAGAAAAAAAATACTCTTGATAAAATTTTTAATCACCTTTTTTAACTATTAAATCATTGATATCACTTTTCCTTTCCATTGTATTATATGCATTTCTATTCCCAGGAATATATGTACACAGATGGTTGAAGAAAAATCAAGGACCTAAAATTCAGGTTATTTTAATCTAAAAATGTTACCAATTGAGTTACAGTGAGTCTGAGGCCAAACACAGTACAATAACATTAGAGTCATTGACCTAAGCCAAACAGCACTTTTCTCAAAATGTTTAGCACATTGGGACCATTCTTCACTAACACTAATAATAATTGCAGTTACCTATATAGAACTGACTAGATTGAAAGTAGAGTACTATTGAGTTAAGGAAGAGGTGGAAAGAATACACAGAAGAACTATACAAAAAAAATCCTCATGACCCAGATAATCATCATGGTGTGATCACTCACCTAGAGTCAAACATCCTGGAATGTAAAGTCAAGTGGGCCTTAGGAAGCATCACTACAAACAAAGCTAGTGGAGGTGATGGAATTCCAGTTGAGCTATTTCAAATCCTAAAAATGACGCTGTGAGAGTGCTGCACTCAATATGCCAGAAAATTTGGAAAACTCAGCAGTGGCCACAGGACTGGAAAAGGTCAGTTTTCATTCCAATCCCAAAGCAAGGCAATCCCAAAGAATGCTCAAACTACTGCACAATTGTACTCATCTCACAAGCTAGTAAAGTAATGCTCAAAATTCTCCAAACCAGGCTTCAACAATATGTGAACTGTGAACTTCCAGATGTTCGAGCTGGTTTTGGAAAAGGCAGAGGAACCAGAGATCAAATTTCAACATCTACTGAATCATCGCAAAATTAAGAGAGTTCAAGAAAAACATCTACTTCTGCTATATTGACTATGCCAAAGCCTTTGACGGTGTGGATCACCACACTGAGGAAAATTCTGAAAGAGATAGGAATACCAGACCACCTGACCTGCCTCTTGAGAAATCTGTATGCAGGTCAGGAAGCAACAATTTGAACTGGGCATGGAACAACAGACTGGTTCCAAATAGGAAAAGGAGTACATCAAGGCTGTATATCGTCACCCTCCTTACTTAACTTATATGCAGAGTACATCATGAGAAACGCTGGGCTGGAGGAAGCACAAGCTGGAATCAAGATTGCAGGGAGAAATATCAATAAACTCATATACACAGATGATACCACCCTTATGGCAGAAAGTGAAGAGGAACTAAAGAGCCTCTTGTTGAAAGTGAAAGAGGAGAGTGAAAAAGTTGGCTTAAAGCTCAGTATTCAGAAAACTAAGATCCGGTCCCATCACTTCATGGCAAATAGATGGGGAAACTATATCTTTATAGTATTTGAGAGAAATTGCATGCAATACAAGATCATCTGTACAGGCTCAGAGAACAGGAAACTTTGGGTAGTTAGTGGAGTTAGGGAGCACAATGCACTAAAGATTTTCTCTGTGTCCTAGACAGACCTACCATGCAATTCATGCATTCATGACAAGGTCTAACAAATGTCTACAAGTCATGAAGTAGTCAGGGACGTTTCAAATAAAATCTAGGCACTGCTCTAGTTTGTTCAGAGTTCAGAAAGTCAGTGGGAAACAAAATCACCAAGGTGGATTTTGGGAAGGGGATGCTGCACAGAAGGCTGGAATAAGAGAATGAGGCAGGGCTCCCTGTGATGCCTCCTGGAGATGAAGAGAAAGAGGAGACCTGACTGAACCCGGGCCCTGATCCCAGCGGGAGCGCTGACGGACTTACAGTGTGACGCTGTAACGCTAACTACGCACCTTCGAAATGACCACATCCCATCCTCGGGGAATCACTACCCCAGATGGATCTCTTGTGCTATGCCCTCAGAACAAAGCCAGCTACACCCAAAAGCTGAGCATGTGTGTGTCACTGCCAGCATCAGAAACAGACCAGTTCAGAGTGCAGGGAGGATTTTGAGCAATGCAAGTGATTAAGGGAAAAGCAAAATCAATTATCTTGTAAAGATTTAAATACACACACACACACACACACACACACACACACACACACACACACACATATATATATGTATATACACACACACATATATATATATGACTGCAACAGATTCCTGGGTAGAGAAACATAATTCCTAGGGGCAGTATGCCACTGGTCTATCTCCCTGTTCCTCCTTATGTTCCCTCTCATAGCTCTGGAGGTACTCTCTAATTAGCCAGCACTGTCCAACGCTGCCCTTGGAGGCTGAGAATCACAGTGTAGTATTTACATCATGTGCTATTTATTTGTTATAAGTCATCTGTTGAGGAAGAAGAATAGAACATCTTTAAGTTGAATTTTGTGATTATTAAAAATCTAGACAATGGTATGTGGGTCTCCATTTGTACTTGTGTGCGTGCTAAGCTGCTTTGGTCATGTCCAACTCTTTGTGACCCTATGGACTATATATAGCCCGCCAGGCTCCTCTGTCCATGGGATTCTCCAGGCAAGAAACTGCGGTGGGTTGTCATGTCCTCCTCCATCAACTGTACACATGTCCTCAAGTATCAGAGGCATTCACGTACAATTAGTACAACAGTTCTGCAGTGGGAGCACCATATGTATGGTAGAAACCAACACAACACTGTAAAGCAATTCTCCTCCAATTAAAAATAAATAAGTAAAAAGTAGTGGAGGGTATTTCTCTGCTGGCTTAAAAGGATGAAAAGGAGCCAATAGCAGGCAACAGAGAAAGCAGAAGGGTGACGAGGGCAAATGCCTTCGATACTGAGACCACATGGAAGTTCAGCAGCAACTCTAATAGTGTATGAGACCACTTCATTCACCAGTGACCATAAAGGGAAAATGAACTTACCTAAACCCCAAAACTAGGGTGCCTAACAGGAATCTGGGCAACATGTTAATGTGTGTGGGAATTATTTAAAATATTTTAGAGGGGATCCTGAGAAAGGCCTAGAACTTCTGCCAATTATATAGGTGAGGAGAACTCAGATTAACAAGATTTGAGATGTTGCTGTAAACTAGACACACTTGTTACCAGGAGGAAAAGCTGGAGATAAACCAAAGTATTTGGCTATGACCATAACAAAGATGTACATTTTTTATGTTTCATAAGAGGAAATCTTGACATTTCACATGAATGTTTTCACTAGGATTCACTATGTCCATGTGAATTAGGATGCCGAGGGGAAAAGCACACACACTATAACATTTTTTTTGTTGAAAAGGGCATACTGAAATCAAAAATTTGTCCAAGAGTGCCTAGTCCTTTGTCATCGCAACCTAATATCTCTATTAGATTGTGCTATGTTATCTACATCATTAATTAACTGTACTTTAACTTTTAATTAACTTTTCATAGTTTATTTCTTCTGAAACCTACAATGTGATGAATTGTTTATGTGAAAGAATTCTGAAATCCTAAGGTGTGATAGATGTGAAAAGTATCATTACTGACAAAGATTTTAATAACAGGACACTGTGACTTACGCTGATTTCCTGGCTAATGAATTTAAGATCTGTTTAGTTTTTATTAGGGGCAATAAAAATACTAATAATTTAAGAGATTGCAAAATACAGTCAGAAAAATGCAGCACCATTATTCTGATTCACTACTGCTCCAAATCAAATCAATGTAGCATCTATTATAAAAGGAGAGATTCTAACTGACATTGTTATCATATTTTGTCAAGATGCATCACTATTTGTTTGAAAAGATTATATATCTACACAGGGATTTTTAAAGACTATAATGTTTACTAGAAAATACTCATTTTTAAACACAGCATAATTATAGATAAATTAAGCTGAATAAAATGATTTATTAGGTGTTTTAGCAGAAAATACTCATGTTTCCAGTATTATCCAGCTGCTCACTATCTTTAGATAGTCATCAATTTTCAACAACTCTTTTTGGTAACTGAATGAAACTATAAAATAGAAATCTGAAATCTTGTCACTGTACGACAAAGCTTTGTTTTTTTATAAACATCAGATCAGATGTGGATTTAATTCAAAGAAGAGATGGAAGTAGAAAATGTTTTGATTGGGTTGTTTTCACTAAGCATACAAATATTTCATTGAAGACCTACTAATGCATACACGTTCTCTACATTAAATTTACGTGACACAGTATAAAAAGTATCATTTTCCCAGTGCAAATTACTTGACTAGATATACTTGATTGACCACTAGTGTTTTTAAATTTTGGTCGCTTTCCCCATCCCTACATACCAGCTACAAATTATGCCCATAAAAGAAGAGAAAATTTAAAACTTAGGAACTTTCAGGTATAATTCTAATCTTTGTATTTGGCCTGAGGAAATAACAGATATGTGATGAGTAATACTAAAAATAGCAAATCACACCTGAGAGCACTGGCTGAAACGGAATAAGCTGACTGCCAGCCTAATTGCTGATAGGACCTCTTCCCAATGAAGGTTTATCTTTTAAGCTTTTTTTGAAGATAGCCAGCAGTACCTAGGATCAGCTCCTTCAAGCCACCTTGTCAGCAGTCAGCTCTGCACAGGATTAAGGACAGGCTGAAGTGTCCCTAGGGAAGGAAACAGCATGCCACTTCTCAGCACGGTATCAGCCCTTGGGAACCTATTCTCCATCAGCAGGTCCAAGATTGATTAGATCTTCAAACTCTATGTAGTCAGTCGTGAGGGGCAGGCTTTACTGAGGCAGAGTTAGGAAGTATATATTGAAATTAGGAAGGTAATAAAAATAAATTGAAAAATATCATAGGAACTGTTGCAATTAAAGTTAATCTATTCACATCCAGGCATAATAAGTTTCATATAATACGCCAATAATTAATATACCACCAAATGCAAACTTCGTAAGATTGGAGAATTTTGTCTATTTTGCTTACTACTTAGATGGAAAGGTAGAGGTCCTTTCAGAAATGCAGAAATAATCACATGAGTTGACCTCAATGACACTGTGAGTACATACACTTACAAATTTCAAGAATAATTCAGAAATACACATATACATCTCTTCAACAGCCAATTATAATTACTGTGTATTCTATATTTGCAAATTTGTCTACCCGCTAAAATTTATCTACATCCCCTAAAGCAATACTTGAAGTACTTTCATAGACATGCATAGAGCTCTTCACATGTAAACAAGTAGCTTATTCACGGCTTATTTAGAACCACATTTTTTCAAGGTTTTTTGATGATGTGATTTTGTTGATGAGTTTTCTGTTTAAAATGGCCCTATAGTATAGTGCTTAAGCATTGTCTAGGGTTCATAAGTGCAAGAAAGCTGTGATGTGCCTTACAGAGAAAATATATGTGTGGGATGAACTTCATTCAGGTATGAATTATAGTGTTCTTAACCAGGAGTTCAATGTTAGTGAACCAACAATAGAGTGCATTCAGAAAAAGGAAGCAGAAATTTGCCCATTTGTATGTAGGATGTTCCAGAAAGTGCTAAAATAACATCTATATGTGTGATGAAACTATGGAAAAGCAGATAAATTTGTGAAGTTGTGAGCTGATAAATGAATTTAAAGGAAAAAAAAAAGCATAGTGGACAGCCTTTGTGAGGCTCAAAGCGAAAGAAAATTATAGTCATGTTATCTAGGAAAATGCTAAGTCCTTCTCTGCTAGTGCTGGCTGTCTCATATTTCAAATGGTGATATGGTAAGGAAAGTGTTAAATACACAGGTAAAACAGGTTCCAATCAGGAGAGTACAGAAGAAATTTTTAAGTATCTGCAAGTGATTTACAGAATAGTAGATTTTCAAAGCTGATAAGACTTACAAGGATACTGGCAACTTAACCTATATAACACAAATGGCTTCCAAATCCTCTCTCTTTAAATCATTCAAAAATATGCAATGAATTATTTGTAAGAAATGTATATTAAATAAGGTATCTGTAAACAGAAGCACACATAAAACAAGGTTATATATTATTTAATTGATAAAAGTTGTGTGACCAGAGGCTCACAGGAACTTAATCCTCTATTTCCCATGCCAGTTTATGCAATGTTCATGACAATTTTATAGAACTTAACTACCATTAATAAATAGAATTGTGTGTCCATATAGATATATACAGGGCTTCCCAGGTGGCTCAGTGGTAAAGAACATGCCTACCAATGCAGGAGATACAGGAGATGTGGGTTCGATCCCTGGATCTGGAAGATCCCCTGGAGTAGGAAATGGCAACGCACTCCAGTATTCCTGTCCGGAAGTCTATGGACAGAGGAGCCTGGCAGGCTATAATCCATAAGGTCACAGATAATCAGACACAGCTGTATACACACACAAACACATATATACAACTGATACTATATGTTTATAGTATACACATTCTCTCTCTCTCTCTCTCTCTCTCTCTCTCTATATATATATATATATATATATATATATATATATCTTCTCCCCTAGTGGCTCAGACAGTAAGGAAGTAGGAAACCTGGGTTCGATCCCTGGGTTGGGAAGATTCCTTGGAGGAGGGCATAGCAACCCACTCCAGTATTCTTGCCTGGAGAATCCCCTGACAGCCTGGTGGGCTAAAACCATGGGGTTGCAAAGAGTCAGACACAAATGAGCAACTAAGCACAGCATATATGTATATATATATACACACACACACACACACGGGGGCTTCCCTTGTAGCTCAGTCGGTAAAGAGTCTGCCTGCAATGCAGGAGACCCAGGTTCAATCCCTGGTTAGGGAAGATCCCCTGGAGAAGGAAATGGCAACCCACTCCAGTATTCTTGCCTGGAGAATCCCAAGGACAGAGGAGCCTGGCAGGCTACAGTCCATGGGGTTAAAAGAGTCAGACACAAATTAACAACTAAATCACCATATATATACATGTATGTGTGTACACACACACACACACACACACACACACACACACATACATACATACACACAGACAAATGTTTTGTGTGTGTGTGTGAGAGAGAGAGACAAATAGACTCAGGCCAGTAGAATTGGATATTTAAACCACATAAACGATGTTATGATAATATGTGAAAGAAAATCTGTGCATATTTCTTTCTTTGATGTTGGCAATCGTTGGTGTCTTCCCGGATATCAGAATCAATCCCCCTCTTTTTTGTGCTCCTTGAATTCAGGGCTAAACAGGACAGGCTTGCTCCTTGAAATGTGTTGATAAAGCTAGTCAGAGAAATGTTACAAAGTTGACATTACTTGCTATAGGTTCTGCCTTAATCTGTAAAAAGTAATACTTTTGGTGCTGCTATAGATCTTTTTTAATACCCCTTGTACTAGGCACTCAAGATGTAGAAATTCTATCTGCAGTGTGGAAATAAGCAGACTACCAAATGAGAACAATCAGAGACTATTTTCAGAGCTGGCTATAACAAGGGAGTCAGCCACCATAACATGCATGTTAGGCCAAATAATGACCCCCTACAAAGATCTTACATTAGCCAAGGTCTTCACAGAAACAAAACCAATAGAAGATACAGATCTAGCTAGATGGAGAAGGATATGGGCATATAGATAGGTATATTATATATATATATATATTTACACACATATAGAGGGAGATTATAATAAGGACTTGGATCACTCAGTAACCGTGAGATAACTACAAAAATTTGGCCAAGAAGCCCCAAGATCTTTAGCTGGCAAGCTAGAGGCCAAGAGAGCCAATGGCAAAATTTCTAGTCCAAAGACAGAAGGCGAATGTCCCACTCAAACAATAAGGCCAGCAAAGTTCCTTACTGGCTTCCTTGTTTGATTCAGATTTCCTACTGAATGGATGAGAAACATCCACATTAGGAATGGCAATCTATTTTACTAAATCTGCTGAGTCAAATGTTAATCTCATCCAAAAACACTCTCATGAACACACAGAAAATAATGTTTGGCCACATATCTGGCAACCCCATGGCCCAGTAAGACTGACACATCACAGTGACCATGAATTAAATTCAAAATCATGAAAAACAACATGCTCATTTTCTAAAATTTTAAATTTACATAGTGAAACAATCATAGTCCACCATGAAATTTACAGTAGTTTCTTAAAAAAAAAAAAAAGAAGGATAGTAGTTAGGAAAGTAAAAGATTCCAACAAAATATTTTTAACACAGATTCTTTCAAGATCTGAATATACAAACTTGAACTAATTGTAATAATTTTAAAAACTCTGTTATTTAGAATAAAAGATAATTACATATATGATATGAATATAATAACTGTCAATAAACTTGCAGTTTGGGGAAAACCACATGAATTACTTAAGTAAGATTTTTTCTACATGTTTCTGAATACTAAACATAAAAGAGAAAAAGAGGTATTCATATTTAACTATTTTATTTATAACTCTTCAATGATTAAAGAAATTGATTTTGACCAGAATAATTATAATGAATCATCCCACAGGAAGAAATTAGTCAGCATCTGTGATCTTTTTGGCTCACATTAGAAAAACAATTAAGTAGTAACTTGTTTGCCCTTATGCTTAATAATATTACACATTGTTGTGTTCTCACAAACAGGGGCTAAATAATAAGCCATGTTAACAAAAGCTTTATCTATCTAAAACTCTAAATATTTTTGGTTGTTTTCTTAGGGGGTGTGTCTGAGTGTATTTAAAGACAGATTAATAGAACAGTTAGTCATTTTACTGAAAAATCTATTTAAAAACAAAATCTTATCCTTGATAAAAAGTGCGTGCATATATGGTGAAAGGTAAATACATTTAAATAAAATGCATGTGTGTACATTAGCTCTCTACAAACTGTTAGTTGCACTTAAAATTACAAATAAAAATGTAACTGTAACTCCAAAAATTATTCCAATTCACAGCAGAGATTTTATGCCTCACGAATCAGAACCTTTTTTATTTATCCCTCATACATTTTTATTACTTTATTAGGAATGTAACAGGGTGAAACAGTACACAAGTTGTTAGGCTTTGTTAACAAGCCATGGTAAGCTTATATTTCAGCTCCATGAGGCTTCTGTAGTTTTGGAGGCTTCTGTAGTTTTGGCTTTTTTCAAGCCTTCTGATACTCTGTGCATTACAGACCATATTTGATTAAGAAAAGCATGTTCTTGAACATCTGTCTGTTTAGTTACATTCAAACTGCCCCTTATGGATATATTTTCTTGGACTCTTTCTATTTTTGATGGGTGAAAAGGGGAAAAAATATACTCTCTAAGGTCACTAGAATTCATTAAATACAGCTGACGATGTTATGTACAGGGGGAAATAAATCTTCCCAAGTTTGCATACAACATTATATTCACAAAATATTGGTTTACTGCTAAAGGAATCAAGAGAAATGCCAAGGGAACGTGGTTATAAATGGTGAGAGATGCCTCTCTGCTAGTGTGGCCCTCTGTAGTCACATGATGCCAGAATGTAAATCAGGTAATCCATCCCTCAGGGAACTGAGCAGAAGTCAAATCATGTGGGAGGGCCAAGCAGGACAGATTTAATTATGAAGGCTGCAGAGGAAAATTCACGTAATCGCCTAAAATTTTATTTTGCCCAGTTAAGCTCTTGTTACTTTCAAGGCTCACTCACCGGTGAGGAAGAGTTCCCAAAAGATTAACACAATTTATCTCAACCTCAAAGCAAGACTGGGATCACATGCATCTAGTCACTAGTGCTGACACTAAACAGGGCTAAAGTAGGTAGAAGTAGCATTGACTGAAAGAAAAGTCCTCAAGCATTTAGGCTCCTTTAAAAGTGTAATGGTTGTGAAGTGATTAAAATAAATAAATAAATAAACTTTTTAAAAACATGAATAAACAAAGTGTAATGGTAATCTACATATAGTTTTATGGGACTAGCAGTTAGTCTTTGAGTACAAGGATAACTTATTTTTTAATTAAATGTCAACTGCTCAGTGATATTTACCATGGAAACCCTATTTAAAATTTTAATTCTGATGCCCACACCCTGATTTTTAACATTAACTTATTATCTTATACTATATTACTTAAGTGGACTTCCCTGGTGGCTCAGATGGTTAAGATTCTGCCTGCAAGGCAGGGGACCTGTGTTTAATCCCTAGGTCGGGAAGATCTTCTGGAGAAGGGAATGGCAACCCACTGCATTATTCTGGCCTGGAGAATTCCAAGGACA
The DNA here is from genome assembly GCF_054371585.1 of Giraffa tippelskirchi. Lineage (NCBI taxonomy): Eukaryota > Metazoa > Chordata > Mammalia > Artiodactyla > Giraffidae > Giraffa > Giraffa tippelskirchi. The sequence continues at coordinate 101,703,843 of NC_137275.1, forward strand.
GAGAAGCCTGGCAGGCTACAGTCCATGGGGTGACAAAGAGACAGGCACAACAGAGCAACTAATACTTTCACTTTCATACTACTTAAGATTTCCCATGTGGCACAGTGGTAAAGAATCTGCCTGCTAACCTGGGAGATGCAAGAGATGCAGGTTTAATCCCTGGGTGGGGAAGATCCCCTGGAGAAGGGAATGGCAACCCACTCCAGTATTGTTGTCTGGAGAATCCCATGGACAGAGGAACCTGGTGGGCTACAGTCCATGGGATCCCAAAAAGTGGGACACAACTGGGCACACACACAAGGATTACTAAACATTATATTTTTTAATTGTCTTTTCTCTACTGGAATTGTGAATTTCTCTTTTGTTTCATGTACTCATATATCTTAAGTATTTAAAATAATTCCTGACACACAGAAGAGGATCAAAAAAATTTTTGTTAAAGAATAAAACTTCTAAATTTTCAAGAATTTCCCCTTTAGGAAAAAAAAAGTTCTAGAGATTTATGAAGTCCAAATGATGCTTTCCCCAGCCATGTATACTAAGCTTTGTGTTCTCATTGCATAGGAAACCCTAAGGTCAATGGCTCATCAACTGGACACTAACAACAATCATAGCTAGAAGAACACGTGTCCTGGGGAAAAACACAATGACAGCAGAGAGAAAAACAAGCTTCATCACTTCACAACTGTGCACATTTAGGCACATTTCTTAACATGTCCTACCCTCAAATTTCTCAAAATAAGGGTATTACCTACTTGGCAGATTTACTGTGAGAATGAAATGAGATTACACATGTAAAGCATTTACTGAAGTACTTGGCACATTCAGAAAATGATCATTCCCTTGCCTTCAAACTCAAGGTCACAAAAATTGAATTCTTAGCCTTTTCAACCACAATTAAGTCCTTGCTTAGAATCTCAATGCCCAAGACTGAAACCTTGACTTTTTAACTGAGTGTCAGCAACCCCACCACCAAACTCCATGCTTTATACCACACACCACCTTGAGCCTCTTCTCATTCCAAACTGCCGGGCTCCCCATCAATTGCTCGCTGGCTCTCTGCTCAGGTCAACACACTACTCATTTCATGGACAGCTTAAAGAATCTCAGCCTCAACTCGTGGGTCACCTGTCCTTCCCTCTAAAGGCCCATCGCTCATTCCTTGGCACTGCCCCATGTTCCTGCACAAGACAAGTGTTTAATGAAAGAATGACCGTTTCCTGCAGCCCTCCAGGTCTCCTAGCCTCCCTCAGCCCAGCCTATCTCACTACCTCAGGAACCTAGAGTCTAAAAGGACTTTCACTTCAATAAAATGTCCAGTGAATTTTGAAGGAAAAAATTATTTTTGATTTAGGAAATGCATAGCTGGTAGCTTCTGAGATTGATATTTTTTTTCTTGGAAAACTGAATCACTATATAAATGTCAGGAATTGCCTGATAAACAGTAGCTATTCTGAATTAACTTCATAAGCATGTATTGAGCACCTACTGTGGGCATGGGAGATGACTCTCACAGTCATGGTTTGGATAAGCAGAAGCAGACAGGAGAGCTGCAAGGCCCAGAGACCCACAAGCCCACCCCTTCATGGAGGGACTCAGGAGGGGGTGCTGGTATTGAAGTGGGAAACTTAGGCCTTGTCTGGGATCTTAACACAGAAAAAAATATTCCTTTTGCTTTTAACTACCATGTACTGCACAGATATCAGCAACCAGATCCCATGCTAGGAGATGTCCAAGCACAATCTCCTTACATTTACACAACTATCCCAATGGAGGGATTCCTGTTGTATTGTCTAGTCACTCAGTTGTGTCCAGCTATTTGTGACTCCATGGACTGTAGCCTACTACGCTACTCTACCCAAGGGACTTCCAACACAAGAATCCTGGAGTGGGTTGCCATTTCCTTCTCCAGAGATTGATATTCTAAAAATTAATTTAGGAAGAAAGCAGAACAAGCAATCACATGGAGCTGGTAGAGCTGAGATGGGGAATCACGTTCACGGGCCCAGGCTAGCTGCATTTCCTAAGTGCTTCTCAAAACCATCAGTCTTACTTGTCATTGCTGCAACCACAGCCTCAGTTTAGGCTCTAGTCATCTCTTGCCCAAGTTACAGTCACTGATGCCTAATTGGGCTCATTGTAATCGGTCTTGTCAGTCTCTGATCCATTCTTTACAGGGACACTAAGATGATCATCTGACCTTCTGAATGGTTAGAAAACTTAGCCACACCACAGAACAAAGTTAAATATGTAAACCAGTAATCATCAGAATGTTATTCTACCAATTCTTTGTTACTAATTCATGATTAGGAAAGCACAGAAATTGAGAAGATGCAGTTAAATTTTAACAGTAATTTTACCAACCTAGAGAGCATATTAGAAAGCAGAGACATTACTTTGCTAACAAAGGTCCGTCTAGTCAAGGCTATGGTTTTTCCAGTGATCATGTATGGATGTGAGAGTTGGACAGTGAAGAAAGCTGAGCGCCGAAGAATTGATGCTTTTGAACTGTGGTGTTGGAGAAGACTCTTGAGAGTCCCTTGGACTGCAAGGAGATCCAATCAATCCATCCTAAAGGAGATCAATTCTGGATGTTCATTGAAAGCACTGATGTTGAAGCTGAAACTCCAATACTTTGGCCACCTCATGTGAAGAGTTGACTCATTGGAAAAGACCCTAATGCTGGGAAAGATTGATGGCAGGAGGAGAAGGGGACAACAGAGGATGAGATGGCTGGATGGCATCACCAACTCGATGGACATGGGTTTGGGTGGACTCCAGGAGTTGGTGATGGACAGGGAGGCCTGGTGTGCTGCGATTCATGGGGTTGCAAAGAGTCAGACACAACTGAGAGACTGAACTGAACTGAACACATTGCTTAATATCCAAACATGTGGTTTTATATTTTATAAACAAATCATCCTATGTCATTTTGAAAATTTTACAATAATAATAAAATAAAAGTGGTCACTCATTATACTTGAGAAACCCTAGCCCAATCTTCTTATCAAGACATACAAAATCAATACCTACTAGTGAGCCTCTCCAGCTGTGTCTTATTTCCCAAACTAGGATTTTTATCCAGCAATTTCAATTCACTTATAGTTCACTATAGCCATCAATTAACTACAGCAAAAGACTGTACAGCAGAGTGATCAGAATATAAATACTGGAGCCAAACAGTGTGGGTCTTAATCTCAGCTCTGTCACTTACTAGCTCTGTGGCCTTGGGGATTTACTTCAATATTCCGTGTCACAGGTTCGTCACATAGAGATTTAGAGTAGTAACAGCTGCCTCATGTTTGTTGGGAAGATGAAATGGTTTAAAGTATAAGTTAAAATAGTGCCTAAATCAATAAATGCTGGGTTTCTTTTTAATCTTTTTGTTATTTTAGCCACCATTCCTTGCTTGTGTGTTCCGTCTGCCTCTCTCCAACTTTGTATCTGGCTTATTTCTAACCAATTTTAAAAACTAATCAAACTTCACCTTCTCCACGAGGCTTCCCTTGGTTTTCCCAGGCTGATCTGTGTGCTTGTTCTGTGCTGCCCCGTTCCCCTGAACCAACACCACCACCGTGGCATTTACCATGTGCTGTGCTCATTATGTCTTTGTGTGTCTGCTTACTCTGCCATAATGAGGATGTGATACAAGTGCTTAATCCGTATTCACAGGCCCTGTAAACGTACAGACTGAACTGATTCCACTTTGATTCTTAGAAGAACCCATGTTCACAATGTCTTACCATTTCAGCCAAGCACTGATTACCAAAAGAAAACCTAGATGAGAAGAGGTGCCTCTGGTCCTTGAATAAGATAATTTAGATAAGAACTCCTTGGTTTGACCTTTGTGCGTTTAGCACTGGACTTGGGAGTTTAGACAGAATACATACAAGTTCCAGAGAAACTTGACCACATATTGTCTACATACAACTTGGCCCATGCCTTTTCCCTTAATTGATTCTATGGTATCATTGATATAAACAGTGAGGAGAATGAGATATACAGTTTTCTGCATAATTAATCCATTTTTTACTCCTTATTATATGATTCTGATCATAAGAACAATTATTTGGGGAAGAAAAGAAAAGCTGTACATTTTAAACTAAACTAAAAAAATAATCATCCATTTACAATGGTTATATCACTCTGTAATTAGATTCAAAGGTGACAGTATTTTGAAAGATTTCTATTCTCATTATAAGATAAATTAAAAATCCCAATTATCAATGACCATATAGAAAAAAAAGTGACACTCAAACACCATTATTAACCACAATGAAATCTCAAATGATCATGTCTCTTCATAATCTTTATTAAATAGAGCCTAGAAGAAAATCAAAGATGAGTCTGGCTATGGATTTCTTAGAAACAGCTAAATACCATGTAAATTCAGTTCAGTTCAGTCACTCAGTTGTGTCTGACTCTTTGCGACCCCATGAATTGCAGCATGCCAGGCCTCTCTGTCCATCACCAGCTCCTGGAGTCTACCCAAACCCATGTCCATCGAATCGGTGATGCCATCCAGCCATCTCATCCTCTGTCGTCCCCTTCTCCTCCCGCCCCCAATCCTACCCAGCATTAGGGTCTTTTCCAATGAGTCAACCCTTCGCATGAGGTGGCCAAAGTATTGGAGCTTCAGCTTCAACATCAGACCTTCCAATGAACACCCAGGATTGATCTCTGTTAGGATGGATTGATTGGATCTCCTTGCAGTCCAAGGGACTCTCAAGAGTCTTCTCCAACACCACAGTTCAAAAGCATCAATTCTTCAGCGCTCAGCTTTCTTCACTGTCCAACTCTCACATCCATACATGATCACTGGAAAAACCATAGCCTTGACTAGATGGACTTTTGTTGGCAAAGTAATGTCTCTGCTTTTAACTATGCTACCTAGGTTGGCCATAACCTTCCTTCCAAGGAGTAAGCGTCTTTTAATTTCATGGCTGCAGTCACCATCAGCAGTGATTCTGGAGCCCAAAAAAATAAAGTCTGACACTGTTTCCACTGTTTCCCCATCTATTTCCCATGAAGTGATGGGACCAGATGCCATGATCTTAGTTTTCTGAACGTTGAGCTTTAAGCCAACTTTTTCACTCTCCTTTTTCACCTTCATCAAGAGGCTCTTTAGTTCTTCTTCACTTTCTGCTATAAGGGTGGTGTCATCTGCATATCTGAGGTTATTGATATTTCTCCTGGCAATCTTGATTCCAGCTTGTGTTTCTTCCAGCCCAGCGTTTCTCATGATGTACTCTGCATATAAGTTAAATAAGCAGGGTGACAATATACAGCCTTGCCGTACTCCTTTTCCTATTTGGAACCAGTCTGTTGTTCCATGTCCCGTTCTAACTGTTGCTTCCTGACCTGCATACAGGTTTCTCAAGAGATAGGTCAGATGGTCTGGTATTCCCATCTCTTTCCACAGTTTATTGTGATCCACACAAAGGCTTTGGCATAGTCAATAAAGCAGAAATAGATGTTTTTCTGGAACTCTCTTGCTTTTTCGACCATGTAAATTACTGTATATGAATACTTGCAGTGTTGTACAAAAATTAGGCCTCTTGAGGAATCAATAAACAAAATGGAAAATACAATCAGCTCAATTGATAGAGTACTTTTAATTACCCTGGATAAAGAAGAAGGAAGGTTAACAGGAGTACTTTAAAATTGCATACTATCTAGAGCTGATCAATGAATATAGTAAAGTTGCAGGATATAAAATTAACACACAGAAATCCCTTGCATTCCTATACACTAACAATGAGAAAACAGAAAGAGAAATTAAGGAAACAAGTATATTCACCATTGCAAAGAATAAAATACATAGGAATATATCTACCTAAAGAAACAAAAGACCTATATATAGAAAACTATAAAACATTGATGAAAGAAATCAAAAAGAACACAAATAGATGGAGAAATATACCATGTTCATGGATTGGAAGAATCAACATAGTGAAAATGAGTATACTACCCAAAGCAATCTATAGATTCAATGTAATCACTATCAAGCTACCAACAGTATTTTCACAGAGCTAAAACAAATAATTTCACAGTTTGAATAGAAATACAAGAAACCTTGAATACCCAAAGCGATCTTGAGAAAGAAGAATGAAACTGGAGGAATCAACCTGCCTGACTTCAGGCTCTACTACAAAGCCACAGTCATCAAGACAGTATGGTATTGGCACAAAGACAGAAATATAGATCAATGGAACAAAATAGAAAGCCCAGAGATAAATCCACACACCTATGGACACCTTATCTTTGACAAAGGAGGCAAGAATCTACAATGGAGAAAAGACAATCTCTTTAACAAGTGGTGCTGGGAAAATAGGTCAACCACTTGTAAAAGAATGAATCTAGAACACTTTCTAACACCAAACACAAAAATAAATTCAAAATGGATTAAAGATCTAAATGTAAGACCAGAAACTAGAAAACTCCTAGAGGAAAACATAGGCAAAACACTCTCCGACATAAATCACAGCAGGATCCTCTATGACCCACCTCTGAGAGTAATGGAAATAAAAGCAAAAATAAACAAATGGGACCTAATTAAAATTAAAATCTATTGCACAACAAAGGAAACTATAAGCAAGGTGAAAAGACAGCCTTCAGAATGGGAGAAAATAATAGTAAATGAAGCAACGGACAAAGAATTAATCTCAAAAATATACAAGCAATTCCTGCACCTCAATTCCAGAAAAATAAACGACCCAATCAAAAAGTGGGCCAAAGAACTAAATAGACATTTCTCCAAAGAAGACATACAGATGGCTAACAAACACATGAAAAGATGCTCAACATCACTCATTATCAGAGAAATGCAAATCAAAACCACAATGAGGTACCATTTCACACCAGTCAGAATGGCTGCTATCCAAAAGACTACAAGCAATAAATGCTGCAGAGGGTGTGGAGAAAAGGGAACCCTCTTACACTGTTGGTGGGAATGCAAACTAGTACAGCCACTATGGAGAATAGTGTAGAGATTCCTCAAAAAACTGGAAATAGAACTGCCATATGACCCAGCAATCCCACTGCTGGGCATACACACTGAGGAAACCAGACTTGAAAGAGACACGTGGACCCCAATGTTCATTGCAGCTCTGTTTATAATAGCCAGGACATGGAAGCAGCCTAGATGCCTATCAGCAGATGAATGGATAAGGAAGCAGTGGTACATATACACAATGGAATATTACTCAGCCATTAAAAAGAATACATTCGAATCAGTTCTAATGAGGTGGATGAAACTGGAGCCTATTATACAGAGTGAAGTAAGCCAGAAAGAAAAACACCAATACAGTATACTAACACATATATATGGTATTTAGTTAATCGGTAAAGATAACCCTGTATGCGAGACATCAAAAGAGACACAGATAAATAGAACAGTATTATGGACTCTGTGGGAAATGGTGAGGGTGGGATGATTTGAGAAAATAGCATTGTAACGTGTATATTATCATATGTGAAATAGATTGCCAGTCTAGGTTCAATGCATGACACAGGGTGCTCAGGACCAGTGCACTGGGATGACCCTGAGGGATGTGATGGGGAGGGAGGTGGGAGGTGGGTTCAGGATGGGGAACACATGTACACCCGTGGCTGATTCATGTCAATGTATGGCAAATACCACTACAATATTGTAAAGTAATTAGCCTCCAATTAAAATAAATGTTAATTTTAACAAAAAAAATTAATAAAACTGCAGACTATCTAAAATATTTTAGCAAATTATTTCTTGCTTTCTTTTATCACTAACCTACTTTTTAAAGGCATGAACAAATAACAGTGCACTTGAGTTTAAGCTCTTTTCTGTGGTCCTATTCAATGTATGATTAGGTAGCAAGAGCTAGAAGACAACCAAACATGGGAAGAAAGGATGAAGAATGCCACCCAAGTCTTCCAGAATCACACTCTAAATCCCGAGACTGAAAGGTATATTTCTACCTACAGGCTCATAGGTTCAAGGTCACATATACAACATTCTATAATTTCCAAAAGCTTAAAAGAAAGAAAAATACTAGAATTTTAAAAATCATATCTAAAAGATCCTTAATACTAGGCACAGTTTTAGAAAACATGTTCTTTTAATTACTACTTATTTTGAGCAATTTCCACAAAATATTTAATGATGTCCGTTTAAAGATGCAAACAGCAAAAACACAAAGTAAAGTCATTCCAACTTCTTACTCTCTGTGCTTATTCGCTCAGTCATGTCCGACTCTTTGAGATCCCATGAACTGTAGCCCGCCAGGCTCCTCTATCCAGAGGGATTCTCCTGGCAAGAATACTGGAGTGGGTTGCCATTCACTTCTCCAGGGGATCTTCCTTATCCAGGGATCAAAGCCAGGTCTCCTGCATTGCAGGCAGATTCTTTACCATCTGAGCCACCAGGGAAGCCTAAGAATGCTGGAGTGAGTAGCCTATCGCTTCTCCAGGAGAACTTCCCGACCCAGGAATTGAACCAGGGTCTCCTGCATCACAGGAGGCTACTTTACCACTTGAGATACCAGGGAAGCCCCCAACATACTCTTTAACATATGGTAATGAAAAAGTTTAAGTGGTCCAAAGGAAAAGCATCTGAAAACAGGAAAATCTTACAGGTGGTTCTTAAGTCAGAAATTACTCTTCTCTGAGAGTGAAAAAGTTGGCTTAAAGCTCAACATTCAGAAAACTAAGATCATGGCATCTGGTCCCATCACTTCATGGGAAATAGATGGGGAAACAGTGGAAACAGTGTCAGACTTTATTTTTTTTCGGCTCCAGGATCACCGCTGATGGTGATTGCAGCCATGAAATTAAAAGACGCTTACTCCTTGGAAGGAAGGTTATAGCCAACCTAGATAGCATATTTAAAAGCAGAGACATTACTTTGCCAACAAAAGTCCATCTAGTCAAGGCTATGGTTTTTCCAGTGGTCATGTATGGATGTGAGAGCTGGACGGTGAAGAAAGCTGAGCGCCGAAGAATTGATGCTTTTGAACTGTGGTGTTGGAGAAGACTCTTGAGAGTCCCTTGGACTGCAAGGAGATCCAACCAGTCCATCCTAAAAGAGATCAGTCCTGGGTGTTCATTGGAAGGACTGATGTTGAAGCTGAAACTCCAATCCTTTGGCCACCTCATGTGAAAAGTTGACTCATTGGAAAAGACCCTGATGCTGGGAAGGATTGGGGGCAGGAGGAGAAGAGGACGACAGAGGATGAGATGGCTGGATGGCATCACCGACTTGATGGACATGGGTTTGGGTAAACTCCGGGTGTTGGTGATGGACAGAGAGGCCTGGCATGCTGTGGTTCATGGGGTCGCAAAGAGTCGGACACGACCAACTGAACTGATCAAATATCTAGCAGTATTTATTATACTCCTTCCAGGGCAACAAAACTAAAGAAGAGTTTTGCAAAAGACACTCCTGGGAATGTCTGATGTAAATATTAATCTGTGTTTCAAGATAATCACACCTTCAGGGTTTTAGCGTATATGAGTTTGTGCAGACACAAATAATATATATCATTTAGAGAAATGAGAATATAGTAGTTGGAAAATGATGAAATAAAAGGGAAAAATGTGTACTTTGAAAAGTAAATGCAGAAAATGTTCAGGTAATGTTTGTGATTTAATTGGAAAGGAGAGTAATAATGAAAGAGGGTCAAGAGATTATGCATTTAAAAACATTAGTTTAGCAACCCTAATAGCAGTAAGAAATGATACACTACAGTTATTGGTATAGAGAAAGTCCTCTCTGAGCAGGCCGCTCTCCCCAAATCTCCACATGTTCATCAACTGGAAGCTCGTTTGGGGCTTTTACAGAGACATAAATGACTAAATGATTCACCACTTGCAGCTGAACTCAGTCTCTACCTCCTCCCCTCCCAGGAGGTCAGGAGGTAGGAGGTCAGGAGGTAGAAAGTCCCATCTTGGTCACCTGGTTGGTTCCCCTGGCAACTAGCCTCCTTCCTTAGGTGCTTTCCAAAAGTCATCTCATTAATATGAAAAAAACCTTTACTGCTCTCATCTCAGGAAATTTGTTTTAGGAGCTCTGTGCTAAAAGAGGATGAAAACTAAAAATACATATCTTATAATATCGCAAGCAATGACTCTTGCAGGAGTCCGCTGGAATACAGATGAGATAAAGCACTCCTCCTGGATAGTCATAGCTCAGCAAAGTTCTTCCAATCAGGCAGCATCGCACTCCATTCTGTTGTATTAATGCCTTGTCTATCTCTCTCATTGGACTGTGACTCTTAGAAGGCAGGGCTATCTCTTTTTCTCTGATAACAGTGCTTTATATAATGCAGGTTTTCATAAATGCTTTCCAATTTAATTGGAAAGGAGAGTAAAAAAGAAAGAGGGTCAAGAAAAGAAGCTATTTAAACACCTACATTTAAATGAAATGTAGAGAAGAAAAACTATACAAAAAAAGACCTTAATGACCCGAATAACCACAATGGTGTGATCATTCACCTAGAGCCAGGCATCCTGGAGTGTGAAGTCAAGTGGGCATCACTATGAACAAAGCTAGTGGAGGTGATAAAATTCCAGCTAAGCTACTTCAAGTCCTAAAAGATAATGCTGTGAAAGTGCTGCAATCAATATGCCAGAAAATTTAGAAAACTCAGCAGTGACCACAGGACTGGAAAAGGTCAATTTTCATTCCAGTCCCAAAGAAAGGCTATGCCAAAGAATGCTCAAACTACTGCACGGTTGTACTCATCTCACACACTAGCAAAGTAATGCTCAAAAATCCTCTAAAAAGAGAATTCTCTAAAACAGAATTCAACAGTACATGAACCGAGAACTTCCAGATGTTCAAGCTGGATTTAGAAAAGCCAGAGGAACCAGAGATCAAATTACCAACATCTGCTGGATCACTGAAAAAGCAAGAGAGTTCCAGAAAAACATCTACTCCTGCTTTATTGACTATGGTAAACCCTTTGACTGTGTGATTCACAGCAAACTGTGGAAAATTCTTCAAGAGATGGGAATACCAGACCACCTGACCTGCTTCCTGAGAATTCTATAAGCAGGTCAAGAAGCAACAGTTAGAACCGGACAAGAAACAATGGACTGGTTTAAAATTGGGAAAGGAGTATGTCAATACTGTATATTGTCACCTTGCTTATTTAACTTAAATGAAGAGTACATCATGTGAAATGCTGGGCTGGATAAAGCACAACCTAGAAACAACATTGCTGGGAGAAATATCAATAACCTCAGATATGCAGATTTCATCACTCTTATGGCAGAAAGCAAAGAGGAACTGAAGAACCTTGTGATCAAAGTGAAAGAGGAGAGTGAAAAAACTGGCTTAAAACTCAACATTCAAAAAACTAAGATCATGGCATCTAGTCCCATCGCTTCATGGCAGATAGATGGGGAAACAATGAAAACAGTGAGAGACCTTATTTACTTGGGCTCCAAAATAACTGCAGATGGTGACTGCAGCCATGAAATTAAAAGACACTTCCTCCATGGGAAAAAAGCTATGACCAACCTAGACAGCATATTACAAAGCAGAGACATAACTTTGCCAACAAAGGTCCATCTACTCAAAGCTATGGTTTTTCCAGTAGTCATGTATGAATGTGAGAGTTGTACCATAAAGAAGGCTGAGTGCCAAAGAATTGATGCTTTCAAACTATGGTGTTTGGGAAGACCCTTGAGAGTCCCTTGGACTGCATGGAGATCAAACCAGTCAATCCTAAAGGAAATCAGTTCCGAATATTCACTGGAAGGACAGATGCTGAAGCTGAAACTCCAATACTTTGGTCACCTGATGCAAAGTACTGACTCATTGGAAAAGACCCTGATGCTGGGAGAGATTGAAGGCAGGAGGAGAAGGGGACGACAGAGGATGAGATGGTTGGATGGCATCACTGACTCAATGGACATGAGTTTGGGCAAGATCTTGGAGTTGGCGATGGACAGGGAGGTCTGGTCTACTGCAGTCCATGGGGTCACCAAGAGTCAGACAAGACTGAGGGACTGAAGTGAACTGAACCGAGAAGGAAAAAAAAAAAATCCTAAGTAGATCAAAAAAGAGCCCTTAAAGAAGTAAGTGGGCTTCCCTGGTAGCTCAGGTGTTAAAAAATCTTCATGCAATGCAGGAGACCCCAGTTCGATTCCTGGGTCAGGAAGATCTGCTTGAGAAGGGATAGGCTACCCACTCCGGTATTCTTGGGCTTCCCTTGTGGCTCAGCTGGTAAAGAATCTGCCCACAATGCGGGAAACCTGGGTATGATCCCTGGGTTGGGAAGATTCCCCTGGAGAAGGGAATGGCTACCCACTCCAGTATTCTGGGCTGGAGAATTGCATGGACTGTATAGTCCATGGGATCACAAAGAGTCAGACACCAAGTCAGTAGAGAGGCAGGAAAGAATACAACTGTTGGATATTAGAGTTTGAAAGCAGAGAAGTAAACATTGTCAAATGCTTCGGAAAGCAGGTAAAAGAAAAAGAAAGAAAATTAAGAAAATAGGGAAATTCCAAAAAAAGGCCCCAAATAGGGACACTGATCATATTTAACAGCTTTGGTTTACTGTGAGGGACAAAGGCAATTGATGTTTGCAGCACCAGTATCTTGGGACAGGAGGGCCAATTTTAAAAGTTTTTGTTTTTGTTTTTTAGTTGTAGCATGCAGGATCTAGTTCCTCTTGTTGTTCAGTTGCCCAGTCATGTCTGACTCTTTGTGAACCCATGGACTGCAGCATTCCAGGCTGCCCTGTCCTTCACCATCTCTGGAGCTTTCAGAAACTCAAGTCCACTGAGCTGGTGATGCCATCCAACCATCTCATCCTCTGCCATCCCCTTCTCCTTCCGCCTTCAATCTTTCCCATCATCAGGGTCTTTTCTTATGAGTTGGCTCTTCACATCACTGCAGATGGTGACTTCAGCCACGAAATTAAAAGACACTTACTCCTTGGAAGGAAAGTTATGACCAACCTAGACAGCATATTGAAAAGCAGAGACATTACTTTGCCAACAAAGGTCCGTCTAGTCAAGGCTATGGTTTTTCCAGTGGTCATGTATGGATGTGAGAGTTGGACTATAAAGAAGGCTGAGTGCCGAAGAATTGATGCTTTTGAACTGTGGTGTTGGAGAACACTCTTGAGAGTCCCTTGGTCTGCAAGCAGATCCAACCAGTCCATCCTAAAGGAGATCAGTCCTGAGTGTTCATTGGAAGGACTGATGTTGAAGCTGAAACTCCAATACTTTGGCCATATGATGCAAAGAGCTGACTCGTTTGAAAAGACACTGATGCTGGGAAAATTGAGGGCAGGTGGAGAAGGGGACAACAGAGGATGAGATGACTGGATGGCATCACCGACTCAATGGACATGAGTTTGGTTAAACTCTGGGTGTTGGTGATGGACAGGGAGGCCTGGCATGCTGCAGTCCATGGGGTCAGAAAGAGTCGGACTGAACTGTGCTGAAAGATAAATTAACGTGAAACTTCACTTATTTATTCGTAACTCTAAATATACACATGATTACAAACAGTACTTTATAAAGGAAATGTGAATATTTTCTTTATATGTGATAGCATTATAATCTCCTTTGCAGAAGATAAGTGGAAAAACCACAACATAAAGGTAAATCCTCATAGGGAATTATCCCTGATCAGAAAAATTGGTTTTGCCAGACAAATGTATAAAATTACTCTAATTATTAAGTTTCATATATTGTAGACAAAAATGTCTTATTTAGAAATGCAGCTATAAAACTGGAGCACTACTATGTATGATACAGAAAACCACATTGATATATCTTCCTGTACTACAAATTCTAAAAACCAGAACTTTCACCCTAAAGACTAGTACATTATTACTAAAATAAAAATAGTTTTTACCCTCCTTTTGGGAAGAGCATAATTCAGAGACCATCATTTAGTTTCTAATAAACACTGCCACTTATGATTGAATTCTAAAGATCCATATAACCATCTGCAGCCTCTTGAGCATTCTGGCCTCCTTCATTCTCTGTAGCACAATCTGTTCTTCCCAAGTACAGCATAGCTTGGTATAACTTGATCATCTGACATCTATGGTAAGAAATATTAATCATAAAGTATCTTTTATCCTTAGTGTCAGCCAGAAAAGTTTACTACAGATACAAATAAGCTAGATCTTTGTAGTCAATGTCTCAATAGTCCAATTAGTAAGTTTCATATTTTTTGGTGGGGGGGAAGAAAAAATATTTTGGAAAAAATGAAAAAAAAAAAAGACTGGTGAATAAAGACTAAAAAAAACATAATAATTCCTCTGAAATCATCAAGCCACACAAACACATTGGTAAGCAATCCAGATTTAAAATTGTTTTGAGATTATATTAGATTTGTCTTATGCCTCTATAATGTTCCCAATTTGCAAATGAAGAAAAAATTCAGAAAACAAATTTTAAAACAATTTTTTTGATGACATATTAAGTATTTTAAAAACTGACTGGTAATCTAATTGTTTAATTATTTCCTATAGCATATTTTCCAGTTATAGTATCATTCTTTCAACATTTTCTGTTTTTTTAATAAACTTTAATTTTACAGCAGTTTTAGGTTCAAAGCAAAACTGAATGGAGCTTTGTGAGACTGATGTGACCGAATCTTTTTCCAGCTGGGGAGAGTTTCAAAATTGTGCTTTCTTGAAAGAAAATGGAAAAAAGACCCATTTTGCCTGTCTTTTTTTTTTTATTCCCAGGTTTAGATCTTGCTTGAAATGGTCAATTTTCTTACCATCAACACATTATATGTAAGAGACGGTTTCCCGGAATGAAAGGAACTGGAGAACCTTAGAGAGAATTATCATGAAGACTCTCTCCACATTTTATCTTATGGAGCTCAGGCAACAATGCATATAGAGCAATAACTCTCTTCCCTTAGAGAATTAGTCTGCTATTGAAGAATAGCAATGCCAAATCCTTATGGAATTTTACTGAAATAACTTGTGTCATAGCGCCACTGGAAATAAAATACACTGACATCTCCCCATTCCTGGCCTTTCACTTAATTGAAGGGACATTGCAGAAAGGGAAACCAGCCAGTGAGACCAAAATGGAATGAAAATAAATATGAGGAAACATACAGATTTGGACTGTGGACATCAAGGACAAAAGGTGTTTTGGTGAAGGAAAGAAAGTTTGGTTAAGACAAGTTAAATCAATTAAAAGTAAGCTTTAAGAGATTATTAGCTTTGTCATCAATAACTTTTGTGTGAAACAGTGAATAAATACATGAGAAAGTAAGGTGAAAGCTAAATGAGAGAGATTGACTACAAATGTGGAGAACTGAGAGTGTGTTCCTCTGTTTCCTCTGAAGAAATTTTTAAGTGAATTAACTCGCAAAGACAACCTTTTAGACAAGAGAAAGCATATGGATGATGGAGGACAGAAGTAGTGCAGAGAAAGCTGAGACAGAAGTGCCCGGTGAAAAGGGTGACCAGGTGAAGCACACTGTCCAGGCTGCAGAGAGCCTCCTGAAAGTTCAGATTTTGAGCCACAGGAATGGCAGGGGATGAATGTAAGTAACATCAGTTTGAAGTCTACATAGAAGTTAGGTCACTCAACTCCCTCTCTCATCCTCCCCAGACAACAAATATCACTCCTCAACCAGACAAGAGATGGAGGGTTTATTCCCCAGCAAAAATAAAACGAAAGCTCCAAGTCTCAGAAACACTCAAAAAGAAATACAAATTAAAGCTACAAGGTGTTTTCAGAACACATCAATTAGAAAAAGTAAAAAAGGACTGACTATATCATGTGTTGCTGAGAAACCCAGAACTCGCAAACATTATGGGAGCATTTAATGTCACAACTTGGAGAAACAATTTGATTGTTTCTATAAATTTAAATGTATGCTATCTGACCATGCCCCAGCAATTCTATGCCTAAATATTTACCCAAAAGAAATAAAAACATATATCCACACAAATACTTGCATAAGAATATTTGTAGTAGTTTTGTTCATAATAGCCCAACCTGGAGACAACTCAAATATACATTTCAATGTATAAGCAAACTATGATGTAATAATACAATGGAATAATAATAATAAAAGGGAGTATGCTAACAACACACACGAGTGATTGGATGAATCTCAAAAATATACTAAGAAAAAGAGGGAGGACACAAAACAGTATATATTATGTGATTCCATTTGACTATTTTTTAAAAGGCAGGACTACTCTAGAGACTGGAGAAGGAAATGGCAACCCACTTCAGTATTCTTGCCTGGAGAACTCCATGGACAGAGGAGCCTGGTGGGCTACAGTCTGTGAGGTTCACAGAGTTGGACACAACTGAGCAACTAACACTGTAGAGACAGAAGCAGATATATGGTACTGTCTCTGGCAAAAGTTGAATGAGGATTGACTGCAGATGGGCATGAGGGACTTTTTTATGTGGTAATGTAAATCTTGAATATGGTGGTGGTTACACCATACATTCCTATAGCCATACATGCCTGTCACAAAAACTAAGCTGCAAATAAAATGAGTGTATTTTGTTATGCATAAATTATACTTCACTAATGTAAATTTAAAAAAAATAGGTCAGATTAAGTTATATATCACACAATATGTATTTGTTTTGTGACAGAGGATACGTAAATATATTTAAAGACCAAAGGAAAAATACTACCAGGAACCATGCTGATATGAGCTAAAGGATGGAAAACTGATGGAGCGTGATCTTGAATTTGATAGGAAAGTTCAAAACCAAAGGTAGATGGGTTCACTTTATACTAGCCATCTCTTCAGTCACCATTCAGTTTGTGCCAGAATCTGTTCTTAGCACCTACACACAATATCTCAATTCACCACTAATTTACTCTCATAATACTGGTATTATGATTTTCACATTATAGATAATAAACCTAGATTCATAAAGATTAATAGCTTCCTCAAGGTTAACACATCTCCTAGTAGTGAAGTCGCTCAGTCGTGCCCAACTCTTCACGACCCCACCAGGCTCCTCTGTCCATGGGATTTTCCAGGCAAGAATACTGGAGGGGGTTGCCATTTCCTTCTTCAGGAGATCTTCCCAACCCAGGGATTGAACCCGGGTCTCTGGCATTGTAGGCAGACGCTTTACCATCTGAGCCACCAGGGAAGTCTCCTAGTAGGCTTATTTCTATTACTTTAAGAATCACATTTTAATTGAAAAAAATATGTTATTTGTTGCATTTCTCCTTTTTTCTGTACTCTGAGTAATGGTTCCCAACAATCTTATTTCCAATCAGCTCTAGATTGTATTCCCCATATAAACATGATCTGATCTACAATTTCAACAATCTAATTGTTATTGACAGAGTTAAAGTAGAACCATTTTCCATTTTCCAAATTTTATACTAACAAAGTAAAAATAATTAACGTGCATCCAGGTACTCAGATCCCAAATGTCAAGCAAAAATGTTTTGTTAGATAGCTTGATTGGAAGGATAATATAGAAGACACCTAATTAGTAGAAAAACAGAAATTTGGAATTTACAGATAGTGATTGCAAAAGGCAGGTCTAATGTTACCCTATTAATTTTGGGATGACAAGTTTTGTCCAGTCCCAGGGTAGATAAGTAAGCAAAGATGAATGCCTAGAGATATAGTTGACTATAATTGTGTAATTGGATTTAGAACCAATGCACAAAAGAGAAATAGCCTATAGAATGGGTTTGTCCTCAAGACTTAAAACACTTAAAGCTGTATATAGTGAACATTGGATGTTCCTGTATCTTTTAATGGGTGCCTTGAAATAAGATTTTGATACTAGCTGGCGGCTCACACTACGTGACTATGAACTTGGTAGATATTCAGACAACTGCAACTTGCTCAGAGGTAGGTAGAAAAAGTAATGGAGATAATTAGAAAATTATAATGTTGCTTCTTTATAGTTATACAGGGAAGAGATTGTAAGAGCAAACACAAACTTAAAGACACTCAATTCTTTCTTTCTGAAAATAAGAGATTCTCCCTTCCCTCCTTTCTTTAGGGCATTTACTTTAGAAAACTTGTAATGTCTTTTTCTGTTCTTTTTTAAATGTATGTAAATCTCTTTAAAAGCTAAATAAGCCTCTTGGGAGCTTTAAGCCGCAGGTGAGAGTTTCTCAAGGACCCAGGAACCATTTTGAAATGTAAACATCAAGAGAGGGAGAGCACCCCTGTCTCCAGTCTCTGTGATGTAGGAGCCTAACTAAATGGGCATCTTCCTCCAAGCTTGTCATAAACATACAAGACATTTATTTTTCCTTTGGTTAAAGTCAATTAGCTAACAGAGATGGTCACCCCAGGTACCAGGTGCAACTAAGACAAACAGTGCTATTAAGTCCTTTTACTTGAAAACTAGTTAATGTTTACCTTGAAACCACATAAGCAATAACTGTATCTGCCTGCCTATGTATTAGTAAAAGGGTAAAGTCTCTTTCTGTCTGTAATCTCTTAGTAAATTCCCTATGATTCACATTAAAACCTAGTTAAAACCTTATTCAATTTTTTAAAAATTGCTTTCTTTCTCTTGTACCTTTGTGGAGAGTTTTTCTGATTTGGAAGAATTTTCCCTTGACAGCATCTCTGTTTTCCATATATGAATACCAGTCTTAAAATACTAATTTCTGATTTTCCTGAATTTCCAGTCAGCTAAAGCAAGCCTTTATATTTAAATTCATTTTCTTAGAGAGAAGGAGAAAAGATGGAACAAAAATCCAGGGGCTGGGAAGAAACAAAATGTTTGACATGTCTGTCCCTTTGATACCAACCAGATGATGTTTCCACTTGTACCTCACCTGCCTGGCATTCGTCTGATGCGCCTTTTACAATACTTACTCCCTCATGCTATTGCTATTTACTCCAAATATTTAACAACTGTTCACTTCCCCTTAATTTTTTCTCAAGTGTCAACACAATGAAGAATGAACCTACACAATCCATTAAAGAATGAATCTATGTAAAACATAGCTAATAAGTTATTTGACATCTGAAATGACCGCTTCTTTGTCTCTGACTCATTTGGTGTGTAGATTGTATCTACTCAGTATTGATGAATTAACATCTTTTATAAGTGAATGAAGAGACAAGGATTAATAGGCTGTATACACACACACACACAAAGCTAGCAAGAACTACACTTTAAAGTTCTCTGCTTCTGAGATATCTGCCATATTCAGTTCAGTTCAGTCACTCAGTCCTGCCCAACTCTTTGTGTCCCAATGGACTGCAGCATGCCAGGCTTCCCTGTCCATCACCAACTCCCGGAGCTTGCTCAAACTCATGTCCATCGAGTCAGTGATGCCATCCAAACATCTCATCCTCTGTCATCCCCATCCTCCTGCCTTCAATCCTTCCCAGCATCAGGGTCTTTTCCAATGAGTCAGTTGCTCACATCAGGTGGCCAAAGTATTGGACTTTCAGCTTCAACATCAGTCCTTCCAATGAACACTCAGGACTGATCTCCTTTAGGATGGACCGGTTGGATCTCCTTGCAGTTCAAGTGACTCTCAAGAGTTTTCTCCATCACCATAATTCAAAAGCATCAATTCTTTGGTGGTCAACCTTCTTTATGGTCCAACTCTGACATACATACATGCTGCTGCTGCTGCTAAGTCACTTCAGTCGTGTCCGACTCTGTGCGACTCCATAGACGGCAGCCCCCAGGCTCCACCGTCCCTGGGATTCTCCAGGCAAGAACACTAGAGTGGGTTGCCATTTCCTTCTCCAATGCATGAAAGTAAAAAGTGAAAGTGAAGTCACTCAGTCGTGTCCGACTCTTCACGACCCCATGGACTGCAGCCTACCAGGCTCCTCTGTCTATGGGATTTTCCAGGCAAGAGTACTGGAGTGGGGTGCCACTGCCTTCTCCGATACATATATGATGACTGGAAAAACCAAAGCTTTGACTAGATGGACCTATTTGGCAAAGTAATGTCTCTTATTTTTAACATGCTGCCTAGGTTGGTCATAACTTTTCTTCCAAGGAGCAAGCATCTTTTAATTTCATAGCTGCAGTCACCACCTGCAGTGATTTTGGAGCCCCCCAAAATAAAGCCTGTCACTGTTTCCACTGTTTCCCCATCTATTTGCCATGAAGTGATGGGACTAGATTCCATGATCTTTGTTTTTTTAATGTTGAGTTTTAAGCCAACTTTTTCACTCTCCTCTTTTACTTTCATCAAGAGGCTCTTTAGTTCCTCTTCACTTTCTGCCATAAGGGTGGTGTCATCTGCATATCTGAGGTTATTGATATTTCTCCTAGCAATCTTGATTCCAGGTTGTGCTTCCTCCAGCCTGGTATTTCACATGATGTACTCTGCATATAAGTTAAATAAGCAGAGTGAAAATATACAGCCTTGACGTACTCCTTTCTCAATTTGGAACCAGTCTGTTGTTCAATATCTGGCTCTAACTGTTGCTTTTTGACCTGCTTACAGATTTCTCAGGAGGCAGGGAAGGTGGTCTGGTATTCCCATCTCTTTCAGAATTTTGCAGAGTTTGTCATGATTCACACAGTCAAAGGCTTTGGCGTAGTCAATGAAGCAGAGGTAGATGTTTTTTCTGGAATTCTCTTGCTTTTTCAGTGATCCAATGGATGTTGCCAATTTGATCTCTGGCTTTTCTAAATCCAGCTTGAATATCTGGAAGTTCTCAGGTCATGTACTGTTGAAGCCTAGCTTGAAGAATTTTCAGTGTTACTTTGCTAGCGTTTGAGACAAGTGCAATTGTGCAGTAGTTTGAACATTCCTTGGCATTGCCTTTGTTGGGATTGGAATGAAAGCTGACCTTTTCCAGTTCTGTGGCCACTGCTGAGTTTTCCAAATTTTCTGGCATATTGAGTGTAGCACTTTAACACCATCATCTTTTAGGATTTGAAATAGCTCAGCTGGAATTCCATCACCTCCACTAGTTTGGTTCAATGCAATTAAATATTTGCCATCAGCCACAGCTTTAATAAACAGATTTGGTTTCTGCAGTACACAGTGACCATTTACCGACATTACAAAAATTATCATGGAGCCATAGGCATAAGCAGCTGGGACTAACTATGAATCTAAATCCTAGCTTTTAATCAGGCCCCGGAAAATGACTCTTGGCTTTGGATTTATATCAGTAGCACCTCACAATATGAAACAAGAAATGTGTATAAAACATAATTACACCTGAACATTAGGAGCTGCCTTTCTATCTCTGCAGGTAGAACCTGCTGCCTGGGCTGAGATCACCAATCTGTCTGCCAACATAAAATCAGTAACCTCAGGGAAGTTAGAACCAACTCAGCCTGGTGCTTCCTGTGGAAAAGAGGCTGAGCTGGAACATCTGACGGCTCTGTGTCAGCTTTTCATTTCACTAAATTACACATTATCCTTCTTCTTTCTCACACTGAAGGAAGTGAGAGCCATATGGAGCTGTCAGACATCTGGGACTTGGCCATTCATTAGGCAAGAAGAGTTATATCACACAAGTGACTTTGCTCACCTGACAATGTCCTGCAGCCTGAGGTCACCAAGAAGGGTGCCACCCATCCCTGTTCTAGACCATTTAACATGAGGCCAGGTTTCATCACAATGACTATCAACTCCTGCACTCCGGACTTTCCTCTCTGAGTATGTGTGTTCCTCTGTGTGTACGTGTATGTGTTTGTGTTTCCATGTTTAAAAGTTCAATCTCAAACAAAATTCAAAAGAAAAATGTCCCACATCTCAGCAAAAGGAAAGTATCTAATGAAAAACACTACAGGGCAAAAAACTGTCCTTGGCAGAGGAACTCATTGTGCTTTTTTGTTCATGATTCATAATCATTTACTTAGGTTTCCAGGAACAAATGGGTGAAAGTCCTTTACCAATAAAAACAATAAAAGCTGTTGGCAAAGTTACCTGTCATATGGTAATAAATGAACAAGTATGAATGGCTACTAAAATACACTTTGTAAAATTAAAATACAGTTTACTAGATATTTCCAATCATGCTTCCTTCTAATATACCTCAAAACATTAGAACTGGGCTTCCCTCGTGGCTCAGTGGTGGAAATCTGCCTACCAATGCAGGGGACATGGTTTCAATTCCTGGTCCAGGAAGATCCCAACTGCCACGGAGCAACTAAAGGCCATGTGCCACAATTACTGAGCTGCAATCTAGAACTACTGAGCCCATGTGCTGCAGATACTAAAGCCCATGCTCCACAACAAGAGAAGCCACCACAATGAGAAGCCTGCACACCGTAATTAGAGAGTAGCTCCTTCTCCCTGCAAAAAGAGAAAGATCATGCAACAACTAAGACCTACTAGAGCCAAAATAAATAAATAAAGCAACTGAATTTTTATTTATATTGAAAATGAAAAATTCATATTAAAACTGAAACTTCACTTTAGTGCACAAAAAGCTAATGTACCGTTGGGACAGATAAAATAATTAAGCTAACTTACTGATTTTTCTCCTTTACTCATTTCCTTCATAGGAATCATCCCTTGATTCACCTTGGGAATGAGTAAGAAACCGGATTTCTAGTGACCTTTTCATATATTCAAAAACTGCAGACCAAGAATTGAAGGTCATGTTTGGCCAACAGGTTGCTAATTTTTAAAACAGATCTTATTTTCTAGAGTAGTTTTAGCTTCAAAGCAAAATTAAGCAGAAAGCCAGAGATTTTCCATAAACTCCTCCCCACACATGTACAGCCTCCCCCATTATATGCATCTTCCACCAGAGTGATGCATTTATTACAACTGATGGACCTATTTTAACACATCATTATCATCCAGAGTCTATAGAGCTCATTGCCATTCACTCTTAGTGTTGTACATGCTATGGGTTTGGACAAATTTATCTTTTGCTAGTTTTTAAGAGGGAAGATGGAATTGTAATGAGAAAATTACTCTCAGGGCCTTCTCAGTGGGGCTCCCTCTGACATGTCCCTAACATATCTCCATCAGTGATTCATTTGGGGACCACAAAACCAGTATACATAGCGCTATGCAAGAATATCAATGACTCTTTTCTCTTCTGTGAAGTTGTATGTGCATTCAGTACCGAGATGGGGAATCTGTTCTCATGCAGAATTTTTCACCCAATAGTTATTGAAAATCTATTATGTGCTCACTTTGTGAGCATCTTTGCACGTGTTAGTCATCTGTGAATGATCAGGACACAAAGATAGAGAAAAAAAATCATTATAATATGATGTGATAAGTGTTTTGATAGATGTAAGCCTTAGGGATAATAAAGCAGTCCTTTCCTCTCAGGAATTATGTGTTTCAAGTCATAGTCTCCACTCTAGACCTGGCTTCAATCTAAACAAGCGCTTGGAATGGAGCAAGCTTACCTCTCTGAGGTTCTGTGTGTGTGTTAGTCACTCAGTCGTGTCTGAATATTTGCAACCCTGTGGACTGTAGCCCACCAGGCTCCTCTGTCCATGTAATTCTCCAGGCAACAATACTGGAGTGGGTAGCCATTCTCTTCTCCAGGGGAATCTTCCTGACCTAGGGATTTAACCTTGGTCTCCTGCATTGCAGGCAGATTCTTTACCATCTGAGTGAGACCTCACTATAACCTTGGGAATAGGATTTCATACAAGGCTGTGTCCAGTGTTCTGCCCTTAAGTCACTGCTTACATGCAGATGTAGTCACACTGTGCCCATCACACAAATATCATCAGAAATTTAATACCAAAAATGCCGTCTTGATGTTGCATACTTGCCTTCATTAAGATTTTCCATTTCCTTTTTTTTTTTTTTCAATCACAACCCAGGACTAATTCAAACTGTGATCGCCTAGGTTCTTACATCAGCAACATCTGTCACCAAAAATAAATATTCTGCAATCAAAACTTAACTGGCCTAGCAATTTTCTTGGTGATGCATGAGGCAGAACAGAATTCAGCTTCATTCTTTCTCTGCTAAATTGGCTTTGCAGCTCTAAGAGTAGGAAAGATTTATGTGTTAGTAAATTAAGCAGAGGAAGCCCAGAGAAAACAAAAGATACAAATACATGCAAGCCCACAGTATCCTTTAATATTCAGTTTTGCTCCCATAATGTAATATATTTTAACAAGTTGAAAAACACAGAGAAAAGACAATGTTCCTAGTTAAAATGAAATTTGAATTTTAGATGTAAACTATTTAAACAGCTGAACAATGTGATTTGTAGTCTTATTAAATCAAGAAAAAATTGCATACCCTTATTAAACATTGGTAAACAGTAGTAATTATAAAATCCCTAGCATATTTTCCACTCCTTAAATAAATTATACTCACTGCTCCTGTTACAGCATTTCAGTTTACAAAGGAATTTCATACATATTACCTCATTTAAACTTTAAAACAACACTTTTAAGACAAGAATTATTAATCTTATTAAACAAATGGAGAAACTAGCCTAGAAGTTAAATCCAATATAACAAACAAAAGAATTGCATTGAGAGGCTAGATAAAAATTATTTTTTTCGTCTTATTCTTGACCCCATATAGTCAATTCTCATTAATAGTGGTAATTATGTTCTATAAAGTTGCCATGAACATGGAATTCACAAATACTGAGCCACTACTCCTAGGGGAAATATAGGATCAAGTCCCTGTGAGCCTCTAGCTACAAAAGTTTCATCAGCAATGAATACGCAATCTTGTTTCACACGAGTTCTTGTTTAAAGCCACCTAATTACATAAATATATAATATATATACACACACATACATACACACACACATATGTGGGCTTCCCCAGTGGCTCAGTGGTATAGAATCCACCTGCAGTGCAGGAGATACAGCTTCGATCCCTGGGTAAGGAAGAACCCCTGGAAGAGGGCATGGCAACCCACTTCAGTATTCTTGCCTGGAGAATCCCATGGACAGAGAAGCCTCGTGGGCTACAGTCTATCAGGTTGCAAAGAGTCAGACATGGCTGAAGCGACTTAGCACATACGCATGTATGCAAATACATGCGTGCGTGCACACACACACACACACACACACACACACACACACACACACACATATAGTTGACTGAACCCATGACCAATCCAGGCCTGAATAAAACACATGTAACATACTTACATTCTTCATAAGGCACGTCACAGCCTTCTTGTACTTAGAAACACTAGAGAGCACTTCAGAACTACACTTGGGGGTCATTTTAAACAGTGAAATCAACAAAAATCACAACAACTCAAAAGAAAAACATGGCACTACACAGATCACAGAAGAACACTTGTTTACAATACTGTTACTGAACCTAACAGGTTATCTCACCAGACATGCGACAAAGCTCATCTACTGACAACAGATTGTGGTGAAGGAAAGTACAGTGTTTATTTGCAGATGCCAAGCAAGAAGAATAAGCAGCTAATGCTGAAAACTTCCCAACGGCTTTCAGGTAGAGTTTTCAAGGCAACATTAGGGGAGAGCATTTCAGGGTGTGTGATCAGCTCATGGACATTCTTCTGACTGGCTGGGTGATGGTTTTGGGAATCTTAATTATTAAACTTCAGGTTCCAACCAGTATGAGATCTATGTACTTGTGGATAGCATGTAATCAACATCCTTCCTGGATGTGGGTCTTATTTTCTGCAGGACAGCTCAAAGATATGCATCAGATTGGCACCCCACTCCAGTACTCTTGCCTGGAAAATCCTATGGTTGGAGGAGCCTGGTAGGCTGCAGTCCATGGGGTCGCACACGACTAAGCTACTTCACTTTCACTTTTCACTTTCATGCATTGGAGAAGGAAATGGCAACCCACTCCAGTGTTCTTGCTTGGAGAATCCCAGGGACGGCGGAGCCTGCTGGGCTGCCATCTGTGGGGTCGCACAGAGTTGGACACGACTGAGGTGACTTAGCAGTAGCAGCAGTTATCCATACACCTTCAGGAAGAATTAGGAGTCTGTGACCTAATGTTCAAGTAATTATTACTTTTCTTACTTGACTACTTTCCTTTGTCCATGCATTTTCTACTTCTCTAAGGATTAATTGTTTGAGTCTGTTCTTTGAAACTTGAGGAAGGCCTAGGATACAACAGCTATTTCTACAAACAAGAAGCAAAAACAAGGAGGGGATGGTACCCAGGAGGGCCCCACAGGATGCTGCTTATTTTCAAATTGAGACCAGAAACAAGGCAAAGGACTCTTTTGTTCAACCTCAGAACGTGTGTACTGGTTGGGTGACCAAAATTGTTTGCCACTCTCTACATATCTACACCTGTCTTCAAATGATTCACAAAGCACTGTGAGTACTGACTTGGGGTATACAAATTCATTTTGTAAAGGAAAAAGTCAAGAAAGGCAATGCCAAAGAATGCTCACTACTGTACAACTTTACTCATTTCACATGCTAGCAAGGTAATTCTCAAAAGCCTTCAAGCTAGGCTTCAAGGACTTTCAGATGTACAAGCTGGATTTAGAAAAGCTAGAGGAAGTAGAGATCAAATTGCCAACATACACTGGATGACAGAAAAAGCAAGGGAATTCCAGAAAAACATCTACTTCTGCTTCATTGACTATGCTAAAGCCTTTGACTGTGTGGATCACAACAAGCTGGGGAAATTTCTTAAAGAGATGGAATTACTAAACTGCCTTACCTACCGCCCGAGAAACCTATAAGCAGGTCAAGAAGCAACAGTTAGAACCAGACGTGGAACAATGAACTGGTTCAAAATTGGGAAGGGAGTACGTCAGGCTGTATATGGTCATCCTGCTTATTTAACTTATATGCAGAGTACATCATGCAAAATTCTGGGCTGGATGAATCAGAAGCTGGAATCAAGGGAAATATCAACAACCTCAGATATGTAGATAATACCACTCTAATGGCAGAAAGCAAAGAGGAACTAAAGAGTTTCTTGATGAGTGTGAAAGAGGAGAGTGAAAAGCTGGTTTAAAACTCAACATTCAAAAATCTAAGATCATGGCATCCAGTCCTATCACTTCATGGTAAATAGATGGGGAAAAAATTGAAACAGTAACAGACTTTATACTCTTGGGCTCCAAAATCACTGCAGATGGTGACTACAGCCATGAAATTAAAAGACACTTGCCCCTTGCAAGAAAAGCTATGACAAATCTAGACAGCATGTTAAAAAACAGAGATGTCACTTTGCCAACAAAGGTCCATATAGTCAAAACTATTGTTTTTCCAGTAGTTACATACAGATGTGAGAGTTGGACCATAAAGAAGGCTGAGTGCTTTCAAAAAGAATCATAAAGAATTAATGCTTTCAAACTGTGGTGCTGGACAAGACTTTTGAGAGCCCCTTGGACAGCTAGGAAATCAAACCTGTCAATCCTAAAGGAAATCAACCTTGAATTGGGAGGACTGATGCTGAAGCAGAAGTTACAATAATTTGGCCACCTGATGTGAAGAGCCAACTCATTGGAAAAGACCATGATGCTGGGAAAGATTGAAGGCAGGAGGAGAAGGGGATGACAGAGGATAAGATGGTTGGGTGGCGTCACCAACTCAATGGACATGAGTTTGAGCAAACTCTGAGAGATATGAAAGATCGGGAAGCCTGGCGTGCTGCAGTCCATGGGGTCACAAAGAGTCAGACGTGACTTAGCAATTGAACAGCAACAACACTTCATTTAGTGAGTGGGCAAATTTGTTGATATAAAAGACCACTAATAATGAGAATTGATTGTGTATTACCAGTTCATGTCTTCTAAAGCTGTATGTATATCCATCTTAAACAAGTAACTTAGAGAAAGAGGGGGAAGGGTAAAAACATGTTCAGTGTGTAACTTTAAATGTTAATAAAAATGCTCTAGTAATGATCTAGAGCATATATGAGGGATGAGGACTCCTCATGAAGATGTTGTATGTCTTTAACCCTTCTCTGGACATGTGACTGTTTTATTCTCAGGGAAACCCAATGACAAAAAATGTGTGAAGGAATGTATCGAGATGGAAGGGTTTGGATTTTAGGTTTACCCAACTGTACTCTGACTAAGCTGCTTAGGAACACAGTCTAAAGGAAATGATTATGTATCAGTGTGAGTTCTCCAGAGAAGCAGAATCAATAGGAGACTGAACATACACATTCCAGGAGCTGCAGTGGGCAAGCTGGAAACTCAGGAAAGCTGGTGGTATGGTGTCAGCCTGAAGCTCTGAGAACCAGGAGAGCCAATGGTGTAATTGCCAATATGAGTCTCTCAACTACAAATTATCACTTGCCAGGAGCATTTGCCAGTGACTGAACAGCAACAGGGGCATTTGTCACCTGCCTGTACTGCTGCAGCTGCTGACCTTTGACACTCCTTGAAGAAAATTCAGGGTGGAGGGTAAGGCATTCTGTGCTCCAGGGAACCTGGGGGAACAGGTCTTTAGGTAGGTAGATATTTTCAGAAACTGATTTCATGATCCCAATCCTTGCATCTCCTCATATCTAGAAAGCACTAAATCCCTTCATGATGGCATCAGCTCTTCATGACTAGCAGAAAATCTTTCGTAAAGTAAGAACTTGATTGCATTGAACATCCCCTTCACCAAAACTTTATATATTGACTTTACTCCACTGTCTCTTTGGAGCATTCTCTCAGGCTGTCTCCCAGGCCGCAGTTCTTATTTTGCCCCCAATAAAATTTAACTTGCAATTCTCATGTTGTGCACCATTTTTTAGTTGACAAGTCTAAAGGGGAGCAAATATGCCACTGAAAAATATACCTCTTTGACATAAGGTTTATCTTGAGATGGTTATTTTCAAGAAACAGTAGATACAGAAGACACTCTGGAAACTGAAATAGAAGTTACCCTACTGTAAGGGCATTTACATCTATAAGGGAAATCTCCATTTATAAGAGTGTCTCCCTTTCTGTCCCAGGGAGAGAAGCAAACTAAAACTCTAGAAACTCTTACTCATGAAGAAAGCATGGACTTAAATCTATCTAACAACTATGCCCTTGTTTGCTGTGCTTTTTCTGACAACCTCCAACAACTGGCTCCCTTACCCTCCCCGCAACCAACATTTTCTTTTGTCTTTAGTTGGAGATGGTCTTTAAGGTGGTGGCTTGGACCACTCTGGAGAGTTACTTAGTTTTATTCAGTCTCTCCCATGTACATAGGAGGTATGTGTGTTAGTAAACTTCTGTTTTTCTCCTATTAATCTGTCTTTCATATAGGAAGTTCTCAACCAAGAACCTAGAAGGATAGAGGAAGAATAAATTTTTGTCCACTGCAGTTTTGAGTCCAAGGACAGCAGAAGATGATGGTTCAGCACAGACAGAGAGAGCACATTCTCTATACCTCAGACATTTTGCTCTATTCAAGCCTTCAGTGGATTGGACGAAGCCAGCCCTACTAGGGAGAGCAATCTGCTATATTCAGTCTACCAATTCAAATGGTAATCTCATCCAGAATCATCTTCACAGACATACCTGGAAAAATGTTTCAACAAATATCTTGGCACCCTGTGGTCTAGCCATGCTGATACAGAAAAGTAACCATTACAGATTATATTCTCAATTTTTAAAAGATGTAAGTATATATAAAAACAAGTCTGGACTTGCCTGGTGGTAGAATGGATAAGAATTCACCTGCCAGTGCAGGGAACATGGGTTCAATCCCTGGTCGGGGAAGATTCCACATGCCATGGAGCAATGATATCCTGTGAGCCACAACTACTGAGGCCATGTGCTGCAACTCCTGAAGCTCACGCACCTAAAGCCTATGCTCCGTAACAAAAGCCACCACAATGAGAAAACCACGCCCCATAATGAAACATAGTCCCTGCTCTCTGCAACAGGAGAAAAGCCCATGTGCAACAATAAGGACTCAACACGACCAAAAATAAATAAATATTAAAAATGCCTAAGATATATAAAGAAGTCTGCAGAGAATAAACAGAAAATAATGAAGCAGAAAGGAAGAAGAGACTTGCTATATAACTTGCGAGATTAACCAGAGAAGGGCCTTTAGTTGGAATTGGTGTGCATTCTCAGAATGTTAGACATCACGCTTTGTAGTATAGCACAGAATCACATTCCACTTTCAATGGTCTTATGAATAGAGTAACTAAATATATTAGAGTAATTAAATAACTTATAAATAGAATAATTAAACAAAAATACTTTGTAAACCTAATATATCCAAGGGCCCAAAACTGAATCACACACAAGAGTTAAGTGCATTATTAGAGGTTATCCTAAAAAACAGCAATCTTTTATATGCTATCTCTTTCCATTCATATGATCAACAGCTTTAAGAAAAAAGGTACATCTTTACATCTTTGTTAATTAGGTAAAATATAAACTGACAGCACGTAATTCTCTAAGAGAGTCATGATCAATGGAGAGATGCTTCTGTGATCATCAAGGGTTGAATCATCAATCTCTAACTTCTGGGTCTTCTGTTAAAGCAGGGATATGATTTTGAGACTGAGATCACCGTGTTCTTCTTTGCATTGCAAAGACCTGGACTTACATATGACATATCATTTCAGGTCAGTCGCTCAGTCATGCCTGATTCTTTGTGACCCTATGAACCTTAGCATGCCAGGCCTCCCTGTCCATCACCAACTCCCAGAGTCCAACCAAACCCATGTCCATCGAGTCGGTGATGCCATACAACCATCTCACTCTCTGTCATCCCCTTCTCCTCCTGCCCTCAATCTTTCCCAGCATCAGGGTCTTTTCCAAGGAGTCAACTCTTCGCATCAGGTGGCCACAGTATTGGAGTTTCAGCTTCAACATCAATCCTTCCAATGAACACCCAGGACTGATCTCCTTTAGGATGGACTGGTTGGATCTTTTTGCAGACCAAGGGACTCTCAAGTCTTCTCCAACACCACAGTTTAAAGGCACCAATTCTTTGGTGTTCAGCTTTCTTCACAGTCCAACTCTCACATCCATACATGACCACTGGAAAAACCACAGCCTTGACTAGATGGACTTTTGTTGGCAAAGTAATGTCTCTGCTTTCTAATATGCTGTCTATTTTGGTCATAACCTTCCTTCCAAGGAGTAAGCATCTTTTAATTTCATGGCTGCAATCATCATCTGCAGTGATTTTGGAGCCCAGAAAAATACAGTCAGCCAATGTTTCCACTGTTTCCCCATCTATCTGCCATGAAGTGATGGGACCGAATGCCATGATCTTAGTTTTCTGAATGTTGAGCTTTAAGCCAACTTTTTCACTCTCCTCTTTCATTTTCATCAAGAGGCTCTTTAGTTCTTCTTCACTTTCTGCCATAAGGGTGGTGTCATCTGCATATCTGAGGTTACTGATATTTCTCCCAGCAATCTTGATTCCAGCTTGTGTTTCTTCCAGCCCAGCGTTTCTCATGATGTACTCTGCATATAAGTTAAATAAGCAGGGTGACAATATACAGCCTTGACATACTCCTTTTTCTATTTGGAACCAGTCTGTTGTTCCATGTCCCATTCTAACTGTTGCTTCCTGACCTGCACACAGGTGTCTCAAGAGACAAGTCAGACGGTCTGGTATTCCCATCTCTTGAAGAATTTTCCACAGTTTATTGTGATCCACACAGTCAAAGGCTTTGGCTTAGTCAATAAAGCAGAAATAGATGCTTTTCTGGAACCCTCTTGCTTTTTCGATGATCCAGCAGATGTTGACAATTTGATCTCTGGTTCCTCTGCATTTTCTAAAACCAGCTTTAACATCTGGAAGTTCACGGTTCACATATTGCTGAAGACTGGACTGGAGAAATTTAAGCATTACTTTACGAGCCTGTGAGATGAGTACAATTATGCAGTAGTTTGAGCATTGTTTGGCATTGCCTTTCCTTGGGATTGGAATGAAAACTGACCTTTTTCAGTCCTGTGGCCACTGCTGAGTTTTCCAAATTTGCTGACATACTGAGTGCAGCAGTTTCACAGCATCATCTTTCAGGATTTGAAATAGCTCAACAGGAATTCCATCACCTCCACTAGCTTTGTTCGTAGTGATGCTTTCTAAGGCCCACTTGACTTCACATTCCAGGATGTCTGGCTCTAGGTGAGTGATCACACCATGATGATTATCTGGGACATGAAGAGCTTTTTTGTACAGTTCTTCTGTGTATTCTTGCCACCTCTTCTTAATATCTTCTGCTTCTGTTAGGTCCCTACTATTTCTGTCCTTTATTGAGCCCATCTTTGCATGAAATGTTCCCTTGGTATCTCTAATTTCCTTGAAGAGATCTCTAGTCTTTCCCATTCTATCGTTTTCCTCTATTTCTTTGCATTAATCGCTGAGAAAGGCTTTCTTATCTCTCCTTGCTATTCTTTGGAAGTCTGCATTCAAACGGGTATATCTTTCCCTTTCTCCTTTGCTTTTAACTTCTTGTCTTTTCACAGCTATTTGTAAGGCCTCCTCAGAGAGCCATTTTGCTTTTCTTTTTCTTGGGGATGGTCTTGATTCCTGTCTCCTGTACAATGTCACAAACCTCCATCCATAGTTCATCAGGTACTCTGTCTATCAGATCTAGTCCCTTAAATCTATTTCTCACTTCCACTGTGTAGTCATAAGAGATTTGATTTAGGTCATACCTGAATGGTCTAGTGGTTTTCTCCACTTTCTTCAATTTAAGTCTGAATTTGGCTATAAAGAGTTCATGATCTGAGCCACAGTCTGCTCCCAGTCTTGTTTTTGCTGACTGTATAGAGCTTCTCCATCTTTGGTTGCAAAGAATATAATCAATCTGATTTCGGTGTTGACCATCTGGTGATGTCCATGTGTATATCATTTGGCATTTGTTAAATGCTTTTTTAATCAGAATAAATGAAGAGGTGGAAATTATAAGAAAATTCTAACATTCTTCACTAATCTCTACCTTAGGAACAATAGTGACCTAGAGAGTGACCATGCTTTTGAAGTCACACTCCCTAGGAATCTGAAAAGACACAAATAACAGGGAACAAGAAGAAACCTATCACTTTTAGTGAAAGTGCTGCTTGAGAAGACAGAATTAACATTACCCATGAAGAGTGAGAATCTCAAAAGTGAGAAATTTTCTTTACCACCCATGTCTCCAAGGACCCATAAGAAAGCTACAGACAAATGAAATATCCATACCTATTATGTCATAGAAAATGAATAAATCAGCCAGGAAGCCAGCTATGATAAAATCATGAGACTAAATAGATATTTAACTGCAGAAATCAAATGATTCATATGGAAGCATGTTGCAATGGTTAAAATTCAACCAAAACGCATCAAGATGTTCAAGAAACAAGTCACTGTGACCACTGTTGTGACAGGTTAAGATTTAACTTGTCTTATTTAAATACCTTTATTCTCCGTGTTTATATAAGTTATTATCCCCATCTCAGGACTTCAACTTTCATAGTAAGTATTAACTATACAAAATTGGTGAGATGGTTTGTATTTTTATATGTTAATATTTTAGACAAGAAATATAAATTAAATAGAAAGTATTTATCTATTCTTTTTAGCAGTCTCAAAAGTAAACTTGAATAGAAATTCTATTGAAGCACATACATGAGGTTACATAGAACACAACAGTAAACAGCTGAGTAGTGACAGATCTGAAACAAATACTATCATCTCAGTATAAGTGAAAGAAAAGGAAACAGTTCAGTATTCAACTCGTATGATTTTCCTTTATGAAAACATGAATAAGTTACCATTATCCTTTCTGGAAATTTAATAAATAGAAATCCTCTCAGGAGCTGTGAAAATTTTTCTATTACAAAAAATTACAAACTGTGCATAAACATTCAAAGTTTTTCAAAATTTTTGTTTTGGAATATCAAAGTAGCAAAGTTCTCTGGATTTTCTTAGGAATAATGGCAGAGAGCATTACAAATAGAAAAACCACTGGAATTACAAATTAAAAGTACAGAACTACAATGAAGTTTCATTTTTTGAAAACTAATATGAACACAAATTAGCACTAAATGGAAAAGAAAAGGTTTTTAAAACATATAACAATATTTAGATGACATTTGTCTTAATGACAGTGTAAAAACTATATAAAGTAAGCAAAATGCAAACTAAGTACACAGGTTCCCAGGATAAGTCATTCATTATTGAAAACTTGACTATCAACTACTAGGGTGTTTTACAGATTACAGAGGAAAGCAGACTTCACATGTTGGTAGAGACATTATAAAGACATAAGAGAAGAGAGGCATTATCCTTTTTTGCTATCCTTAAATAGCAAAAATTTCAGCAGAGATTGCCAGATTCAATGGCAGTTAATGCAAGAATGTTTAAAGACAATCTCCATCATTCCCTATAAAATGAACAGCATCCACCTCTTCAGTAAACTTCTTGAAATTCTACCCAAACTTCTTATGTTCTCCTTAGCTCTCATGTGACTCCTCTAATTCTCTTCTATTTCTTTTTAAATGTTATCTACTCATAAAAATAAACAAGCAACCAAAAAGAATGTCTTTCATTTTGTTTTTGTTTTTTTTTACACAATTCCATTTTCAGATTAAAACATACTGACTAGTTCTAGCATCTTTGTGGCAACTACAATCTGGGCTTCCTTTCCCACTTGATGTTCTTCAATAATCAGGGACAGTCTGGGGAGTTAGAAAATTACATTGCTTAACTGACCTTGCCTTTAACATACTTTACAAGGCAATCATGAAACATCAAACTAATTAACAATCAAAAATCCTTTACTCCTGAAAATACACAACATAGTACAGCAACCATGAATCTAAAAACTCTTAAAAATATTTTGGGTGGAAATTTGGAGTGTTCAAAAATTAAAAGATATACTTACAGGCTTTCCCAGTGCTTTACTGAATAATCTAGACAATGTCTTTCTGGTATCCCCATTCTTCGTAAGTGAAAGGGGAATATTACTGATGTGCTATTACACATTGGGTGACAGCATTTAGATATTTAAGAAATCTCTTTTAAGTTGCCAAGTTCTGAAATCCAAAGGCAAGCCATAGTGTTGCTTTTTTGATTTATTTTTAATTGAAGGATAATTGTTTTACAATATTGTGTTGGTTTCTGCCATACATCAACATGAATCAGCCACAGGTATACATATGTCCCCCCACTATTGAAATTCCCTCCCACCTCCCACCCCATCCCATCCCTCTAGAATGTCACAGAGCCCTGGTTTGAGTTTCCTGGGCCATATGGCAAATTCCCATTGGTTACCTATTTTACATACGGTAGTGTATATGTTTCCCTGCTACTCCCTCCATTCGCTTCACTCTCTTCTTCCCCCCTCCCAGCCCATGTCCACAAGTCTGTTCTCTATACCTGCATTGCCACTGCTACCCTGCAAATAGGCTCATCAGTACCATCTGTCTAGATTCCATATTAATGTGTTAATATACAATATTTGTTTTTTCTCTTTCTGACTTATTTCACTCTATACAATAGGCTCATCAGAACTGACTCAAATGTATTCCCATTTATGGCTGAGTAATATTCCATCATACATATGTACCACAGCTTCTTTTTCCATTCATCTGTCGATGGACATCTAGGTTGCTTCCATGCCCTAGCTATTGCAAATAGTGCTGCAATGAACATTGGGATACATGTGTCTTTTTCAGTTATGGTTTCCTCAGGGTATATGCCCAATAGTGGGATTGTTGGGTCTTATGGTGGTTTTATTCCTAATTTTTTAAGGAATCTCCATACTATCTTCCATAGTGGCTGTATCAATTTACCGTCTTACCAGCAGTGCAAGAGGGTTTTCTTTTCTCACATCCTCTCCAGCATTTATTGCTGGTAGACTTCTTGATGAGAGCCATTCTGACCATTCTGAGGTGATATATCATTATAGTTTTAATTTGCATTTCTTTAATAATGAGCAATGCTGAGCATCTTTTCATGCGTTTGTTAGCCATCTATATGTCTTCTTTGGAGAAACGTCTGTTTAGATCTTCTGCCCACTATTTGATTGTGTTGTTTGTTTTTCTGCTATTGAGTTGCAAGAGCTGCCTGTATATTTTGTAAATTAATACTTTGTAAGTTGTTTCATTTGCTATTATTTTAGGAGAGCCATAACATTTTAAACCTTTCTAAATGATTTGTAAACTTGTGAGCCTACTTGTGTGTGTCAAAATAAAACAAAAAAACTAAAACAACAATATAAAACACAGGGTCTGGAACACAGTAGACACGTAATCTGTTCTTCAGCATCTCCTTTCTCCTTCTCTCTTCCTTTTTCATTCTCTCCCTCTGCTCTATTTCCTGTATGTTTATGTGCATATAACATCCTTTCCAAAATTAGAACCAAACTTGCCCCTACAAAGCCTTTCCTTGATCTCCAAGCCCCTATATTCTTCTCAGTGCCTTAAGCACTTATGTGATTTGTACCAGATAGTGCAGCTGGTAGCAATGTAGTCCTTTTATATGTCTTTGTATCTTATCTCCAAATGAACTTGTAAGTCTTTAAAGGGAGAAAGTGCAGATTCTCTAACATCTATGTTAAAGTTGTTTATGCACACGTAACAGAGAAGGCAACGACACCCCACTCCAGTACTCTTGCCTGGAAAATCCTATGGATGGAGGAGCCTGGTAGGCTACAGTCCATGGGGTCGCTAAGAGTCGGATATGACTGAGTGACTTCGCTTTCACTTTTCCCTTTCATGCACTGGAGAAGGAAATGGCAACCCACTCCAGTATTCTTGCCTGGAGAATCCCAGGGACGGCGGAGCCTGGTGGGCTGCTGTCTATAGGATCGCACAGAGTCGGACACGACTGAAGCGACTTAGCAGCAGCAGCATGCACACGTAAAGACACTGATACCCAAACACAACACTTAATCAATAAATAGTATTTTGACTATTC
This sequence comes from Giraffa tippelskirchi, assembly GCF_054371585.1. Lineage (NCBI taxonomy): Eukaryota > Metazoa > Chordata > Mammalia > Artiodactyla > Giraffidae > Giraffa > Giraffa tippelskirchi. The sequence continues at coordinate 101,740,533 of NC_137275.1, forward strand.
ATTCGACCTCTATAACAAAGGGACAGGACCGATGCATCAAAACAAAGTGATCGATTTTACTTTTTTTGCCAGTACATTTTATGTTCCTACTACACACAACACACTTTCACAAACTGGGGAAGTTGCTTCTTGAAAATCAAACAAGAGGAAATGGGTTTGAATTATAACAAAGGAGATTTTTGACATCAGTTTCCTAAGAGTAAAGTTATTCTCACATGATCTTAAAAAACTATATCATTCACCATTAGCCTGGTGATTTCCTTCATCAATGTGGTCAGTTTGATAGCTTACAGCAATCAGAATTAATATGGACTAAAAAATTTAATGCAAAAGATTTATATACTTTTATTGGCATGTTAAATGGCGACATCAGTAGTTTGATAGAAAATCTCTCCATTGTTGATCTTTATTAGTACTAGATTCTCATGTGACTGATTCATAAGTCAGAAAAAGTAAATAACCCTACAAGTTTTGTCAAAGTTTTAAGAGTCTATGAAATTTTGTTTCTAGGTACATAATTTGATATCCATCTCAAAAGCAAACAGAATGAGGAACACTAATATGAAGTAATTGCCCACATACGCAAAAACACAGGGGTGGAACAAATATCAACATCTTTAAATGTGTTAGAATTTGTTTTTGAAATGCATCTTGTTGCTTTTAAACAAAATGTCAGCATGTGATTAAAAAGTTCTAAATGCAGTGTTTCAATCAAGCAGAAATAAATCATGAAGGACTTTAGGGGAAAATGTTATTTCATCTGATGTAACTAGAAAATAAACAAGTCTCAGCAGAGAAAACAAATACTGCAAGCTTGAGGTAGAAACCAAATCTCAGTGCATCCAAAGGAAATAAGCAAAATTAACATTTCCCCTCAGCAGTCCCTCTTGACAGATGGTCCTTCACTCTCATGCACAGAAAATCACTTCAAGGTTCAGGAAGATGATAGTAAGTCTCTAGATGAATTGTCAGATATCCATTACAACAGTAAATACAATTATTAGTAAAGCATGGGGAATTATGAACACAAAAACATACAAAATCAAATAATAAAATACTAATAAATATATATTTATTTATATATATTTGTATCCTGTTAAAATACAAGTATGAGAATAATTAAAATAAAAAGTTATGTTAGAATGACATGCCTATAGCTTACATTTTATTTAAATTTCCTTAATATATAAACATTGTTTATAACTAAAGGTGATATTTAATAATTTTCTAGAAATGTGTCTTTTTAATCAAATCTTCATCTAATAGAATATTCTTTTCCTTTACAGAAAATGAAGTCTTTACCACCCTGATATTTCTGATGTATCTTCTGTGCCATGGTTTACAAAAGATTAGTTTTTAATCACACCAAAGCTGCCTTTAATCCCTAATCCAGTAAACTTCTCTTTCTTGTTTATAGATTTCCTGCAACTCTTCATGTTGTCTAACACATCAGTCTATAAAGAAAAAAAAAAACAAACTATCTTCCCTAGGAGTTCATCTTCTCCCTTGGATCTTTACATTATTATACTTTTCTCCTTACTTAGACCCTTGAACCAAGAACTGCTCCATAAGTGGAAACAGTCTTCACAGATTTGCCTTCCTCCCTCAGTTATTTTCTCTTACATATCTTCTACTCTAGCTTTACCTACTACATTTATTGGGCCTGTGTGCTAAATTGCTGCAGTTATGTCTGATTCTTTTCGACCCCATAGACTGTAGCCCTCCAGGCTCCTCTGTCCATGAAATTCTCCAGGCAAGGATACAGATGTGGGTTGCCATGCCCTCCTCCAGGGGATCTTCTCAACCCAAGGACTGAACCCCTGCATCTCTTGCATTGGCAGGCAGGTTCTTTACCACTAGCACCGCCTGGGAAGCTCACATTGTAAGTGCTTACAAATTTTCATTTCCAGCCACAATCTCACTTTGGGGTTCTAATGCTGAAATTTTAATTTTCTGCCAGATTGTTCTATTTTATTATTCACCAGCACTCTGATTTTCTACCTATAAATACTTAAAAAATCTGAAATGTTGAAGAGCCATCGTCTCCACCACTCTCCTTTACATCCACGATCCAGTTGGTCAAATATCACAGCCTTTACATTGTCCCATTCCTGGCCATTTCTACCCCCACAAAAACAGTGAACATCTTTGTCATCCTCTCTACACCAGCAGTATTCAAAATGGCCTGAGTATATTTAAAAGGGTAATACATCAATATACTTGGGCATTTGTATTTCTGTATTTATTAAAATCTTATAATATCTATAAGATATTAATATATACAGTTTATAAACAAATAAACATATATGGTAGTATGTGGTCCAAATTTTTTAGGAATATACAGTCAAAAAAGTTTGGATACTTCCGAAAGAATATTTTAAAAGCCCCCTAAAAGGTAGAGAATCTGCCCAAAATGCAGGAGACCAGGAGACACAGATTCACACTCTCTGGATCAGAAATATCCCCTGGAGGAGGAAATGGTACCCCACTCCAGTATTCTCACCTGGAGAATCCTATGGAAAGGGGAGCCTGGTGAGCTACAGTCCATAGGGTCGCAAAGAATCAGACATGACTGAGTGACTAAGCATGCACACACAAAAGGTTAAGTTAACTTTCCTACTCTGAGCATTTATCCTCCACCTCAGGAGCACATGACTGCCAGATGAATGTTTCCCAGGCCTAACAATGTCCCCTCACTACCTGAATGGTTTTTCAGGGGCTCTCCATTGCCTCCTCATTGACACCCAATCTCAGGATCATGGCACTCAAGGTCAATCACATGCTGATCAGACCCCTTCTCCAAACAAACACACATAAACACATATTGTTTTTCCAGCCATAACTTTTACTCCTACTTTCATAATCTCATCATTCCAATAAAATTAAACCATCTGTCATTATCCAAAAGATACGAGTGACTCTATACTATATACTATATAGTATATACTATACTATATACTATAGTATATATATATAGTATACTATATACTATACTATATAGTATACTATATACTACAGTTTTATGAATGTATAAACCTAATAAAAGCCAGGCCTTCATGCAAAGAGCTAAATAATAATAAATATGCAGAGTCATATTTATGGAAGCTCACTTCAACAACCAAAAGCAAGTCTTAATGGAAATCCAGCCTACTTGCATGACTTCAGAAATATTAAAGGGGATCCAATTTCTCATCTACACAAATTCATCTCAACTTCTCCTCTCACTAATACCCAATTCACTTGTCTCACAAATGCTCTGGAGTTTCTTAAACACAAAACCCCCAACAACCCTCCCCACTTTAGTCCATGAAATTTGTCTTTCTCTCTTTATTCTCCATTGTTCCTCATGTTATTATGTACCTTCTCTGGGTAAGAAAAGCTGTGTAATAAGATGATATTTCCTTTCACTGGCATTGTCCAACATGTTCTTCAGAAAAACAAAAACAGAATTTCTATTAGGGGAGGGGGCCAGAAGAGATGAGAAATATGTACATAATCTGGGTGGTGGGTTGTGTGTGATGGAGACAGAACCCTCATACATTAACTGAAAACACTTCTATACCCTGGGGCGTCACAACATACTTTCAGCCATGAAAAATCTGTTTATCTCTAAAAATTGAAATCCTATTCAGTTTTCAAGATATGATTCCAATTCACTGTTTCCATGATTTCCGACAACAAAAGCTAGTTTCTTGGCTCTCACTGGCCATTATTCTTGATTTATTTTCTAATACATTTTTAACATGCAGACTTTCAATATAGTTACATCCTCTTCAAATTTTCCTAATACATTGGAAACTTTTGAAAGTCTGGGATTAAATCCTTCTCTTTGAATCCACCATGGTATCGATAAAAAAGCAATGCAAATAAGTAGACATTAAGATATGTAAGAAAATATCAAATAGTGTCATAGACCTTTTGAACACAAATTGTTATATTTTCTTCCTTGTCCTTTTTCGGGGGGGGGGGCGGTGGGTGTTATTACTGTTTAGTAGTCTTTGATAGTCTTGGGCATAGTTTGCACATTTATAGACCATATCTCTAAATCAGAATACATACTGCAAGATTCACTGTGATAATACTTATGATAACTTCAAGTTGGGCAAAGTATTTTATAACCTAATTTTAAAGCTGTTACTCTTCAAAAAGTAAAAATTAGAAAAGAGCAAGAGCCGAAAAGAAACAGCTTTTGACTTTAAAATAGCAGATTTGTGTGAGGTCAACAGCCAGTTATTTAAATGAGGTAGTAATTAAATCAGTAAAACATAAATTACAAAAATTGTTTAGGATTCTTAAAAGTGGTTAAATCCACAAGGAATGATACCACAGAAGTAGTCACAAAAGGAGAAATCTAACAGACTTCTTTTGCTTTCAAGGTTCTGGAAACACGTTTAATAACTCATTCATTCATTCAAAAAATATTTATTGATTATTTAGTACTTGTCAGATATTATACTGTAAGGACCTACCATAGATTAAAGATGACTGAGAAAACCATTCATTTCTTAAAGTGTTAAAAAATTAGAGCTGTGCAACAGCTTAGTGATTTAAAGTAGTTTATGAATATATAATCATTCAGTATTCAAAAATCAAATGACTTATTGAGTGTTGCGTGACAAGTAATTTGCCAGGCTGGCACTGGTAATATAAAGAAAATTCAGTCCAGATGCTGAAGGAACTTGTAATTCTGTCCCATAAGAGATGCATTCGCAATGTGCAAGGAAAGCATAAAGAAGCCCTTAACTCTGCCCAGAAGATGACAAAGAACTCACTCAGGAGTTAACCTTTAGAAGGCATCATGATGGATAAGCAGTGCCTCACTTGTTAAAGGAACAGAAGAGAGAAACTGCAGTCAGAGGTAACTGCATGTGCTACGGCATCAAGGAATCAGAAAGTATGACATGTTTTATGAACAAAAGGTCATTAAACTGGAACAAAGCATGAATATCGATGAGGGGAAGGACCAGACTGTGAAGGGTCTTATGTGCCACATAAGGATTCTGGTCTTTAATACATTCTGAATAGAATGGAACTCTTTATGTGTCTTAAGCAAGTGAGTAGCATATCCACATTTATAACATAGACAAAAAAAATTTTGCTGAAACATAGAGTTATGGAGAGCATCCTTGGTGGTTCAGATGGTGGAGAATCTGCCTGCAATACAGGAGACTGAGGTTTGATCCCTGGGTGGGAAGATCCCCTGGAGAAGGGCATGACTACCCACTCCAGTATTCTTCCCTGGAGAATCCCATGGACAGAGGAGCCTGGATGGCTATAATTCACAGGATTGCAAAGAGTTGGACAGTTGGACATGGCTGAGTGACTATACACATACACATATAAACGCATGAATGTGTGTTAGTCACTCAGTCCTGTCCAACTCCATGTGACCCCATGGACTGTAGCCTGCCAGGCTCCTCTGTTCATGGGATTCTCCAGGCAAGAATATTGGAGTGGGTAGACATGCCCTCCTCCAGGGGATCACTCTGATCCTGGGACTGAACCCAGGTCTCCTGCATTGCAGGTGTACTCTTTACCATTTGAGCCACAAGGGAAACCACATATGGTACTAAATAGACAAAATAGTCTATTCAGTAAAGACAAGAATTTTTCCTGAAGTCAAGGGGAATAAATAAAAGGACACAGCAATGTTTGGGTATTAAGTCAGCAGAGCTTAGTAATAATATGGTATAAGATGCAGAAGAAAGAAAAGTGAAAATTGGTTTCCAGATGACAGGTTTGGGTGACTAAGAGCTTGGTAGGTGTTTTTATAGAAACAGAGAATATATCATGGTCATAGCTATACAATATCTGCTATCAACTTGAAAATTAAGTTTCCAAGTCTAAATCATTTACTCAAGTTTATCCTGGGGATACACATATTGGCAAGTAAAGAAAAATTAAGGTGTATTCAAGATCATAAAGTATGGTTTAAATTTTACTTTCTAGTTCATTAGTTGTATTATACAGATATGTATAATAAATAAAAAGTTTCCTTGCTTTAAGTAAACTTGCTACAATAAAATTGGGATTTATTTAAATGATTAATGTTACCATTTTCTTTTTAAAAAATGAATTATTGACCTCAACAAGAAAATTTCTTTAGCATTATTTTAAATAGAGTGTTGCTTGATGATTTTAAAGTAAGATTACACTGGGATGGAAAAAAATGATTGATATATGTACCTATTGCTAAGACAGATAGCTGTTTTTCACCAGAACAGGGATATTGGCTGTTCACGGATCGTGGCTCCTGTGATGGGTTGGTGTTCACACTGCACTGGTTGCTGGCACCATGAATATCACCAGAGCCTATTGCACAAACTAGGGAAAAGCTGAGGTGAATTAATGTGGCAACTGAATTTAACAAAAATCTATTGAAGGATCAAACAGTACTCTGCAAATAAGTTTCTAATAAACCAGAACAATGTCTTTCTTATTAAGCATGCATAAAATCATATCTAAAGGAGAGAGTGGGACAAATTGAGAGTAGCATGGCATATACACATTACCATGTGTAAAAGAGATAGATTGTGGGAAGCTGCTGTATATTCACAGGGAGGTCAACCTGTTATCCCGTGATGACCTAGAAGGGTGGCATGGGGTCGGGGGTATAGGGAACGTTCAAGAGGGAGGAGACATGTATATACTTATGGTTGACCCATACTGTTGTATAGCAGAGGTCAACACAATATTGTAAAGCATTATCCTCCACTTAAAAAAAAATTTTAAAGGAAAGTGAAAGAAAAATGCAGTTTTTTAAATAAATACCCATGTGTGTTTGTGAAAAACTAGTAAGTAGAATTGCAATGTCCCTATTTGGTGGTCCTGTGATATTTAACATCGTTTTTCAAGATCATCATACAACTTCTGTAATTCAAACAGCAACAACATGCTAAGGAAAAGTTAGGAGGTTCCCTTAAGTACCTGAAAGTCAGATTGACTTACTGAGGAGTATTTCAGGAGACCTGGGATGTGTGAAGCAGGGTAGACCAGGGAAAGAAAAGTTCAGTAGGACGGGCTCTCGGCAGGAGTCTCAGTTCAGCCTGATCCCAAGAGGCACTGTGGAGCACAAATTGCACTGAGTTCGTTCTTGTTTGGGACAAGGGATCAGCTCTTTATATACGCATGTCATTCAGTCAGTGATGCGCGCCCTAAGAGCTGGTGAAGACGGGGAGTGTATAATCTTGGGGCACATTAGCTCTCATTGGGCCAGAGGGGTGAGTGCCCTTGAGGGAACTGGATGAAACAACAATATCTACTTTGGGGGAATAATACAGAATTAAAAAATAAAATATTCTATCTTGCATGAAGTCCAAGTAAGCAGTTAATAAACAAACTGATGAGGGCCACAAGGTGCTAAGACGAGAAAATAAATATTAAAACTAGAGTATACATTCTAGTCAAAATTTTTATACACAGAAGTTAAATTTTTTTGTCATGCCTCATAGTATATGGCATCTTAGTTCCATGTATGTGTGTGTGCTTAGTCACTCAAATGTGTCTGACTCTTTGTGACCCTTTGGACTGTACTCCGCCAGCCTCCTATGTCCATGGAATTCTCTAGGTAAGAATACTGAAGTGTGTTGCCCTTTCCTCCTCCAGGGGATCTTCCCAACCCAGGGATCAAACCCAGGTCTCCTGCATTGTAAGCAGATTCTTTACTAGCTGAACCACAAGGGAAGCCCAAGAATACTGGAGTGGGTAGCCTATCCCTTCTCCAGAGTATCTTCCTGACCCAGGAATCGAACTGGGGTCTCCTACATTGCAGGCAGATTCTTTACCAGCTGAGCTATCAGAGAAGCCCAAAGAACTACAACTATAAGCAAGAACATGGATGAATTTTGCATTCATAATATCAAATGAAAGAAACCTGACACATGAGGCCACCATCACCCTAATACCAAAATCTGACAAAGATGCCAATATCACTGATGAACATAGATGCAAAACTCCTTAACAAAATCCTAGCAAACAGAATCCATCAACATATTAAAAAGATCATACATCATGACCAAGTGGGCTTTATCCCAGGGATGCAAGGATTCTTCAATATCCACAAATCAATCAATGTAATACACCACATTAACAAATTGAAAAATAAAAACCATATGATTATTTCAATAGATGCAGAGAAAGCCTTTGACAAAATTCAGCATCCATTCATGATAAAAACCCTCCAAAAAGTAGGAATAGAAGGAACATGCCTCAACATAATAAAAGCTATATATGACAGTCCCACAGCAAACATTATCCTAAATGGTGAAAAACTGAAAGCCTTTCCCCTAAAGTCAGGAACAAGACAAGGCCTACTCTCACCACTACTATTCAACATAGTTTTGGAAGTTTTGGCCACAGCAATCAGAGCAGAAAAAGAAATAAAAGGAATCCAGGTTGGAAAAGAAGAAGTGAAACTCTCACTGTTTGCAGATGACATGATCCTCTACATAGAAAACCCTAAAGACACCACCAGAAAATTACTAGAGTTAATCAGTGAATATAGTAAAGTTGCAGGATATAAAATTAACACACAGAAATCCCTTGCATTCCTGTACACCAACAATGAGAAAACAGAAAGAGAAATTAAGGAAACAACTTCATTCACCACCGCAATGAAAAGAATAAAATACTTAGGAATATATCTACCTAAAGAAACAAAAGACTTATATATAGAAAACTATAAAACACTGGTGGAAGAAATCAAAGAGGACACAAACAGATGGAGAAATACAGCGTGTTCATGGATTGGAAGAATCAATATAGTGAAAATGAGTATACTACCCAAAGCAATCTCTAGATTCAATGCAATCCCTATCAAGCTACCAATGGTATTCTTCAGAGAACTAGAACAAATAATTTCATAATTTGTATGGAAATAAAAAAAAAAGGGGATGGGATGGGGAGGGAGGTGGGTGGGGGGTCCAGGAAGGGGAACACATGTAAACCCATGGCTGACTCATGTCAATGTATGGCAAAAACTATTACAATATTGTAAAGTAATTAGCCCCCAACTAAAATAAATAAATTTATAAAAAAAAATTAAAAAAAAAAAAAAAAAAAAACACCTCGAATAGCCAAAGCAATCTTGAGAAAAAGAATGGAACTGGAGGAATCAACCTGCCTGACTTCAGGCTCTACTACAAAGCCACAGTCATCAAGACAGTATGGTACTGGCACAAGGACAGAAATATAGATCAATGGAACAAAATAAAAAGCCCAGAAATAAATCCACGCACCTATGGACACCTTATCTTTGACAAAGGAGGCAAGAATATACAGTGGAGAAAAGACAATCTCTTTAACAAGTGGTGCTGGGAAAATAGGTCAACCACTTGTAAAAGAACGAAACTAGAACACTGTCTAACACCATACACAAAAATAAACTCAAAATGGATTAAAGATCTAAACATAAGACCAGAAACTATAAAACTGCTAGAGGAAAACATAGGCAGACACTCTCCAACATAAACTAAAGCAGGATCCTCTATGACCCACCTCCCAGAATATTGGAAATAAAAGCAAAAATAAACAAATGGGACCTAATTAAAATTAAAAGCTTTTGCACAACAAAGGAAACTATAATCAAGGTGAAAAGACAGCCTTCAGAATGGGAGAAAATAACAGCAAATGAAGCAATGGACAAACAATTAATCTCAAAAATATACAAGCAACTCCTGCAGCTCAATTCCAGAAAAATAAACGACCCAGTCAAAAAGTGGGCCAAAGATCTAAATAAACACTTCTCCAAAGAAGACATACAGATGGCTAACAAACACATGAAAAGATGCTCAACATCACTCATTATCAGAGAAATGCAAATCAAAACCACAGTGAGGTAGCATTTCACGCCCATCAGAATGGCTGTTATCCAAAAGACTACAAGCAATAAATGCTGGAGAGGGGGTGGAGAAAAGGGAACCCTCTTACACTGTTGGTGGGAATGCAAACTAGTACAGCCACTATGGAGAACAGTGTGGAGATTCCTCAAAAAACTGGAAATAGATCTGCCATATGACCCAGCAATCCCACTGCTGGGCATACACACTGAGGAAACCAGACTTGAAAGAGACACGTGTACCCCAATGCTCATCGCAGCACTGTTTGTAATAGCCAGGACATGGAAGCAGCCTAGATGCCCATCAGCAGATGAATGGATAAGGAAGCAGTGATGATTCAGGGTGCTCAGGGCCGGTGCACCGGGATGACCTGGAGGGATGGGATGGAGAGGGAGGTGAGAGGGGGGCTCTGGAAGGGGAAAACATGTACACCCATGGTGGATTCATGTCAATGTATGGCAAAACAAATACAATACTGTAAAGTTAAAAAATAGATAAATAAAATAATTTAAAATTAAAAATAAATAAATAAATAATGAACTACACAACTCAAAAAAAAAAGATTACACACATTCTATATATCCAAAGCTCAAAGCTAGGAAAACCAGTCTTTGGTGTCATAAACCAGGATAGTGGTGATTCCTTGGGGATAATGACTGAAAGAGGTACAAATGGGGCTCCTAAAAATCAGAAAAATATGAAAGGTGCTTTTTCTTAATGTGGATAGTACTTTATCAATCAGCACACTAATGATTTGTATAATAACAATATGTTTATTATTTTCAATAAAATATGACTTTAAAAACTAGTATAATGTCCTAGCTTTATTTATCTCATATTCATAAATAGATATGTTAGGAATATTTCATGAGGAATCTATGGAGATATACCAATCCCTGTGACTTGATTTTCATGTAATTTGCCAAGCACTAAAAGAAAATATAAAGATAAATTTTGGGGTGGTTATTAAGATCTTTAAATATCCTATACGTTTAATAGTGTAAAAAATTTAAAAATTTTATAAGACATAACAGACCAACAAATGAAAAAGCAACTGGGAATTTGAAAAAGGTATTTACAACATATGTAACAGATAAGAGTTTGTGTCCTTAACATGTGTATGTACATATAAGCATGAGTATGTAGGTGTGTAATGTATAAATTCAAAGTCAGTAATAAATAGCTATTCAAGAGAAAAGTGAGAAGATATTATAAAAGGAAACTTTTACAAATTTAAATGAGCTCAAAACATAAATTATAAATAAGTAAATATAATTTCTAATCCACCAGTTGGAAAATATTTAAATAATTATTAACCAGTGTTAATCAGGGTGAGCAAACAGGTACATTCCACCTCTGCTACTGGCAGTGCAAATTGGTTCAACTTTTCTGAAGAGGCTTCCTCATATTTTTGCATGCTATTAGCCTAATAATTCAATTTCTAGAATTCTGAATAGCATCGGAGACAGATTTAAAGATTCACGTAAGAGATGAATGCTACCGATGCATTAATAGTTTAAAACATTAGAATATATCATGGAGAGCACATTATCTTTTCAACAGCTGACACAAACTGCTTAGTAGAGAGAGAGCTACCTTTGTTGAAAAGATACAAGTGAAATAAAGTGGTAGGGTGGAGACTGTAGATACCTACCTCATCCAGCACAACTGATCAAAAATACTACTTTTAAGCTCAGCATCCAGAATCTGCATATTCTACACAAACATTGGAAAAGAATTAAAAAATTGGTAAGATGAGTGAAGGAGTCCTCGGGCCCAGAAAAGCAGATAGTGACCTCAAGGGCCCTTGCTGAACCACGCGACTTACGGGATGACAAAACTGAACTTTACATCCCACCCCGATACTCCAGGCAGATTGCGTCAGCCCGGCACCCCCCACCCCAGTTCATCCGCCTGACTAAATCTTCCCATATCGTTTCTGCAAAACCTCCCCTTAAATATGAAGCCTCCCTGATCCCACGCGCGCTCAGCCTGGTCGTTAGACCAACTGTCACCCCAACTTGCCTGAATAAAGGTAACCTATCTCTGTTGAGGTCGTCTTCCTTTCTTCATTGCCTCGTCTCAAACTATACCTTACAATGAGTTATATGGAAAAGAAAATAAATTCCCTGGAAGTCTTATGGAAAGTAAAGGGGAAGAGTTAATGCTATGACAAAAATATACACTTAAAATGTCAACCCACTCCAGTATTCTTGCCTGGAGAACTCTATGGATGGAGCAGCCTGGTAGGCTACAGTCCACAGGGTCACAAAGAGTCAGACACGACTGAGCAACTTCACTTTCTTTTCTTTCTTGTCTAATATCTTTAATAAATTTACCTATTTCATTCATCTTGATTCATTTAATTTATTTACTTTTAAACATTCACATTTAAACTTTGAAATTTTAACCTGTATCTTTAGTTAGCAGAACAAGGAACGTTTATGAAAACCTCTTCCATTGTAGTCACATTTAAATCCATTTACAACTACTTTTACTACAATGCAATAAAATTGACATATTTTCTAAAAAACGTATTGAGACAGCTCCTGGAATAGCTTTAAGAAAAATCCATATAGGAAGATTCTCTCCAGATAAAAAGCTAGAACATCATCATTTTTCAGAAGTTATTTGTAAAATGTGATCTCATTAAATTTTTCCAAGTAGAATGTGAGTTGAATCTGTAAAGAGTTTGAAAAACACATTTCTCTTAGTATTTCCATGCAGATGTATATGCGTGAGTGATACATGAGACACTGTTTATTGTTAAAGAGTTATTGTGATCTGCTGAGGAACTTAAATTATTCATAGCTCCAGTTTACAAAGAGGTAACTTAAGAAGACTATTGTTACAGAGAACTATTCAATCAGTCCTTGACTTGACTGAAGACGGAACACTTTATCTGACTGAGGAAGCATCGAACACATCACGGGAAGCCATAACTAACGTTTTCAAAGGGTGAGCTCTAAGGAGGAATTCCTATTCTGTTTTTCTACTTCTCAGGCCCTAGTTTCTTTGTAAATGAGATATATGTAAACAGCATTTTTATCACTTGCTGGACAAAGGCATTTTTTACCTACTCTATGAATATTGTTAAACATTGTGCGCTGTATAGTGTAATGAAAAAGGCAGTCTCCCTTAGAATGGAAAATTTTTCAAGACAAATACAATCAAGTTGGAAGAGATAAGCGGTCACTGACTTTATCTTATGCCATTTTATAATTCTGCCCACAGACAAAAATACAAATAGTCATGAAATTTTGTTTAAAAATTAGAGAGATTATTATTAATAATCACTCTGATACAGCATCAATTATCTTTCCTCCCAGGTTTTAAAAATATGCATGCTTTAATAAAAGATGAAGTGCTGAGTTCCTAAATTTGATAAATCTGGTCTAGAAAATATCAAGATTTTAAGAAAATGTATATAAATAAATGAGTGTGCAAAAGTCAATGAAGGTGACAGAGATGTTTCTGTATTGTGAAGAATTTACACTGAAAAACATCTTGCTTATCAAGTGAAAAAGCACACAAACACAACTTCACTATTTTTTCTTATTTTTCTCTTTTATATTTCAAATAAACTGATTTCCGAGAAAGGTAATGAGCTAGTAAATGTGACCACAATTCCATGGGGCCAGTGTACCAAATTAATTGAAGCTGATAGTTGGAAAGATAGTTATCTTACCAGACAAGTTGGAGAGCTCTATTTTTCACTCTCCTTCCTATTTGATAAGAAAACAAAATAAATTGATTGTGGTTCAGTATATTCTAGTTATAACCTGTTATATTATTAATGACAAGAACACATTAAATCATTTCCTGATTGTATCAAAAGTTAGGTAAGTGCAGATTGAGATAACATTATTTTTAAAGTATCATAAACTTTTTGGCTGGCCCTTTGAATCACATCTTGACTTTAAGATGTAGTTTAAAATCCCCTCTTTAATTTAAAGCAAAAGAGTAAGAAAGAGAAGAAAAAGAAAAACCTAGGTTTTATTAAATCTTTTCCTTATTCAATTATATCCCTTAAAATTGTAGATAAAATTCTTTCAAAACATGTTTGTTCAAATATTGAAGAATGCTTCTACTTCTTAAAGATTTACAACTCTTGAAACATTTTTTTATTAAATCTAGATTTTGCCTTTGAAAACAAATATAGCTCTTCTTAGATTAGAAATCAAAATGTAACACTGTCATGATTTGCTATAATAAATATAACCTGTGTTTTGATTGCTGGACAGTGTTCCATCACTAATGAATTGCAAAACATTTTTAAAATATCACTGTTTTTGTTCCTGTAGAAGATATTGTGAAAAAAATATAAAGATTGTAAGACATTAAAATATTCAAAAGTTCTGAAGTCTCAGAAACTGGAAGGACTAGAGACAGTAGATGTGTGAATTGTAAAAAGTATAACTGACTCTATCCTATGTTGTTATATAATTCTGCAAAGAGACAAAGTAAAGCTAAATAAATAGTCATTAAATCTTACCAAATTTTTATCTTTAGAAAATAAATAATAAACTTGTACACAAAACAAGCTGTCTAGTTTTTTTTTTACTTCTTAGCATTTTAAATCCACTTTCACGTTTCAACTTTCCAAAGACTTAAATGTACTTTGCATATGATGTTTATACTGGAATCTTTAATTATAAATATGTTCAGGTATCATTACACAGAGATTCATATTGGGAAATACAATTTACATTTTTCTCTCTCCCTCTTTCTCTCCCTCTTTTTAAAATTTAAGAATACTTTTTACTTTTTTAATGCTTAAAAAATATAAGTTGCACTTCAGCTATGAGATTAAGCTGTTTAAAAAGATTATTTGCAGTAACTAAACTTAGTGGGAGTTCTAGTCTGGATTTGAGTTAAGAAATGAATGCTATAAATGCCTTCTGATGTCTGAGGGGTTTTCCCATGGAAAGCATGAATGAGTATAAGCTAAACAGAGAGGCAGAATTTTATACAACAAAAATAATGACTTTCTAGCAAAGTGAGTTTTTCAGTAACACAATAGACTATTTTTAAAAGCTTCTCATTACTGAGTTTATAAAGCAAACGTCTATCTGAAATATTTTAGCAAAAGAGATAAGCACCTCATAAACAGTTGAATGTCTCCTCCATCAGATTTTATTATTCTAAACAGGTTTGTGAGAAAGGCCCTTGAGTAGAATTTGGAATGAATAAAATAGTAAAAAGACATGCTACCTGGTCTATAACTGTAATGACCAACTAAACAAATGATCAAAAGGCAACAGGAAAATTAGAACCATAGGATAGACTCCCAATCATCCTTTAAAGAGACATGCAGGGAAGTCAAATCTAAGATCAAGAGTTTAATCAAGAAGTAGCCATGAAAGAATATGCATGCAGAAGGTACTCAATAGACGAATGTACCAAAAAGAGACAAAACCCTTGGCTTCAAAAATAAATGACATGATTCTGAGCAGACACAGAAATGCCAGCACTGTCACTGTGGTTGAAACTTGTCCGCGCGGAGGCTGTAAGTACTAAAGCTCTTTCTGCAGTGAGCACAATGGTCAAAAGTCAATTTACTGACCTGCCAGTACATCCTGTCAATATCTAAGAAAGAAAACATAGAAAGTAAAATCTCATTTGTGTCTTCTGCTGTGCAATCAGTGACTACTTCTACAATTGTTACGAATTAGTCAGCTGTGCTAACTGTGCCTGAAGTAGGTGAGATAGTGACATGGGTCTCTGGACTGGCTTTCAGTCTGCTCTCCTGCTCCACCTGTAGGAGGAAAACATGAACTCTTCACCCTCCCAATGGAATCATGTATCTCCGGGCACAGAATCCGCCCTACTTGATTTTTTATATTTCACCTATTGAATTTCAAATATTTGGAAGGATTTTTTAAAACATCTGCTTATCAATCCCCTTAGGACTTAAGAACTGAAAGCCTGCTGTGTGCTGCATTTCATACCAGCATTATTACATTTGCTAGAACCACCACTGTAATATTCATAACTGGAAAACAAGAAAGCTGTGTCTATCCTATAAAGGATTTAGCAATATAGAATTTCAAATCCTCTAATCTTTTATTTCTCATGAAATAGTCAGTACAGTTAGCATGATAAGCAGTCCCAAAATTTTAACATCATTATGATTAAGAAAAAAAATCAAGTTACCCTAAGTTACCAGAGTATGGAAGAATATTATACTATTTCCCATTTTGGTTACTTGCATTCCCAGGTGGCACTAGTGGTAAGGAACCCGCCTTCCAATGCAGGAGACATAGAAATGCCAGTTCAATCCCTGGGTCAGGAAGATCCCCTGGAGGAGGGCATGGCATTCTTGCCTGGAGAATCCCATGGACACAGGAACCTTGTGGGCAACAGTTCATAGGATTGCAGAGTTGAACACAACTGTGGTGTTGGAGAAAACTCTTGAGAGTCCCTTGGACTGCAAGAAGATCCAACCAGTCCATCCTAAAGGAGATCAGTCCTGGGTGTTCATTAGAAGGACTGATGTTGAACCTGAAATTCCAATACTTTGGCCACCTCATGTGAAGAGTTGACTCATCTGAAAAGACCCTAATGCTGGGAAGGATTGGGGGCAGGAGGAGAAGGGGACGACAGAGGATGAGATGGCTGGAAGGCATCACCGACTCGATGGACATGAGTTTAGGTAGGCTCTGGGAGTTGGTGATGGACAGGGAGGCCTGGTGTGCTGCAATTCATGAGGTCGCAAAGAGTCGGATACGACTGAGTGACTGAACTGAACTGAATTGAAGCAACTTAACAAACATCAACAATGGAAGCAAAAGTCCTTACCCACTAAAACCTTTACTGAACTATTTAAGGGTGAAATGTATGATGTCTGGGTTTTACCTTAAAATACTTCAGGATAAAAAACAGAGATAAAGTATAGGGAGATAAATTAAATAAAAATTATTCATGTTGATGACTGTTGATGCTAAGAGATGACGATACAAGAATGTATTATATTGTTCTTTACTCTGTATGAAGTTTGAATACTTCCACAATAAACAATAAAAAGAGCAGAAAGTAAAGTGTTAATATGCCTATATTTTCTGTTCAATTCCCTTCCTTTTAACTTTCTCATTGGAACCCTGAGGGCAACTCCAATTCATACAGAAGTAAAAATAAAATCTCAGGAAAACTTTTGGACTGACTACAGCACAGAAATATTCTGATTCTGCTTGCAGATTTATTTCCATCCCAAATATGAGGTAATAATGAAAATGGAAAGAAAAAACAGGGGAAAATTGAGATGACAATAGGACTATGCAAAAGAAACGGGATCTTCAAAGTAAAATGTGAAGGGAGAACCTAAGCTGTAAACTGCCCTTGAAAATTCAACCTGTTTTCACCCAACTTCGTTATCCTACAGACCTGACGAAAGAGAAGGCACTTGGATGCCTTTGTTGTGGCTTGTATAAAAAGACATCATTAGCCCCTACACAAAGTGCAATAAATAAATCAGTGGAAGTTCCATTCAGCCCAGTATATGCTCAAATGGCATAAATACTGTGCACAGGGAGCTTTGCAAAATCAAGTTGGTTTCTGTTTTTTTCAGATATCTAAAAATGAATTTGTCTTGAGAAAATTTAGAAGCTTAGCTCTCCAAATTTTTTCCAGCATTTTTTGAGGTATAATTGACAAAATTTCAATATATTTAAAAAGTACATGATTGTGATATATGTATATACTGTGAAAGGATTCCCACCTTTGATACATCCATCACTTCACTTGTTTCCTATTTTTTGGTGAGAATGCAAGTTCTACTCTCTTGGCAAATTTCAATTATAGAATACAGTATTATCAACTCTAGTCACCATTTAACTCTCCAAATTTGACTGCAATGGGGGAGAGGTACATTTTAAAAGTCATAAAATATTCAAATGAGAGGCAAATCTTATATTTCTCAATACATTCATTTTAAAAGAGAAGTACTACGTAGTTTCAAATTCCACTATGAGAATAATTACTGAAAGAAACTGCACATGTGTTGATTTGAAAACTAGAGAATTCCAGGTACCTTCTCATCTTCTGCCTAATTTTTAGGTAGAACAAACTCCAGACCAACCGTTTGCCATATTATAATGCACTCATTCATCTTCTTTCACTAAAATAGTTGAAATATTTTATAAATTAAATGCACATACATTACAGGTTAATATACTTATAAACAAGAGCAAAAAAAAGAAAAACTTCAGTGCAAATCTAGAACTTGAAGGAATAACATAGTAAACTCACATTTTCAGATTAGTTTATTGAATTTCCTGATTTATAGCAGTTGTGTTATTATTTAAGGGTATTCAAAGAAAGAAATCTGGATCAGAAGTGGGCAAATAACCATTGGATAAAGAACAAGGATAAATAAAATTGTACAAATAACAAGGTCCTACTATATAGCACAGGAAACCATATCCAATATCTTGTGCCAATCCATAATGAAAAAGAATATAAAAAAGAATTTATATATATATATATACACATATAAGTGAACCACTGTGCTCAGTCTCCGTGGGATCTCTGGGTCCTGGTGCACACAAGGTTTGTTTGAGCCCTCTAAGCATCTCTGGCAGGTAAGGGGTTTGATTCTAAATGCGGTTTTCCCCTCCTACTGTCTTGCTGGGGCTTCGCCTTTGCCCTTGGACATGGGGTATCTTTTTTTGGTGGGATCCAACATTCTCCAGTTCAACAGTTGTTCAGCAGCGAGTTGCAGTTTTGGAGTTCTCACAGGAGAAGATGAGCCCACATTCTTCTACTCCACCATCATCCAGCTCCTCCTAAGAGAAGCGGAAGATACTAAGAGGTGGCAAGAATACACAGAACTGTACAAAAAAGATCATGACCCAGATAACCACAATGGTGTGATCATTCACCTAGAGCCAGAAATCCTGGAATATGAAGTCAAGTGGGCCGTAGGAAGCATCACTACGAACAAAGCTAGTGGAGGTGATGGAATTCCAGCTGAGCTATTTCAAATCCTCAAAGATGATGCTGTGAAAGTGCTGTATCAATATGCCAGCTAATCTGGGAAACTCAGCAGTGGCCACAGGACTGGAAAAGGTCAGTTTTCATTCCAATCCCAAAGAAAGGCAATGCCAAAGAATGTTCAAACTACCTCACAATTGCACTCATCTCACACGCTAGCAAAAATATTCTGCAAGCCAGGCTTTAACAGTACGTGAACTGTGAACTTCCAGATGTTCGAGCTGGATTTAGAGAAGGCAGAGGAACCTGAGCTCAAATTGTCAACATCCATTGGATCATAAAAAAAGCAAGAGAGTTCCAGAAAAACATCTACTTCTACTTAACTGACTAAGCCGAAGTTTTGACTGTGTGAATCACAACAAACTGTGGAAAATTCTGAAAGAGATGGGAATACCAGATCACTTGACCTGCCTCCTGAGAAATCTGTATGCAGGTCAAGAACAACAGTTAGAACTGGACATAGAACAACAGACTGGCTCCAAATCAGGAAAGAAATATGTCAATGCTATATATTGTCACCATGTTTATTTAACTTATGTGCAGAGTACATCATGAGAAATGCTGGGCTGGGTGAAGCACAAGCTCGAATCAAGATTTCAGGGAGAAATATCAATAACCTCAGATATGCAGATGACACTACCCTTATGGCAGAAAGTGAAGAACTAAAGAGCCTCTTGATGAAAGAGGAGAGTGAAAAAAGTGACTTAAAACTCAACATTCAAAAAACTAAGATCATGGCATCCAGTCCTGTCACTTCATGGCAGATAGATGGGGAAACAATGGAAATGGTGAGAGATTTTATTTTCTTGGGCTCCAAAATCACTGCAGATGTGACTGCAGCCATGAAATTAAAAGAAAGACACTTGCTTCTTGGAAGAAAAGCTGTGATCAACCTAGACAGCACATTTAAAAGCAGAGGCATTACTTTGCCAACAAAGGTCCCTCTAGTTAAAGCTATGGTTTTTCCAGTAGACATATATGGATGTGAAAGTTGGACTATAAAGAAGTCTGAGTGCCAAAGAATTGATGCTTTTGAACTGTGGTGTTGGAGAAGATTCCTGAGAGCCCCTTGAACTGCAAGAAGATCCAACCAGTTAATCCTAAAGGAAATCAGTCCTGAAGGATTTGAAGGACTGATGCTGAAGCTGAAACTCCAATACTTGGGCCACCTGATGCGAAGAACTGACCTTATTGCACAAGACCCTAATGCTGGGAAAGATTGAAGGTAGGAGGAGAAGGGAACGACAGAGGATGAGATGGTTAGATGGCATCACAGACTTAATAGACATGGGTTTGAGTAAGCTCCAGGAGTTGGTGATGGACAAGGAAGCCTGGTGTGCTGCAGTCCATGGGGTCACAGAGTCAGACACGACTGAGCGACAGAACTGAACTACTGTGCTGTACAGCAGAAATTAGTACAACATTGTAAACCAATCATACTTCAATTTTTAAAAATCTGAATCAGATAAAACCTAATTTATATCTTTATAAATTATGAGTTATAGCATATAATAATAATAACTAATATGTATTAAGGACTTTCTCTGCATAAGAATTATTTAAATACACTGTGGTCATTTTGCAACCATTATCACAACTCTGTGAGTAGATGTTATTAACAGTAGATATTTGCAAATAGAATCTAAGACTTAAAGAATTCTTAACTTGCCTGAAGTCATAAAACCAGTAAACAGTGCAGCGAGAATTATCAGTCAGTGTTAACTTTAAAGACACCACTCTATAGTACTCATCAGGTGTTGGTGTATCTTATAAACATACAGCTCTAGAACTGTACATACTGTCTTATCTTGGCTGATGTACAATTTAACCCACCAATTTCTCATGATGGGAAAATGTATGTCTTCCTATCCTTGGCCTTCAAGAGGAAGAGACACTAGTTGAAAAATTAGCTAGCTGTAAAGGTAGTGACAGTCCAGAACTAATAAGTGTAGAAAGGGACAGTTAGATTTAAGGATACCATTTAAAAGGAATTTAGCAGAAAAATTACACTTGGGACTAACAGGCTAGTGTTAAGAGTATAAACTAGATTAATTAGAGATACGGTTCCCAATAGGGAAGGCACTTATGTGATGCTTGGGCAAAAAGGAATATTGACTCTGAAGTTTAAATGGAGAACATCTCAGTAGATTGTTCAAATAATTCTAGAGCTAATTCCAGAACTTGTATTGTCTCCATTATGGCCACCTTTGACTATATAAATTGTCTATAGAGAATTTCAAGAGTTCTGTTGTATGTTCCTCTAAGAAATCTTAAATTCTTTACACAAAATTCAATTTTATAGACAGATAATTATTTAAAGACAGATACACTGATGAAGATGTATTCAAATTCATTCATACATCTTTAGTTATAAAATATTTATAATTCTTTAGGTCATTAGGCTAACACTGACAACACGTAGAGAGAGTAGTGTTTTGAGACATGCCCACATCTTCAATATAGGTGGTTGGCCTTCCAGGTCAACTACTTTGAGCTCATATCAGCTCAAGTCCTTGGAGAAGCAGGTGTCAAAATGGAATTATATGCTGAAGAGATTTAGCAGAGGAAGACTCTATCACGGACAAAGAGGAGGTAGAGCAGACAGGCAGTCTTCAGAAGGAGGGCTGGTTAGGAAGAGCCTCAGAGCAGTTCTAAGAATGTTTCAACCAGGCCGGTGGGGAACTGAAGCCATGACTTAGAGGAATCCCATGTCTTGGGGGAGCAGACCCGCACTAGTACCTGCAGAGAGTCCACTTATCAACTGAGAGCACCTAGAGAAAATGCAGTTTCAGCAGCAATGGAGTGGGGAACACAGAGGGGCAGGCCAAGGCGATCAGTCAACCAGGAGCTGAGCTGCGTGTTTCCATGGCTGTTTCAAATGCAACATATAAACAGTTCAGTTGGTAAAGAATCTGTCTGCAATGCAGGAGACCTGGGTTCGAATACTCCAGAATATTCCAGTATTCTGGCCTGGAGAATTCCATAACTGTACCTGGCGGGCTATAGTCCATGGGGTCGCAAAGAGTCAGATATGACTGAGTGACTGAGCACACACATTAAAAAAACATATAATCATTCATTAAGACTAGTTCTGTTTACAGGGCTCAAAGTGTCATGACTCTCTATCTTTCTCTCCTTTTCACGGTTGGTGGTTTAGTCGCTAGGTTATGTCCGATTCTTGCAACCCCATGGACTGTATGTAGCCCACCAGGTTCCTCCGTCCATGGGATTTTCCAGGCAAGAATACTGGAGTGGGTTGCCATTCCCTCCTCCAGCGGATCTTCCCCACCCAGGAATCAAACCCCGGGTCTCCTGCATTGCAGGCAGATTCTTTACCAACTGAGCTATGAGGGAAGCCCTTTTCAAAGCCTCGTTTTCATGATTGTGACTAATTTTCAACTTTCTGCCACACAATGTCAGGTGCAGCTGACATCACAGATGAAGAGTGGGTTGCCATTTCCTTCTCCAGGGGATCTTCCCGACCCAGGGATCGAACCTGGGTCTCCCACATTGCAGGCAGATGCTTTAACCTCTGAGCCACAAGGGAAGCCCATAAGCCTATTACCCACTCCCTAAAAAAAATGTGGAGGAAAAGAAATTTTGAAAGAAACCTCCTTTTTAATCTATTTTCAGCCTGCTTTAATTTATCTGTCAAAGAAGAGAGATGAGATTTATGCTGCTGATTCCAAGATGTTGCATGAAGTGGTAAATATCAGCGCTAGAATTTGGATTTAAATAGGCTTAGGTTTGAATGCCAGCTCAGTTGCATATGAATTGTGTGACATGGGACAAGTTTCTTATTATCTTTCTTCACCTGTAAGATGGGCATAAAATACTACCTTATAGAAGTGTCAAGAGGATAAGAAATAATTTACGTAAATTACCCTGGCACATTACCACATTTTGAGTAAGTACTCAGTAAACTTTCTTACTGTTAAAAGATTATTAATTTTTTCATGAAATAATTTCAAAATTATGGGAGCTTATGAATAGTAAGTAACACTTAAAGACATGACACCTTCCTGGAAATTTTTCTCCGAAACATAAAAAAGTCAATCTGTATTCTTAGTCCTAATTTTGTTATTTATGAGCATTTTTATCTTAATAGCAAAAACAATGGAAATCTTTAAGCACTTATTAGCATTCAGACTTACGGTTTGCAAACAAGACAGTTGAAATGGAACCATTCCTTTCATTCCCCACTTAGAGAAAAAAAGTGAAAAACTATCTCGGGCAAATTAAGTATAAAACAGTGGCAAGGTCTGTCGGGCAGTAACAATGCTTTCTTCCTAAAAACAGTGGTTCTCACCCAGTGTTTAGACTCATGAGGAATTAGCTCTAAAGTTAGAATTACATCCTGATTCTGTGATAGAACTTTTGAAAAATGACTCTCACTTTGGAAATTACATTTGAAAGAAAGAGTGAATGTCATAGTTTTAATGTTTACTTACTATTTTTATCTAGCCATGGGCAATAATATTTCCAGATACCCAAATGACAAAATAGATAGAAACTTGATTCAGATTTAGAGAGAATGATTATCACATGCTGGTTCAACAGAACGATTAAAATACATTCTTCATCTTACATGAATTGTATTTAATACTGTATTCAACTTGGGAGTTGTAAAATAGCATAAATCCTAAATATAAAAGCAACCAACCCCACTTATGCTTCTCAGTACTCAGATCACATAAAAGCATGAAAATGTGTTCTGGGAAGATCAAATTTCCCATCTAGTTATCTAAAGGACATTAACCCTCCATTATTTATTGGGTCTATAATAAAAGAAATTCCTGCATGGTCCCCAAAAAGAAAAAAAAAAAAATTGTCATGGTTCCCAGGGAGAAAAAATAAAAAGCAAGGATTATCCTTGAAAGCAAAGAAGAGAATAGATTTTTTGTCTTTTTTTTTTTTTTTTAACCAAGTTGTCAGAGGAGTTGCCATGGGCACCAATGGGGGCCTCAGTTTAAATGTCAGATTTCTCTTCAACTACTGTCTTTTTAGCATTTTTTCTTTGTTACTCTGTTTTCTCCTCCATCTTATTTTTTTCAGGATTTAAATAAACATTTTTTTGTTTTAGTATTCTTGAATTATCTTTTTTTTGTTCCCCAAAAGACAAAAAAAAAGTTTTGCATTTAAGTGAGTAAATCCTTGCTTCATTGCACCCATATTTACATGATGTAACAGAAGTGAAAGCATTTAAATCATACAGAGGTATCCAAACACAGCAGAGTAGGGTTAGTCACTAGAAATAACAGAATTTAACCACCTTAGCTATCATTACACAGAATGCTACTGTATGGCATATGGTGTATTCTATTATTTACTTGATAGAGTGTGTGTGTGTGTATGAGAGAAAGAGAGAGAGAAATAAGGAAGAACCCATGAAAAGGCAAATGTGAAAGTTAAAAATCTTATTCTTGACTTCCCTGCAGTCCAGGGGATTGGAATGTGACACCTCCACTGCAAGGGACACAGATACAATCCCTGGTTGGGAAACTAGGATTCTACATGCCATGTGGCATTGCCAATAAATAAATAAATAAAAATTTAAAACTAAGTTACTGTCTTAAAAAAAAAAAATCTTATTCTTTTTTTTTATTAGTTTATTTTCTATTTTTAACTTTACAATATTGTATTTGTTTTGCCATACATTGACATGAATCCACCATGGGTGTACATGTTTTCCCCCTCCAGAAGGGCAAGACTGATATGGGCTAGTCACAGTGAGTATTTAAACTCATAATGGTTACATACAAGTTTAAAAGTTTAAATCTAAGTTTTTAAAAATGGTGTTAGAAAATCAAGTTGCCTGATCTGACAGGAGCAAACAGAAATGACTATTTTTATTCTTCAGGAAAATGGATTGGCAAATTGATTTGGTTCCTAGGCTTTCATTGTCTAGAAAGCAAAATCAAATTCAACTGTCTGTCTGCCCTGGGCTTTTACTCCTCCCCTTTGAAAAGCTGGGCATTCACATTTTGCATACTTTTTGCTAGTGTTAACATGCAAATAAACATACTGACCGCAAGCAACTTCATGAATAGGGAAGGCCCGGCAAGTGGAGGGATTTATATCTCTGTTGGTATGATTGTGTCAAGCACTGTCCTGTGGGTCCCCAGCATGAGTGCCACCATTTGCATAAGTTAGGGCCCTCTTCCCATTGGAGGGAAAAGGAGAAAGAAAGCTACATGTCTGTCAACTAAATGCCTGTGGGCTAATCACTACAGAAAAATCCATGGATTATGTGAGTGGATTTGAATAACCCTTCAGGAGAAGGGAGGTACAGAAGTACTGAGTAATCTATTTAACTTCCCTACAGACCAGTCTCAGGGCTGTTTACTTCCTACTTAAACAATCGAATGTCCTCAAATTAAAAGACTTTTAGGTTTCATTGCTATAGGACAAATTAGACTGGTAAACTGTGGAAACTGGATGGTTCCACAACTTCAAGGAAAATGGTTTATGCATGAGTAATTCCGTAGTTAAACTAACAGTGTATCATAAACCACAGAACAGCAGTTAAAATACTACTTTCTTAATAGTGATAAACTGCTATTGCACCATATATCAGAAAACTGTTTTGCAAAGTATACAGCAATATGATGTTTTCATTTCTCCAGGCAGGAAGGAAAGTAGGATCCATCCAAGGGAGAGAAAGGAACTCGAGAAGAAGCAGTTTGAATTCCCTTCCTGCCAGAAGGAAGTCCTAGCAGAGTGATCATCCATTTTTATCTTTCATTTTCTATCTTGTTTTAGTAGGAAAGAAGCATCCTCTTACACATAAATAATTCAGAACTTTAGTCAAGTATGTATTGAAGGTTATGCTGTGAGCTGTGCTGCAGGTAAAAGAGAAAAATAAGACAAAGGGAGAAACAAGTGTGAAAACTTGAAAGCAGGAAAATCTAGAACTAAATGTACAGCTGTGCTGTATAGATCATCAAAAGCTACAGGACTTCCCATATGGGGGAATGTCTGTCAAGGTTGAACTGGTTCAGTGGCTTCAAGGCAGTAATGGGATAAGACACAGGTCCTAAAGCTGCGTGTCCACATACTTGACTATTTATATTTAAATTTACATATAAGTAAAAATAAAATTTAATATAAGTTCCTCACAACATGTGGCTATGCAGCTATAGAACATTTCCATCATGCCAGAAAGTTCCACAGCAGAATCCTAAAGGATGGGTTTGATTTGATGTAGTGAAAAGGCCAGGTTTGCACTTTGTAGCATGGGAACTATGAGTAAACACAGAAAAGTGGAAAGGAATGTGACATTAAGTTCCTGGGCAAAGGGAAAGACTAGATTGACAGGACTAGAAATTTCTATATTGGAAAGTGAAGGGGAAAAAGTACAAGAAAGACCTCACCTAAAGGCAGACAGATGCAGAGAACAAGGAAACAACACTACAAAAGCTGTATTTAGGGATGATGATTCAGACAGCAGTGTGATTGGGTCAGGGAAGTAAGCATCTAAAGATAAGGAGATTTCTTCTGGGCTGCCACCATAACCCCCCTGTGCAAAGATGATGGTTTACACCAGAGGAGTGACAGTAAATGGGAGGAAAAGGATAAATGCTTTTTAATTCTTAAGAAAAGTTGTCTCTAGAAATTGGCAGTGGGGAGAACAGAAAATGGGGAGAGAGAGTACACAATCACTTCAAGTTTGTTAATGAGTGTCTAGGAGAACTGTAAGCTTTCAAAACAGGTATAGGAATGAATATGCTAGTGGTTCTCAGTCCTTCACTCCCTCTGTAGATCCCATGAGCCCCCACATTTCACTTTCACACCTTCCAAAGTGATGATTTCACGCCTCCCCTCTTGTATTGACATGCCTCTGCCTCTGCATCCTTCTCCATCAACTGATGATCTTGTCTCTCACTTTTCTGGGAAAATAGAAGACTTTATGTGGGATCTCCTCCTCCCTCCCACAGGCAGCCAGCTGCTTTATGCCCCAGCCACACTCTTCCTTTTTTCCTCTCAGTGGAGAAAGTGACCCTCCTCCTCTCCAAGGCTAGCTCTGGAGCCCTCCTCCCACTCACTCAAAGTGAAATTGATCACTGTTATTGATCTCCTCCTCTGGCTTCTTTCCTGCAGCACAGAGACAACCTGCTGGGTTATGAACTTGACCACTCCTTTCCCCCCATTGTCCACCAGCAAACTGCTGGATGAGACTGATCCTCACCTTGAGCTTCAAGGTGGAAGCAACTCCAGTAATGTTCTTTCCCTATACACAGCTACTGATTTGGAGACAGGCAGGAACTCTGACTCTGGCCATTTAGAAATTTCCCTGCACATTGTGATTGATTATGTTGATCCAATCAGAGTGAATGGCAGGACTTGTGTTTCCTGTCACTCTGGTCTGTATGCTGTAAAGACGTGAAAGCCAGAACTACTCATATTTTGCTATCACAATAAAAGCTGAAACCGAGTATAAATAAAAATGTCAAGAACTGTAGAGCTGCAAGATGCAGAAAAATACAGCTGGAATCCTTAATTCTGGATGTTTTCAATTACATGAATCATTCCAATTTTTGCTTTTAGAGCTTAAGCCAATTTGAATTGGAACTTCTGCCACTTACAGCCAAAAGCAAGGTAACTGGTGCATAAAGTATCTCCAATTCAAATGCATCGTTCCTTGACTTCTTCTCCCCCTGTAGTTTTGCTCCTCAATGTCAGCTACTTCGGCTCCCCTTTAATAGTCTACTGAACTGTAGTTACCATCAGCACCAATTACTCCATATGAAGTCCAAAGATCACTTCTTTTGATTCATTTTGCTTGATTTCTCAACTGCATTCCAGAATTCAACAGAATCAACAGTTCTATCACAAAATATTTCCGCCCCGCCCCCGCCGTCTTCAATGAAACAATATCCTTTCTGATTTTCTCCAGGCACACACTATCAGGGTTCAGTTGAAAAAAATAAAAATCACTTTAGCATGTAAAAGATAAACGGACGTAATACAGGAAATTAGGTGCTGTCCAAATGATGGAGAGGGTAAAGGATCATGTTCTCTCTAAGTCCTGAGATGAATCCCAGAATAATGCTTCAGAGTCACCACACTCAGGACTTTGGATAATCAGAAAGTCATCCTGGAATTCTTGTCTCCAAGAATATATGTTTTAACCCATAAATATCACCATCATCTTCTTATTTTCTTTATCCAAAACCCTAGGAATCAACCTCGAGTTCTCTCTTCTTCCTCATTCTCTGTATTCAATCAATTAACACGTCAGTCAATCTACCTCCTGAATAAATCCTGCATCTACCATTTTCCATCATCTCTGCCACCAGCATCCTCAATAACTTTTCATCTAGGCTATGGACAGAGCCTCTTAACTGATCATTCTGGATCAGCTATTTCACTCATACTCTGCATAATATCCAGAATGGTCATCTTTCAACCAATATCAAACCATAAAACTTTCTTGCTCAAAGTCCTATAGCAGTATTCAGTTACATCACCAATAAAATCCCAGTTTCTTATCCTCTGCATGAACTAGTTCTGCTCACCTATCTAACTTTCTCATATCTTTCCTCTTTGTCTATGGTCCTCCCCACACACTCGCCTCTTCATTTTCTTAGGACATACCAACCTGACCCCACATTAGGGCACTCACTTTCCCTCTGCTCAGAAGATGCTTCTCTCAAGATATTCACAGAGCTGTCACCTGATCATTCAGCTTTCAGCAGTTTCATAGAATTGGCCTCTAAATTCCAAATCTGATTTCCCTCCCACTCTGTATCCCATTACCCTGTTCATTATCTTTATTGCAACCTCACCATTTGAAATTCTCCAGCTTATTGTCTGTTAATTCCAAGAAAGCAATGATTGGTTTGGCATCCTCTCCTCCACATCTAGCAGCTCATCTTGAGCTACAGTAGATGCTCTATAAATGTCTGTCGTATGCTTGATTGAATTTTTGGCAAACAGCCACAAACTAAATAAGTGTTTAGAATCCCAGATGTAGATTTACCTGGAATCATGCTGTCTGGGAGGTAGCACAGATCAGTTCAGTTCAGTCGCTCAGTCGTGTCCGACTCTTTGCGACCCCATGAACCGCAGCATGCCAGGCCTCCCTGTCCATCACCAACTCCCGGACTCCATCCAAACCTATGTCCATTGGGTCGATGATATCCAACCATCTCACCCTCTGTCGTCCCCTTCTCCTCCTGCCCTCAATCTTTCCCAGCATCAGGGTCTTTTCCAATGAGTCAGCTCTTCGCATCAGGAGGCCAAAGTATTGGAGTTTCAGCTTCAACATCAGTCCTTCCAATGAACACCCAGGACTGATCTCTTTTAGGATAGACTGGTTGGATCTCCTTGCAGTCCAAGGGAGTCTCAAAAGTCTTCTACAACACCACAGTTCAAAAGCATCAATTGGAGGTAGCACAATATACTGACAAAACTTCTCATTCCTCTGTGGGGATGGAACTCTCTTCTGCAACAGGCATGGGGGACAGCCAGAGTCCAGAATGGCAAATTAAAACTAGGGAAAACTACCACTTACTACTAAGATCTGAGGAGAAGGGAAGCTGTATCCTTTCATATTTGAGAAAAATATTACCCAATATTATTCTGAGTTCCAAAGTTCACTGACGATAGAAGATAGTTTAACTTATAAACCAACTCCATGATATCACGGAGGCCTACACAAAATAAACCAGAGTCTTTCTAGCATTTGGAAACTCTTTAAATTAGAGAAAGTTATCCTCTAACTAGAATGCAAAAGAATGAAAATTATCCTAAGTGATTCCTGAAAGAGGAAAGTGTAAATTTGAAAAGATATAATGTTTAGAAACTTAGGAAACCAAATGACTTTGCAGAGTTCTAGGTATGGGGTGTGTTAGAAAGAGAAGAGATCTACGTTTTAAAATCACCACCATATTTGATATCGAAGACTAAACCCTCTTGGAAGGACTGGTTCTTGGTCTGGATTGATGGCATTTCAGAAAGTCTCCAAATGTAAGTGAATTGGCTGGCAAGAAGAGGAATACTTCCAGAAACTTCACCATATTTAGGGAACAGTAATAGCTCCTGATGAGAGGAAAATTGGGCTTCTCTAGAATACATCAACCAACAATCAGTCTTGGATTGGTTGTGTTTCAGAGAAAATCCTAACTCAGGTTAGCAGACAGACAACAGAATGCTTTCATTCCTGGGGCCCTGTTTTAATTAGAATAATTATGATTACTTTCTACTTGTGTGTGCATTGATATTTTCTGTACAAATTCATGGTGTTAACACACTTTGTTTCAATCAGTAATATAAGTTTCACCTAATTCCTTTTATTTATAGCATATCATAATGACTATTATGATCCTTAAAATGACTACCAAAATTTGTACATTTTTATTTATTCTTCTCAAAACTAGTTAACTAAGACTTTATTTCCTCTCAACTATCAAGCTTCCTTACTCTACAAGGAGATTGATATTATTAATTGTTAATTACATTTTCTCCTTTGCCTTTATACATATCTCTCTATAATTATTTTCCTTTTAATTGAAATATATTTGACATGTAACTTTGTGAAAATTTAAGGTATATAATATGTTAATTTGATGCATTTATATATTTTAATGTGACTGTCACTGTAGTGATAGTACCTCTGTATCTTTCTTTACTCCATTTTCTCTTGCTTTCATTTTTTTCTTTCTGAGTTAAAGTCTTTTCTTTCCAAGATTAAGTTCTACTCTTTCTGGGTCCTAGATATCCTCCCATATTTTCATGAACCTCTTCCTTTCAATTATCTTTTCCTTTCCTGGAGTATTTTGTTTCTTATTTACTCATGTTTTCAAAAGTCCACAGAATATTAACGGAACTTCCAGCCAAACTGATCTCCAAAGACAGCAAGGCATTGCCTGAACAATTAGAAGCATTTATTGCAAAAGTTAGCTCAGGTTTCTGTGGGTAACTACTCATGTAATTAGCAAGATATAAAGTGGCAATCTTCCATGAAGTAGACAGCACCCTCAAGTGAATATAAAAACACTTCTTAGCATTGGAATCTCTTTCTAGAATGTAAGTATCACTTTTTCTCAATATGACAACATATCTCAACATTTTTATCTCTCACTAGTAAGCTAACAGCCCTCACATCACCACTCGAGATAGCCCAAGCTTCAACGTTTTTCAATTGCCTTTGAAAAGAAAAGTTGGTTTTATCCAAACTAACTATACTACTTTATCATTAATCTTCCCAATAGATGATTTTTTATCCCTTTAGGTCCTAAAATTTTTTACCTACACCAATGAGTTAAAAATAACAAATATTAAGACCTTTTGTCAAGCCTTAATTCAATTGATTCTGTAGCCATTGATATTATTTCCTATAAATTCTCTTATATGAATTCAACAATTCCACATTCTTAATTTCCCTTATACCTCTTTGGCCCTTCCTTAAAAGTGGGAAACCCTCAAGAAAGCATTCTCCAAACATTCATGCTCAGGGCTCATATGGTCCCATGTCAGATGAGTCCCAGAGTTCTACCTAGATTCCTGAAATCCCTTCTAAGCTCCAGGTCCATGGTTTCAGTATCTGCTGGCTCTCTTCCTCCTTCACTTCAAAACCACATGCTCTCTCCTCCTTAAGTACGTGATGTTCTTTAAAATCAAAGTCTCCATGGGAAGATGAGAGTTATCTCTAAGTATTTAGAGAACCAGCATATAGAGGAAAAACTAGACACCATACAAAATATCACAGGAGGGCACCTGTACGAATGACTTGAAGTCTCAGTGAGGAACATTTTCAGTTGCTTTATTTAAAAACTTTATAAAACTTGGATAAGTCTAAAAATGGAAGGTTTTAGAAGAAATTTTAGAGTAATTTGTATTAGATGTTTAATAAGGATATACCTATTGCTGCCATTAAACTCACAGAATTTGTGACTTTTTATTGCATCAATAATTTGCTTCTAATAAAATTGGAATATTGTAGTCTCAATAAGGTTGATTAAATGACAATACCTTTAATTTATATGTCACATATCAGATATGTCATATATCAGATGGTTGGATGGCATCACCAACTCAATGGATATGAGTTTGAGCAAGCTCTAGGAGATGGTGAAGAACAGGTAGGCCTGGTGTGCTGCAGTCCACTGGGTCACAAAGAGTTGGACTTGACTGAGCGACTGAACAACACAAATATCAGACAAAATTATGAATTCATATTAACATTTTCTTTTCCTTTACCTGAGGAGGCAATAATTTCTTAGCATACAAAACAGCATAAATCATAAAGAAAAGAATGCTGTATTAAATGTTGAGAACCATTTTAATAGTGAAGTTCTGTTCATCAAAAATACCATTGAGAGATTGAAAAGACAAGCCACACGCTGAAAGAAGATATTTACAAAATCTACAATATTTACAAAATTATGCAAGGGACTCTTGTCCTGCTATACAGCTCAAAATGAAAAGGCAAGCTTTTCTAAGATGGCACTTCTCATCTAATCCATAGAGCACGATCTTTAGATTTAAATGAGGATTCAAGTGGAGTTACCTCTGTTCCACAGAACAGAGTGATCATGAAGACCACATTATCAGCAGAAACTAAAGGGCATTATCTGGCCTTTAGGTTTGAATCCTAGTGAAATATTACAGTGTCACACTTGGTACATGTATTTACTATTTTAGATGAAAAAAAGATACTTACCAAGTGGAATAGTTGCTACACTTTTCCTGTTGCTATAACACAGTAGAACTCCAGTATATTTTATTCAAAACAATTATTGTTAACTTTCTTAGTAAGTGCAATTCAGACACAAGATGTTCAGATGGAATATGAGTGAGAAGAACTATTGGTTTTGCCTGAATTGCTCTTTCTTTTGTTTCTTGGACTATTACCTTTTATGATGGCTATTAACATACTCTAACCCTGCATTCGCAGTCAGTCTTTTATTTTTAATAGTTACATTTTTTAACTTACATAAGCTTTCATTTATACATTTTCAGTAATCATCTCCTAGTAGTATCAGACTGTTAGTTAAGCTGGAATCTACTGCTTGAATAGTTTTCCTGTCACTAAGGCTCCAAAACTGCTCTAACCTAAAAGACTACTTTCTGGTGCTACAAACCTCAAATATCAAAGACCATTCATACAATTACCACTTGAGATTCTGTGACTAAATTCCTCTTTTTAAGACTAAAGTCCTCTGAACTCATAGTACAATTAATGGTTTTCCCTATTTTTCCAAGAACAAAAATATTAGTAGGTGATGACTGTTTACTACTGTATGTAATAAGCCACAAGAAGAAAGCTACCTCCTATTATTCTCTCCATTTGACAGATGCAGGCACTAGGGCACAGTCTGGTTAAGTAGTTGCCCAGTGTGACCAAATGGTGAGTGGGAGAGGGAGAATTTGAGTCTATTCACTCCCTTCCTTTAATTTTATTGTTTCGATTGTTACGGGAGAGCTTTTCAGATACCACCTCTTTTTGTCTAAGTCTTGAACCAGTAGAAAATAAAATAGTAAAGACAAATGGGAAATTGATAACTATAAAACCCTGAAGTGCTGCGACCCATGATATTGTGAATTAGGACATATCACGAATGTTTTTGGGATTTCTCCCTTGCCTAAAACTTGCTTTTGGATTGAGATGGTCTAAAGCTTGCCCACCTCCTCAGAATGATCTTAGATGAGTCTATTAACACTAATTGAAAGATGAGACTCTCAACTAATGTGGCCAATGTAACATTCGCTATAATAAGTGAAACATGATTTGGGGTTTTGAATGTAAATATGACTCAATTCAAAGCCCATGTCCTTTCCAACTTGTAAACTATCAATATTTCTTTGGATTCTTTGCATATAGTGGATGCTGCTATTATAAAACAGTTTATTAATACTTTGGAAGGGAATGTGTCATGTATTTTATAATTTACTTCTTATCCAGATGAAATGCTAACAAATTCTATCTATAATTTCCTGTAAAAATAAATTTTTACTTCTTTTCTACTCAGCTCAGCACACACTTTAAAATCAAGTGGTCAATAGTAACTGGGGAATTGGGAAATTCTTCGGAATAAATATAATTTATCTTCATCAATTAATTCTATGCTTATTATTTACCAACTAACTCCTGAAAAGTATTTTTATCAAACATATTTTATTTTAATATTTAAAAATCTTAATTACCAGAAGTTGATGTCACATATTTAATAAGATTAAACAGCTATACCAAATGAGCAAAAAACACATCCCTGTGTTATCAAATGTACCGAGGACTTCAGTCTAGAATAGAAAAAAGAATCATTCAGATTCAATTTTGAATGAAAAGTTTGTTACACTTCCATAAAAGTCTCCTACTTAATTTTGTTTTCTCTTAAATAAACATTCTAATTCACTAATTTAGAAAGAACAACAAAGAAAATAACAAAATTAACTTGATAACCTCATCAGAATATTTTCTGATAATATGTGTTCTCAGACTGAAGAAATGAATTTATAAGACACTAGCAATTGTATTTAATATTATTATTTAATAGTGACTTTTATAGATACTATTTTTGATTTTTCTTTAACTGAATGTAAGGACTATTAGTTTTTATTCTTATTTGTACACACCTATCATTGAGTATCAATTAACATTACAAAGTTATAAAACTAACTCATCAAATAAATCACACACACAACAAAGTTATACCTTAATTCTAGAATGAAAATAACATAGTTTAAACCTCTTACTTTATTCTCTTTATATCACATTTCTTTCTCCCAATCCCAACACTTCTCCTCAAGGTTGTCCCACCACCCCTCTCCTGAAGCATTTCTTTACATATACTTAGGGATACAAGTACCTGGGCCTAAGAAGTTCTTTCCAGTCAAGATTCAAAGCCAAAGAACAAGTGAAATTGAATTTAATAGATATTAAAAATTGAATTTCACAAGTGGTCCAGATTTTTTAAAAAATAACACATTAAAAAGATAATTTCTTCCCTCTTCTCCCTAGAAACCAGCCAAAATAAGGAGAAAAATAAATGAATGTAAATTCCATCTGCAGTAGAAGATTTCTACAAACCAGAACTACACAATTTGATAAAGCATTCTTAAATGCAGAGAAGGTCAACTGGGGTACACGGTGACTCATGAGAGAATGTCTCAAACCACAAGACTCTAAGTAGGAGGAGTGTTTGACATATAAGATCAACAATGGCTTGTTTGGAACAAGAACAGAGACACAGAATGTGAGGGAGCCTGAAAGTAAAAGTGAAAGTCGCTCAGTCGTGTCCAATTCTGTGACCCGATGGACTCTACAGTCCATGGAATTCTCCAGGCCAGAATACTAGAGTGGGTAGCCTTTCCCTTCTCCAAGGGATCTTCCCAACCCAGGGATTGAACCCAAGTCTCCCACATTGCAGGAGGACTCTTTATCAGCTGAGCCAGGAGGGAAGCTCTGAGGGAGCCTAGATCCAGTTTACATAAAATTTTGAGAAGCAGAGAAAATGGCACTAAACAAGGATCCACATAGCCAACCAGATCTGCAAAAATGCATCCATCAGCTGGACAGGAGAGTTGAGGAAAAATAAAAGAGAAAAAAAATTACTTACAAACATAACTACATATCATGGGAGAATTTCTACTAGTAGTACAGTCTTGGCCTCATCTCCACACAGACATTTTGCAAAGAGCTGATACATAAAAATTTATCTCATTCAAAGGAGAGTATTAATTAAAGAGAAAGCAGAGTAGATCTAGTATGAAGATTAAAAGATTAGGAAAGAAAAGAAACAGTCAGAAAATTCAAGCAAAATATATTATTCCCCAATTGTTATCACATTACATCATAAATTTATTTAAAGTTACAACTTTGCCATTTGCAGCAACATGGATGCACCTAGAGACTATCATACTGAGTGAAGAAAGTCAGATAAAGAAAGACAAATATTATATGATATCATTCATATGTAGAATCTAAAAAACAATACAAATGAATCTATATACAAAACAAAAAGAGACTCACAGACATAGAAAACTAAAGGAGAAAGGAAGGGGAAGAATAAATTAGGAGTATGGGGTTAACAGATACAAACTACTGTACATAAAATATATAATAAGAATTTACTGTATGGCCCAGGGAACTATATACCTTATAATAATTTATAATTGAAAATAATCTTAAATATAAATATATATATAAAGCTGAATCACTTCACTGTACACCTGAAACTAACACATCATACATCAACTATACATCAATCAAAAAAAAAATAAAAAGAATAAACAGGATAATGTCAATAATAAGAACAGAATGGAAACTAGCTGTCCAGATACTGAAATACTTCATAAAAACCATAGCATTTTCATAAAACCTTCAGAATGTGTGATATTTATCCATGACTGGAAAAAAACAGATCAATAGAACAGCGATGAAAAATACAGAATTAGATCTAATATGTATATGAATGTAGTATGATAAAAACAGCATTTCAAATAGGGAAGATGGGTTATTTAACAAAGGATTTTCAGACAACTTGGGAGATACATAGAAAAAAAAATTGAGATTTATCCCTAACCCATATATTACACAAAATAAATTCCAAATAGATCAAAGATTTAAAAATCAAATTACCTTGCTCCTGCTCAGTCACATCCAGCTCTTGCGACCCCATGGACTGTAGCCTGCCAGTCTCCTCTGTCCATGGGATTCTCCAGGCAAGAATACTGGAGTGGGTTGCCATTTACTCCTCCAGGGAATCTTCCCAACCCAGGAATACAACTCGTGTCTCCTGTGTCTCTTCATTGCAGGCTTCTTCCCAGCTGAGCCACCGGGAAAGCCCAAAGATACCTAAAAATACTAAAAACAACATAAAATAATTAATAATCTCAGAAAAAGAAGCCTTTCTGAATGTGTTGCAAAACTCAGAAACTATAAAAAAAATTTAACTGTATGAAAATTTAAATTTTATGCATGCAAAAATTATAAAAATCAAGACAAATGAAATGCAGGAAAAAATGATAACTTACAAAAGACTAATTTATATATGTAAAAGAATTTTGCAAATCAATAAAATAATAGTCTAATAGAAAAAATGAGCAAGGTAAAAAAGAAAAAGGCAGTTTATGGTAAAGAAAACACAAATGGCTCTCAACATACAAAAGGGCACTCAACTTATTTAATAATAAGAAAAACCAAAGTAAACTATAGATCCAAAGTACCATATATTTTATCTATGTATAGTCTCATCTAATTATATTTTTATCTAGTAGTAATTTCACAACCTTTATCAAAATTATAAATTTTCAGACCCTTTATTTCAACAATTCTACTAGGAATCTATCCTACTGACTTTGTGACATAGGAGAGCAATGGAACATGTAGCAGGGTGTGTATTATACCATTTATTGTATAGCATTGACAAAAATTGCCAAAATCTATACCAAATCTCTATCCTGAAGGTTGGTTAAATAATTGGTGGCATATTCCTAAAATGTATACTATGCAGACATTAAAAATATTGATTCTATTAAACATTTGGTCTGGAAAAATTTCTAAGATACTCTGAAAAACAAGGTGTAAGCAGGCAGAACAGTATGCACATTGTTACTATTACTGGTTGTAATTTATTGTATGTATACTTATTGTATATGTACTAAAATATATATATGATCACATTATATATATTTTAGGTAAATTATGTGAATAGTTATATATTTGATGTATTCATAGTGATGCATATATGTATGCTATATGCAGACACAATATCATTAGTATAAGCAAAACAACAGGTGCTACTGGTTGCCTTTGAAATAAGTACTTTGTACTATTTGTATTACCTATGCCACAAATAATTAGATGAATTTTTAGTTACAAATTTAAAGTTTTAATTAAACAAATATCATTGATGAAAGCTCTCTTCCCTTTAATTTCTCTTTCTTGGGTTCCTGTACTCTTTCCTCTGTGCATGAAGCAAGTAGAGAAATGTGAAGCTGGTTGGGATGACAAATAGTCTCTCTTAGGTAGAAAAAGATCAGATTCAGAAAAAAAAATAGAGCCATAAAACTTGAAATATTTCCTGGCTAGCAGTCTGCCAATCTGTACATTAAAAAAAAAAAAAAAGAAAGATGTTCCAGACTCCAAGGTCAGGATAAGACACAGAAAAGGAAAAAATGCTGGGAAATTTATGTTTGGTATGGATCCTTTTTTAATTTCTCTGGTTCTTTAAGCTTACACCCTGCACACATCAGCAATACTTCCCAAGCCAAACTGCCTTCATTTCTGAAGAAAGAGAAGAAGGTGGGCCCTTCATTCCACAATCTGCAGGCCTGCAGGCATCTCTATGGGAGTGACTGTATCTCTAGTTATTCTCCTTTATTACTGTAAGGCCAAATTGCAATTTAGGTTAATAACAGCCTTTAAATTAATATGAAGTGCTAGCTCTTGAAACTCTTGTTTTACTATGAATCAATAGTTAAACATAAAAGTTTTATCCTCCATAAATGCTAATAAGCATGTCATTCATATCAGTCCTAAGGCAAGCAAGTCAAATGAAAATCTAAACAATGGATTTGCAAAATTCTAAGCACTTGGCTTCCCTTTCCTCCACAGGGAGGAAGAAGGGTGATGGATAGGATCTTCACGATGTCAGCTAAATATTGATATGGAAGTCATCTAGGTTTGTTTTTCTTCTAAAAGCAGGGCCTGAGGCTGACTTGGGAGGGGCTCTCAGGAAGCAGAAGTGAGGGGCCTTGAAGAAGGACACAGGAAAGGGAAGGAAGCCAATTAATGGTGAGTTACTGAGCTGGTTATCACTTCTTGGAACTGAGATTCAATCCCAGTCGAGATTCTCTGAGGCACTGTGTAGACCACACCTCTTCGCTGTTCCTCTGGTGCCTGGGAGGTTGAGATGTTCATCTATCAGTGTTAACCTTCTTTGGTTGAGGCTGTCCAAGGAGCACTAATGCCCTGCACTTTCAGGAGGCTGTGTTTGGGGGCTGACCTGCCCAAACCTTCAGAAAATACTAACAGACACAAGTACTTGCGGTAGAAAGCATGTCAACGTTATAGAAACATCCCACCATAGCTGCTATCAAAGTCACAATGAGCCAAGGGGATGAGGTGCAAGCAAAAGAAAAATGTATCTGCTGCAGGGTAAAGAGATGAAGTTGAAGATGGGGCTAAGAAAACTAACTGCATAAACACATTTACATCATACCAAAGTCTAAGGGCTTCTAATGCTTCTTGTAGGAAGATAGTCATAGTTATCAGGCAGGATTTCAGTAGAAAGGGTCTAGTGGTTTTATAGAACTAAGTTAATAACCACTTGTATTGGGGG
This sequence comes from Giraffa tippelskirchi, assembly GCF_054371585.1. Taxonomy (NCBI): domain Eukaryota; kingdom Metazoa; phylum Chordata; class Mammalia; order Artiodactyla; family Giraffidae; genus Giraffa; species Giraffa tippelskirchi. The sequence continues at coordinate 101,779,648 of NC_137275.1, forward strand.
ATATGTTTGACAATTCAGCTGTTTACTGAGATTTCTGAGGGTCAGCAGATAAAATGCCAAAAGTAAAATACTTTTATTTTGGAATTTCTACTGAATAGAATTAAACAAAAAATTAAGATTATTTCCACACCAAACTGTATTATGCATGGAGTTCCTTCAGGTTAGCATTCATCTTAATGAGGCAGAAGTAAGTAAGTTCAGTCGCTCAGTTGTGTTCGACTCTTTGCAACCCCTGAGCTGCAGCACGCCAGGCCTCCCTGTCCATCACCAACTCCCGCAGTCCATCCAAACCTATGTCCACTGAGACGGTGATGCCATCCAACCATATCATTCTCTGTTGTCCCCTTCTCCTCCTGCCCTCAATCTTTCTCAGCATCCGAGTCTTTTCCAATGAGTCAGCTTTTCGCATGAGGTGGCCAAAGAATTGGAGTTTCAGCTTCAACATCAGTCCTTCCAATGAACACCCAGGATTGATCCCCTTTAGGATGGACTGTTCGGATCTCCTTGCACTCCAAGGGACTCTCAAGAGTCTTCTCCAACACCACAGTTCAAAAGCATCAATTCTTCAGTGCTCGGCTTTCTTTATAGTTCAAATCTCACATCCATACATGACTACTGGAAAAACTATAGCCTTGACTAGACGGACCTTTGTTGGCAAAGCAATGTCTCTGCTTTTTAATATGATGTCTAGGTTGGTCATAACTTTCCTTCCAAGGAGTAAGAGTCTTAATTTCATGGCTGCAGTCACCATCGGCAGTGATTTTGGAGCCCCCCAAAATAAAATCTGTCACTATTTCCACTGTTTCCCATCTATTTCCCATGAAGTGATGGGACCAGATGCCATGATCTTAGTTTTCTGAATGTTGAGCTTTAAGCCAACTTTTTCACTCTCATCTTTCACTTTCATCAAGAGGCTCTTTAGTTCTTCACTTTCTGCCATAAGAGTGGTGTCATCTGCATATCCGAGGTTACTGATATTTCTCCAGGCAGTCTTGATTCCAGCTTGCGCTTCCTCCAGCCCAGCATTTCTCATGATGTATTCTGGGTATAAGTTAAATAAGCAGGGTGACAATATACAGTCTTGACATACTCTTTTTCCTATTTGGAACCAGTCTGTTGTTCCACGTCCAGTTCTAACTGTTGCTTCCTGACCTGCATACAGGTTTCTCAAGAGACAGGTCAGATGGTCTGGTATTCTCATCTCTTTAAGAATTTTCCACAGTTTATTGTGATCCACACAGTCAAAGGCTTTGGCATAGTCAATAAAGCAGAAATATATGTTCTGGAACTCTCTTGCTTTTTCGATGATCCACCGGATGTTGGCAATTTGATTTCTGGTTCCTCTGCCTTTTCTAAAACCAGCTTGAACATCTGGAAGTTCACAGATCACGTATTGCTGAAGCCTGGCTTGGAGAATTTTGAGCATTACTTTACTAGCATGTGAGATGAGTGCAATCGTGCGGTAGTTTGAGCATTCTTTGGCATTGCCTTTCTTTGCAATTGGAATGAAAACTGATCTTTTTCAGTCCTGTGGCCACTGCTGAGTTTTCCAGATTAGCTGGTATATTGAGTGCAGCACTTTCACAGCATCATCTTTCAGGATTTGAAATAGCTCAACTGGAATTCCATCACCTCCACTAGCTTTGTTCGTAGCAATGCTTCCTAAGGCCCACTTGACTTCACATTCCAGGATGTCTGGCTCTAGGTGAGTGATCACACCATCGTGATTATCTGGGTCGTGAAGATCTTTTTTGTACACTTCTTCTGTGTATTCTTGCCACCTCTTCTTAAGATGGTGCCTAAACCACAGTGCCTACCAATTCCCACAATGGAGCTCTCATCCCCAGACAGTGAAGGGCTACATTTCCCACTCCTTTTGCATCTACTTAGGAACATGTGACTTGTGTCCCTAAATTCATTGTCCCACAGGTTCTTTCTTTCCAGAGTTTTCTGCAGGTATGGGGCATGTGCATTCACCCAGTTTTTCAGGGTCACAACTGTAACAGGCAAAGTCAAACACTGTTTTTACGTGGATTTTCAAAGAGACTTGTTTTCAGCCTCCCCGCCATCTCCTTTTTTCAGAGATTGTTGTTGTTCCCAATTCTAGAAATTTCTTGGCACTGCTTAGTGGGAAACAGCTAATCCTAATTTTTTTCACAGCCAACTTCATGTCAAATTTTTTTCTTTTTGGTCAATTAATTACCACTTGTCCACTGACTTTTAATGTCCAAAATTTGATTCCTATTTCTCCTCTTCTGTTCTATTTTTTTCTCATAGTTTTAAGCCCAGAATTTTTGTTGTTTTAGTGTGGTCGCAAGAGGGAGTGGATACAAAAGTAGGCATTCTGTCATGTTTAACACTTTTTATCCAAACATAATTATATATTAACTGTGTGCTGCAGACTTTAAAACACGAATATAGCCTGGCTTGTTTTTTCTAGGTCTTCCTAATTAAAGTAGTATATCTAAAGAAACTACATTCTAGGTAAGATAGTCTTCCAAAACTTCCCTTACCCTCCCAATTAAGAAAATAACAATATTTGATACACATTAGAAAGTCTCTTGCTGTTTTATACTGAATAGAAATATTTGCTGTTTCATGAATAAAAATTTGACATGTGTGATGCCTGCTAATTGTTTATATTTTGTATCTGTATAGTTACTCAAGGTCAAATATCCAAACCTTGAATGACTCACTGAGATGTCTTTCCTGAAACTAGTCACTTTCCAAAACTATATTTCAACAAACTGAAACAAAAATCATTCATCACCAAGACAGGGAGCCTTGGATGGATTTTTGGATGTCTGTGAGGAACCAAGTATCCAGAACGATCTAGTCTTCTCATAGAAAGAAAAGGCTATTAGAGAGAACTGACAAACAGCTGTGGCAGCTTGTACAGGAAATAATATACAGACACAAGCCAAAAAAAATGAGGGCACAGGAAGGAAACCAATACAAGAAAATAGAGCGAGGAATCTGTCAGTGTCATTTGCTTGCTTGATTGTTGTTCACATAGAAATATAGAAATATATATATTGATGCTAGAAACCAGCAAAGTCTTCATGAATCAATTATATATCACATTTGCTGCCTGAGCACTATGAACTGGTAGTACATCCAAACAATTGCTCTTCTATCAATGCACTAGCTTGATTTGTGTAGCTTTGCAGCTATTTCGTAAAGAAAAAAAAATTGCCTAGAAAAAGACTGCATGCAGACTACATTCCTGTTGTTTGGGCTTTAGATTTTTCCACCAGTCAGACTTCTCTGAAGCAGCAGTAAATCCATAAACAAGGCTCAGCTTGTATCTGCCAATACAGTTTAAATAAATATTCTAGTTTGACAAAGAAAATTGTATCTGCTTTATAGGAAAACAATAAGGAAAATAATAATTTAAATATTTTTATAATAATGCACCCTGATTGTTGCCTTGTCCCCCTCCATAATAGCTCTCACTTTGGTCAGGTGGAAACAAAAAATATAAAATATGTTGATCTGTAATTTCATTGGAAAAATACACTCTCAGCCCTTAGCATTAACTATCTAAACATTTCAGTTAGTGAGATGGAGAAGACGAAAGAGTAAAAGAAGGGATTCTGACAATGAAAGTGCTATTTCAGCTCAGTCCAAAGAGCCAGTCATTGTTTCTTTCATTTAAAGATGTCTTTGAAGTCATTAAAGTCAATGGGTGGGAGACCACGGCCCAAAACAGGTGCAGAGGCAATCACCTGATCCTTTTTCCCTGAAACGCTGTTCATTTGCCAAGTAACCTAACCAGTAAGAAACAGAACTAAGAAATCAACTGTGACATTTGGGTCATGAAGAGAGTCAGTTTTGAAACTTCCAATACCAATTTGGTTAACAAATTATTTGGCCTTCTCTCTACATTCAAATCACTAAAAGTCATCCTTTACCCTTAGATTATCATCCTAGAAATTACTTTTCAACAATTTAACTTTGTGAAATGTAAATGAAATCTTTCACTAATGTTCATGTCATTTTCAACTTTGCAACAGAAAAAAAAAATCTAGTCACAAGATACATTCTGAATGGTGAAAGGGAAGTGTCTTTGCTTTCCTTTCGTCCTCAATTCCATACTTAGGAGAACTGGATGACATTATGCATATCACTGCAAATTTGTTTTCCTGTCTTCTTTCTTATTCCCACCCTCTCTCCAAGTTCTAGTTCTCTGGCTACAAGCCTCAATAACTTTTTACAAATGCAATCAAGACTATTGGGAAAAGCAGGCCTAGGAGAGGCCGTGGACCTCACGGAGGAGGCCAGCATTTCCCATCTACATCAGCCGGCAACAGGGCAGCGCTGGCTGAGGGAGGTGGCTATGTAATTACCCAGAAGAGACGATACTCAGTCCCAATATGTTATAAGTGGTATGCAGGGGGTTCATAACTTTTCAAATGTGCCAGTGTGGAGAATGAGAGGGGGTTGGAGGCCTTACAAAAAATATCAAAAATGAAATGTTCAGTATAATCCACACCTTAGTTCCTGTACTCCCCAAAGAACAAAACTTAACAAAAGGTTAAAATGCACAAACAAATACTCTTATCTTCCCACCTGGTATTGTGCAAAGAATAACAACCGTTATTAATCTGCTGACATTTTCAACTTCTTTGGGGGATTTTTTTTACTATAAATAACTGTGAAATGTGTCTTCTACAGCTTTCACAATATCTAATACATAAACGTGTGCCATCAAAGTCAGAGGAAAGAAGAAGAGGAAAAAAAGAAATGGATAGGAAGGAAAGCAAAAGGGAAGGAGGGTAAAAAGTTGTCAAGAAAAGATGGAAAGGGGGGATGAAGGAAAGAGGTAAGGAAGGAAAGGAAGACAAAAGGAATAAACAAATATTTCTCTTTCTTAACACTTAGTAACTGGATCAGGGATACCTATTCTGGGTCTTTCCTTATTTTGTCCTTTCTCTCCACGTATTTTTTTTTTTTATTCAGGCAAGGTTTTGGGGGAGCGTCTGCTGCAGCAGAGGAGAGCAAGAACAAGCAGCAGTTTACCTTGCTTGCTCCCCCCTGAGGAAGGGGGATGAGTCTTTTTCTTAAATGGGGTGAGGATACGGCTGTGTCCAGGGGTCGGGCTGGAAGGTGGCTTAGGCAGTTCCCCACCCCTTAGGCGGTGTGGGCAGGAAACCAGCACAGTGCCCTGCTTCCTCCTTGTGTCTTTACTCACTCCCTTTCTATTGTATCCTCAAGTCTAAAAAGCATACTGAAGTGCTCCTTAGCACCTAAAACATAGTCTCTTTTTTTTTTTTTTAATTTTTTAAATAAATTTATTTATTTTAGTTGGGGGCTAATTACTTTACAATATTGTAATAGTTTTTGCCATACATTGACATGAATCAGCCATGGGTTTACATGTGTTCCCCTTCCTGGACCCCCCACCCACCTCCCTCCCCATCCCATCCCTCTGGGTCATCCCATTGCCCCGGCCCTGAGCCCTTGTCTCATGCATAGTCTCTTTCAAGACTGTGTCTCTTACTGCACCCAGTCATACACAGTGACTTTTCTTCCTTTCTTTATGAATATCTTTTTTGAAGATAACTCTATTTCTTCATTTCCAATCCATTTTTCAACTAACTTCAGCCTATCTTCTCCCCTAAAATATTACTGGGTCTTTAAAGACTTTCCAATTTACTCCAAAATCATAACTTTGAAGTTGCCATGTACAATTGCACTCTCTTTTTTTAAAACTGTCATCTTAGTAGTGCTCTCTGCTCATCTTGGCACTGATAGTAACATTCTCCTTTTTAAAAACCTTCACCCTATTCATTCCCACTATCTCCATATTCCTGCTTCTCTTAATAATTGATGTCTGTGCCATCTTTCCCTCCTTTCTGAGATCTCCATCCTATGTCTGCCACCTGTGTCTGTCTGTACTAGCATTCTGTCATCAGCCTGGTGGTCCATATGGGTGATCTAATCTTCTACTTATCTGTTAATATTTTCCCAAATAGATGTCACCAGTCTAGATCATTCCTTATCTATTCTCTTTGGAAATTTTACCAATGTAAACCTCAAGAATTCTCAGAGTCAGCATATCCCAAACAACTCACCATCTTTATTAGTCAGGGTCCCCACAGAAAACTGCTGATACATTTGAAATACAATAAATTAAGGAGAGTTAATGATAAATACATTGTTTACAAATATGTTTATATAGGGGGACCAAAAAACACAGTCCAGTAATACCAACCTCACTACCCAAGGTGGAAAGAACTGAGGAAAGGTTTATGAAATCATGAGAACTGAAAGGAGAAAACCTATATAACGATGAGAACATTGATGTCTAGTCACATCCATACAGGTCAACCCTGTGGAAGAGGAAGGAGGACAGGGAATAGATCTGGAGGAGCAAACAGAAGATATGCAGCACAATACATCCCTTTACTCCTTAACATCCACTCTTATCCTTTGTCAGGAGAAAAACACTAACACAAGAAATTCAAAAAGTTCTACCACTAAATGTACACTGCAAAGTGTTATCAATTTGATCATAAGTTCATGTAAATTCTAGAATATGAGATACAATTGATATTCTTCCTATAAGCCAACAAGTAAAGAAAGGATTAAATAATTAAATGACCAATCACAGAGTTATTATGGTCCACAACTCTACCATTTTCATGACGACGAACCTGTTAATATGAACTCTTCTTTCAACACATATCTGACATTCTGCTTATCTTTCACTAGCACTTTGGCTACACAAGATTCTTTGCCTAGTAGGGTGACCCAAATCTTTATCTCTGCAGGGTTGGTCTTTGGAGATTTTATCTTTTTTTGGTTACCACTATTTTACAGTGGCTATAATTCTGGAGCAAAAGAGTAGTAAGAGATCCTCCAGTGAATCCCCTGAATTCTGAAAATAGTCTTCTCTCACCCATTCTTTAGCAATAAACCAACTTGTTTCTAGTTATTAGGATTAATCACCTTGTAAGTTGGAGTCTCACCATTAAGGGTCCCAAATGTCCAAGGGGAAAACCTCATCTTCTAATTTGTTGGAATCATGACTATTTTATCTAGCGGAAGAAGTCCTATCTTGAGGACTAGGATGACTGAACCCACAACTCAAGGTCCTTAAAAAGAATCAAAAACTCTAACAGATTACAAGGTGTAACGGTGGGCTATGGAAACTTCCACCTCTCTACTTTGTTTGACATACCTGTACATACTTGCTTAGAGTGAGACAGCCCCATGTGCTACTTACTTGTTGGCGACATACACCACATGCTACACAACACTTCCCCAACTTTCAGAATTCCTGCATCTCAGCTTACTTCAAAACCGAATTTTAGCAGTTTCTTCTATTATTCTACCATGTCAACTGCTTCTTTGTGACACAAAATATGGTAAAAACCAGTGAAATCTTTGGTAGTAAGCCCAAGCCCATTTCCTCTGCAATCATATCTGATCTCTACTTAGAGACAGTGTAGTATGAGCTACCGAGGCACGGACAAGGCATTTTGTAAGTATAGGAACAGTGATGCTGGCGAAAGTGTTGGAGGCAGGGAAGACAAATCTATATTAAAAAAATGTGGTTACTCCTGGGAGGACAAAGCACCACACCTTACATGATTTGAAGTATTCAATGTAATCAAATACCCAAAAGGTAGCTGACTGATTCTGCCAGAAGATACTGGCCTCTACTCTTGGCAGTACTCAACAGTGGTAGAACTGATCAGATGATATTACTGAACCCACACATAGTTCCTGATACCTTGATCAATCCTGACACCATTCCTGATACCTTGATCAATCCACCCCTATGATCATTGAGTAAAAACAGAGGGCAGTTAAGGTATGTTCTCCTGGAAGCTAGCAGGAGAAATGAGCCCCACTACTGACAGCAATAACCAGTGCCCCCTAGAATGACATTTCAAGTACTACTTTTATTCAAACCATCTTAGTCTTAGGGTCAATTTCTAGAGCTACCAGTGATGTTAGGCAGCAGTCTCTTTCTTAAAATGGAATTACATTTCAAACAGCCAATTGACAACATGGAATCAGTTCTCAAATAAACTACTCGTACTTAAATCCTAATACCAGAGTCTGTATCAGATATTAGAAGAGCTACCATTATTTTTGTGGAGAAGGAAATGGCAACCCACTCCAGGTTTTTGCCTGGGAAATTCCATGGACAGAGGAGCCTGACAGGCTACAGTCCATGGGGTTGTACAAGAGTTGGACATGACTTAGTGACTAAACAACAACAACCGTTATTTTTTGGTGATGTCTTTTACAAAGATTCTCTCCTTAGATTATAGCAATAAAATATCTGCCAGTAGTAGTTTTGCCCCTTATGTAAAATTTTCTGGTAGTATTTCTTCAACTCCACTTAGCAGTGTTGATATTTCAATTACCAAATATGAATTCACAAATCCTTAACAGAGACTACAATGGTATACAGAGCTTGGCTTGTGCCTTTCTCTTTAGCAAAATTTTCTCCCAAATACTCTGTACTGATCTTAATTCTACAAACGCACCAAGCCTTTTCTTCCTGCTTAAGATATTTTGTCCCTTCATCTCAGCCTTAAACCTTTCCATTCATTGCTTAGTTAAGCCCTACTGATTCATCAGATCTTATTGTAAATAGGCCCCAGAATGGTCTGCCCTAACACTCCAGCAGAATTAAGTCTCCCAATTATAGTAGCTCATAACATCTTATATTTTCCCTTTTTATCTTTTGTCACAATTTGCAATTATGTATGTATCTGATTCGTTCTTAGCATCTGCTACCATGAAAGCCTCTAAACTCACAAGTCAAGGATTATATTTGATAAGTTCTTAAACACAGGGCCTTTTGCCATGTCTGGCAGATGGAAAGTAATCAATGCATATTTGACAAATAGATGAATAAAGAAGGAAATGAATGAGTGGAACTTTAGAAGCCACCTTAGTCTTGTGATTCATTGTCTGGATTGCATATCTCATAGAAAGGGAGTAAGCATGCTTTTTATTTTATTTTATCTGTTTTTGTCAGGACTGTGGTACAGGATATCTTTTTAAATGCAATGCATAAAATATTTAAATTCCACAAATAAGCTTTTCTCTTCAGTTTTATTCTGCAGGCTATAAATATTTAGTGCTTTATTCAGTTTCATATTTTCTAGCATAAGCTAATTTCTCTTCTCTGCAAACAGATAAGCTGCATTAGAATCTATGTAAATAGGTAGCATTAGCATTTATGGTTTATAATCGTAGCCAAGCACTGGCATTCATTAAAACCATTTGTCTTCCTTTTTGCTTTTCCTAAATTTTTGTCCTCTCTTTTGGTTTCATACCTCTATGCTAATTATTCTTTAGGATGCTTTTCTTTTCTAGGCAGAGACAAAAGCTATAATCATTAATTTTAAAATTGCACAGTGCAAATCAAGAAATCATTAATTCCTTATTTTTTTATAACTCTTTCTTTTTTCCTTTCTCCTTTAATTTCCAATAAATTTGGTATCTTTGTGCTGTCATATTTTTCTCTTTCTCCCCACAATGCTGAATTAATCTCTTTTCTATGCCATTGCAAAGATTCAATTATTGCCAAAGATTTTTCAGGTAAATCAGAAACTCAATATATTTATCATTATAAACTCATTCATCCATTTATTCATTCAAAAGTATTCACTGACTGCCTACTAGAAGCCAAACACTCTTTTTTAGCAATTCAGTAGAGGACAGAAGGAAGTCCTTATCTTAATGAAATTTAGATGTTCTAGCATAAGCTAAAATAGCATAAATAATTATACAAGAATAATAGTATATATGGACTCTGGAGAAAAAGAAAACAGGGTAAGTGGAATAGCAGTGCCATGGGGCAATTTTATGGGGATGGTTCCCATTTTCGACAGAGTGGCAAATGAAGACTTCAGTGAAAACGTGACTATTAGCCAGGGTTACCAAACACACAGAGTCACAGAATAAGTGCGTGAGTGAGTGAGTGTGTGTGTGTGTGTGTGTGTGTGTATGTGTGTGTGTTTTGTAACAGAGTATTCTCCATATTATGGTCAGGACACATTCAATCTATTGAAGGTCATATGAGAAAAAAACTGAAGTCTCCTTGGAAGAAAGAAATTCTGCTTTCAGATTGCCTTGTTTTTTTTTTTTTAATATATTTATTCATTTCAATTGGAGGCTAATTACAATATTGTAGTGGTTTTTGCCATACACTGACATGAACCAGCCATAGGTGTACACGTGTCCCCCATCCTGAACCCCCCCTCCCTCCCCATCCCACCCAGACTGCCTTGGGATTCAAGACTATAGCGTCAACTCCTATAGGAATTTCCAGCATGCTGGCCTGTCTTGAATATTTTATACTTACCAGAATCAAAATTCATATGATACATTTATTTTATGGAAATGGATCTTGGATTTTAGACTTTGGGTTTTACCCTGGGTTGTGATCAAAGGGGTAACATGACTTGACTTATTTTTAAGGATCATTCTGAATGTGAGGTTAAGTAAACAGACTATAGAGAAACAAGTGTGGAGAAGGAAGATGAATCCAGGAGAAAGATGACTGTGGTTTTGATGGAGAATCAGTTCAGTCCAGTCACTCAACGTGTCTGACTCTTTGCCACCCCATGGACTGCAGTACACCAGGCTTCCCTGTCCATCACCAATTCCCAAGCTTACTCAAACTCATGTCCATTGAGTCCGTGATGTCATCCAACCATCTCATTCTCTGTCACCCCCTTCTCCTCCTGCCTTCAATCTTTCCCAGCATCAGGGGCTTTTCCAATGAGTCAGTTCTTCACATCAGGTGGCCAAAGTATTGGAGCTTCAGCTTCACCATCAGTCCCCCAGTGAATATTCCAGACTGATTTCCTTTAGAATGGAGTAGTTTGATCTCCTTGCTGTCCAAGGGACTCTCAAGAGGCTTCTCTAACACCACAGTTCAAAAGCATCAATTCTGCAACACACAGCCTTCTTCATGGTCCAACTCTCACATCCATACATGACTATTGGAAAAACCATAGCTTTGGTTAGATGGACCTTTGTTGGCAAAGTAATGTTTCTGCTTTTTAGTATGCTGTCTAGGTTGGTCATAGCTTTTCTTCCAAGGAGCATGTGTCTTTTAATTTCATGGTTGCAGTCACCATCTGCAGTGATTTTGGAGCCCCAAAAATAAAGTTTCTCACTGTTTCCATTGTTTCCCCATCTATTTGCCATAAAGTGATGGGTCTGGATACTATGATCTTAGTTTTTTGAATGTTGAGTTTTAAGCCAACTTTTTCACTGTCTTCTTTCACCTTCGTCAAGAGGCTCTTTGGTTCCTCTTCGTTTTCTGCCATAAGGGTGGTGTCATCTGCACATCTGAGGTTATTGATATTTCTCCCTGAAATATTGATTCCAGCTTGTGCTTCATCCAGCCCAGCATTTTGCATGATGTACTCTGCACATAAGTTAAATAAGCAGAGTGACAATACACAGCCTTGACATACTCCTTTCCTGATTTGGAACCAGTCTGTGATTCCATGTCCAGTTCTAACTGTTGCTTCTTGACCTGCTTATAGATTTCTCAGAAGGCAGGTCAGGCAGTCTGGTATTCCCATCTCTTTCAGAATTTTCCACAGTTTGTTGTGATCTACACAGTCAAAGGATTTGGCATAGTCAATAAAGCAGATGTTTTTCTGGAACTCTCTTGCTTTTCTGATGATTCAACAGATATCGGCAACATAATCTCTTGTTCCTTTGCCTTTTCCAAATCCATCTTGCATATTTGGAAGTTCATGGTTCACATACTGTTGAAGCCTGGCTTGGAGAATCTTGAGCATTACTTTGCTAGTGTGTGAAATGAGTGAAACTGTGCAGCAATTTGAAAATTCTTTAACATTGCCTTTCTTTGGGATTGGAATGAAAACTGACCTTTTCCAGTCCTGTGGCCACTGCTGAGTTTTCCAAATTTGCTGGCATATTGAGTGAAGCACTTTCACAGCATCATCTTTTAGGATTTGAAATAGCTTAACTGGAATTCCATCACCTCCACTAGCTTTGTTCGTAGTGATGCTTCCTAAGGCCCACTTGACTTCTCATTCCAGGATGTCTGGCTCTAGATGAGTGATCACAGCATCGTGGTTATCTGGGTCATGAGATCTTTTTTGTATAGTTCTGCTGAAGAGCCATCGACAGAAGAATGTTAGATCCCACTAAAAACAGATACCCCACGTTCAAAGGCAAGGTGGTAGGAGGGGTGAAATCATGTTTAGAATCAAACCCTATACCCACCAGAGACACTGAGAGGACTTAAACAAAACCTTGTGCACACCAGAGGATCCCACAAAACTGAGTCAGACCTGCTTTTGAGTGTTTGAGTGTCTCCTGCAGAGGTCCGGGTCAGCAGTGGCCTGCCACACGGGCAGGGGCTCTGGGTGCAGCAGACTTGGGAATGGCATAAGCCCTCTTGGAGGAGGTCACCATTAACCCCACCATAGAGCTGCCAGAACTTACACAGGACTGGGGACACAGACTCTTGAAGGGCACAAACAGGACCTTGTGTGCACCAGGACCCAGGAGAAAGGAGCAGTGACCCCACAAGAGACTGACCCAGTCTTGCCCGGGAGTGCCCAGGAGTCTCCAGCAGAGGCATGCGTCGCAGGGGCCTGCTGCAGGGCCAGAGGAACTGAGTGCGGCAGTGCATGTATGGGACCTTTTGAAGGAGGTTGCCATTACCCTCATTGATGGAGATGGTGAGAACTATCAGATTCTGAATGTACATACAGACCTCAGTATGCTATTCTATTTAGTTCCTGCATTCGAATCACAGCCACTGATTTTGTTTAGATAACAAAAGATAATACTTCTCCAAATCCATTAAGTTATTGAGCTTTGGAGAGTGAGAGTTCACTTACCAATGGTTACCTCTATTTTGAAGGTACCCCTACTTTCTGATGGATCAGATATGGACAGTTGCCCCAGCTGGCACTGAATATCTTCCTTTAGTTTCTCCAAGTCCTGGACCAGCATGAGTGCAGCTCTGTGGTGAAGGGTGCAGCTTGTTCCAGATGTCCAAGTTGGAGGCATGTCCCAGTTTGTCCCAGTGGATTCCAGTTTTCCCTTACTGGATCTGTGTGGTCCTCACTCTCTCAAGCTTTATGTCCACATTTTATCCTAGACTGCCACCCCTAGCGAATTTACAGTGACCTTAAAACATACCAGATGCAGAGCCAACAGGCTTTCATAGCAGCAGCAACCACAAAAGATCTAATACCTGTAATAAATCCCTTATTCCATATCATGTGGATTCTGCTTTGCTGATCAAACTCTAACTGATAAATATGTTACTTAAAGCCATGGAACTACATGAAATTACTGAGGAATTATAGTATAACCATACAAAATAAAAGGTCAAAGGATTGGGTCAATAAATCAGGGTAAATTGGAAGTGGTCAAACAGGAGATGCAAGTGTGAACATCGACATTTTAGGAATCAGTGAACTAAAATGGACTGGAATGGGCGAATTTAATTCACATGACAATTACATCTACTACTGTGGGCAAGAATCCCTTAGAAGAAATGGAGTATCCCTCATAGTCAACAAAAGAGTCCAAAATGCAGTCTTGGATGCAGTTTCAAAAATGACAGAATGATCTCTGTTTCTTTCCAAGGCAAATCGTTCAATACCACAGTAATCCAAGCCTATGCCCCAACCACAAATGCCAAAGAAGCTGAAGTTGAACAGTTCTATGAAGGCCTACAAGACCTTCTAGAATTAACACCAAAAAAAAAAAAAAGTTGTCCTTTTCATCATAGGGGACTGGAATGCAAAAGTAGGAAGTCAAGAGATACCTGGAGTAACAAGCAAGTTTGGCATTAGAGTACAAAATGAAGCAGGGCAAAGGCTAACAGTTCTGCCAAGAGAATGCACTGGTCATAGCAAACACTCTCTTACAACACAAGAGAAGACCCTACACATGGATATCACCAGATGGTCAATACCGAAATCAGATTGATTATATTTGTTGCAGCCAAAGATGGAGAAGCTCTATACAGTCAGCCAAAACAAGACCAGAAGCTAACTGTAGCTCAGATCACGAACTCATTGCAAAATTCAGACTTAAATTGAAGAAAGTAGGGAAAATCACTAGGCCTACCAAAATCTAGGTACTACCTAAATCAAATCCCTTATGATTATACAGTGGAAGTGACAAATTGATTCAAGAGATTAGATCTGATAGAGTGCCTGAAGAACTATACAGAGGTTCATAACATTGTACAGGTAGCACTGATCAAAACCATCCCCAAGAAAAAGAAATGCAAAAAGAAAAAATGGTTGTCTGAAGAGGCCTCACAAATCACTGAGAAAAGAAGAGAAGTGAAAGGCAAAGGAGAAAAGGAAAGATACATCTGAATGTAGAGTTCCAATGAATAGCAAGGAAAGATAAGAAAGCCTCCCTCAGTGATCAATGCAAAAAAATAGAGGAAAACAATAGAATGGGAAAGACTAGAGATCTCTTTAAGAAAATCAGAGATACCAAGGGAACATTTCATGCAAAGATGGGCTCAATAAAGGACAGAAATGGTAGGAACCTCACAGAAGCAGAAGATATAAAGAAAAGGTGGCAAGAATACACATAAGAACTACACAAAAAAGCTCTTAATGACCCAGATAACCACGATGGTGTGATCACTCATCTAGAGCCAGACATCCTGGAGTTTGAAGTCAAGTGGGCCTTAGGAAGCATCACTATGAGCAAAGTTAGTGGAGGTGATGAAATTCCAGTTGAGCTATTTCAAATCCTAGTAGATGATGCTGTTAAATACTGCACTCAATATGTCAGCAAATTTGGAAAACTCAGCAGCGGCCACAGGACTAGAAAAGGTCAGTTTTAATTCCAATCCGAAAGAATGTTCAAATTACCTCACAATTGCACTCATCTCACACGCTAGCAAATTAATGTTAAAAATTCTCCAAGCTAGGCTTCAACAGTCCGTCAACCAAGAACTTCCAGATGTTCAAGCTGGATTTAGAAAAAGCAGAGGAACAAGAGAACAAATTGCCAACATCCATTGGATCATCAAAAAAGCAAGAGAGTTCCAGAAAAACATCTACTTCTGCTTCATTGACTACGCTAAAGCCTTTGACTGTGTGGATCACAACAAACTGTGGAAAATTCATAAAGAGATGGGAATACCAGACCACCTGACCTGCCTCTTGAGAAATCTGTGTGAAGGTTAAGAAGCAACAGTTTATAACCAGACATGGAAGAACAGACTGGTTCAAAACTAGGAAAGGAGTATGTTGAGGCTATATATTGTCATCTTGCTTATTTAACTTATATACAGAGCACATCATGTGAAATGCTGGGTTGGATGAAGCACAAGCTGGAATCAAGATTGCTGGGAGAAATATCAATAACCTCAGATATGCAGATGACACCACCCTTATGGCAGAAAGCAAAGAGGAATTAGTTCTTGAGAGAGGCTCTTCATGAAAGTGAAAGAGGGGAGTGAAAAAGTTGGCTTAAAACTCAACATTCAAAAAACTAACATCATGGCATCCAGTCCCATCACTTCATGGCAAATAGATGGGAAAACAATGGAAACAGTGACAGACTTTATTTTGGGGGGCTCCAAAATCACTGCAGATAGTGACTGCAGCCATGAAATTAAAAGACGCTTGCTCCTTGGAAGAAAAGCTATGACCAACCTAGACAGCATATTAAAAAGCAGAGACATTACTTTGCTGACAATGATCTGTCTAGTCAATGCTGTGGTTTTTCCAGTAGTCATGTATGGATGTGAGAGTTGGACCATAAAGAAAGCTTAGTGCCAAAGAATTGATGCTTTTGAACTGTGGTGTTGGAGAAGACTCTTGAGAGTCCCTTGGACTGCAAGGATATCAAACCAGTCCATCCTAAAGGAAATCAGTCCTGACTATTCATTGGAGGACTGATGCTGAAACTGAAGCTCCAATACTTTGGCCACCTGATGTGAAGAACTGACTCACTGGAAAAGCCCCTGATGCTGGGAAAGATTGAAGGCAGGAGGAGAAGGGGATGGGATGGTTGGATGACATCACCAACTCAATGGACATGAGTTTGAGCAAGCTCTCAGAGTTGGTAATTGACAGGGAGGCCTGGCGTGCTACAGTCCATGGGTCACAAAGAGTCAGACACAGCTGAGCGACTGAACTGAACTGAAGGATTGGGTCTAGAGTCAGTCTTATCTTTAAAGGTCAATTTTATAAGAAGAAACAAGCAAATGAGACTGAGAAATTATAGGCGATATGGTAGGAAAAAAACCACAAAATTTTTCAAGAGAGAGTGATCAATTATACCAGTATTACTGATATGTCACCAATGATCTTGGCAATAACAGTTTGGGTGGAGTAATGGGAACATAGGGACTAATCAGATTAGGTTCAGGACAGGAGAAGATAGAGACAGAGAATACAGACAATCCTTGAAGAATTTTGTGGTAAAGGGGGCAGAGAAATGGCCTGATAGCTGGAGGGAGAAGCTGTGGTAAAGGCAAGATATTTTAGATGATATAAAGAGCCATGTTGTATATTGATGAGACTGATCCAGTAAAGAGGGAAATATTAACTGTGCAGGCCAAGAGGGAGGCGTAATGCTGGAGGGATTTTCTTTAATAATCAAGAGGAATAAGATCTGGTGCTCAATTTAGTGGGTTGATCTTAGATAGGAGCACTAACTGCTTATCAAAGAAATAGAAGGAAGACTGAGGTTTTGATTCAGGATCAGGAGAGCAGGAAGATGCTTTCTTGAGAAGCTGTTAAAGTTCTCTCTCTTAACCACCAACTAGACCACCAGGGAACCCCAAGCTCTCTTCTGTTTACTACACTAGGAAGCTAAGTTTTCAGCTAGGCATAAGGACAGGGGAGAAATTGGCAAAGGATTAAGAAGCAAGGAGAGGGTATGGAATAGTTGGCTGAGGACAATGGAAGCATGAACAGACTAGAAAACACGGATTTCCCAGGAAGCACTGAGAGTGAACTAAATATTAGTGCCCATGAATTTAAACTACAATCAGTCAACATTGCTGTTTTCTCAAAACAAATTCAGTTGAGAAGATGTGATCATAGTCAGTAGAGAATCTAGTTTGAACAGGATGGGGGTTACCAGATAAGCATGACAAAAAGAGAAATGTTGAAGATATGTATTTTTTTACTATACATAGAATAAGTAGCTCCTCCAGTAGTCAATACACTCTTTTGCTCTTGTTAAGTATTTTGTTAATTGTAGTGTTTGCACTTTTCTGTTTTCAAATAACAAATACTTACTTAGTACTTCTAATAATAGCTGGGCTTCCCTGGTAGCACTAGTGGTAAAGAATCTGTCTGCCAATGCAGGAGACATAAGAGACATGGGTTGGATCCCTGGGTTGGGAAGATCCCCTGGAGAAGGGCATGGCAACCAACTCCAGTATTCTTGCCTAGAGAAGCCCATGGACAGAGGAGCCTGATGGGCTACAGTCTATAGGGTCACAAAGAGACACGACTGAAGCAACTGAGCAGACAAACACTAATAATAGCTAATGTTTACTGTGTTGCAGGCATCTTTCTAAGCACCTTGCCAGTATTGTTGTCACTTAATCTTTGCATCAATCTTATGAGAAAGGTAATGCTATAATCCACTCTTTCCAGATGAAGGCACTGAGACACAGAGAAACTAAAACTTGCCGTGGATCAGACAGTAACTGACTGAGATATAAATCCAGGATGAGGTTTCAGAATCTGGGCTCCTGATCACCTTCCTGCAATGGTCTGTGAATTAAATGGCCTACCAGTAGTGATACAGCATAGAAAGCAGATATGGTTTAATTAACAAATGAGTTAGGAAAATATATACCCATAAAACAAAGAGTGAGAAAAACAGATTAATGTAATTCTATTAATACAAAATGTTTCCTAATTGGAAATTCATATATAGGATAAAGAATTTTCAAAATGGATTAAGCATGGGGAGGATGTAAAGAGAAGAGAAAATGGCTCCCCAGGTGGTAGAATAGCAGAAGCAAAGTCTGGGAGATGGGCTTAAACCTAATGCACCAGGAAGAGTAAGGGGTGTGACAGGGTGAGGTGAGGTTGAATTTGGAGGAGATGGTGCTAGTGGTAAAGAACCTGCCTGCCAATGCAGGAGACACAAGAGATGGGGGTTCAATCCCTGGGCTCGGAAGATCCCCTGGAGAAAGAAATAGCAACCCACTCCAGTATTCTTGCCTGGAAAATTCCATGGATAAAGAAGCCTGGTGGGCTACAGTCCACGAGGTCACAAAGAGTCAGGCATGACTGAATGACTGAACACAGTGTGAAATCAATTTGGGAGGGGGAGTAATGAGAAATCAGTTTGCAGGTAGGGTGTTGCAAAGAAAGCCAAGGGCCAGGAGAAGGAAATGATACTTCAAGATGCAAGCCACAGAGCTTGAGCAGGATTGACTGGTACAGGAACCCTTTCTGTGAGTCATTCAGAGCACACTGCACATGGAGGAGGCTGGCAGCCAAGGGAATGGGTGGAAGCAAGGGCTGTAGCCACATTAAACTCATTTTTGCTCTCCTCTCCTCTGTGCTCATTTCCTTTCCCAGCACCTAGTAAATGTTTAACAAATGTGAAATAGAAAATGAATAAATGTCTACAGAATTTGATAACTACTAACTGAATAAAGGAAGAAAGAAAATAGTTTTCATGTTTTAAAAATTTTCCTAAACCAAGATACTATCTAGGTTAATGGCAAAAGAGAACGTTGAAAAGCAAAAGCAATTTAGAAAGAATGAAAGTTTCTGGACACCAGGATGGGTATAAATATTAATCTTTTCAGCAGTTCACTCACATGTGGCAAAGTGGCTCATTTGTTGCCTAAGAGAAGTTGTACCCAGCATCTAAACCTGGTAGAAAGTTGTGCTTTCTGGTCATGAATTCATTGTGGAGCTCCAGAAGAATTATGAAAAGAGGTGCACCCTTTTTTTGGCTTTGTTTTGGGAGGGGGACTTGGGGTTTTTGTTTGTCTTTGCCTCCTCCCTAGGTGGGAGTAACATGGTAACAAGAGAAGCTGGGCTTATAAATTTCCCTCTCAGGCTGAAAGAGGTTTGTTCTGCTATATGCAAACCTGGTGTGTAATTATATATTTACAAGATATACATAATAATAGCTGGATGGTAAACACTAAGGTAGTAAAATGAGAAAAAAACTGAGTAGTGAATTCAAAGAGACTTTAGAAATATCCTGCTGCTCAGTGTACCATGCACAGTCTTTATGAATAAATTTCATGTGTGTGAATGAAGTAAGAAAAGTTAGTTTGACAGCTAACAATATCAAGTAAAAATTTTACCCTTTAGAAAACTGCAATGCATTTAGATTCCCCACACACACACAATTTTCTCAAGCTTTGGTGGGTGAAATTGTAAGGCTTGATTTTTTTTCTCATTTCTAAAAATAGAATTATAGTGATTCACGGTTTCCGAGGCGTCTTTGTCAGCTTAGTTAATTGGGAACCTGTTTTCCCAGAATTCCCTGCAGGGCTCTGAGCTAGAGGAACTTGTACAAGATTTGAAAAACAGCCATTAACCTCTGCAGGTGCTACGCTTACATTTATGACAGAAAGGAACACTGGAACCACAGGTTCTCACTTGTCCTCTCTCCCTCTCCCAAATCTATGCCCAGCTCTTCTTACCACTGCCAGCCTTACTTGCCAGCTGTGCCCCAAGCCCACCCTCAGACCATAGTTATGGACCTACAGAAACAAGACTGAAGCAAAGAGTCCCCCCTGACTCTTCAGCTTCATTAAGGTATTGCTTAATACACTCAAAAGTGAAAGTGGATTGCTCAGTCACGTCCAACTCTTTGCGACCCCATGGACTATGTCTTCCATGGAATTCTCCAGGACAGAATACTGGAGTGGGGAGCCTATCCCTTCTCCAGGGGATCTTCCCAACCCAGGAATCAAATCAGGCTCTCCTGCATTGCAGGTGGATTCTTTACCAACTGAGCTATCAAGGAAGCCCAATACACTCAGAAGCATATATTTTTAAATGTAGTGTTTAATGAGTTTTGACAAATGTATACACTCATGTGCCCACTTTCCCAAATGAGATACAAAATAATTCTGTTAGCCGAGAAGGTTCTCTTCTCCATTTGAATTGATCTCCCCATTCTCACCCCTAGAAAACCATGGATCTTTTACCAACATAGTTTTGCCTATTCTAGAACTTTATATGCGTGCCATCATACATTAAGCAACTTTTTGAACTCGGCTATTTTTGCTCAGTTCTGTGGCCACAGGACTGAAAAAGGTCAGTTTTCATCCCAATCCCAAAGAAGGGCAATGCCAAAGAATGTTCAAACTACCGTACAACTGCTCTCATTACACATGCTAGAAAGTGATGCTCAAAATCCTTCAAGCTAGCCTCCAGCAATATGTGAACCGAGAACGTCCAGATGTACAAGCTGGGTTTAGAAAAGGCAGAGGAACCAGAGATCAAATTGCCAACATTTGTTGGATCATAGAGAAAGCAAGGGAATTCCAGAAAAACATCTACTTCTGCTTCAAGGACTATGCTAAAGCCTTTGATTGTGTGGATCACCTCAAACTAACTCCCTTTTACATTTCTTGTGGTGCAAGTCTAATGGAATTGAATTCTCGCTGCTTTTATTCGTATAAAAATGAGTTTATTTTTCCTCAGTTTTGATAGACATTTTTTCTGGATAGAGAAATCTAGATGGGTTACTTTAAATAAATTGGTTCTATCATCTTCTCTTTCCATTGTTTCTGATATGAAGTCAGATACTGTCTATAAAATTGTTCAACTGTGTAATATTTCTTTTCTCCTCTGGTTGCTCTTAACACTTCCTCTTTATCTTTAGTTTTCAATAATGATTGAAATATATATATATATATATTTCAACATATATATATATATATATATATATATGATATACTATGATATGCCTAGTTGATTTATCCTGTTAGAGTTTGCTGAGCATATTGGATCTGCAAATCTATTTCTCATCAAATTTAGGAAAATTTATGCTATTACTTTTTCAAATATCTCCTTTTTTGGACTTTACTCATATGCCATGGATGGAGGAGCCTGGTAGGCTACAGTCCATGGGGTCGCTAAGAGTCGGACACGACAGAGTGACTTCACTTTCAATTTTCCCTTCCATGCACTGGAGAATGAAATGGCAACCCACTCCAGTATTCTTGCCTGGAGAATCCCAGGGACGGCAGAGCCTGGTGGGCTGCTGTCTATGGGGTCGCACAGAGTTGGACACAACTGAAGCGTCTTAGCAGCAGTAGCAGCATATGCTAGGCTTCTGATAATGTTGCTCACTGAAATTCTATATTTCCTGAATCATCTTCTCTCTGTATCTTCCAGTAGTATAATTTTTATTGATCTACTTTTAAGACAACTTACCTTTCTTCTGGTATGTCTGATCCAGGCAAAATACCGAAAGATTTTATGACTTTCTAAAGGAAACATTTATCTCTGATAGCTTCAGGGTCAAGATTTATGAAAACCTGAACCAAAATGTGAACCTATAGGTGTCAGAGCATCTATTTATGTACAATTCTGGCACACAATATTCCAAAGATCTGTCTCTAATGTAGTGGCACTTTAGAAAGTCACCTTCACTACAACATAAGTCCCCCTTTCCCAATTATTATGCTGTTCTGATTATTTCATATGCATAATCAAGTATTTAAAACCATAAAATAAAATTATTAATTTATCTTGTAAAAATTCTCAAGCATCTTCTTTGCCCATTTGTTATGCCTTTTTATGGCACTTTGAAAGTTTGAAAATTTACATGACTATACATGTGCTTGTCCACAGTTCATAAGAAGATACAATTTCAATTTTTATAAGATTGATTTTATCCCAGTTTTTGAATATAAGAATCTAAGTTAAAGAGTGACAGGTAAAATTGGAGCCTTTTGCTATCTATTGTAAAGACTTTTTGGATACTTTAGCAAAATTGAGAAAGTGAATGACTCTAATGACTAGGTTACACATTCTTTCACAAAACTAGTGATTTCCAGTTCTTTGTTTTAACAAAATGAAGAAGAACCCAGTCAAGCAGACAGGTGGGAAAGTATTAAAAATAGTTTATAGATTGCTAGGTGATATTTAGTATTTAATGAGGAAGGACTGAAAAGAACTGAGTGACATCACTAATACAAGGCACCTTGGAATTTCATATTCTCTTTTATGGTAATAAGGAATCTAAATAGCCTGTGTCAATTCACAAACATATTTTGTGAATAAAATAGAGTGAAGTTATCCAGAAGTGAAGTGGAAACACTAGCTTAAATAAAAGAAAAAAGAATAACAAAATATCTGACTATTGAAGAATTTGTTCATATGATTTAGAAATGGATGAAAATGATAGAAAATCACAATTCTATTTAGATAACATTAGATACATTTAAAGTTGAGGCTGAAGATTTATTTTAAAGCTAAAGTTAAACTATACCTGCATGCCAGTTAGCAATCTATTGCTTTTCAGCTCCAAATTTACCCTTCATTATCTGTTCTGTGATAATAGACTTATCATTATCCTGTGAAATAGGATACTGTGAAAGGTCTTTCAAGCATCCTTCTTTTGCAGCAAGCATGACATTAGGCATTATCATTAAGGGGAACAGGAGGAATATTGCAAAAAGAAGAAGCCCTTCCCAGTTCTGTTGTTCAGTCACTCAGTCATGTCCAACTTTTTGCAACCCCATGGACTGCAGCACACCATGCTTCCCTGTCCTTCACTATCTCCCCATGTTTGCTCAGATTCGTGACTATTGAGCTGATGATGCCATCCAACAATTTCATCCTCTGTTGCCCCTTCTCTTCTTGCCCTCAATCTTTCTCAGCATCAGGTCTTTTCCAATGAATCTCTTTGCATCAGGTGATCAAAGTAGTGGAGCTTCAGCTTCAGCATCATGCTTTCCAGTGAATATTCATGGTTGATTTCCTTTAGGATTGACTGGTTTGATATCCTTGCTGTCCAAGGGACTCGCAAGAGGCTTCTCCATCACCAGAGTTCAAAAGCATCAATTCTTTGGTGGCCAGCCTTCTTTATGGTCCAGATCTCACATCCATACATGACCACTGGAAAAACCATAGCTTTAACTATATGGACTTTTGTTGGCAAAGTGATGTCTCTGCTTTTTAATATGCTCTCTAGGTCTGTCATAGTTTTCAAGGATCAAATGTCTTTTAATTTCATGGCTGCAGTCACCATCCACAGTGATTTTGGAGCCCAAGAAAATAAAGTCTGTCACTACTTCCAATTTTTCCCCCATCTATTTGTCATGAAGTGATAGAATCAGATGCCATGATCTTAGTTTTTTGAATGTTTAGTTTTAAGCCAGCTTTTTCATTTTCTTCTTTCACCTTCATAAAGAGACTCTTTAATTCCTCTTCGCTCCTGCAATTAGGGTGGTGTCATCTGCATATCTGAGATCATTGCTATTTCTCCTAGCAATCTTGATTCTAGCTTGTGCTTCATCCAGCCTGGCATTTCACATTTCCCAGTTCTAGGGTGCTGCTATTTTGGGGTTTCTTGCACCAACTTCACTGTTGGCATTAGCTGTATGTATGAGGCCCTCCAATGTCTCTGCTCCAACAGCATTCCCAGAATTCACAGTCCCTCAGTGAGATCATAGTCCTGGGCCCAGCGTGGTGACCACCTTTTGTCCCTTCTGACATGGACACCTGACCTGCCTGCCTTTGTGCTGCTCTGTCAGTTGGCAAGATTGTGATGCCATGGATCCCTCTAGGTCTCCCTGCAAGCTCTCAGGTCCCACAGAGTGTAGTTTCTCCAATGCTGGATCCTGCAGGCTGCAGCTCTCACTGCTTCTGTCCCCTACAGAACTTCTTGTGTCCAATGCCAAGTTCCTGTAGAACAACATTTCTCGAGATCTGGGCACCTGCAAGGTGTGACTTTCTCTGACACCCAGCTTCGGCAGAGGACAACTTCTCCATCTCCATGCAGCATGCAGTGGCCACTAATCAGCTGCTTGTCATGGCATCTCCTCCAATGACTTTACAGCAGGTCCTGAGCCATAGCACATCCATGCAGATGGCATCCACAGAACTCTAAACAGATACCCAGTGTGTCTCACTGCTGTAGAACCTCAGTGATTTCTCCATCATTTAGTGAGTCCAGCCCTGCCCTCTCCAAGGAAGTCTGGCTCTCAGCCTAAGGTGGATAGCTGAAGTGAGAGGTGGCAGAGTGGCTGCTAGACTATGCTATCTCAGCCCAGAGGTAAGAGATGATGTTTATTATATCTGATATTTATTCATTTTTTAATTTTTTTACTTATTAGCTACAGCCTCATTTTTCCAAATCTTGTTATAGTTGAGAATTATTTTGTTTTGTTTTAGAGTTAAATTATTATTCATGTGAAGCATTTTTATTTTAAAAATTACAGCCTTTTCATTTTCCATGGTTATTTAAATATAATTCTACTAAATGGACATTATTCAACAGTATATCTTTTACCAGTGAGAAGATAAAATGCTTTACTTCCTGATCTTTGGGTCTGTCAAATTCATCTTCATTTTGTTTTTGCAGTAAAGACAAGTCAACTGGTCAGAAGAATGTTGGGTTATATGTATTTCTTTTTTATACATTGTACAGGTTTCTCTGTTGTTATCTGTCATCAACAATTTCTGAGAAATCTAAAGTCATCTCACTTTCTGTGTGTTGCCTTCTCTTTTTTCCCTTGGATATTTGCAAGTTTCTTTCTTTACATTTGAAAATCAATGAGTTTATTTTATATTTAGTAGTTTGTATCACTTAATTTCATACCCCTATCTTGCCCCTCTCCACTCCTCTCTCCCTACTGAAAAGTGAAAGTGTGAGTTGCTTAGCTGTGTCCTACTCTTTGGGACCCCAGGGAGCCCACCAGGCTCCTCTGTCCACAGAATTCTCTAGGCAAGAATACTGGAGTGGGGTGCCATTTTCTTCTCCAGGGGATCTTCCCAACCCAGGTATTGAACCCAGTTTTCCTGCATTGCAGGCAAATTCTTTTCCATCTGAGCCACCAGGGAAGCCCCTATTGGTAACCACTAATTTGTTTTCTACATCTGTGACTCTGTTTCTCTTTTGCTACTATTCCATTGTATGTACAGATTTCCCTGGTGACTCAGAGGTAAAGAACCAACCTGCAATACAGGAGTTACAGGAGATGCAATTTTGATCCCTGGGTCAGGAAGATCCCATGGAGGAGAGTATGGCAACCCACTCCAGTATTCTTGCCTGGAGCCTGATGGGCTACTGTCCATAAGGTTGCAAAGAGTCGGACATGACTGAAGCAACTTAGCACACACACATGCTTTGTATGTACATATGTTTGTATGAGTGTATGTCTGTGTGTGTATGTGTGTGTGTGTGTGTACTTCACATCTTCTTTTTATCCATTTATCTGTTGATGGACACTTGGGTTACTGCTTCCATATCTTGGTTTTCTTAAATAGTGCTGCAAGGATATATTGTACAGAACAGGTAAATATAGCTGTTATGTTGCAATAACTGTTAGTGGAGTATAATCTATAAAAATACTGAATCAGTATGCCATTGTACACCTGAAACTAATATATTGTAAATCAACTCTAATTCAATTAAAAATAAAGTTTTGTAATAAGAAAAGAAAGAAAAGTACCTGCCTAGCTGCAAAATACCCAACTAGTAGTCCTCAAAACTGCCAAGGTCATCTGAAACAAGGAAAGACAGAGAATCAAGAAATCAAGGAAAGTCAGAGAAAGGAAAGACAGCCAAGAGAAGCCTCCAGGATTGTGACATCTAAATGATATATGGTGTGCTGGATGGGGTCCTGGAACAGCAAAAGGACAGTTGTTAAAACCTAAGGAAATATGAATAAAGTATGCACGCATGCAACCTAAGGAAATATGAATAAAGTATGCATGCATGCATTCTCAGTCACTCAGTGCTGTTTGATTCTTTGCAACCCATGGACTGTAGCCCCCCAGGCTCTTCTGTCCATGGAATTTTCCAGGCAAGAATACTAGAGTGGATTGCCATTTCGCACTCCAGGGGATCTTCCCAATCCAGGAATCAAACCCGTTTCTCTTCGGTCTCCTGCATTGGCAGGCAGATTCTTTAACACTGCTCTACCTGGGAAGCTTATAAATAAATTATGGACTTAGGTTAATAATTATATACTGGTATCAGTTATTAATTGTAACAAATGTACCATATTAGTGTATGATATTAGTAAAACGGGGAAATTGAGGGCAGTTATATGGTAACTTGCTTATACTATGATCTTAATTTTTCCATAAACTGAGAACTTTTCTAAAAAATAAAGTCTATTTTTTAAAAACTTTTTAAAAAGAAAATCAATTGGTTTACCAGAAAATCCCTGTCTTTTTACCTTTATTAATAGTTTTAAGTCACTGAAATACAGTGGGTATTTAAAAATCTGCTATTCAGTTTATCCTTTACTATGGGAAATATTTAGTTTTTATTGTGATAAGAACAACTACATGAGATTTACCCCCTTAACAGATTTTTAGGTATACAATTCAGGATTGTGATCTATAGGCACAACATTGTACACCAGATCTTTAAAAATCATTCATCTTGCATAACTGAAATTTCATACCAGCTGATCAGCAACTCCCCAGATCCCCCTCCCTCCAACCTTTGGCAACCACCATTTCATTGTTTTCTATGAATTTGACTATTTAGATCCAATATAAGTGGAATCATATAGTAACTGTCCTTCTATGACTAGTTTATTTCACTCAGCATAATGTTCTCAAGATTCATAAATATTGTTGCATATGACAGGATTTCCTTTTTTTAAAAGGCTGAATAATAGTACATTGCATGTATATACTACAAAATTTTTAATCCATTCATCTGTCAATGAACATGTAAGTTGGTTCCACATCTTGGCTATTCTGAATAATGGTGCAGTGAACGTGGGAGTGCTAGTATCTATTCAGGATTCTGATCTCAATTCTTTAAGATAAATGCCTAGAAGCAGGTTTGCTGGGTCAGATTTAATTTTCTGAGGACCCTCCATATTGTTCTCCATAGTGGCTGCACAATTTCGCACTCCCACCAACAGTGCACAAAGGTTCTAATGGTTCTCCATTGTCACCCACTCTTGCCTTTTTTTTTCCTTGACTGTCCTAACAGAGGAGAGGTGATATATTATTGTAGTTTGATTTGAATTTTCTGATGATTAGTGGCATTAAGCACCTTTTCATATGCTTGTTGGCCATTTGTATGTCTTCTTTGGAGAAATGTCTACTCAAATCTCTAACTCATTTTTTAGTAGAATTATTAGGTTTTCTTTTTATTGAGATGCTGTTGTTGTTGTTTAGTGCCTAAGTCATGAGCAACTCTTTGTGACCCCATGGACTGTAACCCGCCAGCCTCCTCTGTCCATGGGATTTTCCAGGCGAGAATACTGCAAATGGGTTGCCACTGCCACATCTCCAGGGGGTCTTTCCTACCCAGGGATCGAACTCACATCTCCTGCATTGGCAGGAAGATTCTGAGCCACCAGGAAAGCCCACTATTGAGATATTAGAATATCTTATATATTTTGGAAGCTAACCCTTATCAGATATCTTCAGGAAAATTACAGAATACAAAAGCAGTGTTTAAAAATAAGTTGTGTTGCTATACAGTAGTAACTATTGAAAAAGGGAATTAGGAAAACTACCCCATTTACAATAACATCAAAAAGAATAAACTATTTAGGAATAAACTTAACTAAGAAAATGAAAAATTTGTACACTGAAAAAGACAAAACATTGATAAAATAAATAATACAAAAACAACTGGAAGGATAGCTCATGTTCATGAATTGGAAGAATTAATCCTGTTAAAATGTTCATACTAACCAAAGATATTGGTGAAGGGAATGGCAATCCACTCCAGTGTTCTTGCCTGGAGAATTGCATGGACAGAAGGGCCTGGCGGGCCACAGTCCATAGGGTCGCAAAGAATCAGACATGACTGAGCGACTAACACACTACCCAAAGATATGGACAGAGTCAAAGCAATGTCTATCTAAGTCTCAATGGCACTGTTAAACAGAAATAGAAAAGACAATTCTAAAATTCACATGGAATCACATAAGACTTTGAACAGCCAAAACAATCTTGAAAAAGAAGAACCAAGCTATAGGCATCAAACTTCCTTATTTCCAAATATATTATAAAGCTATAGTAATCAAAATACCATGTATAGACATAAAGACAGTCATGGAATAGAATAGAGAGCCCAGAATTAAACCCACATGTATGTGGTCAACAGATCTTTGACAAGAAGAATACCAGGACTGCACAATGGGGAGAGGGTAGTGACTTTAACAAAGAGTGCTGGAAAACTAGACAGCAACGTGCCAAAGAATCAAACTGTACTTTTCTCTTACTCCACAAACAAAAAGCAACTCATAATGGATGGGTTTTGGTTAGAACTCCTGGAAGAAAATATACGAGAAATCTTCACAACATTGGTCTTCACAAGTATTTCAAGGTTATAACACCAAAGTCCAGTTCAGTCGCTCAGTCGTGCCCGACTCTTTGTGATCCCATGGACCGCAGCATGCCAGGCCTCCCTGTCCACCACCAACTCCCGGAGTTTACCCAAACTCAGGTCCATTGAGTCGGTGATGCCATCCAACCATCTTATCCTCTGTCATCCCCTTCTCCCGCCTTCAATAACATCAAAAACATGCAACAGAAGCAAAAAAGAAAGAAAGAAAGAAAAAGATAAGTGGTACTATACCAAACTAGAAGGCTTCTGCACAGCAAAAGAGATAATCAATAGTGTGAAAGACAACCTAAGGAATGGGAGAAAATATTTGCAAACTAGCAAAATGGTTAAAACCATTAATCTATTGGATGTGCTCTGTAATATAACAGACAGTAGCCACATGTGACCATTTAATTTTAACTTCATTAAAATGAAATAAGATTTAGAATGCAATTCCTCAGTCATCCCAGCCACATTTCAAGTGTTCAATAGCCACATATAGCTAGTGGCTATCATATTGGACAGCAAAGATATAGAACATTAGCAGCATTGCAGAAAGTTCCATTGCAGAGTACTGTGTTCAAACAGTAGACCAATAGAGTATTAGGCATACATTAATCACTTAATTAATATTTGTTGAATTGCTTAAGGTTGATATTCTTTCCTAGGAAAAAGTGATCACATTTTGCTATGTTTTGATATATTATGTGTAGAAAGTTTATGCCTACTTATAGAAACTTGACTGCTAAAAGTTCATAAATTTTGAAAATTATGATTTTTTTTGCAGATCCTTTTGAAGAGTGTAGTTTTTCCATAACGTTTCACTGACAGGGGCTAAAGGAGAAGACACTAGTATGCTCGTGAAGAGAAGACTTATACCTCCCTGGTAATTGTCTCTTGCTGTGCTGTTTCTTCCTCTACTCACCCTTTGAGCCAGTGCTACAGCCACATTCACAGGCAGCCCTGAAAGGCAGCAGAGGAAAACTTTGGGCTACTTGGGCAATTATGAACTTGGAAAAAACAACATTAGAAAAATCGTGACAAGGATGTCTGAGGAAAGATATGTAGATGAGGGGAATGGTTTCAGAATGCTAAGACCATGTGACAAGTGAATGCCTCTGGATGGCCCAGTCAGTGCAGAGCAGGCTGTCAATCACAGGAGTACAGTCTGATCCACCCTAAGGATGTCAGACAGCTTTCCCCCCTAGCTACTTCCTGTCTTTATTCAGTGGGCCTTCAAGGATGGAGGCCAGATATGAGTTCAGCCTCATGATCCCATCACAGCTGACTGGTCAACCTGCCAGCAGTAGAGGCCAGAGCAATGCTGAGCCCCTAAAACATTATTTCTAGCAGGACTAGCCAGCTACCTTGTGGTAAGCTGACTGATTATACTGAATCTTCCCGTAGGATGCAGTGCTTCATCTTCACAGGATTACATACATTTTCTTGGCATAGATGATCTCCCTTCGTGCGGTACTTCTGCCAGTGCCACTGTTTGTGGACTTTCAGTAGCAAAAAAAAGCTGGGTGTTATACACTCTCATCCAGAATGAGTTGAAAGCTGCTCCCAGGAGCATTGACTGCCTGGCAACTCTGGCAGTCCCTGTTCAGTGGCTCAAGCTTACTTCCGCAAGCAGAGAAAGTCCTCTGGATGAGAGGGGCAGCTGCGTGCGGGGGGAAGACACTGGTATGCCCAGAAGTGGTGATGGCCTAAGAGGTACGAACAGGGACTAATAGTGTCTCCAAGACATAAAGACTGGTTTTCTAACACACTATTTTTGTGGTAATCTGGATTTTAAGAATTTGTAAGCATTTTGAGAAAGTTAAAGACATGAAAAAATTAGAACTGATGGTGTTGCAAAAGAGATGTGATCAAATGATTTAAAATAAAAACTTCTAATATCTAGAAATTATTCTACATCTGGGATACCCCGAATATCAGCAAGTAAAACTGAAATAAGAGTTGGGTGCCAACTGAATAAACAACGTACACTAAATATTTATTATTTAATGATCCCCACAGTTTTTCACTTAATATAGGGTATCTTTATTTCATCTGGTTTAGCTGATTTTTGCTTGTTTTGGGGGTGTGTGGGGAAGCAGTTCCTATTTAGAAGGAATCTGAATATACTGCCTTCACCTATAAAATTGGACTTTGGGAGCACAGATTATTTTATCTCTACGATCTTCTTCCAGATGTTGTATTTTCTAATTGTATAAACAGAATGAAAAATAGATAGTATTAGATACTATGAATATAAAAACAACCAATAGCCATGTAATCAGAATATTTGTATTTGTGACATACTCAAGTTGATTTAAAAGTGTTCACAAAATATTAAACAACATACTATAACATTACAGCCTCAAAATATTCTCCCAAGAGTTTAAATTTTTGAAAAATAAAATTCTGAGGAAAAAGAATAACAAAAAGAGTATCTATTTAAGGGACATGACCAATTACTATTAATAAAGAAGGACTGATAATGCAATATTTCTTCCTAGAAATCAATTTCACACATTTATCCACAATGGAAAATGAGAGGAAGGAGAGTGGTGAGCACCTGTTATCTCTTTGATTCTTACTCCAAAGACAATATTGCCAGCATTCAGCATCTGCTCTTCTGCTAATACTTCAAGGAGCTTAATAAATTTCATTCTAGCTGATAAATCGACTCAAAAGAAAGGCTGACATCAAATGTGAGCAAACTGTGTGCTGCAGTGAAAGAGCGCAACCATTGGAAGCACAAGATGTGAAGCCTGGTTCTGGTTCTACCATTTCATCATCTTAATCCGCTTGGGCCTTTTCTTCATTAATTCAATAGAGACAATAATACCTCTCACCACATAGCACTCGTGTGACAGTCAAAAGACACAGTGTGTGTGAAAGCAGCTTGAAAGCTGCAATGTGATTTGTTCTTTCAGTTGTGCATAAGCCTGTGGTTCAGAACTCTCCTATTTAGTCCTAGAGACCATGTAGTCAGTAAGAAGGAGCAAAGTGGAAATCTGCAGAAACGGCCCTTGTTTGATTGACAGCAGTCTCCCCATTCTTAACCTAAATTTTTCATCAAAAGAATAATACCATAAGAAAAATGATTTTTCGTCTTCAGAGTCAAGAAGTCAATGGGTGACACTGCAGTTTTCCCAGTATTCAAGTATGCTTATTAGTGCCCTTTTCTTATCAAAGGTGTCCTACCTAGCCTATAAATTACATAATCACTACAAAGTGCTAACAGGTCCTAATAATAAAGTAGCAGTCATTAGTGAGAAGCTATCCAATGCTCTCTGGAAAAGGAAATGGCACCCCACTCCAGTATTCTTGCCTGGAGAATTCCATGGACAGGGGAGCCTGGAGGGCTACAACCCATGGGGTCGCATAGAGTCAGACACGACTGAGTGACTAACACACATCCAATGCTCTGCATATGTGAGGTGCTACCGACCCTCTCTCCCTTCCAATTCCTTGCTGGAGTGATTGATGCAACTAATAAAGTAACAAGTGAATCATTGGATTCATTTCTAGAAAAGTTGGAATACTATGACTAAGGTGTCTCACTGGAGTAAAAGTCCAATTCCTTCTTTCTCCATAGAAATAGAGTTTAGCTAGTTCAGGGCTGCCAACCAGAGACTATACTTCCTCTCATTCTCTGTGCCATGTGTCACCATTGGCTGAGATCTGATGAATAGCATGTTTGAAGGGGTGATGGGCAGCACTTCCAAGTCTGGCTTAGAGTCATGCATATGCCCCAAAATCTCCCTGTGTAACTCACAGTCACTCAGCTTTGATCATTCTGATGACAATCATCAAGGGAAGGAAGCATCTGTGTTGAGCAGAGCTGGCTCCTGCTCTACATCACTCATCTCAGCTAAGTGAGAGAGAGAAACTTGCTTGTTAGGCCATTCTGGGTTTTGGTCTTTTTGTTGTAACACACCCACTTTACTGTAACTAGTAGAGAGAGCTTCGAGACTGGACATCTTTGGAAATAGAGTGCAGCGCTATAGCAGTGGAAGGAGTAAACCAAGAGGATGGAGAGAGAGAGACACTTGCTTGTTGAGCAGACGAGGGGAAAGACACCCTGGGGCGCCAGTTGGCTGGCCTGAACGACCTCCTCGCTGGGCCTCCTCGTTTCTTGCCCTGCTTCTCCCTCACACGGGTGCCACAGGCAGGAAACAGCTGTGTTACACCACGAGAGCCCCCCTCACTTTTACTTGAAAACAGAGTTCTTCCCCATAATAATTCAAAAGAAATATCTCAGATTGCCTACTGATCATTCACACGTACCACCACCACCTCAAGTCCATCGTTCACTGAGACTGAACACTGACTGGCATGGTTGTTGAAGGGTCACATTAAATCCTGCTTGACATAAGCAGGTAAACAAAAACCACAAGCCATTAAAAGAGACATAGTAGGTTGAAGAAGATGAGAGAAAGTGAACAACCAGAGCAGATGGCTCCCACAGATGCAGGAAGTCAAATAGGAAGAGATATACCATAATTCAAAGGGAAAAACAAATGAAAAAAAAAAAAAAAGAATGAAATACTATACCTGAAAGATAAAATAGGAGACCAAAAGTATAAATAATCAAATAATAGAAATGTCAAAACAAATATGAGAATGAGGATAGAGTTGAAATCAAAATGATAATGGATGAAAACTTTCTGCATTTAAACTGAAGCCGCTCAGTCGTGTCCGACTTTTTGCGACCCAGTGGACTGTAGCCTACCAGGCTTCTCCTTCCATGGGATTTTCCAGGCAAGAGTACTGGAGTGGGTTGCCATTTCCTTCTCCAGGGGATCTTCCTGACCCAGGGATCGAACCCAGGTCTCCCGCATTGCACACAGACGCTTTACCCTCTGAGCCACAAGGGAAGCATTTAAAGACCTCACCAATTCTTGTGCATAAATAATTTCTTAATGCATCCTGAGACATCTCTTGATGAGTATTCTCAAACGTGAATTAACACTCTTAAAAATATACTGGACTCTAAGGTGGGATGTTGAGAGTAGAGGAGGTTGAGGTGGTGAGGGGGTATATGAGAACCCCTATGTACTTTCTGCTTAGTTTTGTTATAAACCTAAAGCTCTATTTAAAAAAAAAGTTTATGAAAAAATATATATGCAAAAGATTACTTGCAAAGTAATGGTAACTCTGCAAATATCAGATTTCTTATCTGTTACTCTGGAACACAGAAAATACTGAAATAACTTTAAGGCAACGAGAGAAAAACATGTAGTTAATCCCACACTCAGCAGCCAAGATATCATTCTTCTACAAGAGAAAAAAGACAATGTGACATTCAGAGCTTACAGATTACATACACAACCAAGTGCTTATCTATGGAGCGTACTTGAGGAGGTTCTCCAATGAAATAAAAATGAATTCAATTATAGGATCCCAAGCTGGGGGAATAAGAAATACAAGAGAAAATAGTGGTGAGCAATGACTCTTGCATTTTTAATAAATTTAAATTGATGATAATATGAGTAGAAATTAATGTTAAAGTGACAAGTGAGGATTTTAAGAACCAAAGATATTGTAAGGTAAAATGTCATAATCGCTTGGAATTAAAGTCTAGATTATCTCAGGAAAACCCAGGAGTTGGCAGAAGGAAAGTATGTAACTTGAGGAAATAGAGAAGCAAAAACATTTAAAAGTCTTACTGGGTATATGGGAGGAAGTGGTAAGTAAAATGACCTGGAGAATACAGATATGTATCTGAGAGATAAAAACAGGAAGGTAACCAATAAGAAAGAAAAAAAAATCACTTCGTAGTGAAAGATGAGCACAAAAGAGTATTTTAAAAAGATAAAGTAGGTAAAAGTTACTGAAGATGAAATATAACCTAGTCAAACTAAAAAATGCAAAGAAAGAAAAAAATAACAATTTTTTATTAAAGAAAAAATAACAATAAAATTAAGAATAAATATAAACTGATGCACAAAAAAGCATAATTAAGGGTACCTTCAAACCAGGAACCCTGGACCAAATAACCATGAACAGGCTGAACACAGCTATCAAAATCCACGACTTAGAAGCAAAGTTCAAGTTGGAATACTGGAAGATAAACAGAAGAAGGGTCTCATCAACATACAGCACATGCTTAATCAAAAACATGACTGGAAAAACATAAGAGTTACTTAAAGAAAGGCTGTTTACAGAAAATATGTCTAAAACAAAGTGGCTTTTTTTCAACAGCTAAAAATAAAGAGACGGATAAAGATATATCAAATAAATGCCAGAAAAAAGAGGACTGTGGCATTATCAATACAATACAAAACAGAATTCAAGTTTAAAGAACTAATGGCCTAAAGACTTTTTAATGACAATAAACATAAATCTCCAACATTGATATAGATACAAAGATTCATGTATTAAATAATAGAGTAACAAAATCCAGCAGCCAAACATTTGATAAAACTGATAAATTTGTGCAATATTTTTAGAGTAATGAGTACAGAGGCAATGACTGTGTTTTTCTAACAGCTGAAACTAAGAAACAGGAATTTGTTTTCCTTTGCTCATGAGACCATGTTGTTTCATCCAATTTAACTGTTAATTAGTACACCAGATTCAGACAAGACATTGGTCTAGAAATGAATGAAGTTCAGGGAGTAAAAGATTAACAGAAGTTTTTAAAACATTTCTTCTGTTTAACTTCTACCTCAAAGACCCTGCAAATTGAATTTGATTTCCCATAATTATAATAGTAAGGAATTCAATGAACATATAAAGGTGTTAATAAAAAATGGTGAAGTATCTGACAGCTGAAAAGATATCCAATTATTCTTCAATAGTTCTTATTAACTATACAAATGATCTCAAGCATGTTGTATCATATTGGAGTCTCTACCAACAGGGAATTCCTGCATTTAGTATATTATCTTAAGTATCTATGCCTGAAAAACCAGTGATGAAACCTAAAACCAAACACTGACACATAATACACTGAACTAATGCAACGAGGCATGCTCACATGCTCATGGATCAATAGAATGAGAAATTACTTAAGCATGGGGTTCACAGCTATATAGGAAGGCTTATATGGGTAACTAACTGTTAATGAGCTTGTTCGGTACAGTACAAAGAGCTACTTTATTCTGTCTCCCTTTGCCCCTTCAATAACTCTCTGGAATCTAGTTCTTTCTAGCCTTTATAGCTCATCTTAGTCACAGAGTAGTATCATCTCACTTCAATAATTAAAATTCCCAGTACAATTTCATGTAGTAACATGCCTCTACATTTAATTAAATATAAACACATATCTTCACTCAGCTCAGGTCTGCCTAAAGAATGGGAAGGAAGTGTGGTGAAAAACATAACAATAATAGTAAACAAGCTTTGTGACAATATAGTTGTGAAGCTAAAGAACCCCACATATACACTCTTCTCCTATAGTTAGGAGTGGGAGGTAAGTCCAGGTACATCATACACACCAAAAATCCTCCCCAGTGGAATCCCCTCCTGATACTCCTCAAAGCCTACTCTTTCCTAGGGCCAAGGAAAAGGACTTGTAGTATTGGTATAATCTGATTCATAGGCTCTTAACTCATCCTGGTTAACTTACTTTAGATTGTGTCTTTGCATGACAACTTTACATCAACTGTATGTTTCTTGGTCTTTAATATCTCAGTTGAAACTGAGGGGGAAAAAAAGAGTCCTGCTTTAACACTATAAAGAAAAAGTGAAAGAGAAATAAAATAGCTCATTTGGGAAGGCAATGAGATGTGTTACAAAAGTGAGACAGTGAGACTTTTAAAAGCCAGTGAGAAAGTGAGTACAGCATGTTTAGCAAAGCTGCTTCCAATCTATAATCTCCAAAATTTCTATTCAAGGCTAGAAAATCAGATGAAAGGAATTTAAGATGTTTACTGAATCAGAAACAAGGTAGAAGACAACTGTCTACATCAATCTCAGTTAGTCATGTAATTATTCACTCAATAGACATTTACTGAATATCTACTGTATTTGGCAGAGGAAATACAGAAATAAAAATGGCATAACCTTACTTCCCATAGAGAGTTGGCCATTTTATGACAGAGAAAGACGCGCAATAAGGGACACCTACAGGGAGGCCTGGCGTGCTGCAGTTCACAGGGTCGCAAAGAGTCGGACACGAATGTGCGACTGAACTGAACTGAACTGAACAAGTGGAGTGAAAGAAGATAAAGTCTTGGTGATTGGATGAGGAGATGATATTATCAGTACCAAATTAAACAAACCAAGAAGAAATTGCATCTTAAATAGATAATTGAAAAACTCAAGTGATAGTTTAGTGAGTTCCTAGAATGGAATAGTCAAATTGAAGACTCCATTTATCTTTCAATTTTCTGTTAGCCTGCTAAATTTGATTGGCGTTTTTGCAAAAATGAGAAGCTGCAAAAATGCTAGATATATTTAAGAAGAGAAAGTGATAAACCTAAGAACTTTATTAGCCCACTTGTTTATGGATAATCCAACCTGGAAATAATACGAAAGGTTTCCTTTAAGAAGCAAAATGCTCCATTTAAAACATTTAAGACAAACATGAGACTAACAAAGAAACGTCTGGATCAGAAAGGATTATACGTATAAAGTCAATCCAGTGAAACAGGGTTTCCAAAGGTCAATGGAGGTCACAGTTTTTCCACAGCAGAAGCCATTTGGCAACATGTAACTAGCGGCAAACGACAAAGTTACCACAACAAGCACCAGAGACAGAATGGCATCAGTGAGCCCTGACCCTCAGGGATCCATAGATGAGTTACAGTTCACAGTGTTCCTATGGATAACTGGATGGGCTCATACTACGTAACCAAAACAGATGAAGAATGGGTTAAGAGAATGCATAAGCAGACATGGTGGCAGCTCAACAGTAAGGGGTTTACCTCACCAAGGCTGCCATAGCTACTGCAACTGCATAACAATCAAAAATAGAGATCAAGGCTGAGCCACCGCTATGAAACTACCCCTCAAGGAGACCAATCAACCACTTGGTAAAAAACAACAAGCAATTCATTTTGACAAGAATCAACATTTACACCAGATTTGGATTTAGTTTTCCCACATGCAATAACTTGATTTAGCTCAAGAATTTTAAATCATCTAGGGTCTGATTTGTCATCCCTGGATCCTGCATATATCATCCTGACTGAGAGGTTCATTTTTTTCAGCTAAAGAGCTGCCACTATCAATCCATGATCACAGATTCTCCAGGCCTACAATTTATCACATGATCCATAACAACTGCCTCCCAGAACTTTAGAATGACCTCTGAAAGGCTCAACTAAGGCATTAGGTTGGAGATGATATCATGCATTGCTGGAATGTTGTCAGTCAATATGCTATAAATACTTTAAACCAATAGACTTTATATGATGCTGAAAAATAGAGTATTCTAAGTCAAAGCGTTAGAAGTTAACACTTTTCACCGTTAATCACAGTTATCCACTTGAGAAATGGTACCGACAGAGGGCATGCTAAGAGGGTTCTAAAACTAAACTTGGGACTAAGCTACTGGACATTTGGGGGTTTATATGCCAGTGTATCAGCAGGTAAAAACCAACAAACAACAAAATAAGAGATTTACTATAATAGTAAGATAAATGGATCCTGGTTACAATGAAAAGATAGTTCTATTGTTACATAGCAGAGAAGGGATGAATATCTCTGGAACTCAGAAATTTGATTAATTTTATTAGTGCTTCTAAACCCTAAGCAACAAAGGCATGGTAACCAAGGTTTCCAACCACTCACATCAAGCTCCGTGTCTAAGGTTGAGTTTCACCAGAAGCAGAGTATGAAACAAGGATTCATCTGAAAAATTATTTATTGGAGAAATGTTCCTAGGAAAACAAACAGGAGAGTAGATAAAATGAGACTGAGAAGGAAGAAGGCCAAACAACAGTATGATATAAAGCAGAGGGCAAGATAGAGAAATAATGTTTCCATCCCACAGGACAGCTCTGGGGACCATGTGTGTGACATCTCACAGAGGTACTGAAAAGGAGCCAGAGAATCAGAGTAGCTACATCCTATTAGTCTCTGGTTAAGAGTTGCCCCCTCGAGGATGGAAATTTCCATGTAATTCTGAGTCTCCTTGTCTGTTGGCAAAGTGGGTTTCAGCAGCCTGATGATAGCCCAGTGCCAAAGTGATTTGGGTACTAACTGTTGGACATGAAACAATGCTGAAACTCAGTATACACACACACACACACACAGTGCCAGGATCCAAGGAGGTGTGGACAAGGCATCTGCTATAGTCTGTCTGGGTTACCACGCTGGGCAAGCAGCAGAGATCAGCAAAAATGATAAGTGAGAGCGTGGAACAATCCAGAATTGGTGACGGAAAAGAGAAATGATGACAAAGAGGGAGAAAAACAGTGAAATAATAAATCAAATGTGGGACCAAAGTCCTAGCAGAGACTAAGCTTGTAATTTGGCCTTTCAATCTTTGTATTGTAAGGTTTTTTTAAGAAACTGTGACCAGTCACTGCCTTGATACATGGAATCTGAGATGTAGACTGTAGCAAACAGATCCATATTACTTTTCAAATCTTCTCTCTCGGTATCACCTGGAAGGCTTCCAACTGCCAGGATCTGCCACTGAGAGTCTGAGGGCTTAGTCTCAGTCTCTGCAGAGTAGTTCTCACAGGGACAGCAGGCTGGAAGTACCAGGAAAACCACACCCTTTCTCTTTCTCTTTCTGGCTAGAAACATCCTTCAACCATCTCTGGTTGATATCACTCTGAAGCATGAATTTTACACTATCACCCAGAGGTTAAGCTTCATCTCCATCATGAGAGCTGTTTCAATAGTGTGTCTTCTTTCTAGAAGAGAAGCTTTTCCTCCTTTTCTCACTCCCCTATTCCCCTGCTGATGTTTCCTGCCCTTTCCAAAAACACTCGTTGCACTCAGATCCTTGTCTCCGGGGCTGCTTCTGAGGGAATCCAAACTCTAATATCCAGTTCTATGATTTATTGGGCCCTTTAAGCACAAGCTTCTCACCTAGGAGTTTCCCTGATAGCTCAGTTGGTAAAGAATCCGCCTGCAATGCAGGAGACCCCGGTTCAATTCTTCAGTCAGGAAGATCTGCTGGAGAAGGATAGTATTCTCCAGTATCACTCCAGTATTCTCAGGCTTCTCTTGTGGCTCAGTTGGTAAAGAATCCGCGTGCAATGTGGGGGACCTGGGTTCGATCCCTGGGTTGGGAAGATCCCCTGGAGAAGGGAAAGGCTACCCACTCCAGTACTCTGGCCTGGAGAATCCAGGGACTATACAGTCCATGGGGTCGCAAAGAGTCGAACACAACTGAGCAACTTTCACTTTCACTTCTCATCCAGAGCAGGTATATAAAAGCACTGAGACTCTTTGAAGAGTCTTTGAAGAAATACAGCAGAGTGCTATGAGTCTTACCTCCTGGAAAGAAGGAGAGGAAAAGTTTGCTCCCCTGTAGCAAAGATAAGCAAAGCTGGACACTAGGGGAAGCGGTGAAGCCAGATTTGAATCTGTAGCATCTATTGCAATAGAGAAAAGTCCAGTGTGAACTGAACCCAACTTTGATTTCTACAGAAGTTACTAGGTGCTTTATAGGATGACCGAAAAAGCAGGGAGGGAACTGAGCCAGGGCTCCATAGAGTCCGAAAGTGAAAAATTACAAAAAGACAGGAGGAAGGAGTTGATCCATATGAAACATCTGGATTTGCTAACTGGTGCTTGTGGAAGTTAGGCTTCTCCCCTCCCACAAAGGCCCACAAAGACTGGGGGTCAGGGGCCCCATCTTCAGATATCGACTGGAACAAACAGTACACTCTTTTGGCATCCTTGAGTTTTCTCAGGCACACACTTGAAGGAGGACTAGGGTCATCATAGTGATGCAGCCTTGAGCTGTTACAAGCTCTACTGATGTTTGTTCAAGCCTTTATAGGCCACCACCAACAAAATGGCTGAGAGGAGCCTGACCAGGTTGGTTATGAGAGAGTCCATGTCTCCTCTTCACTACAGAGGGCTGCATTGCTGGGAGGTTGGGATGTGTTTTCTGTAGTTTAGAAGCACCAGACCAGCTGAGAAATCTTAACTGAGAAGTAACAGCTAGTTAGTTCCTTCCTGCAGAGAGAGGAGGCTGACCTCTTCAGAAAAAAGTACTTTGGTATGTCCCAAGAACCAGCTGTGCACCACCCAGTACAGAAAGGTGATACAAGGCAGATTTTCCCCAGAAAATTGCCAGTGTAGAAGAGTAATTGTCTCCAACAGGGAGGGTCTGCTGGGAGTTGCCACTGGAAAACCAGGAGTTGAAGAGGGAACAAACAGCCAGACAAGTAGGAAGCAGAGAACAGACTCCAAAAGACTGACAGTCAAGAGGCTCTCAGAGAAGTCTCCAAAGAATCCATGAAAGGTCAACATGAAGTATTATCTGGGCCTAGAGAGAACGATGGCAGCTTATAACCCAGGCCAGCAAAGTCCAGAGTCTCTGCCCTACTTTTGCATTTCTCCCTCCATTCTGGACAGAGAATGTCAGAAACAGCCACTTACAAGTAGGAATGTAGCCGAGTAAGAAAGAGAATAGTAACCTACCTTATACTTATCTCTAGAGGGCAGAAAACCCACATTATGTATGTCTTCTACATACCATAACTTTGACAAAGACTGAGTGCTCTATTTTAAAATCAAAACTTGGCTTTGTAATTTAAAGAAACCAGTGGACTTTCCACTGCCTAAGAGAACCTAGAAACCTCATGGAATGTTATGGGTTGAATTGTGTCCCCAAAAGACAGATTGAAGCCCTAAGCCCTGGATCCTTATTTGGAAGTAGGAACTTTGCAGATGTAATTAAGTTATGAAGAGGTCATTAGGATGGGCCCGAATCCAATAAGACTAGTGTCCTTTCATTGTAAGCAGAGGAAACTGCCGCATGAAGACAGGGACACAGGATCAATGGCCACGTGGCGACAGAAGCAGAGACTGGAGCAATGCATCTACAGGTCATGAAATTAAAAGATACTTGTTCCTTGGAAGAAAAGCTATGACCAACCTAGGGAGCATATTAAAAAGCAGAGACATTATTTGCCAACAAAGGTCCATCTAGTCAAGGCTATGGTTTTTCCAGTGGTCATGTATGGATGTGAGAGTCAGACCACAAAGAAAGCTGAGCACCAAAGAATTGATGCTTTTGAACTGTGGTGTTGGCGAAGAATCTTGAGAGTCCCTTGGACTGCAAGGAGATCCAACCAGTCAATCCTAAAGGATATCAGTCCTGAATATTCATTGGAAGGACTGATGCTGAGCTCCAATATTTCGGCCACCTGATGCAAAGAGCCGACTCATTGGAAAAGCCCCTGATGCTGGGAAAGATTTAAGGCAGGAAGAGAAGGGGACAACAGAGGATGAGATGCTTGGATGGCATCACTGACTTGATGGA
Organism: Giraffa tippelskirchi; assembly: GCF_054371585.1. Classification (NCBI taxonomy): domain Eukaryota; kingdom Metazoa; phylum Chordata; class Mammalia; order Artiodactyla; family Giraffidae; genus Giraffa; species Giraffa tippelskirchi. The sequence continues at coordinate 101,821,538 of NC_137275.1, forward strand.
CATGAGTTTGAGCAAGCTCTGGGAGTTGGTGATGGACAGGAAGCCTGGCATGCTGCAGCCCATGGGGTTGTGAAGACATGGACACAACTGAGCGACTGAACTGAACTGAACTGATCTGATCTACAAGCCAACAATGCTAAGAATTACCAGCAAACCACCAGAATCTAGGAAGAGGGACGCCCCTTCTGTTTCCAGAGGGAGCATGGCCCTGCCAAAACCTTGATTTTGACCTCCAGAACCATGAGACAGTAAATTTTTTTATGCTAAGCACTTGGTCTGTGATACTTTGTTAGGGCAGCTCTAGGAAACTAATTCTGGGCCTGCAACAATTTTCATGCATTTTGTTGTTGTTACTTAGTTGCTAAGTCATATTCAACTCATCTGCAACCCTGTGAACTGTAGCCTGCCAGGCTCCTCTGTACATGGGATTTCCCAGGCAAGAATACTGGAGTGGGTTGCCATTCCCTTCTCCAGGGGATCCTCCCCACAGAGGGGTGGAACCCGTATCTCCTGCATTGGTAGGCAGATTCTTTACCAATGAGCCACCAGGAAGCCTTCATACCACAGTAGGAGAAAAACTCCCCACACTAAATACATGTTAAAAGGACAATGGGGACAATTTGAAAATAAAATTAGCAAAATTTCATGTATAACTGCATCAAAAAAAATTTAGGAATAATTTTACAAAAGACTTATACACTGAAAACTTACAAAACATTGTTGAAAGAATTTAAAACATTTCTAAATAAATGGAAACAAACCTCAAATTCAGTAAGTGGAAAGACTTAACATGGTTAAGATTATACTATTCTCCAAATTTTATACACATTTCTATATATCTACAAATTTTTATACATTTCATGCAATCCCTATCAAATCCCTGGCTGACTTCCTTTTTTGCATAAATTGAAAAATTTATCCTAAAATTCTTATGGAAATGCAAGGGACATAGAAGAGTGAAAAAAATCTTGACAAAGAACAAAGTTAGAAGAAGAACAATACTGACTACAAAGCTACAGAAATCAAGACAGTGTAGTACTGGCATAAGGACAGACACATAAATCAACAGAATAAAATTAAGCACAGAAATAAACCTGTACGTCTATGGGCAGTATGTGAACTGAGAACTTCCAGATGTACAAGCTGGATTTCTAAGAGGCAGAGGAACCAGAAATCAAATTGCCAACATTTGTTAGATCATAGAGAAAACAAGGAAATTCCAGAAAAACATCTTCTTCTGCTTCATTAACTACACTAAAACCATTGACTGTATGGATCACAACAACTTTTGGGAAAGTCTTAAACAGATGTGAATCCCAGACCACCTTACTTGTCTTCTGAGAAACCTGGATGCAAGTCATGAAGCAATAGTTAGAACTAGACATGGAACAACTGACTGGTTCAAAATTGGGAAAGGAGTATGTCAAAGCTGTATATTGTCACTCTTCTTATTTAACTTAAATGCAGAGCACACGTGTGTGTGCTAATTCTCTTCAGTCTTGTCTGACTCTGCAACCCTTTGTAGCCCATCAGGCACCTCTGTCCATGGGATTCTCCAGGCAAAAATATGGAGTGGGTTGCCATGTTCTCCTGCAAGGTTACAGCATGTGAAATGCCAGGCTGGATGAATCACAAGCTGGAATCAAGACTTCTGGGAGAAATAACAACCTCATATATGCAGATGATACCACTCTAATAGCAGAAAGTGAGGAGGAACTAAAGAGCCTCTTGATGAGGGTGAAAGAGGAGAGTGAAAAAGCTGGCTAAAAACTCAACATTCAAAAAACTAAGATCATGGCATCCAGTCACATCATTTCATGGCAAATAGAAGGGAAAAGTGGAAGTAGTAACAGATTTTATTTTTCTGGGCTCCAAAATCACTGTGGATGGTGACTGCAGCCATAAAATTAAAAGACATTTTCTCCTTAGAAGGAAAGCTATGACAAACCTAGACAGCATATGAAAGAGCAGAGACCTCACTTTGCTGACAAAGGTCCATATAGTTAAAACTATGGTCCAGTAGTCGTGGATGTGAGAGTCTATGGATGTAAGAGTTGGACCATAAAGAAGGCTGAGCACCAAAGAACAGATGCTTTTGAACTGTGGTGCTAGATAACACTCCTGAGAGTCCCTTGGACTGCAAGGAGATCAAACCAGTCAATCCCAAAGGAAATCAACCCTGAATATTCACTGGAAGGACTGATGCGGAAGTTCACTTTGGCCACCTGATGGGAAGAGTAGACTCATCGGAAAAGACTCTGATGCTGGGAAAGATTGAAGGCAAAAGAAGCGGGTGGCAGAGGATGAGATAGTTAGAGAGCATCACTGACTTAATGGACATGAGTATGAGCAAACTTCAGGAAATAGTAGAGGACAGTGGAGTAGAGGTCTGCAGTGGGCTGCAGTCCTTGAGGTTGCAAAGAGATGGACATGACTTAGTGACTGAACAACAACAACTGTTGACAAGAGCACCAAGACAATTCAATCAAGAAAAAATCATTATTGTATTAGGTAGAACATTCCAGTCATGAGATTTGCTCATGGTTAGGCAGAAAGGGGCTTTTCCTTTACAGCAAGAAACTAACAAGGCTAAATCAGGTGTGAGGGTGGGATGACAACATATCAGACAACAGATCAGAGAATGTTTTACCTTAAGGACAGAATATTCACAGGAGAGATCCATATGAGGATGGCTCAGGCTGAGTGTGGGTCAAAGTTGAACAGAAACTTTTCAAAGTTTAGTTAATATGAATCTCATCCTGATTAATCAATAGGGATAAAATAATTCAGCTAATCATATATGAAGGTGCTAAAAATTAATAGAACCTCAATTAAATAGGGCTTACCCAGTAGCTCAGAATCCCAAGGAAATGGAAACTCACTTCATATTCTTGCCTGGAGAATCCCATGGACACAGGCACCTGGCAGGCAACAGTCCATGGAGTCACAAAGGGTCATACAGGACTGAGCAACTAACACTTTCTCTTTCAATTAAACAGAGTTGGGAAACCAGGAAGGGGAACTCACCCACCCTGCAACAAGAGTAGAGCCCAAAGGAAGAAAACAGACTCCTCTTTTTCCTGGCAAAACCTCTCTTTACTATTCACCACCCAACTTTCCTGGCACGGCCTCTTTACGATTGCCCACCCAAGTTTTCTCTGTCTCCTTTTGAAAGCAACACCTTTGCACATGACTCACCATGGTTGTGGACTCTGAACTGCAGTTCTCTGCTAATCCCAAATAAACCCATCCTTGCTGGAGAAATATCTGCAAGTCTATTTCTTTCAGGTCAACAAAATAAGAATGAAAATTTGGAAGGTCTGTATCTGGCCTTGTTCTAGGTAATTATGTGGACATCCCCAAAGCTTACCTAAGTTGTGGGGGAAAGGGTCACTCTTTATTTCTAAGAACATTTCCCAGGACACGAAAGGATAGAGGAACTTCTTACGTTGTCACTGTTTTCTAGTAGCACAGGTAATTCTAGGAGTTCATAGTAATTCAAGTCATTTCAACAGTGTTATCACTTATAATATAAAAATTACTTGCTTTCAGTTGTCCAGCAAAGGGGAGAAGGACAAAATTTTATAGAGTTCTGAGACTTAGAGACCCCAAGGGAAGACATAAACCAGGGAAAAGAATGAGCAAGCAATGAGCGCAGAGCAGGCTGGAGAATGCAGACGTGAGATTCCCTAACACACTAAATAAGTCAGAGAACCCCCAAATTGCTAAGAGGGGACAATCCAGTTTCAATATACGAAATAGAGAAATGCCTACTAACTATTGCATATTGAAGAACAGGTTGTCAACCTGATTTTCAGAGTTAGATCAGGACGGCGAGGCTGCCATTAACCAAGTTATTACTTGGAGGGCTAAAGACCCATCATCTGCCTTGCCAGGGCTGAACATCAATGCTAAGTCTGGGTAGCTCTCACTCCAAGGATGAGAAATGAAGGAGAAAAATAAGAAATGTGAGAAATGCTAAACATAACAGCAAGGAACACTGCCCTAAAGACACAGATGAAAATGAAAATCATGTCTGTGAAAATGACTTTCTTCAAGAAAAATATGAAAAATATTTCTAAAGAAAGATTTGCCTGGAATTCTTGACCTTTTTTAAAAGCAGATTTTAATAAAATTCAAGAAGCTTGGCCTTAAGAACTATATAAGAAAAAAATCATAGATAAAAGTAGAATTGCATGAAAAAGAAAAAAGAGAGAGAATTTAAAATTCAATGACAGTTTAAATGTCCACTGAAGGCTAAAGAAACAAAAACACAGCCTAAAATTAAATTGCTAATGAGAAGACAAAAACACAAAACTCAGGATGTAAAGAGAAAATAATAAACATAAGAAATGATTTTAAGCTAGAAATTACAGGTGTTCAAACGAAAGAATGATATTCAGAGACATAATAAAATAAAATTTTTCTCACCTAAAATAAGTCTTCAAACCAAAAAAGCTCACTGGATTCCAGGAAATTTTTGTAGTTATAAAAAGCACCACACTTGGACCTAACCTGGTAATTTTTTATTTAAACATTAATTTTGTTTTAATCCTGAAATCATTCAGGCAGAAGGAAGTAAATAAAAAATCATGAGAGAGAGAGAGAGAAAGAATAAAAAAAATTGAGAATAAGAAAGAGAATGGATGATACAAATGAGAATTTTGGTTTGGTTAAAGATTTATCTTTTTTGTTTTTTTTACAAGAACATAATGCACAATGGCATGATAACAAACTTGGAAATTCTAATATAACAGATATATTGATGGGAAAGAATAAAACTGCTAAAACTGACCTAAGTAGGAACATAAGTAGAGGAAAAATAAATTATGGAAAAAAGTGAAATATAGTAACATACCTTAAAAGATCCAAACAAAGCTCTGAATATAAACAGTAATTTAAACAAGTTCTTTTAAATTTTTGAGTAGTAGAAAATTCTAAAAAATGTAATCACTTCTGGAGCCTAGAAAATTATGGAAAACCGCTCAATTCATTTTATCTCTGAACCTAATACCACATGCATATTCACACATACCAACAATAGATGAATTTCACTATAAATAAATACAGTTAATATTAAGGTATGATCTTTTCATTGCAATTTTTCCTAGAAGCTCTGAAACAATAAACAGAAAACAAAAATAACTGTTGTAGCCTTTGGCAAAAAGGATACAATTATTAGAGATAAAGGGGAAAAGCTGGTGTATAAGCACATTTATAACATTATTATTAACAATAAAAATAAAAATTGGAACCAACCTAAATATATTACCTTTTCAAAAAAACTTTTTATTTTGTATTGGGGTATAGCTGATTAACAAGGCTGTGATAGTTTCAGGTGAACCCCAAAGGGGCTTAGCCATACATATACATGTATCCATTCTCCCCCTAAACTCCCCTCCCATTCAGGCTGCCACATAACATTGAGCAGAGCTTCATGTGCTGTACAGAAGGTCCTTGTTGGTTATCCATTTTAAATATAGCAGTGTGTAAATGTTCATCTCAAACTCTATAACTATCCCTTCCCCCCACCCTTCCACTCAGCAACCATAAGCTTGTTCTAGAAGTCTGTGAGTCTGTCTCTGTTTTGTAAATTCATTTGTATCACTTCTTTAGATTCCACATATAAGGGATATCATATGATATTTCTCCTTCTCTGTCTGACTTACTTCACTCAGTATGACACTCTTTAGGTCCATCCATGTTGCTGCAAATGGCGTTATTTCATTCTTTTTAATGGCTAAGTAATATTCCATCGTATACATGTACCACATCTTCTTTATCCATTCCTCTGTTAATGGACATTTAGCTTGCTTCCATATCTTGGCTATTGTAAACAGTGTCACAAGGAACATTGGGGTGCATATATACTTTCAGATTATGTTTTTCTCTCGATATATGCCCAGGAGTGGGATTGCAGTGCCATACGGGAGCTCTACTTTTAGTTGTTTAAGGAACCTCCATAATTTCTCCATAGTGGCTGTACCAATTTACATTCCCATCAACAATATAGGAGGGTTCTCTTCTCTCCACACCCTCTCCAGCATTTATTGTTTGTGGGTGTTTTGATGCTAGCCAGAATGGCTAGTGTGAGGTGATACCTCATTGCAGTTTTGATTTGCATTTCTCTAATGTTTAGTGATTAAAGAGGTTCAAGAGAGGGGGGATATATGTATACTTATGGCTTATTCATGTTGTTGTACAGCAGAAACCAACACAGCACTGTAAAGCAATTATCCTCCAATTAAAAATAAGTTTTTAAAAAGTACAGTAATCTAGCCTGAATTAATTGCATGTAATACCAGCTCTGTGGAATTGGAAAAAAAGGACTAGTAAGCTACAAGTTGACCTATGACTTTATGATGACAGTGCAGATGTTTTCACAGAGCCATACACACAGGACAACCTGACCCAAAGCAATATTACCTTGCCAGTTTCCACTCCTCTGACTGCACAAAACCCCCACTGGGTTATCTTTTATGCCAATATCTTAAGTTCAAATTGAACTTATTTCTCATTTGTTATTTAAATCCATTTTCTCCAACTATGTTTATCCAGCCCTTAAAAGAATGGTAATCTATTAACTAACACAAAAGTGAGATAAAGTGTTGGCAATATTATCTATCCCAAGGAGTCAGCATTTTAAACAATGATAAGTTCATTTGCTCATAGAAAGATTCTAAAAGGCAAAGCTTTAACCAATATATATGAAGATATGGGATCCTTTCAGCCAAATTACCATACACAGACACAGACACAGACACAGACACACACACGATTTTAAAGTAACAGACTTAGTAAGTTAGATGTAGATGACAGTGAAGTGCCAGTTCAAACCCCCTTTTCTGAGCCAGCAGCCTCATCTCTAGCCACCCTGGTAAGTGCTGGCTCCTAAAGGCTCATAGCTGCACCTTCCTGCAGTGAATTGCCCTCAGGTAAAGGGAACTCAGGAAAGTTACGTCCCCACTCACCATTCAGCTTCACATCCAAACCCCCAGCAATGAGTAATGACACACCAGCTCCACAGCCTCAAGAGAAGGGCTGGGGGGTGAGGTTCGCTCTTGAACTCAACTCCTGTAGGCCAGGCCTACACTGAGCTTTACCTCTCACCTCTGTTCTGCTTCATTCACTCCCTTCAAAGGTTTTCCTCAACACTACCACTCCCTCAACAAAACACTTGTGCCTGAATCTCAGGCTCTGCTTCTAGGAACAAAACTTAAAGTAGTATACCTGGTTTTTCAAAAATGACTTGACATTTAGTTGCGTTAATTCCTGAACTGACTCATTTAATAAAAACATCCCCTCCATTTGTCAATTAAAATAAAGGAATGAAGGCAAAAATAGAAGAAAGGATGGGAGAAGCATGCTTCAATTACTGTGACTGTTTTGATCTTTTTTCTTTAAATAATTAAACCCATTCCTGAGTCACAAAGGTGATGCTTCAGTCCAACGCTATTCATTACCTTCTTAGTTATTTACTTCTTTGTTTTTTTCACAAGTCACCTTCATCCAAAAGCCTGCTCTTATTATCAAGCTGATTGTAGACCTATTTTTTACAATATTTATCTGTGAATATAAATCTACTCTTTTGCTGGACCACATCTAAATTTGCTGGTAAAATTCATCTGTTATATATATATATATATGGCATAAACCCACTGCATAACAAGCACTAAGATACTCACTGAAGTACTATAATATTTGCTTAGAAAATATCAGTGAAAACAGAGCAAGAATGTGTATGTATGATCTCCTCAGGAGAAAAAAACTCGAACATTTAGATTAGAAATGCATGTGCAAGCTTCAATATTTTCAGAAATACTTTCCTCCGTTTTCAGCTTCTTTATTAATGAGCAAATAAAGCATCCTGTCACCGAAAACACAAAGGTAACAGATCTGAAAACAAGACGTGCCGCGTGAGCACTTTTTCTTTGCGATGCCAGAGCCGAATCTTCAGAGAAGAAAGGAGGCTTGTAATGAGACATAAGTAGTTGTGAGAAAAGACATCACGGGCAGTTTCCTGACAGAAGCCTGAGATTTAATCACTCGAAGCAGCTTCTGCAGCCACTGCCCAGGCGCGCTGGCTTCGCCGTCAGGGAGCAGGATGCCTGTCAAGCCCGCAGTGAAGCAAACGAATCGGTGCCAACGCGCTGCCTGCAGACAACGGATGATGCTCACGAGCCGTTTATATCCCTTCGGCACATTTTGATCGTGTGTTGTGTTATCTACAGAAAATACTGAGCCTGTATGTCACTACAAAGGGACAGGGAGGGAGAAAAGATGGTTATTAAACCTGTGAAAAGGGAGAGAGGGGGAAAGCTGCTTTGGAATTTATTTAAGCTACTGAGCAGAATCCTATTGCTAAGCAAAGCTGAGACTCATTTGAGTCATAACTTCAAAAGCTATTGAGTTTTAGAGGCAGGTAATTAAATTTTTTGATTTGGAAAGAGGGGATGGGGAAATGAGCTAATATATTCTGTGTATTATTGTAGTAACATCTCCATATGTTGGGATGTCCCTTAAGCCAGTCAAGTCACTTATACAATTTATATGACCTTGAATAAGTCAGTCTGTGTATAAAAAATAGTATCCCCTAGTTCCATAGATGAGCAAATAAAATAATGTATATAGAATGAAAAGAAAAAAAAGATAATGTATACAGAGACCCTAAACAGACTAGTTCCCTTCCCTTCCATGAAGATAAACTCCCAGATTATCCAGTCTGATCTTGTATATTGTCTTCCAATTCACTGTTCCATCATAACTGTTCAATAAATATTTGTTAGTAAAATAATATATAAAATAAAAATAATGACTGTATATCCTAATGCTCACCCCTGCTGGGAGATTGTGAGGCTACACAGAAGATTGAAAGAAGACAAAAACATTGTCACAGTGTTGAAAAAAAGGCTAATTAATTATAGAATATTCATTAATTTCAGAAATGATTCATCTTGCTATATTATTGTGCCTAAAGGAGTAAAATTACATGAAATTTGAGGCATTCAAACAGTTATTACTAAAGTTATTGTTTTAGCTCTGGTGAAATTACAAAAGTAAAATCATGAACATAATAATAGCTACCAAGTACTGAGCTGACACTGGGTGTTTCCAGGAGGACTTGCAGTGAGGTGAACTGAGCCCCCACCCACCCCACCCAAAAGACATATTCTACTCAAGACCTGTGAAACTGATCTGAATTGGAGAAGGGGTCTTCAAGATATAATTAAGGACTTTGAGATGCGATCATCTTGGATGAAGAAAGGCCCTGGGTACAATAGCAGGTGTCCTTATTTTATAAAAGGCAGAGGGAGGTTAGAGATACGTGGGAGACGGCCATGTGAAGACAAAGACAGAAATCAGAAAGATGCAGCCACAGGAATCCTGACAGCCACCAAAACCTGAAGAAGCAAGGAAGTGTTCTCCTCTAGGGTCTCTAGAGGGAGTGTGTCCTTGCCAACACGCTGATTTTGGAATTCTCGTCTCCAGAACTCTGAGAAAATAAATTGTTTTTTTAAGCCACCAAGTTTATGGTAATTTGTTACAACAACCATAGGAAACAAATATAATACTTGTAGTATTCTCATAATAACTGTAAATAAATATACTCTCCCATTTTCTATACTAAGAAACTGACTCAAAAAGCAAAGTAACTGACTGAGCTAGAGAGAGTGAGCCAGGATTTACATACAGATCTGTCCAGTTTTAAGGGCTTTTTTTTAAGAAGTCAATTTTAAGCCAACCTTTTCTTGAAATTATCTTTCCTTCTTCTAACCTCATAGCAGGAGCTGTCTCTCTTTGGCTTTTTTCTTACAATTTGCTAACCATTTCTTAGGAAAAAAGTGAGCAAGTTTATGCTAACCATGCATTAAGTTCTCATATGATTAGTTCACGTTATTTTATGTAGAAAGATTGAGGAGGAAGGAAACGTTGAAGATCTGCTTAGTTAGTGAATGAGAACCGAAAGGTCATTCCTAAAGTTGGCTTTTGGTGTCTCAGAGTCTAAGGAGACATTGCTGGCTGACTCTGTGTTGTAGATCTAACCTCCTACCTCCTTTATTCATAGTTTCTCAAAAGAGCCTCTGGGTTCCTAGATGATAGGTCCCAGTGATCTGGGGGCTGCCAGATAATCTTTGAGACAACTCTGACTGGCCCCGCTAGAAACAAGCTGCTGTGCAAAAATAGAGGCTGCCAGGGTGTTTTCCTGAAGCAAAGTCAGACCTGCCAATCAGCTCCAGCCCTGGGTATTCACATCCACTTCTATGAGGTCAGTTGTCACAGATTGTTTACAAAAATGAGTCTGGAAATGGCTTCCCCATCCTATTCTCTATAGTATATTCTCTTCACTGTCTTCACATCTATTTTTCAAACAGCTTTCTTGAGGTATAATTTACATACAATAAAATTAACCCATTTTAATCCTACATTTCATGTATATTGGGAATGTACACTGTCATGTAACTACCACTATAGTCAAAACATAGATCATTTTCACCACCACGGATTTTCTCATACCCTTCTGAAGTCATTTGCTCTCACTAGGCCCAACTTCAGGCATTCATGATCTGACTCCTCCCAGTAGAGTTCTATCATTCCTAGAACTTCATATAAATGGAGTCATAGAGTATATAGTCTTTTGTATCTTTCTTTCATGAAGCATTGTGTTTCTGAGATTCATTCAAAATCCAAAATCATTTTGTATAGCACAAAATACAGTGCTTCAGTAGTTCATGAACTACTGAACAGTAGTTCATTTCCTATTTATTGCTAAATTCCCATTGTATGGATGTGCCACTATTTGTTTAACCGTTAACCAACTGGTGAACATTTGGACTTTTTTCAGTTTGAGTATGTTAGGAATAATCCTGCTGTCTTGCATCTAATTTTACTTATTTATAACACTTTTCTTTTTTAGTCTCCCTTCTATATCTTCAGAACTGTTTTTCTCTTTTCTATCCCAAACTGACCAAAAATAAAGTTTAAGGGGTCTATAGCAGTGGTTCTCAATGTAGTTGCCCTTTGGGGCATTTGTTTGTGCCAATACCTAGAAACGTTTTTGACTGTCACAGCTTGAAGATGCTACTGGCATTTCATTAAGAACCCAAGGGTCTGTTTCACAGCCTATGATGCACAGGAGAACCCCCACAACAAAGAAGTATTGAGGGCTTCTTTGGTGGCTCAGTGGTTAAGAATCTGACTTGCAATGCAAGGGTTGCTGGTTCAGTCCCTGGTCCCAGAAGATTCCACATGCTGCAGAACAACTAAAGCCATGAGCACAACTACTGTGCCAGCACTCTGGAGGGCCCCAAGCCACAACTACTGAGGCTGGCACAGCCTAGAGCCTGTGCTCTGCAACAAGAGCAACCACCACAATGAGAAGCCCACACACCGCAACTAGAGAAAGCCCATGCACAGCAACAAAGACCCAGTGCAACCAATAAATAAACAAATCTTGGGGAAAAAAGAAATATTCAACCCCAAATGCCACCAGTGCCAAGGTTGAGAAACAAGGCCTAGGGGAGGATCTTACAAAGGACTTTCCATGAAACTTATCAATAGGTGGGAATTTTAAATAAAAATGTCTTCATTTCTTTGAGAAAAAAAGTCTGGAATTCAAAGAGTTGTTTCTCATTTTTATATAGCTACTTCTAGTAAAAGACACATAGGCAACAGTACCTGGATCACTGAATTGATTAATAATTCTTTTCTGGAAGTTATGCACCAAAATCATTTAGCTCACAGCTGAAAACCTTAGTTAAAATGTAAATGTGTGTCTGACCAGATAGCAGTTGATAAGTCAAACAGCAAGTATTTCAGGACGTGGAAGAGGAGGAAATAGCTATTTTGTCACCTGCCAGCCTACCTGTCATAAAAGTTAACAGTGTTGCACTGTTCTCTCTCCAGGGTCTACTCAGATATCCTGAAATCCTTCTATTTCAGGACCTTCTAGGCTTCTCACCAGTTTTCAGCTGGGCAAATAAAACAGTCCTCAGCTTGCAGAAATGACCACTTAAGATAGTGACTGAATCATACTATAGGATAAGCCTACTATGGAAACGAGTTCTGGGAGTATGAAAAGTAATCTGAATTTGGAACAAAACGTTTAATTTATTCAACAGATTCATTAGTTTTCAAACCTTTATACAATATTCTACAAAGAGCATGGAATAGAAGCCAGAAAAGTTTGAATCTTATTTCAAGTGCCAGATTTGGATTTTATACAGTGACAAATCCCTGAACCTCTCTCAGCCTGGGCACCCTCCTCTGTGAAAATGCAGGGGACAACAGCTACTTTAGAATGTGTGTAAGGATTAGGTAATGTATTGTATACATAGGGCCCAGTGTGTTGTGTGCCTTTGACAAATGTTGATTTCCTGGTTGCTTTTAACTGTCAGCTTCAAACTAAATGGGTTTTCAGAAAAAAATATTCTCACAACAAATATCACAACAAATATTAATACTTATATAATTTATATAAGAATATATTGCATATATACTGTAATATACTGTATATATAAGTATGTATAATTTATATAGTTTATATAAATATTTAAATATTATCTATGCAACATATATTTCTTACCTGATATTCATGAAATTTAAGAGTTAGATTGATGTGTAGAATGAAGGAAACTTTCACCAGGCCTGCTGATAGAACTAAATAATTTGCAGAAGAAAAAAAATGTCATAAGAGCAAATCACCTCTAGCTAGCTGAAGTTATGCATATTTTTGAATTTAACTCATTTGAGATAGTAAACCAATTTATCAGTCCTTATTACTGAATATGTTCATAATTCATAAAGATATTTCACCCAAAGTGAATCACTAAAAAACCTGACTTAACCATAGTGTTTATAACACAAATATACTACCTCTTTTTCTCTCATGCATTATTCTATCTCTCCCTATATAATTTTTAAAAGTTTTAGATTTATAACTCTCTTCTGAGTTGTAAAACCATTTGAGACACATTTTATTTGCAAGATGTTATAGAAAACAAAATCATAATTTTCTCATTTAGAATGTATTGTTGTCCCTCAGCATCCATCAGGGATTGGCTTCAGAACACCGCTCAGTTTCCAATACCAAGGATGCTCAAGTGCCTTACATAAAATGTATAATATTTGCATATAACCTCCACATATCCTCCCATATAATTTAAATTAGCTCTAGATTACTTTTAATACCTAACACAGTATAAATGCTACGTAGTTCCCTGCAAGCAGCAAATTCAAGTTTTGTTTGGGGGAGCATTCTACAATTTTTTAAAAATATTTTTGACCCCTGGTTGTTGAAGGCATGGATGCACAATCAGCAGATGCAGAGAGCCAGCTGTAAATGTAAATTTGCACTTTGCAGGGAAGTGGAATACTTCTATGTCTCCATACTGTCTCTGCAAATTAAAAGAAAAGGGAAGGACGGAAGAAAGAAAAGGAGGCCAGGAGAGAGGGAAAGAGAGAGGAAAAGAAAAAATATGCATTCCTTCACATTAAGCATCAGTAGCAATGAAACATCTATAGTGTGGGGAGAACACATTGCAGCTTGTCTTCCAGGTCCTCATGTCTCCTTGATCTTTGAGCTTATACCTCACAGAAAGTAGCTAACATGCATGGAACTAACCTATGTAATGACATGGAGAGATCTTGTTTCTCTCTCTAGGAAGAAGAAAATGGAAACAGATGTCTTTCTTTGTACAAGGATTCCCAAAGGGAATTACATCACTAATGAGGACAGGAGAGCCTGGAAGAAAAAAAGGCTGTGCCCAGAGGCAAAGTGGAGTTGGACCTTTATTTGAAGATCCCTGAGAAACTAAACGCTCTGTTGGAACAAAGAGAAGCCCACTCTTCTGTAGAGAATACCTTTTCCAAATTTGTTTCTCAAGCTACTGATTCCAGGTGTATTTTTAGCATGTTTAGTTTAAATAGGACTGCTGCTTCTTGATTGGAAAGATGACACTGGCTGTCCTATGAGGGCAACTTAACATGCCCTTCTAGGAATCTGTTTCAAGGATTTTCTTATCTTACTTTTAAAGAGCTATGAGACACTTTCATGTTAAATTGAACTGGGTATTGAATTTAAAAAAATAAGATAGGGAGAGTACTTGAATGAAACAGAGAAATGGACAACTAGAACAAAGAATGTAGATGTAAACTCATATACAATTACTTATATTTATCATATTGAAAAATATAATTGATGTGATTTACATTAATACAAATCTAACCCTGCTCCTTCTTTTTCAATTGCTTTTCATAATAAACTCTGTACTATTATACAAAGGATCACTTTATTACCTGTGTCCTTAACATCTACCTGACATCATTTTTCACCACTCCACATCTACCCTAAATACTCAAGCAATTTTAAATGACTTAGCAACTGAAAAACAGCAATAACAACAGTAATTTTAAATCACCTGTTGTTCCCGGACAAATCCCACAGGCATTTGCCAGTGCCTCTGCCTGGTATATACACTTTCCCCATCGCCATCTAAAAAACAAATGATCTGCTTTTACGACTCAGTTTTCATCTTTTGCAGGAGACCTTCCTGGACTCTGCCCAGCTGACTGGACCTTCTATTTCTTTGCACAACATTTTTACTCTGCCTATAAATCTATTATATACATCAATATATCATAATTGTCAGTGTGATCTCTGATTCCCAACAGGATCACAAACACCACATTATGAGGGTAGAAACTGTCCTTTCATCATTGTGAGCACCTATTAAACGTTCTGAACCTGAATGAATAAATGACTAGGTAAATGAATGAACGAATCAATTCACTATGAATAGAAAACAGAAACGTTCTTATGAGTCTTAATACAACTAAAAGTCAAAATCAGAATAGGATCAACATTGTTCATTAATCAAAATTAAATAAATATAAACTCAATGTCCCTAGGACTCAACCCAATGCAGACAGGGTTGAGGTGTGTTTTCTAAGTCTGTGAATCTGTTTCTGTTTTGTAAATAAGTTCATTTGTATCATTTTTTTAGATTCCACATGTAAATGATATATATTTGTCTTTCTCTGACTTAATTTCACTCAGTATGATAATCTCTAGGTCCATCCATCTTGCTGCAAGTGGCATTATTTCATTCTTTTTTATAGCAGAGTCCATTGTATATATGTACCACATCATCTTTGACCATTTATCTGTCGATGAGCATTTAGGTTGTTTCCATGCCTTGATTATTGTGAACAGTGGTTCAGTGGACACTGGGGTCCATATATCATCCCGAAATATGGTGTTCTCTGGATAAATGCCCAGGGGTAAGATTGCTGGATCATATGGTAGTTCTATTTTTAGTTATTTGTGAAAATTTCATACTATTCTCCACAGTGGCTGCAGCAATTCACATTCCTACCAACAATGTAGGAGAATTCCCTCCACAAGATTTTTGTCCTTGTGCAACTTATTTTTCCTAGCCTTTCATTCCTCATCTGTAAAACAGTCTTGGTACTATCTCTCTGTTAACATGATTTCTAAATTACATAATAATGGTGTCATAAATGATAACCTATTCAAAGTTTGATAAATTTTAATTCACACAAGCCCGTACGTTCTGGGAGAATGAAAAAACAATAGATAAAAGAAATCTTCTGTCTTTTGTCTTCTTTTCTTCTTTTCCGTGCTCCCAAGTGCAATAAATGTTATCAGTTTTGCTGTATTCTTCTACCTATAATCCTATACTAACATGTATATTATGCATCCTGTTCTGGGTCTAACTTTTCATTTTACCATAGATTTTAAGGCTCATTCCATACAGCATAGATAGAACTATTTTTTTTTTACCATTTAATGGAGGCTTAGCACTCCATATTACGGTGTGTCATAATGCATTTAACTTATGATCTACATGGGCAGTGGTTTCCAATATTTCACTGTATCAAAAATTCTTCAGTTAATGAAGTTAATATTTGCACACACACTGGATATATAAATAGTAAGAATAAATCTCAAAGCAGAATTGCTGGGTAAAAGAATATATTCATTTTAAATTTTAATAGATATTTTCAAGTATGTCTCCACAGAGTTTTAACCAGCTCACATTCCCATCAATAAAACAGTAAATCTCCTGCCAACACTTTCACCTATTTCATTACTAAAAACTTTGTCAATCTAATTGGCAAAACAAAAAAGTGGTTTTTGATTTAATATTAATTGACATATTTATTGTGTAAAGTTGGATATCTTGTTTTTTGCTTAAAAATCATTTTTTTCTATAGAACCTGGCCATGTTATTTATTCATGTTTCAATTGCTTTTAATAGATTTGTAGTTGCTTTCTATCGCAGAAGGCAATGGCACCCCACTCCAGTAATCTTGCCTGGAAAATCCCATGGACGGAGGAGCCTAGTAGGCTACAGTCCATGGGGTCGCTAAGAGTCGGACGCGACTGAGCGACTTCACTTTCACTTTACCCTTTCATGCACTGGAGAATGAAATGGCAACCCACTCCAGTATTCTTGCCTGGAGACTCCCAGGGACGGCGGAGACTGATGGGCTGCCGCCTATGGGGTCGCACAGAGTCGGACACGACTGAAGCGACTTAGCAGCAGCAGCAGCAGTTGCTTTCTATATATTTTGCAGTTAGGTCTTCCTCATACATTTCCAAATATCTTCTCCTAGGTTGCCACTTGTCATTTGACTTTGTTTATAGTATTATTTTAATAACTTTTTACGTATTTTATCAACATTTTATGGCTTTAAAATTTTTATATTGTTCCCCTCATCCGAAACAGTCTTTAATTTTTCAGATGAAGCTCTTGGTTTTTCCGGAAATGCAGTCAGTCATACCTTTCCCAATTGTTGATAATTGTGCATCACCTTTACATATAGAGACCCTGTGTTAAGGAAATGTATCTTACTTAGGAATCTGTGACAATTTAGAATTATCACTGGCTTCTCCTGAGGTAGCAGGGTGAGTCTCTATGTTGGCAAGTGCCACCTTTCTTAATACATCCTAATCTTGTGTTTAGAGGTCATTTACCCACAGAGAATAAGAGAAAGCACTTATCACATAAGATTCATTCAATTATCCTCCGGGTAAAATTCCTTATGCTATGTCAACAAAAACACTTATTTGGGGCCACTCCACTAGATATGGAAAAAGTTTATCCCTCTGAGACTAGAGAACTTTCACAAATATATCTTTCCTTCTGTAAGGAAACATGAGAGATAAAACCAGCAAAAATTTTCAGTTATGAAAAATACAACATCAGAGAAAGCTCCAGAATTGCTGGTGGGCTTTATTATGTGGAGCCTAGGAAGGCCGGCAGAAGGATGAGGGGTAAAGTTTTGTCTGACTCTGGTGTTCTCTGAACATGACAAGTTTGTCGGCAGAGGATTAGGTGGTACTGATGAAAACTGTCAGAACACTTATTAAAAGTCACCAGTCAAAACATTTAATATCTTTTCCCTTTGAATTTTTACCAGACAATAGAACTGTATATGCCATTTCTTTGTTCCACTCATATACCAATTCTAAACACACAGCAGATGCTCAAGGAATAATTATAGATTAGCCAGGGATGATGATGTTAATTGTTTAACACTCTCAGTATCTCATATATGTGTGTGTGTGTGTGTGTATACATTTATAAACATATATATGTGTGAATACATATCAGTATCAATTCAGTCACTCAGTTGTGTCCAACTCTTTGCGACCCCATGGACTACAGCATGCCAGGCCTCCCTGTCCATCACCAACTCCCAGAGTTTACTCAAACTCATGTCCATTGAGTCAGTGATGCCATCCAACCATCTCATCCTCTGTCGTCCCCTTTTCCTCCTGCCTTTGATCTTTCCCAGCATCAGGGTCTTTTCCAATGAGTCAGTTCTTCACATTAGGTGGCCAAAGTATTGGAGTTTCGGCTTCAGCATCAGTTCTTCCAACAAATATTCAGGACTGATTTCCTTTAGGATGGACTGGTTGGATCTCCTTGCAGTCCAAAGGAGTCTCAAGAGTCTTCTCCAACACCACAGTTCAAAAGCATCAATTCTTTGGCACTCAGCTTTCTTTATAGTCCAATTCTCACATCCATACATGACTACTGGAAAAACAAGAGCTTTGACTAGACAGACTTTTGGTGGCAAAGTAATGTCTCTGCTTTTTAATATGTTGTCTAGGTTGGTCATAACTTTTCTTCCAAGGAGTAAGGGTCTTTTAAATTTCATGGCTGCAGTCACCATCTGCAGTGATTTTGGTATGTATACACACATATATTTGTGTATACATGTGTATACATATATATATGTGTGTGTGTCTATATACATATATGGGCACACATATATATGTGTCTATACATATATTATATACATATATGTTGCAACTGAAAATCATGCAAAATATTATCTTGCTCCACATATACCTTTTGGATCCTATAGTTTATTTGGCTAACAAGGTTAGTGGCAGCATGAAAATTAGAATTCCAGAACTAATCATTCAATTTCTACTGTCAAATCATTATAATTTGATTTTTAAAAAGGAATTTTTAAAAATTCTCATTTTAAAGAAAAATACCTAATATTCCTAGGGTCTAACGCAAGTCTTAATTAAGTTTATACATAAGTATAACCCTCTTGATGAGCAGGAAAGAGTAGAGTAAAAAAACTGGCTTGAAACTCAACATTCAAAAAACTAAGATCATGGCATCCAGTCCAATCAACTCATCACAAATAAAAGGGGAAAAACTGGAAGCATCAACAGATTTTTTTCTTATGCTCCAAAATCACTGTGGATGGTGATTGCAGCCTTGAAATTAAAAGACACTTGCTCCTCAGAAGGAGAGTTATGACAAACCTAGTGAAAGTCACTCAGTCATCTCTGACTCTTTGTGACCCCATGGACTATACAGTCCATGGAATTCTCCAGGCCAGAATACTGAAGTGGGTAGCCTTTTCCTTATTTCTCCAGGGGATCTTCCCAACCCAGGGATTGAATCCAGGTCTCCCGCATTGCAGGCAGATTCTTTACCAGCTGAGCCACAAGGGAAGCCCATGACAAAGTAGACATCATACTAAAAAGCAAAGACATCACTTTGCCAATAATGGTCCATATAGTCAAAGCTATGGTTTTTCAGTAGTCATGTACAAATGTGAGAGCTGGACCATAATGAAAGCTGAGTGCTGAAGAACTGATGTTTTCAAATTGTGGTGCTGGGGAAGACTATTGATAGTCCCTTGGACAGCAAGGAGATCAAACCAGTCAGTCCTAAAGGAAATCAGTCCTGAATATTCATTGGAAGGATTGATGCTGAAGCTCCAATACTTTGGCCACCTGATGTAAAGAGTCAACTCACTGGAAAAGACTCTGATTTTCCTGGGTCTTTTGGGAAGGATTGATGGGAACAGGAGAAGGGGGCAGCAGAAGATGAGATGGTTAGATAGCATCACTGACTCAATGGACGTGAATACCAGCAAACTCTGGGAGATAGTGAAGTGTTGAAGAGTCTGGTGTGCTGTACTCCATGTCACAAAGAATCGGACACGAGTCGGACACGACTCAGTGACTGAACAACAAAAATAGGTGGGGATGACCAAAACCTGTATTGTGGATGTTGATATATTAAGCTGTTCTTTGTCATCTTCTATACCTCCTCAGAAATTTATCAGATTTACAAGTATTTGCAGAACTTGGCTTGGTGATTTTTAAAAACAAAATGTACTTGTGAATTATGCTATTTTTGAACTGAATACCTGAAGCCAGATGCAAAGCTGGCATGCAATGGTACACAATTGAAATTGTGCAGAAAATTAACAACAGCATAAATATTAGAAATAAATGTCTACTCAGGATGCATTTGCAGTAAGTAGAGAAAGGAATTGGTCCCCTCTCCAAGTGTGGTTTGCAAAACAGTTACTTTTACACCCGTCTCTTCCTCTCTCTCCATAACCACAAGGCAAAGTCAACAGGATATGGTTTCTCTGATTGTTCTCTGCCCTGGAAAGTCTCACTGCTTCCGTTCAAACACAGGCAGCGAAGCCCTGACAAATGGCAGCAACAAAAATAGACTAATATTCCATGAAAATATTTATAAAATTTTCAAGAAAGTGCACAAATAACTATGATGCAGGGATAAAACTTTTTGCATCCATAGCTGACCGATTTAGTTGGGCATTTAGGTGGCCTTGGGTTGAAAGTAAATAGACTGAAGAAGAAGAGTATGTTGTCGATTTTAATTATTACTTTGCCAACCATGCCATGAACAGAAACTGTAAAAGTTTATCATCTGATAAATTTTCCCCTTTCACTGACTTGTAAAGCCAACTTTAACAGCCATTGTGTTCTAAGCTATTGGCTCCAAACTGTTAGAAAGCAAAGAAAGTGCAGGCAGAGGCATGATGCTTTGCATATGGTGCAACCTTTGTGTTCCAGCAACTTCATGTTTGCCCAGAGCCATCCTCAAGTGGCGGTCTATGCTTAATAAAAACAGACTGAAAACATCTGTAACTCTCCTCTTAATGCCTCCTAAGCAGTGCCCAAGTCCCCTCTGATCAGAGGACCTAAAGAAAAATGAAAGCTGGCAGTAAATAAATGGTACAAAAGCAAATCTAAAATTTAATTTAAATGACACTATTTTCACAGTAAGCTGTGCTGTTTTCTTTTTCCATTCATGGTGATAGATGTGCATAACTTCATGGACATCCCAGAATACAGGAAACAATACGCCAAGGTTAGGACTCACTCAGTCATTCCACAAAACTGTTTTGAAAGTCTATTATGATATTAGGCATGATGATATATACTAGGGAAAGGATACTGGTAATGTTCCTGTAGAATAAAAGACAAAATTAACTAGTTCTCACAATGATGTAATATCATATTGTCAATCTAACACAGGTTGATGCTAAACTAATTTTTAATTAAAAAATAATCACGATAATAATAACCACAATTACCAGTATTTACTGAGTGATCAGTGACCTAAATTTTGTGTTCAGTGAAATATATATTATATGCTCTATTTCAATCCTTAGGTAACTTCATCCTGCTTCCAGAGCAAAGTATGGCAGTCCACAATATTATCCCAAGATAATATAATCTTATTCCCTGACATGCCCCCTAATACCTCTTGGACCTTTAAGTAGTCACAAAAGTGATTTCTGTTTATTCTCCCAAGTTTTCTAGGAAGGGAAAGCTCATAGACTGCCACTCGTAGTCAGAGGGTTTCCACAGGTAACCTGTATTGCTATGCTATCACCTCCCACAAAGACAGAGCAAGCATAATCAAGACATGAAAGCTGCAAAGGGAATTCATGGTTGTATCCTGGTACGGAGCTCTACATGCCACTCAAGCTGTGAAAGAGATGTGTATCTTCTGCTTAAATAATGAAAAGGAAGAGGAGAGGATGTGTGAGCAGGAAAAAAGAGGAGGACATCATACCAAGACAGGTCAGACCCCAAAGGACTGCAGCCCTGTGCTGATGAAGCTCTTGCCCAGATAAAAACTATGGGCTCCCCTCATAGACAGGGGTCCTCCAGGGCGTCTCCCACCTGCACTGATCCTGGTGCACGTCAGAGATGCAGTGACGGCTTGCTGAGACCGAGGCCGTCTGCAGACGTGAGACAGCCACTGAGTCACCTCCTCTCGGGGTTCCCCTCTTCAGTGACTCTTAGTTGTCTTGGTGCCCTCCTATCACATCTGACATTACAGAAACCTACAAGGCTCAAAAGAGGTACCCATCCCAGCTCTGACAGTATGTGGGTGTGGAGGAGATTAGCTCAGGAGTGTCCAGCGTGCTCTAGGGGAAAACCACAAATGCGCTTTGGAACAAGTTATTATACTCCCTTGAGAAGCAAAGGAAAGGTCCTTGGGAGGAATAGTCCATAATGCCATGAGGATAGTCTAACCAGGCGGAGATTGATGGGGCAAGTAAGAAGTGAAAGTGTTAGTCACTCAGTCATATCTGACTCTCGGCGACCTCACGGACTGTAGTCCTCTGGGCCCCTTTTTCCATGGAATTCTCCAGGCAAAAACACTGGAGTGAGTAGCCATTTCCTACTCCAGGGGATCTTCCTGACCCAGGGATCGAACTTCATCTCCTGTGTCTCCTGCATTGTAGGTGGATTCTTTACCATCTGAGCCACCAAGGAAGCCCAAGTAGGGAGTGGACAAGGGGAAATACCTTTCTTAGAGAGACTGAGAGTCTGACTCAGGTGTTCCCAGGGCTGGAAAGAAGTTTGACCCTGGATAGCAGTTAAATATTCTGTTCACCCCAGCAAGTAACACTATTTTGTTTACAGGTCTCAAAGCTCAGGGAAATGGCTTTCAAACTGCACTCCAAACAGCTTCACTCCAAGAAGCTGTACAGCTCAAAGAAGGGGCCTCCAGGAGCAGCGGGCAGGGATTTGACAGGATGAGCAGTTGAGAAAGGGGGTCTTGGGGCTTTCACTCCTGTTCCCAACAGAGCAGCTCCACGCTGTATGTTTTACATATTTCTTTTCACCTGGGTGGCAGAAGTCTACTGCTTCCCTGCTTGCAAGATATTCAGCTCCTGTTTCCTCTCTTTTCACAAACTATCAACAAGAGCATCCACACCTTTTAGCTTATTTCCTCATGGTCTTTCAGTCCCACTTCTTTGTCTGAATGTTTTTTTTTTTTTCTTTTTTCAACTTTTGCTTCAACTACCTAATGCCCTGGTCCATGTTTCCAGCTTAAATTCACGAGAGTCTAATTTGCTCAGCTGATCCTTGTTCAGAGTTTTTAATCTGTCAAATGGCCTCACAGGTAAGGCTATGGGTTAGTCAGGTGCCTGCTGCAGCTCAGACATTCTCAGTGAAGAGTGGGGTTGGGGGTGATGTGGTACAGACCATGTTCATCCCATTTCTGGAATGACTGAGACCTCCTCCCTTCACAGGGGCTGTGGGTGAGACAGTTTCCCCCAAGGGGATTAAGAGCAGGGCCAACTTGTCTAATACAGCTGTGATAGGAAACAGGGAAATAGGGAAAGAGATTCAAAAAGTGGGGGCAGGAAGAGGAAAGGGAGCACACCCACAGTGCTACAGGGGAGAGTACAGAGATGGAGCATCAAGGGACCTGCCTGGAAGGGGAGGAAGAGACAGTCCTGAGTTGGAGAGAATGTAGCCAGAAAGCCACTCGCATTCATTGACAGATAAGATACACAGGAAATACACAGATACAGAGAAAACAGACACTTAAAATACATAATGGATAGATACATAGATACACACACAGATAAGAGATGGATAAAGCACAAAACTAAAATTTCATTTTGGTCCTTAAAAAAACAGCTAAATTCCTGCGAAATGCTTCATCTTCATCATGTGCAGTTACCTCCATCAGCAGCACCTCATTAATTTACCACAGGGACCTGAGTAAAACTTACAGTATGTGTATATTAAATAGAAGAAAATAAATAAGGAAGATAGATAAATCTACATTTAAACACCAAATTTTTGATGAAGATTTTTATGCCAATAAATAAATTTACTTTAAAATTAAAGCTCTATAGTATTAAAAAAGGAAAGCAGAAGTTAAGAAATGAGCAAACACCCAAATAGAAAGTATATTTTTCTTATAAGCCAAATTTAATCCACTTATAGAAGAGACTGCTGGTTCCTTCTTCATATCCAGCTTCCCTTTTTACTTTAGGGACAAGAATTCAAGTTTTGGTTGAACATGCTGCTGCCAAAGTATATAAGATTATAGCTAGGCCTTGTAACTCACTCGTAGCCAATAACACATAAATGGACATACTGTGTTCCACATTCAGGGGGTTCTTTACTGTGAAAGGCTTGGCCTTCTTTCTATTATCTGCAGCACGGATGGATTGGTGGTCACCTACCATGTCAGGGGCCCCCATGACCACTGGATGATTCACTAGCAGGACCCAGAAATGCTGCTAAACTCATGGAATGGTTTATAACAACAAAAGGACACAGAAACGAAGCAATGTAAGAAAAAGACACAAGGGGGGATTGGGCCAAGAGAAACCGACAGGAGTTTCCAGGTGTCCTCTCCCAGAAGAGTTTCACAGACAGCACTTAATTCTCCCAGCAAGGAGGTGTGACAAGTGTCGAGGGCTCCCAAGCAGAGAAACTCACCTGAGTGCCCGTGGTCTTGCTGGGAATCAGTCACCAAGGCCAGGAGCACACACCAACTGACCCGAGCGATGCAGCCTCCAGCCCCCACCGAGGCCAAACTGACGGTGCAGTTCAGGTGCAGGAGAGTAAAAGCAGATGTTCACTGTAGCCACATTGTTACCAGAAGCTATCTGCGTGGTTCAGGGCCTCAGGAACGTGCTTATCAGGTGGGATATTCCAAGCGCTCAGAGGTTGTTGCTGCCCAGAAGCCAGGCAAGGGCCAGTCCTTTCTTCGCTATGTGCAGGGTTGAGCCCCCCAGCCCCCTGAGTCAACCCCTTAAGGCACAGTGATTACCCCTCACCCACTGACTGGCCCTCTACTGCACACTTACTTCCCATGAGATAACTTTAGGATGAAGTTACATAAACAGAAGGGGGAAAAAAGCAGCTGGGTCCACAGTACCATTGTGTTGCCCCTCTAGAACTAGATGACCAAGCCTTTTTCTTCATTTATATCACTAAGAAATATGCGTCTATTATTTTAAGCCGCTATTTGTCAGGCTGTTTCATTATAAACAGCTGAAACTAATTGAAGCACCATTGGGCTCTTTTCACAGCTTTAGGCCATTAAAGCACAGCCTATCCTTCTGCTTATGAGAAAACTTTACATATTTACTTTTTTATCAAATTGCAAATGACCCAGATCTACTCTAAGCATCTAAGGGGACAGGGTTTTTATCAGTAGTCCTTGTTTTTATAGTTAATTCCATTTAAAACATGGTCATATATAAAATGGTGTTTTTCCTTCATGATATACACTATTGGAATTGATGAACAAAATGACACAGTTGCATGGGATCATGTCTGTGACAGTCAGTTTACTTTCTGCTAAGCAAGTTTAAACTGCAGTTTCCAGTTTCCAGCCCCTACTCTCATTATCTCCTTTCTTTATCTTTTCTTGTTTCTCACAGCATTTGGGACTGCTAGGATCTGATATTTGTGTCCCTGCAAAATTCATATATTGAAAATTCTAGGGCCCTGTGTAAAGTACCAGAAGGTGGGCCTTTGGGAGGTCCTTAGGTCACAAGGTTGATACCCTCATAAATGGGATTAGTGCTTATAAAAGAGGTTCCAGGGAGATCCCAGCCCCTTACATCATGCGAGGACACAGCAAGAAGGTGCTCGCTGACAACACAACCAGGAAGGGGGTCAGAGGTCAATTGTGCCCAGAGGTCATCCATGCTGGTACCTTGATCTTGGACTTTCCAACCTCCACAACTGTGACCAGCAAAATCTTATAAGCCACCCACTGTGTGGCATTTTTTTATAGCAGCCAAATAGGCTATGGCAGTGACCACATGACACATGATCTGCTTCACTCCTTTACATACTATCTCCAACTCCACTGGAAGGTAGGCCCCTTGAGGGGCCGAGAATTTTACCTGTTTGTTCACAGTTGTATTTCCAGTATTCAGAAATATGCCCTGCATAGAGTACTCATGCAAAAACATTTATTGAGTGAATGAATGACTACTATATTTGATATGTATTATTTTCTAGTTAATATATAATATAGAAAGTGAAAAAGAGGAAACAACTCTGCAAATACAAAATAAATTTTTAGACTCTGCGTCAGTAAGAGATCATCTTAATAAATAAAATAAATGTGTGCTAGACAGAGTTACAATCAATGGGTAGCAAGTTGTGGTATGACTTTCCTACCTACCTTTAGAGACAGAAAAATGTGAGCTTTTCCAAAGCTGAAACAAATTGTTCAATTTGGGGCATAAAACAACATGGCAACAAACATCCTGCAAATTCTTTCATTAAAAATAGTGCCAAGTAATTGAGCTATACAGTCAGCAAAAACAAGACCAGGAGCAGACTGTGGCTCAGATCATGAAATGCTTATTGCCAAATTCAGACTTAAATTGAATAAAGTAGGGAAAACGACTAGACCATTCAGGTATGACCTAGATCAAATCCCTTATGAGTATACAGTGGAAGTGACAAATAGATTTAAGGGACTAGACCTGATAGACAGAGTGCCTGACGAACTATGGACAGAGGTTCATGACATTGTACAGGAGACAGGGATCAAGAAAATCCCCATGGAAAAGGAATGCAAGAAAGCAAAATGGCTGTCTGAGGAGGCCTTACAGATAGCTGGGAAGAGAAGAGAAGCAAAAAGCAAAGGAGAAAAGGAAAGATATTCCCATCTGAATGCAGAGTTCCAAAGAATAGCAAGGAGAGATAAGAAAGCCTTCCTCAGCGATCAGTGCAAAGAAATAGAGGAAAACAACAGATTGGGAAAGACTAGAGATCTCTTCAAGAAAATTGGAGATACCAAAGGAACATTTCATGCAAAGATAGGCTCGATAAAGGACAGAAATGGTATGGACCTAACAGAAGCAGAAGATATTAAGAAGAGATGGCAAGAATACACAGAAGAACTGTACAAAAAAGATCTTCACGACCCAGATAATCATGATGGTGTGATCACTCACCTAGAGCCAGACATCCTGGAATGTGAAGTCAAGTGGGCCTTGAAAAGCATCACTACGAACAAAGCTAGTGGAGGTGATGGAATTCCAGTTGAGCTATTTCAAATCCTCAAAGTTGATGCTGTGAAAGTGCTGCACTCTATATGCCAGCAAATTTGGAAAACTCAGCAGTGGCCACAGGACTGGAAAAGGTCAGTTTTCATTCCAATCCCAAAGAAAGGCAATGCCAAAGAATGCTCAAACTACCGCACAATTGCACTCATCTCACATGCTAGTAAAGTAATGCTCAAAATTCTCCAAGCCAGGCTTCAGCAATACGTGAACTGTGAACTTCCAGATGTTCAAGCTGGTTTTAGGAAAGGCAGAGGAACCAGAGATCAAATTGCCAATATCCACTGGATCATTGAAAAAGCAAGAGAGTTCCAGAAAAAACATCTATTTCTGCTTTATTGACTATGCCAAAGCCTTTGACTGTGTGGATCACAATAAACTGTGGAAAATTCTTAAAGAGATGGGAATACCAGACCATCTGACCTGTCTCTTGAGAAACCTGTATGCAGCTCAGGAAGCAACAGTTAGAACTGGACATGGAACAACAGACTGGTTCCAAATAGGAAAAGGAGTATGTCAAGGCTGTATATTGTCACCCTGCTTATTTAACTTATATGCAGAGTACATCATGAGAAACGCTGGGCTGGAAGAAACACAAGCTGGAATCAAGATTGCCGGGAGAAATATCAATAACCTCAGATATGCGGATGACACCACCCTTATGGCAGAGAGTGAAGAAGAACTAAAGAGCCTCTTGATGAAGGTGAAGGAGGAGAGTGAAAAAGTTGGCTTAAAGCTCAACGTTCAGAAAACTAAGATCATGGCATCTGGTCCCATCACTCCATGGGAAATAGATGGGGAAACAGTGGAAACAATGTCAGACTTTATTTTTGGGGGCTCCAGAATCACTGCTGATGGTGATTGCAGCCATGAAATTAAAAGATGCTTACTCCTTGGAAGGAAGGTTATGGCCAACCTAGGTAGCATATTTAAAAGCAGAGACATTACTTTGCCAACAAAAGTCCATCTAGTCAAGGCTATGGTTTTTCCAGTGGTCATGTATGGATGTGAGAGTTGGACGGTGAAGAAAGCTGAGCACCGCAGAATTGATGCTTTTGAGCTGTGGTGTTGGAGAAGACTCTTGAGAGTGTCTTGGACTGCAAGGAGATCCAATCAATCCATCCTAAAAGAGATCAATCCTGGGTGTTCATTGGAAGGTCTGATGTTGAAGCTGAAACTGCAATACTTTGGCCACCTCATGCGAAGGGTTGACTCATTGGAAAAGACCCTAATGCTGGGTAGGATTGGGGGCGGGAGGAGAAGGGGATGACAGAGGATGAGATGGTTGGATGGCATCACCGACTCGATGAACATGGGTTTGGGTAGACTCCAGGAGTTGGTGATGGACAGGGAGGCCTGGCGTGCTGCAATTCATGGGGTCGCAAAGAGTCGGACATGACTGAGCGACTGAACTGAACTGAATTGAGCTAAAAAATTTTTTTTTAATTACAAGAAAAATGAGTTGCAAAGGGTTGGGAATGGTATCACAGTTTTAAAAATATATTTGGAAAGCTGATTTTTTTTTCATATAAATTACATGGTAAGTGGAATGACTGTGCAAACTCTAACACAAGACACTTTCCATATTATTCTTTAAGAAAAAAAAACCCAATAACATTCAAGTGACAGAATATTATGCAAACTAAATACCATTAATAAAAAGGCAAAAATACACTGTTTTGCAAAAATGCTTGTCTGGCTAGTCTAAAACACTTCATGAGATATAGGACAAAATGACACAATCAACTCCTTTTAAAGTTAACATTTATGTCCAAACAGTGTAATACGGTTTCTTTTATTTAGAAAAGTAAAAGTAGTGGTATTTTTCAAATTTCTATTCTAGTATTGTTAAAACAAATAGACTATGTTCCATTGATCTATATTTCTGTCTTTGTGCCAGTACCATATTGTCCTTATGACTGTAGCTTTGTAGTATAGCCTGAAGTCAGGCAGGTTGATTCCTCCAGTTCCATTCTTCTTTCTCAAGATTGCTTTGGCTATTCAAGGTTTTCTGTATTTCCATACAAATTATGAAATTATTTGTTCTGGTTCTCTGAAAAATACCATTGGTAGCTTGATAGGGATTGCATTGAATCTATAGATTGCTTTGGGTAGTATACTCATTTTCACTATATTGATTCTTCCGATCCATGAACATGGTATATTTTTCCATCTATTTCTGTCATCTTTGATTTCTTTCATCAGTGTTTTATAGTTTTCTATATATAGATCTTTTGTTTCCTTAGGCAGATTTATTCCTAAGTATTTTATTCTTTTCGTTGCAATGGTGAATGGAATTGTTTCCTTAATTTCTCTTTCTGTTTTCTCATTGTTAGTGTATAGGAATGCAAGGGATTTCTGTGTGTTAATTTTATATCCTGCAACTTTACTATATTATTGATTAGCTCTAGTAATTTTCTGGTGGTGTCTTTAGGGTTTTCTATGTAGAGGATCATGCCATCTGTAAACAGTGAGAGTTTTATTTCTTCTTTTCCAATCTGGAAAACTTTATTTTTTTTTCTTCTCTGACTGCTATGGCTAAAACTTCCAAAACTATGTTGAATATAAGTGGTGAGAGTGGGCACCCTTGTCTTGTCCCTGACTTTAGGGGAAATGCTTTCAATTTTTCACCATTGAGGATAATGTTTGCTGTAGGTTTATCATATATGGCTTTTATTATGTTGAAGTATGTTCCTTCTATGCCTACTTTCTGGAGGGTTTTTTTAATCACAAATGGATGTTGAAAATAGAAAGCCCAGAGATCAATCCACACACCTATGGACACCTTATCTTTGACAAAGGAGGCAAGAATATACAATGGAGAAAAACAATCTCTTTAACAAGTGGTGCTGGGAAAACTGGTCAACCACTTGTGAAAGACTGAAACTAGAACACTTTCTAACACCATACACAAAAATAAAATTAAAATGGATTAAAGACCTAAATGTAAGACCAGAAACTATAAACCTCCTAGAGGAAAACATTGGCAGAACACTCTGACATAAATCACAGCAGGATCCTCTATGACCCACCTCCCAAAGTAATGGAAATAAAAGCAAAAATAAACAAATGGGACCTAATTAAACTTAAAAGCTTTTGCACAGCAAAGGAAACTATAAGTAAGGTGAAAAGACAGCCTTCAGAATGGGATAAAATAATAGCAAATGAAGCAACGGACAAACAATTAATCTCAAAAATATACAAGCAACTCCTGCAGCTCAATTCCAGAAAAATAAACGACCCAATCAAAAAATGGGCCAAAGAACTAAACAGACATTTCTCCAAAGAAAACATACAGATGGCTAACAAACACCTGAAAAGATGCTCAACATCACTCATTATCAGAGAAATGCAAATCAAAACCACAATGAGGTACCATCTCACACTGGCAGAACGGCTGCTATCAAAAAGTCTACAAACAATAAATGCTGGAGAGAGTGTGGAGAAAAGGGAACCCTCTTACACTGTTGGTGGGAATGCAAACTAGTACAGCCACTATGGAGAACAGTGTGGCGATTCCTTAAAAGACTGGAAATAGAACTGCCATACAACCCAGCAATCCCACTGCTGGGCATACACACCGAGGAAACCAGAATTGAAAGAAACACGTGTACCCCAATGTTCATCGCAGCACTGTTTATAATAGCCAGGACATGGAAGCAACCTAGATGTCCATCAGCAGATGAATGGATAATAAAGCTGTGGTACATATACACAATGGAATATTACTCAGCTATTGAAAAGAATACATTTGAATCAGTTCTAATGAGGTGGATGAAACCGGAGCCTATTATACAGAGTGAAGTAAGTCAGAAAGAAAAACACCAATACAGTATTTTAATGCATATACATGGAATTTAGAAAGATGGTAATGATAACCCTATTTGCAAGACAGCAAAAGAGACCAGATGTAAAGAACAGACTTTTGGATTCTATGGGAGAAGGCAAGAGTGGGATGATTTGAGAGAATAGCATTGAAACATGTATATTACCATATGTGAAATAGATCGCCAGTCCAGGTTCGAAGCATGAGACAAATGCTCAGGGCCAGGGCAATGGGATGACCCAGAGGGATGGGATGGGGAGGGAGGTGGGAGGGGTGTTCAGGATGGGGAACACATGTATACCCATGGCTGATCCATGTGAATGTATGGCAAAACCACTACAATATTGTAAAGTAATTAGCCTCCAATGACAATAAATAAATTAATTTAAAAAAAAACAAATAGAATATGAAAATAAACTTAAGTGAAGTACACAGGTAGGGTAAATAGTAAAACTGATATGCCTGCAGAAATGTTAAATGAGTTATGTAAATAGAGCAATAAATTCTCCAGTAAACTACTTCATATCACAAATATACTACAAAAAAGTATATTTAATAAATGGAAAGATGTTACAGGTACAGATAAAATGGGTATGATGTTAGAATTTTCATTGTTTTTTTTAAATGCTGGTAAGTCGCTTCAGTCGTGTCCGACTCTGTGCGACCCCATAGATGGCAGCTCACCAGGCTCCCCCATCCCTGGGGTTCTCCAGGCAAGAACACTGGAGTGGGTTGCCATTTCCTTCTCCAATGCATGAAAGTGAAAATGGAAAGTGAAGCCGCTCAGTCATGTCCGACTCGTAGCGACCCCAAGGACTGCAGCATACCAGGCTCCTCCGTCCATGGGATTTTCCAGGCAAGAGTACTGGAGTGGGGTGCCATTGCCTTCTCCAGTTTTTTTAAAATAAAGACCACTATTTCCTGTTACTTGCTGCTTAAAATATTTGCAGCATTAATAAATTGACATGTGTATAACAATGATAAATTTATTCTGGCAATCTTTATATTATATACTAAATTCATTCATCTCTTGCTTAAGGATTAAAAAGTTTCCACACAAAAAATAAGCATTGTTTCTCCCTTTTTAAAATCTGACTTGATTATGTGTAACCTTTCAACTCAGAGAGAACAAAGTTTCTTTCTAGGCTCCTTTAGACAGCAAGAATTAAAAACTTAATCCAATAAAATTCCAATCTGTGTAGAAAACCTACTACCACCCACTCCCATGAGATTATAGATTTTACTTTAATACTTTTTTGCCATATCTTGTGGCTTTTTGTCCCCTCTCCCAAAAGCATAAAAAATTTACAAGTCCTCTAAAGTGAATTTACACTGTTTTTTTCTTTATAGCATAATGTGCTCAGTAGTTCTTTGGGACCCCATTAGACTGTAGCCCACCAGGCTCCTCTGTTGATGGAATTCTCCAGGCAAGAATACTGGAGTGGGTTGATGATTCCCTTCTACAGGGGATCTTCCCTACCCAGGGGTTAAACTCGAGTCTCCTGCCTCTCCTGCATTGGCAGGTGGGTTCTCAACTGCTAAGCCACCAGGGAGTCCTTATAGCATAAATATATCACTAAATAACTCATTGTATATAAAATTATATTAATATTTATAAATGTATAATTTTATTATAAGAAATACAGGTTAAATGCATGCTATTTGAAATCTCAAAATAAATTTTAAAGAAAAACATATTCTAACTAAATTTAGATAACTTTCTCATTTTGGTATGTTGATTTTAAACATTTTAATTAAAATGAATTTTTAATTAAAAAACTAGAAGTGCTTGTTCTTACTTAAAAATGTACATGAAAATTTTTCTTTTGTAATCAAATATTCTTTTAAACTACAAGACAACAAAAATCATCCCTTTATAGGATTTCTGAGAACACATTTTGTCTGGGATTGTTTTAATCCTTTAGCAGTCTGTTACTTTTAAAAATAATAAACCACACTATATTGTACTGAAATATAATTTA
Organism: Giraffa tippelskirchi; assembly: GCF_054371585.1. Classification (NCBI taxonomy): domain Eukaryota; kingdom Metazoa; phylum Chordata; class Mammalia; order Artiodactyla; family Giraffidae; genus Giraffa; species Giraffa tippelskirchi. The sequence goes on from NC_137275.1 coordinate 101,854,019, forward strand.
TTATTTCTTTCTTTGTTCAGTTGCTCAGTCATGCCCAACTCTTTGTGACCCCATAGACTGCAGCACACCAGGCTTCCTTGTCCTTTATTATCTCCTGAATTTGCTCAAACTCATGTACATTGAGTCAGTGATGTCATCCAACCATCTCATCTTCTGTCACCCCCTTCTCCTCCTGCCCTCAATCATTCCAGCATCAGGGTCTTTTCCAATGAGTCAGTTCTTCACATCAGGTGGCCAAAGTATTGGAGCTTCAGCTTTAGCATTAGTCCTTCCAATGAATATTCAGGATTAATTTCTTTCAGGATTGAATGGTTTGATCTCCTTGCTGTCCAAGGGACTCTCAAGAGTCTTCTCCAGAACCACAGTTCAAAAGCATCAATTCTTTGGTGCTCAACCTTCTTTATGGTCCAACTCTCACATCCATACATGACTACTGGAAAAACCACAGCTTTGACTATATGGACCTTTGTTGGCAAAATTATCTCTCTGCTTTTTAATACGCTGTTTAGGTTTGTCATAGTTCTTCTTTCAAGGACAAGTGTCTTTTAATTTCAAGGCTGCAGTCACCATTCACAGTGATTTAGGAGCACAGGAAAATAAAATCTGTCACTGCTTCCACTTTTTTCCCTTCTATTTTCCATGAAGTGATGGGACTAGATACCATGATCTTAGCTTTTTGAGTTTTAAGCCAGCCCTGTTCATTCTCCTCTTACACACTCATCAAGAGGCTCTCTAGTTCCTCTTCCCTTTCTGCCATTAGAGTAGTATTATCTGAATATCTGAGGTTGTTGATGTTTCTCCTGGCAATCTTGATTCTTGTTTGTGAATCATCCAGTCTGACATTTAGCATGATGTACTCTGCATATAAGTTAAATAAACAGACTGACAATATACAACCTTGTCGTATTCCTTTCCCAGTTTTGAACCAGTCCGTGGTTCCATTCTGGAACCGTGGTTCCAGTCTGGTTCTAATTGACCTGCGTACAGGTATCTCAGGAGACAAGTAAGGTGGTCTGCTATTTCCATCTCTTTAAGAATTTTCCACATTTTCTTATGATTGACACAGCAGCGGGGTCTCTGCTTCTGTTAGGCCCATACCGTTTGTGTCCTTTATTGAGCCCATCTTTGCATGAAATGATCCCTTGTATCTCTAATTATGTTGAAGAGATCTCTAGTCTTTCCCATTCTATTGTTTTCCTCTATTTCTTTGCATTGTTCAATTAAGAAGGCTTTCTTATCTCTCCTTACTATTCTTTGGAACTCTACATTCAGTGGGGTATATCTTTCCCTTTCTCCTTTGCCTTTTGCTTCTCTTCTTTTCTCAGCTATTTGTAAGTCCTCTTCAGACAACCACTTTGCCTTCTTGCATTTCTTTTTCTTTGGAGTGGTTTTGGTCACTGCCTTCTGTATAACGTTATGAACCTCCATCCGTAGTTCTTCAGGCACTCTGTCTTCCAGACTAACCCCTTTAATCCATTAGCCACCTCCACTGTATAAACATAAGGGATTTGATTTAGGTCATACCTGAATGGTCTAGTGGTTTTCCCTACTTTCTGAAATTTAAGATGGAATTTTGCAATAAGGAGCTCAAGATCTGAGCCACACTCAGCTCCAGGTCTTGTTTTTGCTGACTGTATAGAGCTTATTCATCTTCAGCTGCAAAGAATATAATCAATCTGACTTCCCTCTTGCTGCTGCTGCTGCTGCTAAGTCACTTCAGTCGTGTCCGACTCTGTGCGACCCCATAGACGGCAGCCCACCAGGCTCCGCCGTCCCTGGGATTCTCCAGGCAAGAATACTGGAGTGGGTTGCCATTTCCTTCTCCAGTGCATGAAAGGGAAAAGTGAGAGTGAAGTCGCTCAGTCGTGTCCGACTCTTAGTGACCCCATGGACTGTAGCCTACCAGGCTCCTCCGTCCATGGGATTTTCCAGGCAAGAGTACTGGAGTGGGGTGCCACTGCCTTCTCCGGATTTCCCTCTTAGTAGTGTATAATTTGCATGGCAAGAAATGTGTCTCTTAATCAACCTTGTATTGCCATTGTCTGGAACACACTAGGTAGACAAGCCTATCATAGTTCCTTGAACTAAATTGCAATATTGTTATATTATAGTGATGTCCATTCATGTGACTATTTCTTCTTTTTTTGTTTGTTATTATGGAAAATTTCAAATAAAATAATACCTCCATCCTCCCCTCACCATGTTTAAAAATTATCAGTTCATGGCAATCATTTTTATCTATATTCTCATCCACTAACTCTACCAATTTTATTTTAAACCAAATCCCTGAATGATATTACTTCCTTTTAAAATGTATGAATGCTTAAAGCTAAGAATTTTTTAAAACATAACCACAGCACCATTATCACACCAAAAATAATTTATTATTTATTCCTTAATGTCATCCAATATCCAGTCAGTAAGAATGATTATTTCTTCTATTTGCCCCAAACTATATTCAGCAATGTTGCTGCTGCTGCTAAGTCGCTTCAGTCGTGTCCTACTCTGTGCAACCCCATAGACGGCAGCCCACCAGGCTCCTCTGTCCACGGGATTCTCCAGGCATGAATACTGGAGTGGGGTGCCATTTCCTTCTCCAATATTTAGCAATATACACTAAGATTACTACTAGTACACCTAGAAGAAACTCTCAGTTCTAAGAAAGATTTTAAGTAAAATGTAAAACAAAAAATATCACTAACGTAGAATATCAGAGTACAGGGAAAATACATTTCATTTGATTTTTTATGAGATAACACAAAGAAAATAGTGCTATTTATATTTGAATTCCCATGGTGTCTCTGCTTCGTTTAGAAAAACTAAACCCCTCACAGAGCACACGTGCTCTAGAGTGTGAGCTCACACCTTTCCATTCTCTGATCAAAGGATAAAATTTTCCTTTGTTTATGAATCTAAATAAATAAATAAACAAAATCTTCACAAAATTATTAACCTGTAAAAAGCTTCACTGTTATGCTTAAGTACTCCAGGATCAGACAGCTCAGTGGTTACAGAACATTGGTTGGGTCACAGCTATTTCCTCATCTATAAAGAGATTAAATATCATCTCCCACTCAAAACTATTGAGTTAATGAAAACAAAGCATCCAGTGGAGTTCCTGACACTTTATAAATCCTAAACAAATGATCACAGTTGTTTATTGGTGTTGTTTTAAAGAGAAAATACAGACAGTACAGATGGTTGAACTTTCTTTACTTTATGATCTGAATTCTAAAGGATTTTTTAAGCACATTAAGGAACAGAGTTGGAAAATTCTTATTTGCAGAGGCTTCTTAACAGTACATAGAAATTTTAAAACTTCTACTGAAGGCTACTCCTTAGTTAATTCTGAAAGACCAAAACTATCTAATAGTTTTTCATAACTTCCAAGGTTACAAAAAACTACTAGTATGTTTTGAATATAAAAGAGTACTAAACTATCATCTGACTCATTTTCTCATTAAACATATTTTTTTAAAAATATACTATTACAGAAAGACTTTGGGTTAATAGTGTTTCCTTAAAATCTATCTGTGTCCAATTTATAATCTACCTTAACACAAAATGGGATTTTGAAGTCAAGAAGGGGAAAATCTATTCCCCTTGCACTTTCAAGGAGAGAGAAGTGACATGGACCATTGGCACAGTACACTTGGAGAGGTAAGTAGCATCAAAGTGGATATGAAGAAAGACCTTCATATTTAAGGTCTTTAAATATGTTTAAATTTTAATACAAACAAGGAGAGTTCAGTCTTTCACATGAGCTCTTTGTCCAGGCCTCCACCAGGTGCTGTGAAAAAGATAGGCAGGGAGGAGACTGCAAGAGACTCCTCAGTGACAGAGAGGTACAAACCCAACCCCATCTCTAAAGCTTTCTCTCACACAAAGCAAAAGCCTTAAGCAACTGGGAGACAAGTTATAAACCATCCATCCCCAGGGTCCCGGCAAAGACAAAATGCCTCAGGGGGGAGGGCAGAAAGAACAGCTATTTGTCCCAGGAGGCGGGTAGGACACTTGGTCATGCTTAGGGTCATAGAGTGATAGAAAGCTGAAATCTGCTAACATTGGGGCGGCAAGAAGGAAACCCTCTCCCACCCAAGACCATCCAACTCCAGGTATGTGCACGGCACACACACATGCACAAATACACACACGGAGAGAATGAAGAATTTGGCTCTCATGTGAGGCAGGGAAAGAAATGCTGAGAAATTCTATTCCAGAATCCAAAGTACATAGGATCTGCTGAAGACTGGAGCTGGACCAGGATAGGTGAGTAACAAGCAACAAGAGTCTCTTATCGGAGGCTGGCAAGAGGATGGAGAGAAAGCTCACTGTAGCACATGTGTGCAGGTCTTCTCACCATGAGGAGTGGACCAGAAACATGGAAAACCCAGCCAGTATCCCAAATCCAACGCTTAACACAAGGTAGTAGTGGTTCATTCCTGGAAGAATCTGAAGTCTGTAGAGCACTAAATTTGATTATAGCAACAGTAAAACCAAAACCCAGTTTAATTACTGACTGATGGGTCCAGTCTTCAAAAGAAATGACCAGAGAGGAGAGGAAGGGATGACCATTTCAAGAAGAAATGTTATTTATTATAATACATACCCAAAAAAAAGGGGAGGGAAATAAAACAATCAAGAGAGAAAATGTTTAACAGAAAAGGATTCAGAGATGACCAAGATGTTAGAACTAATAGTCTTTAAAATAACTATGCTTATTATATAAAAATGTAAAGTAATGGTAAAGATGACAAAATTCCCATAAAATAAACAGGAAAATTTAGCAGAAAATGGAAACAATGTCAAATGGAAATGCTAGAAATAAAAACATGATATTAACAAATGAATTCTCTGGATGACTTTCTAATCAGATTGGACAAGGCTAAGGAAAGAATCAATAAAATTAAAGGCAGGTTGCTGGAGTCCAGCTCCAGCAGCCAGGGAATCGCCCTGAAGGGATGAGCGGTGTTGGCAGAGAATGATGCAGCCTCTGACTCAAAGTGTGGAACTCCATGTTTATTTTAAGCATCAGGTTTTCTTTTATACTTTTACAAAAGCATTAGGTCAGAGGTTTGACATCTTCAGTTTCCCCTCACCCAGATTTACTGTCTCCATAAATCATTGTTGTCCTTCAGAGTTCCCTCTTATGTGTCCTTGTGATTACATTGTAACTCAAGTTTGTCTCTGGGCTGTATACCACATTCCTCAGTTTATTTCTTATCTTTCTAAATCCTGCTATCCCCTAGTAACTTAAGCTCATTATCTCCTAAAAAGGCTTCTAGCTATTAGTATCTCTAAAATTCCTAGTCTCTATAAGCTATAGTAAAATATGCCAACACTACAACATACCTTAAACTTTTTGCTTCTAACTATTCTTAATTATTCCTAAACCCTAAACTCAGCAAACTTCTTTTGCCATAAACATTTCCATCACAACCAGGTCTCAATAACAATTTTCCCACGGCCTCAAGCTGCGGCCTATGTGCTCATCCTGGAACATTCTTCGTAAAGGTCCTTGAACAAATGTAACTTTATGGATTATTTCCTGGGCAACTGCAGAACGCTTTGTGCTTTCTCATGCAAGAACAATAAGCACCTTAACATTCTTTCCAGACAACTCAACCGAAGGAAGGAAAGGACAAGTCAGAATCACAAGACCTAACTCCTTCATCCCGGCCCGTGCCTGCGGGATGAGGAGAGGGGGTTGGGGCTGTGCCTCCATTTTGTCGGTAATGCCTAACGCGGCTCCCAACAGCAGGTCAATGGAATTTATCCAAACATAAAGAGAAAAAGAATACCAAAACAGAACAAAACACTCAAGAGTTGTGGGACAATAACAGTTAGTTCAATAAATGTACCGTTAGGTTCTAGGAGGACAAAATACATAGAATGGGGCAGGAGGAATATTTGAAGAGATAATAGCAAAGAAATTTTTTTTAAATTAATGAAACACAGCAAACAAACCACTGATCTAAGAAATTCAGAGAAACCCAAGCTGAATATATATATATATATGTGTGTGTGTGTGTGTGTGTGTATTTAAATTAGAAACAGCCTAATGAAACTGTTTTTTTAAATACATATAAAAAGAAAATCATGAAAGCAACCAAATAATAAAGAAATGTTACCTCAAATAAACAAAGTATTCAGCAGACTTCTTGTCAAAAATAGTGCAAAACCAGTCAACAATGAAATACTGAAAGAAAAAAACTGTCAAAACAGAAATCTTAACTCAAAAAAAAAATCTTACAGAAATAAAAGCAAAATAAAGACTTTTCAGTGAAACAAAAGTGAATAAAATGTATTATCAGGAGACCTGCACTATAAGAATTGCTCAAGTTAATTTCTTAGGCAACAGGTTTGATACAACATTAAAATTTTTATTTACATAAAGAGCTACAAAGTGGTAAAAAATAAATGAGGGTAAATTTTTAAAACCACTTTTATCTGATGTTTAAGTCTCCTTTAAAAATAATTTACAATTGCCAAGGTATGGGAACAACCTAAGTTTTGTCAACATATGAATGGATAAAGAAGATATGGTATATATATATACGATGGAATATTACTCAGCTGGAAAAAAAGACTGAAATTTTATCATTTGCAGCAGCGTGCATGAACTTGGCATGTGCTAAATGAAATAAGTCAGACAGAGAAAGACAAAAACTGTATAATATCACTTATATGTGGAATCTAAAAAACTACAAAAACTAGTGAATAAAACACAAAATAAGCAGACCCACAAGCATAGAGAACAAGCTAGCAGTTACCAGTGGGGTGGAGAGAGAGAAGGAGGGAGAGGAAATATAAGGGTAGACGAAAGAAAAGAGTTATTATGGAATTATATGAAATCACCTGTGTGAAACTTTTAAAAATTGTAAAGCATATATAATTTAAAGGATCTTTGATTCAATACAAAATTTTTAAGTAATTCTCTAAAATTAAAATAGTAACAATGTACTGTGAAATTTACAGAAATGTAGAAGTGAAATCAATGACAAAATGATCACAAATGAGGAACACGGAGCAAGGGGAAAAGTTATGCAAATGAATATACAATCATAAACTATAATAAGCACATGAAGGAAAGAAACATTTAGAGGCTTTTCCATAAGCTGTCATTTGTGCTTTTACAGAACATGATAAGAATTTTGAACTATATTTCAAGAGCATGGAAAATCAAGAAATGATAAGCTAGGAGTATCATAATATTTTTATTTTAAAGAGGTCACTTTAACTAAAGATTTGCTTGTTAGGAGGAAAATGGATTCAAGAACATTTGGGAGGCTATTGGACTTCCCTGGTGGCTCAGAGGTTAAAGCGTCTGCCTCCAATGCAGGAGACCCAGGTTCGATCCCTGGGTCAGGAAGATTCCCTGGAGAAGGAAATGGCAACCCACTCCAGTATTCTTGCCTGGAGAATCCCATGGACGGAGGAGCCTGGTAGGCTACAGTTCATGGGGTCGCAAAGAGTCGGACACGACTGAGCAACTTCACTTTCTTTCACTTTCACCAGTGTTAAGAGCCAACCATAGAGTTTTGGCCTAGAATGGATACAAAGCAGAGGGGGCGATGTAGAGTGATTTGAGAGACGGTTAGGAGCTAAAACCAATGCTCCTTAGTGACGGAGAGAAAAGAACACTGAAGATCATGCACAACTCTTCTGGAGACACACAGGTAATTTCCTAGGAAAAGAAAGTTAAGAGAATATTTGGGAAAAATAAAATGGATCCATATAAAAATTTCTGAGGCTCTATAACTGAATCACTTTGCTGTATACCTGAACCCTTATAAACCAATTATACTTCAATTTTAAAATGTCAAAAAACACATTATTTCCATATCTGAAAAACATATTTTTATGTCTATAGTATTGATATAATAACATTTTAAAAAACATTTTATTTTGTATTAGGGTATAACCCCCATACAATGTTGCGATATGAAGAGTTTCAGATGAACAGTGAAAGGACTCAGCCAAACTCCCCTCCATTCCAGGCTGACACATAACATTGAGCAGAGTTCCATGTGCTATGCAGTGGGGCATTATGGGTTATCTGTTTTAAATATAGCAGTGATACAATAACATTTAACCAGATGACTTGAATGCTAATAAATTTTAGTGAAAATTTTTTAAAAGTTTCTGGGGCCTACATATGAAAATACAGAATGCTTTATAACATAGTTTTTTTCCAATGCAAATAGAAAATTGGTATTGTAATTTGTATGATATCACTTATATGTAGAATTATAAGTATATAAAATATCTACACTATGGTGTAGGTATTTTAAATATTTCAATTCCTTGCCTTCTAGGCTGAGCACTGGTTTTTTGTGCTGAGCCAAACCACCATTTATGAAAGCAGGTGAAGGTTATAGGATTATAAGAATATCTGTGTGAAGACATTCATTAAACTCATTTTTTCACAGTATGCTTCTGTTAGCCTATTAATGACAAATTAGCACACCACAGCATTGGTTTGTACAACTGCAAAATTTGTAACTTATAAAATATTTAACTTGCTGTATGGTTATTGTTGCTTTTTATTCCAAAATGCCTTGGATAAAGAGGAATTTAATTATTCATACTGCTTTACTAGGAGTTCATTTCTGTCAGATCTTTTAAAACAGAGAAACCAAAAATTCTGAGACATAGAAACTTCTTTGGCACTCACAACTTTATGGAATGTTTTCTCTTAAATTCTTTAAACTATATTCCACAAATTATAGTTCCAAATTACACAGAAATAATGAATACCAATAAGAAAAGGTGATCAATGTTCCTTATGTCTAAACAAGCTTCATCATAAATAAGAATACTAAGACAAAGATAAGAGTAGGAAAAGTATTTTTCTTTGAATATTTAACTCAAAGATTATACTAATTTTCAAAAATTATGAAAATAGTGAATTTCAAACTCTAAAGATATATTTTAAAACATTTCTTCTTCTGGTTCAATGAGAAAGGATAAAAAAAACATACATCATTTCCCCTTTCCCTACAGTCCTGCTGAAATATCAGAAAAGTGCATGAAGAATACAGCATGTCTCCAAAAGCTCTGGATTTGGAGAAGATGCCACAGAGATCACAGTTCCTCTGTCCAGTGACTCCCCAGAAGAATGCCAAGCTTGTTATTCCCCAGGATGGGGAGCAAAAAGTGGGCCATGCAGTGATTATCAAGGTTACTTTAAAGAGCAGATTAGAACACTTCCAGATGCTGTGATTAGAACACTGTCCAGCGGTACCCAAATCCTCCCACTCATCTCACAAGAGTCACCACTGAGCCTGGCTCTTTTGTTTCTAGCTTACAGGTTCAGGATGTCATAAATCATGAAAAGAAAATGGTAATCTTTATTTTCCTAGGAAATTGACCTCATCTAGATTTTCAAACTTGCTGTATTGAATTATACCTAGCACTCACTGGTAAACTTTTAAAATACTTTTGTTACGTGTACATATATATGCTTTGACAATTCTAATGTCCTAAATTTATATATCTCCAGCCTAGAATACTGGAATGGGTAGCCATTTCCTTCTGCAGGGGATCTTCCCAACCCAGGGATTGAACCTGGGTTGCAGGCAGATTCTTTACCATGTGAGCCACCAGGAAAGCTCGAATTTATTTTTCCCTCTCTCTCTTTTTTTTTTTTTTTGGTCACACTAGGCAAGTTATTTTACTTAGAGTGTTCAAAGAATCAGCCCTTGATATAAGTTATCACAAAGGCCTGCTTATTTAACTCACCGAGTATTTCTCAGGAACTTCCTCTTCTCTTCATCCTCATCATTATCACACTTGTCCAGACCACCCTCATCCTTTGCCTGGCAACTGTGAAATCTGCCTAACATCTCCCTCTAGCCTTCCTCCAATCCATTCTCCACCTTGCAGGTGAAGCGACCTTCACAATAACAAATTTAACTCCATCTCCACCCCTGCTTACAACATTCAATGAGTGCCAATTGTGTACCCACAGGAAGAAGGCAAACTCTAACACAGCCTACAAAGTTCTGTTCAGCCAGCTCCCCCAACGGCCTCTGATCCCTGGCCTCATCCTACCCCATGCACCTCTTCCTGCTTCATCCACGCTAGATTTCTTTCAGTCACTTATACTATCTTGCTCCCTTATCTCAGCAGACACCTGCAGTGTCCGTCCTCTGTGGCTGACCACCATCCCATGCTGGTCCTGCCTCTGCAGTTAGATGAAGCCTCATATTATAGCTCCACCACTGTGTCCTCTGAAAACTTTTCCTGAGCTCTCTCACTAGGTCAAAGCTGCTAAGGATACTCTTTCTTGGTACCATGTACTTCTTCCTATCATGAGTCACAATCACAGCTTTACATTCTTGGTGGGGTGATTTAGTCCTCTCTCTTTGCCTCACTGGAGGGTAAACTTTATAAGGGCAAGCTCCCACTAATATGTCTTCCACTTTCCCCCTGGACTTAGTAGAGGACCTGGCACACAGTGGACACACAATACAGGTTTGTTAAATTAATGAAAAATGTTAACAAACCTGTGAAACTGCATGGTATGGATGGTGAAAGTTTTGCATGTGAAAATAAATATTTTTCAGCTCTTCAGTATTTCTCCAAGTAAATTCCTCTCCCTCTTTTTCCTCTGCTTTCTTTTTCTGGCACTCCTAATACATATATATTTTTTTAATGTCTTAGGATTCATTCTCTAAATTTCTTATCTTTTCCCTACAATTTTAGATCTCTTTATATTTTGGTTACCTTCTGGAGGTTAATTTGACTTTATCTTCCTAATAATAGAGTTTATTTTGATTGCCATATAGTTTCAGATGGTATGCTCTGAATATCCCTGTGAGTTTTAACATTTTTTACGAGTAAGTATTATATCCTTTGAAGTTTTCTTCTACTATCTGCATTTTCTCTGAGTTTCACTGTCAGTTGATTTGGTTTTGGTTTCAGTATTTTATGTTGGAGGCATCTCTCAAATGTTTAGCTATTATATTTGATTTATTCATATTTAAGGGATAAGAGCCGGCAGATTCAAAGTTTTACACGCGTGGGTGCATTTTGTTTAGTGGAACCCAGCCAGTTTGCTGAGATAGCCACAGAGGTAAGTAATCATGTATCTTTTCTGAGGAGCTACGCCATTTCACCAGGGAAAAATCTGTTGAGTAACTTTAATCTACCAGCAATACTGTGCCAAGAAATACAAATCTAAAAGACACAAGAGGTCTGGGTGGTCTCACCACTCAATATGTGGGCTTTTAATAAGCTTCTCTTTTTGGTATGGCACCTCTAGCTGCTATTCCTGCTGTCCCTGGCCTATGGTCTCTTGGTTCAATTTCCCCATATGAGAAATCTCCAGACTCCTGCCAAAACCAGTGAGGGATGGGTTTCTAACTGCACAGGATATAGGAAGGAATAAGTGTCTAATTGATCTTCTTGGACTCCTAAACAATCCGTTGGTTTCAATAATCAGTCCCTACCTTTGGAAATCACCACTAACTTTCGGAGCAAAGAAAATGTTAGGAGTAATAACATAATTTTTCTAATTATTTTATTCTGAGACTGAAAGTGACTTTATGATCAGTAGTCATTGAATGGGACTCTTTTCTCTCCAGTCCTGCAATCACTAGCTTTTTCACAACTGGTATACATAGTACTTCACACTATAACTCAGCTATTTCTCTGACAATAGAAACAATATATGCATTTAGGTTTTGGAAACCTAAAAATTAAAACTACTCTAGCTAGGATTTTGTTTTTTCCTTGAGAATCAACATGAATCATTGAGGAAAAATAAATTAGGAACAAAAAGACCTATGTATCAGTTCCAGCTCTCTCATAAACTAGTTCTGTATCTTTTAACAATGCACTCAACTACCCTGACATTAGTTTTTTGATCTGCAAAATGCTAAGACTGGATTAGGGATCTCTAAAATCCTTTCTAACATTACAGGATGATTAAAGTAATGTGCTTGTATGCTGAATAGAACAGAATAATAGACAAAAGCACTGCTGTACTTTACCAACCCTTTATGGAGCTTTACTCTCTAACACTTTTAGTAATTAATTGCCAAGATTAATGACAAAGTTATCTAAAAATAAAAATACCATAACATACTCATTATCAGAATCAAGGATACTAAACTTGCAAAAACTGAGAGCCTTTAATTTCTGGCTTTCTATAATTAACAATTTGGTTTTTTTGTTTTTTTTAATACTGACAGGGCATTTGTGAAAAGCAGGGTTAGGTTTCTTCCTACAAATGTAGATAATTTCTTATATTTATACAGTTCTTTACAGTTTTCAAAGCATTTTTACCTGCATTTTCCATCTAATGGACACAATGATCTCAATGAAATCAGCGTTAACAGGCACTGGTGTTATCCTCATTTCCAAAGAACATTATGAAGAGCCCCTAAATGTCACAAAACAGTCGTATCCAACTCTTTTGTGACCCCTTGGACTGTAGCCTGCCAGGCTCCTATGCCCATGGTATTTTCCAGGCAAGATATTGGAATGGGTTACCATTTCCTTCTCCAGAGGATCTTCCCAACCCAGGGAGCGAATTCACATCTCCTGCATTGGCAGGAGGATTCTTTACCACCGAGCCACCTAAGAAGCCAAAGAGACAATAAGCAAAATCAGGACTTCTCACTTCAAGCCTAATTTCCATATCTTGTGCTGCTTTCCCAGAAAGGCCCTGGAAGGTAAGCATGCATCCTTATACATAGAGATATCTGAGTGGTTTATTAAAGACCCAAATTAACCAGAGATTATGAACTAGTAAGCACTGGATCCAATGTCTCACCATCTTCATTCTCAGTATGACTTTTAGAGTTCAAGAGTAACTTTCACTTCACAACCAAAATTAGCAAGTTCAATTATACTTTTCTGTGTTGGTAGAAGTCAAGTCAATGTAGTATGTGTCTAAACTTTGTTCCACCAAACTCAGGACACAAAGCAACATTTAGGTTTAGTTACATCTGCCACACAAAACAACAATACACCCTTCTCTTTTTATAACTTCCTAATGTCCCAAGCCTTACAGGGTCACTGAGCTCTTGTTAGGTAGGGTGCTTCCTACAGATCTGTAATCCATTCAAAAATATTTTCATGGCACTGGTGTGCATCCCTCTACACCATCAACCACTCCCCTTTCTAGAACTGAAGGACCATACCCTTTGTTCCCTCAATTACTTCCATTAGTCTTTAGAAGCACACACTAATCTTCTTTAACTGTCTATAATGAATGTCCAATGTGACATCACCTACATTCCTAACAGACATGACCCCTGTACCCAGAGCAAAGTTCTTATTTCTCCCAAGAATGAGTCATTGGAGAATATGTTCCTCCTCAGGAGCTTAAGTTGTCAATGTCAGTGAGATTCATTTTGATCCAGAATTCACTGAGGCAAGCAATGAACTGAAACAGATCATTTAATCTTGCCTCTCATGAATAATCCCCAACTGTGACTTAGATCTTTAAAAAAAAAAAAAAAAAGTCTGTTTATAATCATATGGAAAGTAATAGATAAAATTATAAATTACAAATTTAAATTTTCACCCTGTGAGACTGCCTGACAATATAAGGAATTTATTGGCTTATGTAACTGAACTGTCTAGAAACATGACTGATAAAGTGACTGGATACAGTGACTCCAAGATTATCACCCAGGATCAGTTCCTCTCCAAGTCTCCACTCTGGTTCTGTAGTAAAAGCATCAGCCTCAGCTCCACACAGTGACTGGCCATAGTATATCCCACGTTGATGGTGTGTGTTAGTCTCTTAGTCCTGTGCAACTCTTTGTGACCCCATGGACTGTAGCCTTCCAGGCTCCTCTGTCCATGAAATTCTCCAGGCAAGAATACTGGAGTGGGCTGCCATTTCCTTCTCCAACCTTGATGGTAGTAAAGTCCTTTTGAATTTATAAAATTCATATCCTTGTGTCTTAGCAGAAGTTTCCTTCCATCTCACTGGCTCTGTCTGGGTTACTTACCCATCCCTCAGTGGATCTCTGTTGGCAGTAATCTGGCCACTCCTGAGATCAATTCCACCACCCTCAAATCTACTGAATTAGATTAGTATTTTTCAAATTGTAAATAACATCTCATTTGTGGACCATACACTCATTACAATGGACTGTAAGCAATTTTTTCAAATAGACTAATATAGAACAGAAATAAAAACATCAGAGTGCATTACCATTAGTAATATTTTTTGTTGAAACTTGATTAGTTTTATATAAATACAAATGTGTTTCATAGGTTGTGATGTAATTTTTTTTTCTGTGAACTACAGTGGAAAAATTGAAAGTTAGAATAAGACAAATTTGTATCTTTCCCAGGAAAATCAAGGTGTTGATTGGAAATGGATGCTGGACAGCAAGCAGCTGAAAGATAAATATATACTATATGTCATTTACTTGTTGACTTATCATCTTCATAATATGCAAAATATTTGCTTTTTTAAACTATAGTTTACTAGAGTTAGAGAATTTGACAAGTTTTCTGAGAGTTTGGGAAAGCAATATTTTTTAAAGGCCGCTTAAATCTTTCATCTGTGTCACCCTGAACAAGAGGTATATTTCCCCATCTAATAAACTTATTCCACTTGTGCTGTGAAGTCAGCGTGACCTTTAGCTCTAAAGCTCTGTGTGCTCAAATTTCAAGTTATTTTGTGATAGTCCTGTCTTTTTTATTCACGAAGGTTGCTTTAATTTTAATCTAGAGACTTCCCTCCAATCAGTCTCTGGATGGCATCTGTGTGTGTAAAGAAGAAATGACGTGACAGAGAGAGGACAGGACCAGAAATCAGAGTCCAGAAACCAGCCCAGTCCCAACCAGTCCCAGCAGCCAGGGTCTTCTCATTCTCTGTGGCTCAGTTCCTTGAAACATTTAACATTTTTAAACGGTGAAGTTCACCTCTAGGAGAACTTCCATCTTTACATGACTCATTTGAGTGATACGAAGTTGGATAGGGTTTTTCAGGTGTTCAGGAAAAAGATATGTACCAACTTTTATTTCTGCATCACCAGATCATAACACAATAGGAGTAAAAAAGTCTCCTAATGAATGGACAAAAAGGAACATCAGCTAAGGTGTTATGTTTACTAAGTGAGTGAACAGGTGTTGGATATCTAGCACTTTGTCTGGGTCTTTAACTTCTCAAGAGGAAAGAAATATCAATAAATACCTGGTAAGCAATGTTTAATTTCATCAGTAACAAAAGAAATACAATATAACATGATGATATACTATCATATCATTAGATATTATAACATTAGAAACTGTATCTTTAGAAACAAGAAAAATCAGTACAAACGGAGTAACTGGAAAAATTTTCATATATCATATATCAGTCTTCTACAGAGAAAGCCTTGTCTCCTCCACTGGCCCCTAAATAAAGCAAAGTATAAACCTACCATATATTTCCAAAATCCTCAGAAGTTTTTGGAAGGAAAACATGGTGTTTGTAAGAATATTACACATACATATATACAAATTTTCATTATATTACTTGATGGTGTAATCATTCTAGGAAGAACTGCCCTCCAACTCTGCAGCTAATAAACTATTCCTTGCTAGAACAATCCTTATGGACCACTGGACCACCTGCAGCTGTGACTGGAGAAGCCCCCACTGCTCTACACCCTGTTTGTGTCTGTCACATGTCAGATTTCCCCAGGAAGAAAATGCTGAGGCAGAGTTTAGTGTGTGAGGCAGTTATTAGGAATTGCTCAGGTTCAGTATCTGTGAAAGGAGGAAAGAAAAATCAGAACTAGACAAAAGGAGAAGCTGAGCATCAATGTAATCTCAGTGGAGGCTTAACCAACTCTCTGGGAAGTTGTAAAGCTGAAACGATCCTTCAGAGTTGGCCTGAGATAAGCAGAGAAGGCCAACATTTTTTTATATCCCATGTAGATTAGTCATTATTGGAGTGTGACCTTGGCTGAGTTACTTCTCAGCAGAAGCGTATTCTGTAGAGAGATGACAGCTGAGGTCTTTCTGCCAACAGCACTCCTAGCAACCAGGGAAGTAAATCCTTCAGCCCTAAAGTGGAAATCTGGGTGGCTTATCACAGTGTCCACCACATGGCCCACGTCAATAATGTTGCATCAGTCCAATACCCTCAGGAAACCCCAGCACAGGGTGGTGCTGTTCCTCTCTATTCACACTCCCCATCTTCATTGATTCTGCTATTCAAAGACCCCAGGATATACCCTCCACTGAGAAGAGAGGCAGGGATATGAGAAGACTTCATATAAAAGTCCCATTCAAATCAGAAATCTGTTGTCTGGACATCTCCAGCCACAGTCTGGTCTGTGTGCCGATGACACTGTTTTGCCTCCCCACTTTCCCAGTGCATGATGTTGCAATGGCTCCATGTTCCCCTGGGACAGCAGCATAACTGCTTCTCTTTCTAACTATCTGTCTTAATCCATTCGATCTACAACCACAAGACACCATAGAGCAGGCGGCTCACAGACAGCAGAAATTTCTCAGTTATGTGGAGGCTGAAAAGTCCAAGGTCAGGGTGCCTGCATGGTTTCTTGGTTCCCGGCTAATGCCTCTTCATGGTGTTCTCATGTGGCAGAAGGGTCAGGGGTCTTGGTGGGGTCTCTTTTGTAAGAACACTAATTCTATCATGAGGACTCCACCCTCATCATCAAGCATGTCTCAGGAGCACCACCTCCTAACACCATCACAGCTGGCATTAGGATTTTAACATATGAATTTGGGGGAGAGGGGAATGCAAACATTCAGACCATAGCACTATAGACCGGAAAGCAAGAGAAATCCAGAAAACACAGAACTAAAGTGCGCCTTCCCACTGCTCTGAGACAGTGCTTCTGCTGCTGTGCTCTATCCTTACAAGATCTAAAAACGAGGAAGGCCCAAGATCCTTTCCAGAGAAAATGTGTGTTTCCCGTTTCCCCCACACCCATATTCCCACCTATTCCTACAGGGAACACTCAGTGGTACTCAGCTTGACCTTCCTCCTACAGGGCTCACATTCCCTTCCAGCCCACCCAAATCTCAATGTGGGATGTGCAGGCTTCCCCTCTCCCACTCTGGACCCTGTGAGGAAACACTTTCAGAGTAAATGCCATTGCCACAACGTGAAGGCCAAGACTGCAATTGGATATTAGGGCCATATAAGATCAGTCTCCTACAGGTGGGACTGGAAGCTTCAAAAGATTCAAAAAGGATGCATCTTATAAACACTCACACACACAATTGCAAAGACAAGCCTTTTACAGAAATGTGCAACATCGTTCTTTCAGGATTTCAAGATACCAAGTCTGGCAAACTGGGGAACAGATGTTAAAGAGGTTGCCAGTCTGGTTGCCTTTGTAGACCTGCAGCAAAGAAGGAAAAGGCTTCAGCTACTATTTTTCTCACTATGGCGAAATGAATCAGGTCTGGGGTAAAAGCCCAGCTTTTCAATTAATAAGCTGTGCCGATGTATTGAGATTTACTTTGCCTCTCAACCTCAGTTTCCTGTTGGCAAATGGGAGAAAATATCATTACCCTGTAGGGTTTTTGTAAAGATTTAATGAATAAATAAATAAATCTCACCCCAATATGGTATGTGGCAGATGGCTAAACACTCAGAAAATAAGAGCTGTGATTATCACTTCATGTGGAATTTGATGAGGCTTGTCCTCTCCAAGGAGCAAGCTATACCTTTGTAAACAAGAACGTTTAGATTTCTTCTCCTGCATCTATTTTCTTGGCTCTTTTTCACTATTGAATAAGGTGTTTGAAAAGATCAGAATTTCTCAGTTGCATTAAGAAAAAAATTAGTCAGAATCCAAGTCCACACAAGTTGTCAGGCAGGCAAGTGCCCATTAAGGGGAGCAGCGTAGGAGGCCAGGACTTAGGCAAATTTTTCAATGCTGGCCATTAAACCTGTGCAAGCTCTAAATCTTATGTGGAAAGAGAAGTAAGGATGAGATAATACAAGTCAGGATATCAAATCTCTCATAACTTTAGTTATTACTTCTCTTTATCACTATAACTAGCATTTCATCCGAGGAGAATATTTCTCACCAATGAAAACGGGTTTCCAAACAAGGGAGCAGGAGTGGGTCTTGGTCCAGGACGTGCCAACATGGAATATTTAAAGCTCCATGAGTGAATGTAAGAAATTCTATTATGCTTTACAGTTAATCATCCATATTTACATTAAACTATTGGGCCTTGGGTAATTCCTCTCGCCGCCAGCCCCCAGCCCCCGGCCCCGCCGAGCCCCTGTCGGCTGCTGCCCCCAGCCCCCGGCCCAGCCTAGCCCCTGTCGGCCGCCGCCCCTGGCCCCCGGCCCCGGCCCCCCGGCCCGAAAGGCAATGCCAAAGAATGCTCAAACTACCGCACAATTGCACTCATCTCACATGCTAGTAAAGTAATGCTCAAAATTCTCCAAGCCAGGCTTCAGCAATACGTGAACCATGAACTTCCAGATGTTCAAGCTGGTTTTAGAAAAGGCAGAGGAACCGGAGATCAAATTGCCAATATCCGCTGGATCATCGAAAAAGCAAGAGAGTTCCAGAAAAACATCTATTTCTGCTTTATTGACTATGCCAAAGCCTTTGACTGTGTGGATCACAATAAACTGTGGAAAATTCTGAAAGACATGGGAATACCAGACCACCTGACCTGTCTCTTGAGAAACCTGTATGCAGGTCAGGAAGCAACAGTTAGAACTGGACATGGAACAACAGACTGGTTCCAAATAGGAAAAGGAGTACGTCAAGGCTGTATATTGTCACCCTGCTTATTTAACTTATATGCAGAGTACATCATGAGAAACGCTGGGCTGGAAGAAACACAAGCTGGAATCAAGATTGCCGGGATAAATATCAATAACCTCGGATATGCGGATGACACCACCCTTATGGCAGAAAGTGAAGAAGAACTAAAGAGCCTCTTGATGAAGGTGAAGGAGGAGTGAAAAAGTTGGCTTAAAGCTCAACGTTCAGAAAACTAAGATCATGGCATCTGGTCCCATCACTCCATGGGAAATAGATGGGGAAACAGTGGAAACAGTGTCAGACTTTATTTTTTTGGGCTCCAAAATCACTGCTGATGGTGATTGCAGCCATGAAATTAAAAGACGCTTACTCCTTGGAAGGAAGGTTATGGCCAACCTAGGTAGCATAGTTAAAAGCAGAGACATTACTTTGCCAACAAAAGTCCGTCTAGTCAAGGCTATGGTTTTTCCAGTGGTCATGTATGGATGTGAGAGTTGGACTGTGAAGAAAGCTGAGCACCGCAGAATTGATGCTTTTGAACTGTGGTGTTGGAGAAGACTCTTGAGAGTCCCTTGGACTGCAAGGAGATCCAATCAATCCATCCTAAAGGAGATCAATCCTGGGTGTTCATTGGAAGGTCTGATGTTGAAGCTGAAACTGCAATACTTTGGCCACCTCATGTGAAGGGTTGACTCATTGGAAAAGACCCTAATGCTGGGTAGGATTGGGGGCGGGAGGAGAAGGGGACAACAGAGGATGAGATGGTTGGATGGCATCATCGACTCGATGGACATGGGTTTGGGTAGACTCCGGGAGTTGGTGATGGACAGAGAGGCCTGGCGTGCTGCAATTCATGGGGTCACAAAGAGTTGGACACGACTGAGCGACTGAACTGAACTGAACTGATATATTTAGTTGACTTCCCAGGTGGCTCAGTGGTAAAGAATCCACCTGCCAATGCAAGAGATGCAGGAGACACTAGTTCAATCTCTGGGTCAGAAAGATCCGCTGGAGGAGGAAATGGTAACCCACTCCAGTATTCTTGACTGGAAAATTCCATGGACAGAGGAGACTGGCAGGCTACAGTCCACGGAGTCACAAAAGAATCGGACATGACTGAGCACTCATGCCTGCACACAGTTTCCCATAGATTTCGCTATCAAAATGATCATGTGAAACAAAGTTTTATATGCTGATGCTTTTCCCTTCACGCCCACAACGGAGAGTCCTCTTTTATCTCCCCACTGGCAAATCCTTAAGATAATCACATCCATTCTTCTAAGCATTGTCATGGCTGCACGCACTCCACCTCCTCTAACTCTAAACCAGAACACAAGATCTAGGAACATGCGGTTTGTTAAATCCTTTGACCCAGCTAAGTACACAACCCAGTAGTTCACAGCAAATGGGGGAAGTCTGAACCTAGAGACCAACCTTCCTCACTGAGAAAACTGCAGTGCTTAGGCTCAAGAATCAGCCTCAGGGAGTAAGATTCTAGCCAGGAGGGAATTCAGTATCCAAAAGAGGAGACAGGTGGAGGCCCAGCGAAGGGGCAAGACAGTTGCACATGCTGCCTCTTAGAGCTGCCCTCATGTAAATGCCAGGCTGATTCAGTCAGGATCAGCTCAGTCACATAATCTGATATTACTGTTGACAATGAGCCCTAGTCTTTTACGAAGGTCTTCTCAGACAAAGCTCTAAAAATAGCAGAAAATCTTTGGTCTCTGAAAACCAGAGAGAAAGGGCTGTGTGACAGAAGTTTCTATATTTACAGAATGATTACTCTGCTTTCATACCTGAGTGGTAATTTCACACACAATAACGACACTGGTGGAAAAGCCATCTTCCAGGAGAAATATGCTACTAAGAATGTCTTCAGAAGCACACCAATCCTGGCACCTTGTCCAAGACAAATGCTGGACCGGATACAAGGGGCTCTCAAGACATCACCTGTTCTGCTGGTTAGCTAGACGGAAATCATGTAGTCTCTAGGCTAGTAAAAGAGGCCCATGGAGGTGGCTAAAGCACAGAGAGCCTGCCACGCCAACACTAGTGAGAAACTCAAGGTTAGTTGCTCAGTCGTGTCTGACTCTTTGTGACCCCATGGACTGTAACCTGCCAGGCTCCTCTGTCCATGGGGATTGTCCAGGCAAGAATACTAGAGTGGGTTGCCATTTCCTTCTTCAGGGGATCTTCCCAACCAAGGGATCAAACCCAGGTCTCCTGTATTGCAGGTGGACTCTTTACTGCTGAGCCACTGGAGAAGCTCACCTTTGTTTTAATGCAGGGTCTTTCATACCCACCCAATCCTTCTGAACTTGGAGAATCTACCTTCACACACTACTACTTTGTGCCCTTACTTATTACCTCTCTTCTTTTTCTCCATCCCCTCTGTAACTCAACTGAACTTCAGAATAAAGTTAAGGCCACAAAATAAATCATTATGAGGAAAAAGTGCTGGGACAGGGATGGCCGGGTGGAGGGTAATCTAAAAAAGGCCATACAGAGTTAGGAACACACGGCATTGCGAGCTTCAAGGGGACACAGTAGAGCTCAGTAGCTCATACAGGGTATTATGGAAGTACAAGCAAGAAAACTAAAGAACCAGACAAATTGTTAAGATATCATTAAGATTATTAAGACAGTAAGCACTTACAAAAGCCAGGGATCTCAAGGAGCAGTTGTTCTTAGGATCAAGACAAAATTCATTCTACCCACTCCAGCCCACTGCAAGCCTAGCAGAAAGGACACCAGAATCTTGGACTATGTATATGGTTTGTTTATTTCAGGATTTGTCAAAAATGTTAAACTCTATCAGATCAGTGTGATAGAAAATGTGAACCAGAAAATTTTGGATTTTCCAACTTTTAAACAGAAGACAAATTTCATGTAAAATTACCAAATATTCAGTGTTGGCCACCAGTTGAAACTTAAGCCCTGCTAATTCTAGAAGTAGAGATGAAGAACTCCACTGTGCAGACTGCATATGCAGGAGCAGAAATTAAGGGAGGTTGTTAGATTAAAAAAATCAGTAAAGAGTACAGAAGTAGATTCAGCTTTCTAATCTAATGGAGAAATGGCTTTTTACACTAGAATTAAGAGAAAAATAATTATTTCTTTTGTGGCAAAGGATATATAAGCAAGAGAATCTAAGATATTTTTCTTTATGTTGATTAAAGATATTTTTAAGAATAATCATGTTGGATAAGTGCAGTTAAATAAACACAATTAGGCATTTAATAAGGATACTACTGTCTTTTAAATCTCTCAGATTTAAACAAGAAATATCTTTGTCAAGTCAAAGATAACACCAAATCTGAAATCTGACAGTCTATCCATAGCCTTACAGACTTCCTAAAAGATATGTAAATCCACTCTGGGCACAGAAAGTTCTGGAACTGAAGAAGTTTCATTGATATCAGGAGTTTTCATTTTGTGTTTAAGTCTGCCACTCTTTTTAGTAAAACAGGAGACAATGAACATGCTTCTTTGTCTTTAGACATGGAAGACCAATTGAGTTTTCTTTGAAAATGACTTAAATATTTTGAGATTAGTTTTTTTCCTAACTTCTGTATTATTCTCAGTTCTAATATGATATAAAAGTTACACACCAAGGAAAAGAAATTCAGTAGAGCAGAGCAACCCCATAAAAACATCTATTGAGCCCTAGAGGATTTGTTTGTATATCAGATTGTAACTCATTTCCCAGTTACCCAGAGCTCACTGCTATATACTTCAAATAAAGCAAACTAGACTGTGAAATTCATAAAGTGTTAAGGTTGGCCAACAATGCTGCTCAACACAAAAGGAAGCAACTCTGATGCACCTGAGATGCTGAAGGACTTAGAAAACAAAACCCATTTTTTTCACTTGCCATTTATCTTGGGATAGGTTGGTCAAAATCATAAAGAATGTTTACCAGTTGAAAGCTTTGACAAAAAAAAAAAAAAAAAAAAAAATCAAGTAATTTGTTTGCATTGGAAAAATACTAGATGCCATCACATTTTTTAAGATATATTTAAACTATACCAAAGGAGAAATAGGAAGATATATGAATACTAAGAACAAAAGGTAAAAGCAATAAATGAATCAAATCTGTATCTAGTAAGTGTATGAGGGTAAAAATCCTGATGGCTACCAGGGTATACAAAACACAGTTCCTTTCTTAAAGGAGCTAAAATCTAATATACTAGCAAAACAATATAAAGATGTGAAATGATAAATAGTTTCACGCATGTAAAATACAAATACTTTGAGAGGAAAAAATGAGATGAAGCAACACCGTATCAATTACTAAAAGAAAGTCACGATCACTACAAAGAAGAAAGGAGTAACTTCAGCCCTTTCTTGTCCCTGAGAAAGAGAATCCAAGCTCCAGCTCTGTCTTGGAGGACGGGTGGAATAAGTGTGGTTGTAGTAACATGCTGTTTTATGCACTTAAAGGCTAAGAAGAGTTTTCACATAAAACTCTAGGTGTCTGTCTGGCTTCCTTTGAACACTCAGCCTCTATTCTTCCAAGGCAATGAGCAAGACCTTGGTCACTGCTGTGCTCCTTGGATGGTTCACACACTGTAAATGAAACCCAAAAGCTTTGTTTATTAGTGCCCGGAGTCTGGTCCTTATAGGATTTGAGTTTACAACCCGAGTTTACACACATTTAAAATATCAACATACATTTTAAAAGAAAAAACCTGTAATTTACTTATCTAAAAGGTTTTTTAGTTTTTCTTTCCAGAATATGTACATATGGACTTCGGCTTATAGTTCTGATTACACAAAATATTGCTTCTCACTTTTTGCCATTTAGTCTGACATCCCAAACACTTTTTCATGTTGCACAAATTTCATAACTTTTACTTAGTGACACCAGAATATTACATCTAATGCTTGTACCTTGCTTTACTTACTTATTCCCATGTTTTCAGTATTAAATTTATTCTCAGTTTTTCACTATAATCATTACTATAATGAGCTTCTTAATGCCCATAGATTTTTTTCCCTACGGTTTGTGATTTTTTTTAATTAATTTATTTTTTAATTGAAGGATAATTGCTTTACAGAATTGTTTCCTGTCAAAACTCAACATGAATCAGCCATAGATATACATATATCTCCTCCCTATTGAATCTCCCTCCCATCTCCCACCACATCCCACCCCTCTACGTTGATACAGAGCCCCTGTTTGAGTTTCCTGAGACACACTGCAAATTCCGGTTGGCTATCTATTTTACACATGGTATGTAGGTTTCCATGTTACTCTCTCCATACATCTCACCCTCTCCTCCCCTCTCCCCATGTCCACAACTCTATTCTCTATGTCTGTTTCTCCATTGCTGCTGCTGCTAAGTCGCTTCAGTCGTGTCCGACTCTGTGTGACCCCATAGATGGCAGCCCACCAGGCTCCGCCGTCCCTGGGATTCTCCAGGCAAGAATACTGGAGTGGGTTGCCATTTCCTTCTCCAGTGCATGAAAGGGAAAAGTGAAAGTGAAGTCGCTCAGTCGTGTCCGACTCTTAGCGACTCCATGGACTGCAGCCCACCAGGCTCCTCCGTCCATGGGATTTTCCAGGCAAGAGTACTGGAGTGGGGTGCCATTGCCTTCTCCGTGTTTCTCCATTGCTTCCCTGTAAATAAATTCATTATTATTTTTCTAGATTCTGCATATATGCATTAGTATATGATATTTCTCTTTCTCTTTCTGACTCACTTCACTCTGTATAATAGACTCTAGGTTCATCCACCTCATCAGAACTGACTCAAATGTGTTCCTTTTTATGGCTGAGTAATATTCCATCGTGCATATGTACCACAACTTCTTTATCCATTCATCTGTCGATGGACATCTAGGTTGCTTCCATGTTCTAGCTATTGTAAACAGTGCTGCAGTGAGCAATGTGATACCCGTGTCTTTTTCAATTTTTGTTTCCTCAGGGTATATGCCTAGGAGTGGGATTGCTGGGTCATATGGTGGTTTTATTCCTAGTTTTTTAAGGACTCTCCATACCATCTTCCATAGTGGCTGTATCGACTTACACTCCCACCAACAGTGCAACCTGCTGCTGCTGCTAAGTCGCTTCAGTCGTGTCCGACTCTGTGCGACCCCATAGACGGCAGCCCACCAGGCTCCCCCGTCCTTGGATTCTCCAGGCAAGAACACTGGAGTGGGTCGCCATTTCCTTCTCCAATGCATGAAAGTGAAAAGTGAAAGTGAAGTTGCTCAGTCGTGTCTGACTCCTAGCAACCCCACAGACTGCAGCCCACCAGGCTCCTCCGTCCATGGGATTTTACAGGCAAGAGTACTGGAGTGGGGTGCCATTGCCTACTCCGAACAGTGCAAGAGCATTCCCTTTTCTCCACACCCTCTCTAGGTCTTTGTAGACCTTTTTATCATGGTCATTCTGACCAGTGTGAGGTGATGTCTCACTGTAGTTTTGATTTGCATTTCTCTAATAATGAGCGATGTTGAGCATCTTTTCATGTGTTTGTTAGCCATCTGTATGTCTTCTTTGGAGAAATGTCTGTTTAGGTCTTTTTCTCACTTTTGGATTGGGTTGCTTGTTTTTCTGGCATTGAGCTGTAAGAGCTGCTTGTATATTTTGAAAATCAATCCTTTGTCAGTTGTTTCATTTGCTATTATTTTCTCCCATTCTGAGGGCTGTCTTTTCACCTTGCTTATAGTTTCCTTTGCTGTGCAAAGATTTTAAGTTTAATCAGGTACCAATTGCTTACTTTTGTTTTTATTTCCATTACTCTAGGAGGTGGGTCATAGAGGATCTTGCTTTGATATATGTCATCAAATGTTCTGCCTATGTTTTCCAATAAGAGTTTTATAGTTTCTGATCTTACATTTAGGTCTTTAATCCATTTTGAGTTTATCTTTGTGTGTGGTGTTAGGAAGTGTTCTAATTTCATTCTTTTACATGTAGCTGTCCAGTTTTCCCAGCACCATTTATTGAAGAGGCTGTCTTTGCTCCATTGTGTATTCTTGCCTCCTTTGTCAAAAATAAGGTACCCATAGGTGCATGGGTTTATTTCTGGGCTTTCTATCTTGTCCCATTGGTCTATATTTCTGTTTTTGTGCCAGCACCACATTGTCCTGATGGCTGTAGCTTTGTAGTATTATCTGAGGTCAGGAAGGTTGATTCCTCCAGTTTCATTCTTCTTTCTCAAGACTGCTTTGGCTATTCGGAGTCTTTTGTGTTTCTGTATGAATTGTGAAATTTTTTGTTCTAGTTCTGTGAAAAATGCCATCGGTAATTTGATAGGGATCACATTGAATCTGTAGATTGCATTTGGTAGTATAGTCATTTTTCACAATATTGATTCTTCCTACCCAGGAACATGGACTATCTCTCCATCTGTTTATATCATCTTTGATTTCTTTCATTAGTGTCTTATAATTTTCTATGTACAGTTCTTTTGTCTCCTTAGGTAAGCTTATTCCAAGATATTTTATTCTTTTTGTTACAATGGTGAATGGGATTGACTCCTTAAATTCTCTTTCAGATTTTTCATTGTTAGCATATAGAAATGCAAGTGATTTATGTGTATTGATTTCATAACCTGCAACTGTGCTACATTCACTGATTAGCTCTAGTAATCTTCTGATACTGTCTTTAGGGTTTTCTATGTAGAGTATCATGTCATCTGCAAACAGTGAGAGTTTTACTTCTTCTTTTCCCATCTGAATTCCTTTTATTTCTTTTTATTTTCTGATTGCTGTAGCTAGGACTTCCAAAACTATGTTGAATAATAGTGGTGAAAGTGGACACCCTTGTCTTGTTCCTGATCTTAGGGCGAATGCTTTCAGTTTTTCACCATTGAGAATAATGTTTGCTGTAGGTTTATCATATATGGCTTTTACTATGCTGAGGTAGGTTCCTTCTATGCCCATTTTTTAAAGAGTTTTAATCATAAATCGGTGCTGAATTTTGTCAAAGGCTTTTTCTGTATCTATTGAGATTATCATATGGTTTTTATCTTTCAATCTGTTAATATGGTGTATCACATTGATTTGTGTATATTGTAGAATCCTTGCATCCTGGAATAAACCCAACTTGATCATGGTGTATGAGCTTTTTAATGTGTTGCTGAATTGTTTACTAAAATTCTGTTGAGAATTTTGGCATCTATGTTCATCAGTGATATTGGCCTGTAGTTTTCTTTTTTGTGTGTTATCTTTGTCTGGTTTTGGTATCAGGGTGATAGTGGCCTCGTAGAATGAGTTTGGAAGTGTTCCTTCCTCTGCAATTTTTTGGAAGAGTTTTAGAAAGATAGGTATTAGCTCTTCTCTAAATGTTTGATAGAATTCTCTTGTGAAGCTATCTGGTCCTGGGCTTTTGTTTTTTGGGAGATTTTTGATCATAGCTTCAATTTCAGTGCTTCTAATTGGGTTGTTCATAATTTCTATTTCTTTCTGGTTCAGTCTTGGAAGAATTGACTCTTCTAAGAATCTGTCCATTTCTTCCCGGTTATCCATTTTATTGCCACATTGTTACTCACAATAGTCTCTTATAATCCTTTGTATTTCTTCACTGTCTGTTGTAACCTCTCCTTTTTTCATTTCTAATTTTGTTGATTTGATTTTCTCTCTTTTTTTCCTGATGAGTCTGGTTAAAGATTTGTCAATTTTGTTTATCTTCTCAAAGAACCAGCTTTTAGTTTTATTAATCTTTACTATTGTTTCTTTCATTTCATTTATTTCTGCTCTGATCTTTATGATTTCTTTCCTTCTGCTAATTTTGGGGGTTTTTTGGTTCTTTTTCCAGTTGTTTTAGGTGTAAAGTTAGGTTGTTTACTTGATGTTTTTCTTGTTTCTTGAGGTAAGATTATATTGCTATAAACTTCACTCTTAGAACTACTTTTTGCTGCATCCCATAGGTGATGAGTTGTCGTGTTTTCATTGTCATGTGCTTCTAGAAAATTTTTGATTTCCCTTTTGATTTCTTCAGTAACCTGTTGGTTCTTTAGAAATGTATTGTTTAATCTCCATGTATTTGTGTTTTTTAGTTTTTTTCCTTGTCATTGATATCTAGTCTCATAGCATTGTGGTCAGAAAAGATCCTTGATATGATCTCAATTTTCTTAAATTTACTGAGGTTTGATTTGTGACCCAAGATGTGGTCTGTCCTGGAGAATGTTCCATGTGCACTTGAGACGTGCAAATGTATTCTTCTGCATTTGGATGGGATGTCCTGAAGATATCAATGAGATCCATCTCAGTTAATGTATTATTTAAGACATGTTTCCTTACTAATTTTCTGTTTTGATTATCTATCCATTGGTGTGAGTGGGGTGTTAAAGTCTCCTACTATTATTGCGTTACTGTCAGTTTCTCCTTCTATATCTTTTAGTGTTTTTCTTATGTATTAAGGTGCTCTTATGTTGGGTCCATGGATATTTACAATCATTATGTATTCCTCTTGGATTGATACCTTGATCATTATGCAGTCCCCTTCCTTATCTCTTGTCATATTCTTTATTTTAAGGTCTATTTTGTCTGATATGAAGATTTCTACTCCAGCTTTCTTTTGCTTCCCATTTGCATGGAATATATTTTTCCATCCTCTCACTTTCAGTCTATATATGTCTTGAGGTCTGAAGTGGGTTTCTTGTAGACAGCATATATATGGGTCTTGTTTTTGTATCCATTCAGCTTGTCTGTGTCATTTAGTTGGAGCATTTAATCCATTTACATTTAAAGTAGCTATTGGTATATATGTTCCTGTTGCCATTTTCTGAATTGTTTGGGGTTTGATTTTGTAGATTTTTTTTCTTCTCTTGTATTTCTTGACTATATAAATCTCCTTAACATTTGTTGTAAAGCTGGTTTGGTGGTACTGAATTCTGTTAACTTTTGCTTGTCTGAAAACCTTTTGATTTCTCCATCAATTTTGAATGAGATCCGTGCCAGGTAGATTCTTCCCTTTCAGTACTTTAAATATATCCTGCCACTCCCTTCTGGCCTGCAAAGTTTCTGCTGAAAGATCAGTTGTTAAAAGTATGCGGTTCCCTTGTATGTTACTTGTTGCTTTTCTCTTGCTCCTTTTACTATACTTTCTTTGTGTTTAATCTTTGTTAGTTTTATTAGTATGTGTCTTGGCATGTTTCTCCTTGGGTTTATCCTGTATGGGACTCTTTGCACCTCTTGGACTTGATTGACTATTTACTTTTCCATATTGGGGAAATTTTCAATTATAATCTCTTCAAAATTTTTCTCATATTCTTTGTTTTTCTCTTCTTCTGAGACCCCCAAAATTCAAATGTTGGTGCATTTGATATTGTCCCAGAGGTCTCTGAGACTATCTTCAATTTTTTTCATTCTTTTAATTTATTCTGCTCTTCAGAAGTTATTTCCACCATTTTATCTTCCAGCTCACTGATTCATTCATCTGCTTCAAATATTCTGCTATTGATTCCTTCTAGAGTATTTTTAATTTCAGTAATTGTGTTGTTTGTCTCTGTATGTTTATTCTTCAATTCTTCCAAATCTTTGTTAATTGATTCTTGCATTTTCTCCATTCTGTTTTCAAGGTTTTTGATCATCTTTACTATCATTATTCTGAGTTCTTTTTCAGGTAGTTTGCCTATTTCCTCTTCATCTATTTGGACTTCTGTGTTTCTAGTTTATTCCTTCATTTGTGCTGTATTTCTCTCTTTTCATTCATTTTTTTAAATTTATTCTGTTTGAGGTCTCCTTTTCCCAGGCTTCAAGGCTCAATTCTTTCTTCCTTTTGGTTTCTGTCCTCCTAAGGTTGGTGCAGTGGTTTGTGTAAGCTTCATATTGGGTGATATTTGTCCTGAGTCTTTGTTTGCTTGTTTCTCCTCTGATGAGCAAGGCTGAGTGAGGTGGCAATCCTTTCTGCTGATGATTGAGTTTGTAGTTTTGTTTTGTTTGTTGTTTGGAAGAGGCATCCTGCACAGGGTGCTACTGGTGGTTGGGTGATACCAGGTCTTGAATTCAAGTCATTTCCTTTGTGGGAGTTCTCACTATTTGATCTCCCTAGGGTTAGTTCTCCAGTAGTCTATGGTCTTGGAGTCAGTCTTCCCACTCCAAAGGCTCAGGGCTTGATCTCTCATCTTAGTGAGACAAGCAGTATCTGGTGTGCAACAACCCCACGAATCTGGAATTGAACTGAATGCTTGCTGATCCTTTAAAGAAAAGTGTCCCCAGGAACAGTTGCGAGTGGTACTCACAGAAAGTATTCAAGAGCACCATTCATGCACACTCATGCAGGGAGAACCAGCAGGGGTGGTGGGGTATTCTCAACTTGTGAGACTAACCACACAGCCTCCTTGGAACATATACAGAGACTCCCAGCTCTCCAAGTAAGAGTCTGCTTTAGTTTCAAAGGATCTCAGCCACCACTACAGTCCACAGGCTTGCAAAGTTATTCAGTCCACAGGCAAAGAATGCTGGGTAGCATCACAGAGGACCACCTTGCTGCTGCCCGCAGTCCACCCCTCGGACACTGGGGCGTCCATCAGTCCAGTGATCCTTGGAAGGAGGACGAAAGGGGTGTCCCCGTGCCCGGGACAAGCTCTCAGCAATGTGAGGCGAAGTACACGAGAGGAGCTGAGGCCGTTTCAACCCCTCCCACTGTGGATGCCACTGATTCCCTGGCCGGAGGTGTCAGAGGGGCCTGGGTCCTCAGGATTGCAGTGCCCGGATCTCAGCGCTAACCTCTGGCGCAGAGGCTCAGCGGCCTGACACAGCCACTCAAAGCCTTTTTTCCCCTCCTTTTAAAGAGTTTCCTCAGGGCAAATTTTCAACAGTAGAATTACAGAGTTAAAGAGTATAAACTTCTCTATGGTTTATGATATATATAGCCAAAGTGTTTTCCTAGAGGTATATAAATTCACATTTAAGGTGCCAGATTTGTTAGAAACTTGCCAGCCTTAACCAATTATCATTTTAAATGTCTACATCAATTGAAAAGATAATTGAGTCATTTAAACTTGCATTCTTTTGAATATTAGTAATGTCAGAAATTTCAACATGGGACTTGGTACTCATGAGTGCTCAGTCACTCAGGTCCTACTCTTTGTGACCCCATGGATTGTAGCCTGTCCGGTTCCTCTGTGCACGGGATTATTCCAGCAAGAATACTTGAGTGGGTTGCCATTTCCTACTCCAGGGGATCTTCCCAACCCAGGGATCGAACCCATGTCTCCCATGTCTCCTGCATTGGCAGGCAGATTCTTTACCACTAGTGCCACCTGGGAAGCACTTATTTGGAATACTGGATCAAAAAGTTAGATAATCAACTTTTCTTTACCTAAATAAAAAAGTAAAAGTGAGATATCCTCATAATGCGTGTTGACACCACAGGAAAATTATTTAAAAATACAGAACTTTCCTCACTTTATCCCAACCCACATTGCCATCAACATGATAATTCATCATGAAACCATCCACATGGAATTATTGGGGTGGCAAAACATTCATTTGGGTTTTTTTGTAAGATGCTATAGAAAAACCCAACAATTTTTTTGACCAACCCAATATTTTCTTATTCTAGGATCATGCTTTTGAATTGTGGTCCTAGAGAAGACTCTTGAGAATCTCTTGGACAGCAAGGAGATCAAACCACTCGATCCCAAAGGAAATCAACCCTGAATATTCATTGGAAGGACTGATGTTAAAGCTGAAACTCGAATACTTTGGCCACCTGATGCAAAGAGCCAACTCACTGGAAAAGACCATGATGTTAGGAAAGATTGAGGGCAAGTGGAAAAGAGGGTGACAGAGGATGAGATGGTTGGATGGCATCATTGATTCAATAGATGTGAGTTTGAGCAAACTCCGGGAGATAGTGAAGGACAGGCTAGCCTGGTGTGCTGCAGTCCACGGGGTCACAAAGAGTCAGACATGACTTAGCCATTGAATAACAACAACAAATATTTTCCTAAAGCTGATACCTATAATATTCTTAACTGTCTGATATTCTGATATATTCCAATACTGCAAATACATCCACCTTTCAAATAATTCTTTATTCATGGTATTTTCATTTAGTTCTGAAATAATTCTATATACTTGAGTCTTCAAAATAAGATGTGTTTAAAGTTCATTCTTATGACTGCCTTGACTAGTGTTTTCCATTGATTGGATTCACAATAACAGGGAAATAGCTGAGGAAATTTTATGTAGCTTCAACTTTACGATTATAACTAAACACAAAATATTCTTAGGGAGGTTATGAAAGACAAGATGTTTTCATTTGCCACCAGCAATACACATACTTCCTGCTTATTCTTCAGGTGCTGTTGTGGTTAGACGGTTCTTTATTGACCAATGCAGCCATACAGAATTGATTACAACAAAACCTATTGATCTAATTTTGACTTAGTAGTAAATTATGAGAATGTGTTTCCCACCAAAAGGATTATCACATGAAAGACTATTTATCGATGACCCCAAGTATTTTCTGTGTAGTTTGCTTTAACCAAAATAAGAGATAATAATAAGTAATAAATGATAAATACAACATGCTTAAAGACAATTGTCATGAAATTGAGTTCCAGATTTAAAAAAATATATATGTAAACATTAACATTAGCTATCCAAGTTTATTTTCTATTATTTTTCTTTAAACTAGTCCTTTAAATAGACTGATACTAAATGTGTCTTGATAATACTGAAAATGAGGTAAGTTTCTCCACTAAATGTATAATTTGCAAAGACTGTTCTTTATTTTTGTTTGCTAGACTTCCATGTGTCTTATCAAAAAAAAAAAAAAAGCTTAGCTACATTTTGGGAGAATTGTCAGGAACAAATCTCGATCCTAGGATTTGTACTAGAGGATATAGTTTCTGAAAAAGAACTCAATAAGTGTTTCACATATCTTTTGAAGAATATTCAATAGAAAATATTATGTAATCAAAGACCCATTTCATCAACTAACATTTATATTTAAAGATTAAAATGTTTACATTAAAGGAATAGTCTATGACAGGCACATAATGTAATTTTACTGAAAAAGGAAGAGGGGGAGAAGCAAAGGAGTGAATATTCCAATAAATAATTACAGCATTATATGATCAAATTAATAGGTCAAGCTTGAAAATACAATGCAATATCAGATGTTGAAGAGGCTTTTGATTAAAAGAAAAGTAAATTAAGCTTGGAATAAAATGAGCCATTCTTAATGGGATAGATACAACCTATAAAAAAGATTGTGTGTGTGTTCAGTCGCACAGTTGTGTCTGACTCCTTGTGATCCCGTGGACTGTAGCCCACTAGGCTCCTCTGTCCATGGAATTTTGCAAGCAAGAGTACTGGAGTGGGTTGCTATTTCCTACTCCAGGAGATCTTCTCAACCCAGGGATCAATCCCACGTCTCCTGCATTGGCAAGCAGATTCTCTACCACTGAGCCACCTGACAAGTCCCAAATATTAATATAAATCAAAATAAATATTTTAAAATATTTTAGTGCCTAAATTCTTCAATAAAATGCCTAATTCTTCAGTTAAAAACCTCATCTGAAATTGAAAAGTTTTAAATTTAATGCTATTTATTCATTTTAGTACATACTCATAATTACACCAGGAAGGAAATCTCTTACTTGTTCTAAACAGTTAAGAATTGATGATTTCACAAAATATATGAAAGTAGCAGAAGGATTTTTCTAAGCAACTAGAGGCAAATCTTGTGTTGTTATTTTGGGTTTGGGGATTATCTAATCTATAATTTCCTCTGATTTTTGTGCCATTTAGCTTTTCTTTCAAAATCAAAATACCTGCATTGTTCTATCACTTATTTATGTAAAATTCAACAAGTTGGTTAAGTCCTTCAATCTTTGGTAGCTTCATTATTAAAATGGTATAAGATATGGATAACAATATCAATGGGATCCCCTCCTTCCTGCTGCACAAGGAACAAGAACTGCTATAAAAAGAAAATCCAGTTCACTGACTTACAAACACTTTAGAGATCTTCTGTTGTTTACATAAGACTACGTTTTGAATTTTCAATTATAGAGCAAGATTAAAATATTTTTAAGTACTTTAAAATTAAATCTCTGGATCCTAAATAGATTAACAGTTATACTGGTATATATTTGTAATACAGTTTTGACTGAAGGTTTTCTTTTCACACAAATATGAATGATTATGGACTTCTTTAGAAATGGAATGTGTACTACTTAAGTTTTGGAACAATAAGTCTTTCAGTATCCATATTACTTAATTGTCTTTCCCATTTGACCTTTCAGCACATTGGCAGAATCAAACAAGAAAAATCAAAGAATCTTCACAACCCTAAACTTAAAAGCATCAGGGAACAGATTTTATGCAAAATATTTCCCTGAGGCTTAAGGGTGAGATCACATAGTCTTTCTTTGGCTTCTTAATTCTTTGCTTTAACACTTTGCTGATAAAGCGGCAGTCAGACTATGAAGGATAATACTCTATAGGGTGATAGACTGAAGTGAGCTTGTCCATTAAGCTACAAGATAATGTGCACTCATGAAATTAATGATAAATGCTCTTTCCTACATTAATGCATTACTTTATTTGCCATAATTATTGATCCCTAAAAGCCACTCTTTGTACTAAAATGCTTTAACCAAAGTACTTTAGTAGAAAGTTCATTAGTGACCTCATAAAATGATACACATGCAAAAGGAAAATTGAGTTAAATCATAGAAGTCAAAAACTTGACTATCACATACACAGTTGGAAATCTTTCCTTATAAACCACAAAAGAACAAGTAATATTAAGAGAAATCTAAATCTTGTGTATGCTGAGTTTTGACCAAAATGGAATTCAACCAAGATTCCCTAGAGGAACACTGCAATGATCCATCATGTAGCAGACAACAGAAAGTAGAAAAACAGTAGTACTATAGTAAAACACATTTTCAGTAGACCTAAGTGCAAGCTCTTGAAATCTACTAAGAAAGAATTTGAGGGAGAGAGACAATGCACCCCTGCAAAGTACAGCAATTCATCTTCATTTGATAAAGTGTAGGACACACTCAAGTGTGCATAAATCATTTTATGTTTGTTCCATTTGTACCACATGTACCTTGATAAGAGTACTTTGGACATTGCTGATGTCAACAAGAAGAAATATTACAGCAGTTAGACAAAGAAAGGTTATATTCCTTTACTAAAGATACAGAATTCACTTCTACTAGACCATGATCAGGAACAAAGTGCCAAATGGCTGTTGGAATTATAAAAGTTACACATGACATAACTAGAAATTTCATGCTCAGAAAACGCCTATTGGCAAACAATGTTGGCTTAGTAAACATGAAACAAAATTGTTTCTAATTCTAGCTATTCGAAATTTGCTCTAAGTAATAAGAAATACAAGCTGGAATCAAGATTGCCGGGAGAAATATCAATAACCTCAGATATGCAGATGACACCACCCTTTATAGCAGAAAGAGAGGAGGAACTAAACAGCTTCTTGATGAAAGTGAAAGAGGAGAGTGAAAAAGTTGGCTTAAAGCTCAACATTCAGGAAACTAAGATCATGGCATCTGGTCCCATCACTTCATGGCAAATAGATGGGAAAACAGTGGAAACAGTGTCAGACTTTATTTTTGGGGGCTCCAAAATCACTGCTGATGGTGAGTGCAGCCATGAAATTAAAAGATGCTTACTCCTTGGAAGGAAGGTTATGACCAACCTAGATAGCATATTTAAAAGCAGAGACATTACTTTGCCAACAAAAGTCCATCTAGTCAAGGCTATGGTTTTTCCAGTGGTCATATATGGATGTGAGAGTTGGAAGGTGAAGAAAGCGGAGCTCCGAAGAATTGATGCTTTTGAACTGTGGTGTTGGAGAAGATTCTTGAGAGTCCCTTGGACTGCAAGGAGATCCAACCAGTCCATCCTAAAAGAGATCAGTCCTGAGTGTTCATTGGAAGGACTGATGTTGAAGCTGAAACTCCAATACTTTGGCCACCTGATACGAAGAGCTGACTCACTGGAAAAGACCCTGATGCTGGGAAGGATTGGGGGCAGGAGGAGAAGGGGAAGACAGAGGATGAGATGGCTGGATGGCATCACCAACTCGATGGACATGGGTTTGGGTGGACTCCAGGAGTTGGTGATGGACAGGGAGGCCTGACGTGCTGCAGTTCATGGGGTCGCAAAGAGTCAGACACAACTGAGCAACTGAACTGAACTGAATACTCTTTAGTGGGATTTCCTGGTGGCTCAATGGTAAAAAATCCACCTGCCAGTGCAGTAGATGCAAGAGACGTGGGTTCCATTCCTGAGTAAGGTAGATCCCCTGAAGAAGGAAATGGTAATCCACTCCAGTATTCTTGCCTGGAAATCCCGTGGGAGGAGTCTGGTAGGCTAGAGTCCATAGGATCACAAAGAGCTGGACACAACTTGGTGACCAAACAACAAAAACAGGTAATACAACAGTTCAGTTCAGTTCAGTCGCTCAGTCATGTCCAACTCCATGTGACCCCATAGACTACAGCACGCCAGGCCTCCCTGTCCATCACCAACTCCCAGAGTTTGCTCAGACTCATGTCCATTGAGGTGGTGAGTCATTCTCTAATAACTGATAATTTATTTTCAATTGTAGCTTAATCGTTATCCTCATGTTTCTTCTTGTTGTTCTTTTACTGTATTTCTGTCTTTTGGCTAGGGCATTCCTTGGAGATCTACTTTATATCTATTATCAGAAGGATTAGAAGGAAACACACCGCAAAAGACATGTGTTGAATAATATCATGTGTCTAAGAGACAGAGGTCAAACTGATTGATGAGTTCTTTAAAAAAAGGCACTTGGAAAAAGTGCCTCAATGCCATTGATTTTTGGTATGTTAACATTTCTTATAAATATTTCATAATTATTTGTTTATCCACTTTCAAGGCAGAATACTTCTGACATCTGAGACTATAAAAACTCTAGAGCTATGATATGTTTCTTTTAATTGGTTCTTATAACCCAATATTTCAGAAGTGATAAACATACCCTGAAATGTTCTTAGTTATATCTAGTATTAAAATTTAAGTTCTTTATCATATTAACTATGAATTTTAGGAAATGTGAAAAACCATTTTATACTAAATTGAAAGTCAATTGCTAAAGCTAAAAATCTTAAATTTAACCCAAGGGTTCCATGTGGTGAGAGTTACATAATGGTACAGGGAAAAGGAAGATTAATGTTCAGCCAGTGCTTTTTACAAATGACTAATCTACACACATCACATTTTCCCCAAGACAAAAGTAAATTATATATTTTCTTCCATAAAGGTCTTAGGCTGAACTTTCTGCTTTTATATTTTTCCATTTAATGTTATCTTTGAGGGACTAGATCTGATAGAGTGCCTGATGAACTATGGACAGAGGTTCATGACATTGTACAGGAGACAGGGATCAAGACCATCCCCAGGAAAAAGAAATGCAAAAAAGCAAAATAGTTGTCTGAAGAGGCCTTACAAATAGCCATGAAAAGAAGAGAAGGGAAAAGCAAAGGAGAAAAGGAAAGATATTCCCATTTGAATGCAGAGTTCCAAAGAATAACAAGGAGAGATAAGAAAGCCTTTCTCAGTGATCAGTGCAAAGAAATAGAGGAAAACAATAGAATGGGAAAGAATAGAGATCGCTTCAAGAAAATTACAGATACCAAGGGAACATTTCATGCAAAGATGGGCTCAATAAAGGACAGAAATGGTATGAACCTGACAGAAGCAGAAGATATTAAGAAAAGGTGGCAAGAATACACAGAAGAGCTGTACAAAAAAGATCTTCACGACCCAGATAATCACGATGGTGTGATCACTCACCTAGAGCCAGACATCCTGGAATGTGAAGTCAAGGGCTTTAGGAAGCATCACTACCAACAAAGCTAGTAGAGGTGATGGAATTCTAGTTGAGCTATTTCAAATCCTGAAAGATGATGCTGTGAAAGTGCTGCACTCAATATGTCAGTAAATTTGGAAAACTCAGCAGTGGCCACAGGACTGAAAAAGGTCAGTTTTCATTCCAATCCCAAAGAAAGGAAATGCCAAAGAATGCTCAAACTACCACACAATGCACTCATCTCACACGCTAGTAAAGTAATGCTCAAAATTCTCCAAGCCAGGATTTAGCAATACGTGAACCGTGAACTTCCAGATGTTCAAGCTGGATTTCGAAAAGGCAGAGGAACCAGAGATCAAACTGCCAACATCCGCTGGTTCATCGAAAAAGCAAGAGAGTTCCAGAAAAACATCTGTTTCTGCTTTATTGACTATGCCAAAGCCTTTGACTGTGTGGATCACAATAAACTGGAAAATTCTGAAAGAGATGGGAATACCAGACCACTTGACCTGCCTCTTGAAAAACCTGTATGCAGGTCAGGAAGCAACAGTTAGAACTGGACATGGAACAACAGACTGGTTCCAAATAGGAAAAGGAGTACATCAAGGCTGTATATTGTCACCCTGCTGATTTAACTTATATGCAGAGTACATCATGAGAAACACTGGACTGGAGGAAGCACAAGCTGGAATCAAGATTGCCAGGAGAAATATCAATAACCTCAGATATGCAGATGACACCACCCTTATGGCAGAAATAGAAGAGGAACTAAAGAGCCTCTTGATGAAAGTGAATGAGGAGAGTGAAAAAGTTGGCTTAAAGCTCAATATTCAGAAAACTAAGATCATGGCATCTGGTCCCATCACTTCATGGCAAATAGATGGGGAAACAGTGGAAACAGTGTCAGACTTTATTTTTTTGGGCTCCAAAATCACTGCATATGGTGATTGCAGCCATGAAATTAAAAGACACTTACTTCTTGGAAGGAAAGTTATGACTAACCTAGACAGCATATTTAAAAGCAGAGATATTACTCTGCCAACAAAGGTCCATCTAGTCAAGTCTATGGTTTTTCCAGTAGTCATGTACAGATGTGAGAGCTGGACAGTGAAGAAAGCTGAGCGCCGAAGAATTGATGCTTTTGAACTGTGGTGTTGGAGAAGACTCTTGAGAGTCCCTTGGACTGCAAGGAGATCCAACCAGTCCATCCTAAAGGAGATCAGTCCTGGGTGTTCACTGGAAGGACTGATGTTGAAGCTGAAACTCCAGTACTTTGGCCACCTCATGCGAAGAGTTGACTCATTGGAAAAGACCCTGATGCTGGGTAAGACTGAGGGCAGGAGGAGCAGGGGACGACAGAGGATGAGATGGTTGGATGGCATCACCAACTCAGTGAACATGAGTTTGGGTGGGCTCCAGGAGTTGGTGTTGGACAGAGGGTCCTGGCATGCTGCAGCTCATGGGGTCGCAGGATTGTACACAACTGAGTGACTGATGTGAACATGATGAAAAATTATAATCCAATCTCCCCAGTGTAAAACTTTTAGCAGATGAGATATGAAGATATTTGGGGCATGGGGACCAGTAACAGTGTCATTGGTCATGAAGTGAAGTGATAGCTGCTCAGTCATGTCTGAGTCTTCAGGACCCCATGGGCTGTAGCTTGCCAGGCTCCTCTGTCCATGGTATTCTCCAGGCAAAAATACTGGAGTGGGTAGCCTATCCCTTTGCCAGGGGATCTTTCCAACCTGGGGATCTAACCAGGGTCTCATGCATTGCAGGCAGATTTTTTACTAGCTGAGCTACACTCAAATATTATCTCAGACAACCACATAAAGCATACTCAATTTCAGGTCTATATCCTCTTTTCTTCCTCTGCAATAAAAAAAAAAAAAATCTTTCATACTATAGTTTCCTTATTTTTACAAAGGAATTATGTGCTTTTTCCCTACTATTCAGTCAGAATAATATGGAAGAGGGGAAAAATATGTTAATAAGAAGCAGTAATATATATTTTTTAAATCAAGCTAAACTAGTACTCAGAGGAATTTTCTAAGAATCCACTGCCCTTATGAAGCTTGTGGTACTAACAGAGGAGTGAAGATTCATCATCATCTTTGATTTTAGTACCTCTCTCAATAATTTCATTTTATTATTCTATTCATCCCTCTTCAAAGCTCTTCAATCATTCCAGTTTTATTTTCAGTGCTTTTCTTCAGTACGAAAATCTTGTTGAAATAAAACCTGACTGTGGAATCCTTATAGGATTTGGTGGCAGTGTGATCGTTAAGATTGTGTATCTCCTTCATCTCTGTTATAGATCTTCTTCTAAGGGCATAACATAACACCAATATTATATTTTTTATGGGAAGAAAATTTTTTGTATGATCTAAAAATCAGGAGCAAGGGAAATCATGCAGCACTAAACTATTCCCGACCAGGGATGGAACCCACATCTCCCGAGTCTCTTGCATGGCAGGCAGACTCTTTACTGCTGAGCCATCAGCAAAGGCCTACAAAAATCAGGAGCAAGGGAAATCACACAGGACTAAATTCTTCTGAAATTTCAGTTCAAAAATAGCTCATATGGAAATGACTACAATGTTGTTCATCATTAACTATATTTACAGATTTTAATTTTTTTGTATTTTATAGAAGAAATAATAATATTAAAAAATGACTGCTGTGCCCCAAATATGGTATTTAAAGACCAATGGAATCAACAGAGCAGTTTATATCAATAGGAAATAAAAGAAACTTAAGGAAAATTTAGGAAGCAGATATAGGAAAAGAGGATCTTGAACTTTAGAGTGTATAAGACTCACTTAAGGTGATTGGTAAAAATACAGCTACCCATATGTCTCCACCAAAGACTAGAGTTTAATGTGTTTGGTCAGATTTTGGGAATCTGCATTTTAACAATATTCCCAATGCTTCTGATTCAGAGAGTCTATTTGAGAAATAATGAGCAGAACTCAGCACCCTTAATTCCAAGTTCAATATTGTTTCTGCCATTATGTTTAAATTCCATTTTTAAACAAGGTGTTATTATTTGGAAATAGAATTACAAAGGAATTCTATCCTGTGTCCATGGGGTCACAAAGAGTCAAACATGACTGAGTGACTAGCACTTTCTTTTATATATTATTTATATTTATTTGTTATATATATATGTATATGCAATTGTTACCAGAGCACATTTAATGATGGTAATTCAAATGCTGTCACTCATATATTCCCTGAGTAGTTTTTGTTCAAGGTGGTGGCATCCTTGTAAATCTCACCACTGAACAGTAGTTGTATTCCAAACCAAGCCTTCCCTTGTGGCTTAGATGGTAAAGAATCTGCCTGCAGTGCAGGAGACCCAGATTCAGTTCCTCAGGAAGATCCCCAGAGAAGCAAATGGCAACTCACTCCAGTATTCTTGCCTGGAGAATTCCATGGACAGAGGAGCCTGGTGGGTAAAGTCCATGGACTCACAAAGAGTTGGACACAACTGAGCAACACACACACACAGACACACACACACACAATTTTAAAAAGTACTGCACCTCTACATCTAAAATTGAAAATTATTCTTAAAATGGCAAATCATTGGAATATTTTACCTTACCTAGAAACTTAGAAAATAAGACTGCAACAAGATGTAATCTGGAGTTGTACATCAAAATGTATAAAGCAATTTGTCAATGAAGAGGAAAAAGTAAATTATCCCCCCTTTCACCAGCTTTCTGCTTTACCTCCTAGAGGAACAGTCCCCTGCCCACTCTACCCTGATTAAGCAGAAAGTGGCTAAATCTAAAATTGTGCCAAGTCTAAGAAACATTGCAGAAAGAAATATCCCAGAAAGTGAGAGAGAAAACAGAACTGTTCAATTTAGGATAATTACCAGCTTTTTTGAAATTTAAATAACAAAGAGTTTTTATTCTTTAATAACCTGGCATGGATTAAAATGCCATACCACCATAAATAAATGTTCCTTTTCACAAGAATGAGAGTTTGTTCAAAGGAGTTAAAGGATCAGAACTGAAGACTTCATTCTACCACTGAGTAGAACATCTGAAAGCCTGTACCTTGAATCTCTGCTTTACCTGTAGATAATACATGGAATCATCTAAGAGTTTAATAAAACTGAATTATTTTGAAGTAATAAAGTATTTGCAAAAATTGAAGTATTTTGCAAACAATCAAGTCATGTTTTTCAATCCCACCTATATTTTGATTTTCTAATTAGGAAATTCATTTCCGTTTTTTACATAATTATGAGGAAGAAGAGGAGGAGGAGGTAGTGCTCAGTCATGTCCTACTCTTTGTGACCCCATGGGCTGTAACCCACCAGGTTCCTCTCTCCATGGAATTCTCCAGGCAAGAAAACTAGAGCAGGTTGCCATTTCCTTCTCCAGGGAATCTTCCTGACCCAGGGATTGAAGTCATGTCTCCTGTATCGCCTGGAAAGGCTCACATAATTATGAGAATTTTTTAAATTTTTAAAAATTACAACTTACTCCATTAAACACAATCATCCCTTGGACATATTGCAGGTTCAGTTCCAGACTACCACAGTAAACTGAATATTACAATAAAGTAAGTTGTACAAATTTCTTGGTTTCCCAGTACATATAAAAGTTTTGTTTACACTGTACTATAGTCTATGAAGTGTGCAATAGCATTATGTCTGAAAAACCTTTATGCATATATTGATTAAAAAATACCTTCACACTAAAAAACACTAACCATTATCTGATACTTCAGCAAGTCATAATCTTTTGGTTAGTGGAGGGCTTCAAAGATTGTAAGAAATACCAAAATGTGACACAGAGAAAAAGTGAGCAAATGTTGTTGGGGAAATGGCACCAATAGACCTGCTCCATGCAGGGTTGACACAAACCTTCAGTTTGCAAAAAAAAAAAAAAAAAAAGCACAATACCCTTCAAGCACAATAAAAAGGAACATAATCAAACCTGAACACTGTTTGGATCCTGCCATCAGGGCTCTTGAGGCCTTATAGTACAAAGACGCAGCTAAATACCCTGGGAGGATTTCAAAAGAGGAGCACCTCAATTTGGTTATCTATTTTCTGTGAAGTACTCTTGAACATGAAAGCTTCTAAGTGCTAACTGACACCTTCACCTCGAATTGGAGAGTTTCTACAAATTATCATTTTTTGGAAAATGTCATGTTGCACTCCTCATATCATTTTATTTAGTTTTCCTCATTTCCAAAGGAAATGCAGTAAAATCACATGGACAGGCTTGTTCCTTTCAAGGACAATACACTGAAACACAATGACCTGAACAGTGTGTCCTTAATATGACTTTAGTTCAGAAGTTAAAGTTACCGATTTCCAAAATTCAGGCTTGTATTTCCTTGCTCTCTATTTTCTTCTCAAATCTTTCCCCTTGGATGAAGTAAATTCATAGACTTTTCATTGAAAATGATTCTACTCATTTTAATAAGTGGAAAATACAGCTATTAATAGAGATTTGAGCTGTATTTATCAATTCACTTTCCAACAAAAATGCTAATCAATCTCTATGCCATACAGACAAGCAGATGAGAGGCAGGAATAAGAAAGTCTAATTATAAGAAAGTATCAAGTTCTAATGCCATCTGGGTAGGTGCAGAGGAAATAATCTCTGGAGAAATCATAAAGGTCTGATTTGATCTAAGAGATTCTATGAAAAAGCTGACAGTTCAACTGAATTTTAAAAGATGGGTCCATTTAAGGTATAGAGAGGACTTTCCTGGTGGCCCAGTGGCTAAGATTCCACCTTCAATGCAGGTGGCCTGGGTTCAATCCCTAGTCAGAGAAATAGATCCTACATGCCACAACTAAGAGCCAGTACAGCCAAATAAATAAAAAATAAATAAATATTTTTAAAAATAGGTCAAAAAATAAAGTGCAGAGGGGGTGTGATCATAATAAGCTGGAGAGCTGAGTTAAGGTGTGGCGGAGCGCTTTAGAAAGCTTATTCGGGGTAAGCAAGCAGGATGAGAGCTGAGGGTTGTTCTGGGAGGCACTTTAGTAAAGACAGACTGGCACCAATATGTAGAAGATCATAACTACTAAGAATCTTGGACTTCAGAATTTTTAGTTTAAAACTCTCAAACTAAGATTAGCAAATCTTCAACTTTTAAAAAGCTGTAATGAAAGATACAAGTTTGAGTCCAAACAAATTTTAACTAGCATGTGAAAATATTAGCAAAATCACAACTCATATATATGTTTACAAAGTTAAGCAATAATCTGAGATTCATATGGAATGTGGGAAAAAAAAAAAAACCTACATATTTTGGGTGCCCAAAATTAACTCCCATGTCAATAGCCAGCAGTTTCGAACTTGAATTATCTGCTTAAATATAGAGGTTGTATTTCTGAAGACAAAAACAAACAGCCTAAATTGACTTTTTTAAAAAAGCTTAAATTTAGTGGGGGAAAAAAAAAAGATATCCTGTCTCTCTCTTGCCAAACGCTTGTTTGATTGCATTTTCCATATTCCAAGCAGATGTTTTAAAGTAATTTCAATAAACTTTATCCTAATGACGGAGAAGTCATGACATTTAAATGTCACAAATATTTGCTATAGATGTCTTTTTTCCCAACAGTTACATCAAAATACTTTAGTATTTATAGAAATACACTACATGTTAGTAGTGGGTGTTTCTGAGTATAAAGTTATAAGTGATATTTGTTTGTTCTTTCCCAATCTCCAATAATAAACATAAATTCTTATTGTAATAAACAATAAAATGAAACAAAGTCCAGTTAATAATATTTACAATATTATTTGAATAACGATAGAAAACTAGAAAAAGCAAAATAATGGCTAAAATAAGATAAATGGTTATGCTCACATGAATTTCCCTGCCCCTTAGAAACTTAGATGTCTTCCAGCTCAAAGCACCAGCATTCCAAAAGTGTGGTCCTCAAAGCTTTGGTCCAGTAAAGATGTAGCCGAGTTTTAGGCAAAGGATAGAAGACAGGAAGGAAGAAAAAGAGGGCATAGGGCTTGTGCCAACTGTTTCTGAGGAAGTATATTAGTTATCTTCCACAAAACAAGCTACCATGCACTTAGCAACTTTAGCAACAAGATATTTATTATCTTGGGCTTTCCTGGTGGCTCAGTGGTAAAGAACTTGCCTGCCAATGAAGGAGACAGAGACGTGGGTTCAATCCCTGGGTTAGGAAGATCCCCTGAAGAAGGAAATGGCAACACACTCCAGTATTCTTGCCCGGGAAATCCCATGGAAAGAAGGAGATTGGTGGGCTAAAGTGATGGAGTTGCAAAAGAGTCAGACATGACTTAGCAACTAAATGACAACAATTTATTATCTTATGGTTTCCATAGTCAGGAATACAGACTCAGCTTAGCTAGTTCCTTGGCTTAGGGTTTCATAATATTGCTGTGAAAATACTGGCCAGGCTGCATTCTCATCGGGGGGC
Source organism: Giraffa tippelskirchi (assembly GCF_054371585.1). Classification (NCBI taxonomy): domain Eukaryota; kingdom Metazoa; phylum Chordata; class Mammalia; order Artiodactyla; family Giraffidae; genus Giraffa; species Giraffa tippelskirchi. The sequence goes on from NC_137275.1 coordinate 101,898,972, forward strand.
TCAGCTATGGAAGAATCTCCTTCTAAGATGACCCAGGTTGTTAGCAGAATTTGTTTCCTATGCTTATAGGAGTGAGGGTTCAGCTTATTGCTGGCTGCCCTTGACTGCCCTTGACTCCAAGAGGCCACGATTCCCAGAGGCTTCTCATGGCTTTCTGAGGACTCCTGAAGTTCTTTGACACATGGGCTTCCCCAGTGTGGCCACTTACTTCATCAAGCTGGGAAGGAGAGCCTGAGAGTTAACATATACATTACATAACACAGCATACGAAGACTTCCAACACATGGTAAGTACTTGTTTTCTGTCTCATTACAGTGTCTGTTGTTATTAAGGTGTAGGGGTTCATTGCAGTATCTGTTATTAATGTGTAAGGGTTCTATCATTACTATTTGTCAAAATGGTTAAGTTCTTAGGTAAAGGAGTTGTATAAAACTCACAGAGATAGAGTATATAAAGTAACCGAGACTGACTTCAAAGAATGCTAATACATAGTTTATTATTTATAAAGTAATAAAATTAAATTGATATGGTTCTTCTAGCATATGGTTTAAACTCTATCCTATGCTGAAAATGAATAGTTTTCTATCTTGAGTTAAAGTTAAGATTTTTCACAAGCGCCAGAAAGCTTTTGCCCCCAGAACAGTCAGGCTTGGATAAAAAACATTTCCGTTATCACTTCAAGCTCTTTAATCAGTTTTAAATTTTTTCTTTTGCTGTAAACACAAGGCTATGACAAGTTTTGGAACTCTAGAAGGTCTCTGCTAACCTTATTCCCTGCTGTGATCAACAAAAGAATTAAGTTCTAAATGTATAATTTATATACAAAACCATAGGCACAAACTACAAATGGAATCTTTCAAAGATGAATTCTTAAATATAGTTTACATAAAGGGCTTAAGGAAAAGAACATTTTAAGTTCTAGATTCATTTGTCCAACCAACACGTATTTATCTTTTCCAGAGGGCTGAGCTCTATCTGGCAGAGGGAAAAAAAAGTGATCATGGATTCTCAACTTTAAAATTAAAATGAGACTTTGGAGAAAACTACTTTGGGTTTAACCATTAGGTTCCAGTAACTTTATTTCTTTTAAGTGTATGTGCTTGATTTCAGGTGTGAGTTTTAAAAAAAAATTAGTAAGGGAATCTACATTTTTTTTCCTCAGAAGGCAGAAGATGCGGAACAACACTTAAATTTGATGCTAAGTGAACTGCGTTTCCATTTTCTATTTCTTCTATACTACTGAGAGTACTTGCTCAGGTCTGGGGGAGAAAAACTATATGCATAAGTTTTCCCTTTCCCAATTAAATTTTCAATTTTATGCTCAAAGTTCTCTTAATTCAAATGTTTGGTGGACAGTTCAATCCAAAAGCCTCAAGCCTAAGAATATTGGATGTGTTGATCCATAATGTACAGGGCATCTCAATTTTCTCTGCTATTTCTCTTTTGTTCTAACAACTTCCCATGTCACTATTTCAAAGATACTTTCAGAGGAGCAAAACAAAATTAATTCATACAACTCCTACTTCTTGAATATTTATTATTTTCTTCAATTTCTTGAAATTGAAGGATCAGATATAATGGAGAAACATCATACTAAAGTGGTAGGGAAAGTATTCTGTGGTCTTGTTATGAAGCTTGTTTTACACACAAACTGAAAGAGAAATCATCCATTTTTCTTTCACAATGAATCTCTCTTGTACTACATGGCATGAGGCCAAGCTATAAAATGATGTTTTAATGTTGCAAGCTAGATCAAAGGAACACCTTAATGATGTTTGGTTCTGCCTGAATATTTACTAAGAGATAGCTTTGAAGACTCACACAGTATGTTCTACAATTTGACAATTACTCATATTTCCCCATTAAAATGGAACAAAACAACAGTTATTTCAATAGTTTATACTAAATCTATGGATATGAATATGCTCATACTACCAAGTAGCCATTACCCAAGGCTGGTAATTAATTACATACATTATGATCAGAACAGAAGAACTTAAAACTAGTTGCATACTAGGGAAAAAGCTATTTTTGAGGACAAAGCATTTGAAAATTAAACAGAAATGATAGAAAATAATGTGTAGAGGTATTTTTGGCTAGAGAATAAAAACAATTTTTAATGACGTAATAGAATAAGGTGATTTCCTTGATCAGCGGCAATGTAAAACATTACCTATTATCTAAGAAATAATGTCTTTCTCTTCTTTACTTCATTTTAAATGATCGCTGCTGTGCAAGACTCTGGTCCTACGGGCAATGAAAGACACAAAATAAACCAGGAAGGGAGGCAGCCCTCAAAGAGGTAAGCACAGCATCTGTTCACCTGTTTGAAAATCCTGCTACTTTTTACTATCCCAAAGACCCCATATTTTTTAACAAACAATTTCCTTTTCATTGATGATTTACTTAATCAATTGTATCGGAAGCCAATTAAAATCTTGACTTTATTGTATATTATGGTCAACATAAAAAAAAAAAGAGAATTAGTTTTGAAAACCAAATAATTTATATAATAATAAATGTTCATTCTTACAGACCACAGTTCTCCAGGCCTGGGTCTTGCATCAAAGGAGTGCCACAGGCAGGGTCTTTTGCCCTTCAGGAACTTTGTAAGGTGTAATAACACCCCCCCCCCTCCCCCCACTACCATCCACTTTAAATCTCTTCCTGGAAAAAAAGGCTGAAGATAAATAAAGATAGCAATAAACATTTTAAAAAAACCACACAATCTGTGTTCTCAATAGTGCTCTAATCCAGAGGATCGTAAAGTGTGGTCTCAGATAAGCAATATCACCTTCACCAGGCAACTTGCGAAAAATGCAAATTCTTCAGCCCTACCCCACTCCTAGTGAGTCAGAAACTCTGGGGGTGAGGCCCTGCAACCTTTGATTTAATAAAGCTTCCAGATTACACCGATGTACACTAAATTTGAGAACCACTACTCCAAAGTAGTCTATTAAGTTTTAAATTGGTCTTTATAAAATAAGGCAAGATTTTCATTCTACTAAATCAACCTAGTACACTTTTCACAGGCCTGTTTGTAAGGAGACTTAGAAGCAGGTAAAATTCACCTTTTCTGTGGCTTTTGAGAAGCCAGATAACACTTTCATTTCTCTTCATCCTAACCAATCACTTTGTTGAGATTTTTGGTTTCGATCTATTTCCACTTAAACGTCTCTTTAGACAATAAAGAAATCTGGGGTATGTTTCCTTGAGCTGAGTTAGCAGTTTTTAGCTAGAATATGCTTTCTTTTAAATCTTTATCCCATTACATTTCAGCAGCTTTATAATGTCATTATTTACCACAACTATAAACCCAAACTGAATATTTCCAAGAAAAGTAATACTTATACTTACTAGCTTGGAGAAGGAAATGGCAACCTACTCCAGTATTCTTGCCTGGAGAATCCCATGGACAGAGGAGCCTGGCGGGTCAGTCCATGGGGTTGCAAAGAGTCGGATACGACTGAGCGACTAACACACACACACACACACACACACACACACACACACACACACACACTTACTAGCTATTTCAGGTCAGAAATACTGATGTAGTCTTTATTAATACTTGCATTTTAAAAAACTTATTAGAATACTACATTGCTTTAATTTAGACACTGAAAAAATAGAAGACTCTGCAAACTGAAATGAGTTTCCTATTCCTTCATAATCATCACCTCTATATAGAAGTATTTAGATGAAGGGGGAAAAGACCATCAAAGACAGAAATAATTTTTAAACTATAAAAAGCATAAATTTTTAAATCTCCATTATTCAAGTCTTATTTCAGAGTAACTAAATTCAAGGGTTGAATATTCAATATACAAAAATGTATAGTTTTTTTCTTTGCCTCTTCTCTTTAACGGTTTCCACAGGTATTTAATTTATAGATTCTTCCTTTCGGATTGGAAGCTGGGCCTCTAATAAATATATTTCATATTGTCTCAGGGTTTCTCAGAGACTGATAGAAGTCTGAACTTCTTCCATTTTTGAGGTACATAATATTTATATAAATAGTAATAGTAGATATGCCAAAGCTATAAACTCTGTGGTTTATCCTATAAGTCTAAAATAAACCTAACACATTTACCACATTAAAAAATATTGTATAAACTCATTTAGAGATTATACTAAATTATACAAGTGCTTTGCAAACGTGAGGCATTGGACCAGACCACCTTCTCCACCTCTGCCTCAGCCATGCCACAGGTTCTTTGCTCTCTATAATGAGTGTTCTGCAATTTGGAATCTCTTCAGAGGAAAAATTATTCCCTGGCTTTAATATTTCTCAGTTAAGGAAAGATGACAGGAAGGAAGGGCTAGAGGGAACAATGGTTGACAGTGGTCTCTGTTGCCACTTTATCTTCTGCTGGGCAAGTAAAGAGTAAGTAAATAGAGGCAACATACCAATCTGCTATTACACTGACTGAAATTTCACATGTGCACAGATAGGAACTTGTGGAATAGCACTGTAATATTTGTCTGTCTCATAGGAAAAAAATCCCAGAAGATCCTCTGGAGAAGGAAAGGACAACCCACTCCAGTATTCTTGCCTAGAGAATTCCAATGGACAGAGGAGCCTGGCGGGCTACAGTCCATGGGGTAGCAAAGAGCTGGACACGACTGAGTGACTAACACTTTCACATTTTCTAAGGTGTCTGTACTTCCAGATAGATGGATAGGGTAGCAGTCACTGGTGAAGGGAGCAATTCTTCCCAAGCATCAGAAAATTTGTGCCTCCAGCACACCTAGCTGAAGAAAGCCTCAAGATACAGTCATAAAAATACTAAATGAATTATTCTGTAGAACTTTTCTATTTTTTTTGTAGAAAAGTCTGACTTCCTATCCCTATATCAATACATAACAAGTAACAGAAGGGTAGGAAATGTCCCTGCTTTAATTTTCTTATTAAAATATTATTGTATTTCCAGGATCATTTAGTAGATATCCAATAATTTCTTTTTTTTTTTTAATCATTGGAATGAAGACTGTAAAGGTGCCTGGATGACAGAGGAAGTTGTTTGGAAAAGAAGTATGAAAAAAAAAAAATGTAGAATCTTAAAATTCCTGAAAGGCACAAGACTCTGGGGGCAGAGGAGGAGGGAACACCATAATAAAATAAATAAATAAGTAAAACCAATTTAACGCATGTCATCTGGTGAAATAATTCTACCATCTTGACATCTTTTTGGCTTCCAGAAGGAGTAATTGGTTCAGTTACTTCTGTAACCTCTTTTTCAAAAGAGCAAAATCCTTCAGGCTTTTTAAGATTTCCACATTAGGATCTAATCAAAAGTCCTGCCATACAATATTCAAATGCTCCCATTAGTAATCTACCAAAATGTTTAATTTCTGTTATCATTTTGGGTCTCTTTCATATTAACTGAGCAGAAATTTCAACTCAAGCTGCCTTAAGACAAAACTGAATTTGGTGATTCATATTTGAAAATATCCAGAGTTAGGACCTTTTTTCAGCTGGGTTCAGAGCTCAAATATCCCCATCTAGATTTAACTTTCCTCCAGCTCCCACGTCCGCCTCTCTGAGTACTATCTGCATTCTCAGACTTCACATGATGACACAAAATAGCTCTAGGCTCACAATTCGCTCTGCAAAGTCCAACAGAAAGGAGTCCCTTCTTTAAGGGGGGCAAAATTGACCCCAAACAGTGCTTTCTTGTCTCTGATTGGCCAGACTTGGTCACATACTTTTCTGTAAACCAACCCTAGCTACTACTAAGAGGACATAAATCTTCCAGTGGCCACACGAGAGTCGTGGTTCACCCACTGAGTGGTTGACATCACCTGAGTAAAATGGGCTGAGGGGCGCTGGCTTGATCTTCCAAAGTAAACGAGGGTATGCGTAGGAATGCGCAGCTAGAGGCAAAACCATAAAAATCCAGTCCAACGTATATCTTTAGTAGATCCACCTCCACCACTTACTAAAACTTTCACATATGCTGTTGTTAGTGGATCAAGCCCCTGGAGAAGGGCATGGGAACCCACTCAGTGGATCAAAACAGAAATTAAAAGGGAAAAAATCGTTCAATTTAGGCTGCTGATCAACCTATATTTTAGGACAAGTGCAACCTCACACCTTGTATCCAAAATGTCGCTCCAGTTGTTGGCCTTCATCTGTCTTCAGGAGCTGGAACACAGCACGTGGCCTTTAGAAAGCCGGCGAGTCGAGGCAATTACCAGCTTACAACCTCGAAGCCGCCCGCGGCGCTCTGTCAGGTTCAGCGTCACTGGCGGGAGCGCGACCTGAGGGGACCACGAGGGTGCGCCGCACCTTCCCCGCACCGCCCCTGGAACTCACACCCACTTCCCACAAACGGTCCAACCCTTCTTGGCGACCGTCGGAGCCGGCCGACCGGGGCGGGACACCCAGGGTCCCCAAGCCTAGGGCTGGGCAGGCAGTCGGGCGGAGCAGAAGCGGGCGCAAGGCGGGCGGATGCAGGCGCCTCCAGCCCCCCGGCTCCCGCCTCCTCCCTTTCCCCGGGCGGGCGGGCGCGCGCGGGCCGGGAGCGGGGAGGCGGCGTGAGGGCGGCGGCGGCGCGGCCGGGCGGGTCCCGGGGCCGCGGAGCGCGTCCGAGCGAGCGCACGAGTCCCCGGCGCGCCCGCCGCGCTCGCCCCGCGGCCGCTCCCGCCCGGCGCCGCCCTCGCTGCGGGACCCGCGAGGCGCCCACCGGCTGCGGCCGCAGGGACCCGGGCACCCGAGGGGAGGGGCCGCCCGCGCGTCGCCCCCGCTCGGATCCCGGTACCGCGTCGCCCCCGAGCGCCGCCCGAACGGGGAGCGCTCCCCGAGCCGCGGAGGCCGAGGACCCGGGACGGAGGATCCCGCGGACGCCCGCAGCCCCAGGGAATCACCAGGGACCGGGCGGTCCTCGCCCAGACACCCGCCCCCGGAGACTTGGAACGCGGACTCCAGAGGCAGCGGCGCGCACGGTCAGGACAAGTTACTCGCGGTTTAAAGGGGTCCTGAGACTGCCACTCGTTTTATTTAATCGATCTTTCCTCGCCTGTTAAAAATAAGTTTATTTAGACAAAGAAAAGAAGGATAGCTTCCTGGGTAACTGGAGGTTTTTAAATACAATCCCGAAAGTTTTGCATGGTGTGGTTATCTGCTTATACATATTTATTAACCTGTTAACTCTTCAGCTGGACAGAAAATTGACATTTAAAATATTATTTGAGAAACATTTCTAGTTCGCTGCTGCTTTCAGGCATCGTATTTATCAGCTTATTTAGCATCTGTCTTCCCCAAGTGGTACCAAAACCTGTCCCTTGGCGACGGGTCTTGCACGTGACACTCTTGCCCTCTAGTGCCTCAGCAGCTTGGTAGCAGTTTGATGGCTAATATTAATGAGATGTTACATAACACAAGGGTACTGGGTCTGAACTGGTAGTGCTGCCACTTGTAAAACCAAAAAGCCTGAGCCACTGGTACTGGATACTGCTCTTTCCGTTTCTCTTCTTTTGAAACTTTCTGAAACCTCTGCAGCTCTTTCCGTTTTAATTCCAGGTAAGTGTATCTATTTATTTATACTACACTTTAATGGCTAACTCATAAATGTAGGAGTAGCAACTTTGTTTACAATTGATCTAAGAATTTCAGGATTGAACAAGTGCCTGATTTTATCCTTATAAAAGAAATAAATCATTTAATTAAATTGAGTGAAACAAAGAAATGTCTTACCTTGGCTTAATTTTAAAGCTTCTCTTTTATAAAATTAAAGTATTAAGGCAATGATCTCTTACAATTGTTTCAGATCTCCACCAACGACTTGTAATTATTCTTCAGAAGATTTGCTAAACAGAACATATGTCTGTTGCTTGTTGGACTAGAAATTTGTAAGCAACATTGGAGATTTAAACTACAACTACCTATCTATCTATATAGTAATGATCCTCAACAAATCTTTCTATTTGATGCAATTAGTTTTATAAATATCATTTAAGATTATACAGTTAATAACTTTAAATGCAACTGGTAAGAAATACCCTAAGTATTCAATACAGAAGTTTAAAATTAAAAGAAAATACATATATAGTCCATTTACTATATCTACGTTTTTTTTTTTAAAGAACTAAGATTTTTTTAAGGGGTTTACCTAGATGATCTTCCGACTAGTTCTTCTAATATCTGGAAGCTACTTAAGCCTCAAACTCATTTAAAGTTGAAATTTATCCATATTCTCTATAAACATATTGGTTATAGCAACATATGTAATCTGGAACAGTTTTAAGGAAATCACTCCTAAGTGATGTAAACAGCTACATCTTGATATTAAAATACAAATCAAATCTTAAGACACATGTGAAACTGATCTCAAATCCACTTTTTATTTTTCTTAGAAAATATGTTATCAACTATTGAATAATGCTATTCACCACAAGAGAGCAGAATGATGTGGAAGAGAAACTCCCAAACATCTGATACTCAGCTAAAGGACAAATTTTTCCTTTTTCTTCAGCCATAGCTCCCTATTAATATTGAATTTGAGAAGGAGATTTCAAAAATAAATTTGAAAGACATTCTTTTGGAAAATAGTACTGAACATATCAAGAGTCTTGCCTTAACAGAAGCTTTCCGCCTTTTCTTTCTCCTGTTAACACAGACAATATCTGCCATTTCTCTGATATTTTTATTGTTTTCCTCTATGGTCTTGATGGTAAAACAGAGGTTTCTTTCTTTGTATAAGTAAATATTGATATTAAACTGGTCACATGAGTTAATTCTCTTCATAGTCTTTAGAATAAAGATTCTCATGTTAATAAGCTATTTTAGATAAAACAAAACTTTTATCTCATTCTAGAGAGATTTGTTATAGTTCAGTTCAGTTGAGTTATAGCATACCCAGTATTCTTGCCTGGAGAACCCCATGGACAGAGGAGCCTGATGGGCTACAGTAGTTCATGGGGTCTCAAAGAGTCAGACATGACTGAGCAACTAGCCCTTTCCCTTTCCTTCCCTTCTCTTTTAATACATTTCCTTGAGAAAAGTATTGTCTCTGAAGATTACAACAAATGTTAGACTAATTTGTGCTGACTGAAAGATTTGTTAAAAGAAAAAAAATACAGTGGAAGAGATAACCAGGCATTTGAGGTTCTTTTTTTCTGAATAGTATATTTTGTTGAAGAAGTTACTATGTAAAATGCAGCAAATAAAAAAAAAAAAAAAAAGTTACTATGAGCTAGAATCTTTATATTAAAGGCTGACTTGTCAGTTAAGAATTTTAAAACAATAAAGAAGTTACAAAATTTGCATTTAATTCAGAGAATCTTATATGACTTCATTGAATCCTGGTAGAGTCTCAACTGCTCTTTGGTGATTAATGGCAACTTTTAAATTTAAATAAAATTTGAGCTATAAAATACTTTGTTGTTTGTGCTACAAAAACAGGGGAGTAGAATTGGTAATAAAAACACTATTCTCAACTAAATAAATGCCTTGGATTTCTAATTACTTAACAGTTTAGACAATAGAGAAAAGACAGTGGAAGTTTACCTATCCTGTGCTGTGACTATTGGAAATGAGCATCTACACTGAAATGCATGAACTCTGAACAGCTGTCCAGATTAGAGGATGCTACCAGGCCACAAAAGTAACAGCTTGCATTATGATGATAACTAGTCTGAACAATGCTTAAAATTGTTTTATAACTGAAGATTCTCTTATAATACCCAAAGAATTGGTTTTAGAAAACCAATTGGTTTATTTGGCTGCTTGTTTGCTTTTAATAAAAACCATATTCTCGGCTCTGGGATGTCACAGTGGGTGATTTATCCCTTCATGTTGTGTTAAACATTGCTCATCAATTTCATGTAAGTTGTATAACTAGGAAAATATCAAGCCCTTCTGTAATTACTTTTTTGCAATTATTATATATAATAAATTATTTCACAAAAACTCCTGCAAATTACTGAGAGATGTAACTCTTCGCTTGTGTGTGTGAAAGTTGCTCAGTTGTGTCCGACTCTTTATGACCCCATGGACTGTATAGTCCATGGAATTCTCCAGGCCAGAATACTGGAGTGGGTAGCCTTTCTCTTCTCCAGGGGATGTTCCCAACCCAGGGATCGAACCCAGGTCTCCCACATTGCAGGAACATTCTTTACCAGCTGAACCACAAGGGAAGCCCAATTCTTCACCACTTGTTGCCAAAAAATCAGGTAGTAGAGTTCTGTACTGAAACCTTTTAGCATCTCACTGATGGGTATCCATTTTACATACAATTCACTTTTAAATCTTCTCTGATTGCAGTGTTTGAGAATAACATGAAACTAGATCTGGCTTGAAGGCTGGGTTCTGCCATGAGAGCTCTAGTCTTGGACAACTCCCTTACTGGCTCTGGGCCTTGGTCCCTCACCTGGAAAATAAGGGTCTCAGAGATCCTTTCCTGTCCTCTGGGCAATAGCCCAACACTGTGGAAATTATTCTGGAGGACTGGACAACGGGACATGAAAAAAAATTGAAGAATAATGCAAAACTAAACTTAAGTGCTATTGTCTAGAATTTTAGTAGTAGGTGTGTTAGTGGTTAGGACTTCTCCGTCAAGTCAGGATGTACAGGTTCAATTGCTGGTGATGGAGCTGAGATCCCACATGCTCAGGGGCCAAAAAACCAAAACATGAAAACAGAAGCAATACGGTGACAAATTCAATAAAGACTTTTAAAAAAATGGTCCACATCAAAAAATCTTAAATAAATAACAGCCAACATTCATAGGATGGACACCTGTACCAGGCACTGTTTAAGCAGTTTATATATTAATTTTTAGCTATGTAATCTTCACAAAGATTATGTGAGGTAGATACTGTAATTATTTCCACTTCACAGATGAGGAAATTGAGGCACTGAGAGGTTATCTACCTGTCAAAGATTGCATCCCTGGCAAGTGGTAAAGCCTGGATTCAGTTTGACTCTGATTCTAATGTATATGCCCTTAACAACTCAATTACATTTTCTCTCCATAGGCTTCAAATATTTGTGCTTGATACACCTCTTGATATAACACAGGAAACTCATGTACCTCTCCAGTCATTTCTACCACCTCTCCCCTTATGTATGAAATGATCAATCATTTATTCAAGAAAAATTTACTCTGCACCTACTTTTGTGCCAGGCTTAAAGTAGTTCCCAGGACCATTACGTGTGATGCCTTCCTTAATGAGCTATATATAGTCTAGTTTAGGTTATTTCTTTGTCCTCTCTTGCTACTCCAAATGGGTTGAGTTTCACTTGTTCTAAAAGGTGCCCATGACAACAGAGGAGTAATTTATCTGACCTCTTCATTGATGCATCCATGGGGTAGTGAGTAAGAGAACCAGGACCTCAGACCTCCTCAGGACTGCCTATCATATTTTTTCATTGCTCCTCTCTGCTCTTTTTTATCCTCTATGCAGATTGACTGCGTCTGCCTCGCAACTTCATGTAACCTGCCCTAAAACACAGCCAAAACCTGATCTGTAACTTTATATCTTACGCTCCAGGCAAACAGTAAGAGGCTGGGTTAATATCTTCTGTTCCCATGTCTCTGAAGAAGGATAAAAATGACACAGGTTAGAGTATGTGCTGAAAGCTGCACTGGCAGTAGGCATAGTGGCCTGCTATTAGGTGTGCATTGATACATACATTCTAGCTGAATTTAAGAAGATAGAGGCAGACATTTTCACCTTTAAGTCATAGAGGCAGAAACAAGCAGCAGTGGGAGAGTTTTCTTCTCTTGCCTCACTGGATGGCACACCACTGAGGGAAGTGAACAAAATGGATTCTTTCCTTCATAATTTCTAAGTACAAAGAATGGAAAGTTGCAATAGAAATTCATTTTCCATCTAATGTATTAAACAAAGCTAATACCCCCGTAAGTGCAGCTTTTTTCCCATCCAGCTTTAAAACAAAAGATTGACAATGCCAGTAAATTAAAGTACATTCACTCTAAAAAAAAAAAAAAGAAAAGCCCAGTTCTAAGAGACAAGAGTATATTCTTGGTTTGTAGTCCATATAAATCAGCATCTTACTTGCCTACCACAGCAGGGTTCAATAAATATGACACAATTTCACACATTCTTTCTCAGACAAAAGCATGTTCTTTGTCAATTTTTAATATTGCTAAAATCACTTTTAGCAAATCCATGCAATGTATTTGAGGCGTCTCAATGCATTTTTCAATACTATACAATATGGTTAATTTTGTGAAAGAGGAATACTGTCAAGATCTTTTAAATATCTTTCATTTATGTTAGAACCTGAAGTTCTTTAGTTATTAATACTCATTTTCCAGATGGCAATCTTTTTTTTCACATTCCTTATGCTGCCAACATGATTCTATTTCATTTAGAAATTGATTTTTACTTTGGAATGATGGTGGGAGAGAGTGGAAGAAAAAAGATAGGTCACAGGGACAAGTAGGTGCTTTCCCCTGCAGATTGTGCGGTGTGTTGCAAAGTGTAGGTTTGTATATAGTCAGTTCTTCACTATGTGTATAGAATGGCCTGTGATTCCCAAAAAATAATTGCTCCCTTTGTCTTTCATTAATGGTAGATAATTAAATAATGGCTGGCTAATGTTCCCGTGGTGAAAAAACAGATGTTTTCCTTTTTAAAAACAAATGAATTGCAAAAGAACTCTAACCACTCTGAATTCTGAGAACTATCAGAAGAGGAAAAATGGGTGTTCAAATAAGCCAGTAAAAGGTACATTCTGGATGTGTCTGATTGATGGCTATGGTCAAAGTGGTCACTGCCGTTCACAGTGTTTATATTATCACCCTGACTGTTTGGGCCAGTGTGGCTGATCGAGGTATCCATTCATGGAAGACGGTTTTACTTCATGACTTCCCCAGTTTGTGACTGCAGCTACCATTCGTAAATTTAGTAGAGGCCCTTTTTCACCCATTTTTCAAGTATTCAGTGGAATGTGCTTACTACAGGCACTGTGCTGATATCAAGAGTATAGAAGTGAACGGGACAGGTGCTTCCAGCTGTTTCCAAACTATGAAGAAATATTCCCCAGAAAATCCCATGACTAATTATAACTATGGAACGTGCTGCAGAGCACAAGTAAATAGTGATATGAGAGTGTGTTCCGGGGACCTGACAGATCAGGGGAAGCAGGGAAGTTTTTGCGAGGCTGGGACATATACGCAGAGAGCCACAGGATTTGGAGAATGAAGTAAAATGAGGAGAGCAGAAAAAACTCCCAAACAAAGAAAACAGCATGTGAGAGCATCCTAGGTCAGAAAAGAGTTTCAGGCCCAGCTCCTGTGCAGAGCTTAAGAGAACACACCATTGAATCAGGCCTGAGACATCAGAGGCAGAGGGGAGCATGTCTCAGGTCTTATGGGATATGTACAGGAATGTGAGTTTTCATCAGCAAGTGAGATTGGCGGCCATCGCTGGATTTTCAGCTGGGAAGAAAATCAGAGTTGTACTTTGGTGCTGGATTGAGAAAAGTAGAGAGGGAGCTGAGAGGGTTTCTGGTAGGGCTAGTTGTTGAGGTGGTTCAAGTGAGAGGGACCCTGCCGGGAAAAAGAGAGAAGGGCGTTTTGTCCAACGCGTTTTGGAAAATGGAAATGAGAGCACTTGGGTCTATTTCGATAGGCAGAAGTGAGGGAAAAGAAGGTGTTGAGAGGAGCCACCAGATGGTTGTAGGAAGATGGAGACAGGTTTAGAGGGTGGATCACAAGTTTGGTTATGGACAGGTTGAGCTTGCTTGTGACGCAGTTCTAGTGGAGGCAAGGAGTGGCTGGTCTGTTGTTAGAAAGGGCATGGTTACTGGAAATTGTTATTATACCAAGTCAGTAGTTCAATTTGAAATCAACATTTGGAATTGGGGGGAGCATCATTGGTAATGAAAGCCAGGGGGCGTGTGAGCTCATCTAGGAGAAGGGGGAGGAATTAGAAGCCCACGGATGGACACAGTGCCAATTATGTCTCTTTGGGGCTTCTTCCTCTGCTCTGAGACCCATCTGACTTCCTGCATCAAAAGTGGACTTTCTGTACCTCCCACCACGCTGCTTATACTCAAATGTTTGTAGCTATCCTTTTATGAACTCTTAGTACATTTTTATTGGTCATCTTCAGGATATTTCTCTCATTTTATTATGTTATTTATACCATCATCATCATCATCACAGGTACCATTTAGTATATTCATTCTCTGTGCCAGATAATTTTCTAAGAGATTTTTTACACTTTTATTTCATAATCCTCATCAAAGCCATCACAATATTGTAATCATCCTCCAATTAAATTAATTTTAAAAAGAATAAAATGACTAATAAAAAGTTAGTGCATGTAAAAAAAAAAAAAAACAAACCCTGTTAAGTAGGTACCACAAGTATCTCACTTTTAATGAGGAAACTGCAGCATCTAAAGGGAAGAGATGCCTGATATCCATTTCTTACATGTTCCTAGCATGAAAGGGACATGTTTGCAGTTGCCTTCCCAGGTAGATGATATCTTGAATGTGGGCTGTCAGGTTCAAAATCAGTTCAGCTACTACAAGCTGTTGCACCTTGGGCAGGCTGCTTAGCCTTTAAAGGGCCTCAGACTGTGTTGGCTTATAGTTAAGTGTTCATTAATGTTAGCTGAGCTGCTGTTGCTGGCATTCTCCCTGCCCACAGATGTGATTTGCTTCAGAGTGCCTTATAGGAAATCCTAATGAGGTGGTGATGCTTATAACCAGCCCAACCTTGTAACTTCCTGTATCTCCTGTGACTGTTCCAAAACTTTGCCTGCCTAAATGGCTTGTTGATATTCTCAGTTTCATATACAGTTTCTTGGCCATTCAGCATATTCCTTATTATGGTCAAATAGGTAGCCAAGTTCAACCATAGCTGTCAACTCTGTGCTTTAAGACAGTGGTGTCCATGGAAACTCTCTTGACCCACAAGTTCATGTGCCTGTTCTTCAGTCATTCAGAGAGCCCTTCAGACCATGCAGAGTCTGTACTTTTTAATATATTTTTGTGAGAGCACTTCAGGAACACAGTTGTCACTATACTGAAGTGTTTGGCTTGTTGATCTTCTTGACCTTTAAAAATGTTTTTATCCCGTGTCTTGTTTAAAAGACCACTGGGAATAACATGAAACCTACCCTCGGAAAGTTCACTCTGAAAAAGCAGTGAGACCTTAAACAAATCATGTTGCTAATAATAGTAAGCCTTTGGTAGAGGCCTTAAAGGAAAAGTGGTTATAATTAGAGTATATAATCTGGGGACCTGGCCTAGAGGCGAGAGGAGTGGAGTTGGTCGGAAAGACTTTCCTGAAGAACTGAATTTGTGCAGCATATTGAGATTTGCCTGCAACCCATCAATTTTGACCCTAGTCAATTTCCTCGACTTTCTTATTTGTCAACATCCAACTATTTTGTAGAACATTGTGATTTTGCTATCTCCTCACGCATCATTTGGTCGCCTGCTTGAACCCTAAGTGTCCAGCAGTCGCTCAAGCCAATTTCCACTCTGTGCCATGGTGCTTTTATTACTGGCATTGTTATTCCCCTAGTCCCTAAGCCTGCCTACCCCCGCCCCCACCAGTAATCATGTCCTTTTCTCTTTTCCTCCTGAGTCCCTCTTTGTTGTCATCCTCTCTGATAACCACCCTTGTCTGGACTCAGACCACCCCTACCTGGCTTGTGCAGCAGCATCTTTGCTGGGACTATTCTGATTCCACCTGCTTCTTCACTCCATGCAATGCAGCATGTACTCTCTCTGTTCGTATGATTGTTCTTTGTCCATCCTGGGTGTCACTGCTACACTAATCATCTGTAAACCCTATTTTTATTGTCTGTCTTCTGTTCAGTTGCATCCAGTGCTATTTCCCAGTCAACGCTTTTGTGTTCACAGTCACTTTAATCTGCAGCACTTTTTCAGTGAAACATTATTTCCATTTTCAGTCCAATACATAGTGCCTTATGATTAGTTTAGACTGATTCTCAGATAAATGCGCTGTAATCATTGCATTTCATCCTTGCCAGGTTTCTATGCTGGGCATGTGCACCACATCCTCATACCCAGATCCGCCCATCACGCTATGTCCCCCTCAAGCACCATGTCTCTTAGCAAGTACCACTGACTTTCAGTTTCATTATTCTCTCTTGCTCTTTCTTCTGAAACTTCTAGTAGACATAGTCTGTACAGCACAAATCCCTACTCATTATGTGCAACATAGTGTTGGCTGTTGTTTCCTACGTTTTTCAGTATTTTATTCCTGCTAATGGAGGTGGCAGCTTTGATAGGTTTCTAGTAACTATCTTACACAGTGAGAGCAAATACACCTCACCACCCTGTCTCATCATAGGTAAGGATTTTATGAATTACATGCCTTTCACTTCTGACAATAGGAACAAACTATGAGACACTGCTATCTGAACTGCAAAAGTGAGAACAGGTTTTGTATCCACTCAGAAACATTTCACAGCTGGAACTAAAACAGAGGCCTAGAGAGATGTGAGATTTTATATCCTGCTATTGTACCACAGACTATTATGTTATTCATAAACATGTACCTAACTTTAAAAGTGCAATTACTTTTCAAAATGAAATAGCTACAGTTACAATGAAAACTCTCAGTTTTCTCTGGTAATTTTGATTTGCTTGAATTACACCTAAACCTGTGGGAAAATCTTTTAGAGTAGGATTTCTTTTGGAGTGTGTCAGATCCCTTAATGGCGTTTCCCTCGGCCAAGGGTGGGGTCCCATAGACCTTTGGTGACATATGAAGTCCAGCACCTCCTCTCTTTGCAGTTGTCCCTCAGACTCATCCATGCCCATGTTCTGTCTGCTCTGTGATCACTAAACAGTTTGTGCTTGGACGGTGAGAGATGAGCCTGCACTGGCTTGCCAGAGTTGCTCTCACACTGCCCTGTGATACCGTCTACATTCTTGATTAATTCATTTTATTTCCCAAATCAGGAAAAAGTAATGGTTCCCTACAAGGCTTTCTTGACAATAAACTTCTATGTTATCTGATCTCTATGATCTGAGTTACCTATATTTATACAATTTACTTTTGAGGTATTCCTTACTCTTTCCTTCAAGTCTTCAGTGTCCCTTGCCCAATACTGTACTCATTCCTCCTCCGTAAAATCCTCTCTATCTCAAATGCCTATTCATTTTACCCTCATCCCTCAAGGCTCTGCCCAAATCCAGCCCCTCCCCACATTGCAGACACCCCCACTTGCCATGGTGTCTTTTTTTCTCTCATCCTGTGACAGACATTTGTCTCTAATCAACAACCCATACATTATTGTTTGCATTCAAGTTACTGTCTCTACCTTATAATTTGGGACCCTTTAAAGAAATTCATTCTGCTGATGATTTATATTTGAAATAAAAAGATAGTTATCCCATAATTACTTGAGTGAATGATATAGTTTCCCTAAATATTTGAATGAATAAAGTATGATATATAATTTATAGGATAAGTAAGATATTTATCCTATAAGTATTCTGCAATTACAGAATATTATATTATTCATAAAGATAAACATATTACTCAAAATATTCCTTATTGATTGTTTCACAGGTGAATATCACAGAATTTTAGAGCCAGAATGTTCTTTATTTTCCAAAACTTATTTATTTTTAATTGAAGTAAAGTTACTTCACAATATTGTGTTGGCCTCTGCCATACATCCACATGAATCAACCACAGGCATCCCTCTTTAACTTCCCTCTCACCTCCCAGCCCTTCCCACTCCTCTCAGTTGTTACAGAGCTCCAGTTTGCATTCCCTGAGTCACACAGCAAATTCCCATTGTCTGTTTTACACATGGTACTGTATATGCTTCCATGTTACTCTCTCCATTCATTCCACCCTCTCCTTCTTGCCCCCTCCGCCTGTGTCCATAAGTCTGTTTTCTATGTCTGCATATCCATTGTTGCCCTGTAAACAGGTTCATCAGTACCATCTTTCTAGATTCCATATATATGCGTTAAAATATACAATATTTGTTTTTTTCTTTCTGACTTACTTCACTCTGTATAATAGAGAGCCAGAATGTTCTTGGTGATCATTTATTCTAACCTTATCATTTTACTGAGAAGGTACCAGGGCCAAAGTGACAATTAATACTAGACAGAAGTGTAATAAACCCTAATCTTATGAAGAACGTCAACTGCGGTATTCTCCATTAGTGCTTTCAGCTATCATACAGCTAGCTTTCATCCTGTCTTATGGGCAATAATAAGATCTTTCTTAATAGTTTTTATATCCCATGATATTTCCTTGAAAATTTCCAGGACCATAAGACCTAATAAACTTCTGCTCTAAAAAGCACCCATATTTCTTTCTTGTTATTTTTCAAAAGTTACTGAATTTTTCAAAGGTTACTAAGACTTGAAAAAGAATTGAAATTATAACAAAGTATTTCATGAAGTTGCAGTTGTTTTCATTATGTTTTAAAAAAACATAGTACTTTTTATATAATTACTGAGATTTTCTAAAAAGTAGAAACTGGTATCTTAATTGTAGCATTTAATCAAATACATCCAAACTTTTATGACTTTTCAGTGTATGTAATTAACACAAATAGTTTGGACCTGTATTGCATGTTGTGACAGTGTATGGCTCAGGTGACATCTCTGTGGCATTAGGTTTATATTATAATAATCCATACAGTTATTAAAATGGTTATTATGATCTATACAGTTTGATCCAAAGCTCAAGGAATAAAAGGAAACTCCTTGTTAGTCCAGTGCCTTTTGTATACTAGGGGTAGAGACCTCTGTTCAGTGGAGCCCTTCCCTCTTTCCATTCCTCCCTTGTCCTCATTCATATTTGGGAGAAGAAAAGACAGGTTTTCTTAATTAGCAGATACCAATTCATCTGCCTAACAGGGTGCCACGTGTGCCAGTCACCAAGATAAAAACTTTCTCATTTTAATGCTGCAGATTGAATGTTTAATATTCTATTGTATCTTATTCTACTTTTCAGGCTATATTTTCTGTGAGTCCTGATCAAGTGATACAAATGTGCTGCAATGGTGACATAAACTATTGACTGAAACTGGAAACGTATCTGAAACATCATCTTTTCTTTTCTTCTTTCATTTTTTTATGGTGCTTCTGTTGGAACAGTCTGAGGGAAGTATATGCAACATGAGTTTTATCATGAAGCTGCACAGACACTTTCAAAGGACAGTGATTCTGCTTGCCACATTTTGTATGGTAAGCATTATTATTTCTGCTTACTACCTGTACAATGGCTACAAACAGGAAAATGAACTGTCTGAGATGGCTTTAGAAGTAGACTGTGGGGACTTCCAGCACCTACCATCCCGGCTGATGGCAGTGAAGCCAGCGAAGCTCTCTGATGCCTCGAGCACAGACACCACGGTCCTGGTGTTTGTGGAGAGCCAGTACTCATCGCTTGGTCAGGACATCATTATGATTCTAGAATCCAGTAGATTCCAGTATCACATTGAAATTGCTCCTGGCAAAGGGGATCTTCCAGCACTTACTGAAAAATCTAGAGGCAAATATATTCTCATTATTTATGAGAACATTTTAAAGTATATAAATATGGACGCTTGGAATCGAAGTCTTTTAGATAAATACTGTGTTGAATATGGTGTGGGTGTCATTGGATTCCACAAAACTAGTGAGAAGAGCCTACAGAGCTTTCAGTTGAAAGGCTTCCCTTTTTCTGTGTATGGAAATCTTGCAGTAAAAGATTGTTGTATTAATCCTCATTCTCCATTGCTTCATGTGACCAAATCTTCCAAGCTTGAAAAAGGTTCTTTACCTGGAACTGACTGGACTGTTTTCCAGATTAATCACTCAGCCTACCAACCAGTAATATTTGCCAAAGTAAAGACCCCAGAAAACCTGTCTCCTCCCATCTCTAAAGGTGCTTTTTACGCCACTGTCATACATGACCTGGGGCTCCATGATGGAATTCAAAGAGTTCTCTTTGGCAACAATTTGAACTTTTGGTTGCACAAGCTTATCTTCATAGATGCTGTTTCCTTCTTGTCAGGGAAGAGGCTCACTTTGTCCTTGGACAGGTACATTCTCGTGGATATTGATGATATTTTTGTGGGAAAGGAAGGAACAAGAATGAACACCAATGATGTTCAGGTAAGGCTCTTTATCTCAAAGTGTAGTTCATCTCTCAGTAGGTTTGTCTAGGGCTAAGGGATTTCCTGGGACAGAGGATTTTTATTTTGCGGGGAAATTCTTAGGCAAACTGGGATGAGTTGCCTACCCTCAGCTATTTTTGAGATATGGGGATATATCTCAGCCCTAGAACAGCTAAGTAGATAATCTATTTTTCTCTGAATCAAGAAAAAAATGAAGAGTGTACTAAAGGATTGAGTGTGGCAGAGTCCTGAAATGCATTTCTGTGTGTATTCAAAGCTACAGGATAGAAACCACTTTGTTTAATTACTTTCCAGAAATGTCTACCTCTGCAAATGATTATGAATCTGAGACGTTAGTCCATTTAAATATGAAATCATGGTGAATTTGTTTTAATGAAAATAAATACTCCCACAAATTTTCAAGAATTAAAGACCTCATAAGTAGCAAGTTCAGATGTTTGGCAAGTTAAATGTACGACTCATTTTCTCTTATTACTTTTTTTGAAACTCTGAAAATTAGCACTACTAAATGTGGAGAGTTATGAATACACAAGCAAACTTATTCACATATACACAGAAGGATTTACATTAATTGTCAAAATTCATTGAACACTTCTTGTTCATACATGAAACCTATCATGCTACATTTATATTGGATTAGATTTCTCATTATGTAAGCTGCTGCCCTTAGACAGAAAACGATTATTTGAAGATAGTTGATTATCATTGTGAAGGTATTTTATTACATAATGTGACTGGCTGTTTAATATTAATGGAATTTAAAATTAAAATGATCTACATTCATCTTAGTTTCACATTCAAAATGCCATTGGATTCTATCTGTTACACTACATATTGATTTCACATAAAAGTGAAAGGAAAAATTTGACACATAATTTTTTATTCTATACAGTTTTGACCTTTTGGTAAAATACAGAGTACTGAATCAGATGGAAAAAGTCTTGAAACTGCATTCTTTTCTCCAGACACTGAGCATCTGGCAAACAATAGTAATGTTCATCACACTACTTAAATGAACTAAGGATATCAGAAGAATTATTAAATGTTACCATAAGAGTGTGAAGACTGAAAAGAAAAAAAAAACTTTCATATTCTTGGTAATATTTTAGATTTTTCCTTTTAAGTCAATATAAATTAATTAATAAAAAAGTTGTGCTTAAGTTTTGAGATAGTCTTTGAAAGTGTAGCCAAATTAAAACTGAGCTGGTAGTTTAAACATTTATTATGTCCTTGAAAATTATAAACAATATATAATTCTTTCTAATTTTTCCATTCTAAAATATTATGATAAAAATATTTTAAAGCTTTATATCTGAAATGTGTCTTTAAAACTGCCTAAATATGTTCTTATGTCATTTAAAAATAAGCTAGATAAATCTCCAAATTTTTATGAAACTCTAATATATTCTCTAAAATTATACAAAATACAAAATGCCTTTGGTGCTCTTAAGGTTAAGCCATTTTTAAGTGGTATAAAAAAACAAAAACTTTACTGAATAAATTCAGTAAGAATTTAACATTGTAAAATATTTTATGAATTGCTCACATTTAGATAGGAATATACTTTCTAAC
Organism: Giraffa tippelskirchi; assembly: GCF_054371585.1. Lineage (NCBI taxonomy): Eukaryota > Metazoa > Chordata > Mammalia > Artiodactyla > Giraffidae > Giraffa > Giraffa tippelskirchi. The sequence continues at coordinate 101,920,656 of NC_137275.1, forward strand.
CAACCTAAAGGCTTAAAAGAAAGTATGTTTTGAATTCTTTGATTTTGAACTACTTCTAAGTTGTATCTGTGATTGTGTCTAAACATAGTCATTCACCCATTCATTCATTTGTTCACTGATTCATTCTGTAACTAGTTATTAAGCATGTCCTACATGTGAAGTATTTTTGGTGCTATGTGAATAGAGTAAAAGTCGCTCAGTCATGTCTGACTCCTTGCAACCCCATGGATTATACAGTCCATGGAATTCTCCAGACCAGAATATGGAGTGGGTAGCCTTTCCCTTCTCCAGGGAATCTTCCCAACCCAGGGATCAAACCCAGGTCTCCTGCATTGCAGGGAGATTCTTTACCAGCTAAGCCACCAGGAAAGCCCAAGAATACTAGAGTGGGTAGTCTATCCCTTCTCCAGCTAATCTTCCTGACCCAGGAACCAAACCAGGGTCTGCTGCATTGCAGGTGGATTCTTTACCAACTGAGCTATCAGGGAAGCCCGATATAAAAGTGAAAGTGAAATAGAATCGTAGAATCATACACCTTGGTCTTATCCCATTAGAAGAGAGGGTAGAGAGAGTACAGTTAGAGAAATTCGGAAAGCACATAGTTGAAAAAAGTGCTGAGCATCTTCCTGCTTAGTACTTGGTATAGACGTATTATATGCCAGCCATGGAGTCAGGCACCAGGGATACAAAGATTAATAAAGCATGGCTCCTCCTTAATCAGTGTACCACTGTCTTGTTAGGGATGGGGTGGGAGTGATAAACACATAGGTAGCTTGCAATGTGGTGAGCACAATAGTAAAGGTGCCTGTGTGGTTTTATGTAAGTAATGCTGTGTGAAACACCTATACTGTGTGCTGTATACCAGAACTATTAAGTCCTACTAAGCAGGACAAATTGAGAAGGCAAATCTATAGCGATAGGATGATTTGAGAGGCTGTAGCGATGATATTCAGACAAAAGAAGATTTCTAGAAACTAGGAAATGAGAATAAGAATGGAGAAGGAATGACCAATTTAAGAACTATATAGAAGGTAAAACTGAACAACTTAGTAACTGAGTCAATGGAGATGAAAGGGAATATAACCAAGAATGACATTAAGACTTTTAGCATAGTTGAATAGAATTTCCATATGGTTCAGCACTCCCTCTCCTGGGCACATACCCAGACAAAACTATAATTCAAAAAGATACATGTACATGCACTGCTGTACTCATAGCAGCACTAGTTACAATAGCCAAGATATGAAAATAACTTAAATGTCTGTCAACAGATGAATGAATAAAGATGTGGTATATAAGGACAATGGAATATTATTCAATCATTAAAAATAATGAAATAATGCCATTTGCAGCAACATGTATGGACCTAGAGATTATCATAATAAGAGAAGTCAGAAAGACAAATACTGTATATCACTTATATGTGGAATCTAAAATACAACACAGATGAATATATCTATGAAATAGAAACAGATTCACAGACATAGAGAACAGACTTGGGAAGGGTTGGGAGTTTGAGATTAGTAGATGCAAACTATTATATGTACGATGGATGGACATCAAGGTGCTACTGTATAACACAAGGAACTATATTCAATATCCTGGGATAAATCATATTGGAAAAATATGAAAAAGAATACATGTACAACTGAGTCACTTTGCTGTACAGTGGAAAACACATTATTGTAAATCAACTATACCCAAATAAAAAATTCTTTAAAGTTAAAAGATTTCTAGCATCATTGAATGACAGTTGATTATTCCAATGACAAAGAAAGAGGAGAGAGCAAGAGGGTCATTGGAGGTCATGGTAAAAATTTCAGTTTTATTGAAGTGCATCTGGGGCATACAGGTATACAAATGTTTAACAAGTAGTTGGCTCACTAGAGAAGTCTGGGTAGCAAGTGTAGTTTTTGAAGCTACCATGCTGTATAAGGGATGGTTCAAAGCAAGAAAGTATGTCAGATCAGCCAAGGAAAATGTTTATAGAATGATAAGAAAAAAAGATTAAAAGATTGAGTACAGAATCTTGAGGAAAATCATCTTTCAGAAAACAAATGGAGAAAGATAATCCCATGAATAAGAGTCAAAAAAAATAGTCAGAGATTTGAAAGTTATGCTATACAAGCCTTGGGAGTAAAGGGCTTCAGTGAGGATGTGAACAGCAATATAAAATCTATTATCAGGGTCCACCGAGGTAAGAACTGGCAAGTTTCCTTTGGCAAAAGATACAGGTCACTGGGGACTCTTATAAAAATCCAGGGTAATAGAAGCACAGCTTAAGTAAATTCAGGAGTAAATTTAAGTTTAAGATATGAAGAAGGAGAGCATAGAGTGCTCAGTAGAGAAACTTTGATATAAAAGAAGAGAAATTAGCTGGAGTGTGGACTGGAGTTTGAGTGACCAACCATCCTGGTTTGCTTAGACTAAGGGCATTCAAGGCTACAACTCAGTCCCAAGCAGACTGGAATGATGGATCTCCCTAACTAACTAGGGTAAGGGAAGGATATTTTCCTAGGAAGAAAGATCCAAGAGCAGGTGGTCTAAGAAAAGGTCATGGATGCAGTGGTTAATAGTCCATAATTAACAGAAATATTTTCATTAAGCTCTTTTATTTAATTATTACCACTAAAAAACAAGTATTATGTGGTCCCTGTTTTATGTATTAGGAAAACTGAAAGGAATGTGAGGAAATTGAAGGTGACATACTATGATGTTTCTTGCAAAATTAGAAGGATGGTGCATATCATATAAATTTTAACAAGAATGCTAATTACTGCAAAAGTGCTTTTTTAGCTCACATGGAACAAAAAAACTGTTTCCTCATTTAATTGGGAGATAAAAATTAGCAATGCAGTATCAGTGTTTACCTGCCTTGCTATTGAATAATATGAGTACATTTCAAAGAGCCTCAAAGCTAAGAAGAAACTGTGACATAGCACAAAACACATGACTCTTCAAGAGGAAGAAAATAAATAACAAATCTAAGGGGTTGTCTTCATTAGTTACAGAGCTATGCCACAAGCCATAGCCCTTAAAGAACCAAAGAACATATTAAATAGTTTAGACGTGAAAATACGCTTCATAGAGGCAGTATTATGTTCAGTAAAATTGAAGTCAGGATGTGTGTGTGTGTGTGTGTGTGTAATTGATCTATATGGACAAGACATGTCTCAAATTTACCTTGGGCTAGTTTTGTGATGTTATAAAATTCAAGTTTCTAGTGTTCTAAGATCTGTCCTCAAACTTCCTGGACTAGTGGTTCTGGGAGAAAAAAAGCTTTTTGGAGAAGGAAAGTGATATATAAATAGATGCTTCTCCCATTAAAGCATTTTGAAGTTATACATGAAAGCCCAGCATGATGGAGTGAATACTAACAATTTAAATTCTCTCCTAGAAGAATGAATTCAGTCTTGGCCTAAGATTCATTATACCTTTAGACTTAGACCACGTCGTGTAACATTTTAGCCCTAAGATAGATGGGACGTAGAACAGAGGGGAGGCTCTGATAAAAGTGGTCTTAAGGGTTTTACTGAACTCTGTGCATCTGTGCTCTCAGCAGATAAAAGAGCTGCATACTACTCTCATGGCTACATTTGCCCTGCTTGTCTTTCTGTCATAGGCACATACACTCTTTCCAGTTTTGACAGACTTTCTAACGTCCGTGAGAAAATGAAGAACCAGCCCGGCCGTATCCCAAGCACACTGAGCAGGGGCCTGAGTATGGTCAGAGGAGCTCAGCAACCCTCCCCTGTCCTCACTACCCAAACCTTTCCTTCTCTTTCCTTACACTGCACTGTTCCTCAGTTTGGCTGTTTGTCGATTGCCCCTTACATTTTGTAAGTAGCCTCTTGAGAGGACAGTTCTTCAGTCTTTAATAAAATGCTGTGAGTGATTTTATCATCATTTTTCTTGCGAACTGCAGGCCCCAGACCGCTTAGGGAAAAGAAAGTGCTGCAAACAGAAGTAGGAAGCCATAGAGCTCTGAGAAGTCAGTGGTATCAGGCTCAGAGGACAGACCTGGCGGGCTTCTCAGTCGTGCAGAGGGGCTGACACCCCGGAGGCTGAAACTGGAAGCTTCAGTGAAGGGGAGCTTCATGCTGCCTGACTTTACCCTCTGACAAGAACCTTCTCTGCCCCAGCTGAGGTCAAACCAGAGGCTTCATAAAGTCACTGAAAAAGAACCTAACACACCAGATGTTTGCAGGGAAAAGGCAACTGCAATCAATTGTTCTGTCATAAGCAGAAATAGAAGGGCCACAAATTTCTCCAGATAGTTCACTACTGACAGTGCTCTGGATGGATGTCAAGACCTGTACATAGCACCAACCTTTTTTCCCCCTGTAAGCCCATACTTCTCTAATTCCTTTCCATTATCTCTGATGTTTCTTATCTTGTATTTGCTAATATCCACTTTAATTGCATTATGCCCTGGAAACATGTGTTTGTTTGATACCACACTTTCCATCTGCTAGAGTCACTTTTTGACTGGATACAGTATTGCTTGTAAGAACATATATTCTACATTCGGGGTATATCTATTAGCTCATCTTTGTTACCTGTGTTGTTCAGAGCTTCTATATTCTTCCTGTTTTGATCTCTCTCTCTTTTTTTTTTTTTTTTGGATGAAGGGGAAGGAATAGAGTGTACTAACTAATATTACCAAAGGTGGTGTGTTTAATTCTCCAACTCTGATAGTAGATTGTAAATATATCCGTGTTTTTCTGTCAGTTGTTAACTTACCTATTTTGAAGCTATTATTTAAGTGTGTGGTTTTTACATATGTATATATATTAATTTAATATTTTATTATTCTATGGCTTCCTTAATAATAGTAGAGCTACAATCAGCTTTTTTGGGGGGGTTACTATTTTAAAATTTTACTTTATCTCATTTTTATATTTGCTCTATCTTCTTTCTTTACATTATGAATCAGGTTTGAAAACAACTCTCTCTGGAATTCTCTTATTTATCTACTATGTCAACATTTGTCTTTTAATTGATATGATCAGTCTGTTGCTGCTGCTGCTGCTAAGTCGCTTCAGTCGTGTCCGACTCTGTGCGACCCCATAGACGGCAGCCCACCAGGCTCCCCCGTCCCTGGGATTCTCCAGGCAAGAACACTGGAGTGGGTTGCCATTTCCTTCTCCAATGAATGAAAGTGAAAAGTGAAAGTGAAGTCACTCAGTCGTGTCCGACTCTTAGCGACCCCACGGACTGAAGCCTGCCAGGCTCCTCTGTCCATGGGATTTTCCAGGCAAGAGTACTGGAGTGGGGTGCCATAGCCTTCTCCATGATCAGTCTACATACACTTAAATATGATTATCAATGTGTATAAAGTAATTTCGGCTATCTTATTTTGTGCTTTATATTTGTCCCACTTGTTCTGTGTCTTCTCTTTCTCTCCTTTTTTTCCTTTACTGTCAGTTTTCTTCTATTTTCTACCTATTCTTGGTTTGATATATATATACAGTTTCCACTAGTGGCTTCTCCAGAAATTTAAACATATGTGCTAAGCAAGTGCTAATATTAATATTCTCACACCTCAGTCAGCAAGTGCTAGCTACTTTGTCTCCAATCATCTCTGTTTTCCTTTGGCTGATGAGTCGTTCTTTTTTCTAAATTTATTTTATTGAAGTATGTGTGCATGCATGTTAAGTTGCTCCAATCATATCTGACTCTTTGTGACCCTATGGACTGTAGCCTGCCAGGCTCCTCTGTTCATGGGATTCTGCAGGCAAGAATACTGGAGTGGGTTACTATGCCCTCCCCCAGGGGATCTTCCTGACCCAGAAGTCCAACCCATGTCTCTTACATCTCCTGCATTGGCAGGCAGGTTCTTTACCACTAGCACCACTTGAGAATCTGATTTACAATGTGTTAATTTTTGATGTATAGGAAAGTGATTCAGATATATATAGATAGATAGATAGATGTATCTATATATATGTTCTTTTCCATTATGGTTTATTATAAGATAATAAATATATTTCCCTGTGCTATACAGTAGGACCTTGTTGTTTATCCATCTTATATAAAATAGTTTGCATCTGCAAATCCCAGACTCCCAGTCCTTCCCTCCCTGACCACTCTGATGAGCCATTCCTGTTATGGACGTTAACTGCACTCAGTTCAGTCGCTCAGTCATGTCCGACCGACTCTTTGCGACCCCATGGACTGCAGCACGCTAGGCCTCCCTGTCCATCACCAACTCCCAGAGTTTACTCAAACTCATGTCCATTGAGTCGGTGATGCCATCCAACCATCTCATCCTCTGTCGTGCCCTTCTCCTCCCACCTTCAATCTTTCCCAACATCAGGGTCTTTTCAAATGAGTCAGTTCTTTGCATCAGGTGGCCAAAGTATTGGAGTTTCAGCTTCAACTTCAGTCCTTCCAATGAACATTCAGGACTGATTTCCTTTAGGATGGACTGGCTGGATCTCCTTGCAGTCCAAGGGACTCTCAAGAGTCTTTTCCAACACCACAGTTCAAAACCATCAATTCTTCGGCACTCAGCTTTCTTTATAGTCCAACTCTCACATTCACACATAACTACTGGAAAAACCATAGCTTTGACTAGATGGACCTTTGTTGGCAAAGTAATGTCTCTGCTTTTCAATATGCTGTCTAGGTTGGTCATAACTTTTCTTCCAAGGAGCAAGCATCTTTTAATTTCATGGCTGCAGTCACCATCTGCAGTGATTTTGGAGCCCCCCAAAATAAAGCTAACTGCATTTGTCTGTTTAATCCCAGATATTAGACATTTTCCTTTTACTATCATCATGATTTAATTAGATTAGCCTACTTCTTTTCAACAGGTAAGCCAGAGTGATGTCATTAACATGCAATTCAGATCATGTCCTTCTGCCTAGAACCCTCCAATGACTTCCAGTCTCAACCATGATAACTGCCAAAGTTCTTAGTCTCCTCTACCCTCTCTGTAACTCACTGATCACATGTCCTTCTCTGCTCCTCTTCACTCTAATCCCCCCTACGGTCCTTGCTGTTCCAGCTCCCGGTTCAGGGTTTTACACTTGCTGTTCTTTCTGACTTAAATGCTTTTCCCCCAGATTGGGTCATGGCTCACTTGGGTGTGAGCTAAATTGGTTCTTCCACACTTCTTTCAGGTCTCTATTCAAATGTCACCTTCTCAGGTGACATTTGGTCACTTGGTCACTTGGTCACCTTCTTCTGACCATTCTCTTTAAAATGGCAACCCCCAAGACTTCTCATCTTTTCCTGCTAAATTTTTCCCTGAAACTTGTGATCATCTATAATGTGCTGAAACTGGCGCACACATGCCCACCAGGTCAACTGTATACATCTCTTCCCGGCTTCAGTAACATGGCCAGTAGTTTGGAATTTTTACATGAGGGTAGTATTACCACAAAAATTGGTAAATGATACAAATTCAGGCTTTTTTCTTTTCAAAGAGCAGTCTTAAAGGTTTACAGCCCACAACTGAACAGACTCTGTGTGATTACTTGTTTTTGTTGGTTTGTGACTTTGGCTACTAAAATGTAAATGCTGTGGGGACAAGATTTTCTCTTCTGTCTGTTCACTGAGGTATCTCCAGCATCTGGAATTGTGCCTGGCTCCTTATATACCTGTTGAATGACTGAATCTCATTCTCCTGGAGCATACCCTTTAGATGTACCTTTAATGAGTGTATTCATGGTAAACTCTCTCCAATTTTATGGTATGTAAATGTCTTTATTCACTCTTGTCTTTGAAAGATAGCTTTCTTGAATTTACAGAGTCTAGTTGATGGTTTCTTCATGTATAACCATTGCTGCTCATATTTGGAAATATACGGCTCCCTAGAAGTCACCTGAATGTTTGTGTTGGTAAGATGTATCAGAATCCCCCTTGACCATAATTCTTTTATAATTGTCAAAAAAGTTAGGCAATTTGGAACTGTTGTTGTGAATGTTTATGTAATGTTTCTCTCCCTTTCCTTTAGTTTGGTAGAACACCGATTTGTAAATTTGATACAATGTGATTTATAATATACAGGAAAAGAATCATTCTCAATATTATTGTCAAGATCAAGTAGCCATAGTGTGCTAGCAACTATGAAGACAATTATATGAAACAAATAATTTTCTGAAAATAATTTTCGGCAGTAACATGGGGAAATAAGAAAATAGTTTAGCAAAGGGAAAGACTTTTATATCGATAGTCTACTTCTACTTAAATTTATTAAATTTGTTACATTGTGAGATGGAATGCATCTCTATTATTATTAATATCAAGGAGACATTTGTTATACACTGACATTCTAAAAGAATGAGTTCTAAATTATTTAAAGGAGACAAAATGCTATTTCTGAACACCACATGAATACATAAGCAGAATATCTGGTGACTGCTTACATTTTTAAAGATCTGATGTGGTGAATCCACCCCAAGCAGGATAAAGAGCAAAACAATCGTAGATAGTATGAAAGCTCAACCAGGCAATGACAAACTTGGGGACAAGCAGGAGATGACAAGAGGAAAACTCTGAGTACAGATTTAGGTGCTAGAGATATTCAGTCCACTTCAGAAAATGAACATCTACTCCATCAAAGTGCTATGATAAGGATTTCAAGGGGTACACTGATGAATAATGAAACACAATTCTTTATAAAGGAAGAGAAGAAGAAAGGAAAAAAATTTACAGGGTTCTTCCTTCTTTGGATTGATTTTTCAAATATTGCATAATTCTTAGGAATAAATCAAAACATAAATGGATCTTTTATTGTATTTCCGTGCTGATGGCGTACAGGCCCATAAAAGATGTACTATTTTATAATGATATGTTTGGGGGTACTTAGTTAAGTTCAATCACTCAGTTGTGTCCAACTCTTTGCAACCCCATGGAATGCAGCACACCAAGCCTCCCTGTCCATTGCCAACTACCGAGTTTACTCAAACTCATGTCCATTGAGTTGGTGATGCCATCCAACCATCTCATCCTCTGTTGTCCCCTTCTCCTCCTGCCCTCAATCTTTCCCAGCGTCAGGGTCTTTTCAAATGAGTCAGCTTTTTTTGCATCAGGTGGCCAAAGTATTGGAGTTTCAGCTTCAGCATCAGTCCTTCCAATGAATATTCAGGACTGATTTCCTTAAGGATGGACTGGATGGATCTCCTTGCAGTCCAAGGGACTCTCAAGATTCTTCTCCAACACCACAGTTAAAAGCATCAATTCTTCGGCACTCAGCTTTCTTTATAGTACAACTCTCACATCCATACACGGCTACTGGAAAAACCATAGCCTTGACTAGACATACCTTTGTTGGCAAAGTAATGTCTCTGTTTTTTAATATGCTATCTAGGTTGGTCATAACTTTTCTTCCAAGGAGTAAGCGTCTTTTTATTTCATGGCTGCAGTCACCATCTGCAGTGATTTTGGAGCCCCCCAAAATAAAGTCTGTCACTGTTTCCACTGTTTCCCCATCTATTTGCCATGAAGTGATGGGATCGGATGCCATGATCTTAGTTTTCTGAACGTTGAGCTTTAAGCCAACTTTTTCACTCTCCTCTTTCACTTTCATCAAGAGGCTCTTTAGTTCTTCTTCACTTTCTGCCATAAGGGTGGTGTCATCTGCATATCTGAGGTTATTGATATTTCTCCCGGCACTCTTGATTTCAGCTTGTGCTTCATCCAGTCCAGCATTTCTCATGATGTACTTTGCATATAAGTTAAATAAGCAGGGTGACAATATACAGCCTTGACGTACTCCTTTTCCTATTTGGAACCAGTCTGTTGTTCCATGTCCAGTTCTAACTGTTGCTTCCTGACCTGCATACAGGTTTCTCAAGAGACAGGTCAGGTGGTCTGGTATTCCCATCTCTTTCAGAATTTTCCACAGTTTATTGTGATCCACACAGTCAAAGGCTTTGGCATAGTCAATAAAGCAGAAATAGATGTTTTTCTGGAACTCCCTTGCTTTTTCAGTGATCCAGCAGATGTTGGCAATTTGATCTCCCATTCCTCTGCCTTTTCTAAATCCAGCTTGAACATCTGGAAGTTCACAGTTCATGTACTGTTGAAGCCTAGCTTGGAGCATTTTGGGCATTACTTTGCTAGTGTGTGAGATGAGTGCATTTGTGCAGTAGTTAGCATTCTTTGGCATTGCCTTTCTTAGGGATTGGAAAGAAAACTGACCTTTTCCAGTCCTATGGCCACTGCTGAGTTTTCCAAATTTGCTGTCATATTGAGGAAAAGTAGGAAGTCAAGAAACACCTGGAGTAACAGGCGAATTTGGCCTTGGAGTACAGAATGAGGCAGGGAAAAGGCTAATAGAGTTTTGCCAAGAGAACACACTGCTCATAGCAAACACCCTCTTCCAACAACACAAGAGAAGACTCTACACATGGACATCACCAGATGGTCAACACCGAAATCAGATTGATTAGGTTCTTTGCAGCCAAAGATGGAGAAGCTCTATACAGTCAGCAAAAACAAGACCGGGAGCAGACTGTGGCTCAGATCATGAACTCCTTATTGCCAAATTCAGACTTAAATTGAAGAAAGTAGGGAAAACCACTAGACCATTCAGGTATGACCTAAATCAAATCCCTAATGATTATACAGTGGAAGTGAGAGATAGATTTAAGGGACTAGATCCGATAGACAGAGTGCCTGATGAACTATGGACAGAGGTTTGTGACATGGAGACAGGGATCAAGGCCATCCCCAAGAAAAAGAAATACAAAAAAGCAAAATGGCTGCTGTCTGAGGAGGCCTTACAAATAGCTGTGAAAAGAAGAGAAGCAAAAGGCAAAGGAGAAAAGGAAAGATATACCCATTTGAATGCGGAGTTCCAAAGAATAGCAAGGAGAGTAAAGAAAGCCTTCCTCGGTGATCAGTGCCAAGAAATAGAAGAAAACAATAGAATGGGAAAGACAAGAGATCTCTCCAAGAAAATTAGAGATACCAAGGGAACATGTCATGCAAAGATGGGCTCAATGAAGGACAGAAATGGTATGGGGGTACTTAACTACCCCCCAAATAGGTAACACAGAGTACATACATTGTTTTGTGTTTTATATTTATTATCATTTAATTCTCATTAAAAAATCCTATAAAACAATGACTATAAGTACATCAGTTCATATGAGGAAACTGAGGTTCAGAGACTCAGTAAGATTAACCTGCCTAAGATGTTTCAACCAGCAAGAGGCAGTCCCGGGATACAAAATGCAGCTTCACCTGCTCCACAACCTCAGCTTTGCCACCACACACTGGTTCCTAGTTTCCTCCTAAGACAGCAATGGGGTGTCCATATCAAATCCTTCCTATGAAACTCTGCAGCAAATTTGATCCAAGACAGAGTCTATTACAGCTTGATGGGTCATATCTGAAGCTCTGGCCTGGATTTAATTTTAAGTTTGAAACAATCAGTTACTTCTTGAAATGCCCTGGACTCAAGTAACTGGAATGATATGGCCAGGGCAGATTTTACTTGAAGATTTGAGTTAAGTTCACCTGCCTAGGCACCAAAATTCTTCTTTCTAGGCACTTTGCCTGCAGTTCTGGTTACTATTACCACTTTAGCAGTTTTGATTGAATTGGGATTGACATAATGACAGATACTTTTGGTGCTAGCTCAGTGTGGAGATTCCTTAAAAAACTGGGAATAGAACTGCCATATGACCCAGCAATCCCACTGCTGGGCATACACACCGAGGAAACCAGAATTGAAAGAGACGCGTGTACCCCAATGTTCATCGCAGCACTGTTTACAATAGCCAGGACATGGAAGCAACCTAGATGTCCATCAGCAGACGAATGGATAAGGAAGCTGTGGTACATATACACAATGGAATATTACTCAGCCACTAAAAAAAATACATTTGAATCGGTTCTATTGAGATGGATGAAACTGGAGCCCATAATACAGAGTGAAGTAAGCCAGAAAGAAAAACACGAATACAGTATACTAATGCATATATATGGAATTTGAAAGATGGTAACGATAACTCTATATGTGAGACAGAATAAGAGACACAGATGCATAGAACAGTCTTATGGACTCTGAGGGAGAAGGTGAGGGTGGGACGTTCTGGGAGAATAGCATTGAAACATGTATATTATCATATGTGAAACAGAACACCATTCCATGTTCGATGCATGAGACAAATGCTCAGGGCTGGGGCAATGGGATGACCCAGAGGGATGGGATGGGGAGGGAGGTGGGAGGGGGATCCAGGAAGGGGAACACATGTAAACCCATGGCTGATTCTTGGCAATGTATGGCAAAAACTACTACAATATTGTAAGGTGATTAGCCCCCAACTAAAATAAATGAATTTATTAAAAAAAAAAAAAAGAACAGAAATTGCCTGATAATTTAACTTTTTCTCTCTGTATACACTCAGATTTTATAGTTCCTATGATGTTTTAATGTGCTTTATATAGGCATTCCTAATACTTTTTTAAGTACACACATTTTTTCAAATGAAGTAAATGCTGATATATTGTCTCTTTGTCTTTGGGAAGAATGAATTAATAGCTAAAGCACTTTTTGTATTCTTAACTTTTATGGGCTGTTTATGCATAATGGAACTATAGACTCACACTAAATAAGTCTTAAAATCACAATATGAAAATAAATTATGAGATCTACTTTACATTTATGGACTGTTTATAAACAGACCAAGGAAATATGCCAACTAGTTTCATTAAACTTCTAGGTGGACTAAAATTTTGATGTCAATGTATGGCAAAACAAATACAATATTGTAAAGTTAAAATATAGATAAACTAATTTTAAAAATTAAAATAAAATAAAATAAAATTTACATATTGGAATTTTACCTTAAAAGATTAGGTGCTTTTTCATTTTCATATTAATAATTTGAGTGATTATAAATAATAATTGCTGTTAATTATACCAGTTGTTAAAAAAGCTGTGTGTTTTCTTTTGTGGCTGTAACCAATGACAACTTAGTGGCTTAAAACAACCCAGACTATCATTTAACAATTCTGGAGGCCTGGGGTTCCACATGGGTCTCACTGGGTAAAGTTCCAGGTCTTGTCAGCACTGTGTTCTTACTGCCTCACCTTTTCTATCTTCCGAAGTCTATCCACATCCCTTTGCTTGTGTTCCCTTCCTTCATTCCCAAAGCTAGCAACAGTAGATCTCTGTGCCTTTCTTTCATAGTCACGTCTCCCTCTGATTAAAACTGGGAAGGTTTTCCACTTTTTAAAGACTCATGTGATCAGACTGATACACCTACGCAATCCCTATCTCGAGGTCCTTAACTTAATCACATCTGCCAAATCCTTCTTGCCATGTAAGTTACCATATTCACAGGTTTCAGGGCTTGTGTTGTGTGCATGTTAAGTCGCCTCAGTCGTGTCCGAATCTTTGTGACCCCATGTCCACCAGGCTCCTCTGTCTATAGGATTCTCCAGGCAAGATTACTGGAGTGGTTGTCATGCCCTCCTTTAGGGGATCTTCCCAGCCCGGGGAATGAACCTGCACCTCTTATGTCTCCCGAATTGGCAGGCGGGTTCTTCACCACTTGTGCCACCTGGGAAGCCCTCATGTCTCAAGGCTTAGGACCTGTTTATCTGGGGAGAGAAGGGGAAGAAGGAGGCAGCATTCTGCCACAAATTATGCTGTTCGTGTAATCATGTCCGCAATTGTTACAGCTGCTCAGTGCCCGGAAAGACTTGACTACTCTTCTCATTGGGAAATGAAACTTGGATGCCAACCTATTCTCGAATAATGAATTCAGCCTTCTGAGTCAGTAGTAATTAATCAGGGAAATTAAGTTATTCTGCTCATAAACTTTTCCTATTCCTTACACTCTACAAATTCACACCAGCAAGCAAGTAACCCTTTATTCACCTGGGCAGTTTAAGAAATTTAGCCTCCAAAGATTTCTCAGTAGAAGCAGATGTATGACTATCACTAGTTTACTACTTCAGTAGTTTCTAAAGCCATTTTTTCTTAAAGTGCAGGTATTATGAGATCGACTAAAAACCAATTTAATAAAAAACCAGTTTATTAGGACTAATTACCATAAAGTTACTTAAGCACTGATCATCAGCTTTGTTACACACTTTTTCTCTTTCCATTTTATCTTCTTTGACATATCTTGTGTTCCTGCACCCACCTCAGTCCTTATTTTACCACTTTACTCTCTTTAGAATCCATCCTCTAATTACCCCAACCCAAAAACAACAGCAGAGTTCTATTCCATCTGCTTATCCCTTCTCTCCTCCTCTCCCCTGCCTTGATTCCCTGGTGTTTGGATTTGTACAGCAGTGCCTCATTTTCTCCCCCTTTAGATTTACATATTTATTTTTACGTAACTTACTGTCTCTATTTTTCTCTCTGAACTATATATACTGAGTAGAATCAGCTCTCCAAAAAAAGAAAAAAACTGCATGTAGAAATTGAGCCAGCTGGTTAGGACATTGAACAATAATCTGTGGGGAAAAAAAGCACTTCACTATTCTGTTCTTTGTCTTGGATTAAATAATCTATATACATCAGAACAACATATAACAGCCTTTCCTTGTTCAAAAATCCTAAGAAACAAGGTATTTGAGTCCACATAGAAAGACAACTTACTTGATAGTTTTGAGTAATTGAATTGAGTGGTTTTAAAAATAAACCATTCAAAGATTAGAGTTGCTGTCATCACAACATTTTGTATCCTGCCACACTTGGATTTCTGATCTACTACTGAATAATACCTTTAAGAGGTTTTGTGTTTAACAAAATTTTTAACAAAAAAATTATCTGACAATATTTTGAAGAGAAAGAAGGCATTGTAATGAAGGCTCATTTTAACTATAGTGTATTTGCTTTGACTAAAAAATAGTTTAGGTTTATATTCAAAATATTTTTGCATAATTTGCTAATCTGCTTTAGAAATGTAAGCAGCATTTGAAGAGAATAAAGAGAGAAGAAAAAATACTTTCCCAGGCTTTGACACTTCTTAACTGATACGGGAGCATTGCCGTTGGTCTGACTGAGGGGCAAATGAATAACTGAAGAGGAAAGCTGTATTTTTCATTCTTGTTAAAACTTTATTGCTAGAATTAGACCTCCAAAATCACTGTCGCTTGCAGTCTCACAAGAACTAATGAGTACTCAATCGCCATTCTCGGTGAAGACCCAGTAGCTTGTTACGTTCAAAAAGTTCTGTTTCCCTGGATGGGATCAATCTCTAATGGATGCCAGTGACAGAAGGCTGTTCATCAACCCTTCAGGTTAATTCAGAGCTTTAGCAGAGGCTCTGTACACTTGGTAATTAATACAATGTCAGTGTAACATCTTCAAGAGAAAGGGCAGCCTAGGATGGTGATTCACTGAACATCTTCCTTTTAAGCCATCACGTTCTCACACTGGCTCTCTATTATAATTGAATGCCTTTAAGGAGCAAAATCATTACTGAACTTATGTTCTCCCTTTAAGCCCCTGTGTATGACGTAGTCAACAGTTTACAGTTGTATTTTATTGTTGATGAGCCTAAAACAGAGATACTTTTAAAGTCACCAGTGATGAATCAACTTGTAAATTAACAAAAAGCAGGGTGCTATATAGTTTTTTTAAGGAACAATCCAAGAATTTTCCCCTAGTTTCATCTTGACAATCTTTCACTCAGAGATGTCTAGATGTATTTAGTCACTTATCAAAATGAAACTATTTTCATGAGTTTCCAAATCAGAAGTGGCAAAATAATCATTTAAAATGCTTGTTTAAACTTCAGATTTCCCAGTCCAACACTCACATATTTTTCCTTGGTAGATCTAGGGAGAGCAAAGGAAGCTATATTTCATATGTTCACTTAGATGATTCTAATGTAGATGGAAAATGTGCAAGTTTGGAGAAATACTGGTTTAAATAAACTGCATTCAGTATTACTGCAGGATACAAAGACGTGGGTCCTATTACTTTTCTCTGTAGAAAAATGTTAAATTTTTCATAAAAATAGTTAATTCTACATAGTTAAGCACTAATATAATGGAAGCAGGTCATAACAGAATTAATAGCTTTGCAACCTAATGCTCAACCTAATGCTTAAAGAGTTCTTATTTTGAGCCATACAGCAAGACTCTTCAACAATACTTTAGCCAATGTGTATACATGTGAAGCTTCTTATGGATATAGATAGAGTAGATTTTACATGAAGGCACAGGAAGCAGAAGATTTGAGGTGGTGATTCCAGCAAATTCATAGCTTAGTATGACCTAGTAAGATGACAATGGGTAATTTTAACACAGTAAATTAATGAGAGGTATGTTGCTTCTGTGATCTTTCAGGAAGAAGGATTATGGAGGCAAAGAGGGCCATGAGCAAGAGCTTTATAAGAACTAGGATGAGAAGTGGTATTGGGTGGGGAGGGAAGAAAGGGGAGGGACAAAGGACCAAAGAAAGGAAGCAGGTAGGGAGACAGAAGAGTGGGATGTATTCTTTGTGTTTCAAGTCTAAGTGAATGTGCTTATAATACAAAATCAAAGAAATCACAAAGGTTTGGGCTGAAAATTATAGGTGGGCTAGAGGTACCCCACCAGATGATTTTAAAAATCATTCAAAAGGGGAATATTTTTGAATGAAGAAAAGAATTGTATCTTAGAAAGCTTTAAACATTTGTCTCTAAAAAGCTACAGTTAGAATGGGCTACACTTGTTTGTTCATTTTGTTTTTTTTCTTTCTTTTTTTTTTTTTTTTTTTTTTTATAAATTTATTTATTTTAGTTGGGGGCCAATCACTTCACAACATTGCAATAGTTTTTGCCATACATTGACATGAATCAGCCATGGGTTTACATGTGTTCCCCCTCCTGGACCCCCCACCCACCTCCCTCCCCATCCCATCCTTCTGGATCATCCCATTGCCCCGGCCCTGAGCCCTTGTCTCATGCATCGAACATGGAATGGTGTTCTGTTTCACATATGATAATATACATGTTTCAATGCTATTCTCCCAGAACGTCCCACCCTCGCCTTCTCCCTCAGAGTCCATAAAATTGTTCCATGCATCTGTGTCTCTTATTCTGTCTCGCATATAGGGTTATCGTTACCATCATTTTGTATAAAACATAAATTTTGTTTTCAAATATATAGATAATACACGTACTTTGTAATAAAAGCAATTAAACAATGTAGAAAACTATAAAGAGAAAAGACGGAAGAAAAAGTTTACCCTAATTCCCACTAGAGACTGAATTTAGTCATTCTTTAATGTTTGAAAATCTAAAAGGTAAAAAAAAATTTTCATTAATTTTTAAAATTTTATCTTTATTTAAATGTGAGAGCAAATTACCATGGTCACACATGTTTACATCTGCCTGCAATGCAGGAGACTTGGGTTCGATCCCTGGATTGGGAATATCCCCTGGAGAAGAGAATGGCTACCCACTCTAGTATTCTGGCCTGGAGAATTCCATGGACTCTATAGTCCATGGGTCGCAAAGAGTCAGACACGACTGAGCGACTTTCACTTCACTTTTCACTTTCATATGTTTATTGCACATTTGTATTTCTCTTTGGGGAATTGCCTTTTGTCTATTTTTCCATTATGGTGCTTTTGTTATTGATCTTTAGGATGCTATCTCTTTGCAAAGAAAAAGATATCAGTGATGATCTCCTCCTTTTCTTCCCAGTCTAACATATCATAAATTACTTTCATTCATTCATGTAATTAAAGGGAGGACTTGCTTTCCTTATATTTATAGATCTCTCCAACTAGTTATCATTTTTCCTTTTATTTCATGTTCCATAAGTAGAATACTATGTTTTCCACTTGGTAAGGGCTTCGCTGGTAGCTCAGTCAGTAAAGAACCTGCCTGTAGTGCAGGAGACCTGGGTTCGATCCCTGGGTTGGGAAGATCCCCTGGAGAAGGAAATGGCAACCCACTCCAGTATTCTGGCCTGGAAAATCCTATGGACAGAGAAGCCTGGCGAGCTACAGGCCATGGGGTCACAAGAGTCGGACATGACCTAGCGACTACTTGGTATTTAAACTACACATATGCATAATCCAAGAAAACCTTATGAAAATTCTCACAAATTAAACTGAGACTCTCATTAGTATCAGAGGGACAAAGTTCATGCAGCCTCTTTCAAAAGATACCAAGTCTCAGCACCTCACGCTACTCCTGTAACGACAAGATCACTGACGTGTATGTAACCACTCAGAGCCTCATTCTTCCCACCCATGTAAGGATGATAATGAAAATAACTGTACCAGCTTTGTCAGAGGGCCTTTGTGAGGATGTGGTAAACCTATAATGTGAAAGAACTTTATAAATTAGAAATCATTATCTCTGGGTTTGTTTCATTTTCTGAGATGAGAGCATTAGATTTAAGCATTGCCAAGGCTTCTGCTAGGTAACTATGTGAGATTTTTTTTTAAATATTACTATGGGAAGCCCATCATGAATTGATTGGAACAGAATAATTATATGGTGAAGTAGGATGAACAGAGGGCCTTCCAAGGTGGTGCTAGTGGTAAAAAGTCCACCTACCAATGCAGGAGATATTAGAAATACAGGTTCAATCCCTGGGTTGGGAAGATCCCCTGGAGAAGGAAATGGCAAGCCACTTCAGTGTTCTTGCCTGGAAAATTCCATGGACAGAGGAGCCTGATAGGCTACAGTCCATGCAGTCCCAAAGAATTCAGTTCAGTTCAGTCGCTCAGTCGCGTCCGACTCTTTGCAACCCAATGGACTGCAGCACACCAGGCTTCCCTCTCCATCACCAACTCCCGGAGTTTACTCAAATTCATGTCCATCTAGCCAGTGATGCCATCCAACCATCTCATCCTCTGTCATGCCCTTCTCCTCCCGCCCTCAATCTTTCCCAGCATCAGGGTCTTTTCAAATGAGTCAGTTCTTTGCAACAGGTGGCCAAAGTATGGGAGTTTCAGCTTCAGCATCAGTCCTCCCAATGAACATTCAGGACTGATTTCCTTTAGGATGGACTGGTTGGATTTCCTTGCAGTCCAAGGGACTCTCAAGAGTCTTCTCCAGCACCACAGTTCAAAAGCATCAATTCTTGGGCACTCAGCTTTCTTTATAGTCCAACTCTCACATCCATACATGAATACTGGAAAAACTATAGCCTTGACTAGACGGACATTTGTTGGCAAAGCAATGTCTCTGCTTTTTAATATGCTGTCTAGGTTGGTCATAACTTTCCTTCCAAGGAGTAAGTGTCTTTTAATTTCATGGCTGCAATCACCATCTGCAGTGATTTTGGAGCCCAAAAAAATAACGTCTGACACTGTTTCCACTGTTTCCCGATCTATTTGCCATGAAGTGATGGGATCGGATGCCATGATCTTAGTTTTCTGAATGTTGAGCTTTAAGCCAACTTTTTCACTCTCCTCTTTCACTTTCATCAAGAGGCTCTTTAGTTCTTCTTCACTTTCTGCCATAAGGGTGGTGCCATCTGCATATCTGAGGTTATTGATATTTCTCCAAAGAATTAGATATGACTAAGCAACTGAGCGCTCACACACATACACACACACGCGCGCGCAGGGTGAGCAGAACACCCTCTTCTGGGAGCTAGAATTCCATTGTCTGTCCACATGATAAGCTTGACCTAACAGCCCTACATGGAGGGTGTGTGTGAGAAGGTATAGTTGGCCTCCCTGACTTGTACCTCTTCAGGTGAGAGAGATAATTCCAAGACACTGGTTCCCCTGAATAAGTTATTATCCATTTATAGCATAACATTTAAAATATTTATATACTTACTCTTACCATCTGTTATTGTAGTACATTCTGTAAGCTTACTTTTAATGTGAAATAAATTTCCCAGCCCCTAACTGTTAAGAAATTTGTAATCATTCTGTTCAACATCAACCATTTATAGACCTCAACCATTGCCCTTTTACCTTTCTCATTTTCATAGACTGAAAAACTTCTCATTTCATCTTTCTGATTCTTTATTTTTTCTAGCCAGTTGCATAGCTGAACATAATATTCCTGTTGAAAATAGCTTGGGATCTAAAGTCAAAAATCAACCGGGGTCCAAATCTCAGCTCTCTCCCTTTCTAGCTGAGAAAGCTTAGGCAAATTTCTTTATCTCTCCCATCATCAGTTTCCACATCTTTAAAGTGAGAATACCTACTTCACAGCATGTATGCCATTTGTGAGAATGACAGTGTATGTCAAATGCCTAATTCCAGTAGGCCCTCAATACATTTAAGCTAGTTTTTATTATGAACATGTCATATACCAGGAAAGAATATTTGAGCAGTATTTTGGATAAAATTCTAACATGAGTAAAATTAGTTCTTTTGAATACCTGAGAGATACAAAATCAGCTAGAAGAAAATGAGACTATTTTTGGTTATCCATTCAAAAAAGTGAATATCTACCATGTGCCAGAAATTCTTTTAGCAGCTGGGGATATTAGTGGTGACCAAGACAGACCAGTTCACTACCCATATACATCTTACCTCTCTAGTGACAATAAACACATAAATCTCAGATAGAGATGAGCACAGTGAAAAACAATAAAACAGGTTCTGTGAGGTCAAGAGTGGTGGAAGGTGCAGAGACAGGGCAGGGCAGGAGGACACAGGAGAGTTCTGATTTGGGAGAAACTAGATAAAAAAATCTTCTCTGGTGTGATATTTGGCCTGAGACTGGAGAGAGGGATGAATACAAAGACCTAGGGTAAGAGAGTCCCCATGCAGAAAGATGCTATGGAACAAGCTGCATGTGGTCAGAAATGGAAGAGAAGGAGAAAAGGAAGGAGAAAAAGGAGGCTAGTAAGAGTGCAGCCCAGTGGCCCTGAAGGACCCTGCAGTGAGATTAGTTCAGGAAGGCAGCCTCTTGCCTCTCTCCTCAAGAGGAGTTTGGATTTTATTCTAATTTCAGGGAGAAACCATTGGAGATCTTTGGCATGGCAGTAACAGGGTCAAATTTAGTTTTTTGAAAAAACCATACAGGCTGTCATATGGAGAATGGACTGTAGAGAAACAAATGTTAGAACACAGTCAGGTGCCCTTTGCTGGCCAGGCGGATCACCACAAGAAGACAGCAGGTTTGGAATCTAGTTTGGAGACATTAATGAGTCAGCCGATGGACATTATGTAGGGGACTTCAAGAAAAGGTGAAATCAAGGGCAAATCCTAAGATGTTTGTCCTGACAGTGGTATGTGCCCTGAGTTGGAGGCCATGGAGGGAAAAGGAGTATCCTGCACCGGCTGGAAGAGCATGCGCTGTGGACACAGGCTAAGCGGGACTCTCATCTTCATCAGCTACTAGCTTTGGCCAATTTACTTATTAGCCTCTGTGCCTCAGTTTCCTTTTGGGTAAAATTAGACCCATCATACACCCATCTCATAAGTATACCCTAAGGATTAAATAAATTAAGTACATGTAAAGTACTCGGAGAAGGCAATGGCACCCCACTCCAGTACACTTGCCTGGAAAATCCCATGGACGGAGGAGCCTGGTAGGCTATAGTCCACGGGGTCGCTAAGAGTCGGACACGACTGAGCGACTTCACTTTAACTTTTCCCTTTCATGCACTGGAGAAGGAAATGGCAACCCACTGCAGTGTTCTTGCCTGGAGAATCCTAGGGACGGCGGAGCCTGGTGGGCTGCCGTCTATAGGGTCGCACAGAGTCGGACACGACTGAAGCGACTTAGCAGCAGCAGCAGCAAAGTACTTAGGGCAGTGCCTATCTTACGGTGTTAAAAGACCTTGATGTTGGGAAAGATTGAGGGCAAGAGGAGAAGGGAGCAACAGAGGATGAGATGATTGGATGGCATCACTGACTCAATGGACGTGAGTCTGAGCAAGCTCTGGGAGACAGTGAAGAACAGGGAAGCCTAGCATGCTGCAGTTAATGGGGTCACAAAGAGCTGGATACGACTTAACGGCTGAAAACAACAACAAGGGAGAAAAATCAAGAGTTCTTTTGGACTTGTTTTTAACATTTTTTAGATGTCCAAGTGGAGATGTGCAGGCAGTTGAGCATGCAAGCTTAGAGTTCAAGGAGAAGTCATGTGGAAAGATATAAATCAAGAACTCGTTAACATATTGATGACATTTCCAGTCCTGGCACTGGATGACATCACCTGGGAGAAGACAGTAGAGAAGAGAATAAAACAGGACCGGCCCTGAGGTGCTTCACCGTTAAGGTCATGGCTCAGATACATTTAGATGTCAGAGAAATGGTGGAGAGTCTGAAAGAGTTCTTTATCTCATTTGTTGTTTTTAGATACATCTTTTTCCTAAATTAATTCATAAAAATTTCACTTGAAGTTCTGGATCACAAACTGTCCTCCATTTCATATTTCACATATATACTCTTCCATCAGATTATAGGGTCCTCACAGTAAAATTATGTAGCATCCTTTTTTTCATGTTCTTCTCTGTCCCTAATATACAGAGTAATACACATGGGCTCTCTCAATAAATCCCCATTGGATATCAGGCTATTTAAAGAATTATAATAATAATGTATCTTTTCCATGTTACCATATGAATGACCAATTACTAAAGACATGGATTATTTTTCTCTGAGGAAGAACATCAGTTGAAAGTGTTTTATTGAAAAAAAAATATGACTCTTTTGGAAAAAAAACAAACAGGTTCTAAGAAGGTAAATTTATGTGTCGGTCTAGATTCTTATCTCTCTCTGTTGCACAAGGAAGAGATTTAAAGTGTAAAGATAATGAGGCTCTGGAAAGCAAATTTGTGCTCAAATCTCAGATCCATGCAAGTCGTGAGACCTGAACAAGTGACTCAACCAGTCTGAACCCCCGTCTCCTTATCTTTAAAGTAGGGGTGATGATAATACCTACATCATAAAGTTTGAAGAAGTCTAAATGATACTATACTTTGCACACTCACATGTTGAATTCCTTTTCTCTCCTACAAATTATAGTGCCATATATATATTAAAAAAAAAAAACCTTATGGAAAGTTTTTTGCACTTATGCATTCATTGTATATATAAAATTCAGTTTATTTTTCAAATTATGTATGCAAATTGTAGATTATATATTATCTGTATATATAAAAAGTACATTGAGTTATAAATATGTACTGTTTAGTTTTACATATATAAATTTACTCATTTTTAAATTAAAATACATATGACAAGATCTTTCATATGTAACAGGTGAGACTTGTTACACATATAGTAATTTGTGATGTTCTTGTCTTTTGTTCTTTTCCATTATAGGCTACCACAAAACACTGAGCATAGCTCCCTGTGCTAAATGGCAGGCCCACCCATGTACAGCACTAAGCACATGCCAATCCCAAACTCCCAAACCAGCTCTCCCTCCTTCCACTGTACCCTTTGATAACTACAAGCCTGCCCTCCATATCTGTGAGTCCATTTCTGTTTTGTAAATAAATTCATTTGTACCATCTTTCTAGATTCCACATATAAATGATATCATATGATATTTGTCTTTCGCTGTCTGATTTTCTTATATGATAATCTCTAGGTCCAACCATGTGACTCCAAATGGCATTATTTCATTCTTTTTCATGGCTCATATTAATAGCATATCTTCTTCATCCACTCTTCTGTCGATGGATATGTAGGTTGCTTCCATGTACTGGCTGTTGTAAACAGTGCTGCAATGAACATTTATATGGATGTCTCTTTTAGAATTATAGCTTTGTCTGGATATATGCCCAGGAGTGGGACTGCAGGGTCATGTGGTAGCCCTGTTTTTAATTTTTAAAGGAAACTCCATAGTGTTTTCCACAGTGGCTATACCGATTTACATTCCCACCAGTAGTGTAGAAAGGTATTTTTTTTTCCTCCACACCCTCTCCAGCATTTATTATTTGTAGACTTTTTGATGATGGCCACTCTAAACACTGTGAAGTGATACCTCGTTGTAGATTTGTTTGTATTTCTCCAATAATTAGCAACATTGAGCATCTTTTCATGTGCCTATTGGTATGTCTTCTTTGGAGAAATGTCTGTTTAGATCCCCTACACATTTTTTTATTGGATTGTTTGGTTTTTTATATTAATCTGTACAAGCTCTTTGTACAGTTGAGAGATGAACTCCTTGTCACTTGCATTGTTTACAAATATTTTCTTTCTCCCAGACCATAGGGTGTCTTTTCATTTTCTTTATGATTTTCTTTAATGTGCAAAAGGTTTTGAGTTTAATTAGGTCCCATTTGATTATTCTTTTAGTTAATTTATGTATTTATTTATTCGTTTTTGTTTGTAATGGGTCTTCATTGATGTGCATGGGCTTTCTCTGGTTGCAGTGAGTGGGGGCTACTCTTCATTTCCGTGCACAGGCTCCTCATTGTGATGGCTTCCCTCGTTCCAGAGCACAGGCTCCAGGCACACAGGCTTCAGCAGCTGCAGCATCTGGGCTCAGTAGTTGTGGCACATGGACTTTAGCTACTGCAGCATGTGGGATCTTCTTGGACTAGGGATCACACCCATGTCCCTTGCAATTGGAGGGCAGATTCTTATCCACTGTGCCACCAAGGAAGTCCCTCATTTATTTATTTTTATTTCCATTACTCTAGGAGACAGATCCAAAAAAATAGTGCTGCAATTTATGTCAAAGAGCATTCTTCTTGTTAAGATTTATTTATTTATTTTGACCGTGGTGTGACTTTGTTGCTGCATGCAGGCTTTCTCTAGTTGCACAAGTGAGGACTACTCTCTGGTTGAGGTGCACGGGGTTCTCTCTGCAGTGGCTTCTCTTGTTGCAGACCAGGGACGCAGGATGCATGGGCTTTAGTTGTTGCAGCGTATGGGTTCAGGAGTTGTGGCTCATGGGCTCTAGAGCACAGGCTTAGTAATTGTGACACATGAGCTTAGTTGCTCCATGGCATGTGGGTCTTTCTGGACCAGGGATCAAACTGGTGTACCTTGCATTGCAGGGTGGGTTCTTAACCACTGGACCACCAAGGAAGCCCAAGGGTGTTCTGCCTATGTTTTCCTCTAGGAATTTTATCTTACATTTAGGTCTTTAATCCATTTTGAGTTTACTTTTGTATATTGTGTTAGATTATGCTCTAATTTTATTCTTTTACATGTAGCTGTCCAAACTTCCCAGCAGCGTTTATTGAAGGGAATGTCTTTTCTTTATTGTGTTTTCTTACCTCCTTTGTTATAGATTAACTGACCATGGTGCATGGGTTTATTTCTGGGCTTTCTATCCTGTTGCATTTATTCATATATCTGTCTTTGTGCCAGTACCATACTGTTCTAATTACTGTAGCTTTGTAGTATAGTCTGAAGTCAGGGAGCATGGTTCCTCTGGCTCTGTTCTTCTTTCTCAAGATTGGTTTGGCTATTCAGTGTCTTTTGTGTTTCTATATATATTAAAAAGTTTTGTTCTACTTCTGTGAAAAATTCCATCAGTAATTTAATAGAGATTGTGTTAAATCTGCAGACTGCCTTGGGTGGAATGGTCATTTTAATTACTGCAAGTGTAATTTTTTAAAATTGCAGTATAATTGATATATAACACTATATTTTAGGTGTACAACATAATGTACACCTAAATATTTGTATACACTCCAAAATGATCACCAGAACTAGTCTAGTTGTCATCTGTATCCATAAAAAGCTACAAAATTTTCTTCTTGTGATGAGAACTTTTAAGATTTAGTCTCTTAGCAACATTCAAATATTCAATATAATATTTTGCCTGTAGTCACCATGCTGTACACTATATTCCCATGATTTATTTACTTAATAGTTAGAAATTTGTAACTTTTGATCCCCTCCATCTTCCCCTTGGCAACCACCAGTCTGTTCTCTGTATCTATGAGTTTTGTTTTATTTGTTCATCTGTTTTGTTTTTCAGATCCCACATGTAAGTGAATCATCCATTGTTTGTCTTTCCCTGTTTTGCTTATTTCACTTAGCACAAAACCTTCAACGTCCATCCATGTTGTCCCAAATAACAAGATTTTCTTTTTATGCAATGGCACCCCACTCCAGTACTCTTGCCTGGAAAATCCCATGGACGATGGAGGCTGGTAGGCTACAGTCCATGGGGTCGCTAACAGACGGACATGACTGAGCAACTTCACTTTCACTTTTCCCTTTCATGCACTGGAGAAGGAAATGGCAACCCACTCCAGTATTCTTGTCTGGAGAATCCTAGGGACGGCGGAGCCTGGTGAGCTGCCGTCTATGGGGTCGTACAGAGTCGGACATGACTGAAGTGACTTAGCAGCAGCAGCAGTATTCCATTGGATGTGTGTGTGTGTGTGTGTGTGTGTGTGTGTGTGTGTGTGTGTGAGTGTGTGAAAACATCTTCTTTACCCATTCATACATCAGTAGACACTTAGGTTGTTTACGTATCTTGGCTATTGTAAATAATGCTACAATGAACAGAGGAGTGCATATTTCTCTTCAAATTAGTTATTTTTGTTTTCTTGAGTTAAATACTCAGAAGTGCACTGAATGTCCTTCACATGTGATCTAGGTGCTTTTCAAACTGCTGCTTTTGCCCTAGTCCTGGAGTTAGTGAGTCTGCGCATAAGCACTTTAACAGCAGAATTTCAGTTCCTTATAGCCCTTTGGGCCTCTAGGACATAAACCTTGTTGGTTTTAAAAGCCAGGTGTTTGGGGGGCTTGTCTCTCCAGTGAAGGTCCCAAGGGTTGAGGTGACTGACGTGGGACACAAACTTCACTCCTCAGAAGTGCCATTTTTGTGAGCTAACCTCCCAACCATGGTTGGCTGCACTGGGTGGGTAGGAGACACATTTGGAGAGATTGTATCTCTCCCTCTCCTACCCATCCCAGCATGGCTCTTTTATCCTTTTTTGTGGAGGAACAGTTCAGCTAGTTTTTGGGTCTTTTTCTGTGGGAATTGTTCTATACGTAGCTGTAGACTTGGTGTGTCTGTGGGAGGAGGTGAGTTCAGGGTCTTACTCTGTGGCCATCTTGAACTGCCTCCTGAGTGGCTCAGCATCTTACACTTGTCTGGTTTGCGGAAAACTGCACCTGGGGTTAAGAACTCCTTCTGTGCTGGCCAGTAATTTGTTCCTTTTTCTCTTTTGTTTCAGTTTGGGTTTTTTTTTATTGAGGTGTGAAAGTGAAAGTGTTAGTCACTCAGTCGTGTCTGCCTTTTGTGACCTCATGGCCTGTAGCCATCAGGCTTTTCTGTCCATGGAATTCTCCAGATAAGGATACTGGAATAGGTTGCCATTCCCTTCTCCAGGGGATCTTCCCAACCCAGGGATCGAACCTGGGTCTCCTGCATGGCAGGCAGGTTCTCTACCATATGAGCCACCAGGGAAGCTGTGGTTTGGGTTTTTTATTAGGTATAATTGATGTATAATATTGTGCAAGTTACAGGTATACAATAGAGTGATTCACAATTTTCTAAGGTTATACTCCATTTATAGTTATCATAAAATATTAGCTATATTCCCCACATTGTACAATACATTCTTATAGCTTGTTTTGTAGATAATAGTTTGTACCTCTTAATCCCTACTGCTCTATTGCCCCTCCCTCTTCCCCACTGGTGACCATTAATTTGTTCTCTATATCTGTGAGTCTGCTTCTTTTTTGTTTTAGTCACTAGTTTGTTTTACTTTTAGATTACATGTATATGATGATGTAAGTTATTTGTTTTTCTCTGTCTGACTTATTTCACTTAGCATAATATCCTCTAAGTCCATCCATGTTGATGCAAATGGAAAATTTTCATTCTTTTAATCCTATTGTGTATATGTACCACATCTTTATCCATTCATCTGTTGATGAAAACAGGTTTCTTCCATATCTTGGAAATTGTAAATAATGCTGCTGTGAACATTGGGGCACATATATCTTTTAGAATTAGTATTTTGTTTTTCTCAGATATATATACCTAGGAAAGGAATTTCTGGGTCATAGGGTAGTTCTTAGTATTTTGAGAAACCTCCATACTGTTTTCCATAGTAGCTGCACCAGTTTACATTCCCACCAACAATGTACAAGGGTTCTCTTTTATCCACATCCTCACCAACATTCATTATTTATATTCATTTAGATGATAGCCATTCTGATACGTGTGAGGTGATATCTCATTGTGTCCTTGATTCGCATCACCCTGATAATTAGCAATACTGAACATCTTTTCATGTGCCTGTTGGTTATCTGCATTTCTTCTTTGGAAAAATGTCTATTCAGGTCTTCTACCCATAGAAGTTTAAATCAGGTTGTTTGCTGCTTTTAAATAGACTTAGCAGGATCCAGAGGCCAAGGCTGCTATGGTCTCGTTATCCCCTGCCCCTCAGAGGATGAACTGTGTTAATGAAGTAAAATTAAAGTGAAAAAAAATGCCTCTTTGCCATATCACCATTAAGCTATTGTGGTGTTTTTACTTACTGTCACCAGTTATATTTTATTAACTATGAATTATAATTCATGGTAATTTAACCCTTCTTTCTCCACTCAATTTGCCAGATAAAATAGTTGCATAAAGCTACAAACCAGCCTGCTGGCTTCTTGAGTCTATAGATATGAAACTGTTTCCTGCAGCTCTGAACATCAGAAGAATTTAACAGCTTTTGTGAATCTAGTACTGGTGCTCATTTTTAAGCCAGGAGCAAACATATAAATCATGTGCAGCACAGTGTACTGTCTTTAGAAAGCTGTTTACTGTCATGTATATTTATTAGTATCCCATGGTTTCAGGCAATATGTTTTCTTTGCCCTATCCTGTTTTTCTCTATGCACACACACAAATTCCTATACTAAAGCTGCTCTGGTTTGTCCTAAAACACAGCCTTTGGGGATGGTTATTTTCCCACATACATCCTTGTGCAGTTGCTGTTAATAGTATCTTAAATAGACTCGATCTTTTCCTGTCCTTGAATGTTTACAATTCTCCTTTTTCCATTTAAGAACTGGGAAGGGTCTGAGATTTCATCCTGTTTGCAAGCTAACAAGTCCACCTGCCACAGTTTCGGGGATGCTCTCAGAAGGTGCAAGACTCCTGGGGCAGAGAGAAAGTGTTATATTACTCACAGCAATAGCAGCAGCCAGAGTATTCACATGTGTGCTGGTTCCCCAAGTCCCTGTTCCTGCAGGGTGATGTGCAGAAGTCTAGATTGATACCCGCACATGCAATGGATTGCATTACAGGAGAGGAATCCTATCGTCGAGGAATCCAAATCTTTTATAATGGGTGGTAATCCTGTGTGATCTTTGCCCCAAGGATAGACATGGTCTTGTTTATACTGGAGAGTAGGCATCTTGCCCTTTGCTCTGAGCAGAGATACTGCCTCTACATTGGAAAGCTGTCTGTTCTATAAACATCCTTGAAAAGACAGTTCCAAGCCAAGATAGTCAGTGCCTCTGCTCACAGACATGCAGGCATGCAAGAATAGCACACAGAATTATCTTCCAACACCACCAAAGCTTTTTCGTAATGGACCTGTGTTACATTTTATTAGTGTTTTCAATACATGCTTTTAAAGTTAACATGGATTTAGTTCTATGAACCTGTAATCCCCAAATCAAGTGGGCCTTAGGAAGAAGTCAAGTGAGCCTTAGGAAGCATTACTACGAACAAAGCTAGTGGAGGTGATGGAATTCCAGTTGAATTATTTCAAATCCTAAAAGATGATGCTGTGAAAGTGCTGCACTCAATATGTCAGCAAATGTGGAAAACTCAGCAGTGGCAACGGGACTGGAAAAGGTCAGTTTTCATTCCAATCCCAAAGAAAAGCAATGCCAAAGAAGGCTCAAACTACTGCACAATTGCACTCATCTCACATGCTAGTAAACTAATGCTCAAAATTCTCCAAGCCAGGCTTCAGCAATACGTGAACCGTGAAATTCCAAATGTTCAAGCTGGATTTCGAAAAGGCAGAGGAAGGAGAGATCAAATTGCCAACACCCGCTGGATCATCGAAAAAGCAAGAGAGTTCCAGAAAAACATCTATTTCTACTTTATTAACTATGCCAAAGCCTTTGACTGTGTGGATCACAATAAACTGTGGAAAATTCTGAAAGAGATGGGAATATCAGACCACCTGACTTGTCTCTTGAGAAATCTGTATGCAGGTCAGGAAGCAACAGTTAGAACTGGACATGGAACAACAGACTGGTTCCAAATAGGAAAAGGAGTACATCAAGGCTGTATATTGTCACCCTTCTTATTTAACTTATATGCAGAGTACATCATGAGAAACGCTGGGCTGGAAGAAGCACAGGCTGGAATCAAGATTGCTGGGAGAAATATCAATAACCTCAGATATGCAGATGACACCACCCTTATGGCAGAAAGTGAAGAAGAACTAAAGAGCTTCTTGATGAAAGTGAAAGAGGAGAGTGAAAAAGTTGGCTTAAAGCTCAACATTCAGAAAACTAAGATCATGGCATCTGGTCCCATCACTTCATGGCAAATAGATGGAGAAACAATGGAAACAGTGGCTGACTTTAATTGTTTGGGCTCCAAAATCACTGCAGATGGTGACTGCAGCCATGAAATTAAAAGACGCTTGCTCCTTGGAAGGAAAGTTATGACCAACCTAGACAGCATATTAAAAAGCAGAGACATTATTTTGCCAACAAATGTCCATCTAGTTAGTCAAAGCTATGGTTTTTCTAGTAGTCATGTATGGATGTGAGAGTTGGACTATAAAGAAAGCTGAGCGCTGAAGAATTGATGCTTTTGAACTGTGGTGTTGGAGAAGACTCTTGAGAGTCCCTTGGACTTCAAGGAGATCCAACCAGTCCATCCTAAAGGAAATCAGTCCTGAATATTCATTGGAAGGGCTGATGCTGCAGCTGAAACTCCAATACTTTGGCTACCTGTTGCGAAGAATTGACTCATTGGAAAAGACCCTGATGCTGGGAAAGATTGAGGGCGGGAGGAGAAGGGGATGGCAGAGGATGAGACGGTTGGATGGCATCACCGACTCAATGGACATGAGTTTGTGTAAACTCCGGTAGTTGGTGATGGACAGGGAGGCCTGGCGTGCTGCAGTTCATGGGGTTGCAAAGAGTCGGACACAACTGAGCAACTGAACTGAACTAAATCCCCAAATCACATAAGTCAACTCTTGCAAAGGAATACCTTATGCATCTTTTTTTTAACTGAATCAAAATTGCAGTTTTTAATTTCTGCTTAATTTACTTAACCTCTGTGTGCTTCAATTTCCTTATATGTATAATGAATTTTTTTTCTTTTTTTGTATAATGAATTAAATAATAGTATCTACTTGTTGAATAGATTAAGTAGATAATACAACAACACATTGCTGAATAAGTGAAATGAGATTGTCCATCTTTAGCACACAGCCTAGTAAACATTGAGTACCCATTGCTCAATAAATATTAGCTTTCATTAGAACTGGCTATAAGTGCAGCTTAATGAGAAGTACTTAAAACACCTCATTCACTAAACCAACACCACTGGGCCCATTGCCAAATGTACCTTGGGGTGCTCTTTTGCTTTTTGTTGTTATTGAAGCATTTATCAGGAATCCACATGTGCATGCTAAATCACTTTAGTCATGTCCAACTCTTTGCAACCCTGTGGACTGTAGCCCACCAGGCTCCTCTGTCCATGGGATTCTCCAGGCAAGAATACTGGAGTGGGTTGCCATTTCCTTCTCCAGGGTATCTTCCCAACCCAGGAATCAAACTCAGGTCTCCTGCCTTGCAGGTAGATTCTTTACCTACTGAGCTACAAGGGAAGCCCATCTTTAGGAACAATAATATATACAACTTGCTAGGTTTGAGCTATACTTGTAGCCTAAATGCCACTTTTTGTACCACAGCCTATTGCCAGATACATAGGTCCAATCAACATGTTTTTCTCAGTCATTTTGAATATATGGTTCCTGGTTTTGGTAGCTTTCAAATCTCTCTCAGGAACCTTAATTACAGAATGACATATTTGAGAAATGCAAGCATGACCACTTCTGTAGTATGTTGGCTTTTTTGAGAGCCATTAAACAAATTATGAAAATAAATTATAATAAGCCTGCAATAATAACAAAACCCTCATTCAGGTAAATCCTACAAACTCCTTTTAACTTTGGAAGATAGATTCCTCATGCTACACTACAACAAACAAAGGTAAAAACTTGCCTTTTTAACAGTTCCAAAGGAATTTTCTTTCTTAGCAACTCTGCTCAGAAAATCGATTATACATTCTTTAAAGAACTACAGAAAAAATCAGGCTGTGGAAAATAATGATTGCTTCCTAACACTGGAGTAAGGTTTGCTATAGATTTGCTGCAGAATTAAGATCTATGTTTCCTGAAATCTTTATTGACAGTAGTGAACCAAATCAGAAGTTTTCTGAAATAATGCTTCCGGCTCTCTCAGAAATTCACCACATCAAGAAAACTCCAAAATAAAAGTTTTTAAATATCTGATAGAAGGGTTCAGACAAATGTCCCAGAACTGCCTGAGGATATTTAGAATTCATATATAATCTTAAACATATATGAACGGGGAAAGGTAGTAATAGAAACTATTCTGGTACAATCATTGAAAGTAATCATATAGTCCGTGAAAATAATAAATTGATACTAGAGCGAAAGCCAGTCAACCAAAAAAACACACAGAATAAGTGAGTGAAAAAACTTTGCAGCCTTTCGTTGCTAATGTTGTTGAATCCAGACCCCACCCTCGCTCACAGTGGTCACTCTTGGCTACTATTAAAACAACTTCATACGTGATCTACCCTTGTTTTTTGTTGTTGCTGTTGTTCTGCCTCCTTTAAATTTTTTAGAGGGAAAAAACAGTAGCCATATAACATGGTCTTGTGAGAAAACCAGAACACAAAGCCATGAAATAAAGAATTTCACTCTGTCAACCTGTTCAGCTTTCGCTAGGAGTTCAATCACTGTATTGGCTTTTATCTGTTCCACTGAGCATTTACTGAAAACGTCAGCTATTATGGACTACTACCTAGATACTTGGCCGTTTTGTTACTTCATGTTTTTCTGAAATCCTCTCAAGGATTTCAATAAAGATTTTTTTTTCTGTTCCATACCACTGCCATTAGTAAGAAAGTTTTATTTTACTTGAATGAGATAGTGAGTGAAAAGAAAGTGAAGTCGCTCAGTCGTGTCCGACTCTTTGTGACCCCATGGACTGTAGCCTACCAGGCTCCTCCGTCCATGGGATTTTCCAGGCAAAAGTACTGGAGTGGGTTGCCATTTCCTTCTCCAGATCTTCCCAACCCAGGGACTGAACCCAGGTCTCCCACATTGTAGGCAGATGCTTTACCGTGAGTAGTCCCTTATTTTCTCAGGAATATACTCCTCCTCTAATGTAGTCTGTGGCTACTGCTAAACATTTCTGTGACTTTCTCACACCTTTTTCATACCCATAACTTCTCTGTCCCTTTCATACAATGTACTTAGTATTTTAATTTGAATGTCTTGGAATCAAGGCTCATTCCTAGAGCTTGTTTAAAGTCTGTACTGCTTTTAATTTATGAGTAGTTTAAGATTATATGTGAGTTTCTCTTTGCATTGAGTTATGAAGTAAAGACTGAGATTCAAACAATGTAGTAAAAAATCTTTTAACATTTTCCTTTGATTCATCTATGTGATCCAGAGCCTCACGTGTACATCTCCGTAGAAACTTTCATTTTAGGAGAATTTTTTCAGTACCCCTAACATCTTAAATCTTAGTCACTCAGACACCACCCACCTGCCCTCTGACACCTTCTTTCTGATTGAAAGAGGCATTTATGTATATGAGTCACCTCCTGCCAGCTTCACAGGAATTTCATAAAAGCAATCTGCCTACCAGCTTGGCCTGAGGACAGAAAATCACGTTTTGTATCAATGTGAAAGCCACTCTTGCTTGTGGAAAGTCACAATAGAGAACTTTTAAGACCCTAACTCTCAGGATATTCAGCCTTAATCTATTCTCTGTAATATAAAGAGTGAACTTATAAATGCTATGCATTCAACAGTTTGGTCTCAACTTCTTCCATTTTAAATATTTTTTGTGTGTATGATACATAAATGAAAGACTAATTTATACTCAAGAAAGATTACATTTATATTATGTATATACATATATATATATATATATGTATATATATATATATATATATGGGCTTTCCAGGTGGCTCAGTGGTAAAGAGCCCACCTGCTAATGCAGGAGATGCGGGTTCAATCCCTCCGTCAGGAAGATCCCCTGGAAGAGGAAATGGCAACTCACTCCAGTATTCTTGCCTGAAGATCCCCCTAGACAGAGGATCCTGGCAGGCTACAGTCCATGGGGTCACAAAAAGAGTGGGACACAACTCAGCAACTGAACAACAACAATATATATGTGTATACAGATATATGTATATAGAAAGAACATGAATACAGGGAGAGTGTAGATGAATAAGTAAACATACTAACAAAAAACATTATCTTTTCATACCAATACAAAAATATTAGTGTGGGAAGATTTAGAAGGTTAGATTTTAACACAAGGGAGACTGATCTTAACCATTCTCAACTAGGATAGGCGTCCCCAGGTACAACCTGTGGGATGTTGTCAGACATAAGGAAACACCATACTAGGTTTTGAATGTTGCATTATTTTCTTTCTTTGGTTTCAATTCCCACCCTTTTTTAAAGTGAAGTTGAAAGTAAGTGGAACTGTCTACAATAAAACCTTAGTCACCACTTGGGTTTTCTGTGAAAGTACCAGTCGAATTGCAGAAATGAGAGTCATCTAGGTGAGGTCCAGTGCTAGGTATTTTTTTTTTAATATTGAGAATAAAAATAATAGCAATGGGAGAATTGGAAATAGTGTTTCAAACCATTCCTTATCAAAATCATGCTATCCAGAATTTGATGAAAGCAGATTTTTAGGGTTATCTGCAGTGACTAAAACCATGGTCAAAATAAAATGTTGTATTCCCTAGGTTGTTCCTAGGGCATCTAATTGTGAATGGCAAGCAAATTAACATTCACAGATTACAAATAAATATGAAACTCAAAATTATCTGAACAACTGCATGGCCATTGCTGTGCTCAGCTGACTCACGCTGGGGCATGGCCAGGGCGTGCCCAGCTCTGCCTCGTGCTGCTCACAGGACCTTCAGAGGAAGCACTCTCCTCTCAGTCCGATCAGCATTTTTATAGTGTTTCTTAGAATGTCAGTTTTATGTGATCTGTAGTAACAAACTGCCAAAACAAAGAAATTGTCATTTAGTTTTTGTCAACTTTCTGTAACTTCATTAATCGCTGAAATGTTTAAATGGAAACTAACACAAAGATTTTCCTTGTGTTTGCAAAGAGGGCCTTTCTAAAGCCCACTCTGAAAGCTGTGCATATTTTCATCTGTATTTTCAAACAGAGGAATAAAGAACAAAGTGGTTAGGAGCTTCCTTGCCACATCAGCTGTGCCTCAGTTGAGGAGTTTAGGTGTGAACTCACAGCCTCCACGTTCAGACTGTTGCTGACCCTCTGATAGTTAATGATGTTATTATGAGATTTTTACATAAGACAAACAAAAGCAGGTATAGGTCACAACTGGTCTCTTCATCTAAGGAAATTGATTTTTATAGGTCAGGGAATGACAAGTTTAACTCCTATTTGGAATTTATGATATTGGAAGGCTCTGTGGAAAAAGAACATGTTTCAAAGCTTTTTGAAAGTTTTTAATCAATCTTGCAGAAACAAGTTAAATAATTTGATTCGTAAATTCTCTCTTCCTTAGTAATAGGATGTATATATAAAATTTTTTTAAGTCACTGCAGACAGTACTGTAGAGCCTTTTGATTCTAGCCAATTCTGTCATTGACTAGACTTTCATTTTAGTTTTATGTTAAATTAGATTTATGAAGAAAAAATTTTCCACTAGGGAACTGAAGAGATGTTGTCCTGGACGCCTTCTGAGGTAGTAAGAGGATTCCCATCTAGCTCATTTATTTACATCTGAAATTGGTCACCAAGAGCAAATAACTATTTGATGACCTAAGTAGAATAAATAACCTCAGTAAAACTGAAAAAAGAAGAAAATAATGGCATCTTTCCCAAGTTTAGAGTCAACCTA
The DNA here is from genome assembly GCF_054371585.1 of Giraffa tippelskirchi. Lineage (NCBI taxonomy): Eukaryota > Metazoa > Chordata > Mammalia > Artiodactyla > Giraffidae > Giraffa > Giraffa tippelskirchi. Next base: position 101,956,612 of record NC_137275.1, read on the forward strand.
CCAATTATAACTCAAAATTTAAATCAAGCCTAGGATTTATTATTAGAAGAATGGTCTGAAGTCATAATGTCAGACAAATGTGACTTTAGATAGTCTGTTTAATAATTTCAAAGACTAAAGCACTGAAGTCTGTGTTCTGTGCTTTGCTTTTGTGTATGTGAATCCCCCACATCAGTCACACATCAGCCTCTGGTGTGTGTTCCCAATTTCTTTCCAAAGGAGAGACCCATGACAGAGCATTTTATTAAAAATTATATACTTAAGAATAAGAAGGGCTTCATGTAACTAGGACCCCCACTGTTGAACCTGAGCTATGAAGAGTTAAGACATAAACTTTGCAAACAAGGGTAGAAGCAGAATGATAACTAGGAAAGAAAATCTAGTCAAAGATGGCACATGTCAAGCCAACTCCATCATGGAGATTAAATGTCACCCTTCTTATAGCTGAAAGACCATGCCTAGAAGAAACCGCACAAAGGGTTAAAGGTTTAGAGCACCAGTGGAAGAGACCACCTGCTACTCATACAAATGAGTGGAACAACTGTATACTTCCAGCCTATGGAGCACTCATGGCAAAGGAATGCCTGATCCTCATGGCATCGTCTCACAGGACCCTTTATTTTTCCATTAGGAATAAGAAGCCACCTAAACTACCTCCACCTCCACCCTCATACCCAGCACAGCCCTGCTGTGACAGGACTTGGTGGGGCATTGAGCACTTCTGTATTTGATACCACATTTCACAAAAAGTGAATGGGGAATATTTTAAAGAGTATGTTAAACTTTGAGAGCAAATCTGATTTGAAGCTTACTTCTGCTTTAAGACATTTTTTGAGATATTTACAAACAACTGAAAGGCTCATTCTAAAATGGAATGGATTACCCCATCTTATTAGAGCCTGTGGGTTGAATATAAAGTCAGTAATTAAATATAAAGTCAGTAATTTATAAAGTCAGTAAAAGTTCAATATTATTAATTCATGCTTCCCATTTAACTTTTCATTAATTGTAAGTTCTTTGGCTTTTAACTAATTCAAACAGATGAATAAATGAACTTCCTGTTTACTAGATAAGCTTGAAATAATGCAAGGCTGGGAGAGCAATAGTAACAAACCACTATTTTTTTCATTAACAAATAAACAATCTAAAATCTGATGTTGAAATCTGCCAGTACTGCTTTTGATTTTCATCTTACCATTTATTTGAACCTTGTAACCTTTCATAACTTTATTCACTCAAAAAGAAGAAAAAAAATCAAGAAAGGAAGGAAATACTTCTCTTAGGTAAATTAATCAGAAATAAGTAATTTTCAGATGTCTTGTAAACTAGTTCCAGCATTTAAAGAGGCTTCTTTACTATAAAATAATTCTGGACCAAAATTCCAGAGTTTTATGAAGTAGAAGAGTTTTATGAAATGGACTGATTGGATCGGCTATGAAAGATAAAATAATGTATATGAATAGAATTGTGTTTTCCAAATTTAATTTAAAAATTAATTTTTCTTGGTTTGGTTTGATTTGGTTTGGTTTTATAAATTAACATGAATAATTTAAACTATTCTCTCTTTTCTTTTTTTTGGTAGGAATCATGTCAGTCTATAGAGCAAAGTCCTGGGGGTATGAGGGATCAGCAGTAATATGCTTATCCTCGTGATCAAAGATAGTGACCTCAGTGCAACAGTTTGAGAAATACCAGGCTTGGCCATCTCTTAAAAATTGTCCAGCTTCAGATTCTGTGATTCTCCTGTGTGATTCTCATTATTTACGATGCATTCTTAGTTCAGCCACAGGCAGAGGACTCTCTAGTCAAGTTTTGGTTGCCAAATATTTCCTGCTCTTCCCTGCTCTCTGAAGGAATGGAAAGCCTCCTCCATGAAAGAATTTCTGGATCTTTCCCCTTTCCAGTTGTAGTAATATGCCTTCCTCCACTCTGTCCACTGCTGCACAGTCCATACAGAGCTAATATTAGCACCCAAAGTAATGTGCACTTTTTAATTTTTATTATAATTTATTCCATTTTATATCTATCATTCTTTCCCTTTTAAACCACTTTATATGATATTTGTCACTTTAGTGTTACACATATGTGCATGCTAAGTTGACTCTGTGTGACCCCACGGACTGTAGCCCGCCAGGCTCCTCTGTCCATGGGATTCTCCAGGCAAGAGTACTGAAGTGGGTTGCCATTTCCTCCTCCAGGGGATCTTCCCAACCCAGTGATCAAACCGGTGTCTCTTATTTCTCCAGCATAGGCAGGCGGATTCTTTACCACTAGCGCCCCCTGGGAAGCCCCAATGTTAAACATTCTTGTGATGATTTTAAGTCTCTTTTTTTAGATTTAGGCTAAAGTATTAAAATTCTATCATGATTTTTATGTTCCAGACAGTGCTCTTTACACAGATTATATCATCCAAAACTTACAACCTTATGAAATAGGTATTGAAACACAGTGTTGTTGAAATAAGAAAATTGAGGCTTAAGGAAAGGCACTTGCCAGTGTGAAAAATTACTTAGTGTACTTGGAGCTGGGATTCAAGCCCAGGAACCTTCCCTCCAGAAACCACACTATTATCTTTCTGAATAGCCTCACAATTAAAATGTTGTCAGAAAGTCAGAGGAAGTTATCCTGGTAGCTTGACTTGGCTTGAAGTCTTTGTCAGATGTTAGACATTTCTATTTCTGGTCTCGTCGAGACAACTGGCCTTTTCTCTCTTTCCATCTTTAGAGCTTCTATTCTTTTGCTTTTAGTGCTGTTTCAAAGAAGGTGGACTGGTCCAAATAATTTTTTCTCAATTTCAGTCCCAACTTTGGCTAAAGAATTATACTTGTGCTTCAGCTCAAACTACCCTAAATTTCAATTCAGGAGCATCCATTCATTCATTTATTTATTCAACAAATATTTATGAGTACCTACTACATATCAGGCAGTGGGCAGTCTTCATACAAGGTCAAGTCCTTGCTCTCATGTTCCTTATGTTCAGTGGGAGTAGACAACAATAAACAAACATATGGTACAACATATTAGGCATGACAGTGCTGTAGAAAATAGTGTAGGGAAAAAGAGATGGGAAAGTATGGGCCTCAGGGTGGAGGTGTGTTGTTGCAAAGTTTAAAAGGATGGCCAGGGAAAGCTTCTTCAATAAGGTAATATTTGAGCAGAGACATAAATGTGAATCAAAAATGTGACTATATGGGGAAGAGAAAAAGAACAGCAAGAACAAAGGCCCACATGCCGGAAGCAGCTTAGAGTTTTTCCCTGACAATAAGAAAGCCTGTGGGCTAGAGCTGAGAAAAATGAGTTGATGCCTGAAATTGCTTGATTCATCTGTAAGTCATTCAAGAATGTCATCTGACTTTAAAAATAGAAATCGTTTCCCAGAAAACTTATTTTAGACAATATTAATATTTTTATACATTGTTTAGGACTTTAAAGTATAAAGAGACTTTTCTCAGATATTATCTCATTTTCTCCTTAAAACTTCCTGTGACTGAGTGATAAGTCTAATTTGATTATCCCAGCAACTAACATAGGACATAAAATAGAGTAGGCACTCAATGAATGTATATTGAATTAATAAGCTGACTTATGAAATCAATGGGACAACTTTTTCAACCTTACGATATTCATTTTTATTGACCACTGATTGGGTTATAATGTAGGGAAGCCTTAGAAGCTATGGTGATGTGTCAGGTCATTTGCCTCCACTGTAATATATATATATGTATTTATTTTTTGTAGTAATTTATGCTTTTCTATCTAACTCTTCCATTAGGTGCTTCAGCACTTTTTCTTGTAGTTAGTTTCCATAACTTCAAATTTATCTAATCTGCCATATTCTTGGAATTCATTTCATAAAGCTTATCAGAACCTATAATGTAAAAGTGATTCTAAGTGAGAGCATGAAACTTTTTTTAATAAGTTCAATATGATTAATTCATGCTTCCTGTTGTTTTGACTTCATCTTTTTTATTTATAGATTTACAGTTAGGTTCTAGTGGACTAAGTTGCTAAGCAAAGTATACACTTGTGTCTTTACCCTAGCTTTCACTAAAAAAAAGAAGAAAATTTATAGAGCATTTCAGTCCAAAGGAACCAAACAGGTTCCATGACATGATCTAAAGCCAGACTCAAAGTTTCCTTGTTGGGTCACACTGGACCTCGTTCCCTGGAGCACCCACAGGTTTATCTGAGCACTACTTAGCCCTCACCAAAGCAACAGCTCCTGTCCAGTGTTAATGATCTACCCACTTTGTGCAACCTAATTCCTATGTCCTCTTCATGGAAGCCATCACGTCTGTTTACTCTTTAGTGGTCCTACAAAAAAGTTCATGTTGTTCTTTCCTCTTCTGGTTGGGGAGTATCGTGGCATTACCTCCATTCATTTATTCTTTCATTCACTCAACAAGGAGCTATTTGGAGCCCACTATGTGCCAGGCATTGCTTTGGGCACTGCAGATCCAGCATCATAAAGACAGATGTCATATCTACTCTCTTAGAAAGCTAAATGAATGATTGTAGAAGGGGAGAGCCGAATGAATGATTATAAATAAATAAATACTCAGTTCAGTTCAGTCTCTCAGTCATGTCCAATTCTTTGCGACCCCATGAATCGCAGCACGCCAGGCCTCCTTGTCCTTCACCAACTCCTAGTTCTCAGAGTTTTTATAAAGTATTTACCACTTTCACTTCTTAAGCAGAACAAATAATGCTACTTAAGGGGTTTCCAACATAACTCTGCAACTGTTAAAGGAAACCTAATTTGCTCTGGAACAGTAGTACATGGGTTGAGATGTTTTAGTCCCTTCATATGGAATCCTATACCTCTCCATCCTTTTCTGCTTTGCTGCTAGAAGCAAGTATTTTAAATTACTAAGGTTTAAAAATTATGTTTATTACAACACATAAAAACCTTTTCTGTATAATTGAATGAGTGGGATACAACTTACAGTTGCCTAAAGGTGCTGAGAACTAGCTTTTATTTTTATTTCTTTTTTGAAAAAGTACATTAGCATTTTGACTATTTGGGTGTACAGCCATAAGCTAAATAGAATATGTATAACAATTTCAAATGAATGCTTAATGAGAATGGTACTTAACTTGTTTTCTGTTTTCCTACTCATATGTCATTATTTGCCAATTTCAGTCCAATAAATTTTCTAGCAAACCATCTCTCATGTGTATGATTTAGAGGTTATATAATTATGCTTTGGACTGTTTAGGTATGATCAGCGAATAATTCAAGATGATTGTGTTACTGTCTTCTCCTTGGTTTCCATAAAAAACATTGTCATTATTCTTTTACTACAATACAAACAATAAAATACATGAACATTTTGTTGGAGAATAAATGATTCACTAAGGGTTTCCCAGGAGGCTCAGTTGGTAAAGAATCTGCCTGCAATGCGGGAGACCTGGGTTCAATCCCTGGGTTGAGGAAGATCCCCTGCAGGAGGGCATGGCAATCCACCCCAGTCTTCTTGCCTGGAGAATCCCATGGACAGAGGAGCCTGGCGGACTACAGTCCATGGAGTCACAAAGCGTCAGACACGACTGAGTGACTAAGCATACAAGGTCACTTAGAAAGAAATGCACAGCACTGTAAACGTTGCTATAATACAGCCACGTGGACCATATTCCTCTTTTGTTTAAAATCCTCAGTGCTGATAACGTGTGTGTGCTCAGTCATGTCTGACTGTTTGCAACTCCATGGACTGTAGCCCACCAGGTTCCTCTGTCCATGAAATTTTCCAGGCAAGAATACTGGAGCAAGTTGCCATTTCCTTCTCCAGGGAATCTTCCCGACCCAGGGATCCAACCCACATCTCCTGTGTCTCCTGCATTGGCAAGCGGATTCTTTACCACTCAGCCATCTGAAGCCCCAGTGCTGATTAGACAACTACAAAAATGCCAAGGCTCAATTTAAAAATAACATTTAAAATTTTAGACATATGCCTGACTTTACACCAAGTGAACAACAGTAAGAAATAGAAGATGGAATTCTGTGACAGGATGATAAGGAACTTTTAAGGTTCCTTGACAGAGGAAAGGATGAAAAATTCCACTCATAGGTCTAAAACTCCACTTCTGCTGCTAGGAAAGGTATTAAGGTCATATATCCATGTTCTCATTTGATCTTCATGCCAAACCCATGAATATCTCTGATGTTTGTGTGTATGTGTACTTAGAACGAGAGATACAGGAGCTTATATTGGTAATTAGCTGCCTAATTGTTTTTGTTTACTTTAGCAGATCTAGCTACATTATACATATTTATATTATAATTAGTATTTGGTTGATTAGGAAAATATTAACTCTAAAATTCTGTGCTGAAACATACTTTTGCCTATTGCTAAAAAACCATATTAAACACTAAAATTTCTTTCCCAGCCTTAATTTGGTCGCCAACTACTTTTGTTAACTATCAAAAGATAAAATAAGTCAAAATATAATTTAGGAAGCCCAGATAAGAAACAAAAAGCTAGCAGATAATTCTCCAAAGAATGTCACACATGTAATGAGTCCTAACATAAATCTCCATATAAAACTCTTTTGCAGTTATTTTAAAAAATTTTGTCTTTTAGATTTGCTTTAATTGATATGTTCATTCTGTTAAAGAAATTTGGAGAAAATCCAAAGATATATAAAATCTCCCATTTCACTCAGTTCTCAGACCCCTGTTTCTTTAAATTAGATCTTTTTTGCTGTTTTTTTCTGCCTTCAACTAGATGTTTTAATGCCTGTAACTGCTTTTGGCTTTATAGAACAAAGCTTTGAAAAACTAAGTTAGTGGGGTAACATAGAGATTCAAATTTGGAAAAATAATTTTGGAAATAGTCAAATTTTTGTGTTCAATTGTATTCAAATACAATTTTCTTATAATGTTTATTGGATATTATGTTCTCTATAATACTTTTATTTGCTGTAGTTTAGTTGCTATGTCCAGTCCAACTCTTTTGTGATCCCATTGTCTGTAGCCCACCAGGCTCCTCTGTCAATGGGATTTCCCAGGCAAGAATACTGGAGTGGGTTACCATTTCCTTCTCCAGGGAATCTTCCCAACCCAGGACTGAACCCAAGTCTCCACATTGACAGGCAGATTTTTTACCACTGAGCCACCAGGGAAGCCCAATACTTTTATAAGCATTTTCAGATTTGCTCAGAAATTGTTTTGCTTGGTAAGAGTAAGCAGAATTATTTTCCACTGAGGAAATGGTTACTTTATTGCTATATAAATATGTATTGATACATAGAGCAGAATTTATATTAGACAAAAAAGTAAACAATCTGAATGTACAACAGTAGTATAAAATGGTTAAATAAATTATAGTATATGCATTTGATGTAATATTCAACATCCATTAAAATCAATAGATTAAAAACTTTGCATTTGAATGGTTAAAGTGATGAGAGAAAGCTCGTGATATACTGTTAAATGGAAAAGGCAAAATTCAAAACTATATTTTTAATTATAATTGGTACAGTTCTAATTTTTACTTTATGGCTCTAATTTCACTTATCTATACATCTGTATATCTAAGTATAAGTTTTTTTTGTTGCTTTAGTCTCTAAGTCATGTCCAACTCTTTGCAACCTTGTGGATGGTAGACTCCCAGGCCACTCTGTCCATGGGATTTCCCAGGGAAGAATACTAGAATGGGTTGCAATTTCCTCCTCCACGGGATCTTCCTGATCCAGGGATTGAACCTGGTCTTCTGCACTGGCAGGTCGATTCTTTACCACTGAGCCACTAGGGAAGCTTACGAAATGTGTGTATGGGTGTGTGTGTGTATTTGTGTTTGTGTGTGTGTGTATATATATATATATATATATATATATATATATATATATATACCTATTTGATTGTGGTAAAAAAACAGAGAACACAAAGAAGACATACAGATAGCCAGCACACACAGAAAAAGATGTTAAGCATCACTAATCATCAGGGAAATACAAAAACTACAATGAGATATCACTTCAGAATAGCTAAGAAAAGGACAAGAAATAACAAGTGCTGGAAAGGATGTGGATAAAAAAGAACTCCTGTATACTGTTGGTGTGGTTTTAAATTGGTGCAGCCACTATGGAAAACAGTATAAACCTTCCTCAAAAAATTAAAAATAAAACTACCATATCTCACAGCAATTTCACTTTTGAGTATCTACCCAAAGAAAGCAAAATCACTAATTAAAAAACCCTATTTTCATTGTAGTATTATTTATAACAGCCAAGATACAGAAGCAAGCTAAGGTCCATCAATATATGAATGGATAAAGATGTAGTATGTATATACAGTAGAATATTTGCCATTTAAAAAAAGAGTGAAATCTTGCCATGGGACATCATGGATGGGTCTAGAGGGTATTATGCTCAGTGAAGTAAATAAACAGAGAAAGATAAATACCATATGATCTCACTTATATGTAGAATCTAAAAAACAAACAAAACAAAACAAAAACAGACTCGTAGATATGGAGAACAAATGGGTGGTTCCCAAAAAGAAGAAATTTGGGGAAATGAGTGAAATTAAAGTAATAGGTAAGTGAAATTAAGAGTACAAACTGCTGATTACAAAATAATTAAGTCATGGGGATGTAATTTATATACATATGCATAAGAAATATGGTCAGTAATACTGTAATGACTTTGTATGGGCACAGATGATTCCTAGACTTCAGGTTTGATCATTTCATAATGTATTTAAATGTCAAATTAATATTTTATATTCCTGAAGCTAACATAATATTGTTTGTCAGCTGTATTTAAAATAAAAAGTAAGTAGATGAGAGGTACACAATATATAGATAGATACAGTTATCAATAATATAATGCACATAATTACATTAACATGTAATATATTGCTGATAATTATATGAACACCTAATATTTTATGCCACTTTTTAAAAAGTTTATCAGACATTCCTGCATATATTACATCTTCTACATTCCTCATTACAGTTCTATGAACTATGTAATTGTCTCCACTTTAACAAATGAAGGGTAAAGTTCAGATAGATTTGTATTATCTATCACTAACGATAACAACAACAAATTAGTAGTAGTAATTGTAGCAGCAGCAATAAGAGAGGAGTGGCAACTAGTAATTGTTGAACACATGCAGTTGTGAGAGGGTCTCTGAATAAAATGAGTATCTGTTTATCCTCTCAAAAGATTCAGGTCATGAGCCTGAGGGGGCAGGGCTTCCAGGTATCAGAAACTAAGAAGAGATTCCGTTGTGTCCAGCTGTCCTATGGGAGGGTAGGAAAAGATTTCGTGTGGTACAGTAAAAAGAGTACCTAACTTGGAATCAGGTGATCTGTATCCTTAATCTAGGACATACCACTGATTTTATCTGTGAAAATAGGTAAATCATTTTCCTGATTTTCTTCATGTATAAAAGAAGTATTAACTAAGATCCTTTACAAGTGTACCATTTAGAGTTACTTTTTGCTTCCTTTAGGTGGGCACTGAACTACCATAGTCCGGGGAAGGGGAAGACGAGGAAAAGAATGTGAATTTGAATAAGAATGAGAAAGAAAAGGAGAAAGAGAAGTCCATTAAATACTCATAGCATGATACTTTATACGATATAATAATTAAACCTCAAAATAGCTTTACCTGTCATTAGTACAAAGTTTGTTTATCTGTTTTCCAATGAAAGGGCAAATTAGAAATTTACTTTACCATGATACCCATTTTTGAAGAATAATCACTATCTTTGGGGAATCTAAGACTTACAGATTAAAAAGAATTGGATTTTGAAGACCAAAGAGGTATCTGAAAAACAACTGTTTCTTTCAATATATGTTTTTACATAATTTCACTTTAAAAGAATGTCTTTTTTTTTTTTTGACAGTTGGTGAATTACATCCCCTAAAGGGTAAAATGAGATGTATTTTATGTATTAGATACTAATTCCTTCGAACATGAAGAATAAACTTTTCATTTAACTTTCTTTTTCTAACTGACACATTTTGCTGATTTACTGCATCTAAAGAATAAATATATGAGTATGTAATTATGTAATCTCAGAACCATCTTGCTAAGTTGTAAGGTGGTAAAAAAACTACTTTCCATCATTTAATTCTCTCATGCCTAAAGAAGTATTTTTCCTTTTGACTGCTAAAGGAAGATATCTTCTCAAAGCCATTCTCTACCTGATACATTTTTTTAATTATGTATTTCAGGCCCTGCTTGATACTCAGAATCTTTTGCGTGCACAAATCACAAATTTTACTTTCAACCTGGGATTTTCAGGGAAATTTTACCATACAGGTAAGACAGAGATTAACCATCCCCATAGTTGGCCTCTCTGACCACTCTCTTTAAAACTGTGACCCCCTCCTCTTCACACCTTCTTATGTCTCTCCACTACTTTATTTTCTTCATATTACTCAATTTCATTTAACTTATTTTTTCACCTTTACAAATGTTAATAGCTTGAAAGTTTATTCACCATGTTATTATTTAATGGCCTTTTCTCTATTGAGCTATAATTTACATATATAAAACTGTATAAGCAATAAGTATAGTGCTCAATGAATTTCACAAAGTGTACAGAGCTAATGCACCCAGATCAAGAAAGAGGTGCTACCAGAATCTACACACCCTCTCCCTTGTGCTGCTTTATAGTCATTAGCTTCCCACCAAGAAAACCACTATCCTGACTTCTAATATCATAAATTAGTTTGCCTGGCTTTAAGCTGTGTATAAAAAGAATCATATAAATGGACTCGTCTATGTATAGCTTGTTTTGTCTAACATTATTTTGGTTTTGCAGACATTACTGTGCAGGGTTGTATTTCTTTCAACTTTATTGTTCTGTAGTATTTCACTGTTTGAATTTAACAAAATTTCTTTATTCCATTCTGTTCCAATGTGGATGGTTGGGTTGTTTTCAATCTTAGCCTTTCTTTTTTTGAATAGTCATGTTAAGAACTTTTTAAACACAACTATTGTTAAAAATAGTTGTCCTTCAGAGGACATAAATATTTATTTCTGTTGTTTATCAACCAGTAGAATTGCTGGCTATATGGTATACTTATGATCAGCTTTAGCAGAAAATGCCACACACTTTTTCAAAGTGGTGATATCAATTTATATTTCCAATACTATATGAGTTTTCTTGTTGTTTTATATTCCTCCAAGTATTTAATATTATTAATATTTATCTTATTATTTTAGCCCTTCTGGTGCACATGTAGTGATACCATATTATGGCTTGAATGTACATTTCACTGACAAGTAGTAAAACTGAGTTTCTTTCATGTTTTTATTGACCATTTGTATCTCTTCTGTTTTGAAATATCTTAGTACTTTTATTGGGTTGTCTGCTTTTACTTATTGACTTGTAGAAATTCTTTATATATTCTTAATGACCTCTTTGTCAGTTATATGTATTGCAAATATTTTCTCCTGATGTGTGGTTTATCAATTTTACATTCCTACTGATACTTTTTGATGAACAAAATGTAGTCCAATTTATCTTTTTTTCCTTTTTGTGTCTTTTTAAAGACATTTTTGCATGTCAAAAAATCATGCAAATATGTCCCTACATTCTTAAAAGGTATGCATCTGAGATCCATCTAGAATTGATTTTTGTGTATGTGTGAGATAAGGGTCAAGATACCTGCTTTGTGAGCTAGTGTTGTTTTCTAATTAATTTGAAGACACTTGTTGTAATTTCAGGGTGAGGGTTCTACTCCACAACAAAAAGAATAGAAAGAAACCTTCTTTTTTTCATAAAGATGTCTAATTGGTACCAAGTATTGAAAAGACCATCCTTTTTTCACTGCACTATGGTGTCATCATTGTAATAAATTAGATGACCATAGATGTGTGGACTCTGTTTCTGGACTTTCCTTCTCATTGGTTCTATTTGTGTCATCATGCTGTCTTATTTACTATAACTCTATAGTTGATACTAATTGGTTCAGTTCAGTCACTCAGTCATGTCCGACTCTTTGCGACCCCATAGACTGCAGCACTCCAGGCTTCCCTGTCCATCACCAACTTCGGGAGCTTGCTCAAATTCATGTCCATCAAGTTGGTGATGCCATCCAACCATCTCATCCTCTGTCATCCCCTTCTCCTCCTGCCTTCAATCTTTCCCAGCATCAGGGTCTTTTCCAATGAGTCAGTTTTTTGTATCAGGTGGTCAAAGCATCAAAGTTGATACTAATATCTGCTATTTAAGTCCTCTAAGTTTGTTCATCATCTTCAAGATTGCCTTGGCTATTCTTGGCCTTTTGCATTTTTCTATAAATTTTTAAATTAGCTTACCATATCCAAAAAGATCCTCATTAGAATTATTATTTTATTGTTGCTGCTGCTGTTGTTTTGTCCAGTCACTAAGTCCTGTCCTACTCTTTGCAACCCCAGGGACTGTAGCACACCAGGCTCCTCTGTCATTGACTGTCTCCCAGAGATTGCTCAAATTCATGTCAATTGAGTCAATGATACTGTCTGAACCATCTTATCCTCTGTAGCCCTGTTGTTCTTTTGCCTTCAACCTTTCCCAGCATCAGGGTCTTTTTCAGTGAGCCACCTTTTCACATCAGGTGGCCAAAGTATTGGAGCTTCCATTTCAGCAAGTTCTTCCAATGAATATTCAAAGTTGATTTCCTTTAGTATTGACCAGTTTGATCTCCTTGCAGTCCAAGGGACTCTCAAGAGTCTTCTGTAGCACCGCAATTCGAAAGCATCAATTCTTCAGCGCTCAGCCTTCTTTATGGTCCAACTCTCACATCCATACATGACTACTGAGAAAATCATAGCTTTGACTACACAGACCTTTGCTGACAAAGTGATGTCTCTGCTTTTTAATATGCTGTTTGTCAGCTTTCCTTCCAAGAAGCAAGCATCTTTTAATTTCATGGCTGCAGTCATTGTCCACAGCTATCTTGGAACCCAAGAAAGGAAACTCGCACTGCTTCTGCTTTTTCCCCATCTGTTTGCCATGAAATGATGGAATCGGATGCCATATTAGTTTTTTAATGTTGAGTTTCAGGCCAGCTTTTTCACTCTCCTCTTTCACCCTCATCTAGAGGCTTTTTAGCTCCTCTTCACTTTCTGCCATTAGAATGGTATCGTGTGCATATCTGAGGTGGTTGATATTTCTCCTGGAATCAAATTTCAGCTTGTGATTCGTCCAGCCCAGCATTTCTCATGAAGTACTCTGCGTACAACTTAAATAAGCAGGGTGACAATATACAGCTTTATCACCCTGTAGAATTTTTATTGAAATTACATTAAATCTGTTAATTAATTTGGGGAGAATTGTTGTACTAAACATTGAGTCTTCCTATGCTTGAACATGTTTGTGCTCAGTGTATGCTCAGTCATGTCTGACTCTCTGCCACCCCAAGGACTGTAGCCTGCCAGGCTCCTCTATCCATGGAATTTTCCAGGCAAGAATATTGGAGTGGGTTGCCAGTTCCTACTTCAAGGGATCTTTCTGACCCAGGGATCAAACCCGAGTCTCTCGCGTCTCCTGCAAATTGGCAGGCAAATTCTTTTCCAACTGGGAAGAACTCATATTTAGGTCCTCTTTAATTATACTTGACAAAGCTTTGCTATTTTTCTATTTATTCCTTGGTGAGTTTTTTGATGCAATAATTAATGGTGTCTTTTTTAAAGTTTTTTCCCCGTTTCTCTGTTAATATGTAAAAGTAAAATTGATTTTGTGTGCTGATATTAATATTCAGCAGCCTTGCTACACTCACTTATTAATTCTATACTTTCAAGATTCCTTTGGATTTTCTACCTATTCAATCATACAATTTTTGGATAGTAAAAATTTTATTTCTTCCTTTCTGAGCTTTATGAAATCTTTTTTCTTTTCCTTGCCTACTGCATTAGCTTGGATGTCCAGTAAATATTAAATAAACATGGTGATAACAATGCTCGTGTCCTGTTCCTGACCTCAGGGGAAACCCTTAAGTAGTTTTGTTCCTGTTCTTGAGAGGAATTCTTTCAATAGACAATTTCAAAGCAATTAGCTATGCTGTGAAGACAATTTCAAAGCAATTTCTTTATTAGCTTAAGGAAGATCCCTTCTGTTCTTAGATTGCTAAATGTATGGATGTTGAATGTACTTTATTTGTAAATTATCTGTTATCATTCCTCACTAAAATGATCACTCTACAAACGCTTTATTGTTGTAACACCAACAAGCAGAACAGTGCCTATTGAAAAAAAATGAGTTAATGAATAAAGGATTGGGTGAAAATAAAATTACCTTTCTTTTCACCATTAGTATTTATAAGGAACAAGGTCAGAGAATAAAATTTGACCATGTTGTGTTGTGAAAGAAAATCACCCTAAACATTAAGAATAACTAAAAACTTCTATCCCAAACATAATAGAAATACATGGAAACATTCCTGGCAACTAAGTTTTTTTTGTCCAATGCTGATACTAGAGAACGACTCTCACCAGCTGCTCCCCTTCATTTCTGTTTCTGAGAGACTCACCTCTTCCCTTCTTGGGTTCTCCCAAACAGCTCACAGTACGTGTGCTCTCTCTCTAAGCCAAGGAGAGTAGAGCACAGGAGGAAGGAAGCTAAGGAGAAAGCTTGACAGAGTTTTCTGTAAGATCTGAAAGTTCCCACAAAACTTAGCTCGGGTTGTCTAAAACCAGTAAAATCAGTTTTCAGTGGGAACAGATATAATATTTAATAATCTGAATCCTTTGAAAATTGGATATTGTAAAGTTTAATTGAATTACAGTGTCTTCCTTTCTAAATGAGTAACTCCTTTAAAATTCTATTTTATTCAGTCTTGAAGGGAAGAAGAAAAACAGCACGATCATACTAGTAAGTTTTATTTTAGGAAAGGGTTTCATCTTATTTGGCTTAGTTTAGTTTTTGAAAGATTTGTGCATTTTGTGAAAGATAAAGAGATGAAAGAATAAAAATTATAATTCCCTTTTAGTGAGAAATACCATATTCTAGGTACTTAACTAAGCACTTTTCATGTAACTTTTCATTGAATTCTAGGAATTAAAGAATGTGTTATCTTGTTTTCTAGATAATAACATAGAAACTTAGAGGGGCCCAAGGTTATATAGCGAATTAAGTGTAAAAAAAAAAATACTCTTAAATTTAGTCAGAGCCCAAGTCTTATATATTAGGAAAAAATGGATTTTTATTATTTAATTGGCAATCCTTGATTAAGGAAGCTGAGTGGCAAAAGGTGCCTTCCCCTTATCTATAGGCTCTTCAGGTTTGTATATTTTTCCAAATCACCAAGAACCAATCAGTTCAGTTCAGTTGCTCAGTCGTGTCCAACTCTTTGCAACCCCATGCCAGGCCTCCCTGTCCATCACCAATTCCTGGAGTTTACCCAAACTCATGTCCATTGAGTCAGTGATGCCATCCAACCATCTCATCCTCTGTCATCCCCTTCTCCTTCCACCTTCGATCTTTCCCAGCATCAGGGTCTTTTCAAATGAGTCAGTTCTTCGCATCAGGTGGCCAAAGTATTGGAGTTTCAGCTTCAGCATCAGTCCTTCCAATGAATATTCAGGACTGATTTCCTTTAGGATGGACTGGTTGGATCTCCTTGCAGTCCGAGGGACTCTCAAGAGTCTTCTCTAACACCACAGTTCAAAAGCATCAATTCTTCAGCACTCAGCTTTCTTTACAGTCCAACTCTCACATCCATACATGACTACTGGAAAAACCATAGCTTTGACTAGATGGACCTTTGTTGGCAAAGTAATGTCTCTGCTTTTTAATAAGCTATCTAGGTTGGTCATAACTTTTCTTCCAAGGAGCAAGCATCTTTTAATTTCATGGCTGCAGTAACCATCTGAAATAGTGTTGCAGATGAGAACCAATAGTGTTTGTAAATTTTAATTATATCAGAGAATTAATTAACAATGTGAAGAGCAAAGTTATATAAATTAGAAAATGCTCATCTTATCTCTAAACTCCACATTTGGTCCATGAATGATGGTTAAGAGTCCTGAATTTGGAGTTGTGTAATCTGGGTTAGAATTAAGATTCTGAATTCAGGTTCTATCCTGTATTTCCATTGACTTGTGGCAAATTATATCGCCTTTCCAAATATCAATTTCCTTATCTGTAAAATGGAGTTAGTGGCTTCAGGTACAGAGTTCTAGTGAGAATTAAATGAGACAATACTTGAAAAACAGTTAAGATAGTCTCAATCAATGATAGTTTTTAGTATAATATCACAGTAGGAAATACAACAGAAAAAATATTGAAGAGACATCAGTTATTTAAATAGATACATAATAAAATAATAATTTACATTAACTATAAGATTTCAGTGTAGTTTTGTAACAACTTAAGAATGACACTTAAAATTGAGGAATTTGACTTGAGTTCTTCTCTCTCCAGTTCTGACAAAAGTTGGTAAAGTGGAGAAATAAAGGAGTGACAAGAAGCCAGGATAATCAAACCAGGAATAACTATGTTTCAACTGTTTTTTATCATAATGTTTGAAGTATTAGGCAACAGATACTTACTCTCAATATAATTAATTCTGATGTAAAACATCAGCAAAGTACAATTAAAGGAAATCAGATAAGGGAGAGCTGTAAAGAAAAAAGGAAGGGCCTACAGTTATGCCTGCTATGAATTTACATAAGCCTATCAGAGGGGCCCTCTATGATGCTCAGAAAAGGACAACAAATGCCTGAGCAATCTTTCCAAAGAATTCTGAAATCTGTTGCACTGTCCTCATATATAAACTTTGAGTAAAGGCCAACTAGAAAAATGAATAAAGAGGAGAGAAGAAGAAAGATAGGGAAAGGTAGGAACTATAGGAGACAGAGAATAGAGCTTAAAAGTAGTTGGAGGGGTGGCTTTATTCATAAACTAGGAAATCTCAGCTCACTTTTCCCAGAGGAGGTGGAAATCAGCAATGAACTGATTACTAGGAAACCCTAAGAGAAATCTACTTATTTTCAGTATGCGAAAGTAAAACTGCAACAAGTAATTGACTTGTAATCTTAACTAATAGGGTGTGCTGAGGACATGCAAAATGTTAAGCAAGAGGAGAGTACATAAGTAGAGACATTTAACTGCAGGGAAACCAAGAGCATCATCCTTATGTCAGAAAAAAAAGAAAAACATATTTAAGCATCACCAGTCACACTTAGCAAATGTCTCTTTCCCAGGGCCACCTTATTTATTACCTAAAAGGTAGCAGGACACAAGACTTTGCCATGACTGGGGTCATCAGATTTCTATGCCCCTGACTGTATCTTACTATTCTTTCGCATTCCTTTCTAGAAGGCTTCTCAGAGCTTAGAAGCCCCAAGAATGCCTGGTGTGGGTGACTCATTAATCAAGCAATTACTTAATATAATGGCTTGATCAGTTCTTAAATTCTTAAATACAATGTCCCCTCTGTCACATAACACTCTGGTGAGCCTCCGCCCCCCATACAGTACAGTAGTGAAAAAAAGAAAAAACTCTAGGAGACACGTAGAAGATGCAAGAACAGGAGCAACAAATACCGGAGGGAAGGACACGGGCATTTACAATTACCCAGTATGTGCCTGGACTATGCAGACACTTTCTCACAGAAGGAATAAAATAGGTATTGCTGTCCATATTTTTGCCTACATGAACACCAACATTAAAGGGGTTCTATGACTTGCCCACAGCCACACAGCTCAAATGTGTTGGAACCTAGAAATAAACTAAAAAGCTTCTAACTCCAAAGGCTGTACTTGTTCAACTCTACTGACATGAGTAACAAGAGTAACATGAGTAGTATGCTAAAGAGAATAAAATAAGGAAACTAAAACAGATTCGATTTAAATATGCCCTTTACACAGAGAGCAAGATTTCCCTCACATCAGCAGAGTACTTAAGCATATGAAAGTGAAATTGAAGACTGTCCTTATTGAAAGATTATGTTATTACACCCATTCTATATCACTAATCCTGTTCCTTCTGCATACATTAGAACAAGCATGCAGCCTCGTAGTACATCTTTATCTTTGGTCTTTTTAATTGCCTAATAAATCATAAGATCTAACTGATCCTTTTCCTGCCAGTAGGCGCTACCTTCATTCTTTCAGAAAATTAAATGAAAGAGGGGTGGTAACAAGCAGTAGGCTTGGTTGGCTGTGCTGGAGGAGCAGTCTGTCCTCCACCGTTAGCCTCTAGAGACCCATCAGAATCAGTCACATAAGAACTGCTATTGAAAATATGAGGACATTTTTCTCCATGCAGAAGGGACATCATTTGAAGAATCTACTGTTCTAGGACCTTACTGAATTGAGTGTCATCGCTGAAATTAAAGTGTGACTGCATAATTTTGTGATGATTAACATCATCTTATGAGATGCCAGGACAGACAACTTACACTGCTCTCATTTATGCTTTAGTAAAGAAACTCTGCCTGGAGAAGTATAAAAAGAGACTCCTACGCCCTCATATAAATTAGAGAACTCTTTCATTTCCCACACGCAACTAAATCGCAGATCAGAGAAAATGAAGGAAATAAAATAAGCCCAAATATGAAATTCAGAAGAACAACAAAGCTGACTCTCAAGGAAATAGAGGTTTCTTGATGGAAAGTTTGCTTCCAAGAACTTGAAAGAAAGGACAAGCATGACAAACATGAGTCCCAGCAAGGAGCACAGTGATTCTTGGGCTGTTTTGCGATGACTTCATTTCTCAGCTTCTTTCCATCACCATCTTTCTTTTTTTTTTCTTTCCTTCAGTTTTCTCTAGTTTTTTCAATAACAATTCCCACATTTCCCTTTTTCTCCCTTGTATGCATTAGTATAAAAGGCAGAGGAAACAGAGATCAAATTGCCAACATCCGTGTCATCAAAAAAGCAAGAGAGTTCCAGAAAAACATCTATTTCTGCTTTATTGACTATGCCAAGGCCTTTGACTGTGTGGATCACAATAAACTGTGGAAAATTCTGAAAGAGACGGGAATACCAGACCCCCTGACCTGCCTCTTGAGAAACCTGTATGAAGGTCAGGAAGCAACAGTTAGAACTGGACATGGAACAACAGACTTGTTCCAAATAGGAAAAGGAGTACATCAAGGCTGTATATTGTTACCCTGCTCATTTAACTTATATGCAGAGTACATCATGAGAAACACTGGGCTGGAAGAAGCACAAGCTGGAATCTAGATTGCCAGGAGAAATATCAATAACTTCAGATATACAGATGACACCACCCTTATGGCAGAAAGTGAAGAAGAACTAAAGAGCCTCTTGATGAAAGTGA
Source organism: Giraffa tippelskirchi (assembly GCF_054371585.1). Taxonomy (NCBI): domain Eukaryota; kingdom Metazoa; phylum Chordata; class Mammalia; order Artiodactyla; family Giraffidae; genus Giraffa; species Giraffa tippelskirchi. Next base: position 101,975,843 of record NC_137275.1, read on the forward strand.
ACGAGGAGAGTGAAAAAGTTGGCTTAAAGCTCAACATTTAGAAAACTAAGATCATAGCATCTGGTCCCATCACTTCATGGCAAATAGATCGGGAAACAGTGGCTGACTTTATTTTGGGGGGCTCCAAAATCACTGCTGATGGTGATTGCAGCCATGAAATTAAAAGACGCTTACTCCTTGGAAGGAAAGTTATGACCAACCTAGATAGCATATTAAAAAGCAGAGACATTACTTTGTCAACAAAGGTCCATCTAGTCAAGGCTATGGTTTTTCCAGTAGTCATGTATGGATGTGAGAGTTGGACTATAAAGAAGGCTGAACACCGAAGAACTGATGCTTTTGAACTATGGTGCTGGAGAAGACTCTTAAGAGTCCCATGGACTGCAAGGAGATCCAACCAGTCCATCCTAAAGGAGATCAGTCCTGGGTGTTCATTGGAAGGACTGATGTTGAAGCTGAAACTCCAATACTTTGGCCACCTGATGCGAAGAACTGACTCATTAGAAAAGACCCTGATTCTGGGAAAGATTGAGGGCAGGAGTAGAAGGGGACGACAGAGGATGAGATGGTTGGGTGGCATCACCAACTCCATGGACATGAGTTTGGGTAAACTCCGGCAGTTGGTAATGGACAAGGAGGCCTGGTGTGCTGCAGTTCATGGGGTCCCAAAGAGTTGGACACAACTGAGCGACTGAACTGAACTGAACTGAACTGATTCACAAATGTAAAGAGTAACCCAGATAAATTATGGAATTATGTTGTTGGCAGTGTTGTGTAACAACCCATGTCAGAGTGATCTAAATACTATTAGAGCTCCACAACACATTTCCCACTCATATTCCCTGGACTGCATTCCCTGCTTATCCCCATTTCTCTCCAAACTTAAACTATACAAAGATCCTAAAAGTTAAAAATTCTAAAGTCCTTTGGAATGATTTTGTATTTCCTTCTTGCACCGATTTTATATGCATGTCTCATGTTTTAAAACTTAGAGTTGTATTATAGTCTCTGGTTGTTCCCCAAGTAACAGATTTTCCTTTGTTACAATTCATGTTCAAAGTTTTTTATGTATGTAAGATAGTATAAATGGTATCTTCTAAATACATATATAGGATTACATAATTGGATGGATAGATAGATATTCCTACAGATGAACAGGCAATCAGTGTAGCTGAAATTAATTGAATAATCTTTTCCCTCTTCCCTACCCCCTAGGAACTGAAGAGGAAGATGAAGGGGATGACCATCTTTTGGGGTCTGTTGATGAGTTCTGGTGGTTTCCACATATGTGGAGCCATATGCAGCCCCACCTCTTCCATAATGAGTCATCTTTGGTGGAACAGATGATTCTCAACAAAAAATTTGCCTTAGTAAGTAACTCACTTTGAACTAAAGTGCACAGACTACTAAAGTGACTGGCTTTTTACACTGAGAACATCTTAGAGGTTTGGGGCATACTGGCACTTTTTAAGCAGGCATTTCTATGTGATAGTCGGAAAAACTTGGTATTGCAGCCTTTCAGTATGTGACTTTTGAATTTGTATTGGATGCTCATCACTATGCTTAATGCATGAGGGGTCTAATTTAAAAGGAAATTTTCAGGACACTCACAGGACTCAGCTACATGACATTGTGGTCAGAGCTCATAAAATATGGTTCACATCCAGAAAGAGCTTTCTGCTGCACTGAGAAGACAAAATAAACAGATAAAACAAATCTCCATTTAGAAAACAAAGGTACAGTTACCAAAGGAGATGGGGGAGGGATAAAAAAGGAATTGGGGATTAGCAGATACAAACTACTACATATAAAATAGATAAACAATGAGGTCCTACTGTATAGCACGGGAAACTATATTTGATATCCTGTAATAAACCATAATAGAAAAGAATGTGAAATGAATATATATATACACACACATACATATAGATATATAATTGAGCCATTTTCCTGTCAACAGAAACTAGCACAACATTGTAAATCAACTATAGTTCAGTTTAAAAAAATAGTCTTCAGTAAAATGAGATATTCCTGGACCTAGTGCCAAACTGTATAGACCTAAAATCCACAATTCAGAGAAGTGTCATTGAGAGTACCCAGGGAAATGTTGTGTAAATAGGATTTTAGGTACATTCTGAAATAAGAATAAGATTTAAGTGTCAGGGAGAATTTGCAGTTAAATGAGGCTGAGGGAAACACCAGGTAGGAGGTGTTTGCTGGCAGGAGTTAATGAAATCTCAATCTGGAAAGGCGAGAGGAATGGGAAGAAAACCATTTCAAAGACATCAAATACATATAACACAGGGATGGAACATTCATTTGACTGAGCAAGACACACTGTTTGATAAGTAAAAGGATTCTGATTCTGGACAGGAAAATTTACAGTTAAAGTTCTAATAAGTCCGGTACATGGGAGAATGTGCTTGTGATGAGTGGAGATGGTATAGAGTGGTTAACAAGCCAATAAAGCATGTTTGGGGTGGGAGGGTGTTTATCTTTGTATTATCCTAATGGGCACACAAACATGTGGAGGGAGTCCAGACAAGTAACTCTTTACTTAACCAGCATTCTCCTTCCCTGGGCAGAGAGTACATTGGGGCAAGAACTATGTTCTGTCTATCACAGTTCCCATTTCATAAACACACTCAGTGAATATTTGTAGGATGAACAATTAAAGCAGCAGAAATTACCTCTCAAAAAGCAAGTGAAGTGTGATATATCTTTATTTATTACAGCATTTTTCTTATTTGCAAACCCCAAAACTCATATTACAGTGTTCACAGATTATGTTGTTAATACATCTAAAACCATCAGACCATGTTTCTAGGTTCAGTTCAGTCGCTCAGTCGTGTCCAACTCTTTGCGACCCCATGGACTGCAGCACTCCAGGCTTCCCTGTCCATCACCAATTCCTGGAGCATACTCAAACTCATGTCCATCGTGTCAGTGATGCCATCCAACCGACTCGTCCTCTGTCATCCACTTCTCCTCCGGCCTTCAATCTTTCCTTATATCAGGGTCTTTTCCAATGAGTCGGTTCTTTGCATCAGGTAGCCAAAGTATTGGAGTTTCAGCTTCAGCATCAGTCCTTCCAATGAATATTCAGGACTGATTTCCTTTAGGATGGACTGGTTGGATCTCCTTGCTGTCCAAGGGACTCACAAAAGTCTTCTCCAACACCACAGTTCAAAAGCATCAATTCTTCAGCACCCAGCTTTCTTTATACTCCAACTCTCACATCCATACATTACTACTGGAAAAACCATAGCTTTGACTAGATGGACCTTTGTTAGAAAAATAGCAAAGGTCTGCTTTTTAATATGCTATATAGGTTGGTCATAGCTTTTCTTCGAAGGAGCAAGCGTCTTTTAATTTCGTGGCTGCAGGCACCATCTGCAGTGATTTTGGAGCCCCCCAAAAAATAAAGTCTGCCACTGTTTCCATTATTTCCCCATCTATTTGCCATGAAGTTATGAGACCAGATGCCATGATCTTAGTTTTCTGAATGTTGAACTTTAAGCCAACTTTTTCACTCTCCTCATTCACTTTCATCAAGAGGCTCTTTAGTTCTTCTTCGGTTCTGCCATAAGAGTGGTGTCATCTGCATATCTGAGGTTATTGATATTTCTCCTGGCAATCTTGATTCCAGCTTGTGCTTCATTCAGTCCAGCATTTCACATGATGTACTCTGCATGTAAGTTTAATAAGCAAGGAGACAATATACATCCTTGACGTACTCCTTTCCCAATTTGGAACCAGCCTGTTGTTCCATGTCCTGTTCTAAGTGTTGCTTCTTGACCTGCATACAGATTTCTCAGGAGGCAGGTCAGGTGGTCTGGTATTCCCATCTCTTTAAGAATTTTTCACAGTTTGTTGTGATCCACACAGTCAAAGGCTTTGGTGTAGTGTTGTTCACATACTGTATTTCTAGGTAAATCCTACTAATTGTAAGCTAAGGCTAGTGTGCAAAAGAATTAAAATACATTACACTGGTTAATTTGGAAATGATTTGGGAAATTCTAAAATATAACCACTCCCTTGACAGACCAAAAATTTTTTTCTATAGATCTGAAGTCCTGACCCCAAAACTAGGGGCTTCCCAGGTAGCTCAGTGGTAAAAGAATCCGCCTGCTAATGCAGGAGATGCAGGAGATGCTGGCTCGATCTCAGTGTTGGAAAGATTTCTTGGAGGAGGAAATGGTAACCCCCTTCAGTATTCTTGCGGGAGAATCCCATGGATAAAGGAGCCTGGTGAGTGACAGTCCATAGGGTCGCAAAGAGTTGGAAGGAACTGAACATGCACCAAAACTAGAAATGACTAATTTGAAGTATAATCTCAATTTTGAGGTTTCTTGCATCTTTGCCTTTTCCAGTGTTACAGTCTTTAAACCCTGAAACTATGTGGAATCCTGTGGAAACAAGAGCACATGTTATATCTCCCTTGGCTGGCCCCCTAGTTGTGTAACTATTAGTTTTTTTTGGTTAATCAGAATTTAAGAAAGTGCTGTTGGCTACTTGCCCAATTAACATAAAATGTATTTTACATAAACTTCTAAAGCTCCAAGAGGTTTGAATAGATGACTCAAACACTATCTTACTCAAATTTGTACAACAAAAGTTTAGAATTTATGAAACATACTGCTATTTCCACAAGAATATAGAAGAACAAATACTTATGGGTAGCATCAGGAGCCCATATTTATCTTTTAACTTCAATCTACTCCCCGAAATAAACAAATGGCTTCAAATGCACCTTTTTCAGACCTTGATATTTCATCAAGAAAACACAAATAGTTCCCTACATGCTAGTATTTTGAATATGTTGACAGTATTTGCAACCTCCGGTGAGATGGAGAGCCACGATTTTTCCCAAAAATATATATATATATAACTAGGACTAGTAAACAGCACGTAGAAGTGGATAAACATTGCCACAGTTTGTAATAGCACTAAAAATCCCCTCAATGCAGCAAACAGTAATTCTGTCATCTTCAGAAATCTAAAAGACTGCTAATATTAGCAACGTTAATCAGCAAGAGAGGATATGGAGAAGAAAATTATTTTGTAGTTTCTTTTTAAATCTGTGGAGAAAGGAAGGAATTTGTAAAAGAGGAAAATGCATACATAAAATAAAAGAAAGTACTAATGTAAGATAAACTAAGAAGTGATAGAGAAGATTTCTAGGTATGTTGTTATTGTTGTTTTGGTAGCCTTCAAAAAAAATTTTACCAAGGCATATTTGATGACATTCACTGTTATATTCCCCTGAAAATAGAACAGTATCTGGAATAATAGTATTCTGTTATGATTTGGATGAATGAATCAACATACGCCAATATTAATCTGTTCAGTTCAGTCGCTCAGTCATGTCCAACTCTTTTCGACCCCATGGACTACAGTACACCAGGCCTCCCTGTCCATCCGCAGCTCCTGGAGTTTACTCAAACTCATGCCCATTGAATCGGTGATGCCATCCAAGCATCTCATCCTCTGTCGTCCCCTTCTCCTCCTGCCCCCAATCCTTCCCAGCATTAGGGTCTTTTCTAATGAGTCAGTTCTTCGCATCAGGTGGCCAAAGTATTGGAGTTTCAGCTTCGACATCAGTTCTTCCAATGAACAGTCAGGACTGATTTCCTTTAGGATGGACTGGTTGGATCTCCTTGCAGTCCAAGGGACTCTCAAGAGTCTTCTCCGACACTACATTTCAAAAGCATCAATTTTTCGATGCTCAGTTTTCTTTATAATCCAACTCTCACATCCATACTTTACTAGTGGAAAAACCATAGCTTTGATTAGATGGACCTTTGTTAGCAAAATAATATCTCTGCTTTTTAATATGCTGTCTAGGTTGGTCATAGCTTTTCTTCCAAGGAGCAAACGCCTTTTAATTTTATGGCTGCAATCACCATCTGCAGTGATTTTGGAGTCCCCAAAAATAAAGTCTGTCACTGTTTCCCCATCTATTTGCCATGAAGTGATGGGACCAGATGCTATGATCTTGGTTTTCTGAATGTTGAGTTTTAAGTGAACTTTTTCACTTTCATCTCTCACTTTCATCAAGAGGCTCTTTAGTTCTTCTCCCCTTTCTACCATGAGGGTGGTGTCATCTGCATATCTGAAGTTATTTATATTTCTCCTGGCAATCTAGATTCCACCTTGTGCTTCATCCAGCCCATCATTTCTCATATGTACTCTGCATATAAGTTAAATAAGCATGGTGACAACATACAGCCTTTATGTACTCCTTTTCCTATTTGGAACCAGTCTGTTGTTCCATGTCCAGTTCTAACTGTTGCTTCCTGACCTGCATACAGATTTCTCAGGAGGCAAGACAGGTGGTCAGGTATTCCCATCTCTTTAAGAATTTTCCACAGTGTGTTGTGATCCACACAATCAAAGGCTTTAACATAATCAATAAAGCAGAAGTAGATGTCTTTCTGGAACTCTCTTGCTTTTTTCCACAATCCAATGGATGTTGGCCATTTGATCTCTGGTTCCTCTGCTTTTTCTAAATTCAGCTTGAACATCTGGACGTTCACAGTTCACACACTGTTGAAGCCTGGCTTGGAGTATTTTGAGCATTACTTTACTAGTGTGTGAGATGAATGCAATTGTGCGGTAGTTTGAGCATTCTTTGGCATTGCCTTTCTTTGGGATTGGACTGAATACTGATCTTTTCCAGTCCTGTGGCCACTGCTGAGTTTTCCAAATTTGCTGACATATTGAGTGCAGCACTTTCACAGCATCATCGTTTAGGATTTGAAATAGCTCAACTGGAATTCCATCACCTCCACAAGCTTTGTTCATAGTGATGCTTCCTTAGGCCCACTTGACTTCACATTCCAGGATGTCTGGCTCTAGGTGAGTCATCACACCATCATGATTATCTGGGTCATGAAGATCTTTTTTGTATAGTTCTTCTGTGTATCCTTGCCACCTCTTCTTAATATCTTCTGCTTCTGTTAGGTCCATACCATTTCTGTCCTTTATTGTGCCCATCTTTGCATGACATATTCCCTTGGTATCTTTAATTTTCTTGAAGAGATTTCTAGTCTTTCCCATTCTATTGTTTTCCTCTATTTCTTTGCATTGATCACGTAGGAAGGCTTTCTTATCTCTCCTAGCTATTCTTTGGAACTCTGCATTCAAATAGGTATATCTTTCCTTTTCTCCTTTACTTTTCATTTCTCTTCTTTTCACAGCTATTTGTAAGGCCTCTTCAGACAACCATTTTGCCTTTTTGCATTTCTTTTTCTTGGGATTGGTCTTGCTCCCTGCCTCCTCTATAATGTCACGAACCTCCATCCATAGTTTTTCAGGCACTCTGTCTATCAGATCTAATCCCTTGGATCTATTTGTCACACCCACTGTATAACTGTAAGGGATATGATTTAGGTCGTACCTGAATGGTCTATTGGTATTCCCCACTATCTTCAATTTAAGTCTGAATTTGGCAATAAGGAGTTCATGGTCTGAACCACAGTGAGCTCCCAGTCTTGTTTTTGCTGACTGTATAGAGCTTCTCCATCTTTGGCTGCAAGAATATATATGCCAATGTTATGGTTATACTTAAATGTAACTACTTGAAAGTACATATAGTAAGAACAGGCGTGTACAGGAGTTGTACATATATTTTGGAATTCTCAACTTGAAATCATCATGAATTGAAAGAATAATTCAAATTTGAAATTTGGTCATTCTTAACCTCACATGTTAAACAGAGGACACTTCTTAAAAATGCCATTCCTAGTTTCCGGTTGACAACCCAAATTATGGTCTTGAGGCAGCAGAGAACATTCATAAAAGTTTAATCAACTACAGAACCAATTGGCTTTTTTGTTAGCATAAGACACACATTAAAAAAAAAATAAAAAAACAACAACAAACAAACAAACAAAAGACACACATAAAAAGATACTGGATCCAGGATCAGTCCCTCCTGGGTCATAACAACATGAAAGAGAACAGAAGCTTTTGGGAACAGTGATTAGTATATAACACACAGTAGAGAAGAGCTGTTGTTTTTATTATCATTCTATTCAGTATCATAACACTGCCATCTTCAGTTTTTGCCTAGGTTTCTGTGTTTAGAATGACAGGTAACAGGAATGAAGATCCTCAAGTTTAAAAGCTTATTTTATATTGAGAAGACATTGGTTCATGTGAATCCTACATTTTCTAGTATGTGTTCTCTAATGCCCACTAAGGCATGAGTCACAAAGCTGCTTTGCTGTTAAATTTAAAGATGCAATAAGAAAAGTTCAAGGGTTTTATTAATTTTTTTATATATTCTATATTATTTCCCTAAATTCTTATAGCAGCTCTGAACTGTGGGTATACTTACTCTCACAGCATGAAGAAGAAAACGGAAAAGTCAGAGAGATGACAGTGACCCACTCATGGTGATAAAGCTCACTAGTGATAGGATTTAAAACCAGAAATCCTTTTTTATTTTTAAACTCCATAAATTGTGATTCCAAGCTTTCTCACTAGCCTCCTAAACCAATTCACAGGTATAAGTCTAGATTTCTCTTTTGCCTGGTAACCCAAGGCGGTATTTGGGAATTCTGCTAACATCAGGGAAATTGAGAACTAGAGGTGAAATTCATAGGGCCAACATTTCCCTTAGGTTCCCAAATGCTCCTTGAGATAGGCAGAGTTTATAACATGTTGGGAAGGAAGACAAACAACTGAATCAGGGGAACTTTCCACACGACTAAATGGCATTTATCATGTATCGATACAGGTTGGTTGTATGTGCTCAGTCATGTCCAAATCTTTGCAACACCATGGACTGTAGCCCGCCAGGCTCCTATGACCATGGAATTTTCCAGGCAAGAATACTGGAGAGGGTTGCCATTCCCTACTCCAGGGGATCTTCCCAACCTAGGTATCAAACCCACATCCCTTTCCTCTCCTGTATTGGCAGGCTGATTCTTTACCAACTGCACCACCTTGGAAGCCCCATCATGTATAGATACAGAGTCTACTTTATTTATTTATTTTTTGAGTTCAATGGCACTTTTTATTTTATTTTTCCCAGTGGTACTTTCTTAAACTTTATTTATTTTTAATTGAAGGATAATTGCTTTACAGTATTGTGTTGGTTTCTACCAAACATCAGCATGAATCAGCTGTAAGTTTCCCTTCCCAGTTCAACATCCCTTCCACCTTCCTCCCCATCCTACCCCTCTAGGTTGATACCAAGCCCCAGTTTGAGTTCCCTGAGTCCTATAGCAAATTCCCATCAGCTGTCTATTTTACACATGGTAATATATGTTTCCATGTTACTCTCTCCATACATCCCACCCTCTCCTTCCTCCCCTCCAGCCATGTCCATGGTCTGCTCTCTATGTCTGCGTCTCCATTGCTGCTAGATACAGAGTCTACTTTAATTCAAAGAAACTGTTCTGGAGGAGATTCTGCCTCAATTCTCCACTCACTAGATGGAACAAGCAGTATTGTGCTAATATTGCATTTGTAAATTGGGTCACATTCTGCTTTTTTCCACCAGCTTGGAAGCTCTAAATTTAAAGAGGAGCATGAGTGTTTCACAGTGAAGGAACTGAAAGCACATACAAAGAAGCAACTGGGCGTTCAAACAAGACTACACATCATGGATAAAATTTAATATTCACAGGAGTTAGTTAAAGGACATTTAAATTCTTTTCCAACCAAGAGAATCTGAGGCTACGATGTAAGACTCTTTGATTGGATCCTCTCTGTCACCATCTACAGCCAAACACTAGCTATTTTCATTGCTATTTTCACATCTTATCTATTAATCCTTCGGCACAATATAGACACTTCTGTCTCACAAGGGAATTTGATGTCCATTTTAATTTAGCTTTGAAAGCTCTGTCTAATTGCTTACTATGGAAGGTCAAGCAAATCCTCTAAGCAAACTTGCATTTGATGATTACAGCCATCAGGAAATACAGCTTTAGAAGTTGATTAGAAACTATTTTTAGTTATCAAATATGGGATAATTCAGGTACTAAGATGAAATTTCAACAGGGGATTTTTTGAAAGGGACCATTTCTGAGGCAAAGATTAATTGTAACATTAATTATTGACCTACAACACAGTGGAAATATCTTATAGTTTTTTAAATTGGATAAAATTCTATTTGAAAAATAAACGAACTTACTGCATTTAAATATCAAAAGAACCATCAGTATATATACTCTCAACTGGAAACTTGGATTTAAATTTTAGTGAATTATGGTAGTTTAATTTTTAGAGATAAAATAATCAGTAGAAATTTTTATCATAGCACTCGTCACCTAGCACTGTTATAGACAATACTTTTAAAATTGGTAGCTGTAGAACAATGTTCCGGATCCTGAAAAGAGAATCGTGGCCAGGACTGTACATTTTGATTGCATTATCATTATTCTTCCACATAGTGTCCTTTTCCTCCTATTTTCCAAGTTCAGCAGAACCTGCTAATTTACGTTATCTGAAATGGCTAGTGTCAATTATGCAACTTCTTAGGCTAGTGAGCACATTAACTTTTCTAAAATGGAAATAAAGATTACAGTATCAAAATGTAATTTAAAATATATTGAAAGACTTGCTGGCTTAAGGAATATATAATAATCTTTTAATTAGTTTGCTTGCCAGCTAGAGAATGAATGAATTTTATCATTTTCACTTCAGTGAAGCACTTTATAAAAAAAGGACATTAGGTTGTCATTTTATTGATATTGAAAACAAAGTGTAATTCTAATTATCCTAATAGAAACAGAGTTTAAATCAGAATTCACAAAGTCTACTCTGAGCTGGTAGATTGCTTCTGGACCAATGGAAGCAGCACAGTTTAAGAAAGCCAATAGCCAATATTCAGTCAGGATGACCAATACGGTGAAATATATAATTTATTTCATGAAAAGAATGGCTGAAAGAACTTGGAGAGGGCAAGACGTAAAGAGGAGAGCAAGGGATATATTATCAGGGTTAATATTCACATTAAAAGTACTGGTATGGCCATACCAGTTATTACAATATTGAAAAATGTCAATACCCCCAGTACCACCTTAGACCCTACCCATGCATGTTCCAAGCCTCCCAACTACTCAGCAACTAAGAAGGCCTGGCTCATAGTCTCCAACATCCAGCTTCAGTTCTACAGCTGGCAGCAGGTCTGACCAATCAGTGGATGGCATGTTGACTGGTAAATATTTTGAGTGTTCACCCTGAATATGATCAATCCATCAATGAAAGTAAAATCTATACAACTGCTAACTTTGTGTCTATTTTCACCTTTTTGTACCTCCCCCTTCAAGTTCCCGGTTATTCAGTAGTTTCTGTGAGTTTTCTTTTTACTATTCCTGCTCCATCTCAAAACTTCCCATCTCCACTCCACTTCCACACCTGGATGCCTGCAGCAGCATCCAAACTAGTCTCCCCAATTCCCCATTCTTTTCCTTTAATTTATGCTCAGATAGGGAAAGCTGTGCAACTTGAAATTCTATTATTCCATTTTCCCTGTGTGAAACAGAACCTTGCTTTTCAGTGAGAAAGGTTCTTGAGTCTCCAGAGGAAATGTAAGAAGAGAACATTTTGAGCTCCAGATATCTACCAGACATTGAACTTAGTGCTTTCCACGTATCCTCAATTCATCCAAACAGATACCTGTGAACCTAGTTATTCCCATATTTGAAATGCAAAAAGTGAGGCTCAGAGAGCTTATGTAATTTTCTTAAAATCACACAGCCAGTGAAAACTGGGGAAAGGATTTGGTCTCAGGCCGGTCAAGATCCAAAGCCCCATAACCAGCATGGTTTGTGTAACTGAAAGTTGCCCATGCCATTGATACTGTTACTGATTGCTATTATAGAAACCTCATGACTGGAATGTTACTAATTTCTCTGAATAGTTATATTTAATTTAAACAAATTCAGAATATTAAAATCTGGATTTTTACAATGTTGTTTTTAATTGCTGTTTATATGATTTATGCAATTTGTTGTGTTTGTGCAGCCATCACACAAGTATTAACTGTCCTGATGTTTATTATAAATCCAAGACGGTATGCAGTAGTTATAACAAAGATCAGTATCAACTTTTCTACTCTGTCAGTATTATTACTTCAGTTAAAGTTAATACCATGAAGTCTTAAAGATTCCTAGTCTATTCAACTTTATATATTTTCAAAAAGATTAAATGTGTTTGCAAATACTTTGGGAGTTTAAGCCTGTCTCTGAATTGTTTATAGCGTTATTATTTCTCAAGGACCCCAAAGGTCCATAGTAAACTCATAACTTCAAACTCTGAGAAAGCTGGATTAAACTAAACCCTCCAATTCCTTCACTGTGTCTCTAGATAATTTTATTTTCAGTTATTTTGCTACAGCATAAAAAAGTAAAGCCTCATAGATTCCTTTTTTTTCTTACATTTCTATAAACCCCCATTCATGTGTTTATTTGAAGAAATCTTAGCAATTCAAAAAAAAAAAAATCAACCTGGCCTGTGTAAAGTACAAGTGTTTACATCATTCTGTTGAGTATTCTTACAAAATGCACCCTTTAGTGGTATATTTATTTATGAGACACTCAACAAAGATATGATGACACTTCAGAAATTCTGAAGGGAACTCTAAGAGAGGAAAACAGCATGCTCTGTTAAATGGAAACTTACTTGAAATATATTACATAATTATTAGGGGAGACTAGAAGAAAATCAATCACTCTCCCCAAAATAATTCTTTCTTAGAGGTTACAAATGAAAATGAAGCTAAGTATGTATACCCTCTTTCTTTATTGGTACTAAATTATTAGCTTAACTTTTGCTTCTGCGATCTTTTTTTTCTTCCAGTTTTATTGAGATACAATTGATACACATTCAATATTGTACAAGTTTAAGGAGTGCAGCATAATTTGATTTACATACATCATGAAATGATTCCCACAATAAGCTTAGGGAACATCCCTCATCTCATATAGATATAAAATCAAAAAATATTGATAGAAAAAATACTTCCTTGTGATCAGAACTCCTAGGATTTATTGTCTTAACAACTGTTATGTTTATCATGTCGTATATTATATCCCTGGTACTTATTTATAACTGAAAGTTTGCACCTTTTGACTGACTTCATCCAGTTCCCACTCCCCCATCCCCCACATCTGATAAGTACAAATCTGATCTCTTTTTCTATGAGTTTGTTTGTTTTTTGAAGTATAGTTCAATTCACTTCAGTTCAGTCGCTCAGTCATGTGCGACTCTTTGCGACCCCATGGACTGCAGCACGCCAGGCTTCCCTGTCCATCACCAATTCCCGGAGCTTACTCAAACTCACGTCCATCGAGTCAGTGATGCCATCCAACCATCTCATCCTCTGTCGTCCCCTTCTCTTCCTGCCTTCAATCTTTCCCAGCAGCAGGATCTTTTCCAATGAGTCGGTTCTTTGCATCAGGTAGCCAAAGTATTGGAGTTTCAGCTTCAGCATCAGTCCTTCCAATGAATATTCAGGACTGATTTCCTTTAGGATGGACTGGTTGGATCTCCTTGCAGTCCAAGGAACTCTCAAGAGTCTCCTCCAACACCACAGTTCAAAAGCATCAATTCTTTGGTGCTCAGCTTTCTTTATAGTCCAACTCTCACATCCATACATGACTCCTGGAAAAACCATAGCTTTGACTAGATGGACCTTTATTTGTAAAGTAATATCTCTGCTTTTTAATATGCTGTCTAGGTTGGTCATAGCTTTTCTTCTAAGGAGTAAGCATCTTTTAATTTCATGGCTGCAGTGTATAACTGACCTACAATACCATGTTAGTTCCTGTTACACAACATAGTGATTTGATATTTTTATATGTGTTTCTGGAATTTCTTAAAGCATTAGGCTTACTAAATTTCATTAAAGTTCTTCAAATAATTCAGCTATTCTTTTAGGATACTTGAAGAGGAATATTTGATGTCAAGAAAGGGCTTTTGCTGATGTCATTATTATGGCCTTATCAAATTTATGGTTCACCAAGGATATTTTAATCTCCTACTTTACATACAATATCAATTACTTTTTCCAGAAGAAATGTATACTGTTTGATGAAACTTTTTTTTTAGATAAGATTGATAATAATAGTGTATTTTCAGCCCCCATATCTTCTTTTAAGGGATGTTTTCTCTCAAATAAGAATCCTCAGTTTTGAGGGGGAACTGGAAGTACTGGTGGAAAGAGTCTTAGTTTACTTTTGTTTCTTTGTTTTATTTGTTGTTTCAATAAGAAAGAGAATAATGTTAATCAGATGAAAGGAAATCAAATGGCACTTGACCTCTAGCATTGCTTGTATGTTTTATTTTCTACAATACAGTAAGATAATTTATTACCCCTACTTGGCAAATAAAGGAATTGAGGTTTGGTGAAGCTGTGTAACCTGCTCAGGGTGATATAAGTAATGAAGGGCAGCACTAAGATTGAGCCTAGAACGTCTAAATTTGTGCTTCCTCCATGACACTAAATCATTCCCCATCCCTGATACTCCCTGGTAAACACTGATTGTTTTATGTTGTGGGTTTGACTATCTTTTATTTACCTTTAAAAAAAAATTTATCCAAGTACAGTTGATTTACAATGTTGTGTTAATTTCTGCTATATACCAAAGTGATTCAGTTATATATGTATATATTCTTTTCCTATTCTCTTCCACTATGGTTTATCACAGTATACTGAATATAGTTCCCTGCGCTACATTAATAAGACCTTGTTACTATCCATGCTATATATAATAGTCTGCATCCGCTAATGCGCAACTTCCAATCCATCCCTCCCTCTATGGCTCTCTTTGAATATGGGAAAAATAAGATTCTTTTCTCACTGTATAGTTAATAAAACACTACAGACTCTCCAGATCTGAGTGACTTCAGAAGGATAAGGTCATACCTCTGTTTTATGAATTACTATAAAAACAAGATCTCATTATTAACACCTTTATCCAAAGACTTTTGTGACTTTCGTTACTGTTGTTGCTGTTTGTCTCATCTCTCAGTCCTGTCTGACTCTTTGTGACCCCACAGACTGTAGCCCACCAGGCTCCTCTGTCCATGGGATTTACCAGGCAAAAATACTGGAATGGGTTACCATTTCCTTCTCCAGGGGATCTTCCCAACTCAGGGATCAAACCCATGTCTCCTATGTCACAGGCAGATTCTATACCACTGAACCCCTTGGGAAGCCCTTTGTTACTGTAGTCATGTTTTTTCAAACTCCAAACTGTGAGACAAAGACCATCACCTTCCTGGGGTTTCTAGACCCACAGGAATATCACTAACTGGGGAAGTTTGCCTCAGCCTTGGTGTTCCATGTCTTTGCTGGAGTTTCATTTCATGGGGGCTTCCTTGGTGGCTCAGATGGTAAAGGATCCACTTGCAATGTGGGAGACCCAAGTTTGATCCCTCGGTTGGGAAGATCCCGTGAAGAAGGGAATTGACCACCCACTCCAGTATTCTTGCCTGGAGAAGCCCATGGACAGAGGAGCCTGGTGGGCTACAGTCCATGGGATTGCAAAAAGTCGGGCACGACTGACCAACTAACATACACACAACCATATCTATTCATTTCATAGATATGATTGATTGAGTTACTGGCCACATGATTGAACTCAGTATCAAAGTCTCCTCCTGTGCCTAACGGTCAGGTTGATATAAGCTGGCTCAATGCCCAACTCTCTAATCGGATGTTTGGTCTTTCAGGCCTGGCTAAATTCTGAACTGAGTCATTTTGTTAACGTAAATTCAGATCTTTGGTCTCAGGGATCCACCATGAATAACAGGACATTCCTATCATTTAGAAAATTCCAAGGATTTAGGACTTACCTCCCAGGAACCAGGGATGATGAAGACCAGCCAGTTTTTTAATTATACAACAGCTGCCAACAGAGGATGATTTTAAACTCATAAGCCAAATCTAAAAAACACCATGATCATCACTGAAGATTTTTCACATACCAGCCAGAAAACAGAATTTATATTATGAATTGAAGAGCACACTGAAAAACTAGAAAGAAATCTAGTAGCCAGATCTATAAATACTAACCAGATTTATGTAAATATGCCTATCACATTTTGGGGTGTTATCACTTCCTGAAATATGTAAGAAGAAAATTATACATGTTAGTTTAAGATTAGATCATGGATTTAAAATAGTGCATTTATATTTAGCATCCAAATATGAGACTATTTCTAAACACCACAAGGATTATGTCAAAGAAACACAGAGTTTTAAATCTGAATCTTAGTGATTACTTGCACAATTCACAATTTAATTTACAATTGAAAAAAATAAAAACTCAGCTTCCTTTACTAAAGGAGTTATTTCTTTCAAGATCTCCCATTACATACCATGCCAGAAATACCATCATTTAATCACAGGAATGTGTTCTAATATTTACACTCTTAGCACTCAGTACCAAATCTAATTCCTTAACCTAAAGATAAATCCTGACTTGCCTAGTTTGGTTCTAGATGAAGAAGGAAATAAGATTCCTTCAAATAGTAACTTTACATATGTTGGGCCACCATCAATTCCATTTCTTACTTCCCTCTCTGAGTTACAGCAACTGCTCTAGGACCACTCCCAGTGCCAGAGGCCCCACAGGGTCTCATAAGCTAAAAAGTCATGTGTTGATCATTAGTATTACCTTAGGAAAGCACTCTTTAGAAGCTTAAAATGCTTCTTAAATTCAAGGGAATAGTTTATGAATTTGTTTTCTTCACATATTGTGTGTATACATACATGTGTGTATATATACATGCATATGCATATGTCTTTTAGTGAAAAGGTTTTAATTTCACTTCTCAAAACAAGCTCCTATTATCTGAAAAAATGCATTATTTTCTGTGTGAAATAATAGCTTATACAGCCACAGCTTTTAAAGAAGCCAGTTTAAAAACCAAAGCAAACCATTTTCTTCTAGAAACAACTCCAAAATATACTACCAAATATAAACATAGGTATACTTTATTGGAAGCCCATTTTATCTGTAAATGTAAATTCTCAATACTATGAGATATTTAAACAAAGCATGAACTTCTATATACTGAAGAAATGGGACATTCTAATGCAAATGAACTTCAAAAAAGCATTTAGAAGTATTTTGAAATTACTTTGTAATGAAGTTTGTAAAGAAATTTTAGATTTTCTTCCAACTGTAGAATGTAGAATGTTTGTTTTTGTTTTGTTTCAGAGTGTCTGTTTGATTTCCTATCATTGAACATTTTTTATTACATTAGTTTGTGTACATGCTAATCTGAAAAATATGGAAATATGCAACACATTTTCAGGTCATTAGTGGAAATTTAAAATGTTCTCTTTAGAAAGACTGAAATAGAGGAAAATATAAAAAATAAAGTAACATTCTTGGGTATACACCTAGACAAAACTATAATTCAAAAAGATACTTGTACCCCTGTGTTCATAACAGCACTGTTCACAGTAGCCAAGTCATGGAAACAACCTAAATGTCCACTGACAGATGAATGGATAAAGAAGGTATGGTGCATATATACAATGGAATAGTACTCAGCCATAAAAAAAAAATAATAATAATGCAGCAACATGGATGCAACTCAAGATCATTACACTAAGTGAAGTAAGTAGGAAAGACAAATACTATATGATATCACTTACATGTAGTTTAAAATACGGCACAGATGAACCTATCTACAAAACAGAAAACAGTCTCACAGACACAGAGATCAGATTTGTGGTTGCCAAGGGACAAGGAGGGAGAGAGAAGAATGAACTTGGAATTTGGGGTTTGCAGATGCCAGCTATTATTTAGAATGGATAAACAGCAAAGTCCTACTGTATAGCACAGGAAACTAAATCCAATCTCCTGGGATAAACCATAATAGGAAAGAACATTTTTAAAAAGATGTATATATGTATAAAACTGAGTCATTCTGCTGGTACAGCAGAGATTGGCACAACACATTGTAAATTAATTACAATTTTAAAAAAGTAAA
Source organism: Giraffa tippelskirchi (assembly GCF_054371585.1). Lineage (NCBI taxonomy): Eukaryota > Metazoa > Chordata > Mammalia > Artiodactyla > Giraffidae > Giraffa > Giraffa tippelskirchi. Next base: position 101,993,813 of record NC_137275.1, read on the forward strand.
GTATCATTCTTGATTACTAGCAAGAATTTAAATAAGAAATATTACCAAGGATTTGTTGTTGTTGTTCTTCAGTTGCTCAGTTGTGTCTGACTCTTTGTGACCCTGTGGACTGCAGCACACCAGGCTTCCCTGTCCTTCACTATCTCCTGGAGTTTGCTCAAACTCATGTCCATTGAATCGGTGATGCCATCCAACCATCTCATCCTCTGTCGTCCCCTTCTCCTCCTACCTTCAATCTTCCCCAGCATCAGGGTCTTTTTTAATGAGCCGGCTCTTTGCATCAGGTGGCCAAAGTATTGGAGCTTCAGCTTCAGCATCAGTCCTTCCAATGAATATTCAGGGTTGATTTCCTTTAGGATTGACTGGTTTGATCTCCTTGCAGTCCAAGGGACTCTAGAGTCCAACACTACTGTTCAAAAGCATCAACTATCAAGGATAGTAATAAACAATTATTTCTTCAGGAATGAAGTTATTGTGTTTCTCAAATACATGAATGCCAATTGAATCCTTTTATTCTTTTGGTTTTGAGAAAGTTTTTCTGAGAAATACCACATCACTTTTTGCTTAATAAAATTGTGTTATCTTCATATTTGCATGTGGAAACATCTGAACATACAATTTAGGAAAATCTTGCAATTTTTAATTCTATACAGTGTAGTTTAAATATAAGTTCATAATAATAAATGTCTGTTTATTACTTGAATAATAATCTTTAACTGTAGTCTCCAAATTGTTTTGAAGTATTACTTACATGGGTGTTAATTTTATAGGTGTTAAATTTCTCTGTGAGTTACCATATGTCCATTCTGCAGAGAACTGACAGTTTGAGATAATTGAGAGAGTAAAAATTAGAATGGGAGGGAGGTAGTCAGAATCAGTTCATACACTTGTTCATTAATATTACTGGAGTGCTTGTTGTTGGCAAGACACTGGGCTTATAGCAGTGGATAAAACAGAACCCAGAATTCATGGAGCTTATTGTTTAATGAGGAAGAGAGACATTAAGAAAACAATTATACGGGACTTGCCTTATGGTCCAGTGGTTAAGAATCTGCCTGCCAACGCAGGGGAACCTGGGTTCGATCCCTGATCCAGGAAGATCCCACATGCTGCAGAACAACTAACCCCACAGGCCACAACTACAGAGCCCATGTGCTGCAGCTGCTGAGGCCCTAGTGCCTGGAGTCCGTGCTCTGCAACGAGAAGCCTGCGCACAGCAGTAAGCACCATGCACAACCAAAACAAATACAGGAATAAAAAATTTTAAAGCACTTATTTAAAGCAAAGAAATAATTATATGAAGGAATATTCACTTACAAACTGTGCTGTGTACCATGGAAAAAAGATGAGCACTACTAAGAGCAGTCTAATGTGGACTTAAGTTAGATTGGGACTTGTCAGTGGAGGCTTCTCTGAAGATATCACAAATAAAGTAACTAAGAGAGATATCAAATTTATCTAAGTGAAGAGTTAGAGTAGGGAAATTCTAGTCTGGAAAGATCACAGGTGGGAGGATGTTGAGGGTGGAAATTGCTTGGTGACTTTCCAGAAAAATTAATGTGATTAAAATACAGTAAAATGTGGAGGGTGGTACAAAATGAGGCAAGAGAGAGGAGCAAAACTCACACCGTGCAAGACTCATGACCATTCTAAGAATTTTGTATTTTATCTTAAGTGCCAGCGGAAACCGTGGAAGGATTTTGAGTAGGACGTCACCGGGTCATAGTTGGGTGTTAAGCATTACTCTGGCTGCTGCTATGTAGAGGATGGATTGGAAGCACACAAGAGTGGAATGGGTAGAATGGTTAGGAGGCCATGGAATAAGGTGGCAGATTGGGTTAGGGTAGTGATGATGATGCTGATTTTAGAACTGGAGAAAAGTGGATAGATTTCAGATTTATACTAGAGACATCCTGGTAGAACATGACAATGACCTAGATTAGGAAGAGAATGAAGAAACGTGTCAAGAATAGCCTGTCTTTTGGACACAACAACTTGTTGGCTGATAACTGATCATGTTATTTAGTCGCATGGAGGAACCCGGGGAAAGAGCCTGTCTGGTAGAGCTTGAGAGATGGAGTTGCAGAGTTCAGTTGTGAGACTAATTAACCCTGCTTGTGTTCTAAGTATTTAACATACATTTTATAGTAACATAGACATAATCCCCAATCTTTTTGGTCCATGTCCTCTACTAGGGAAATTTTGATTACAGATGCTAGATCTAAGATGCTACTTTCAATCAAGGATTAATGAAAATAATAAGGAGAATTAACTTTTTAATCTAAAATGTCTACTCTCTTAGACATTTTGACCCAGATTCCAAAATAATAGTGTACTTAATTCAATTAAAAGATCTGGAAGATGAAAGAAAAAGATCTGGAAGAGAATAATCAGTCAGGAGTTTAGCATTAGGAATAAATCTTCTAAAACATAATAGACTGCCTTCCAGAACATACAACCTGCAATCTTAGCCCAAACTTTTCTGTGCAATAATATTTCAGGTGTTCTTCCTGCTATTGAATGCAAATTTGGGGGCCAATTTATATTGCCTTCATCTCTTTTAAAACAGCCCACCTACTAACTAATAATGCCCAGTGATTCACAGGCTGGAGCCACATGGCATTGGTTGAGGGTAGACAGATCAGGAGGAAAGCAGGCCCAGGAGGGGATAGTGAGTGGGATAGAAGGCACAGAGCTTCATAAGGGAGAATCCCCAAGTCCACAGTGAAAGTAGAAAAAAGGGCCTATTTTTCATTCACAGAGAAAGGGTGGCCCAATATTTTCATAATTCCACATTATAGCTGAGACACAGATTTGATCCTTGGGTAAGGAAGAGCCCCTGGAGGAGGAAATGGCAACCCATTCCAGTATTCTTGGTTGGGAAATCCCACGGAGAGAGCAGCCTGGTGGGATACAGTCCATGGGGTCACAAAGAGTCCGATATGACCGAGCACACACACACCACTAGCTTTTTATCACAGCAGTGGCCCAAAACTCAGCTTCAAAAAGATACATCGTCAACAGGAATGTGGTACTATCTAGTGTAACCTAATTAATATCATTGAGTTAAGTAGGATGATAGCTTATTTAAAAATGGAGGCAGACCAGTAATGACAACAGTGCTAGACATTCATTGAATGTGTATCATTTTTCAGGAACTGCACTAAAGGCTTTCCATGTATTATGTAATTGAATTTCCTCCAAACCCCTTATGAGGTTTAGAGGTCATAAATCATTCTCCAAAGACCACATAGGTGGTAAATGCAAGAGTGAAATGGCCAGATCTGTTTGACTCCAGAAGTGGAGTTTGCTACCATTGTGCCTCAGTGCATCAGCATACAAATCAAAGATGAGATTAAAGAACCTCAGTAGTTCTTTAGAGTTAAGAGCTAAAACTAAAACAGAAATTGTGTATATGTTGGTTTGCAAATATTTGGGAATATTCCTGGCTTTCCAGGCGGTGCAGTGGTAAAGAATCCGCCTGCCAAGGCAGGACATGCAGTTCGATCCCTAGGTGGAAGATCCCCTGGAGAAAGAAATGGCAAACTACTCCAATGTTCTTGCCTGGGAAATATTCCAAAATAAGGGGAATGTCTCTGCTCTATTGGACAGTCCTTTTCTTATACGGTGTTCTGAAAACATAGCTGACCACTTACAGATGTTTAAAAACTACCTTGAGCTTTCTGTCAGCATAATTTCTCACACATTTGGAGATACTTGAATTTTATAATGTTGCTCCTGTCACTGTGAATTTCATTCTTGCTTCCCCGTATACCCTTTAAAAGCTGTTAACCTGTAATTGTTCACCATTTTCCTTTAAATTTCTGTGGTTGAAATTCACTTGCTTTCTACTGGTCCATTATCATTACACCCCTGTTCTTAAACCACTTTAGATAAATATTTCACTGACTTTTTCTAACACAAAGTATATGTTGGTAATTTTTAGTTGAAAAAAATTGCCTTAGTTGGAGTTTTTGAAAACCAAGGGGAAGAAAAGAAATGATATTTCAATTCACTTTGTAGTGAAATTCAATTTTTTTTTGGTTAAAAAATATTTTATTCCATGTTCTTCACATTTATAGTGTTTCTATCAAGTGGTCAGTTGTCAATCACATTTTCCCCCTTTAAAAGTTTTTGTTTGGTTTTGCTATTTTTAAGACTTTATCATTGCTTTTAGTTTTACAGCTTTGCTCTGTAAATCTAGGTTTTTTTTAAAACTTACTTGCTTTGAAGTTTAACAGATTTCTTAATGTATCCATCAGTTTTGGGAAATTATTACTCACTATTTCTTCAATTGCTGCTTCTAATTCTAAATGACATAATAATAATTGCCTGCTAATATGCTAAAATCACTTCAGTTGTGTCTGACTCTTTGTGACCTCATGGACTGTAGCCTGCTAGGCTCATCTGTCCATGGGATTCTCTAGGTAAGAATATTGGAGTGGGTTGCCATTTCCTTCTCCAGGGGATCTTCCCAACCCAGGGATCGAACCCGTGTCTCTTACGTCTCCTGCATTGGCAGGCAGGTTCTTTACCACTAGCATCACCTGGGAAGCCCAGATAATATTTGCCTAGTTATGGTAATTTCTAACAAAGATGCAAATAAAGTGAAGAACATGGAAATTTCCTCCCACTCTTCGGAAACACAAGTACAATCCACTCCACCTCACAACCCACTCATTCTCTTCCTCACAGCAACAGTGTGCCAGCGCCCTTTCCAGCATCCTCAACTACAGCTGACTGAGCTGAGTTCTGAATGATGAAGACTTACAAGTTAAGAGAAAAGGGGCATTCCAGTTAGGTAGATAATATGTACAATGTACAGCAAAGATGTAAAGGGAATCATCAGAAACTGGGGTGGGGAGATGAATGCAAATAGGACATAATCTATGTTAGGTAAGTTGGGACCAAATTTTGGGAGCCTTTTCTGCCGTACTGAAGAAGTCTGACAGATACTTAAGTAATGACAAACCACTGGCAGCCCATGATCCTTCTGTGCTTAGGTGCTCAGATACTTCCTTCACCTCCTATTATTATTTAGGTTGAAAAGCAAAGCTTGCCATGCCTTTTCCATTTTATCCATATCCGTTTGTAGCATATTTCTATAATTCCTGATACTATGGTTCTCTGTACGTGAAATTGTGCTTTGGTATGAAGAATAACCACAACTAATTCACGGGAAGTCTATTTGGGTGGAACTTTTTAAAAATACAGGTAGAAAAAATAAAATATCATTTAGGAGAAAAAAATACATGTCTGCTACTGAAGCTATGAGTGTTCTTTTAATAAAAAGCATTTCATCTTATATGCAAAAGACACTTATCAGGATTAGTGGGCCATCTGAAATGAAGAAGAATAATTACAATTATACAAAGTTGTCCCAAGCCCCCTCCAAAATAGCCCAGTTATCACGTAGATTTATGTTTGGAATTTTGAGACTTGGTCAAGACCAAGTGCATAGAAGGAGCAGGAGCTGGGAGAGAAGGGGGACAGAGAGGGAGTGTATGTGTTTAATTTAGAAAATTTTTAAGCTGGATTCATTTTATATACCAAAGCTGGATTTCAAATCAACTGAATTTCCAGATTGTTAGGTTCTTTCAGTACTTCCTACTTTCACTGTAACCAAGCTTTGGCTTCAAAGAAAATTAGTCTATAAATTTTTTACCTCATTTCCTAGTCAAAAGTGTGTGCTTCTACCAAGGCAGGGGACACTGTCTGCTACTGGCCCTCTCCTTGAAAGACCAACAGAATAAGAGACACAGATGCATAGAACAGTCTTATGGACTCTGAGGGAGAAGGTGAGGGTGGGACGATCTGGGAGAATAGCATTGAAACATGCATATTATCATATGTGAAACAGAACACCATTCCAGGTTCAATGCATGAGACAAATGCCCAGGGCTGGGGCAATGGGATGACCCAGAGGGATGGGATGGGGAGGGAGGTAGGAGGGGGTTTCAGGATGGGGAACACATGTAAACCCATGGCTGATTCATGTCAAGGTATGGCAAAAACCACTGCAATATTGTAAAGTAATTAGCCCCCAACTAAAATAAATAAATTTATTAAAAAAAAAAAAAAGAAAGACCAACAGAAATGTGGCAAACTTGGTAGAAACCGGGACACAGGCAAAGTAAAATCTTGTTAGCAAGTCTAATGAATGCAGAATGTGTTCTGTCCCTCTAGCAAGTGTTGGTTTTATTTTGTGGGAAGTACTGAGTGTTCTTTACAGTAAGTGTTTGTCATTTAACTTACTGAGATGGTGAGGAGAGAAAAAGATGTGGCTGTTACAGGATACACTGAACACAGGCTCTTTCACATCGTTTGTTAAAATTGCCAGTCCTGTCTCACCACCTCTTAATACAAATGCATCATCATTGAGACTGGTGGAATGGCTATCAGGCTTCATGAAGTCCAGAGGTCTTCATATTCATCACTTTAATTTTACCATATAATTAAGTAATGATGGACTGAAGCAAATGTATTTATAGCATATGTGAAAATCTTGGGGTAAAAATAGGATGCAGATAAATATTCCCACATTCTAACTAACATTTGCTTGGTCTTAGGAGCATGGCATTCCTACTGACATGGGCTATGCAGTGGCCCCTCACCATTCAGGCGTCTATCCTGTACATGTTCAGCTATATGAAGCCTGGAAGAAAGTTTGGAATATTAGAATCACCAGCACTGAAGAATACCCACACCTGAAACCAGCTAGATACCGGAGGGGCTTCATCCACAAAAACATCATGGTGAGCATCCTCCTGTATGGGTAGGGCACACCACATTCTGCCAGAAAGAATGAAAGACAAGAACAAAATATTAAAAGCTTAACAGAGGGAAAGCTCCACGCAGCAGGAAACATCATTTTCATATCCAAACAAAGGATGTTATAGTTATAGACACTTTTTTTCAATTCTTCAGACATAACTTTAAAGTGTTTTTTTTTTACTGACACTACTGCTATTAAACAGGCACTGATGTTAAACCACTAAGGAGATATTACATTGAACTTGCAGATAACTTATAGAAGCCATCATTTCTTCAGTTACTTAGCATGTAAAACTAACACCATCTCTCTGTATATTAACCATGCCACTCTTTTACAAGCCAAACTGTCCTCTTTATCAATGTCAGACTTAAAAAAAAAAAAAAAAAAAACTCAGGTATTTACAAGAAGCCACATGTCCTGCATAATCATTAACAAGTCATAATATAGAGTACAAATGAGAGATGATGTTAAGTCATTTATATCTGTTGTCAAATTCTCTCTAAAGTGTCTCTATTTGGTTTTGTGTTTTTACACTGGTGACAAATATATATTGTCAAGATATATTGTTACTTGTGAGGCCTCTCAAAGTAAGTAATTAGGAAAAAAAAATCCTGATTTTTTTCCCAAATCAGAAGACCTAAAGAGTACTGTGGTGTTAAGCATAGGTCTCCTGATTTAGACACACATTTAGACATACATTTAGATCACACCCATATTCTGATCATCTGGGTTTTGATGATCTGTCTACAAATCAAACTCATAAGACCTCAGATGAAACCTATCATCTTCCCTTCATTCCAGCTATTGGTCCTGCTATTCCTAATTCAGTTCAGCGATTTGAACATTGCACTACCCACCCCATGTCCAATCAGTCTCTACATTCCATCAATAATTCCTTCATTATATTTTAATATTCACTACCTTTCTCACAGCCTAATTCACTGCCTTGACTTTTATGCATAAACCACAGGGCTGATTCCTATTTCATCTATTTACAGCTTCTATCCACCCCCTACCACAGTCCATCCCATGGACAATGCCAACCCTTTAATCCTAAAATGCTGCCTTCACCTTGACCTTCCTAACCTGATTCTTTCCAGTTGTTTCTACACCTCTTAACTTGCTCTGCAGGGACCTAAAAACAATTTAAACTAAGTCTACCTTTCTAGCTCCTATTTTCCCGTAGTTAGCACAGACTCACTCCAGCCAAAAAGATCTGCAGCAATATCACTGTCCATGCCTTTGTCATCCTTTCAACCTTGAAAGACTTTCTGACCACTCTCTACCTATTCCTATTCCATTTATTCTTCAGTATCAAGTCCCATATCTTATATAACATAAAGCGCCTTGGTGTATGTCTAGCTGTTCAGCACCTAGGTCCGGCCTACACTGGTCTTATTCTCCTCTGAATTCCCATAACATATCATCTTGTAACTCCACTGGGAACATAAAGACTTACCACATTTCAAGGTGTTTGTGCCCTAACCAGAGGCTCTGAGGCTCCAGTCCTATTGCGTTATAGGGCAGTTTTCCTCTTTATTCAGTAAGGAACTGATGGAAAACCAAGACATCCCACCCTAATCCCCGGTTGTTAAATGTGACTCTCTGAAGAGAGCCAGAGATCTCAAAGCAATTAGATGACAGACCTGACTGTTTGCTTACTCTTTCTAATGGAGATACCCACTGGTAGAGACTCCCACCACTCCTCCCAGCAGCCTCATGGGTGGCACTTACCAGGAACATTTACTGGCAGTTGCTCTAGATTCAGGCCTTGCTTGTGCATGCATGCTCAATCGTTCAGTCATATCTGACTCTTTGCGACCCTTTGGACTGTTGCCCACCAGGCTCCTCTGTCCATGGGATTTTTCGGGCAAGAATACTGGAGAGGGTTGCCATTTCCTCCTCTAGGAGATCTTCCTGACCCAGGGATTGAACCCACATCTCCTTCATTGCAGGTGGATTCTTTACCCACTGAGCCATCAGGGAAGCCCAAATTCAGGATATTGGCTCTAGGTCCATTAGCAGAGTTTCTTGTGATTATGGTTTTCATAACCATCTCCTAGTTAGTTAGGGTCAGCAGCTGTAAGGTTTCCAGGGGCTTATCAATATATGAGAGTTTGAATTTGATAGTGTTACACTCCCAGAAACAGTTCTAGAGAGCAGAATGCCTAAAACCTCTTATTCCTTCTCTAACACAAGAGAGCTATTTCAAGAAACATGGTCAGTGTCCTGTAGCACTGGAATTAGGGAGCAAAGCAATGGGAAATGACCCTCCTACATCCTCATGGTCTCCTCAGCCTCCTTCGGTGGTCCACTGACCATCCTAGGGCTCACAGTGACTCGCATCCTCTCAGCAAGTGTGATCCTCCCCACAGTTGCAGGGTAAAGCCTAACACTTCCTCTTCCTTCTGTTCAAATACAAATAATTTGAGAAATAAATGAGACTCAAATATCTTTTCACTTCTCTCTCTCTCTTTTGCATAGAATCAGCTAGATAATCAAGTCCCAAAGTTGGCTCTTTATGTTACCACAGTTTTACAAGCAAGATATTCAAACTAAATCCTAAAAGTGATTCAGAATCATGCATATTTACAATGTAAAACTAACCTGGCATTTAATTACATGTAGGCATTTCATTATTTAGCTTTGAGATAATTCTCTCTACCTCCCATACACTTTAAATCCTTCTTGAATATAAAGGATATACCATTGTGTTCTCCCACCTGGATTTGCATAGAATTTTGAATCAGTATTTGTGAAATTAATAACTGCTATTTCCAGGAAATTGTATTTCCATGAGTTATTAAGGAATATATTTGATTCGGTTAGAATATTTTTGCACTTAGTTCTTTTTTGTTGTTGATTTTGTGTATAACATTATGAGAATATATAATGCTTTTAAACATAAACATCATCAGAGCTAATACTCTGCAATTAAACTGAAGTTCTCTGAATGATCTCATCAAGATAAAATAGCTTCTAAGGATATAACTTTAACCAGTTTACCAAAATAAATAGGATATGTTCAGTTTTGATTTACACAGCAATATATAATATATTGATTGAGCTGAGAATCATGTTTTCTAAGAAAACTTTCAAGGACTAGATTGAAATTTATTATAATACACATTCAAATGAAAGAAAAAGAGCCAGTATATTTCTAGGGAATTGCAAAGCATAGGGAGTCCTGTACAGTAATATTTTGACAACACTAACTGAACCAACTGTGCTTTAAGAACCAAGACGGCAAAAACTGAAGATTGATTGCTTAGGACAATAAGCTGAAGACTTGCCTATTTAAAATTCTGTAAAACTTGTATCTCTCCTAAATATATTCATTTATTTTCTACCACTTCAAGTGCGTAATGACAAAAGAAATCATTACATAAAATTTAGCTAAAGATTATACCATCTTGCACAGCTTTTGCTCACCCTTTTAAAATCATACTGCCATTTTACCAGGAAAGCTGTAAGAATTTGAAAAAAAAATCCTTATCACAAATATGTGTAACTGAAGTAAATAATGGCTTCTATATACAAAGGATAAAAAGAATACTTTTTACTAAGAGACCTTTTTATCATTTTGTTTGTGATACATTACAAAAATTGCTAACCAAATGCATAATCTCTTTCTTCCTTTTGGAACTGGCAGTCTTCAGACTTAGAGTTTGGGGCAGTTACTACAACCTACAGTAGTCCTTTCAGAGTAGAGCAGAAACTATGACTTGTGTCTCAAATATTTGTTCTAATTTAAAACGTTATTTCCTAAGAATCATATTAAGTTACAAATTGACTTCATTTTCTAATGCATGTGTAGAATTTGATAGAAGTATTATTCTTAAATTTTTTGCCTACTAGAATTATAATGTATAGCACAGGCAAATCCAATACTTTTTAAATTTCATTTTTACTTTTTTTGTTTTATTTCATAAGATGCTGGAACATACTAGGTTTCATAACAGAAGTAATGAGTTGGAGATTTAAAATAGATAAGTGGCTAAAATAATTCAAAGTCTATCTTAGTTTTCACATATTTCTTCCACTGTCTTCAGTATTCCTCCTATAGTGATGTCATCCCCACTTTCCAGATTATGAAGGATTTGGGTGATGAAGGATCTCAGAGATAAAGAATCCGCCTGCAATGCAGGAGACTTGGGTTCAATCCCTGGGTTGGGAAGATCCCCTGGAGAAGGAATGGCAACCCATTCCAGTATTCTTGCCTGGGAAATCCCACGGACAAAGGAGCCTGGCAGGCTATAGTCCATGGGGTCGCAAGAGTTGGACATGACTTGGCAACTAAACCACCACAGTAAAGAGTTGAATAATGACACCAACTTTATCTTCCATGAGGGAAGAAGCTATGTCAGCATATTAATTGGTTGAAGGGAACTTTTTCCTTACTTGTTCATTCTTCCTTCAGGTTCTTCCAAGACAAACCTGTGGGCTTTTCACTCACACGATTTTCTATAAAGAATATCCAGGAGGTCCTAAAGAGCTGGACAAGAGTATCCAGGGAGGTGAACTTTTCTTCACTGTGGTCCTCAACCCAGTAAGTACTTTGAGCTCTTCTCCAAATAAATAATGAAAAATGACAAAACAGATGACAAATAGGCCAGGGTTTTGGTAGTTATCACCCAAATCAATATGAAGTTTCAGTTATAAAACAGCAATTAATAACTAAATGGAACCACATTTAGTAATGGAGGCAAACTAATTCTTCAAGTAGTAATGAGATGAGGAACTTACAGAAGAACCAAAGAAGTGCTCTAGCAAACCCTTCTCTGCACTGGAAAGTGATCAAAATTCAGATATTCTTGCTTTTATGCAGAATAAAATTTTCACCTGTAAAACTCTTCTGTTCCTAATGGGACCAGTTTTTCATTTAGGTGACTATACGTCGATTTTTTTCTTACTTAAAGTAAAAGTAGAAGTGAGATGGGAGAGAAATTAGATAAGCAAATATGGTCATTGCTGGAACATTCACATTAGATCTTGTTTTGCTCTGTCTCAGGCCAGGGCAGAGCAGCCTGTTTTGTTGGGCTGCTACTGTTCTTTCTCCTTTACTTCTTAATACCAAGGTGTCAGCTCCCAAAGGAACCATTTGTATTTATTTCTGTTTGAGGCAAGTGTCATAGAGTTTATGAGAAATAACTAATTGAAGTAAGGTGTATAAGGAAAAGAAGGGATTTTTATCTCCCTTCTGAAAATCACTGATATAAAATGTAAAGCTGTATTTATTTATAGTAAATCTGTCCCTAATGTCAGTAATATTCAATATTTTAAAGAAAATGTAATTCTCCAAACGGGAGAAAAATTCTAAGACCCCTCTCTTGACCTTAATTTTACAGGTCTTGCAATCAAAATTGCAGATTTTTTCATTGTCTACTAGTATTCAATAGCTGTCTATCTCTCAGCTCCTAGAAAATGAGATAGAAGTAAGTAAGGCTAACTCATCTTTGGGCAAAATCAGCACATATATCCAAAAATCACTATAGTCTGAATTAGTACGGCATTTGGCCTTTTGGAAGTTTATTAACTTTCCTACTGGCCAATATATAAATAATTCTGATTTATATATCAGAAGTAACCTGATTCTTCTATCTTCTTTACAAATAGAAGTCTCTTTGGAATCATCTCATATGGTTTTCTTCTTTTTTTTCTTCAATTCAACCCAAAGAGTTAAACCAATGCCTGATTGTGAACTGAAAATTCAGTTAAAATATTCTTAATATGGTAACATTATCACCATAATTTTAAGACTCCTTAATCTATAATCTGTAAAATTCTAATGTTTTCTATTTCCTTTCATCAAAGAGCAATAGGACTGTGAACAGGTAATCATTTATTTGATTTTTTTTAAACAACAGTTGCTTTGGCACTTAAGAAATTCTTAGTAGTATTGTAATATCAGAACTTTCTAAACCAAATTAGTTGTATTTAACATAGAAGAAATTCAAAACTAGATCATTCATGACCAATTGTTGTTGTTGTTCAGTTGCAAAGTCGTGTCTGACTCTTTGTGACCCCATGAACTGCAGCATGCCAGGTTTTCCTGTCTTTCACTATCTCCCAGAGTTTGCTCAAACTCATGTCCATTGAGTTGGTGATGCCATCCAACCAACTCATCCTCTGTCACCCACTTCTCGTCTTGCCTTCAATCTTTCCCAGTATCAGGGTCTTTTCCAATGAGTCAGCTCTTCACATCAGGTGGTCAAAGTATTAGAGCTTCAGCATCAGTCCTTCCAATGAATATTCAGGGTTGATTTCCTTGAGGATTGACTGGTTTGATCTCCATGCCATCCAAGGGATTCTCAAGAGTCTTCTCCAGCACCACAATTTGAAAGCATCAATTCTCCAGTACTCAGCCTTCTTTGTGGTCCAACTCTCACATCCACATTTGACTACTGGAAAAACCATAGCTTTGACTATATGGACCTTTGTCAGCAAAGTGATGTCTCCACTTTTTAATACACTGTCTAGATTTGTCATAGCTTTTCTTCCAAGGAGAAGTGTCTTTTAATTTCATGGCTACAGTCACTGTCCACAGTGATTTTGGAGTCCAGGAAAATAAAATCTGTCACTATTTCCACTTTTTTCCCATCAATTTGCCATGAAGTGATGGGACCAGATGCCATGATCTTCATTTTTTGAATGTTAAGCTTTAAGCCAGGTTTTTCACTCTCCTCTTTCACCCTCATCAAGAGGCTCTTTAGTCCTCTCTGCTTTCTGCCATTAGGGTGGTATCATCTGCAAATCTGAGGTTGCTGATATTTCTCCTAGCAATCTTGATTCCAGCTTGGGATTCATCCAGCCCAACATTTCACCTGATGTACTCTGTAAATAGGCAGGGTGATAAGATACAGCCTTGATGTACTCCTTTCCCAATTTGGAACCAGTCCATTATTCCATGTCCAGTTCTAGCTGTTGCTTCTTGACCTGAATACAGGTTTCTGAGGAGGCAGGTAAGGTGGTCTGATATTCCCATCTCTTCAAGAATTTTCCACAGTTTATTGTGATCCATACAGTCAAAGGCTTTAGTCAATGAGGCAGATTTCTTTTTTAATTCCCTTGCTTTTTCTGTGATCCAACCAATGTTGGCAATTTGATTTCTGGTTCCTCTGCCTTTTCTAAATCCAGCTTATACATCTGGAAGTTATCAGTTCATATACTATTGAAGCCTAGCTTGAAGGATGTTGAGTATTACCTTGCTAGCATGTGAAATTAGCACAATTGTACAGTAGTTTGAACATTCTCTGGCATTTCCTTTGGGATTGAAATGAAAACTGACCTTTTCCAGTCCTGTGGCCACTGCTGAGTTTTCCAAATTTGCTAGCATATTGACAGCAGTACTTTAACAGCATCATTTTTTAGGATTTTTAAATAGCTCAGCTGGAATTCCATCACCTCCACTAGCTTTGTTCATAGTGAGGTTTCCTAAGGCCTACTACGCTTCACCCTCCAGGATGTCTGGCTCTAGGTGAGTGACCACACCATGGTGGTTATCTGGGTCGTTAAGACCTTTTTCGTATAGTTTTTCTATGTATTCTTGCCACTTGTTCTTAATCTCTTCTACCTCTGTTAGGTCCATACCATTTCTGTCCTTTATTGTGCCCATCTTTGTATGAAATGTTCCCTTGGTATCTCCAATTTCCTTGAAGAGATATCGAGTCTTTCCCATTTTATTGTTTCCTCTATTTCTTTGCATTGGTCATATCGAATATATTTATAAATATTTATTTTTTACTAATTAAAAACCATATTATTTTCTTAACTGAAAAAAATCTCATAGTAAAGCTTATGTTAATCTTGGATACTAATTTGGACTAAACTAACTGAACAAACCTTTCAAATGTTTAGCAAAGTTTGCTACTTTTCAGGCCTTTATCAATAACCTTTGGCAAATTTGTTTGTCTTACTGAGGAGATTCACAGGGAATAAATGGGAGAAAAAACTTCCCAAAACTTGTTCTTTTCTGATTCAGAAAACCTTCAGTAGACAATTACTTTCAAATAAATCCTGGTATTCAAAATAAATGACAGATCTTGTTAGATACCAAAATATATTCAAGGAATCCAAATTAACTTCATCTGGCACGAAAACTCCAATTTTTGGAAGCAAATGTAGTTCCCTAGAGACTTGTGGTTAAGAAGCGCACTTCTAGACTCAGCCCACGTCCTAGCCAAGGAAAGACTACTATCATTAGTTAGTGAGATCTGCCTTGCAGAACAGAGTGAGGAGTGTTTCCCATGGCCTGTTTCCCATCAATTCTCCATCCCAAAATAAAATGTCTGGATAAAGTTTGTGTTAAAATTAAGAAAGGTCCTTACTGTATAACACATGGAACTCTGCTCAGCGTTATGTGGCAGCCTGGATATGGAAGAGGAGTTTGGGGGAGAAGGGATACATGTATATGTATGGCTGAGTCCCTTTGCTGTTCACCTGAAACTATCACAACATTGTTAACTGGCTATACCCCAACACAAAATAAAGAGTTTTTTAAAAAAAGAAAAGAAAATGAAAGGTCCAGGTACAAGTAGGCATGCTAGTAATTTAGCACATGACACTTTTTAAGGACTGAATGAGAATGAGAAAATCTGATGGAATCAAGTAGTTATTAGCTACAGGAAAGAAAAAAATTTAATTATAGCAGATTTGAAAGATAGCAATTATGAGCTTCAGTGATACTCCAGACCATGATAAGAAGTAGTATTTTCTGAGAATGCTAAATGAGTTTTGTTGCTTACTTCAAAAAGGTAGATGTGTAGTGAAACATACATAAGACTTTTAAATATATTCATATACACTTGAGTTGAAAATGAAAATATGAGCAGGATATTATTTAATGTGCTTTTAAATTTTTCTTCCTACATGTTAACATAATACCAAGGTGCTACAATAACTTTTGCCAGTACTGGGATGAGAGGTAGCTACAACGAAGTACCTCTCAGAGTTACACTAGAATAGATCACAGCAAAGATAACTGTATTCCTAAAGAGAATATCTCTCATCTCCAGTGTTCTACTGTTACCAAAATATTTTTCGCTGCTAGTGGCCTGGTACCAAAAACATAAAATTTAATTAAAAAAAAAATACAATGAATCTAAAAGGAAAGAAAATCTAGGTTCCAATAAGACAATTCTCAAATCAAAAGCATAAGTAAAACCTGTATCATGCATTGGATGGGGCTGAATTATGTACTGTTGTGTACCGTTCTTCATATATGTAGTTGTCTCTTCCTTATTGAGACTTGTTTTCATTGAGTTCCCCTGGTTGTAAGGACTACAGACTCACTCCAGTTAACCCAAGTAATGGAAGTGTGGGACTCCAGAAGGCTGAACAATGGGGGCCCATAGGATTAGAGGGTTCTTCTGAGCCCATGGCTATTTCAGGGTTCATAAGAATGAGAATTACCGATCTTGATCTTGCCTGAGTAATAAAAACACAACAGATGTTTTTCAGGTGTCTTAGTGTCTCATTTTTCTACTATTGACTATATATTACTTGTCTGCCTCAAAAGTGCTGCTCATTTATGGCTTCTGCACCCTCATTTTACTAATTTTACGCATGGCCCAATGTGACTGCATCAAATGTTTTGCATATAAGATTCAGCTTGAAGTCTAACTTAGTGACTACCTCATCCTGTTCTGATGTATGAGATCAAATTCCGAAGGCAATCTATTTGGCCCCACCTGCTTTTTTGAGTCAGCCAGGATTGGTCCTGTTCTGCTGTGAATTGACTGCTCCTGGCTATGGGTCTCCCACAACTGCCTCCAACCTCCATTCTATACTGACTGGAGAGTGGGCTGCCTGAGGCCCATCCCTTCAGCAGAAGCTTGGAAGAAACAGGTCCTGTGACTGCTCTCTAGCCTGAATCTGAATCCTGTGGGAACAGTCAGTATGGTCTCAGCCAGTCCCAGAGATCTGGGAGTAAGCTGAACCTCTTTGGAAAAGGCCTGAAGATTAACTTGGAAACTTGTAAAGTTCAGGTAAGCAGCTCTCTTAGACAGGATCAATTAATTTTATTCATCATTTTATTATCTATCTTGCTTCTAGAATGCAAGTTCTAAGATGGCATGTACATCTTGTGTGTTGTTTACTCTATATCCTCAAATTAGGAAGAGTTCTGGCATGTTGCAGGTGCTAAAAAATTTAATATGTTAATGAATGAAATTTAATGTCCAACAATGGGATAGAGGTACTACAAGAGCAAATTATGTTCCCCCCATAGTGGAATACATTCAGCCATTAAAAAATACACTGTATAATAATTTTTAATGATACAGAAAATACTTATATTTAATGGAAAAAAGTAAGTTATTAGAAAAGTAGATGTGAGCATGAAAATAAACTAGAATGAATTCAGCAGAATGTTAACAAAGGTTTCCCTAGATCATAAGATTAAAGATGATTTTCACTCATTTGCCTAATTTTTATAGGTCTACATTGAACATGTATACTCTCAAAACCAGCGCACACATATAAATGTTACATTAAAAACAACAATAATAAAGAATTATGTAACAGTAACAGTGAAGGATATAAAATGTAATTATTTCCTTGGTGATATATCAGGGGAAGAGTTAGTATTTACTCAGTTCCAGTTGTTCTCTATCTGTCCCATATGTCACCTAACACCTGCTTCCTGCACAGTTATTTGTGTCCATATATAGCACCTTTTCTCCTATATGAGGGGACATTCTTACAGAATGATCTGTGTGTGTTTCATTTTTGTGCTTCCCATGGTATCTGGATTAATGTTTTATATCTAGTAAGAGGTCACTAAATGTTTTCTAAATGATTAACTAAAAGCAAGAATAGCTATGTTTAAGGGGCATCGCTTGACTTAGGGGCATATCCAAATGTGAGTAATAACAAGCCTGGTTTTAATAAAACTACATTCTAACAGATTCTCTGCTTTCAAGAGAAAGAAATCCAGGATCCAGGAAATTTTTACGGGGCCCTAAATGTTTGGCAGGTTTTTACAAGTGATGATGAATTAGCCTGACGTGGAACAATGGATAATTAAAAAGCTGGAAAGAACCACAAAATTCCTCTACTTGATCACCCAATTTTAGACTCAAGATCATGCCTGTTTTTCTGAAGAGAACCTCAGCCTTCTTGACTCTGGGCTCTGTGCTTCCACCACTGCAACACACTGCCTCTGCACTCCTGGCTACACTGGCCTTAATGTGACGCACGTCACCGCTTAATAGGACTCAGTTACCTGGTACCAGGAAAATGTGAGAATGGCTTAAAATTTCTGGCCATTATCTAGAAAAAGCAACCTATCTCCATATTGAGTGAAAAACAAAAAATAGGTGCTTTTGAAAACAAGCTATAATAAGCAGTTATAGCTAAGGAAAATTGTCAAAAGAACTATGAATAATAAACTATGTACTTTTTGCATTAAAACAATAAATCTTGTTGATGTGACATATAACATCAACATTTAAAACAATTTTTGTTCTATTAAATGTAGACTTTTAAATTTGCAAAGCCAAAAGACACTTTATATCATTTGTTTCCTACTTTCCATATTAGCCCAATTTTTCTATCAGTGTTCTTCATGACTAACTGGTATTATATAATTAATTGCCACTGTGAAATTAAGAATAGTCCAAGAAGCATGATCAAATCTTTCTGATTCTACAGTTAAGAAAGATAGGAATATTGTAAATTCTCAACTCACTGAAATGGATATTTTTAAGAAATTAGATATTAAAGAAATGAATATTATATTATTCTTTGTTTAATCCTTTCATAGTTTCACATAACTTATAGGATAGACAAACAAAAAATCTTTAACTTGGAAAAAATTAAGCCTGACTCCTACACACCTTTATGGTTTCTTTTTTCAATTATCTCATATATCCACCTTTCACTCCACACATACAGAAGAATTTGTAGTTCCCTAAACAGGACCTGTTATCTCATTCTGTGCCTTCAAGTGCCTCTACCTCAGGCTGGCATTCTTTCCAGAAAATCTGAGTTATTTGTCATCTTTTTATAGAAGACTTCCCCCAACTCTCCCGTTTCTCTTCTGTGTTCTCATAGAACATGGCATAACCGTAACATAACTGGCCCCCAATACTATAATCAGTTATCTTTCTCATCCAATAGTTTGTGCATCCCTTAATAGAAAACATCCTGTTTTATTCTATTTTTTAAGCGATATATTGCAAAGTTTTGTTGCATAGTAGACTCAATAAATGACAGTGGATTAACATACATGCATATATGTACACTGTCTTTGAATTTGAAGGAAAGTCTAGGTGCCTTGAAAATACCTACTCACAGAATTCATTTGACTCAAGAGTTTGCATTACTGTGCTTTCATTTCTCCCAACATGCCATTCAGAGATATCCTTTAGAAAGTCATTAACTTTATGAAATGGCTTCCTTGTGGATCAGCTGGTAAAGAATCTGCCTGCAACATGGGAGACCTGGGTTCAATCCCTGGGTTGGGAAGATCCGCTGGAGAAGGGAAAGGCTACCCACTCCAGTATTCTGGTCTGGAGAATTACATACAGTCCATGGGGTTGTATATAATGCTCAAACTACCGCATAATTGCACTCATCTCACACGCTAGAAAAGTAATGCTCAAAATTCTCCAAGCCAGGCTTCTGCAATACGTGAACCGAAAACTTTCAGATATTCAAGCTGGTTTTAGAAAAGGCAGAGGAACCAGAGATCAAATACCAACATCTGCTGGATCATCGAAAAAGCAAGAGAGTTCCAGAAAAACATCTATTTCTGCTTTATTGACTATGCCAAAGCCTTTGACTGTGTGGATCACAATAAACTGTGGAAAATTCTGAAAGAGATGGGAATACCAGACCACCTGACCTGCCTCTTGAGAAACCTGTATGCAGGTCAGGAAGCAACAGTTAGAACTGGACATGGAACAACAGACTGGTTCCAAATAGGAAAAAGACTATGTCAAGGCTGTATATTGTCACCCTGCTGATTTAACTTATATGCAGAGTACATCATGAGAAACGCTGGGCTGGAGGAAGCACAAGCTGGAATCAAGATTGCCGGGAGAAATATCAATAACCTCAGATGTGCAGATGACACCACCCTTATGGCAGAAAGTGAAGTAAAGAACTAAAGAGCTTCTTGATGAAAGTGAAAGAGGAGAGTGAAAAAGTTGGCTTAAAGCTCAACATTCAGAAAACTAAAATCATGGCATCCGGTCCCATCACTTCATGGCAGATAGATGGGCAAACAGTGGAAACAGTGGCAGACTTTATGTTTTTGGGCTCCAAAATCACTGCTGATGGTGACTGCAGCCATGAAATAAAAAGACACTTACTCCTTGGAAGAAAAGTTATGACCAACCTAGACAGCATATTAAAAAGCAGAGACATTACTTTGTCAACAAAGGTCCATCTAGTCAAGGCTATGGTTTTTCTAGTAGTCATGTATGGATGTGAGAGTTGGACTATAATGCAAGCTGAGCACCA
Source organism: Giraffa tippelskirchi (assembly GCF_054371585.1). Classification (NCBI taxonomy): domain Eukaryota; kingdom Metazoa; phylum Chordata; class Mammalia; order Artiodactyla; family Giraffidae; genus Giraffa; species Giraffa tippelskirchi. Next base: position 102,014,055 of record NC_137275.1, read on the forward strand.
AAGAATTGATGCTTTTGAACTGTGGTGTTGGAGAAGACTCTTGAGAGTCCCTTGGACTGCAAGGAGATCCAACCAGTCCATCCTAAAGGAGATCAGTCCTGGGTGTTCATTGGAAGGACTGATGTTGAAGCTGAAACTCCAATACTTTGGCCACCTGATGCAAAGAGCTGACTCATTGGAAAAGACCCTGATGCTGGGAAAGACTGAAGGCAAGAGGAGAAGGGGACAACAGAGGATGACATGGTTGGATGGCATCACTGACTCAATGGACATGAGTTTGAGTAAACTCCAGGAGTTGGTGATAGACAGGGAGGCCTGGCGTGCTGCAGTCCATGTGGTCGCAAAGAGTCGGACACGACTGAGCAACTGAACCGAACTTAACTTTATGAAAAGATGGTCAGTTTCATGCACAGGAAGAAAAATCCAAAGTTAAAGATACTGGGATACCATATCTTATCCACCATATTGTCAAAAATTCAAAAGACTGATAAAATATTCTGTTAACAGGGCTGTGGGAAAACAGATACTTTCATACATCATAGTGGTGCAAAGTAGTGCAACCTCTAAGGAGAGAATGTGAAATGTTACAGCCACTATAGAAAACAGAATTGAAGTTTCCTGAAAAAATTAAAAATAGGACTACCATATGGTCCAGTCTGGAGGAGAACATGGCAACTCGCTCCAGTATTCTTGCCTGGAGAATCTCATGGACAGAGGAGCCTGGTGGGCTACAGTCCATGGGGTCACAAAGAGTCAGACATGACTGGAACGACTTAGAACACATATGATCCAGCAATCTTACTTTTGGATATTTGTCCAAAAGAATTGAAAATGAAATCTTAAAGAGATATTGGCTGTCCTATGTTCGCTGCAGCATTATTTGCAATAGACAAGAAATGTCCTTTGACAGATGAATGAATAAAGAAAATATGGTATATATGCACACAGTGGAATATTATTCAGCCTTAAAAAGGAAGAAAGTCCTGTCATAGGCTACAGCATGAATGAAACTTGAGGACATTATATGCTAAGTGAAATAAGCCAGTCACAAAAGGACAAATACTGCATAAATCCATTTTTTGAGGTGTCTAAAGTAGTCAGACTCATAGAAACAAAGTAGAATGGTGGCTGCCAGGGGCTAGAGGGAGAAGATGGAGAGTTGCTATTCAGTGGGTATAGAGGTCTAGCTATGCAAGATGAAAAGTTCTAGACATCTACTGTACAACCATGTGTACATACTATACTGTTCATTAAAAATTTGCTAAGAGGGTAGATTTCATGTTTTTTACCACATTCTTTCTAAAAGTGAAAGAACTTTAAAAGATACCTTTTCATCTTTTTGACAGTACATTTTTTTAAGGGGGTAGTTGGATTTTTTAGTCTCTTTGTAGCCCCCAGAATTTGTCCCAGCTGTGATTTTTTTTAATACTTGTTTTTATTTATTTATTTGGCTATGACACATCTTAATTGTGGCATGTGGGATCCCTAGTTTCAGCATGCAAACTCTTAGTTGCAGCATGTAGGATCCAGATCCCCAACGAGGGACTGAACCCACACCTCGTGCATTGGAAGTATGGAGTCCCAGCACTGGATCAGCAGAGAAATCCCGTGACAGTACATTTTAACCTTGAATTTAATCATGAAAAAACAACCTCACAAGTCCACAATCTGGTGTACTCTATAAAACAAATGTCCTGGAGTTTTCCAAAAAATATCATGTTTAAAAAAATTAAAGAAGAGGGATCATTCTAGTTTAAAAGAAACTAAAAGATGTAATCTGTGCTGTGCTTAGTCTCTCAGTCATGTCTGACTCTTTGCAACCCCATGGACTATAGCCTGCCAGGCTCCTCTGTCCATGGGGATTTTCTAGGCAAGAATACTGGAGTGGGTTGCCATGCCCTTCTCCAGGGGATCTTCCCAACCCAGGGATCAAACCCAGGTCTCCTGCATTGCAGGCAGATTCTTTACCATCTGAGCCAGCAGGGAAGCCCAAAAGACATAATAACCCAATACAATTTTTAACTCTTAAGCCTTCATTCAATCCTGAATTATTTAAAAAAATATATATTATAAAAGTCATTTTTCTAGTTATTACTTCTGGGTAACAAAGTGTCCCCAAAACACAGTGGCTTAAAAGGAAAACAGTAATCATTTTATCATGACTCAGGGTTTCTATCGGTCAGAACTCAGGGACAGCTGCACACTGGTCTCCAGTGTCTCTTGAGGCTGCAGTCAGATGGTGACTAGAGCTGAAAACTTGGCGGCTGGAACAGCTGCTGGCTGGCAGGGCATCTCCTCACTGTCTAGAGGCTCTTTTTTTTGTTGTTTGTTTTTAATTAATTTTTTAATTTTAATTGTACGATAATTATTTTACAATATCGTGATGGCTTCTGCCATACATCACCATGAACTGGCCATAGGTATACATGCGCCCCCCCAATCCTGAACCCACCTCCCACCTCTCTCTCCCGACTTCCCTCTAGGTTGTCACAGAGCACCGGCTTTGGGTGCCCTCCTTCACGCATCAAACTTGAACTGGCACCGGTTACCTGTTTCACCTATGATAATGTATATGTTTGATGCTATTCTCTCAAATCATCCCACCCTCTCCTGTGTGACCTCTCCCTCAGGCTTCTAGGGCCTTCCTCACAGCAAGAAGGCCTCCAACACTCACACAGAACTCATCAAGTGTCAGGATGACCAAGGCAGAAGCAGAACTGCCTGGCATTCAGAAGTCACAGCAGCGTGTCTGCTCACATGCTGCTTGCCCACATTCAGAGGGAGGAGAATTTGATTCCACCTCTCTACAAGGGAGTGACAGAGTTCTAGAAGAGAGAGAAACTGGTGGGGCGGGGGTGGGGACATCTTTGGAAAATATGATTTATCACATATAACTGTGGAACAAATAGAGAAATTCAAATAGGAACTGGACAATAGACGATATTGAATTAATTATATCTTCTTAGACATGATTATATTTGATTTTAAAGTGTTCTTAGATGATGCATGCTAAGGATTTCAGTACAGTTCAGTTCAGTCACTCAGTCATGTCCAACTCTTTGCGACTCCATGAACCGCAGCACGCCAGGCCTCCAGTCCATCCCTAATTACCGGAGTTTACCCAAACCCATGTCCATTGAGTCAGTGATGCCATCCAACCATCTCATCCTCTGTTGTCCCCATCTTCTCCTGCCCTCACTCTTTCCCAGCACAGGGTCTTTTCAAATGAGTCAGCTCTTTGCATCAGGTGGCCAAAGGATTGGAGTTTCAGCTTCAGCATCAGTCCTTCCAATGATTGAAGGACTGATCTCCTTTAGGATGGACTGGTTGAATCTCCTTGCAGTCCAAGGGACTCTCAAGAGTCTTCCCCAACACCACAGTTCAAAAGCATCAATTCTTCGGTGCTCAGCTTCCTTTATAGTTCAACTCTCACATCCATACCTGACCCCTGGAAAAACCATAGCCTTGACTAGATGGACCTTTGTTGACAAAGTAATGTCTTTGCTTTTCAATATGCTATCTAGGTTGGTCATAACTTTCCTTCCAAGGAGAAGGCGTCTTTTAATTTCATGGCTGCAATCACCATCAGCAGTGATTTTGGAGCCCAAAAAAATAAAGTCTGACACTGTTTCCACTGTTTCCCCATCTATTTCCCATGAAGTGATGGGACCAGATGCTATGATCTTAGTTTTCTGAATGTTGAGCTTTAAGCCAACTTTTTCACTCTCCTCTTTCACTTTCATCAAGAAGCTCTTTAGTTCTTCTTCACTTTCTGCCATAAGGGTGGTGTCATCTGCATATCCAAGGTTATTGATATTTCTCCCAGCAATCTTGATTCCAGCTTGTGCTTCCTCCAGCCCAGCGTTTCTCATGATGTACTCTGCATACAAGTTAAATTAGTAGGGTGACAATATACAGCCTTGATGTACTCCTTTTCCAATTTGGAACCAGTCTGTTGTTCCATGTCCAGTTCTAACTGTTGCTTCCTGACCTGCATACAGGTTTCTCAAGAGGCAGGTCAGGTGGTCTGGTATTCCCATCTCTTTCAGAACTTTCCACAGTTTATTGTGATCCACACAGTCAAAGGCTTTGGCATAGTCAATAAAGCAGAAATAGATGTTTTTCTGGAACTCTCTTGCTTTTTTGATGATCCAGCGGATGTTGGCAATTTGATCTCTGGTTCCTCTGCCTTTTCTAAAACCAGCTTGAACATCTGGAAGTTTTCGGTTCACGTACTGCTGAAGTCCGGCTTGGAGAATTTTGAGCATTACTTTTCTAGCGTGTGAGATGAGTGCAATTGTGCGGTAGTTTGTGCATTCTTTGGCATTGCCTTTCTTTGGGATTGGAATGAAAACTGACCTATTCCAGTCCTGTGGCCACTGCTGAGTTTTCCAAATTTGCTTACATATTGAGTGCAGCACTTTCACAGCACCATCTTTTAGGATTTGAAATAGCTCAACTGGAATTCCATCACTTCCACTAGCTTTGTTCGTAGTGATGCTTCCTAAGGCCCACTTGACTTCACATTCCAGGATGTCTGGCTCTAGGTGAGTGTGAGTGATCACACCATCGTGATTATCTGGGTCATGAAGATCTTTTTTTGTACAATTCTTCTGTGTATTCTTGCCACCTCTTCTTAATATCTTCTGCTTCTTGTAGGTCCATACCATTTCTGTCCTTTATTGAGCCCATCTTTGCATGAAATGTTCCCTTGGTATCTCTAATTTTCTTGAAGAGATATCTAGTCTTTCCCATTCTATTGTTTTCCTCTATTTCTTTGCACTAATCACTGAGGAAGGTTTTCTTATTTCCCCTTGTTATTCTTTGGAACTCTGCATTCAAATGGTATATCTTTCCTTTTCTCCTTTGCTTTTCACTTCTCTTCTTTTCACAGCTATTTGTAAGGCCTCCTCAGACAGCCATTTTGCTTTTTTTCATTTCTCTTTCTTGGGGATGGTCTTGATTCCTGTCTCCTGTACAATGTCACGAACCTCTGTCCATAGTTCATCAGGTACTCTGTCTATCAGATCTAGTCCCTTAAATCTATTTCTCACTTCCACTGTATATGCTAAGGATTTAGTGGCAGTATTTTGCTATCTGCAACTTATTTTCAAGTGATTTAGCAAAATAACAGGTACATTTAAGATAGAAGCAAAGAAAATACAAAGCAAATGGAGTGAAATATAAGCAGTTGGAGAATAGGTAAAGGATATTCAGATATTCATGGTCCTAATTTTTTGCTTTTCTTAGGTTTATAACATACTCCTCAAGTAACTGAATGGGAAATACTGTAAGTCAGATCTTATTATGTCTGCTCACTTCTTCCAGACCTCCTTCTTCAGTGTAGAAGCTTGACTCCTTACGGTGACCTACAGGACCCTGTGGGAACTGAACCCTTACCTCCCTGATATTATCTCCAGGCAGAGGGAGCAGCAAGTACAAAAACCCCACAAGTGTGCTTGGTGTGTTTTAGGAACAGCAGGTAGTTTACAATATTCTATTTTAATTGATGCCTCTTATGCATCTTCTCCATAAATCTCTGTGTACACATCTCAGAGAGCTTCTTGTGTGATGTGAAGCCTCAGTTCCCTGTCTACTCACTCTTTTCTTGGTTGTAGGAACTTCAGCTCTAGAAGAACTAAGTCAAAGCCAGATCAATTCTCACTGTTCCCCAAAATGCCTGAGAATTCTGTTTAGGAAAATCAGAGTTAGCCAGGATAATGTAAGAAAGTTCTGTAACGTCCAAATTAGAATTTCACCTATTTGATATTCTCTGCAGGATGCTTGGTACTATTTCAATCTTACCTCCAAGGCATATTGTATTGTATTATAATTGAGGTTTAGATTATCTCAGCATTCCCTGTAGTAACTAGTAGGATCTTAACAAGATTTTGCTTTGCGGGGTTTAATCCACTGCCTTTCTTCATGGCTGTCTTCCACTAATGCTCAGTGTTCTACTGGACCTCACTTGCCTGAGGGCCCAGAGAACTGTGCTCCTACTACAGGCATCAGTGATGTCCTGTCTTGGATGGAGGCCCCCACAGAAGCCATATTGTCATTGCATATATTTGTTTCTGAGGTTTTGGTCTTGGGTCTCAGCAGAATTGTGGTTCTTTCTGAAGGTCATATGATACTGTCTTCAGGGGAGGTATCAGTCCCACAGATAATTGGGCCTTTTGATTTCCAAGAGGAGGAGGTTGGCCATATCTTTCCTTCCAAACCAGTGAACCCTGTGTTCAGTAGGGCTTGTAGGTAAACTCAGTGTGTCAGGAACTCAGCAAGATAAGGGGCCAATGAGATAATAACAACAATACAGATCTCTCTTGTTAGAAGTTAGGTATTTAATAGATACTAGAAGTCAGGGTTCAAAAGTATCTCCAGGCCATCTGAGTACTCACTGCACTGGCATCAGTAAAGTGAGCAAACCCAGGTGAGATTGCTATCCTGGGTGAAAGATGCTAAGACACTCATTTGGAGAAAACAGGACAGTGAAATGCCAGGGAGGCTCGGCTAGGTGTCCTCTCTACTAAAATTATAATTCTGAGATTGCCGTTTTCCAGTTTGGCAAAAGCCTTTAAAAGAAATCTTCCTATCCTTTAACATTATAATTCTACTCCTAGGAATCTATTCTAGATTTTTTTTAATTAGTTTATTTTCTATTTTTTAACTTTACAATATTGTATTTGCTTTGCCATACATTGACATGAATCCACCATGGGTGTGCATGTTTTCCCCCTCCAGAACCCCCCTTCCACCTCCCTCCCCATCCCATCCCTCCAGGTCGTCACTGAGACATGTAAATTATCATATGTGAAACGAATCGCCAGTCTACGTTCTAGATTTTTTTTAAAGTGCTAATTGTAATAAGAAAAGACAATGGAATGATGTCCAACTGAAAGGAAATGTATACATAATGTCCACTTAGGCTATTACGCAGGTTTAAACATTTGTGTGTACAAATAATTTGGCAATAATATGAGAAGTAAAAGATGTGTATATTTATGTTAGTTGCTCAGTCATGTCTGACTATGCGACCCCATGCACCCATCAGGCTCTTCTGTCCATGGAATTCTGCAGGCAAGAATACTGGAGTGGATTGCCATTCCCTTCTCCAGTGTATCTTCCCAACCCAGGGATTGAACCTGCATTGCAGGCAGATTCTTTACCATCTGAGCCACCAGGGAAGCCCTATATTATGTATAACTAGGATTCAAAATTATATATAAGGTATCAGAATCTTGCTTTAAAAAAAACTATAGATCAGTCAGTTAGTTAGTTCAGTCGCTCAGTCGTGTCCGACTCTTTGCGGCCCCATGAATTGCAGCACGCCAGACCCCTCTGTCCATCACCAACTCACGGAGACTACCCAAACTGATGTCCATCGAGTCGGTGATGCCATCCAACCATCTCATCCTCTGTCGTCCCCTTCTCCTCCCGCCCCCAATCCTACCCAGCATTAGGGTCTTTACCAACGAGTCAACTCTTCCCATGAGGTGGCCAAAGTATTGGAGTTTCAGCTTCAACATCAGTCCTTCCAATGAACACCCAGGACTGAGCTCCTTTAGGATGGATTGATTAGATCTCCTTGAAGTCCAAGGGACTCTCAAGAGTCTTCTCCAACACCGCAGTTCAAAAGCATCAATTCTTCGGCGCTCAGCTTTCTTCACCGTCCAACTCTCACATCCATACATGACCACTGGAAAAACCATAGCCTTGACTAGACGGACTTTTCTTGGCAAAGTAATGTCTCTGCTTTTAAATATGCTATCTAGGTTGGCCATAACCTTCCTTCCAAGGAGAAAGCGTCTTTTAATTTCATGGCTGCAGTCACCATCAGCAGTGATTCTGGAGCCCCCAAAAATAAAGTCTGACACTGTTTCCACTGTTTCCCCATCTATTTCCCATGAAGTGATGGGACCAGATGCCATGATCTTAGTTTTCTGAACGTTGAGCTTTAAGCCAACTTTTTCACTCTCCTCTTTCACCTTCATCAAGAGGCTCTTTAGTTCTTCTTCACTCTCTGCCATAAGGGTGGTGTCATCTGCATATCTGAGGTTATTGATATTTCTCCCGGCAATCTTGATTCCAGCTTGTGTTTCTTCCAGCCCAGCGTTTCTCATGATGTACTCTGCATATAAGGTAAATAAGCAGGGTGACAATATACAGCCTTGACGTACTCCTTTTCCTATTTGGAACCAGTCTGTCGTTCCATGTCCAGTTCTAACTATTGCTTCCTGATCTGCATACAGGTTTCTCAAGAGACAGGTCAGATGGTCTGGTATTCCCATCTCTTTCAGAATATTCCACAGTTTATTGTGATCCACACAGTCAAAGGCTTTGGCATAGTCAATAAAGCAGAAATAGATGTTTTTCTGGAACTCTCTCGCTTTTTCGATGATCCAGCGGATATTGGCAATTTGATCTCTGGTTCCTCTGCCTTTTCTAAAACCAGCTTGAACATCTGGAAGTTCATGGTTCACGTATTGCTGAAGCCTGGCTTGGAGAATTTTTTTTTTTTTTAATTTTTTTTTTTATTTTATGACTCTCTTTTTTTTTTTTTTTTAATAAATTTATTTATTTTAGTTGGGGGCTAATTACTTTACAATATTGTAATAGTTTTTGCCATACATTGACATGAATCAGCCATGGGTTTACATGTGTTCCCCTTCCTGGACCCCCCACCCTCCTCCCTCCCCATCCCATCCCTCTGGGTCATCCCATTGCCCCGGCCCTGAGCCCTTGTCTCATGCATCGAACATGGAATGGTGTTCTGTTTCACATATGATAATATACATGTTTCAGTGCTATTCTCCCAGAACGTCCCACCCTCACCTTCTCCCTCAGAGTCCATAAAATTGTTCTATGCATCTGTGTCTCTTATTCTGTCTCGCATATAGGGTTATCGTTACCATCTTTCAAATTCCATATATATGCATTAGTATACTGTATTGGTGTTTTTCTTTCTGGCTTACTTCACTCTGTATAATGGGCTCCAGTTTCATCCATCTCAGTAGAACCGATTCAAATGTATTTTTTTTAATGGCTGAGTAATATTCCATTGTGTATATGTACCACAGCTTCCTTATCCATTCGTCTGCTGATGGACATCTAGGTTGCTTCCATGTCCTGGCTATTGTAAACAGTGTTGCGATGAACATTGGGGTACATGTGTCTCTTTCAATTCTGGTTTCCTCGGTGTATATGCCCAGCAGTGGGATTGCTGGGTCATATGGCAGTTCTATTCCCAGTTTTTTAAGGAATCTCCACACTGTTCTCCAGAGTGGCTGTACTAGTTTACATTCCCACCAACAGTGTAAGAGGGTTCCCTTTTCTCCACACCCTCTCCAGCATTTATTGCTTGTAGACTTTTGGATAGCAGCCATTCTGACTGGTGTGAAATGATACCTCATTGTGGTTTTGATTTGCATTTCTCTAATAATGAGTGATGTTGAGCATCTTTTCATGGGTTTGTTAGCCATCTGTATGTCTTCTTTGGAGAAATGTCTGTTTAGTTCTTTGGCCCATTTTTTGATTGGGTCATTTATTTTTCTGGAATTCAGCTGCAGATGTTGCTTGTATATTTTTGAGATTAATTGTTTGTCTGTTGCTTCGTTTGCTATTATTTTCTCCCATTCTGAATGCTGACTTTTTACCTTACTTATAGTTTCCTTTGTTGTGCAAAAGCTTTTAATTTTAATTAGGTCCCATTTGTTTATTTTTGCTTTTATTTCCAATATTCTGGGAGGTGGGTCATGGAGGATCCTGCTGTGATTTATGTCGGAGAGTGTTTTGCCTATGTTTTCCTCTAGGAGTTTTATAGTTTCTGGCCTTACGTTTAGATCTTTAATCCATTTTGAGTTTATTTTTTTGTATGGTGTTAGGAAGTGTTCTAGTTTCATTCTTTTACAAGCGGTTGACCAGTTTTCCCAGCACCACTTGTTAAAGAGATTGTCTTTCCTCCATTGTATATTCTTGCCTCCTTTGTCGAAGATAAGGTGTCCATAGGTGCGTGGGTTTATCTCTGGGCTTTCTATTTTGTTCCATTGATCTATATTTCTATCTTTGCGCCAGTACCATACTGTCTTGATGACTGTGGCTTTGTAGTAGAGCCTGAAGTCAGGCAGGTTGATTCCTCCAGTTCCATTCTTCTTCCTCAAGATTGCTTTGGCTATTCGAGGTTTCTTATATTTCCATACAAATTGTGAGATGATTTGTTCTAGTTCTGTGAAAAATACCATTGGTAGCTTGATAGGAATTGCATTGAATCTATAGATTGCTTTGGGTAGTATACTCATTTTCACTATATTAATTCTTCCAATCCATGAACACGGTATATTTCTCCATCTGTTTGTGTCCTCTTTGATTTCTTTCATCAGTGTTTTATAGTTTTCTATATATAAGTCTTTTGTTTCTTTAGGTAGATATATTCCTAAGTATTTTATTCTTTTTGTTGTAATGGTGAATGGTATTGTTTCCTTAATTTCTCTTTCTGTTTTCTCATTATTGGAGTATAGGAATGCAAGGGATTTCTGTGTGTTAATTTTATATCCTGCAACTTTACTATATTCATTGATTAACTCTAGTAATTTTCTAGTAGAGTCTTTAGGGTTTTCTATGTAGAGGATCATGTCATCTGCAATCAGTGAGAGTTTTACTTCTTCTTTTCCTATCTGTATTCCTTTTATTTCTTTTTCAGCTCTGATTGCTGTGGCCTGGCTTGGAGAATTTTGAGCATTACTTTACTAGCATGTGAGATGAGTGCAATTGTGCGGTAGTTTGAGCATTCTTTGGCATTGCCTTTCTTTGGGATTGGAACGAAGACTGACCTCTTCCAGTCCTGTGGCCACTGCTGAGTTTTCCAGATTTGCTAGCATATCGAGTGCAGCACTTTCACAGCATCAACTTTCAGGATTTGAAATAGCTCAACTGGAATTCCATCACCTCCACTAGCTTTGTTCGTAGTGATGCTTTCTAAGGCCCACTTGACTTCACATTCCAGGATGTCTGGCTCTAGGTGAGTGATCACACCATCATGATTATCTCGGTCGTGAAGATCTTTTTTGTACAGTTCTTCTGTGTATTCTTGCCACCTCTTCTGAATATCTTCTGCTTCTGTTAGGTCCATACCATTTCTGTCCTTTATCGAGCCCACCTTTGCATGAAATATTCCTTTGGTATCTCTAAGTTTCTTGAAGAGATCTCTAGTCTTTCCCATTCTGTTGTTTTCCTCTATTTCTTTGCACTGATCGCTGAGGAAGGTTTTCTTATCTCTCCTTGCTATTCTTTGGAACTCTGCATTCAGATGGGAATATCTTTCCTTTTCTCCTTTGCTTTTCACTTCTCTTCTCTTCCCAGCTATCTGTAAGGTATCCTCAGACAGCCATTTTGCTTGTTTGCATTTCTTTTCCATGGGGATTTTCTTGATCCCTGTCTCCTGTACAGTGTCACAAACCTCTGTCCATAGTTCATCAGGCACTCTGTCTATCAGGTCTATTCCCTTAAATCTATTTGTCACTTCCACTGTATACTCATAAGGGATTTGATCTAGGTCATACCTGAATGGACTAGTGGTTTTCCCTACTTTCTTCAATTTAAGTCTGAATTGGCAATAAGGAGTTCATGATCTGAGCCACAGTCTGCTCCTGGTCTTGTTTTTGCTGACTGTATAGAGCTTCTCCATCTTTGGCTGCAAAGACTATAATCAATCTGATTTCGGTGTTGACCATCTGGTGACGTCTACGTGTAGAGTCTTCTCTTGTGTTGTTGGAATAAGGTGTTTGCTATTACCAGTGTGTTCTCATGGCAAAACTCTATTAGCCTTTGCCCTGCTTCATTCTGTACTCCAAGGCCAAACTTGCCTGTTACGCCAGGTGTTTCTTGACTTCCTACTTTTGCATTCCAGTCCCCTATAATGAAAAGGACATCTTTTTTGGGCGTTAGTTCTAGACTGTCTTGTAGGTCTTCATAGAACCGTTCAACTTCAGCTTCTTCGGCGTTACCGGTCGGGGCATAGACTTGGATTACCATGATATTGAATGGTTTGCCTTGGAAACGAACAGAGATCATTCTATCATTTTTGAGATTGCATCCAAGTACTGCATTTTGGACTCTTTTGTTGACCATGATGGCTACTCCATTTCTTCTAAGGGATTCTTGCCCACAGTAGTAGATATAATGGTCATCTGAGTTAAATTCACCCATTCCAGTCCATCTTAGTTCGCTGATTCCTAGAATGTTGATGTTCACTCTCGCGATCTCCTGTTTGACCACTTCCAATTTGCCTTGATTCATGGACCTAACATTCCAGGTTCCTATGCAATATTGCTCTTTACAGCATTGGACTTGAAAATCTATAGATAAAACTATAGATAAAAGTACTGAAAAGAAATGGATCTTTGGATGTTGAAATTTGGGAGATTTTTCTTCCTGCTTTTCTGTATTTTATAATTTTTCTTTTAATGAGTTTCCATCATCTTTTTTAACAGATAAAGCACTGACTTTTAAAGTACTAACACAAGAGTTTCTATTAACAAATAATGATAAATCAGTTCAACTATGAATTACCATTTATAGAAATTATTTACGTCAAGGTATTATATTAGGGGATTTGGTTCAACAATACTTTTTGAGCATATAAATTCTCTTTTTCTTCAAATTTCAAAATATTAACACCTTGTAAAATTCCATAGGATAAGTGGTGAAACACTAATATTTCTGTAATTCTGCTGTTTCCCTGTCACAACTGTATGGACTGCAGCAAGAACAAGGCGATAAGCCAGAAGGGCCCTTGAGCAGGAGAAAAAGAAACAAAGGGAACCTGTTGATATTTTGAGCCAAGCCATGGGCACCATGCTTGTTGTGAAAGCAAAAGTGTTAGTCCCTTAGTCATGTCCGACTCTTTGCGAGCTCACGAAGCCTGCCAGGCTTCTCTGTCCATGGAATTCTCCAGGCAAGAATACTGGAGTGGATTGCCAGGCTCTTCTCGAGGAGATCTTCCTGACCCAGGGATCAAACCTGTATCTCCTGCATCGTAGATGGATTGTTTACCATCTGAGCCACCAGGGAAGCCCATGCTTGTCGTAAGGGACTCTGTTTCATTCTAGCAACAATTCCATGAGGCTTTGTGTATATTAACTTATTCAATCTCAACAGCAATTCTATGAGGCACATCATAGATGAGGAAACTGGGGTTCAAAGAGATTCCCTAATTTGACCAAAGAGAAACAGAAAGAGAAAAGTCCTCATTCTTTCTCTGTCATTGTGCTTTGTTGATAGACTATCCCTCGCCCACATTCAGAGCCTTGAAGGGTCTCAGTTTTAAACAGAATTAAGCCACACTGCTTAGTCTGGTTTCTCATCCTAAGGGACATATTATGCACAAACATGAGAGAAAGAATACTAGCGCAATGGGAGTGGAAAATAAAAGTTGACAAAGAAAGTAGGAATTTACTCCCCCCAAAAAACAAAAACACCTAATAAAAAGCACCCAAGAACTCAAAAAGCATAACTATGCGGTAGAATAGAACGGTTTTATAACAAAACATACAACTCTATGCAAAGCTGAGATAATTGATATATTCAATACTTTAATTTTCATATACTCTGTAATACAGGAGGAATGTAGTACCTGAAAGCTATTCTGCACAAAGATCATCCTGACTCTTCCCCAAGGGCTCTGCATGGATGAGGTGTTTGTTTTGAAGAATCTAGTAGAAGACTTACAAACATGAGGTGATTACTAAACTGAGGCCCCTCAGAATATGCAATATCCAAATTCAGAGCTTATTTTTTGTTTGTTTAAGTAAAAGCCAAGAATAGACTTAAAAGCTACTTAGTTATCGATATGCCTTGAAATGTTTTGCTAGAACAATGTAGAAGTGGAATTGAAACATCAACCAAAGCTTTGTGTGCTACTGTGGCTTCAGTTGAACGCTGCACTTTGTATACACACAGTTTCTGTGGTTTAACTTTAGGCTGTTCTCTGTGGTCTTCCCATAGAACAGGAATGCGTCAGAAGCACAGCTCCGCTTCCTGTGTAGGCTGGAAACTGTTAACTGCAACGTTTGGAGATCGTCTCATAGAGTTCTCTGCCATATGTTAAACTAAACTTGATATGAAAAATCATATCAGTTTCCAGTTTCCCAGAGCATTAAAGAGGGGAAAAAAAGAGCTCAAGCTTTATAAATATAAAAAGCATCTGTCTGCACAGGAAATTCTACTCTGTTATTTTGCAAATGATCCCTACTTATATTTACAAGAGAAATCAGATCTGATGAAGCATATAGGAAGTAACGCACCATTTTGTTCAGAATTTTTAAGTGTATATTCCTAACTCGGAATGGCTGGCTGGACTGTGAACTAACCAGCGTTGAACAGAGCTTTCAGCAGCGCTGCCCAACATGCTCTTAAGCATCTATGCTTCTGAGTGAAAGGAGTTAGTGTGCTACTAACTTAAACATTTCTATCAGATGTCATTTTTATTTAAATGCTCCCACCACTCTTTCCAATTCAGGAAGAACATTCACAAAATGTTTGGCACAATTTTCGTTCTAATTTTTTACTTCTCCTTGACTCTCTGAGCCTTGAGAGAACTCTCTTCATAGTCACTCCACCAGTTGCAGATACCCTTGAGTTCATCTTCAGTAGCCTTCTTGAGAATCCCTTTCTGTGACTTCCTTTCCACTTGCCTCCACATTGTCACCTCTGATTTTGTCATTTCTTATGCTCTGACCCACCATTCCCTCATAAGATTGACAGCTGAAACCCATAACTAGAACCCTGAATATTCGTCACAGTCTACAGAGAACTTCACGTTGCCCTTATAATACTCCATTTCTTACCAGCAGTCCTTTCTTGGGTGTGTATGGCTCTACACCCACTGACTCATTTCATCATTTCAGGGCTCCAGCATTTAGGCTTGATTTCAGATTGTTTTCTTGCCTCACAGAGAGTACTCAAAAGACTTCCACCAAAATATACCTGCCTCTTTTTTTAATCTAAAAGCCTATCCATGTCAGTTTTACCAACTAACTCTCTTTAACCATGAAACCATAAATATTTTCTTCCATTTTTTTCTTTTCCCTATCTTTATCTTGCCTCTTTTGACTCACTGTTCATTCATTTACCAACTTAAGGTTCCTCTTGCTCCAGGTACCATTTATTTCCCTTTTTTCCAATATCATTTATTGTTAATTATTACTCATCCATCACCAAGTTTTGCCCACTTTTACTACTTTCTCTTGTTTATATAAGTTGCTGTCTCTTCTACTAAGCTTTCACTTTCAGTTCCATAAATCAGCAGTCCCCAACCTTTTTGGCAACAGGGACCAGTTATGTGGAAGACAGTTTTTCCACAGACCGGCATGGGGGGCGTGAGGGGGCGGTGTTTGGTTTTGGTTTCACTCACCTTCTGCTATCGGAGAAGGTACTGGCGACCCACTCCAGTACTCTCGCCTGGAAAATCCCATGGACGGAGGAGCATGGTAGGCTGCAGTCCATGGGGTCGCGAAGAGTCAGACACGACTAAGCGACTTCACTTTCACTTTTCACGTTCATGCATTGGAGAAGGAAATGGCAACCCACTCCAGTGTTCTTGCCTGGAGATTCCCAGGGACGGGGGAGCCTGGTGTGCTGCCGTCTATGGGGTCGCACAGAGTCGGACACGACGGACACGACTTAGCAGCAGCAGCAGCACCTCCTGCTATGCAGCCCAGTTCCTAACTGACCATAAACCAGTGCTGGTCCATGGCCCGACGGTTAGGGCCCCTGCCCTAAATAATGCTGAAAAAATATATTAATCTCTCAGTGTAGTCCTGACGCTCTAGTCTGAAGATGAAAAAATAGCACCACTTCCTCCACAAGAGTCAGAAGGAGGGCACTCATGGTACATCAATAATTTTCATTAAAGAAAATTTCTAATTTTCTAACTCCCTCTACCACTTCACTATTTGTCTCTTTCATATCCTATTCTACGCCCACCTGAAAAGAGTGTACTGTAATTCAATTCAGTTCTGATGTTAACTGCTTGTATTAGCATCAGACTCCACAGGTTCAAGGGCCCGGTTCCCAAGAAAACTGCCTTTATCTCAGATGCCAGCCCCAAGTGGCTGAGGGATCCCCCTGGTCTCCTGGTTACAAATTCAGGCATTGCCCCATCCCTTCAGGTTGCACAAGTTGCTAGAATGGCCCACAGACCTCAGGAGAGCACTGCCATTATGATTAGTCTTATTATGCAGGATACACAGAGGGTGGGGCCTGGGAAAGAACCCAGCGCTGCTTCGCCGCTCATGGTGACGTCACGGCACGTCAGTGTGTTCACCAGCCGAGAGGCACCACTGACCTTCAGTGTCCAGGGTTTTCATTGGGATTCCATTACATTGGCATGTTTGATTAAATCACTGGCCACATGCGAACTTAATTACCAGCCCTCTCCTTCCACCTCTCCTTCAGAGAAGCTGAGTTTGATATCACGTAGGTTAAAGCTCCAACCCTTTAATCACATGATTGCTCTTTCTGCCTTCAGTTCAGTTCAGTTCAGTCGCTCATTCGTGTCCAACTCTTTGCGACCCCATGAATCGCAGTACGCCAGGCCTTCCTGTCCATCACCAACTCCCGGAGTCTACTCAAACCCATGCCCATCGAGTCGGTGATGCCATCCAGCCATCTCATCATCTGAAGTCCCCTTCTTCTCCTGCCCCCAATCCTTCCCAGCATCAGGGTCTTTTCCAGTGAGTCAACTCTTCGCATGAGGTGGTCAAAGTATTGGAGTTTCAGCTTCAACATCAGTCCTTCCAATGAACACCCAGGACTGACCTCCTTTAGGATGGACTGGTTGGATCTCCTTGCAGTCCAAGGGACTCTCAAGAGTCTTCTCCAACACCACAGTTCAAAAGCATCAATTCTTGGGCACTCAGCTTTCTTCACCGTCCAACTCTCACATCCATACATGACTACTAGAAAAACCATAGCCTTGACTAGATGGACCTTTGTTGCCAAAGTCTGCCTTAGCCTATCCCTATTCTGAGTCATTAGCATAAGCTATGTAGGGTCCACTGTGAGTCACCTCAAAAGCATAAACTGTTAGGACTCACCATGAATAACAAAGAACTTCTATCACTAGGGCAATTCTAAGGGTTTAGAGTTTTCCTCCCAGGAACCAGGGGCAAAGAACAGTCAAATTCCTTAGTAACAACAGTCCTCAAGACGGTGAATGGTGAAAGATTTGTTACCACTTCCCTTACGAGTCAAGCAGTCCAGGCCCTCACCCTGAAATTTAGGATTCAACGGCTTTTATCTTGGGCCCTCAGATGAAACTGAAGCTAAAATAACTGCATTTTCACATCCTCTTAATTGTTCATTGGCTAAGCTGCCTGATGATACAGAAGTCAACAGATCCTGACTTCTATGTTTGTCAGGCTGGGATGAAGGAACCTGGACTGAATGTGGAGACCCAGAAGCCTTGGCCCCAGTCTACGCAGACAGACTATGGAGGCTTTCACGCAGATGGGAGGTCCCACAGTTACCCAGGGGAGTCAGAGGGTGGCTAAGGCACCTCCTCACTCATAGAACCTCTGTCCTGGTTAGAGTTTTGCAGAGTTTTGCACCTCTCTCTCCCTCTTCTTTCCTAACAAAGCCCTCTCATAAAACTAGTTCTAAAGAGAATGCATGTGACACAAAAAAGTTTAATGAATTGTTTTGTTATGCTTGTTATTGAAAAAGAAAATGAAGCCTTTAGAAAAAAGTATTCATCTTCTCTATGATGGCTAATTTTACAAATTCCATGGTAGGCCAAGGCATACAGATATTTGGTAAAACATTATTCTAGAAACATTGATGTATCTGGGAAGATATTTTTTAGATAGGATAACATTTAAGTTAGTAGGTTGACTAAAACATATTACCCTTCATAATGTGGGTTGGGCTTCTCTGTCCATGGGATTCTCCAGGCAAGAATACTGGAGTAGGTTGCCATGCCCTCCTTATATATATATATATATATATATATATATATATATACACACACACACACATATATATATAATACACAAGCATACACATATACATACATCCTGTTGGCTATATTTCTCTGGATAATCCTAACTAACACATTCTTATTAATAATATTGTGTAATAATACACAATATCAAGTGTCCATACCTGATCAGTATAAAGGTGCTTTTATTCTACATATGCCAAAGAAATAAACTGTGGTCTGCATTCTCACCTGTGCCCTCTGACCATGGAAGTTAAATGGTTACAGACCATCCCTAGGCCTTTACATTTTCCATGAAGTACCTTGTTCTCTATCAATTTTTTTTCTGCATTCTTACTCAGTTGGCTAATGAAATGAGGCACAAATAAGTCAGACTTGTATACTTTACTTCAAGGACAGTAAATATGATTCACCAAACTTCTGTACAAAATATCCTATTGGTTCCTTATGTTTCTTTTTTTCTTTTTTTTTTTTTTTTTAATCTTCCCCCACCCCACCCCCTTATGTTTCTTAAGAAGTAACAATGCTAAAGAAACACATGATGTAAAATAGCCATTCAATTACATTTCTAAAGAACATTAAAATATAATTGAAACAGATGCATATGCTAAAGTATATTTGTAAATGCCTGTTGAATTTCAAGGAATATTTGAGATGTTTTATCATTTTTATTGAATATTCTAGAAAGCATTTTACTTCATGTATATATGCAGATTAAAATATTTGTAATAGTTTCTATTCACTGTAATTACTTATAAATAAGAAAAGCTTACTTTAATAGAAAATCAACTACCAACATTAGTATAATATGTAAGATTTGAAACGATAAATCCCTGTCAGTTAAAGTCAATAAGTATAAGATTAAATCAAAATGATAAATAATTATATTATATTTATTATAAATTATATATTTTTATACCATATATAATATGTGCATGTGTATGTAGATATATAGATCTATAGATACAAAAACCCTCTAAGATACTGTTGCTTCTTATTAACTGGTTTTTGAATATCATTTAGAATTTAAAAGCAACTGATATGATAAGTTTGGAAGGCAAGGAAAGTTAGCTGAACTAATTTTTATATGAGTGTACTTGTTTATAACAAGTTTATTCTGAAATTAGAGTTAACAAACCTAACAATTTTGAGCATTCAGTCATTCTATACCTGTATAATTGCTTGGCCTCATATTAAAGTGGCTTTTAAGTTCATTTTCTGTGAATTCAAAAAAAGCTGTTAATTCTAGAAACACTTATTTTTGTTTAGTTTCTTTTTAATTTAATAATAAGAATGTTAATATTATTGTTGCTTCTATTTTTTATGTGTCCAACATTTATCTAAAGTTGAGCAGCCTTATCTCCCAGTTTATAGTGATACCAGTTTGTGTATAAATAGGGAAGATTTTCACTGATGCAGATGAGCTTCAAGACATATGGACACTCAAAGAGAAAGCCAAAATCTCAAGAGTGTACACACACACACATACACATACACACACATGCACACAAACATACACACCCCTACCCATTTATCCTCTGTTTACAGAATGACAGACCAACAATAGACAAGTGAGTTCATTTTTCAGATAGAATTAACTTATCAGACAGGTGAGTTCATTTTTCAGTAGAGTTAACTTATTCACATATCATTTTAAAAAACAGAGTTGAAGTCTTGCTAGATACAGTAAACCTTTCCCTGCCTTCTAAATCAGACTGCTCTGGACATAATTTGCTTATCTCCTTGTTCTCTAATAAAATTGACATCCACAAAGCGCAGGTTGCTTTACATTGAATGGTTCCAGTCATTATACTAATGTTCATATATCAGCATTTTGTAGGTTTTTCTTTCTTCATCTTCAGAAATGTAACTTAAGATATTAGCCATTTCTGGCTGCTCTTCTCTGCCAGATACATCAGTGTAGTGCAATGTGAGAGCGTCCAGGCTTCGCATCCAGTAGGGCCTCAATTTAGATCCTGCCTCAGCTGTCTGGTTTGTCTGACGGTAAAATGGGGATCATAATATCCGTTCCTTATGAGTCATGAGATTACAAATATATAATAGCCACCACATATTGAGCATTCAGTGTGTATGTGTTCCCTGCCACCACCCTCAACAACACTCACCCTGGAAACCTGGCACCAGGTTCTGCTTCTGACCTCTTCCTTCTGTCATCCATGAACTAAGCATCTACACAATCAAAAAGCTTTGAATTACGTCTGAGCCAAAAGTCAATGATAATAGTAGAAATATTTATTTATTCTGCTGCTGCTCAGAAGCTTCTGTCATGTCCTAATCTTTGCGACCCCATGGGCCATAGTCCGCCTAGCTCCTCTGTCCATAGGATTCCCCAGGCAAGAATACTGGACTGGGTTGCCATGCCCTCTTCCAGGGATCTTCCCAACCCAGGGATCCAACCCATGTCTCCTGCATCTTCTGCACTGTGGGCAGATTCTTTACCATTGGGCCACCGGGAAAGCCCTTATTTACTCTACGTGTACACTATTAGCAGAATAAAGAATGTAAGTCAAAGAACCAAATCAGTTTTGACCTTTAAGTAGGTAAAATTTGAGACTGTCCTTGAAAGGTGGATAGAATTTAGCCTGAAAGACACATAGGTAGAGAAGCATTCTTTACAGAGGACAGGGATAGTAGCCCTAGAGCATGAGCGTTTGCAGAATAATGAATAGTTCCATTTTCTCCTTAGAGAGTGTATGTGGGGGAAGATAAAACTCAAGAAGGAATATGGGCCTGCTTCATCAAGGATTCTGAGTGCCAGGTAAAGGAATTTAACTTAGTAGAAAATATGGAGTTATTATTATTTTCTAAGCAAAAGAGTTTTGCTTTAGGAAGATTTTTCTGGTGTGAGCATATGGGATATGGGCTTCCCTGGTGGCTCAGACAGTAAAGGATCTGCCTTCATTGCAAGAAACCTGGGTTCTGTCCCTGGGTCGGGAAGATCCCCTGGAGGAGGGCATGGCAGCCCACTCCGGTATTCTTGCCTGGAGAATTCCATGGGCAGAGAAGCCTGGCAGGCTACAGCCCATGAGGTAGCAAAGATTGGGACACGACTGAGCAACAAAGCACAGGACAGCACATATGGGATATAATAGAGCTGGGCTAAATAAAAGTGAGGAGATATTCAGGAAGTTATTAGAGTGGTTCAGGCAAAAACGAGGCCTGACTCTTACACATTGCTAGCAGGAGTGTAAATTAGCACAATCTCTATGAAAGGCAACTTGTCAATATCTATCATTATTACAAATGCACATATTATTTTCAGCAATTCCACTTACAAGAATTTAAGCTCAGATATACTTGCAAAAAAAGTGAACTGATGGACACACAAGGTTATTCATAATAGCATAAAATCACAAGGACTTATTGGATAAATTGGAGCAATCCATACAACAGAATTATAGTACATCTATACAATAAGAAAGAGGCAGTCCCTTTGTGTACACATACTGAACAGTTTCCAAGATTTAAGCTTAAAAAACTCAAGACGTAAAATAAAACCATGTGTTCAGTTTGCTTCCATTTGTGTTTTAAAAATAAAAAAGAAGAGGAGGAATATATATACATACATGATTTTGTATACATATAATATTTCTGGAAGAACACACAAACCAGTGATATTGGTGGCTTCTTTAAAAGAATTGAGTGGCTGAAGGACAGGAGGAAGAAGAGTTTTCACTGTATACCTTCTCATGCCTTTAGGATTTTATATGAAGCAATATTACCTAACCAAAATAAGTTTTAAAAGAAGTGAGGCCTAAAGTCAGAGGGGTAGCTATAAGGTTAGAGAGATAATCAGAAGTTGGTAGTGATGAATAAACTTTTATAAAGGAAGAATGTAGACATCCAAGAACAGAAATACACCTAGTATTAGTTTGTGTGTTTAAGCAAAGAAAGGAAAAAATCATGCATTGCAGCCTGAACCTTTGGGAAATATAATTACCATCCCATCTTTACCAACGAAGCACCTGAATGCCTGGAGGGTCACTGCTTCAACCAAACTAACACAAATGAGTGTCAGAGTAGAGTTCTACATACAGCTTTAAATGGGAGCCATATTTATCAAAGTACAGAAAATTCCCTTCATGGTTGGAAAGGAAACCTGCCCTCCTCCCCTCTGCCCAGTTATCTACCAAATAAGGTAAATTTTCTTATTCAGCATGCACTATTCCCTAGACATTGGTGTTTAATGAAACTGTTTATTAAAACCCTTGAAGTTCTTTCAAAATTCTGATCTGTATGAGGCTTATCTGATTGTGGTGATGATGATAATGCTATCCAATCAAATCACTGACCTCAGTAGAAATTAGAATCTACATTTCAAACTTAATAACCTCATTAAATCTCCTGGTACCTCTTATGTATAGTTCTGAGTAGCTGCTACTGTGTGAAAGGGTTGACAGTTTCAGAAAAGAAACATTTTGAAACTCCACTTCTTCTTAAACTTATTTACCTAATTCCTCAGATAATTCACTTTTAGAAACTATAACTCCTTATTACGTAACAGTATTACTTACAGATTTTTACCTGTAAATAAGTTATTTTAGAGGACTTATAACTTACAGCAATAATAAGAAATAAATCAAATGTGGGGTTCCTACTACAGACAAGATACTTGGTTTAGTTACAATCTTTTATGCCCTAATCACCTTTTAGAAACCTCTATCATAGCATTAACCCACTACAGTTTAAAGAGACCCTCCAAACTGCCAATATCCTTGGCAGTAGGAGCTGTGCTAACTCATAAGGGTTTGGAATCCTTTCTATTTCTTCTCCTTATCCATTTCTTTTAGTTAGCCCTTCTAGTTAGCTTAATTTTAATAAAGTTTCATACAGCACCTTAGCTGACTCATATCTGGTTGGTCTCCTTCAAAGCCCTGAAAAGAACTAATTCACTTATGCTACACTGTGCTAAACTTTCTTAAAATATCTTTTTCTTTTTGTCAGAACTAAGCTATGGCCTGTGTAGGCCCAGTTCAGCCCTGGCATTTTTCCTCCCATTGAAGGTATAGGGAGACTTCCCAGGTGGCTCAGTGGTAAAGGATATGCCTGCCAATGCAGGAGACTTGGGTTTAATCACCGGGTTGGAAAGATCCCCTGCAGTAGCAACTGGCAGCCAACTCCAGTATTCTTGCCTGGAAAATCTCCTGGACAGGGGAGCCTGGCGAGCTACAGTCCACAGAGTTGTGAAGAGCTGGACACATCTGAGCCCAGCAGCGGCAGCAGTTTATTCTTGAGCATTGTTCTTTCTTGTCCTCTGAGTCCTCACCCTCTACTCAAATTTCTGTGCAAAATGGAGATCCAAAATCTGTCAACATTTTACAAATCACTATTAAAGGGACTGCCTTAAATAAGTAAAAAGAAAAAATTTTAATGACTTTGAATATTTAGAAACTTGACAATTAGTTCCTAGCTTTTAAAAACTAGCTTTTCTGTACAAAATAAATACACTTATTTCATATGGTTATTTTTGCCCCCAGGGTGAATTCAGCTTTATGAGCAAATATAATTAATTGAAATCTCCTGATGATGAAGCTGATCTTTGTGATTACCTAGAAATAATTCGTTCACATATGAGCCAAAATCAAATTTTCATGCAGGTACATTTACTTTGAAAGCTTTTTAAAAATTCTGTCAGGTTTTTTCAGTTGAGACACCTTAAAGGATGTTTAATTTCATCTCCTCTCTACGTCTTCATTATGCCAGAGAAAACTAAGAAGCAAAATGTTTTCTGCTAGGAAAAAAAAAATTTCATTGCAAAACTGAGTATAACTTTTATACTACATTGCTGCTTAAATAAAGATTTCTCTTAATTAATCATTTTTAAATGTATGATAAGCTGTAACTATTCATTATCTTGTCACTTTGTAAGTCTAATAGAATGAGAACAGCTGTTTTTCTAGTCTGAATAAGTAAGAGTCTTTCAGAGTAATGCAGAGACAATATCAGATCAGCATGCCCAAGGTACACAACTCAGAATTCACTGAAAACTGGTGATCTGAGAGCTGGAGACACTCGTGTGTGTGTAAACATTTGTTCAGCAGCTGAAGTAATGGCAGTACATTAAACCGGTAGAATTACTTCTTTTGGCACCTAACAGAAATGTTAATTGATCATCAATCATTAGCTTGTAATAAAAGGGCTGAACTTGCAGTTCTGAATGTATAGCCAGAAAAATTAAGTGAGAGGCATAAATGTTATAAAAAAGAAAAATGTTCCAAGCTAAATTGCTTTAAATTACATTGACCTCATCACTGTACCTTTGAAACCTGTCCCTAATTGAGAGCAATTGATTTACCATTCCAGCTTTCCTATAAAACCTATCAGATCCCAAATTCAAAATGTTAAGGGCCCTTTGCCAAATTATTCTGCAGCTGAGCTTTCCTTTGAGATTCTTAAATGATGACCAAGGCACAAGCCAGATAGAAAAACGATACTCAATGAATTTAAGCCTCAAAAATGAGTGACATCTTTTTTCTCCCACTGGACAGGGTGATAAGGTTAATGAAAATTATTTTTAGCATAAAATGGCACAAAAATATGGAAGATACTAACACCAAAGTGAACTGTGCCTGGGACCACCATGAAAAAATTTCAGATGTCTCACCCATATCCAGAATCAAATGATCAAGTTTCCAGAAATTAAGGGGAATTTGTGAGGAAGATTTTTGGAGAGACTTGTGCTTTACAGTGAGCATGGTCCTACCACTTTCTGCCTGTGGGAGAGCAGAGGATAAATGACCTGCTGCTCATCTCAGCTCTGGGGTGAAGGTCACTGAAACGATAAGAGAGCTTGCTATGGCTTCCCTGCAGAAAAGGGACATTTTGGGCTAGAGTCTGCCTCATGAATCATAAAACTAAACCATGAGAGAGATGTTGGCTACAATGGTCTGTTACATGTGGTTCTGGGTTGTTGCTACTGTCTGAAAGCGTTGACAGTTTCAGAAATGTAACATTTTAAAACTCCAGTTCTTAAGCTGATTTACCTAATTCCTCAAATAATTCACTTTTAGGAAATATAACTCATTGGATGACAGTGTTACTTATAGATTTTTATATATAAGTAAGTTATTTTAGAGGACTTAAAGAGGAGGAGGACACTTATAAAAAATATGTACCTTCTTTTCCAAAGTCAGGTCAAAGGCCTCTAGCTCTCAGGGCCCAGATGTGGAACTCTTAGTAGGAATGTTATCTGAGAATCCTTTTAAAGGGACTCCACTAAAGACTGAGCCTCATAAAGGAAACTGCATTGATGGGGCCTGGAAGAGGTATCACCAAAGATCTCGAATGACTTAAGCATGCTCCATCTCATGACATTATCAACCATGTAATAATTCCCTGTCTCCTTTTCCTTCCTTCTCCATGTCCCAAACACTAAGGGATAAGAAATGTCAGCTAGCAAGAGGAAGAATAACATCAACCATTGGAGAAGAGTCACTCAGGCTCTCTGGCAGATTCTCTCCTGCACCAGGCTGCAGCTGAGAGAAAGGAGAAGATTTAATATTGCATCAAGCTTGGAGTTTTGATTATTTTCTCTGAACAAGGAGATTTAAACTAGTAAATCAACACTGTGCTAGCAACTTAAAGCTACATGAGAGCTATCTATTCACTAAAGAAACCTGGGAGGGCTCGCCGCCTGCCCCAGCCTCATCCAGGGATAAGGGGAAACCACCCACACTGAGTAAATGTTAAAGGGACGGTGCAAAAAAGCCATAAGGTTACTTTAATGAATGTATCCCATGAATCTGAAATGTTTACTGTGTGAGTTACACAATGATTTTTTAAGACCGCAGAAATTATGTTTGGAGTTGCTCACCTTTGACAAGGCATTTTCAATGGAATGGTGGGAACAAAATCCAGATTACAAAAGACTAAAAAGTGAATGAAAATGAGATGTGAAAGCACTTACTACGCTGCTCCTTTAGAGAACCTGGCTGGGAAGGACAAGTTCTAGAAAATAAAAAAGCTCAAGAGAGAGCCTAAGGTGAGAGAGACTCAAGCATGTTTTCAGGTATTAGGGAAGGAACAATAGAGCAGATTAAAAATAGAGGGAAACAGAGGAATAAATGAGAGAATGAGATCTTAGGAGTTGAAAGTAAAGGGGGTAAAAGGCAGTTGGAGATATATTGGGTCTTGAAAACAAAATGGAACACTTCTGTCTGACACTGATGGCATCAGGAGGAATTTTTAGAAGACGAATATCTACAGAGAGGGTAGGAGTTGAAAGAGTTCCTGCCTTATGACCGTTAATCACAAGATGACAAACTAGGGAGATTAGGGATAGTGGAGACTGAGAAAAAGGCCTTAAGAGAAGAATGCGAGTTTGAAATAGCTGCTGAAGGTTACTGAAGAGTGAAGAGATAAAGAATGTATAAAGAGAATATCAATAGTATAGAGGATTCCATTGAAATTGGGGGCCCTGTGACCCGGATAGCTCCCACTGTATACTTTTTCTCTAACTGTGCTGAACATCCATACATGGGAGTGAAGAAATTGAATGGAAAATTGATGGAAAGTCTCAGACCTGCAGACAATAGAAAGCAAAAAGATGGTTGGGAATCTGAGGTGATAGTGGGAGAGAAGTTCAAATTACTGACCATAGAATTTTGCCTCATGAAGGAAGTAATCAGATGAACATTGGCAGATGCAGAAAAAATGAAGGGATTAAGAGACTAAGATATAGATAAGGTTGATGAGCTGCTGGAAGGAAGCTATAAATGAAAATTGATGTTCCTCCAAACCCATAGTAATATAACAACAAAAAAAATAACAAATGGCTATTAGATATTAAGCAGTTGGGGCTTCCCAGGTGGTGCTAGTGGTAAAGAACCCACCTGCCAATGCAGGAGACATAAGAGATGCGGGTTCGATCCCTGGGTTGGAAAGATCCCCTGGAGTAGGGCATGGCAACCTACTCCAGTGTTCTTGCCTGAAGAATCCCATGAACACAAGAGCCTGATGGGCTACAGTCCATAAGGTTGCAAAGAGTCAGACACAACTGAAGCAACTTAGCATGCAGGCACACGTTAAGCAATTCCTGTGTGCCAATGAGTGCTTTACATGTTTTATTACATTTAAACATCAGAACAACACTGTGAGGTAGTTACTATTTTTCTATCCCCTTTTTTCCATTCAGATAAGTAAATTAAAGTACTGAGAGTTTAACTTGCTAAGATCAAAGAGCCAATATGTGGTACAGCCCACTTTGTTAACCACAATGCAGGCTAAAGTCAAAGACCTAAAGATACCGTTAATTTACAAAGGAAGGAAGTTTCACAGGAAACAGAAGGGAATGGGCAGTAAAAAATAAGTGAAGAATGGGTGGGCAAAGTTCGGGGGAAGAGTACAGAACAAACAGGGATAAAGCTAGAAGAGGCAAGAATAAATCATTGAGGAGGCTAACAATTTGAATGGTGCTAAAGGATTACCAGAATGAATGGCACTGAAAAAAATAACTGACCCTAGATTGCCCAACTTTGTAAGTAAGATTATTAGTGCCAACACAAGGAGCATACTATACATAGTAAACTCAAGGAAGTTCAGAGAATAAAGTTGAAAAGACCTCATGCCAGCCCCCAAGGAACTGACAATCTAGACACAAATAAAACAAGTATTTTTTAAAAGCATAATACAAGTCAGAGTTAAGAAATGTCAGAAAGACTAAACTGTAATACTCTGAGGCTCAAATTTTTGAAAGACTGCATTTGCCTGGAGAGATCTGAAAAATTAGATGTAAGCCTATGGATATGTAGGATTGACAAGTAGAAAAGGAAGGCAGTGTTTCTAAAGAAACTGCATGAACTAAGCATGGAGGTAAGTGAGTCTAGGGAACACTGGGGAGCAGTAAGCAAGGCAAGCTGATTGGTGCCCTGAACACAGATAAGATTGGAAAAGTAACCTGGAAGCATGATGTAATTTAGGATGACATCCTGAATTTTATTTAATTCAGAAGGCAGTGAGAAACTATCAGAGGGTTTGATCTGTGAAATTATAGGATTGGAGGTTTAGGCCAAGGGCCTCATTAGAAGAACCTTCTCCTCAGAAGTTTTAATTTATTTTCCAGAAAGAGACATCCTCATGGAATGATGTACCATCTTGACAGTGGTGAAACTCATATTTTTTTTGGTAATAAGACTTCCACAGTTTGATCACTATCCTATAAAAATGAACTGTTTTCCTTATTTTTTTCCCTAAAGAAGTTAATTACCTTATGCTTGTTCTCTTCCAGAACATCTTTTAAATGCTATGAAATAAAGTAAAAATGAATATGAAAAGCAGCCTATTAAATAGAGAAGTTATAAGGCAATATGCATCTAAGGGGTACATGACAAAACAGAGAGTTTTGCTTTGGTTTAAAAACAAAAAACAGGGTTGAAGGAGATTTAGGAACCAATAGCATGTATCTATGTGAACCAGTTCTTTTTATCACAGTCTTCTGTGGATCTCCACGCATATGTCAACAATGCAGAAGCCCTCCAAAGGCCTGGCCAAGGGCACTCTCCAAGTTATTCTTTGTGCCATGGTTAGCTTTAAGTCTATAACATCAAACCATATTCATAAATGTGTCGTGTTTGTTTTTAAAACATATTAAAAAGAATCACTACAGAAAAGCTGATGCTTTAAATGGTGGGTCTGGCTGGTTTTCTTCAAATCATATTCCAGTGGCACCTGCATCTGAACACCTTGGGATGCTCCTCTAAATGTAGGTACCAGGCCACCCTCCAGACCAGAAAATCAGAATCTCAGAGTGTAAGGCCTGGTGATCTGAACTTTTATAAACTTCCTAGGTGATTTGTATGTATGCTAGGCTTTTGAATTTGTATGTATGCTAGGCAAAACAAAACAGAACTGGTTGCCTAAAGGAGAGAGGTGGGAGGTAAGACTTTTTCATTATAAACCCTTTTGTGCCTCTTGAATTCTAAACTTTTTCACAAACAAGACTCATGAAAAATGAGCATCATATTTATATTTGTACCTCTACAGAACCAATCAGAGCATCTGGCAAATAGGATAAGAAAGTTGGTGGATTTGAACTAAGCAGCATGATCATAAATGGCATGTGTGCGTGCTAAGTCACTTCGTGGGCTATAGCCTACCAAGATCCTCTGTCTGTGGGTTCACCAGGCAAGAATACTTGAGTGGGTTGCCATGCCCTCCTTCAGGGGATACTCCCGACCCAAGGATCAAACCCCATCTCTTTTGTCTCCTGCATTGGCACCCGATTTTTTTACCACTAGTGCCACCTGGGAAGCCCCATAAATGGCATAGTTTATAACAAATATAGGTATGGATAACATACTTTTTTTCTTCACCTAAATTTTGTCTCCCCTCCTCCTGACCTTCTCAAAACAGAGTAATTACTGCATCGTCAACTGCGTTTGCACCAGGATCTATGTTTTGTTCCTTATTCTTCTTGGTAGTAGTTCATTCATCTCTTCTGCCTGGAACTTATCCGAGTCACATGGTTGAGGCTGGAAAGTGTAGATAAAACTTCCCATATCTTTCTCTTAGTCACTCTTTTACAACTGGTAACTGTTTCCTTTCTCATAAATGCCAGGATATATGATGTTTGGCATTCACCTTTTGCCTTTACAGAAAAAAAAATATACGTAAGTATCTTGCTATACAAATATATGTTAATCGGGCTAAAATTGTTTTCAGCTGTTAATTGGATAGACTTTATGCCTTTGGTAACTTCCAATGATTTGAATTTTAAGCAGCTAGTCTTCTGAGTACCAACAAGAATTGCTTGCAGTGTGCTTACTTCCTTTGACGTTTTCCTTCTCATTGGATTCTGTATCTATAGTAAAGATAACTTATTTTGATACATTCAATCCTTGTTTAAAGCAAAACAAACAAAACCCCTCAGTTCTGAAACGCTCTTAAAATTATAAAAGCATCTTCTTTAGGAAAAGATTAATATCTACTTTCCCTGAAATGGCAACCTTCTCAAACTCCTTCTTCATTTCTTTCTATTCTGTGTAGACATTGCTGTCAGGTGAGGGATTGCCAAGAAGTAAAGAGACACTAGAGTTGTCACAGATCGGGACAAAAGAAGGAATACTATTTGGAAAGCAAGCTAATTTTTGACCAAAACTTTCTCCTTATATATCTGTTCCCACCTGTCCTGTTGCTTGTTGTGCATGCATACCTTCCTAACTAAAACATAATAAAGAAAACTTGGAGAGACTACATGTTCATCAAAAAAGATACATGTAACAGTATATGTGGTGAGAATACTATGATTCACCCCCTAGAAAAAAGTTTAAAAAGAAATTGAGATGCTTTATGTCCTGACCAAATATATTTCTTTTAAGGAGCACAAAACAAATCCCAGGCTTGAGTCCAAAGCCTAGAATAGTGTCATGAGATGACAATCATTACAAAACCATCACTTTGACACAGTCCTTTTGCTAATGGTACACTTTGCATTATGTTAAAGTAGACATACAAAAATAGAATTGAAACTTAGGAAACTTTCACTTAGAAAAGGTTCGCTGGTTGGAGGTTAAGTAGCTTTTCTTTTACAGGATTAAGTTCAACACCTTATAAGTATAACCTTAATTCTTGCCCATCAGGTACAGTTTCAGCAAAAGCAATGTCAGCAACCAGCTCATATTCACTTTGGGCCACTTCTGTTTTTACCAGAAAAATGGTATTTTTTTACTTTCTGCATTCATACAAGTAAAAATGTGGCACTGTGCTTTAAATGTCACAGCATAAAATGCTTTCCAGTGTTGAAAAATAAATTCAAAGGGATGTCAAATGCACTTGTATCAGAAGGTCATACAGTATCTCTAAGTTTTTCATTTTCTGTTCAATGCAGATAGTGTTCAAGTGAAATGCAGACAGATTTTTTTGATAAATTTTTCATAAAAATAAAGCAATAAATTCGAATTAGTGGCTAGCTAGGTTAACATATGTATTTTTTACATTGTATGAAAAAA
Organism: Giraffa tippelskirchi; assembly: GCF_054371585.1. Classification (NCBI taxonomy): domain Eukaryota; kingdom Metazoa; phylum Chordata; class Mammalia; order Artiodactyla; family Giraffidae; genus Giraffa; species Giraffa tippelskirchi. Next base: position 102,045,012 of record NC_137275.1, read on the forward strand.
TTAGTAGAAAGGCAACATGAAGTATTTTGCCATTGTTATTGGGCTACAATGAAAAATGTGGCATATAAAACAAATAACGAAAGACTGCCTATAGTAGATATTAGAAAAGAACTTCCAAACTTAAGAATGATTTTAAGTCTCTCAATAGCCTACTGTTTTGATGAATTTTGAAGGAAGAAAGGAGGGGGTGAGAAAAGTCAAACAATTGAAACTATTAAAAAAAAATCATAATAACCAGAAGGTTAAGTTTTAAAAGTCTCATTTTTCACAAATACCCTAAATGGTAAAAGTCTTACCAATCAACTCCACGAGTGCATCGGTGTGCTGGTAGCTATGTAAAATCACCCTGGAAGTATCTTTGTCTGTAAAAGTTCTAAGATATTAAATACAATCAGGCAGCATGAATAGAAACACAAATATCCTTGATCATACTTGAAATTTTTCATGTTAAAGTCTGTGTGATTTGTTCAATAGAATATAGGGTATCACTGTTTCCTTATTCATAGTTACAAGTAACTGTATTTTTCTGATTCTCTATATCAAAATTTTCATCGCTACCACTTTACCTCAATAAATTTTCTTAAATATTTCTGTCTCTTAATGAATGAAGCTATTATGTTCATTATTATGATGATTAAAATAACCATTATTACTATTCATTCATATGACGATATATATTTTAGGAGCACACTATTATCACATGAATTATTTTTATGATCTTTTTATAGCAGCATAAATGCCACAGTGGTTTTCATTGCCATTGAAAATCTCATGCAGAATTATTTCCATTTGTCAACACTAACCAAAAAAACTATTTGCATTCACTTAAAGCAATAGCTATAAAAATGCCCTCTCTACATTCCTTACCAATTTAATTAAACCTACAGAATTCAAATTTATTTCATTATAAAAAGTTCCCCATGTTTGCTAAAATTTTTTTTTCAATTTATAGATTTGATCTAGGACACCTGCTTGCATAGGAAGAATTTATTTTACCTATTGAAGCATTGAAAACTTTTCTTCAAGTTTAAAAACTTGAAAACTTTTAAAAACTTTGAAAACTTTTTCTTCAAGTATCTGATATTGGAAATAATAGACTCAATAAATATGGAAAAGACTTTCAGAGTATTATGGATGGAAAATAGTTGATAGTTATCTTAGTAAAACTTCAGTTGCTGGTCTTTTGTCATTATGGCCTCTAATAAATACATATCAGAGGATTTTCAGCTAATGCTAATAATGACAACTCATTCATTATTTGTGTCCATTAACTTTATGTATTATGTTACAAACCAGATTAAGTTGACTGAAATTACAAAATCCCACCCTCCTACTACCGCAAATTATGAATAGTTCACATATCGTGAAGCCGTTATGTGTGAACATCTAGGACGTGTTATTCAGCATTGGTCAAGTCGCACCAACAAGGGCTATGGCAGCTGGACTCATTTTTTGTTATGAAATACATTAAAACCTCAGAAAAAAATGTTCACCAAGTCTTACTAATAACACATCCTCCGTAGTGCATTAATATAGTGAGAATATCTGAGATATGTCCAAAATTCCAAAACATTTCATGAACTGAAACCCTATGCAAAGAGTTCTTTAGAAAAACTAGCATTGCTATGGTTGCACTGCCCCCTAGGGTGAAAATAACTTGTGTTTACACTGAAGTTCATTTGCCTTTTTCAGATCAGCATTTTCATGACCCATTTGTCTAACTACGGGAATGACCGGCTGGGATTATACACATTTGTCAACCTGGCCAACTTCGTGCAGAGCTGGACCAATTTGAGACTTCAGACTCTGCCTCCAGTGCAGCTGGCTCACAAATATTTTGAGCTCTTTCCTGATCAAAAAGACCCTCTCTGGCAGGTAAGATTGGGTCAATAATTGGTATAATTAATTAATCCCACAAACATATGTTCTATGAGTTAATACAAATCTGAAAAGTGAAGGCATCGGGGGGAAAAAATAATGTATATTTTGGAAATGTTAGTAGCTTTGACGGAGAAGGCAATGGCAACCCACTCCAGTACTCTTGCCTGGAAAATCCCATGGACGGAGGAGCCTGGTAGGCTGCAGTCCAAGGGGTCTCGAAGAGTCGGACACGACTGAGCGGCTTCACTTTCACTTTTCACTTTCATGCATTGGAGAAGGAAATGGCAACCCACTCCAGTATTCTTGCCTGGAGAATCTCACGGACGGTGGAGCCTGGTGGGCTGCCGTTTATGGGGTCACACAGAGTCAGACACGACTGAAGCAACTTAGCAGCAGCAGCAGCAGTAGCTTTGAGAAACTTCATAGTGAGCCAGATTCTCTGTTCCCAGGCCCTTTAGAAACTATGAATGCTGAAAGCTCAGTGAGAGGGTCAGTGATGTCATATTTTCAATCAGGAGTGAGGGATCAATTTGCAGATTGCAGTAGGTTGACAGAACAGAAGATGGTTTTAGGCATGTGTTAGACAGGGAGTCAGCCTTGAACACATCCGTATACCTCTCGTGACTAAACAACATTAAAGGGGTAGGTGAAGAGAGTGCAGAACTGCTATCTGCTTCTGAACCACAGGGTCACCGACAGCTGCAGAATATAGGCAAAAGCATTAGTCAGGTATTACTTTGGACATGGGGAAAATGTTTAGTGACAAAATCACTGAGCTTCTTAAGAGAAAATGTCACGTAAATGTGGCACATTCAAACGGTTCCAGGCATAACCCAGATTTCAAAGCTTACACTCTATGTGTCCTAGAAATACAGAAACACACTTTGAGCTTAAATTGCCCACCCTAGGACCTGGGGAAAGTAATAATCTTAGAAAGTAGCTACATAGTGCCTATTATATGTCTGACTGAGTTCTTTACATATGTTCATCCATTCAGTCTTCACAGCCACCCTATGAGGTATAGTTATTATCCCCATTTTACAGATAAAGAAACTGGGGCAACACAGAGAGGCTGAGACACTTCAGCAGTCATACAACTACTGTGTGACAGAATGGTAATGAATTCTGGGCCACATGGCTCCAGACACTGCATTGTGATTCACTGTTCTAAATGAGAATTACTGACAGAGCTGATGGCATAATAATAACGATCTTCAGAAGGTGTTGTTGTTTAGAAGTAGAACTCAGTAAATTCCACAGATTAAAGTTGCACTAAGCTCTGCACTTATATTCTATTCATTTATCTGTGAACTTGAGCTAATTGCCTCGTAGGCACAAACAGATAACCCCAAGAAGATATATAACTACATGTTTTAGTAGGTTAAAGTTGGTGGTTGTAGAATTATCACTGCATACTATTTGGCAGTTAAGATTTTTAGAACATCTGTCTTTTTATCTTAACCACTACAGAACATCACCAAGTGTCAGCCACTGGAAAGATATGAAACTTTCCTGCTAATTTAACACCTTATTTTAAAATTGAAATCATTATTATTTCAGGTGAAACCACTTTTTCTCCAGAACAAGTACCAAAAAAAATATACCCTCACCTTAGTCTTAAAATCTGTTGTTTATGCTAAATAAGCAGGTGTGTTTAACTACGCATGTAGTATTAATTGAATAGAAATAGAGCACTGTCCCATTTGCCTATTCCTGAAAAGTATTAAAAGTGCCGTAACTGTTTATGTATGTAATATTCAGCTAGCAGTTAAAATTAAAGATGTTCTAGATGCAGTTTGCACAGTGAGTTTGGTTTAAGTACTATTGTCCAAAAGCAGATTCCCTAAGGTAGTAATTCACCCTCATTTTACCCTTTTGCTGAAATTTAGTGCTTTTCAGCATCATAGTTTCTAAAGTTATAGTTTTAGACATACATTCACTGACCTCTAAATGCAGCTGAAAGGAATCTGCTGTCTCTTTAAACAGTGTTGTTATGACCAGATCCATCTCCTTTTGAAGCACAGCAGGAAAGCTTGAAGTTACTTAGAATAAAAATCTGACACCTTATATATTTCAGTTACTTATTGAGTGCTGAGAGTGTATCCTCTTCTAGGTTAGCAGTGCAAGCAAGCTCAGCCTCTGCCCAACAAGCTCACTATTTTAAAACTTAAACCACACACACACAATTAAGACATAGAGCTGCCAATAGCAGAAAAAAATAATTAAACCCTTAGTGCTATGAAGCTGTTTACCCATAATGGAAATGTCTCCCCTCCCTCACCTCCTCAGTCAACACTCACCTTCAGGATGGAAAAGGACTTATTTGAAATCCTCCATGGATGCCACTTTACGACTTTCATTTAAAAGAGGGAGCCACCATAGCCTTGTTTCTGGGGATATCTTTTCAATGACAGAAGCTGAAAAACTCTAGCACACAACGGGCAGCCACAAAAAATACACATCTCTGTTTTTTTCTCCTGTTTAGAATCCTTGTGATGACAAACGCCACAGAGACATTTGGTCTAAAGAAAAAACCTGTGATCGCTTACCAAAATTCTTGGTAATAGGACCCCAGAAAACTGGTGAGAACTTTTTATGTTATAATCAACACGTATAAAAATTCTGATGACTAGACAGTGAATTCTTGCCACAATGACTTCTCAAACTCCCTGTAAATATTGATGAATGAATAACATTTTATTCTCTTGTTTTTTAAAGTAAAAAAGGATGAAAATAGATATTACAGAGTTGGAATATCCAGCTAATATCAATTTGGTGGCGATTGTTACTTTTTTCCCAAAGATTCTATTTGAAAATTGCTGTTATTAACATTTCTAAAATCAAAACTGATCATGTGTTTGAAGAGTGACTTATAAGATTTCATCAAATTTCAAGATGGACACATATAAGTACCTATAAATCTTCCAGAAATTTAGCCTTTTCCTGACACCTTCCTGACACAGTTTATTTCTGAACTATTTCTTGCAGAAATGACTATTTTCCAAAAGTTTATAAAGGATGTTTGACAAGCAGAATTCCTAAGCATAAACAAAACTTTGTGTTAAGAAAGATATTTATTCATACCCAGAAGAAATCTCTGGCACCTTTTTTTAAGTTGGTGTACAATTTTTCCCATAAACTTCTTGTTGCTGTAAGAAACAGTATTAAAATGAAGCCCAATGGAAGCTTTAAAAATGCCAGACATTCAAGCTGTATCCTGCATGATAAATTATTTGGGGCTCTTCGTTTCTAGCTTCACAGAAAACAGCCATTTCGTATCCCTTCTAAGGGGAATACATTTCCTTTCCTTATTTCTCCAGAAATAACTTGGGAGAATTCTATGTAATATACACAGTTAAGTTAACCTATTCATTTTCTCTTAGTCCCATTTACAAATATCAATCTGAAAACAACAATAAATATGACACATACTTCCCTTATCCTTATTTATCTCACTTGTCCTAATTTACAGTCAAGAAGCAACTAGAAAGACATTTAAACTAAAGTTTCTTTAGCAAACTCCCACTGTCATCACATAGCTTTGTCATTAATGGTCGCATCTTCTCTCGGAAGCTTGGCAAATCAAGTTTGCTCCAGAAAGCCCTGCGAGATATACTTCCCCTTGTGTTATGCTAGATATGCAGACATTTTAATATCATGGCTAAATGGCAGAATTATTACTTGTCATCTTCAGCTCAATTGGGTTTCCAAATGTTTATGGTACAATTTGTATATGACATTTACCTTTGGAAGGGAATTTTTAAATCCTTTTTATAGAAATTGAAATTTTCCCAGTTTTATAGAGATATAATTTACATACAATAAAATTCACCAACTTTAAATGCTAGTTTTATAAATCTCAGAAATTGTACACAGTGGTGTAACCACTACAACATTTAAGATTTAGAACACTTCTGTCTCCCTAAAAAGTTTCTCCACATCTTTTTTCTAGTCAGTTTTCCTTCCCCAATCCTCAGTCACAGAAAACCACCTTCTGGCACTGTAGTTTTCGCTTTTATAGAATTTCACATAAGTGGAAATATAAAACATCTTTTGTGCTGGACTTCTTTCACTAAGCATATTGCTTTTGAGATTCATCCATATCGTATCTATTGATATTTTATGAGATTATTTTTTAAGTGGACAGACATAGCTTCTTGTATCAGTTCCATAAAAATTAACTACCTTTATTTTTAATCTTTAGTTTTGCCAAAAGTATTTTTCTGAATAATTTTGCATAAAGGTATAGTCATCTGGATATTAAAATATTTTTAGTGTTGAAACTAACAAAAACAGAAAACCTGAAGCTTTTTTTTAAATTTTTGAATTCTTGTTTTTGTGTCTATGATTATGTTGTTGAAATACACACACACACGACAGTTTATTCAGACCCAAGAATATGAGTAGGTAAAGACAGAATTCAGAAACCACAACTTAATTTTTTGACCACTGATAAATTACAGTGTGCCTTTTACTGATGAGGCAGATAATTAGATTGTATTCATTTTTTTTGCTTGTCTTATTAATGCTCATCATGCTATTAAAAGCAAGTAATATGATATAATTCTTAAAAATAAAATTCAGAAAAGAATTTTATCAGCTGATCTCAGAAAGGATTAACCTGTTTTCTTCTTTCATATTGTAATAGCTATTCATCTTTACAAACACTATATTCTTTTCAATTTTTTAAAATGCATTACTGAATTTTAGCTCAAAAAATGTTATTTTTTAAAAATACCTTACAATATTCAGATATCGAGCTTTTTAACTATTTTTAAATAGATTACCTCACTTGACCCTCATAAAGCTGTAATAGCTAAGTATTTTCTTCCCCACTACACAGAAAAGACCACTAAGACTTAGGTCATATATTTTTTATTCAAGGTCAAACAGCTGGTAAGTGCTTGAAATAAAACTCTTGATCCTAGAAGTTATCAGACTCTGAAGTATTATGCTCTAGAAAGCTTTACTATGGATTTCAAGTAATGGAACATTTTTTTTTCCCCAACAAGTTTTAGGTTTTGTCCCATATTTCTTGTAAATCAATGATTCTTGAAGTGTGCTGAATCAGAAACTCTGGGATCAGGCCCAGCTCTGTTTTAACAGCTCTCTAGGTGAAACTGGGGCTTCCCTAATAGCTCAGTTGGTAAAGAATCCGCCTGCAATGCAGGAGACCCTGGTTCGATTCCTGGGTTGGGAAGATCCGCTGGAGAAGGGAAACACTACCCACTCCAGTATTCTGGCCTGGAGAATTCCAGGTCGCAAAGTTGGACACGACTGAGTGACTTTGACTTTCACTTCAGGTGAACCTGATACATGCTAAAGTTTGAGAACCACTGTTTTAAGTCGAGTTTATGAAGACCATTTTTACCTTGTAAGCATTGATTATGAAGACCATTTTTACCTTGTAAGCATTGATTACTGTGTTCCATTCCCTATAGTTATCTATGATTGTAGATAAAATGTTCATTGTTTGGTTCAGATAAAATCTAGAAACACTGCCTCTTCCAACTCATTGTTTTAGATAATATTGCTGTTGACAAGAGTTATTCTAACAAATCTACATGGGTACCTGTGACATGCCACCCTCTTTCCAAAAATGCAGATTGTGTTATGTCACCAAGAAAAGGCACCAATTTTTTTTTTCAAATTTAGAAATTTAAACAATTTTGACACTACTTTGTATAGGTATGTAAGTACATTCAAACTTAAACAAACTGGTTAAAAGTTTACATTCTGTCTCAAATTAATAAGCTTTCATAGGCCTTGGGTGGAGAAGGCAATGGCACCCCACTCCAGTACTCTTGCCTGGAGAATCCCATGGATGGAGGAGCCTGGTAGGCTGCAGTCCATGGGGTCGCTAAGAGTCGAACACGACTGAGCGACTTCACTTTCACTTTTCACTTTCATGCATTGGAGAAGGAAATGGCAACCCACTCCAGTGTGCTTGCCTGGAGAATCCCAGGGATGGCGGAGCCTGGTGGGCTGCCATCTATGGGGTCGCACAGAGTCGGGCATGACTGAGGTGACTTAGCATAGGCTTTCGGAGGAACTTTATAGGGGAACCCAAGTATTAATAATATAATATCTTATGTTAAATAATGATGTCTTTCATTTACATGGTACTTTATTAATATCAAAATATCTTCAGGTACAATATGTCTTTTTGGCCTCAGAGAAAGCCTAACAAATGATTAAGGCAGGTGATTTTCCACTAATAAATCAAGACAAAGCAAAAAGCCAAAGTCAATGACTGAACTGAGGTCAAAAGCCTGTTCTTGCAGTTCTTACAACAGGCCTTTTCTCACATAACACTGTCCTCGTTTTTTAGAATTCGTTTCTTAAGATGCTGGTTATCTATTCAATTTAATTCAAGGATTACTTATATGTATCTGTTTGGATCATTGTAATACAGTTAATTAACAACTCAAATGCTAATAGTAGGAAACTGTTTTCATTCAATTAATCTCTGAACCTCTATTGTCTTTTCAGGAACCACTGCTTTGTATTTGTTCCTGGTTATGCATCCTTCCATCCTTAGTAACTCCCCCAGCCCAAAAACCTTTGAGGAGGTACAGTTCTTTAATAGAAATAACTACCACAGGGGGATTGATTGGTAAGATGGGTTATTAGTATAAATCTAAAAGTATATGTACTGTGCACAGTATTAAATTAGTGCTTATAATCAACATTTAAGTCTGTTAGCCACAAATAGTAGTTATCTCTGTGCCTTGATTAAATAACATGAAGGAGCACAGAAATTATTCATAACAAACTTTTCTCAGTTTATGAAGGGATTTGTCACCTCAAGAGACTCATGTGTAATTTTAATTTGCATTAATTATCTTTGATGGTAATTACAAATAAAAAGAGAAATACCTAATACACAAGAATTTAATTTCTTAAGAAAACACTTTCATAATTTTCTGTTCTTATGTACTTTGCATTAAAGTGATGCTACAGTTCACATATAAGATACTATTTTACTTTGGTATAAAAGGTAAATAAATAAAGTTAGACATCTATATGCATTTCATGAGTAATGAAAGCTATTTTAAAAAAGCTATCAACAATATACAAAATTTAATTTTGGGCCTTTGAAATTAGAACCATATCAGCTATTTGAGGAAAAGAGTTAATTAAAATTAAAACTTAAAATGTCTACTATACACAAAATATGTAATGTAGGAGGAATAGGTGTTACAAACGTGTTAATCCCAAAATGTTATCTAGAAGTCTTTCTTTTAATGTTCAAATTCTGTGCAGAAAGTGGTGTAAAAGTAAATTCTTATAACAACTGTAGAGCATGAACATAAACATTTTGCATGTAGTTTAGCATACAGGTGTTATATATTAACTTCTGTTGTCAGATTGCATGATCTCTATTTTATATGTATCAAAGCCCTCAAGGTTTGCTTGTGAGCAGTCCAAACAGAAAGCTAAAGAAATGGATTGAGTATAAACTGAGCTCCTACTAGGATTTATATATATTCTAATTATTATATATTTTCTTGCCAATTCTTCAGCACACTGGTTGATATTGATTGATTATGTAGTATTAAATAATAGCTGTGAGAGTCAAGGATCCATCAACTACTTCAGTTGCTGTTTTCCCACTGACTTAAATAAATATACTTGTATACAGTAGAATAAAACATTTAGTACTTGTTTACATCAAGATTAAAGGGGTTGATTAAAAACTGCTTTGGAAGTAGAGAGGAACGCAATAATACTTAGATTCCCTGGGACTTGAGGATATCTGTGAGAATATTCAATTTTTTTAAAAAAAAAGCTGTTCCTTAGACAGTAATGTGTATAGGGACTATAACAGAAATGAACAGCCCCTTAAATGGTCTCCAAAGAGATGGCATAAATAAGTAGAAAACGAAAGAGCAATTAAAGATTTTAATGATAACTTGCTAAAAATACCCCAATTGTAAACACTTTTGATTGACAAATTATGCATTTATAAAAGGCAATTAATACAAATAACAATAACTGTAAATATCAATCTATTAGCAATAACTAGAGCTTTGCTCTCAAGGACAGCAAACGTATTCAGCCTTGCCTCTCCCTGAAGTGTCAGCACCTCAGCAGTACCTTTAGGACAACAGAGTCACAAGGTTGAAGTCTGTGTGTCTCAGCGTGCCAAGGTCACTTACAGAATTAGCCCAAGCACAGTTAATTAATCTGGATATATGGATCTGTTCTTTCTGGAGAATTGGGCAAAACCAGGGCTTCCCTAACAGGCAACCTAAACACCGGTTTAGGGCACAAGCAAAGCAGGGCAAATGAAAATGAAAAAACTCCATCTTTGATAAAAATAGCCAAAATTTGCAATCAGAATTTCTAAGAAAAATGTTTGGTGTAGGCATACAGTTAAGTTTTATATTCTACGGTTTAATATTATTTTTTATAATTACTTGGGGAGGCAGTGGATGGTTGGAGCAGCACATGGAGGGCTGTACAACCCTGCTAACATTTAGAAACCCTAAACATCTTAATCTGGCTCTGAGTAAAATCACTTAGAAATACAGGGTCAACCCAGAAACAAATAAATGTGGAGTATTGCAAAATTTACATCTTTCAGTTTTTAAAAAAAAGTGCTGAGCTGTTATGGGAGTAGCAAAGCTTAAATGAGGCAGGCATTTCACGTTTAACCCCCAAATTATTAAACCACTCTACTTTGCTCACCAATTCTTTGAATAACCTGAATTCACATTCTCCAAATGTGGACCTGTTTCCACCCTGGAAATATGAAGCTGAATTCTTTACCACCTTGTATATTCATCAAACACTTTTCAAGTGCCTATAAGTACCACCCAGTATATTAAAAAAATGTGGGCACATAAGCAAACAAGAACTGGCCCCTGCTTTTTCCATGAGCCTCTGGAGTCAGACAAAATCAATACATTATAGGTCCAAGATCCAGAACTGCTTGAGGACAATTTCAGGGCCTAAAGTGCTGTAGTTGTAGAGGACTACCAGGAAGGTGATACAGTTTTCAGAAGTTAAAAGTTATCTGAATTCAGTACCTCCTGCCCTTCTTTTGTGATTTTTGGATCCTTTCTCAGAATAAGCAAGCTCGGACCAAATAAGATACCACTAAGACACTTGAGGAGAAGGCAATGGCACCCCACTCCAGTACTCTTGCCTGGAAAATCCCATGGATGGAGGAGCCTGGTAGGCTGCAGTCCACGGGGTCGCTAAGAGTCGGACACGACTGAGCGACTTCACTTTCACTTTTCACTTTCATGCATTGGAGAAGGAAATGGCAACCCACTCCAGTGTGCTTGCCTGGAGAATCCCAGGGATGGCGGAGCCTGCTGGGCTGCCATCTATGGGGTCGCACAGAGTCGGACACGACTGAGGTGACTTAGCAGCAGCAAGACACTTGATATGACCTTAGCACCCCTGGAACAAGTGTGGGCATCTAAATTAAAAAGTGTCCTAAAATTTGGTACCTTCTATTAATAGAGTGTATACCAGAACAGAGAGCAGATCAAACTTTCCAGAAATGTTGACATGTCTTTACCCCTAAAAGAAAGGAATGCCAGCATGACATATGACCAACAAAGCAATTTCCAGAAAACATAAGATGATTTCTGTGCTGCCCTGAGTTTCAAGACATCACTTTGTTGCGCCAGCCAAATTATGTAATATGGTAACAACTGGAATCCTACTAGGAGCTTTACTGTGTGAATGGAAGAAAACAACACACTGCAAAAAGAACTCACCACATAAATGTTAATGGCTCTCTTTTTCAGTAATTATTGAACTACCTTGTCTTGGTAACTCAAAATCATTGTGGCTTATGAATTAGAGACAGTGTGGGTCTGGAAGGTGATGCCTTTATTATAAAATGTAAGAAACCCTAAAAGTTAAATTTGCACATTCTTTCTAAAAAGGCCCTTTGCCTTTAAAAGATGTTCTTTGAGGCTTCAGAAATACCCATCATCATATGCTTGAATTCACTTGTATTTGACATTTTGTACAAATGGCACATTATACAAATTCCATTACGTCCTACATTTCTGTGCTTCAGGCTACAGCTAGGTATTCCTGTCTTCACTCTGCTGGTGACAAATCTCACCTCACTTAAGGATACAGAACCTGACCTTAGAAAATTTGATAGTATTTCATATCTGGAAATATGTACTATTTAAACTTCTATAATTATTCTAAACAATATAAACGGCTCTTTATGTGAAAACGTAAGCAAATAGGCAGTGTTTTCACACCACATCTGTTCTGCCCTTTGACACTTTATAGTTGAATGTAAGGGCAACACACTGGTGGGAATGAAATTTTTTTTACTTGTGATGAAGTAAAAAATGTTTTGTCTAAGTCTGTTTAAAATGCCTTTGAACTGAACACACTATTTGTTTTGATCCAGTTTTCTTTTTGGTTGAGCACTCATATTTGTCTGGCTCCAGAGGCTCATGGAGTAAAATATTTCTGCTTTTAGATACATTTTATACAGTTAGGTTGATTATTGCCACTTGATCCCTTTGTATCTACATTTTTGTTATTTCCCATACCTTTTTATTGATCTTAAGTACAATACAAAGAAAATGTATTTAGAAAAGCATTTTGAAAATACACTATTAGTATTCTGTATGTTTTTCCCTTGCTAACAGGCTTGTGGGACAAACGCCTTAAAGAAAAAGGCTCTTTTTTTTTTAGGAAACAAATGAATTTTGTTTGTGGGACACCTTTAACATCTTTCACTCACCAGGGTATGAGTATAAACAACAGTTTCATTTTGAGAAATATTCCCTTTCTAGGTATATGGATTTCTTCCCAGTCCCATCTAATGTTACCACTGATTTTCTGTTTGAGAAGAGTGCCAACTACTTCCACTCAGAGGAAGCTCCTAAAAGAGCGGCTTCTTTGGTCCCCAAAGCCAAGATCATCACCATTCTCATTGACCCATCAGACCGAGCATATTCCTGGTACCAGGTAAGGAAAATACTGACAAAACCCAGCAAGTAGAAGAGGAGTATAGAGAAGGGAGGGTGGTTTTCAGTAATAGTCACTGCCTCAGGTTTTAACAAAAAAGATTTGTTAGCTTACATCTTCAAGAAAGTGGATAAATTTCTCTTTGTTTCCATAAAGACATGTTCCCTTAGTTTTTATTAATTTTGCATTCATTTGATTAATTTAATAAAATATATTAATATAATGAAGAAATTAAAGTAAAGCAAACAAAATATTATGTGCTTGTATGTGTGCTTCTATATATCTGTATTTTAAAAGTAAAATGTTATCATTTAAAATCATTCTTTTCATCTAATATGTACATAATGCTGCTATTATTATCTCAGTTTTACAGATAAGAAATATACCTGATTCCGCTGAAGCAAAAGTCAGAGGTTTTGTTCTGTAAAGGTCCAGAGAGTAAATATTTCAGGCTTTGTAGGCCATATAATTGCAACTCTTGCCATTGTATTGCAGAAGCAGCCATAGACAATATGTAAATTAATGAGCCTAACTGTGTTCCAGTAAAACTTTATTTACAGAAACAAACAACAAGCAAAATTTAGCCCATGGACCATAGATTGATGACCTTGATTCTGAAAGAGCTTAAATAACTACTTGTATTGAAGAAATAACGTAGCAGCAAAACAGAATATAAGAATGAATTCTTCATCCTTGAAAGCCCAGCCAGTGTCCCCTGTTTTAAGCCTCTTTCACATATAAACATTGCCATTATGATGATTAGAACCTAGCACAGAAACGATCAATTTGAAAGAATTTTAACAGATTCTAATAATAAAACTTATGCGCCATACATTTTTACCTGAATAAATATTAAAAATAATAGGAAAAAAACTGCCTCAGTGATATTTTATTAATCACCAAATGGAAAAAGTTTAATAAAAAACAGCAACATTAAATATACTCCAGTTCAGTTCAGTCGCTCAGTCGTGTCCAACTCTTTGCGACCCCATGAATCGCAGCACACCAGGCCTCCCTGTCCATCACCAACTCCCGGAGTTTACCCAAACCCATGTCCATCGAGTCGGTGATGCCATCCAGCAATCTCATCCTCTGTCATCCCCTTCTCCTCCTGCCCCCAATCCTTCCCAGCGTTAGGGTCTTTTCCAATGAGTCAACTCTTCGCTTGAGGTGGCCAAAGTACTGGAGTTTCAGCTTCAACATCAGTCCTTCCAATGAACACCTAGGACTGATCTCCTTTAGGATGGACTGGTTGGATCTCCTTGCAGTCCAAAGGACTCTCAAGAGTCTTCTCCAACTCCACAGTTCAAAAGCATCAATTCTTGGGCGCTCAGCTTTCTTCACCGTCCAGCTCTCACATCCATACATGACCACTGGAAAAACCATAGCCTTGACTAGACGGACCTTGTTGGCAAAGTAATGTCTCTGCTTTTAAATATGCTATCTAGGTTGGTCATAACCTTCCTTCCAAGGAGTAAGCGTCTTTTAATTTCATGGCTGCAATCACCATCAGCAGTGATTTTGGAGCCCCCAAAAATAAAATCTGACACTGTTTCCACTGTTTCCCCATCTATTTCCCATGAAGTAATGCGACCAGATGCCATGATCTTAATTTTCTGAACGTTGAGCTTTAAGCCAACTTTTTCACTCTTCTCTTTTACTTTCATCAAGAGGCTCTTTAGTTCTTCTTCACTTTCTGCCATAAGGGTGGTGTCATCTGCATATAACAAAATTAATAGAGTCAGTGTCTTTAGTCTCTATTATTCTTAGTTAGAAGCTTCCCAGGTGGTACTAGTGGTGAAGAACCCACCTCCAAATGCAGGAGACATAATGAAACATGGCTTTGAACCCTGGGTCCGGAAGGTCCCCTGGAGGAGGGCATGGCAATGCACCCCAGTATTCTTGCCTGGAGAATCCCAAGGACAGAGGAGCCTGATGGGCTATAGTCCGTAGGGTTGCAAAGAGTTGGACACGACTGCAGTGACGTAGCATAGCACAGCATCCTTAGTTATCATTCCTCAGTTTTGTAGTTTAAAAATCACTTTCCTAATGTTCATGTGTTCATCCCTTCATTAAATAATTTTAATGACTACCACATGCAAAGTATTGTTCTAAGTATGATTTGAAAGTAAATTAACAAATGTGGATGCTACACTTGAGATTGCTTTCAGTCTAATTGGAGAAATATGTTTAAATAACCAGCGTATAAATCAGAAAGTATTAAGTGATAGATAGACTCCTACAGAGTAATAAAACCTACCTGATAAAGACCACCAGGGACAAGTTAGGTGTATTAATTGGCTGCAGCGGAGGAGCCTGAACACTTGAAGAACTCTCAGGCATTTCCCCAAAGAAGGGGAGGATTTGTATGGGGAGAAATGTAGGTAAAATTAACATGAACTGTTTGATAGGAGCAAGCAGGGCCAGGGCTGAAAAACAGACTAAGAGACTTACTTCCTGAAAAATAGATATACATGGAATGTTATATCCAGAAATCCTTTATCTGAAACTATGCACCTGGGCTGGAAATAAGGCTGTTTCTCTGAATTAAAGTGACCCACATAGCTCTGATCCTCCAGACAAGACTGGATGCTGCATTCTCACTGATCTCATACATCTAAATTTCTGACAATCTATGATATTAAAGAACAAAATTTCTCAGCATGGGGTCCTTTTTTTAAACAAAAGCCATTTTTCCAGATTCACTAAAGAAAGAACAGATTGTCAGGAAAGGCTTCATGGCTGGGACAGAGTAGGAAAATGTCATGGGACCTTAGACAGGCATATTGATAATAATCTGCGTAACAGGGAGTGAGACATCCTGGAAAAATGAAATCCACAATTCCACACTAATCAGTCATGCCCAGCTCCTAGAACCATCCTTTAAACCAAAAATACAGCAAATTGACTGATTTGATCTTGCGCCTTTTACCTTTATCGCTAGGTATCTGGAGAAAAAAGAAACACATCTTAATTGACTCGAAGAGAAAGCAGAAAATTGGAGCTTGGCAACCACTTAGCCCCTGAAAAATTGAGAATTTGCTGAAAAAGGAAGCTTCAAGGCTGAAAGCTAACAAAACATCCTAAATACTACAAATAAATCACTCCACAGTGGCAAAATGCAGGCCTTAACAAAGTCTAGTAGAGTTTGTAGTATAGTAATTTGAATCTCAATTGCTGCAAATTTGCTACTCAACTAGATGTGGTAAACATCCACAAACCCACACTAAGCCTGAATATTTATTGGCCAATTTAGGGAAAAGGTGATTTCCTCAGACCCCTGGGCCTGAGCCTGAGCCATTATGAAGTGCTTTCCTTTTAGGACTGCTGCTGTCTGCATTTTCTATACAGTAAGTGGTTCTGATTCATCACAGAGGTTACCATTAGGTAAAATAATCTTGGCTTTTAGATACTAGAGTGTATATGATAAAAGCTGTGGATTTCAGATAATGCACATGTCAGAGTTTTCACCAGTTTCTCCATTTGAATATCCCATAGTGTTTTTCTCTTCTAAAACTGCATTACTAGATGGAACAAAACTATGTGGCAGAACTAGCAGAGTGTTTTGTGCATTATGGATATTAACTGGACATGATAAATGGTTTCTTACGGACTGAAAGGGGGGTGTTAAGGTGACTTTCAAAAGTTTACTTTCAGAATAATATACATATACACTATGGAAATGACTCAGAAAAATAGGTTAGGAAATTCTATCAAGATGAATTCCGCCTCTACCAAATAATTCTCAAAAATATACTCTCAGCAGTGTCGTAATTTTAAAGCCTGATGCTCCAAGCAAGCATTTTCATCCTTTATTAATTGCAAAACAAATAACTCTCCCTCAGTGAGGCACTCCTTCCTTTAGCTTTGAGACTTGTCACAGAGATTGGTTTTTAATTATTTATGCCTATGGTTCAAGTCAGTTTAATTATCCACCTTTTCATCATAGCATCAGCGATCACATGAAGACCCCGCAGCTCTGAAATTCAGTTTCTACGAAGTGATCTCAGCTGGGCCCCATGCATCCTCCGAGCTTAGAGCCTTGCAGAAGAGATGTTTGGTCCCAGGGTGGTATGCCAGCCACATCGAGAGATGGCTTGTTTATTTCCCCCCCTTTCAGGTATTGAGCGATAAGAATCTACATCATATTACAGTCTCATTAAGTCAATGACTTTGCCTCTAGGATAGAGGGCATTTTTACTCATTAAAACATTGCTAGCATTCACTCTTTAGCTGTAATTGAGACTCTGGCAAACAATAACAGGCAGAGGTAGAAAAACTAATTCTCTTTCTAGAAGCATTTCAGGATAATTCTCCCTGCCCTATTTTCTAGTGCATGCCTTTCCTGATTGTTAAGAGCTTCAGAAGCTTGATACTCTTGATTCTTATTCTGAGAATAAAGCTTGAGAACGTCTTAACCAAACAAGGCAAACACTGTTTTGCTTTCAGTGCCATTATTTCCCTTTGAACCACCTTGCTGGATTTTTCACAAGTCCTATGTTTTTCTTGGCAGCCTTATTTCTCTCTTTTGCCTAGTGTTAGCCTAGACTACAAAACCAGCCCCTATACTGGATTGCATAAAGCAATCTAATCACATCAAACACAGTGTATACCTGTGTGTTTAGAACCATGCTAGCCACAGTGATACCATACATGCAAGCATATATGGCTATTTAAATTTCTATTGAAATTATATAAAATTAGAAATTATTTCTCAGTCATATGAGCCACACTTCAAATGTTCAATAGCCACCAGTTAGATACCACAGCCTCACAGTATGTCCATCAACACAGAAATTTCTAATGAACAATGCTGGTGTAAACTAAACAGAAACACTGGAGAAGATGTGTGAGCAGGAATTGCTTTCTAGGCTTTATGGCCCTTCATCACCGTCCCGTCATTTATCTTGCTGGGACCACCCCCTTCCCTCACCAGAGTAACAAGCAAATTTTCCCCTTTAGTCTGTTGAGGAACATCTGTTTACTTTAAGGTTTTCTAGGAATCTTACCTTTTTCTCCAAATGGGTTATCAAAGAATTTCTAAAAACTTTACAGTGCTGCTCCTTTGACTGGAATCATGGAAAATAATATGTCCTCTGTGTCATGGTACCTGGTCCACAGTCACTTTTCTTCTTTCCTACAAGTCCCCTTCCCACCTTGAATCATGGAATCATTGCTTTATCTGTTTTTAAACTTGATTTTCATTTGTGGTTTTATAGTCACCTTTCTTAAGCTCTCTTGGTACCCTCAATTTTTTTTGTTTTCAAAGTGTTTGCAGGACTTCTCAAACTATAAAACATGAATGCATTTAATTAGTGTTATTTATTTTTTGTTCTTTGTCATTAATGAGGATGGTCTGGTTAAGTCTTAACAACAATGAATGCAAATCCCCTCAGTACAGTGTCTTTCATGGAATAAATTCAAAGTGCAAAATTTTTGTATCATGCTGTTACATGTCTTTTTCCAATCTGCATTGTCTTTTTTTTTAATTTCCTTGGTCACTTAGCTGCTAATTATTGATGGGCAACAGCTAAGAACTGATCCTGCTACAGTGATGGATGAAGTACAGAAGTTTCTAGGAGTCTCTCCTCATTACAATTACTCAGAAGCATTAACGTAAGTTTATATTCTAATTAATTTACTGAAGTTTCAGCAGAGAACTGATTTTAGAGAAGTTGTAGTTTTGTGATGCAGCTATTGAGTTAGCTGCCCCTTACATACTGATTATTTTCCAGTTGGTGTTAACTACTTGAGAAAGAACATGTCAACAGTTTGGCTATGAAATGTCCAAAATCCTCTATTGATTTCTAACTAGGGAAGTCTTCCCTGGAAGGAAAAGAGAGGAACAAAGTGTTTTAAGTCTTAAAAGCAACAACTAACCTTAAAAGAGGTTACTGAAACTATGTTGGAAGCACTAAGCCTATTTAACCAGCTAGTATTGAGACCTCTTGGAAGTATAAAAAGATCTCTTGAACTAGGTGATTTATGAACTCCTCTCTTTTGTGTAATTTTAAAAAACGAACGTCACACAGCAAAAAGTAGCCCAATAGGTGGCTGAATAAGCAGAGAGAGAGGTGCTATTATTACTCTTACACATACTTCCATTTTTTGGTCTTTACCCACTGTGTTACTAACCTTGTCACCTCTTCTTCAGAGGCCTCAGCTGTTACAGCTCTGGTTTGGTTTTCTTTTGCTGGTTCCCACTGATTTTCTTAAGTAGTCAATTCCATCAGGGTGGGAGCCAGGGTGACACAAGAAAAGCACCAAGGATTTAAGGACCCCACAAGTACCTGAGAGTGAGTGGCCAAGGTACCTACCTCTCTTGCTTCACTTTAATCCTGACTCTGGACTTTATCTAACATTTTAAATAAAACCTCCATCTGACTTTGTGCATTTATGCTACTGTTGTTGCTGTTTAGTCGCTTAGGCCAACTCCTTATGAGTGTCCAACTCTTTACGACCCCATGGACTGTAGCCCACCAGGCTCCTCTGTCTGTGTCTTCTCCAGGCAAGAATACTAGAGTGGGTTGCCATGCTTTCCTCCATGGGATCTTCCCGACCCAGGGGTTGAACCCACATCTCCTGCTGGCAAGGCAGGTTCTTTACCACTGAGCCTCCTGGGAAGCCCAGCAATGAGGTGTGTGAGGGATGTGTTTCTTCTTATTTCACATGCAACTGGAACAAGCAACTGAGAGAGCCTCAGTTGGATGAGCCGTGGACCTGGCTCTCTCTGTAATATATATATCACATATATATAATATAAAATGTTATATTATATAGATATATAATTTTATATTATAAATATGATTGCATTTTATACATATATATATAATTTTAAGGTTACAGACTGAGCCTTAAAGAAACCAATTAAGACTGTAGTATGGGATTCTTCTTCATTCTATTTCTCAGTATAAAACTCAGTTCTATAGATCAATTGATTTTCTCTTTTCATTGTACTCTTCATGCTGTAGCAGTTTAGAAAGTGAGATACAGGATTCCTTTACTTTTTCACCATCCCACCACCAAACCTTAAAAGGTTTGCAGACAATCATCAGATACTGCAAACATCTTGCACAAATCATACGTAGAGACACACATGTAAGAGAGATGTTTTGATTTAGAGGACAAAGGAGTAAGTGGAACCCAAGAATTTTGAGCTTCCTCTCTAAGAGTCATTTCGGAGAAGGCAATGGCACCCCACTGCAGTACTCTTGCCTGGAAAATCCCATGGACGGAGGAGCCTGGTAGGCTATAGTCCATGGGGTCACTAAGAGTCTGACGTGACTGAGCAACTTCACTTTCACTTTTCCCTTTCATGCACTGGAGAAGGAAATGGCAACCCACTCCAGTATTCTTGCCTGGAGAATCCTAGGGACGGCGGAGCCTGGTGGGCTGCCGTCTGTGGGGTCGCACAGAGTCGGACACGACTGAAGTGACTTAGCAGCAGCAGCAGCTCTAAGAGTCATTTACTCTGTTGTTGCTGTTAACCCTCTGACCTTCATGTTTTCTATAGTGCGAGTCCTATCAGAGCTTTGGTGAGCTTAGTTGAAGTACCTACACAGACACTAGCCTCAGGTATTTAACTTTCAGCTTGACCTTAGAGAAAACTGAGTGATTTTAGCTTCAGTTAGAAATTCGAGCCCACTTTCTGCTTTGTCTTTTTAAGTATCTCTTAGAAAAGAAAGCTTTTATTTTCTAAACAGGTTTCTAACTCAAGTTGGCTTATCTTTGGATCTTTTTTATAGAGTATGTAGCAAAGCACTGCATTTCAGAAAGAAGAACTGAAGTATTTTATAAAGACAGAATCTCTTTTTCTTATGGAATGGTCCTTGACCTGCATGCTGTGTCTTTGTCCCCTTTGTATCCAGCTCAGCAGCAAGCTTTTAATTCATCTCCACTGCCAAGTCAAGGGAGTGTAAACTTAAGGGAATTAATACCAAAGCAAAATACTATATACAAAGAACTGTGGGTCACTTTGCACCTGAGATGTGTCTGACTAAAATTACCCCTTATATGGTTCTGTAACCTGGTTGGGGGCTCAGTGGGTGAAGTAGCAAGATAAGATATGTGTAGTCTCTGAAACCACAGTTTCTGGTCCAGTAGGGCTGCCCAAGCACTCACCCTGCTGATAAAGATAATGTACTGCCATTCAGTTTCTTTGTATATTCTCTTCTCAATCAGTTGGCCTGACCCACCTTGGAAAAAACAGCAGTGTACCTGTTGTAGAATATTTGGAATTTCATGTCATTGACTTAGGTCTGAATTCTCCTTCACCCATGCCCTTTGCAGTTGTTCTGAATCCTACCCTCAAAATTTAGTTATTCTTGTTAAAATAACTGTACTGCTAAGTTGTTTCTGTGGTGCTTTGGACATGTTGGGGATGACTGGGTGTACAAAATGCATGTCTTTAACTGCTTTATATTTTTCCTGCTAAAGATAGTGAAGACTACCTCTTTGGTAGTTAAAAAATTATTTAAAGCCTTCTGATAATGTACTAAACTGCAAACAGATATGAATTCTCAACTAACCACATAAATTCAGTTCTTTGCACACAATACAATAAATCAATGAAACTAGGCCTCTGCAAAAGTCTTACCATACAATTTTGGCACAAAAGAGTACTCCAGTGTGAGAGATCTACAATCTCCTGGTTATCTTCAATATAAAATGTTCCAGTTTCAAAACTATTTTCAAAAAAAATGGCAATAAATCTCCATCATTAAGAGTATTATTTTTTCCGTTCCACAGTCACTACAGAAGTGTTCAAGACTTCCAAATTTCATACAGTAATGGATAGTCGGTATCTTAAAATGGCTTAGTACTGTCATCATGGATTTTAGATGATACACTGAATACATAAACATCTTATCTGCTTGGGACTCTCCTGGTGGTCCAGTGGTTAAGGCTTCATGCTTCCAATGCAGGGGGCACGGATTCAACCTCTGGTCAGGGAACTAATATCCCACATGCTGTGCAGTGCAACCAAAAAAACCAGTTTTTATAAATCAAATTTTCTTAGTGAGTGTGGTTGTTATTGGAAATAAGCAGTATAAGTTTTAAAAAATATGAATAGGAATGTTCTCATTCAATTAAGTAATTCACATTTTACAATTCTTGTTCAATATAACCTTAATCACTAAACTATAAATAGGATTGATATACCAACATTATTTTAGCTTGTATATTATGTGTTATATAGTGTTTAAGCTGTCTAATCATTTAAGAAAAAGCAGAAAAAATAATGCTTAGTGTGGCATGCTAAACTAAACTAGCACATACAGTTTATATATGTGTTAAACTAAACTAAAATAAACTAAAATGAAAAAAATGTAAACTTTTAATTTTCCCATGAATATATCCACTAACAATTATATCCAGCCATCAATGTCTGTGACAAGTCTTCACACTTACTGAACCTGACTTCTCTATTTCTCAGTTAACCTGTTCATTAACATGAATGAAACCAGACTGAGTTATATGAATTTTTAATAATAATTTTACTATGAAAATGTCAATAAATGGACAATAAGGATTTGAAGGCGAACAGTTAAATGAAGATTGTGTGTGTGTGTATTTTGTTATGGATGGGGTTACCTAAGTCATAAAGAACTGAAGCTGCTTCTGTTGTTTCTAATATCACTTCCTCTGGCAACCAAATCTATTGATCAAAGAATCCTTTCCCGTTTAAGATGAGTTTGAGTAAAACTGTGCCAAAATAAAACTTTTTTGGTAGCAAAAAACAGTAGCCATAGTAGCTAAAATCTGCTGGTTCTTAGATGACCTGTGAAACAGCTGGAAATGCTAAGTGAAAAGGAAGAAAATAATCTACTCCAATTTCATATAAATTTGTTTTAAAAGTGGTTATAACATTTCAAAATCAGTATACATTTATATGTTCTAAATACTTTATATATAACAATACTGTGTGCTAGGTACTATTAGCTCCTTTTTTCAGCTACAAAAACTGAGGCACAGAAAAGCCAAGCCAAATGTCACTCAAAATTGAGCTGAGGTGGCAGGGCTGCAACACACTTATTCCTCTGGAGCCTGCACTGCCAGTCTATTCAGCTCTTCAAACTGGCACAAAAACCAGAGAAAAAGAACATCGTGAAGTTTTACTAATGAATAGTATAACAAGAGGAAGTACTATCTTTAAAAAACTAAAACCTTAAAATGAGTTTTTTAAGTTGTCTCAGACATTATTATAAAAAGACTCCATTCCTAGAGAAATGCAAATCGAGACTATAGTGAGGTACTACCTCACACCAGTTAGAACGGGCATCATTAAAAAGTCTACAAATAACAAATGCTGGAGAGGGTGTGGAGAAAAGACAACCCCCTACACTGTTGGTGGGAATGTAAGTTGGTGCAGCCACTATGGAAAACAGTATGGAGGTTCCTCACCAAACTAAAAATAGAATTATCATGTGATCCAGGGTTCTACTGGGAATATATCTGAACAAAACAATAATCCAAAAAGAATACATGCAGCCATTCATAACAGCACTATTCACAATGGCCAAGACATGGAAACAACCTAATTGTCCATCAACAGATGAATGGATAAGGAAGATGTGGTATGTATATATAATGGAATAATACTCAGCCATGAAAAAGAATGAAATAATGCCATTTACAGCAACATGGATGCCACTAGAGATTATCATACTAAGTGAAGTAACTCTTAGAGAGAAAAATACCATATAATATCACTTATATGTAGAATCTAAAATATGACACAAATGAACCTATCTCTGAAGGAGAAACAGACTCACAGACATAGAGAACTGACTTGTAATTGCCAAGGAGGAAACTGTCCTAGAGCCAGACATCCTGGAGTGTGAAGTCAAGTGGGCCTTGGGAAGCATCACTATGAACAAAGCAGATGGAGGTGACAGAATTCGAGCTGAGCTATTTCAAATCCTAGAAGATGATGCTGTTAAAGTGCTGCACTCAATATGCCAGCAAATGTGGAAAACTCAGTGTGGCCACAGGACTGGAAAAGGTCAGTTTTCATTCCAATCCCAAAGAAAGGCAATGATGAAGAATGTTCAAATTATTGCACAATGGCACTCATTTCACATGCCAGGAGGATTATGTTCAAAATCTTTCAAGCTAGGCTTCAGCAATAGGTGAACCAAGAACTTCCAAGTGTACATGCTAGATTTAGAGAAGGTAGAGGAACAAGAGATCAAATTGCCAACATACACTGGATCATAGAAAAAGCAAGGGAATTCCAAAAAAATCTACTTCTGCTTCACTGACTATGCTAAAGCCTTTGACTGTGTAGATCACAACAAACTGTGGAATATTCTTAGTGAGATGGGAATCCCAGACCTCATTACCTGCCTCCTGAGAAACCTGTATGTAGGACAAGAAGCAACAGTTAGAACTGGACATGGAACAACAGACTGGTTCCAAATTGGGAAAAGAGTACATCAAGGCTATATATTGAACCCTCCTTATTTAGCTTAAATGCAGAGTACATCATTCGAAATGCCAGTATGGATGAATCACAAGCTGGAATCAAGATTGCCAGGAGAAATATCAACAACCTCAGATACGCAGATGATACCACTCTAATGGCAGAAAGTGAAGAGGAATTAAAGAGCCTCTTGAAGGTGAAAAAGGAGAGTGAAAAAGCTGGCTTAAAATTCAACATTCATAAAACAAAATTATGGCATCCAGTCCTATCACTTCATGGCAAATAGATTAGGAAAATGTGGAAATAGTGTCAGATTTCATTTTCTTGGACTCCAAAATCTATGCAGATGGTGACTGCAGCCACAAAATAAAAAACACTTGCTCCTTGAAAGAATAGCTATGACGAACCTAGACAGTGTTTTAAAAAGCCAAGACATCACTTTGCTGACGTAGGTCCATATAGTCAAAGCTATGATTTTTCCAGTAGTCATGTATGGATATGAGAGTTGGATCATAAAGAAGGCTGAGCACTGAAGAACTGATGTTTTCAAACTATGGTGCTGGAAAGACTCTTGAGAGTCCCTTGGACAGCAAGGAGATCAAGCCAGTCAATCTTAAAGAAAATCAACACTAAATATTCATTCAAGGACTGCGGCTGAAGTGCCAATACTTTGGCCACCTGATTTGAAGAGCCAACTCATTGGAAAAGACCCTGATGCTGGGAATGATTGAGGACAAGGGAAAAGGGGGTGACAGAGGATGAGATGGTTGAATGGCATCACTGACTCAATGGACATGAGCCTAAACAAACTCCAGGAGATAGTGTAGGAGAGGGAAGCTTGGTATGCTGCAGTTCATGAGGTTTCAAAGAGTCAGACGTGACTCAGTGACTGAACAACAACAACAAAGGGGTGAGTGGGTGGGTGGAGGATGGACCGGGAGTTTGGGGTTAATAGATGCAAACTATTATATGCTGAATGGGTGGACAACAAGGTCCTACTGTATAGCACCAGGAACTATAGTCAATGTCCCAGGATAAACCATAATGGAAAAGAATATAAAAAAGGAAGTATCCGTGTGTACAACTGAGTCACTTGGCTGTATAGCAGAAATTAACACAACGTTGTAAATCAACTATCAGTTCAGTTCAGTTGCTTCTGACTCTTTGAGACCCCATGGGCTGTAGCACCCCAGGCCTCCCTGTCCATCACCAGCTCTCAGAGCTTGCTCAAACTCATGTCCATGGAGTCAGTGATGCCATCCAACCAACTCATCCTCTGTCTTCCCCTTCTTCTCCTGCCTTCAATCTTTCCCAACATCAGGGTTGTTTCCAATAGTTAGTTCTTTTTTTTTAATTAGTTTATTTATCTATTTTTTTAACTTTACAATACTGTATTTGTTTTGCCATACATTGACATGAATCCAGCATGGGTGTACATGTATTCCCCTTCCAGAACCCCCCTCCCACCTCCCTCCCCATCCCATCCCTCTGGGTCATCCTGGTGCACCAGCCCCGAGGGCCCTGTATCATGCATCGAACCTGGACTGGAGATTCATCTCACATATGATAATTTACATGCTTCAATGCCATTCTCCCATATCATCCTGCCCTCACCCTCTCCCATAGAGTCCATAATACTGTTCTACTTATCTGATGTCTTGCATACAGGGTTATCTTTACTGATTAACTAAATACCATATATATGTGTTAGTATACTGTATTGGTGTTTTTCTTTCTGGTTTACTTCACTCTGTATAATAGGCTCCAGTTTCATCCACCTCATTAGAACTGATTCGAATGTATTCTTTTTAATGGCAGAGTAATATTCCATTATGTATATGTACCACAGCTTCCTTATCCATTTGTCTGCTCATGGGCATCTAGGCTGCTTACCCAGTGTTCATCCCAGCACTGTTTACAATAGTTAGTTCTTCACATCAGGTAGCCAAAGTATTAGAGCTTCAGCTTCAGCATCAGTCCTTCCAATGAATATTCAGGACTGATTTCCTTTAGGATTGACTGGTTTAATCTCCTTGCAGTCCAAGGGACTCTCAAGAGTCTTCTCCAACACCACAGTTCAAAAGCATCAATTCTTCAACACTCAGCTTTCTTTATAGTCCAACTCTCACATCCATACATGACTACTGGAAAAACCGTAGCTTTGACTGGATGGACCTTTGTCAGCAGTGTAATCTCTCTGCTTTTTAATATGCTGTCTAGGTTGGTCATAGCTTTTCTCCCAAGGAGCAAGGATCTTTTAATTTCATGACTGCAGTCACCATCTGCAGTGATTTGGGAGCCCCCCAAATAAAGTCTCTCACTGTTTCCACTATTTCCCCTTATATTTGCCATGAAGTGATGGGACCAGATGCCATAATCTCAGTTTTCTGAATGTTGAGTTTTAAGCCAACTTTCTCATGCTCCTCTTTCACTTTCATCAAGAGGCCCTTTAGTTCTTCTCCACTTTCTGCCATAAGGGTAGTGTCACCTGCATACCTGAGGTTATTGTTATTTCTCCCGGTAATCTTGATTCCAGCTTGTGCTTCATCCAGTCCAGCATTTCGCATGATGTACTCTGTGTATAAGTAAAATAAGCAGGGTGACGATATCAGCCTTGACATACTCCTTTTCCTATTTGGAAGTAGTCTGTTATTCCGTGTCCAGTTCTAATTGTTACTTCCTGACCTGCATACAAATTTCTCAGGAGGCAGGTAAGGTGGCCTGGTATTCCCATCTCTTTCAGAATTTTCCAGTTTGTTGTGATCCACACAGTCAAAGGCTTTGGCATAGTCAATGAAGCAGAAGTAAATGTTTTTCTGGAACTCTCTTGCTTTTTCTATGATCCAATGGATGTTGGCAATTTGATCTCTGCTTTTTCTAAATCCAGTTTGAACATCTGGATGTTCACGGTTCAAGTACCGTTGAAGCCTGGCTTAGAGGATTTTCAGCATTACTTTGCTAGCGTGTTAGATGAGTGCAACTGTGCAGTAGTTTGAACATTCTTTGGCATTGCCTTTCTTTGGGATTGAAATAAAAACTGACCTTTTCCAGTCCTGTGGCCACTGCTGAGTTTTCCAGATTTGCTGGCATAATGAGTGCAGCACTTTAACAGCATCATCTGTTAGGATTTAAAATAACTCAACTGGAATTCCATCTCCTCCACTAGCTTTGTTGTAGTGATGCTTCCTAGGACCCGTTTAACTTCACATTCCAGGATGCCTGGCTCTAGGTGAGTGATCACACCATCATGGTAATCTGGGTGGTGAAGATCTTTTTTGTATAGTTCTTCTGTGTGTTCTTGCCACCTCTTCTTAGTATCTTCTGCTTCTCTTAGGTCCATACTATTTCTGTCCTTTATCGTGCCCTTCTTTGCATGAAATGTTCCCTTGGTATCTCTAATTTTCTTGAAGAGATCTCTAGTCTTTCTCATTCTGTTGTTTTACTCTATTTCTTTGCATTGATCACTGAGTAAGGCTTTCTTATCTCTCCTTGCTATTCTTTGGAACTCTGCATTCAGATGGGTATATCTTTCCTTTTCTCCTTTACTTTTCACTTCGCTTCTTTTCACAGCTATTTGTAAGGCCTCCTCAGACAACTATTTGCCCTTTTGCATTTCTTTATCTTGGGGATGGTCTTGATCACTGACTCCTGTACAATGTCACGAACCTGTATAATGTCATGAACAGTGGAAGTAACAAATAGATTCATGGGATTAGATCTGGTAGACACAGTGCCTGAAGAACTGTGGATGGAGGTTCGTGAAATCAACTATACTTCTATTAAAAATAAATATAAATGTGATATATACATCCAATGGAATACTATTCACTGATTAAAACAGGATAAATTTTGAAATACACTAAAAATAAATAAATAAAAATACAAGAATTCATCTCCAGACACACTGTCACTATGCACAAAAAATGTATAATCATAATGATATTCAAATTAAAACCACATCAAAATACCACTAGAATAGCTATAATCCAAAAGACAATACCAAATATTGGCACAAATGTGGAGAAATTGGTAACCTCATATACTGCTGATAGTAAATGTATAGCCACTTCAGAAAAGCAGTTTTATAGTTTTTTAGAAATTAAACAGACGTTTACAAATAATCCAATGCCACGCCTACGAATCTACCCCAAAAGAAATGAAAACCTATGTTCACAAAGAATTGTTCACAGCAGCATTATTCATAATAGCCAAAAGCTGGAACCAGTCTGGTAAATAGATTTAAGAAAATTTGGGATATCTACACAATTTAGTATTCATTCATGAAAATAACAATTCAATGTAAAGACATTTCAAACAGCCTTGCACCTAAGTATAATCTGAATGTTCCCTGGAATTCACCTGCCCAAGGGTAAGATGAGGGTCACATTTTCATCAACAAAGAGAATGTTACCATTTGGAAGCTGAGTCATTGGAGAATCTTGACTGTCCCTGCCCACAAGTCTCTTCCAGTTATTTCTAGACATCCCCAGGTGATATCAATATTTCATACAAACTTAAGTACTAGTCCATTCTTGTTTTATTCTAAATTTAATTCCACAAAGATCTGTTGAATGATAATATTATGTCATGACTCTGGGGACACAATGATAAAGTAACCTTACCTCCAGGGAGGGGTAAACATTGAGAGACACTAAACAACACTTAATTTTTCTCCAAAATGTTCCTAGCCAGTACTAGTTCCCACATGAAATGACTAGCTGCCAGTGCCTACATGGAAAGGTTGTTTCCTTGCTGTTCTACCAGATATTAGTAGTCCTGAGGGACGCTGCTGATATTATAAAAAGACTGGAATAAGATCTTTCTCCATCTCCTGTCAAGCTTCTTCACTTGAGATCTGAATTGCTTACAAGGTCCTTCATCAACATCAGTCCCTCACCTGCTCAGGCAACCTGAAAAATAATATGATCTTCCTTCCTTTCCTTTTTGTTTCCACTATGATACACTTATACAACTGCCTGTGAACTTATGCATATAGATGTCTGGGCTAGGTGTCAGCTACACAGACACATATTTTTCTCAGTAAAGTCCAGCATGACAGCTCACTGCATGAGATGTAATCAGTTACCAGAGGTGAAAGAAAAACCTATTTTTATTTTGATTTTTAACTTTAACGTGTGTGAAGTTTAATGTTCCTTAAAGAAACATTATGTCAGAAGACTGCTCATTTTAATATAAGGTATGTGTATGACCCAGACATGTATCTACATTTAGGTGTATTAACAACAAAAAAACTCATAATAATAGCTGGCCTGAATGAATCAGAGTTCAATTATGGAAATTACTAATGGCAAAATGTTCATGGAAAATGTTATATCAATAGCAGACTCTCAGAAATGTTGTATTAAAACTTCCCAGCTTTCATGTATAGATTATTTCAATCAGCCTTTATTTTTTAATGATTTATTTTATTGAACTTAGTTGATTTATTAATGCTCTCCTTTCTTATACCTTTGAGTATGAAACTAATTTTTTCAGTTGCCTTACAGATTCAAACAAGAAAATGAGCAATATGGAGACATATCATGTTGTGTCCTGTTCCCACACACAATCACTTTTTTAACTTTTTAAATAATTTTTAAAAATTTAATTAGTTGCCAAGGCATGTGGAATCTTCCTGGACCAGGGATCGAACCCATGTGTACCCTGCATTGGCAGGTGAATTCTTAACCACTGGATCATCAGGGAAGTCCACATAATCACTTTAATAATGATTGAAATGGGCTTTGAACAAGTGGGATGTGAGTAATCCTGTAGTGTCTCTAATACCCAAAGCAGTGCAGATACAGAGATACAGGTTTGCCTTCTTCTCATAGGGCTATAGTTACCAAGTCTACAAGATTAGCCACAAAGACTACTCTCTAAATCACACATTCAATCGGAATATAATTTTAAATCAGGTTTATTGATGTGTAATTTACATATAATAAAGTTCACCCATTTTAATTGTACAGTTTGATGAATTTTGACAAACATGTATACACCATCACAAAGAAAAAGAAAGTTTTTTTAAAGTTTTTTAAAGAAAAGTTTCCTCATGCTCTCTTACAGTCAATCTTTTCCCCTCTTCTACTTCCTTACTTAGCATAATACTTCTGACATACCTCCATGATGTTACATCATCAGTAATTGGGGTTTTTTATTATTACATAGTATTCCATTTTATGAATATAGCACAATTTATCCTTTTGCCAGTTGATAGTCATAAGGTTGCTTCTATTTGGGGACTACTGTAAACAAAGCTACTATGAACATTTGTGTACAGATCTTTGTGTGGACATATATTTTCATTTCTTTTGGGTAAATACCTAGAAATGGGATTAGTGGGTTATAAAGTAATGACATATTTAACTTTATAAGAAATTTTCCCAAGTGGCTGTAATATCTTTAAATTTCTCCTAACAAAGTTTAGCAGTTTTAGCTGTTCCATATCTTTGTCAATGCTTGGTATTGGTCTTTTTTAATTAAGTCATTCTAGTATCTATTGATATTTCATTTGTGATTTTTAATTTGCATTTTCTTAATGACTAACAATATTGAGCAAACTTGCATTTGTTTATTGATCATTCATCTATGTTTTTTTGATGAAGTGTCTATTCCAATCTTTTATTCAGTTTTTACTGATAATGTCATCTTTTTTATTGAGTTTAGCTGTGTATTCTGAATATAAGTCCTTTATTAGATACACATTTTACAAATACTTTTGCCCAACCTGTGGTTTCTCCTTTCATTTTCGTGAGTATTTTAGAAAAGCAAAAGTTTTAAATTTTGAAGTATTCAAAATTATCATTATTCTTTTACCATTCTTCCTAAGAAATCTTTGCCTAAACAAAGGTACAAAAATTTTATATGTGTTTTTCCCTATGTTTACTTCCACAATTCTTAGTTTAGCTCTTAGATTTAGGTTTTATAACCCATTTCAAGTTAATTTTCATATACAGTGTGAGGTTGGGATTGATACTCATATTTTCCATATGGATATCCAATTTTTCCAGTTCCATTTGCTTAAAAGACTGTCCTTTCCCACTGAACTACATTTAAAAATCAGTTGACTGTAGATGTGTTGGTCTGTTTCTAGATTCTATTTTGTTCATTGATCCATTGGTTCCAGTACTACATAGACTTCATTATAGTGGCGTTATAGTAAATCTTGAAATTAAATAGTATAAGATCTCCAGCTTTGATCTCCTCTTTCAAATTGTTTTGGCTTGTTTAAAACAAATTGTTAGCTTTTATTTCCATACACATTTTATAATCATCTTTTTAATTTCTACCCAAAAAAGTCCACTGGAGTTTTGATTGAACTCACATTGAATCTCTAGATAAATCTGGAGAGAACTGATATTTTAAAAATATTTAGTCTTCTGATCTGTGAATACGGTACAGCTCTTCTTTTGTTTGTGTCTTCTTTAATTTCTCTTAACAATTGTTTTCAGTGCACAGATCTTGCACATATTTTGTGTTAAATTTATCCCCTAGGTATTTCACGTTTTATGCTAAATTAAATGTGTTTTTATTTTGATTTCCAGTTGTTCATTGTTTACACTATAATTTTAAGAAAGAGTCAGATGCAGCATTCTGAGTGGTATGGATTGAAAACAAAAGAAAACATGGTCCTAAATGATAATAATTTCTAATGAAGAAGAAATTATAGCAATAGAATCACTGAATAACAAAGCAAATGAAAGAATCATGAATACTGTTAGCAGTCACTTTTATAGTCAAGCATGGAAATTATTATATATTCATAATGAATGATAATACAAATAACCAGAGACCAGTAAAGAAGAAAAGGCCCTGGAGCTAGAGTCAGGAGGCCCAGACTTGACTTGTCACCTGCATACTTAAAAAGTATATAGTCCAAGATAGATAAACCTCGACAAACATTTCCTTCTTTCTCATTTTTTATTCAACTAACAGTTGGTGAGTGTTCATAAAGAGCCAAACACTAAGCTAAGTGCCACTAAATGGGACAAATGCTATACTCCATATCACTAAGGAGTTATAATGAAAGCTCAAATGAAAAAGAGTTATATGAAATATTTTGGTAAACTAAAATATAAATTTAATGTGCTATTATTTTTATTATAATTATAACATAAAATCTTCATTTTGTAAGTGTTATTACTTTAATACAGAGCTCATACCAAAATAAGAAAGTATCTCTGGAAAAAAAATTAAATGGATTATAGCTAGAGAATTCTAAAATTAATCACTCCATGACACATCAAAACCCTATCTCTTCTATTAACCTGTAATCGAATGATAAAAGTACTATGTAAATCCACAGATATGGATGAAGCCTGATGTCATTTTTAAACCCTGCAAAAGGAAAGAATGGGCTTGAAACTTATAAAACTCTTCCTTCCAGATGAAGGAGGTAGGCTTATTAATTTCTATTAATAGGAGACCTTCTGCTGACAATTTTTCTATTAGAAACCTGGCAAGCTCACAGAGATGACAGATGGACTGAGAATTCAGAAGTATGCCAAAAACTTTATGTAAAGTGATGTAGTCAAAAAATATGCCAGTTTCCTCAGTTATAGATTAATATCCAAATTAAAATATTCCATGTTTTTGGTCAGTATATAATATTTGTTGCTCGAAAACTACTATTTTGATCTTTGTGTCTTTTTAAGGTTTGATTCTCATAAAGGTTTCTGGTGTCAGTTACTGGAAGAAGGTAAAACAAAATGCCTTGGAAAGAGCAAAGGAAGAAAATACCCTCCAATGGATCCTGATGTAAGTATAGAGCTTAAAAATACAAACTAAATAAGCAAAATGATACATAAAAATATATCTATTTTCTTAGAAAAATGATTAAAATAAAAAACTCACTTTATAAAAATAAAAAGTAACATTTGGATTGGACGCATCCCGCTCACTTGTTGATTTTTCCAGTGATATATTACCTGTCATGCGAGAATAAAGGCCATTTTGAATCAGAACAAAGAAGGCAACATCTCATTCCAAAAAGAGATACATTCACAGAAATTTTAGCACTAAAAATATTAACTGAAACCAGGGCAGGAAATATATCAACTGGAAATTGAAAATAGGACCAAAAGATTTTATTTTCACTAAGTCTCTCTGTAGTGGTAAATGTGGCCTGCATAATAATATTAATTACTGGTATACTAAGTTTTGAATTGCTAATATGATAATAAGATTAAAGAATTAATATATTTCCCAAATGTATAACATACTAGCAGATAATTTAGGCTCTGGAGAATGGAGACACCCAAACTTTGCAATAAACATGTAACACGTCATGTTTATTCTGTTCCAAATGGTGACATGGCCATGGTGGTCACTTAAAGCTAGTTTTCCCAATTTGCTGGCCCTGTATTTTCACTTTAAAGCTTACTACACATATATTAAAATTTATTAATATTTTGAGTTCATAATCAGCCCAGTTAATGTGCGGTTTGGACATAAGACTGCAAGTAGATTGATTTTATTAAAAAAAAAAAAAACTAACTCAAAAATTAAAACATTATTTGAGACTGTTTTCCCACGATGTTTAATATATTGTGGTAACTAAGAATCCTACAGTGGTCTGAGAATCTTAACGTGCTCTGAACTTATCTGAATCCTTTTTAATACTTGAAGACTTTCAGGACCATTTTTTTTTTATTATTCCAATCTGATAGAGACAGAGCTTTGTCCTCACTAAGCTCATAATTAAATTCTATCTAAAAGACATTGTGGGGGTTCTTACTGTTGTTTTGATAAACAAAGGGTACTCTCAGAACTACAGTTTCCTTTGGTGGATTATTAAAATATACCTTCAGAGCACTATGAAAACAATACACATTAATAAATATTCAAGGGTGATTTCCATAGCATTTCAAGACAGCAATATAAAATGTTTCATTTTCATGTATGTGAAAGCTATTTCTCTGTATATTTACTGAAACTAAAACATTTAAGACACTGTAGAACATCTTTCTTAGCATTTTATTTTACTCCCATCAAACACATACTGAGACATGATATTAAATTCATGGTAGAAAAAGATTAAAAAACCAGAACTTTTCAGGGTATCACTAGTTCCATATCTCTAAATAAGGTTTCTATGTAATACATTCCTAAGATGTTTTTTCTCAAGCACCTCTGACATCAGATATGTGGGTTTTCCATACCAAGCAATTCTGTAATTTTCTGCAGACACCAGGTAGGTGTCCTACAATTTCATCCAATTCTGACACCAACTACCCAGGATTAAGCACAGTCCCCACAGATTGAGGGCTCAGTCCCACAGAACTGCCCCCTTCAGACTCCAGTAGCAAGCAGTGGGGCCCCAGGTTATTCACACATCTGTCCAACTTGGCTACAAATCAGAGGCTCCCAAGGATTCCTCCCCAGGTTTTATGATTTGATATAATGACTCACATGCCCAAGAAATACTGTACTTCCTATTATTATAAATGGAGAGGTACACAGGACAAGGTCCAGAAGGGTCCTGAGCACCAGGGCTTCTCTAGCAACCAGCCCCCGTCTGAAGCTATCTAGGGACCCATAGGAGTCACCATTAGCATAAACTTAGGCAAAGTTTAAAGGAACTTACTGTATATAACAAAAGACACTCTTTTCACCCCTGTAACTCAGGAAATTACAAGGTTCTTAGGAGCTCTCTGCCAGAACCAGAGTCAAAACCAAATTTATTTTTCTTATTATATCATAATATTGATACATATGGATTTATTTGAGGGAGTAGGGTGGCTGACTTCATACAGATAATGCCCAGACAGGAGGCGAGAGTAAGGCATCTTTCCTGGGGGTAATGAAAACACAAATGCGTAGAACAGATTCGAGTAAGCAGTAAGTCACCACACTGCTTGCTTCTCCTTCTACTACAGAAAAAAGATCAGCACCCTTCCCCACAAGTATCACCAAACCATCATAGGATACAATTGATCCTAGAAATTAAGATTTGGTGGATTATTTGTCTTCCACTTTGGCTTTGTTTATCAAAATGTATTATAGGAAAGGAATAAAAGCTGACATTTTGAATGAACCATTTAGTCAATTACCTCTCCAAATCAAAAGCACTTTATAGTTTCTTTAATAATAGTCCAATAAACAACCTGATACTGAATTTATTATATGATTCCTTCTTTTATCATGTTTTATATTATAGAAGTATACATTATTATTCCTTTTATTACATTAATTTCATGTGAGTTTCCACAAAATGAACTACACTGGCATATATTAGCATATATTCTATATTCTATCTGATTTGCCATCTAAA
Organism: Giraffa tippelskirchi; assembly: GCF_054371585.1. Taxonomy (NCBI): domain Eukaryota; kingdom Metazoa; phylum Chordata; class Mammalia; order Artiodactyla; family Giraffidae; genus Giraffa; species Giraffa tippelskirchi. The sequence continues at coordinate 102,080,555 of NC_137275.1, forward strand.
ATAGTAGCCTTTCTGAATAATCATCAGATAACAATGTATGTACAATAAATTCTGCATATCACTGAATTCTGTCCTAGTAATTTTTGGCCTGAACATACTAGACTCTCAAATAGGACGCGTTGTACTTTACAAATCTCCTATCAGTTATCTTGCCATATGAGGGAGCAGAAGAAGGGGTACTTGATTATGGGGACCAACATACTCAACAGGGCACAGGACAAGTGTTTGGCTGCTGATACAGGCTGTCAGGTTTGAAAATAATGCCAAAAAAGCCAATACATTGAGATGTAGTTGAGATGATCCTCAGTATCAGGAGGTACGATACTGATATGAAACTCCAAGGGAATGTAGGAAGGATGTGGATCTCAGGAGGTTCGATTCTAAAGTTAGTTGAGATGTTGGAGAAGCCTTTCTCACATGGGAAATATTGGGGAGCAAGCTGGCAGGATGTGGGCAGTCCCAGGCTGCTGTTGCCCCAGGGCTTCATTCATAAAGAGGAACAATGCAAAGGGAGATGTTAGGAGAGAACACAGTGGGGAAGCCTCTACACAAAGGCCTTGGGCTCAGCCCTGGATTCCAGGTCTGGTTGGCAGCAAAGGAGGCACAGAATGATCAGGCCCCCAGACAGAGGATCTGGGAATGTTTTGTCTCCACCTTTCTCTGGCCAGGGTGTGCTAGCTGGGCCTGTCGGTGGTTTTAGAGCTGATGACTGAGGAGACCAAAACAGAGAAAAGCAGGGAGACTGACACATGAGGCACACAAAGGTGTGGGGTTCTCCTTTGATCGCCTGTCAGTGGTTTTAGAGCTGATGACTGAGGAGACCAAAACAGAGAAAAGCAGGGAGACTTGACACATGACCACACAAGGTTTGGGTTCTCCCTCGATTGCAGTGATGGTTACAGTATAGCACAGATGGTCAGTCTTGTTCCAGTGACTGTAATTACTGCAAAAACCACTATGTTACATTGAAGTTATCAACATAAAATGACGTTTTTCTATGGCATTTAAGATGGGGTACCAGATATGATATTTTAAGAGAACAGCAGAAGAAAATAAGATTAATTTAAAATTAATCTTTTAAAGATTCAACTGAACTGAACCCTCAGAATAGTAGAGTGGAGAGGTACAGATAAAGATCCAGAAACCCACCCTCCATGACATTCCCAACCACAGTCATTTGAAATACATATGAACCCCACCAAACACCACTTACAACACAGCACTTTCCATTTCTTACAATTTAAATTATTAAAATATTTTCCTTTATTTAAGGAAAATCTACCTCCTTGTAAATCAGGATAGTTTACAAGGCATTCCTTTCCTTCCTTGGGTCAAATAGTGAAAATATATCAGGTTATAGGTTTATCTGATTTACCTACTATATTTTTAAGGTTTACCACAGTACTGTTTTAACAGTGAGTGTTTTGTGTATGCCTTAAAAGTGCTCTTAAGAAAATATTATCTTCAAATTCTACATGTAAATGAATGATGACAAGAGTGTTTTATTTTATAGATTTACCAACTCTTGCTCCAAAGCCAGAATGGTTTTAATAGAGCATAATACTGGAACCAATCAGTTGTTACAGCTATATTTCTAAACTCAATCTAGCTACTTGAACATTTAATTCTGCACAAATAAACCACATGTTTAACACAAAAGCCTTTTCCCTAGTGAAAACATTTATGTGTTTGGACTGTGTATTTTGAAGAACAGAGTCACTGTGTTTTGTTGTTCAGCTGCTAAGTCATGTCTGACTCTTTGTAACTCCATGGACTGCATCACGCCCCAGTCCTCTGTCCTCCAGTATCTCCTGGAGTTTGCTCAAATTCATGTCCATTGAGCCAGTGAAACTATCCAACCATCTCATCCTCTGCCACTCCCTTCTACTTTTGCCTTCAATTTTTCTCAGCATCAGGATCTTTTCCAATGAGTCAGCTCTTTTGCATCAGGTGGCCAAAGTACTGGAGCTTCAGCTTCAGCATCAGTCCTTCCAGTGAATATGCAAGGGTTGATTTCCTTTAGGATTGACTGGTTTAATCTCCTTGCTGTCCAAGGGACTCTCAACAGTATTTTCCAGCACTGCAGTTCAAAAGCATCAATTCTTCAGCACTCAGCCTTCTTTATGGTCCAACTCTCACATCCATACATGACTACTGGAAAGACCATAGCTTTGACTAGATGGACCTTCCAGATGTTTTTTCTAGAACTCTCTTGCTTTCTCCATGATCCAGCAAATGTTGGCAATTTGATCTCTGGTTCCTCTGCTTTTTCTAAATCCAGTTTGCACATCTGGAAGTTCTCAATTCACGTACTGCTGAAGCCTAGCTTGAAGGACTTTGAACATAACCTTACTAACATGTGAAATGAGAACAACCATACAGTAGTTTGAGCATTCTTTGGCATTGCCTTTCTTTGGGATTGGAATGAAAACTAACCTTTTCCAGTCCTGTGGCCACTGCTGAGTTTCCAAATTTGCTGACATATTGAGTGTAGCACTTTAACAGCATCATCTTTTAGGATTTGAAATAACTTAGCTGAATTTCCATCACCTCCACTAGGTTTGTTCATAGTAGTGCTTCCTAAGGTCCACCTGACTTCACATTCCAGGACGTCCAGCTCTAGGTGAGAGACCACATCATCGTGGTTATCTGGGTCATTAAGAACTTTCTTGTATAGCTCTTCTGTGTATTCTTGCTATCTCTTCTTAATCTCTTCTGCTTCTGTTAAGTCCTTACTGTTTCTGTCCTTTATCATGCCCATCCTGGCATGAAATGTTCCCTTGAGATCTCCAGTTTTCTTGAAGATAACGCTAGTCTTCCCCATCCTATTGTTTTCCTCTATTTAACAAGGCCTTCTTATCTCTCCTTGCTCTTCTCTGGAACTCTGCATTCAGATGGGTATATTATTCCCTTTCTCCCTTGCCTTTCACTTCTCTTCTTTCCTCAGCTATTTGTAAAGCCTCCTCAAACAACCACTTCAGCTCCTTGCATTTCTTTTTCATTAGGATGGTTTTGGTCATTGCCTTGGGTACAATATTACAAACTTCCATCCATAGTTCTTCAGGCACTGTCTACCAGATCTAATCCCCTGAATATATTTGTTACTTCCACTATATAATCATAAGGGATTTGATTGAGGTCAAAGCTGAGTGGGCTAGTGATTTTCCCTACTTTCTTCAGTTTAAGCATGAATTTTGCAATAAGGAGTTCATGATCTGAGCCACAGTCAGCTCCAGGTCTTATTTTCGCTAACTGTATAGAGCTTCTCCATCTTTGGCTGAAAAGAACATAGTCAGTATGATTTCATCACCATCTGGTGATGTCTGGTAGAGTCATCTTTTGAGTTATTGGAAATGCTATAACTAACATGTTCTCTTGACAAAATTCTGTTAGGTTTTGTCCTGTTTCATTTTGTACTTCAAGGCCAAACTTGCCTGTTATTCTGGGTATCTCTTGACTTCCTACTTTTGCATTTCAGTCCCCTGTGATGAAAAGGATGTCTTTCTGGGGTGCTAGTTCTAGAAAGTGTAATAGGTATTCATAGAACCAGTCAACTTCAGCTTCTTTGGCATCAGTGGTTGGGGCATAGACTTGGATTACTGTGATATTGAATGGTTTGCCTTGAAAACGAACCAAGATCATTCTGTCATTTTTGAGGTTGCACCCAAGTATTGTATTTTGGACTCTTTTGTTGACTATATTGTGCTAAATAAATAGTCTGCATGCTTAAAATCAATTTTAAGCCACTATGTAAATATCTATAGAAATAAATAAACATCGTCAAAGTATATGAAGTATACTCTAACAAATAAAATTGAATGTCCTTGTATCTCCTCCTCCCACCTCAGAGCAGAGCATTTCTATCCAGCTACTATCGTGACCACAACGTGGAACTCTCTAAGCTGCTGCACAGACTGGGGCAGCCTCTGCCGTCCTGGCTGAGGCAGGAGCTGCAGAAAGTGAGATAGCACTGTGAGAAAGCTCAAGAATGCATCTCCGTGGAATGCTCACCTCTCCCAGAGCTTCCAGGAGCTACCAAAAGGTGGTTTAAAAATATACCTCTTCAAATGAGAAAAGAAAAACAAAGTTCTTTCCATGTGCTGGCACATGGATGATTAGAAACAAAACAAAACTAAAAGTATTTGTTACAAGCCTTGAGGCCTATGGCCTTTCTCTTAACCCATATCTGAGCCTGTGGGGTTATTGGAGACTACTGTGCACTTATGTGTTCATCAATAGCAACCAATATAAATATCAAATACCAATGCAGAACTGTTCCATTTCGTAGTAATATTTACACTTTTATATATCAACTAAGATTATGTCTCTGTAGACTTTTAGGCTGCTGTTTGCCTGTAGAATGTTTTGTTATTCTTTGATTCTATTAAGTGTCCTACAAAACAAAAACATCACAATGTAGCATAAAGCGCCAAAGGCCTAGTGCCCGTGAAAACTGCTTGCAAAAATATAAAATCCACTGAAGTATTTAGAAAGAATTATAATTTACAATTTGTCCTAGATCAGAGAGTGGGAAAGTTATATCTGAGCTTTATTGCATCCAAAAAAAAAAAAAAAAGGTAAGTGTTATAGAAGGGAAAAAATGATTTTTCATCCACATAGTCTAGTGCATTTCTGTAAAAGTTACTAATGTCTCTATCATTACATAATTATTATTCTGAAAGGTATGTTGTACCAGCTATTGGATGGGAAATAGAAACACACTGAGTGTACCAAAACAGTAAGAAGCAATATAAAGTGTACTGACTAAATCCTCTAAAAGCAAGAAATTGTAGGGGTCTGAAGATATCTGATTGACAACTTATGTCCCTTTGCTGTGAGCTGCAGATCAACTCCAGTAGTTCTCACTGGTTCTACAGAAACGTTTGCTCAGAATCTGAGGTCCATGTCATCTCCAGAAACAGACTGACTTTTTAATGTAAACAACTTTTTCTTAATGTTCCCAAGAACAAAACCTATTAACTGAAAACTAAGGACAGTTTCTCCAGATGATATGTTGGGTTATTTACATTTAAATTACAGAAAAATTACATCTTTTCAGATAATTCAAAATGGAATTGTATAATGCAGAGATCTATGACAAAAAACAAATTAATATGATTTTTAATCTCGTATTTGCAATGGTACAAGGCAGAAAAAGATAATCAAAGCTCAGTGCCAGTTTTTTAGAACATTTTGTACATTACTCTCATGGAAGACAATAGAACACAGTTAAATTTATGGGTTATCTACTAAATTAAATGGAGGAAGTACCAAGATGAGCCAGGCATGGTTCTTAAAATATACCTTACACTTAAATTTTTAATGATTATATAATTAATAAAGTATTCAAAAACAGAAAAGAATGTCATGCTGATTTTCCTGTGCTTATATTTACTTAGTTTTTAAATATACTATAACATAAGAAATTAAGTAGTAAATAAATTCCCTGCTATGACTATAAAAGCTTTTATGAATGTTACCAAAAGTATGATTAGAAAAAAAATTATGCCCAATTAGTTTCATGGCCATTATAATATGTGAAATTGAACTCTATCAACTATTCACTAATTAGAAAACAAATTTTGAGATACCTTCACTATTCATTTCTAAAATTATATTATAATAATTAATTAAATGTTTTAAAGTTTTGTATACCCAAATGATAAGCCAATTTTTCAACAAACAAGCTATTATCAGGAAGAATTAGACAAAGAACCAGATTTTAAGATCCCTGACAGTAAAAGCAAAATCAAAGTCATTTGGACAAAGATGGTAAACATCATGCTTACCGCTACCTTTTATGAACAGCACATGCCTAACATACTAGAAAATGAATACAGCCTTTAATCTTCATTATTTTAAGAAAATTAGCTTAAGAGGGTCAAACACAGTGAGAACAGGCCCCAGCAGTTACATACGGTATTGTGTTCTCATTTTGACAACATTTCTACTGATTCAAAAAAAAAATAGGAAAGGGGAAGAAAAACAATGCATTTACGCTTCAAGGATGAGATGTACATTTAAACTTCTAAACAAAGCTGCTAATGGTGTAATTTTGTCTGGATAAACTGAGTCAACTAAACAGCTTACCCTTTAAGAAATGTTAAAAACACACTGATGCTTGTGGGATGAAAGGAGAAAAAAGAAGAGATCATGCCAAAATTTACTTATTCATAATATAGATATTATGCTACCTAGAGCAGCAAACCCGGAGAAGGCAATGGCACCCCACTCCAGTACTCTTGCCTGGAAAATCCCATGGATGGAGGAGCCTGGTAGGCTACAGTCCATGGGGTGGCTAAGAGTCGGACACGACTGAGCGACTTCACTTTCACTTTTCCCTTTCATGCACTGGAGAAGGAAATGGCAATCCACTCCAGTATTCTTGCCTGGAGAATCCCAGGGACGGCGGAGCCTGATGGGCTGCCGTCTATGGGGTCGCACAGAGTCGGACACGACTGAAGCGACTTAGCAGCAGCAGCAGAGCAGCAAACCTTTGAAAGGAATTTTGATCACTCAGTGTATCTGGAAGACAACTCAAATTCTAGGGGACACACATACTTACTACATTGGATATTCCAGGTGGTTGTTATGCTCTTCTGAAAGTAACATAAATACACGTAGGGAAAGAAAGAGATAATGTGATTTCAAACTAGCTTTGTATGACATTCTTTTTTCATTGCTTAAAATATGAAACTTCCTCAGGAAGAAACGAAATGGTTATTTCAGTGTTTATAGCTATAATATTCTTGTCATTCACATTGAATGAAATTAATGGAAACATTTTTTTTTCTGAGTTTTTTAAAATAAAAAACCTGGATATAATTCTGATAGTAGCATGGTACCTCATATGTAAAACAATAAACTGTGATAAGAAAAGAGTTTGAGCCTGGTGATTTTAGGTAACAAGTAGGCATTTGTTTGATAGTCGGTGTTTGCCTGTGACCAAGTGGGAGGTGGTCATAGAACAAAGATACCACTAATACAATTCAAAATGGAGAGATGCATGGAAAACTTCCCAGGAAGACATGAGTTTATTTTTAATGATATACCCTTAAACAGATCTTCTAATCAATATTAGTTAGTTTTTGTTTAGTTCTAGTAGATACAAAACAGTTCCTAGGGTCACTCATGAAACTAGAAAGTGAGAAAAGCACACGGCTGTTACCTAACGGACCTGGGAACCTGAAGTATTAGCATCTCTTACTCCTAGTGCTCTGCTCTGCTCCCCGCAAATCAGCTGCTTTCTTTAGAGCTTTATAAGGAGTTAGCTCGTCTCTCTTTTCTTAAAAATCTAGCAAAAAAGACCATCTCTGCAAAAAAAAAAAAAAGGAGGGGGTCAGGAGAGTTAGACATTTATCTACATTTTCCACAAAACTTCCTTTTCTCTATTTCAGTCCCTTTCTTTTCTAAACATCAGGCTTTCTCATGTTGCAACCCACCCTGTCATCATACACCAGTTGATTCTTCATAGGATTATCTCCCAGACACACAGTTCTCCAGTCTAGGATACATCTGACCCCCAATTTTCTATGTGTGCCATCCTATGTTCTATTTACTCTGAGACCAACTGGTGAGTGGTTAATAAATCAACCCCATCGATGTTACTGGCTTTATAATGACTTACAATATTTTACTTTCAAGAGATATCAGCACTGCATTTTCCAGGAGATATGTTTAAGGCTCACTGAGGAGGAGGCACTGAGCACTTCAAATATTTCAGAATGAAGGGATTTCTCTATTTTCAAATTATTCTCTAAAGCTGAGTTCTATTCTGCCAAAACTGACATGGCTTGGTTACCACCTACAGGATGGCTACCGCCTTCATACTGTCCACCCCACCCCATGCACACACACATCCACCCCCAAATAGTTAGGAGTCATGGAAAGAACAATGAATACCTGTGGTGGATAATCCTTAAGAAATTATTTGTGTTGGCCTGACATGTTTAACTTCTTTTCACTTTACCTAAAAGCAAACTAAATTTTATAAGGTCAAGCCATTAATTTATGCTTTGAGGATAAGAGCTAAAGACACAATGTGTCATTGATTCCATTCCCAGGAAAATCTAGAATTTACTTTGAGTAAGCCTTTCACCTGTGGCCAACGGTAGCTAAGAGAATTTTAGGGCCATTTCTCCCCATCTAGTGCTACTAACAAGTTCCTGCTATCTTGTCGTCAATTTATTTTCTACACAGTTCTCTATATATTGTTTCTTAACAAAAGTCACAAAAATGTATTCATTTATTTATTAGCAGGTGAAATTTATTCTTGCCCTCCACTTCCACCTTCTTCCTTTAATCCTGTACCTAACTTACTCATTGAGTTTCTACCATTTCTCAGTCTATTCCCAAAAGTTACAGACAGGAAGATTAATAGATCACTAAAATTGGAACCTGCTATATTTTCACCATCTCCTTTTTAGAAAAAGAAGAATCATGAACAGTGTCAGTAAGTGTTTAAGAAAGACATCCACTAGCCAGATTCAGGTCAAATATTTTATTTGCCTATCAATTCCTTCCACAGAAGTCAAAGCAAATTCCACAAATTAAATTCTCCAAGATATTGCTAGGAAGAATGTATTTACCCACATTTTTTCATACAGAAAACAGAATTAAACTGAATGAAATGTGAAACATTTCCAAAGCACCCAGGATCTGTGACAAATCTTACATAATACCGTCTATATCAAGCTGTTTCTTGGTTATGAGGGAATAAATTAGGTGTAGGAAATGCCTGCTGTCTGCATTTCTAATGCCAAAATGCTCTTCTTCAAATCAATAAGTGAAATGGAAGGCAGATCTCGCTCTTAAATATTATGCATAATTTATACAGTTGGACCAGAAAGATTGGTCTTCTTTTCTCTATTTGGTAAATACCATTCTCATTCTGAATTTTTCAGTTTCAACCACTTTAAACAGAAATGCAAGCTCACGATGCGATATACTCTTAGGGCTACAGTGTATTTTTTCAGAACTTAATTTATGTCTTTCAAAGTAAACAAAACTTTTAAAAGCCCACAAAACATATACTATCAAAAACAAAGGGTCTGCTTTACAGACAGATAAATAAATTGACAAATTTAAACGAAGTTAAAGATTCTAAGTTTAAAAACAATAAAAAGCTATGAAAATGTAATACTGACCAATTTTCATTCCCACCTGGGATCAACTTGATGAAACCATGTTGCCTCTATCCCCAATTAAGGATACACTAAGTACAACTGGAATAGCAGACAGAATCGATTGGACTAACATAGATATTGGCCCTGATACCGGTTCTTAACCAAAACAACACTGAGTAAAACAGTTTTCCTTTAGGGCCTCAATTTCCTCATCCTTCAATGGAAGAAGTCAAATGAGATCATCAGTACCAGCTCTTTCCCTTGTTCCATTTTATCATCATTTATTGTGACATGTGGCTCTCCCTGTCTCTCACACATTCTGCCACAGGCAGGAGCCACAAATTATCTAGGTGGGAAAGCTGGAAGCAGGGAGTGGGGTCTGAGTATTTCAATCCTTCCTTCCTCACTTCTGTTTGGAGAATACTCTGGTCTGCTTTTAGCCTGTGGTAAGTTCAACAAAAATCTATTTTTCAATACATTATTTAAGGCCACAAACATAACCAAAAGAACAAAAAACAAAAATATAAATATATGCTAAAAAAAAAAAATAGGAAGATGACCAAGAGGATAAATGAGTTAAACATTTACACACATCAAGGAATAAGGGTCTAAATGAGCCAAACCTCTTGTCCTTCATGTGTGAACCAACCGATGATGCTTCAAGTTGACAAACCAAGATGATAAGGTGAATGATAGTTGGTATTATGGAGGCAATCAACACAACTCGGATATGAATGGTTACTTACCTTTGATAAATGGGGCTGGAGTGCAGGACCAGGGAGAAGCATTTGAATTTTCTTTTCCAAGTGCATGTACTACTTTAGTATCAATAGTAACAGCAATAATCTATCATTTTTTAAAAATAAGTATAAATATTCAGGCCCAACAGTAATTGGCAACTGATTTTAGCATCAGCTGGTGGATGTTATCCAGGAAACTAACAGGTGGGCAAGACCTCTGCGGTGATACAGAGTCTTACTTAGTGCTTACATGGTTCTCAAAGCAGAGTCTGTGGTCCCCCGGCACACCCGAGTCCTTTCCAGGGAATCTGCATGGTCAGAACTATTTTCATAATGATACCAGTTTATCATATTCCCTATGAACAGTATGAAAAGGCAAACAGATAGGACACTGAAAGATGAACTCCCCAGGTCAGTAGGTGCCCAATATGCTACTGGAGATCAGTGGAGAAATAACTCCAGAAAGAATGACGGGATGGAGCCAAAGCAAAAACAATACCCAGCTGTGGATGTGACTGGTGATAGAAGCAAAGTCCGATGCTGTAAAGAGCAATATTGCATAGGAACCTGGAATGTTACGTCCATGAATCAAGGCAAATTGGAAGTGGTCAAACAGGAGACGGCAAGAATGAATGTCGACATTCTAGGAATCAGCGAACTAAGATGGACTGGAATGGGTGAATTTAACTCAGATGACCATTATATCTACTACTGTGGGCAGGGATCCCTTAGAAGAAATGGAGTAGCCATCATAGTCAACAAAAGAGTCCGAAATGCAGTATTTGGATGCCATCTCAAAAATGACAGAATGATCTCTGTTTGTTTCCAAGGCAAACCATTCAATATCATGGTAATCCAAGAATATCCCCCAACCAGTAACGCTGAAGAAGCTGAACTTGAACGGTTCTATGAAGACCTACAAGACCTTGTAGAACTAACACCCAAAAAAGATGTCCTTTTCATTGTAGGGGACTGGAATGCAAAAGTAGGAAGTCAGGAAACACCTGGTGTAACAGGCAAATTTGGCCTTGGAGTACAGAATGAAGCAGGGCAAAGGCTAATAGAGTTTTGCCAAGAGAACACACTCCTCATAGCAAACACCCTCTTCCAACAACACAAGAGAAGACTGTACATGTGGACATCACCAGATGGTCAACACTGAAATCAGATTGATTATATTCTTTGCAGCCAAAGATGGAGAAGCTCTATGCAGTCAGCAAAAACAAGACTGGGAGCAGACTGTGGCTCAGGTCATGAACTCCTTATTGCCAAATTCAGACTTAAATTGAAGAAAGTAGAGAAAACCACTAGACCATTCAGGTATGACCTAAATCAAATCCCTTATGATTATACAGTGGAAGTGACAAATAGATTTATGGGACTAGATCTAATAGACAGAGTGCCTGATGAACTATGGACAGAGGTTCGTGACATTGTACAGGAGACAGGGATCAAGACCATCCCCATGGAAAAGAAATGCAAACAAGCAAAATGGCTGTCTGAGGAGGCCTTACAAATAGCTGTGAAAAGAAGAGAAGCGAAAAGAAAAGGAGAAAAGGAAAGATATTCCCATCTGAATGCAGAGTTCCAAAGAATAGCAAGGAGAGATAAGAAAGCCTTCCTCAGCGATCAATGCAAAGAAATAGAGGAAAACAACAGAATGGGAAAGACTAGAGATCTCTTCAAGAAAATTAGAGATACCAAAGGAATATTTCATGCAAAGGTGGGCCCGATAAAGGACAGAAATGGTATGGACCTAACAGAAGCAGAAGATATTCAGAAGAGGTGGCAAGAATACACAGAAGAACTGTACAAAAAAGATCTTCACGACCCAGATAATCAGGATGGTGTGATCACTCACCTAGAGCCAGACATCCTGGAATGTGAAGTCAAGTGGGCCTTAGAAAGTGTCACTACGAACAAAGCTAGTGGAGGTGATGGAATTCCAGTTGAGCTATTTCAAATCCTCAAAGTTGATGCTGTGAAAGTGCTGCACTCGATATACCAGCAAATCTGGAAAACTCAGCAGTGGCCACAGGACTGGAAAAGGTCAGTTTTCATTCCAATCCCAAAGAAAGGCAATGCCAAAGAATGCTCAAACTACCGCACAATTGCACTCATCTCACACGCTAGTAAAGTAATGCTCAAAATTCTCCAAGCCAGGCTTCAGCAATACGTGAACCGTGAACTTCCAGATGTTCAAGCTGGTTTTGGAAAAGGCAGAGGAACCAGAGATCAAATTGCCAACATCCGATGGATCATCGAAAAAGCAAGAGAGTTCCAGAAAAACATCTATTTCTGCTTTATTGACTACCAAAGCCTTTGACTGTGTGGATCACAATGAACTGTGGACAATTCTGAAAGAGATGGGAATACCAGACCACCTGACCTGCCTCTTGAGAAACCTGTATGCAGGTCAGGAAGCAACAGTTAGAACTGGACATGGAACAACAGACTGGTTCCAAATAGGAAAAGGAGTACGTCAAGGCTGTATATTGTCACCCTGCTTATCTACCTTATATGCAGAGTACATCATGAGAAACGCTGGGCTGGAAGAAACACAAGCTGGAATCAAGATTGCCGGGAGAAATATCAATAACCTCAGATATGCAGATGACACCACCCTTATGGCAGAAAGCAAAGAAGAACTAAAGAGCCTCTTGATGAAAGTGAAAGAGGAGAGTGAAAAAGTTGGCTTAAAGCTCAACGTTCAGAAAATTAAGATCATGGCATCTGGTCCCATCACTTTATGGGAAACAGATGGGGAAACAGTGGAAACAGTGTCAGACTTTATTTTTTGGGGCTCCAAAGTCACTGCTGATGGTGATTGCAGCCATGAAATTAAAAGACGCATACTCCTTGGAAGGAAGGTTATGACCAACCTAGATAGCATATTGAAAAGCAGAGACATTACTTTGCCAACAAAGGTCCATCTAGTCAGGGCTATGGTTTTTCCAGTAGTCATGTATGGATGTGAGAGTTGGATGGTGAAGAAAGCTGAGCGCCAAAGAATTGATGCTTTTGAACTGTGGTGTTGGAGAAGACTCTTGAGAGTCCCTTGGACTGCAAGGAGATCCAACCAGTCCATCCTAAAGGAGATCAGTCCTGGGTGTTCACTGGAAGGACTGATGTTGAAGCTGAAACTCCAATACTTCGGCCACCTCATGAGAAGGGTTGACTCATTGGAAAAGACCCTAATGCTGTGAAGGATTGAGGGCAGGAGGAGAAAGGGACGACAGAGGATGAGATGGTTGGATTACATCACCGACTCGATGGACATGGGTTTGGGTAAACTCTGGGAGTTGGTGATGGACAGGGAGGCCTGGCATGCTGTGATTCATGGGGTCACGAAGAGTTGGACACGACTGAGCGACTGAACTGAACTGATCATATTCCTTTGTCATTGTGTTGATATTTTCACTGTTTTTGCAAGAGTAATAATGGGTAAAACTGCTGAAACTGCTGGTGCTTTAACAGACGTCTCCTGATCATTTTATTCTCCACCATCAGACACTCATTTACAAAGTCAGCTTCGGTTAAGAAAACACTCAACAAGGCACTAAGGATTATTAATACCATTCAATTTCATCCCTTCAATACCTATCTTTTTAATATTCTCTGTTTCAAAATGTGAAGCATACCTGGAGTACCTCCACCATACACTGAAATAGATAGCTGTCTCAAGGAAAAGCACCTGAGCAATTATTTGAGTTGCAAATTGAACTTCTGTTTTAATTTATTTAATTTGACAAAAACTAGTCGCCTCACTCACAGAGCATCATTTTGACTTAAAAGAATGGCAGGAACTATGATTATTCAAACTTGAGAATTTTAAGACTTTTTTTAATGAAAAAAGTGAGGCTGTCACTTTAAGAAAAACAATTAACAATAAATAACAGTATTTATTGCCAATGATAAAATTTGAGCTTTCAAGTGAAAATTAGAATGTTGTAGATCTTGTATGCATTACTTGGAGCTTAACAGCATAGTATTATTTAAATACTTTCTCTGATGAGACTGATGGTGATATTAACAAATACGATCTTTTAATATTATATATTAAAATGTACCAACATTTGGAAGATCTGAATAGTAAACCAGTATTTTCCAAACAACTGATGTATGAGGTTACAAAAATCATTATATGTAGTGCAACCATTATAATGGTAAAACATCCATTCTTAGGCAAGATAACCTAATAGTTTTTAATGTAGCAGAGTGTGAAAAGGTCTCTGATTTGGTTTCAGATTCCACATTACAAATAGCCTTTAAGAAAATACTACTTGTCAAGTTTTAGCAGAGTATCAAAGAAAAATATCCACAATTACCTGAAAGGCTATAAGTATACACTCCCCTTTCCCAAACACATATTTGGGTAAGCTTAGATTTTCTCTACACACTTCAGCAAAAGCAACAACAAAAAAGACTGAATGCAAAAACAGAAATCAGAATCCACCTATCTTCTACTAAGCCAAGAGACTTACAAAGAGACTTACAAAGATGTAACACAACATCACTCTTTTCACTAATTTTTTTGTTTTGGAAAACAGTTATATTTTATTAAAACTATGATATTATGGGTTTGCTCTTGTTCTTAAATGAATTAATATTTTTGGTTCCTCAATTTGAATTTCTAGTACAGTAAATATTGATAGATATAACTTTTATAAATTTTGGAGTCCTCAATAATTTTTTAAAATGTAAGGGATCCTGAGACCAAAAAATGTGAGAATCACTGGCATAGGAGTTGAAAGTAATTTATGTACCAAAGCCAAAACTTATACCATAAGTAATAGGCTAGAAAGAAAACAGATGGAAAGCCAGACTATACCTTCTACCAACTTCCTATTCCACTCCCAGACTGGAGGTTTCCTGGCTGGAGATGAAGAAATAATGGAAAGGAAGAAGAGAGGCAAACATGGGTATGAGTTCAGGACGAGAGATTTTCTTTATTTTATTTTATTTTTTTTTTACATTTTTTTTAATTTTTTTTTAATTTTTTAAATAAATTTATTTATTTTAGTTGGAGATTTTCTTTAAAACTGAGGCTCCAAGAAGAGAGAAAGTTGTGTCCTACTTTCCAAATAAAGGTTTGCCAAACAGCAACCTCCTCTGTGTGCTCTGCCCACTAATGGCACAGGAACAAAACAGTGAAAACAGGACATGGTGTTCTAGGCATACAATCTAAAATTGCACAGGTTCCACAGTGGCACAGAAGAATATATAGAAATTCCCATTCTCCATTGGAAGCTGCAGAAATCACTAAGAATGGGCCTTTTTAGATCCAAAGGGACTGTAAGCCAGGACCAGGACATCTAATGACCTGCACAGACTGATGACTGCAGGATACGAAGAGCCCAGACCATGGAAGCCAGAGCCCACTTACCAAAGACCAAACTTGATGAGATTCATCCAGTGTCAGCAGAAGACAGACACGTCTGAGGCCCGGTGTCACCTTCTTCCTCATGTCCAAGACCACCCTGACAAAAAAGGAGAGAAGCATTCTTAATTTGGGTGTTTCTATTGTTGTTCATTCGCGAAGTCGTGTCCGACTCTTTGAAACCCCGTACACTGCAGCACACCAGGCTCCCCTATACTCTGCTGTCTCCTGGAGTTTGCTCAGATTCATGTCCATTGAGTCAGTGATGCTATCTAACCATCTCACCTTCTGCCACCCGCTTCTTTTGCCTTCCATCTTTTCAGTATCAGGGATTTTTCCAGTGAGTCAGCTCTTTCCATCAGGTGGCCAAAGTATTAGAGCTTCATCTTCAGCATCAGTCCTTGCAACGAATATTCAAGGTTGATTTCCTTTAGGACTGACTGGTTTGATCTCCTTGCAGTCCAAGGGACTCTCAAGAGTCTTCTCCAGCACCACAATTTGAAAGTCTTTGGCTTAATTCTTCATTGTTTCTAAAATAGAATTTAAAATCCCTAAATCTAAAATGGGACAGTCATTGAAAACTAAACAAAGCTACCTTTCTGCACAGGTTGTAGATTATGGAATTTATACCCACTATATAAGCAGTCTGTCCCAGGTTCAGTTAGCAACAATGGAGATGCACAGAAAAAGAACAAACAGCCAGGGTCAAGTGTAAAGCTAGATTGCCTCAGCTAGGAAGAGCCAGGGATAGTGATTTACTAGGCATGAGTGTGCAGATGGAGCACATTTGCAGATTTTCATCTTCCTATGAAATAAGCTGTTCCATCCTGTGGTGGACACACCTGGAGAGTCATGCCCTTGTGTAATACTGCCCTGAATGTGGGGTGAACCTGTAGCTATGTTGGGACAATCACTCTCTTGATTAGCACACCCCACATTCAATCTGTCAAGACACCAACTCCACAGCTTCTCTGAGATAACATCTTCTTTAACTTAGATATCTTCCCCGCTTCCATCTCAGTCCTAATAATCTACTGTCCACTCTATACCCAAAACAACCTTTTTACAGATAAAGTACTCCTGTGTTAAATATCCCGCAGCAGCTCTCCTTTCCAGAGTTTGAGGTCTTCCGTGACCTGATGTCCATCGCCTTGGAGACTGCAGTTCGCCTCGCCCCTTCCTCCCTCTGCGGCAGCTGCGCAGGCTTCCGTACTGACTAACATACAGCTTCTGTGCTGATGCTCCCTCGGTGGTCCACACGGTCAGCTCCTGCAGGTTTTATGAGTCCCTGCTCAAATATCATCTTTTTTTAAAAAAGCCAGCACCAACAACCTTACAGAAAATTTCACTTTCCTCAGTTCTCCTGATTCCCATTTCCCTGATCTAATTTTTATTTTGCCATAGTACCTATAATCTTATAACTAATTGTGTAGTTTAGTGATTTTACAACATTGTTGTCTTCCCCTACTCAAATAAGCTTCATGAAGGCAAATGCATCTGTTTCCTTTCATCAGTGTATCCCCGCATTCTGGGTGTCATCTCTGACATGTAATAGGCGCTCAATAAATCAGTTCAGTTCAGTCGCTCAGTCGTGTTCGACTCATGGCAACCCCATGAACCTCAGCACGCCAAGCCTCCCGGGCCATCACCAACTCCCGGAGTCTACCCAAACCCATGTCCATTGAGTCGGTGATGCCATCCAACCATCTCATCCTCTGTCGTCCCCTTCTCCTCCTACCCCCAATCCTTCCCAGCATTAGGGTCTTTTCCAATGAGTCAACTCTTCTCATGAGGTGGCCAAAGTATTGGAGTTTCAGCTTCAACATCAGTCTTTCCAGTGAACACCCAGGACTGATCTCCTTTAGGATGGACTGGTTGGATCTCCTTGCAGTCCAAGGGACTCTCAAGAGTCTTCTCCAACACCACAGTTCAAAAGCATCAATTCTTTGGCGCTCAGCTTTCTTCACCATCCAACTCTCACATCCATACATGACTACTGGAAAAACCATAGCCCTGACTAGATGGACCTTTGTTGGCAAAGTAATGTCTCTGCTTTTCAATATGCTATCTAGGTTGGTCATAACCTTCCTTCCAAGGAGTACGCGTCTTTTAATTTCATGGCTGCAATCACCATCAGCAGTGATTTTGGAGCCCCAAAAAATAAAGTCTGACACTGTTTCCACTGTTTCCCCATCTGTTTCCCATAAAGTGATGGGACCAGATGCCATGATCTTAATTTTCTGAACGTTGAGCTTTAAGCCAACTTTTTCACTCTCCTCTTTCACTTTCATCAAGAGGCTCTTTAGTTCTTCTTTGCTTTCTGCCATAAGGGTGGTGTCATCTGCATATCTGAGGTTATTGATATTTCTCCCGGCAATCTTGATTCCAGCTTGTGTTTCTTCCAGCCCAGCGTTTCTCATGATGTACTCTGCATATAAGGTAAATAAGCAGGGTGACAATATACAGCCTTGACGTACTCCTTTTCCTATTTGGAACCAGTCTGTTGTTCCATGTCCAGTTCTAACTGTTGCTTCCTGACCTGCATACAGGTTTCTCAAGAGGCAGGTCAGGTGGTCTGGTATTCCCATCTCTTTCAGAATTGTCCACAGTTCATTGTGATCCACACAGTCAAAGGCTTTGGTAGTCAATAAAGCAGAAATAGATGTTTTTCTGGAACTCTCTTGCTTTTTCGATGATCCATCGGATGTTGGCAATTTGATCTCTGGTTCCTCTGCCTTTTCCAAAACCAGCTTGAACATCTGGAAGTTCACGGTTCACGTATTGCTGAAGCCTGGCTTGGAGAATTTTGAGCATTACTTTACTAGCGTGTGAGATGAGTGCAATTGTGCGGTAGTTTGAGCATTCTTTGGCATTGCCTTTCTTTGGGATTGGAATGAAAACTGACCTTTTCCAGTCCTGTGGCCACTGCTGAGTTTTCCAGATTTGCTGGTATATTGAGTGCAGCACTTTCACAGCATCAACTTTGAGGATTTGAAATAGCTCAACTGGAATTCCATCACCTCCACTAGCTTTGTTCGTAGTGACACTTTCTAAGGCCCACTTGACTTCACATTCCAGGATGTCTGGCTCTAGGTGAGTGATCACACCATCCTGATTATCTGGGTCGTGAAGATCTTTTTTGTACAGTTCTTCTGTGTATTCTTGCCACCTCTTCTGAGTATCTTCTGCTTCTGTTAGGTCCATACCATTTCTGTCCTTTATCGAGCCCACCTTTGCATGAAATATTCCTTTGGTATCTCTAATTTTCTTGAAGAGATCTCTAGTCTTTCCCATTCTGTTGTTTTCCTCTATTTCTTTGCATTGATCGCTGAGGAAGGCTTTCTTATCTCTCCTTGCTATTCTTTGGAACTCTGCATTCAGATGGGAATATCTTTCCTTTTCTCCTTTTCTTTTCGCTTCTCTTCTTTTCACAGCTATTTGTAAGGCCTCCTCAGACAGCCATTTTGCTTGTTTGCATTTCTTTTCCATGGGGATGGTCTTGATCCCTGTCTCCTGTACAATGTCACGAACCTCTGTCCATAGTTCATCAGGCACTCTGTCTATTAGATCTAGTCCCATAAATCTATTTGTCACTTCCACTGTATAATCATAAGGGATTTGATTTAGGTCATACCTGAATGGTCTAGTGGTTTTCTCTACTTTCTTCAATTTAAGTCTGAATTTGGCAATAAGGAGTTCATGACCTGAGCCACAGTCTGCTCCCAGTCTTGTTTTTGCTGACTGCATAGAGCTTCTCCATCTTTGGCTGCAAAGAATATAATCAATCTGATTTCAGTGTTGACCATCTGGTGATGTCCACATGTACAGTCTTCTCTTGTGTTGTTGGAAGAGGGTGTTTGCTATGAGGAGTGTGTTCTCTTGGCAAAACTCTATTAGCCTTTGCCCTGCTTCATTCTGTACTCCAAGGCCAAATTTGCCTGTTACATCAGGTGTTTCCTGACTTCCTACTTTTGCATTCCAGTCCCCTACAATGAAAAGGACATCTTTTTTGGGTGTTAGTTCTACAAGGTCTTGTAGGTCTTCATAGAACCATTCAAGCTCAGCTTCTTCAGCGTTACTGGTCGGGGCATAGACTTGGATTACCATGATATTGAATGATTTGCCTTGGAAACAAACAGAGATCATTCTGTCGTTTTTGAGATTGCATCCAAATACTGCATTTCAGACTCTTTTGTTGACCATGATGGCTACTCCATTTCTTCTAAGGGATGCCTGCCCACAGTAGTAGGTATAATGGTCATCTGAGTTAAATTCACCCATTCCAGTCCATCTTAGTTCACTAATTCCTAGAATGTTGATGTTCACTCTTGTCATCTCCTGTTTGACCACTTCTAATGTGCCCTGATTCATGGACCTAACATTCCAGGTTCATATGCAATATTTCTCTTTACAGCATCGAATCTTGCTTCTATCACCAGTCCCATTCACAACTGGGTGTTGTTTTTGCTTTGGCTCCATCCCTTCATTCTTTCTGGAGTTATTTCTCCACTGATCTCCAGTAGCATATTGGGCAGCTACCGACCTGGGGAGTTCATCTTTCAGTGTCCTATCTTTTTGCCTTTTCATACTGTTCATGGGGTTCTCAAGGCAAGAACACTGAAGTGGTTTGCCATTCCCTTCTCCAGTGGACCACATTCTGTCAGACCTCTCCACCATGACCCATCCGTCTTGGGTGGCCTCACACAGCATGGCTTAATTTCATTGAGATAGACAAGGCTGTGGTCCTTGTGATCAGATTGGCTAGTTTTCTGTGATTATAGTTTCAGTGTGTCTGCCCTCTGATGCCCTCTCACAACACCTACCATCTTACTTGGGTTTCTCTTACCTTGGACGTGGGGTATGTCTGCATGGCTGCTCCAACAAAGTGCAGCCGCTGCTCCTTACCTTGGACAAGGGGTATCTACTCACGGCAGCCCGTCCTGACCTTGAATGTACAGTAACTCCTCTCAGCCCTCCTGTGCCCACGCAGCCGCTGCTTCTTGGACGCAGGGTAACTCCTCTCGGCTGGCGCCCCTGGCCTCCTGCCCAGGGTAGCTCCTCTCGGTCGCCGCCCCCAGCCTTGTCCGTGGAGTAGCTCCCCCGGCCTTGTCCGTGGGGTAGCTCCTCTCCACCATGCTTCTGCGCAGTCCGTCACAGCCGCTGCGCTTCTGCTGCTCAATAAATACTTGCTGAATTAACTAATTTAGCAATGAATGGGGAAGAATAAAAGCAAAGGATGATAGTTTTAATGTGGCACATTTTCTTCCATTTAAGCCTTAGAAAAAAGTATAATTTTTACAAATCAATAAATTTGGTAAAGATATATATTTCCACAATCATGCAAAGACTTAAAAAAAAGTCTCTTCTAAATAATAAAAAACAAGCTCAGATTTTAAATAATAATGAATTTCTAATAAAGAATTAAAATTCGCAAAGTAACTTTTTCAAATATAAGATGAAAAAAAATAACCTCTTATTGTTTTGTATTTACTAAACTATTTGTATAAATTACCTGAACAATTATTCTAAAAGGAGGCATTGCTAGCTTCCTTTATAGATGAAGAAACAGGTATGGAAAGGACAGATAACTAAACCAATGTCACACCAGAAGCAAAGTCAAAAATTTGAGATTTGAGCTCATATTTAAATTTATCTTATACCTAATATCATTTTTCCTCCTTTACAACACATGTCAGTTAGAAATGGGGACCTGAGCGAGATTACACTCAAATCCTGGAGCTAACCTTGGGTTAATTATTTCCCTGTGCTTCAATTTACTCATCTATATCAGAAAATGGAGATAATAGTACAATTTCATTCAATTGTTGAGACAAAGAAATGAGTTAATGAGTACATATAGACTCAATAAACACTAGTTATTACCATTATTATCACTATTATAATAATTACCTCTAGAAGGTGTTAATAACAAATAATTGTTCTTTTCAGAATCCCTTTAGTGTCTGCTCATATTTCCATCTTTAGACCTCCTCAGTCATTATTGCTCAGTACTCTAAAGAATGATGATTGCTCATTATTAGAGAAATGCAAATCAAAACTACAATCAGATATCACCTCACACTGGTCAGAATGGCCATCATCAAAAAGTCTATGAACAATAAATGCTGGAGAGGTTGTGGAGAAAAGGGAATACTCTTGCACTGCTGGCGGGAATGTAAATTGATACAGCCACTATGGAAGATGGTATGGAGATTCCTTAAAAAACTAGGACTCAAGCCACCATATGACCTAGCAATCCCACTACTAGAGATATATCTTGAAGAAACCAAAATTGAAAAAGATACAGGTATCCCATTGCTCACTGCAGCACTGTTTACAATAGCTAGAACATGGAAGCAACCTAGATGGCCATCAACAGATAAATGGATAAAGAAGTTGTAGTACATATATACAATGGAATATTACTCATCCATAAAAAGGAACACATTTGAATCAGTTCTAATGAAGTGGATGAACCTAGAGCATATTATACAGAGTGAAGTAAGTCAGAAACAGAAAGATAAATATTGCATACTACTGCATATATATGGAATCTAGAACGATGGTACCGATGAATTTATTTGCAGGGCAGCAATGAAGAAACAGAAATAGAGAACAGACTTATGGACACAGCGGGTGGGGAGGGAGGAAGGAGATGGTGAAATGTACAGAGAGAGTAACACGGAAACTTAATTACCATATGTAAAATAGATAGTCAATGGGAATTTGCTGTATGACTCAGGGAACTCAAACAGGGGTTCTGTAATAACCTAGAGGGGTGAAATGGAGAGGGAGACGAGAGGGAGGTTCAAGAAGGAGGGGACATATGTATACCTATGGCTGATTCATGTTGATATTTGGCAGAAAACAACAAAATTCTGTAAAGCAATTATCCTTCAATTAAAAAATAAATAATTTTTTTTTAAAAAAGGAATGATGAGTATTTCAAAATTTTCATTGCTTTTATCAAATATACTGAATTCCATGGATTTCTTTCAGGACTCTTCTGATTTCTAAGACACATTACTCATTTGTATAAATTACCATACAAGTAAGAGGCTTTTAAATTAAAGAAATACAAAAGTCATTTCTCTGATATTAATTCTACTTGATTTTCTATAAATTTACTTGGAGAAAATAAATAAACACCTACTAAAACATCTTATATAGTAAATTGGGGTATTTTCCTACCATGTAAATTCTTTTATTTTCGTTTAAAAAAAGTGTTAAGATTTTTCTAGATTCAGTTCAAGCTAAAATTTTTCAGAGCATTGTATGAGTCCTGTCAGTTATTTGAAGATCAAATAGAAATTACTCAATATAGTCCTTACAGTCTCAAGAAGATGTAAACCTCTGGTATTGAGATTTAAGACAGTGAAGATCTATTGCAATTATAAACATTGACTAATAGGAATCAGTTCCAAAGTTTGTCACAAAATGTTCTCTGTAAAATGATTTCCGTTATAAAAACTCAAAATATATTCCCATAGGAGGGAAAAGAAAACCCTCAACTTAAAACTTTTGGCAAAGACAGAGGTAAGATATGCCCCAAATCAAAAAACACATTTTTGCTTTAATATACTAGCTGGAAATTTTCCTTTTGAACACTGTGTATAATTTCCCACAATTTTTTTTTTCAGTTTTACCATACAGTCTCCTCATTCAACAAACACTCACATTCATGGATCAAGTATTGCTACGGGTAAGATGAATATGATTACATCCTTGTCCTCTGGTAAATTGAGTGAAAATACTTCTTTTCTCCAAGAGAATAACTCGCCACTTCCATACAGTTCAGATTAAAAATGTATCAACCTAAACACTCTAGACAATAGGTAATGAATTAAATCTCTACTTGATTAATACAGCATTTTTAAAACCTATATATCAAATTTGCATATAAAAGTATACAATATTTCAATTATATTCTTAGAATCTGCATCTGGGGAAAGTTGTACCTTTTATAAGGTTTTTAACATTCACTATGGATATTTACTGTATAAAACTGGAGTCCAGAGAGTAGGTTTGTAGAGCCATTATATATTCTGACATTTTCACGTTATTATCCACACATTCAATAAATGTATAAACACTCATGCACAATAATAAATGAATGTATTTAATTTTAAACATACTAGTTCAAATTCTTTTTCCCATCTAGGTTACTACAATGAGTGAGTTCCCTTTGATAGACAGTAGGTCCTTGTTGGTTATCTATTTTAAATATAGTAGTGTGTGTACGTCAATACATGTATGTATGTGTTTAACTGAATCACTTTTGCTGTACACCTGAAACTAAAACATTGCAAATTAACTATGCGGTGCCTGCATGCTCAGTCATGTCCAACTCTTTGCCACCCCATGGGCTGTAGCCCGCCAAGCTCCTCTATCCATGGGATTTTCCAGACAAGAATACTGGAGTGGGCTGCCATTCCCTTCTCCAGGGGACATTAACTATACTCCAATATTAAAAAAAGAAAAAAAAAAAAAACACACTAGTGTTAGACAGACTTAATAGGTTAACAGTGCCACCTAGTGGCCTCGTAAAAAAGAATGCTTGCCTTTTTCATTCTATTAAGTTTTACATAAACATAAGCTTATCTTTTCACTGACACAGGTACTAATAATATTTAGAGCACTAGAGTGAATGTTTGACATCACAAACATCTATAAAGTCTATTATAAGAACAAATAAAGGAAAACAAAGAATTTTAGCAAGTGACAATTTTCAATTTACATTAATGTCAAGTATGTAAGCATTAGATATTTCATAAATATTAGCTTATATACTATAAAACAGTAATAAGATCTTTCAGGTTAATATACTATATTCATATATTATGTATTAAATAATCTTCTTTTGCATAAAGGCATGCAAGTAAAAAAAAAATTTAAGGCTTTATTAGTGAATAGATTAAACCAAAAATCAAGGATTACATGTTGTCTGTCTGAGAAGAAAAGAAAGAAAAAGCTTTGAGATGTTAAATATTTAATAAAACAAGAGTGCAACATCTCACTGATATGCACATTTCTACAACCAAGGCAAATAATCATCCTTGAGGTGATGGAGGCCAATTTAAGGTCACTGAACACCCAGCAACTCCAGTTTGTCATCCTAACCAAAAAATGTCTCAGCAGGTTTCTTGCTAAACCTCCCAATATATACGTGTGTTACAGATATTTCAAGTCATTTACTCCAGTGCCCCAGCTCCAAAATTTGACTCACCGTCACCCTAAAATTCATTCATCCTATTTACGTTTTCAGTGATCCTCACTCGGCTCATGTGTTGTCATCCCTCTTCATCTAGTTTAAATTTCATGGCAAATTAATGTAATCTCTTCTATTTTTTTTCTTTGCCTTCTTTCACTTTGTTTGCTTTCTTGGCAAACCTCAACCTGAGTTAATTCCAACTCTCTGTCAGCTTTACACCTACACCTTTGCAGCTAAGCTTGGTGTGGAAAAATATACAATTGTGCTAGTTTTTTATTTGTGCATGCTAAGCCACTTCAGTTGATCTGACTTTTCTGCGACCCTATAGACTGTAGCCCACCAGGCTCCTCTGTCCATGGGATTCTCCAGGCAAGAATACTGCAGTGGGCTGCCATGCCCTCCTCCAGGGGATCTTCCCAACCAGGGATCAAACCCATGTCTCTTATGTCTCCTGATTGGCAGGGGCTTTCTTTACCACTAGTGCCACCTGGGAAGCCCCCAGTTTTGTTTTTTTTTTTAATGCATTTAAATTCATTACAAGAACTGAAGTGAGCCCCTCATGTGATCCAGGAATCCTGCTACATTTCTTAGTCTATTCACACTATCTCCTAACTATGACCTCTCCTCTCTCCTCAAATATCCAACACTCCCTCCCTCATCCTCACACTCGGTTGATGACCTTGCTTTGTATTACTCTGAAAAAAGGGAAAAAATGAATAGAAGAGACCATTCAAAAGTTCACTCACCAGTATCTGTACCCTATTACTCCTGCTTCGATGGATGAACTGCTTGAACTACCATTTAGGCTACTCCTACTTCATGCACAAGATCCTACCTCATCAACCAGGTAATTCACCAACTTGCTTATATAACCAGTTTTCTTCATTTCTACTGGATTGTTCCCATCAGAATACAAACACACTTTACATTCTCCCATGCTTAGAAATTAACCCACCCTTGATCCTACATCCCTCTGCATTACTGTCCTACTTCTCATCCCCTTTATAATTCCTCAGGTGTCATTCAAATCCATGGTCACTGACTGTCCTCCTTCCATTGTGAAACTATTCTTTTTCTTAAATTTTATTTATTAATGTATTGCTGATTTACAATGTTGTGTTAGTTTCTGGTGTACAGCAAAGTGACTCAGTTATTTATATTTTGTTTCTTTTTTTCATTCTTTCCTATTATAGTTTATCACAGGATATTGAAGACAGCTCCCTGTGCTATACAGTAGGGCCTTATTGTTTATCCATTATATTTATAACAGTGTGTATCTTCTAATCTCAAACTCCCAATCCATCTCTCCACTACCCCCTCCCCGCCCTGTGGCCACCACAAGACTCTTCTCTATGTCTGTGAGTCTGTTTCTATATGAAACTATTCTTAACAAGGTCCTACTCTTAACTGACCTCCACACAGTAAATCTGATAGTCATTGCTCAGCTCCCATTTTACTTGTACCATGAACAGTTGATCACTCCCTCTTATTTGAAAAACTTTCTTGACTTTCAGGATACCACATGCCTCCTTACTCCACTTCTCAATCTCCTTGCCTGGCTCCTGATAGTTTTCCTGGTAGATAAATGTGGACATCCCCAAGGGCTCACTCTTTGATCCTATTTTCTGTCTATATGTTGTCCCCTGATATTAGCATCCAATCTTGTGGCTGTAAGTGCCACTGTGACAGCTCCCATATTTGTTTCTCCAGCCCAGATCTCTCCCCAGAACTCTGTACTCATATAGTGAACTCCTTACTCAACAATTCAATTCCATGTGAATGTTTAAATGGCATCTCAAACTTAACATGTACCAAACTATGTTCCTGAGTACACCTCCCCTCAATCTTGCTACGCCTTGGTCTTCATCATCTCAGAAAATAACCAAAAATCTTGGAGCCATTTTTCTCATACCACATTCCCTTTCTCTCATATCCTGTATCCAATCTGTCATCAAATGCTGTCCACTCTACCATAAAAATACATCCAGAGTTGAATCATTTATTTCCTCCGCTAGTACCACTAAGCCAACATCACTCTCATCTGAATCAGTGCACTAGCTTAACTAGTTTTTCCTGCTCCAATCCTGTTTCCACCACTGCTCTTTCTCTGCTCAGTCAACGTGACTTTTCGACGTGTAAATCCAAAGTCACATCATATCACTTCTCTATTCAAAACTCTCCAATGGCTACCGAATTTCCTCAAACAAAAAAACCTAAAAACTGAACAATGACTTATAAGGCACTAGGTAGCTTATTACCTTTCTAACTTCACTTCCTACTTCCTTACTCCACTCCAAACTGATCTCGTTTCTGTCCCTTGACTTTACCAAGTATATGAGTTATTGATGGCTGAATAGCAAATTACCCCCAAACTTACTCACTTAAAAAACCCTTATCTCACACACTTTCTGTAGGTCAGGAAATCTAAGTATGACCTAGCTGGATTCTCTGCTACAGCATCTGGGAGGGAGGGGACATGTGTGTACCTATGGCTGATTCTTGTTGATGTTTGACAGAAAACCACAAAATTCTGTAAAGCAATTATCCTTCAATTAAAAAAAAAATAAAGTGGCAAAAAAAATCAAAGATAACTCCTAGGCTTCAAGCTTGGAATAATTTGAGAAAATTTTGATTATCACTGACTACAAGTTACTCAATTTCATTGTAGTTTTGAGGCAAGGGACATATTTGATCAACAAGCATTTGCTGGAGTCTTATAAATGTTTAGGGCTTTCCAGGTGGCGCTACCTGTAAAGAACTCGCCTGTCAATGCAGGAGACATAAGAGACACAGGTTTGATCCCTGGGTCTGGAAGATCCCCTGGAGGAGGGCTCAGCAGCCCACTCCAGTATTCTTGCCTGGAGAATCTCATGGACAGAGGAGCCTGACTGAAAACAACAAGCGTCCAGAACTGAAAAAAATATTTTAGTAAAGATAATGGAGAAGGAATTCATTACATATTTACTGATGAACAATTTTTAAAAATATAAGGCACTAAGAATAAACATTAAGGGTGGCAAGAAAAGGGAGACTAATAGATGTTCTAGAAGAAAAGCTTTTTCATCTCCTCTTGTCTAGATACTATACTTCTATTACAATTTTGTTACCAGTAGTATCACATTGCTAGTACACACCAACTGCAAGTTTGTTTCCTAAGTATTTTAATGTGAAAATAGGCTCACAGGCCGTTTCCTGACTATATTTTCTCCCACTTATCTCAACATTCATATGAGAGATATGCAGTTATGTAAATTTTGTTTCCCTGATGATTACCATAGTTTCTATAATAAAACTCTAAAAGGAAAAAAGAAGTAGTATAGTTGAAGAATGAGTATTCTATAACAAATGTATAGAATACAGTTCATGTATCCAATGCAGAATTGAAGTATTTCCCAGCCATCATTTTACCAGTCTAATAGTTCCACCTCCACCTCCATTCTACCTTTAAAATCCTTAAACTAACTTATAACCAAACTTTACTTATAACCAATTTTCAATTCCTCTATTACCACATTCTCTCTCCTGAGAACTCACTCTAAGCCTCAAAGATTGAACAGCAGCTAAATTCATTAGGTATGATCTTGAATCCCCTCAAATCTAGAAATATTGCCATCTTAGCCACAAATTTCACACTGAGGAGAGAAATCATCACTAATGTGCCACTTCTTAAAATGAAAATAAAAATCACAACTTTTTATCAAGTTTTATTGTAAAAAGAGTTTCAGATTTACAGAAAAAGTTACAAAAATGGTACAGGGAGTTCCCAGACACCCCTCATCCAATATCCCCTATTGTTAACATCTTATAATACCATGTACAACTAAGAAAGCAGCATGCCTGCAGGCTCAGTCACTAAGTCCTGTCCAACTCTCTGCAATCCCATGAACTGTAGCCCACCAGGTTCCTCTGTCCATGGGATTTCCCAGGCAAGAACACCAGAGTGGGTTGATATTCCTGACCCAGGGATTAAACCTGCATTTCCTGTGTCTCCTGCATTGGCAGGCGGATTCCTCACCACTGAGCCACCTGAATGGCACATTACTATTAACTAAAGCCCGCACTTTATTCAAGTTTCACTAGTTTTCCATTAATGTCCTTTTTTGGGTTGAGGATCCCACATTGCCTTACATCTCATCTCCTCCGGTGTTTTTCATGACCATGACAGCTTTGAGCACAGTTTAGGGAATCCTAAAGTACACTGGAGAAGGACATGGTAGCCCACTCCAGTGCTCTTGCCTGGAGAATCCCATGAAGAGAGGAGCCTGGTGGGCTTCCGTCTATGGGGTCGCACAGGGTCGGACACGACTGAAGCAACTTAGCAGCAGCAGCAGCAGCAAAGTACATTCATCAATTTGATGTTTTTTTCTCAGTTCAAGTTTAATAAAACTACAAAAGCTCAAAAGTGATAGCCTACTACTGCACACATCAGCTAGCCTGCCCATAACACAGCTCAGGCCTTCTTCAAAGGAAGAAAGGCTGGCCTCCCCAGCCCCTGCAGGAAAGGCCAGTGCTGTCCCACACATCTGAACTGACAGTAAGGTGGGTTAATGACAACAGTACAAAAGAGGTGTTGTTCTCACGGCCACCTACTGCAGCCTGGCCCTAAAATGGCCCAGCACTCACTTCTGCTTAGAGAAATATTCTTTGCTCTGGCATCAGGCTCCATGGTATCACAACCAGGCTTCCAGGCAGCTGTGCACATGTCCCCATGTGTGTCAGTGAACTGGAAAGGCCTGAACTAGTTTCAGTGTCTCATCCACAGAGCGGCCAACAGGAAGGTCGTTTATGGTAATTTGTCGAAAGATGCCTTTATCATCAGTAGTAAAAAGGTTCCTGAATGAGAAGCCCTCATCAGCCTTTAAGACCCCACAGGACTGAGCAACGGTGTGCTCAGGCTCTGATATCAAGGTTATGTTCATGGCCCCCAGTCTTTCTTGTTTCTTGGGTATGTTGATCCATGCCAGGTGACAGAAGTGAGAACCCACAGAAGCACCAGTTACTTGGCAGTTGAGTTTCTTAAATTCTTCTGCCCTATCACTGAAAGCAATGAGCTCCATGGGTCACACAAAGGCGAAGTCAAGAGGGTAAAAGAAGAACACAACATATCTTCCTTTGTAGTCAGACAGACTGATATCTTTGAACTGACCATCTGGCATAATGGTTGTTGCTTTGAACTGGGGAGCAGGGTGCCCAATTTTCACATTTCCTGAAGACAATGCTATCAGCAGCTCTCAGAGAGAAACCACACAGACTAGTCAGGAGGAAGACACCCATCAATTTGATTTTGGCTGATGCTTTTCTCATGGATAGACTGAGGTTAGGGCTTTGAGGAAAAATAACACAGAAGGAGGTGAAGTGTTCTTATCATATGAGGGTTCACACTATCAATATGACTTATCACTGTTGCTGATACTGTTTACCTGGCTTAGAGAGTGTTTACCAGATTTCTCTACTGTAAAGTTATGCTTTCCCCATTTTGCCTTACCCTACCCTTTGAAAGCAAGTTGCTAAGCACAGCCCATATTCAAGATGGTATAGGGAAGGGAAACTAAACTCCAACTCCTGGAGCTAAGTGACTTTTTAGAATAAATATAAAACTTACTCAATTTCTGAAATACATATTGAGTACCTCAAAGCATCTGATAATGCAATTAAGTGCCCATTTAACACGAGTCACTCTGCTAGGCATTTCAAATAAGTGTTAGACACAGTCTTGCACCACAAGGAGTTTATAATGTAGTTAGGATACCACAAGAAAAATGCCGGTTAAGTACTACAGCGTCACAAAAACGGAAAAAATAAAATCCAGTTGGAGTAATGAAGTAATGAAAAGTTTCACAGAACAAGAAATATTTAAGCAAAGTAAAGCTGAACATAATTTTGACAGATGAAAACAGATGGAAATTCACATCCATTTATAATTTAAAACTCTCAACAGTGGACATGAAGAGAATGTACTTCAACATAATAAAAGCCATATATATCAATCCCACGGCTAATATCATACAGTGAAAAACTGAAAATTTTCCTTCTAACATCCCATCACTTCATGGGAAATAGATGGGGAAACAGTGGAAACAGTGTCAGACTTTATTTTTTTAGGCTCCAGAATCACTGCTGATGGTGATTGCAGCCATGAAATTAAAAGACGCTTACTCCTTGGAAGGTAGGTTATGGCCAACCTAGATAGCATATTTAAAAGCAGAGACATTACTTTGCCAACAAAAGTCCGTCTAGTCAAGGCTATGGTTTTTCCAGTGGTCATGTATGGATGTGAGAGTTGGACGGTGAAGAAAGCTGAGTGCCGAAGAATTGATGCTTTTGAACTGTGGTGTTGGAGAAGACTCTTGAGGGTCCCTTGGACTGCAGGGAGATCCAATCAATCCATCCTAAAAGAGATCAATCCTGGGTGTTCATTGGAAGGTCTGATGTTGAAGCTTAAACTCCAATACTTTGGCCACCTCATGCGAAGGGTTGACTCATTGGGAAAGACGCTGATGCTGGGTAGGATTGGGGGTGGGAGGAGTAGGGGACAACAGAGGATGAGATGGATGGATGGCATAACCGACTCGATGGACATGGGTTTGGGTAGACTCCGGGAGTTGGGTGATGGACAGGGAGGCCTGGCGTGCTGCAGTTCATGGGGTCGCAAAGAGTCGGACACGATTGAGCAACTGAACTGAACTGAACATCAGGAATAAGACAAGGATGCCCACTCTCACCACTTTTATTAGCATAGTATTGGAAGTCCTAGTCAGAGCAATTAGGCAAAGAAAAGAAATAAAAAGTATTCAAATTGGAAAAAAAGGAGTAAAACTGCACTGTTTTAGAAGACATGATTTCATACACAGAAAACCCAAAGAGTCCACCAAAAATTGTTAGAGATAATAAATGAATTCAGTAAAATTGCAGAATACAAAACCAACAAACAAAAATCTGTTACATTTCTATACATTAATAATAAAGTATCAGAAAGAGAAATTAAGAAAACAATCCCATTTATAATGCATCAAAAAGAATAAAATATCTAGGGATATATTCAACCAAAGAGGTTAAACACCTGTACACTGAAAGCTATAATACATTGATGAAAGAAACTGAAGACACATATAAGTGAAAAGATGTCCATGCTCATGGAGTGGAAGAATATTGTTATAATGCCCATACTATGCAAAGCAATCTACAGATTCAACATAACAGAGCTATCAGAAATAACCCCACATATGCACAATCAGTTAACTTATGACAAAGAAGCCAAGATTATACAATAGGGAAAGAACAGTTTTCTTCAATAAATGGTGTTGGGAAAACTGGAAAACCATGTGCAAAAAATCAAAAATGGGCCAAGAAGTTACACCATACACAGAAATGAACTCAAAATGGATTAAAGACTTGAATATAAGACCTGAAATCATAAAACTGCTAGGAGAAAACATAGGTGGTAAGCTCCCAGACATCAGTTTTGGTGATGACTTTTTGAACCTGACCCCAAAAGTAAAGGCAACAAAAGCAAAAATAGGCAAGTGGGACTACATCAAACTAATATGATTCATCACAGCAAAGGAAACCATCAACAAAATGAAATGATAGTTTATGGAATAGGAAGAAATATTTGAAAATCATATACCCTGATAAGGAGCTAATATCCAAAATATATAAAAACTCATCAAACTCAATAGGAAAAAAAATCCAATTAAAAAATAAGCAGAATATCTAAATAGATATTTTTCCAAAGAAGACCCCAGAGACACCTAAAAAGATGGTCAATATCACTAATATCAGAAAATACAAATCAAAAATATAATGAGGTATCATGTCACATGTTAGAATGGCCATTATCAAAAAAGATAAGAAATAACAAGTGTTGGTAAGAATGAGGAGAAAAAAGAGCTGTCATGCACTATTGGTGGGAATGCAACTGGTGTAGCCACTTTGGAAAACTACATGGGAATTCCTCGAAAAAATTAAAAATAAAGAAGAGTGTGATCCAGCAATTCCACTCCTTAGTATTTACTCAAAGTAAACAAAAACATGAACTCAAAAAGATATATGTACTGCCATGTTCATTTCAGCATTATTTTCAATAGCCAAGATATGGAAACAATCCAAATGTCCACTGATGTATTAATATGAATGAAGAAAGATGTGGTGTATACACACACACAGGAATATTAAGCTATAAACAAGAATGAAATCTTTCAATTTGCTGACAACATAGATGATCTTAAAGGTATCATGCTAAATGCAATACATCAGAGAAACACAAACATTGCATGATCCCACTGATATGTGGAATAAAAAAAAACAATAGATTCATACTATAAACTGCCAGTTATGAAGCAAGTCTTGGGGATGTAATGTACAACACAGTGACTACAGTTAATAATACTGTACTGCATATTTGAAAGTTACTAAGAAAATAAATCTGTAAAAATTTCTCACAAGGAAAAAAAAAAACAATTTTATAACTGTGTATGAGGATGAAGATTAACTAGACTTACTGTGGTGATGATTTCACAATATACACAAATATCAGATTATTATGTTGTACAACTGAAACTAATATGTCAACTACAGGAAGGGAAAAAAAAACTAGATGGAAAGACATACAAGATGGAGAAAAGAGCATAAACAAAATATAAGAGCTCTCTCTCATTCACTCAGTGTTTTTGCATTGTAACCCAATGGAAACATTCATTTTAAGATCTTCAGTAAATTTCCATAGCTTAGCATAAATGGGGAGTGCTTAGTCTCCCCAAAATTCATTACGCTGATGTCCTAACCTTTGGTACCCGAGAATATGACTATATTTGGAGATAAGATCTTTAAAAAGGTAATTAAGATTAAAAGAAGTCATTAGGACAGACCCTAATCCAGTATGACTAGAGTCCTTCTAAGAAGCTATAAAGATATAGGCACAGAACAAAGACAGAACTATAGATCAATGGAACAAAATAGAAAGCCCAGAGATAAATCCACACACCTATGGACAGCTTATCTTTGACAAAGGAGGCAAAAATATACAATGGAGAAAAGACAATCTCTTTAACAAGTGGTGCTGGGAAAACTGGTCAACCACCTGTAAAAGAATGAAACTAGAACACTTTCTAACATCATACACAGAAATAAACTCAAAATGGATTAAAGATTTAAAGGTAAGAGCAGAAACTATAAAACTCTTAGAGGAAAACATAGGCAGTACACTCTGACATAAATCACAGCAAGATCCTCTATGACCCATCTCCCAGAGTAATGGAAATAAAAGCAAAAATAAGCAAATGGGACTTAATTAAACTTGAACACTTGCACGACGAAGGAAACTATAAGCAAGGTAAAAAGACAGCCTTCAGAATGGGAACAAATAATAGCAATCAAAGCAACTGACAAAGAATTAATCTCAAAAATATACAAGCAGCTCATCAATACCAGAAAAATAAACAACCTAATCAAAAAATGGGCCAAAGAACTAAACAGACATTTCTCCAAAGACATACAGATGGCTAACAAAGACATGAAAAGATGCGCAACATCACTCATTATCAAAGAACGCAAACCAAAACCACAATGAGGTACCATCTCATGCCAGTCAGAATGGCTGCGATCAAAGTCTACAAACAATATATGCTGGAGAGGGTGTGGAGAAAAGGGAATCCTCTTACACTGTTGGTGGGAATGCAACTAGTACAGCCACTATGGAGAACAGTGTGGAGATTTCTTAAAACACTAGAAATAGAACTGCCATATGACCCAGCAATCCCACTGCTGGGCATACACACCAAGGAAACCAGGATTGAAAAAGACACGTGTACCCCAGTGTTCATCACAGCACTGTTTATAATAGCCAGGACATGAGGCAACCTAGATGTCCATCGGCAGACGAATGGATAAGAAGGTTGTGGTACATATACACAATGGAATATTACTCAGCTATTAAAAAGAATGCATTTGAGTCAGTTCTAATGAGGTGGATGAAACGGGATCCTATTTATACAGGGTAAAGTAAGTCAGAAAGAGAAACACCAATACAGTACACTAACGCATATACATGGAATTTAGAAAGATGGTAATGACGACCCTATGTGCAAGACAGCAAAAAAGACACAGATATAAAGAACAGAGTTTTGGACACTGTGGGAGAAGGCAAGGGTGTGATGATTTGAGAGAACAGCATTGAGACATGTATATTATCATATGTGAAACAGATGACCAGTCCAAGTTCCATGCATGAAACAGGGCACTCAAGCTGGTGCACTGGGGCAACCCAGAGCAATGGGATGAGAAAGGAGGTGAGAGAGGGGTTCGGGCTTCGGGGGCAGGGGGGAGGGTGGGAGGGGTGGACACATATATACCCATGGCTGATTCATGTCAGTGTATGGCGAAAACCACCACAATATTGTAATTAGCCTTCAATTAAAAATAAATAGTTTAAAAAAAAGATATAAGCACAGAGAGAACAGGATGTGAAGAAACAGGGTCATCTAAAGCCAAGGAGAGAACTCGGAAGAAACAAACCTAAAGACACCTTGATCTGACTTCCTGTCTCCAGAACTGTGAGAAAGCAAATTTCTGTTGTTTAAGCCACCCAGTCTGTGGTATTTTGTCATATCAGCCTTAGCAAAATAACACAGATGCTCAGTTACAGATTCTAAAACTCACACCCATTTTGGCAAAATTCCCCTCTGTGATTTCTAATTTAAGCCTTGTCATTCAACAGCTCTTTCCATTCAGTAGGGACATGAAGAGTAAAGGTGAAAAATGTGATATAAGGTCAGCCTTAGGAACAGCTTTAGGTCTTTCAAATTAAAATTTATTATGCCCTTATAAACTTGTCTATTCCCAACCTTAACCATAACAAGAAATTTTACTCTAATTTTAGCAATTTCAAGAAGCTTCAGGGATCTCTTTTGTAGCACTTTATTCGCCAGGTATTGTTATTTAGTCACTCAGTCCTGTTCAGCTCTTTGCGACTCCACGGGCAACAGACCACCAGGTTCCTGGCCATGGAATTTCCTAGGCAAGAATACTGGAGTAGGTTGCCACTTCTTCAGGGGATCTTCTCAATTAAGGGATTGAACCTGCATCTCTTACACCGGCAGGATGATTCTTTACCACTGAGCCACCTGGAAAGTTCAGACCTCTTGATAGCAGAATGCCTGACACCTGCTGCAACATAGTGCTCCAACTTGTCCACTATTAAGTAAAAGCTTCACCTAGATCTACCTTTTTGTTTCACACCAGGTGAAAACTAAAAGGGAAAACAGAAAATAAATTTCAGTGGCGTTTAACAAGCACAAGTGCTCACTCAGTCCCACTAACTCTTTGGGAGCCCATGGACTGCAGCCAGCCCGACTCCTGGGTCCATGAAATTTTCCAGGCAAGAACACTAGAGTGGGTTGCCACTTCCTACTCCATGCACATGCCTAGGACTAAAAGTATTCCTAAACATCTTCAATTTCCTTTTACAAAAAATAGATCTATGCTTTCCTTTCACCCTTAAAGAAACATAAGTCATGGATGTTAAGACCCAAGTGCGCTCTTTCAAGAGTCAACAGCAGCTCTGGAGACGCTGACTGTGGACCACAAACTGTGGGCGAGCGGGCAACAGAGGAAATGTTCACACACGCACGAAAAAGCGTCTCCCGCACGCTCCTGTTGTCTTCTAATCTGTGTACAAATTCGTGTGGCAAGGCTTTCAATAATGAGTACAAATACTCCTAAGAGATCAGACTCCCGAAAAACAAAACAAAATAACTGATTGTAGACCATAGACACCTGTGCTTCAGACACAGTAAGGTCGCTGGAATACGGGAAGCTACGGGCTTCCCCTGTAGTTCAGTCGGTTAAGAATCTGCCTGCAATGCAGGTGACCCGGGTTCGATCCCTGGGTTGGGAAGATCCCCTGGAGAAGGAAATGGCTAACCCACTCCAGTATCCTTGCACTGGAAAATCGCATGGACACAGGAGCCTGGTGGGCTGCAGTCCACGGGGTCGCAAAGAGTCGGGCACAACTAAGCGACTGACACTTACGGGAGATACGAAGTTTCTTAAGTAGAGAAAAAAAATCAACCTACCAAAAGGTTAAGAGGAAGAGAACTATCGAACCTGGCGTTTTGGTAACAATAGCGACTTCTAAAGTAACTGTCCTAAAGTATGCAAGAAACAACATAACCCTTTCACCTTCCTCACACAGCGGACACGCGAGATCTGAAGGAGTTCCCGGTCGGGCGGGAACTCTGTGTGCGCATGCGTCAAAGACAGACGCCGCGTTAGCAGGGCAGGTCTAGAAGACCCGGAAGGAAGGCGGAACACTGAGGAAGGGGGAGGGGCCTGTATACGCGTGCGTCAAAGTCAGACGCTGCGTTAGGAGTGCAAATCTAGAAGACGCGCGAGGAAGGCGGAGCACTGAGGAAGGGGGAGGGGCATGTATGCGCATGCGTCAAAGTCAGACGCCCCCGCTAGCCGGGCAGATCCAGAAGACGCGCCAGGAAGGCGGAGCACTGAGGAAGGGGCGGGGCCATCAGGGAGGCGGTGGCCAACGGAGCGGGCGGAGCCGCGGCGGGGCGGAGGGAGCAAGCGCGTAGGCCTCGCCCCTCGCGGCACCTCCCGGAATGGCGTCATCAGCGCTATAAGAGAGCTTGTGCGGACGAATCTGGCCTTTTACGTCCGGTAAGTGTCCAGTGTAGGGTAAGCCTCTCTGTTGTGGTTGTTTTGTGAGGTAAAGTAAGAAGGAACACAGCTTTTCGGCCTACTTTAAGATGCAGGAGATGCAGCCGTCTTGTAGTAGTAGATCGACGTTAATTTTGAAAACGTCTAGGTTCAAAAGCTTGAGTGAACTTCATGTTCGTTCGTTAGCGGGGCGGCCACGTGCACCCCCGGTCGCTGAGTCAGAAGCCAGTCGCGCGTGGGTCGTGGGCCCTCCGGCAGAGGTTAAATACCGCCGATGACTCGGGTGAAGAAGGTAGTGCGTTGTACTGTGGGTGCCATGTGGCTATCTTGAATCTGTTACTCTGCTACTCTGGAAGAGTAACACCGCATCCTGACGACCCGCCAGTTTGATCCAGGTGGTGAGTAGTGTCTGTAGTTGTCTTTGCTGGTTTTTTATGGGATTAGGAATCTCCATGTATCTTTGGGACCTGTCGGCTGTGGCAGTCTCCCTTCCTAGCCATGGAAGAGCATATTCTTGTTTATTGGCAAAGCTGTCACCATTTAATTGGTATCAGATTCTGACTTGCACAAGTAACATTCTTCACTTGAAAAACCTGCAGTGTGCTGGGTTATCGGGCAAACATTAAACTACTGTTCAAATGTTTCTAGGAAGCTGAGCTAATTGTTCCAGTGGATGATGGAAAGCATAACGAGGTACGTTCCTCTTCTATGTGTCTCAAACCCTTAGAGCTAAGGATTTGGAAGGCCAGAATTGGCACATTGTGCTGGCGTTTTGTAATTTAAATAGCCAACTGAATAGACTGTAACTGCTTTAGCTAAAATCTTATCTTAACAGTATGTACACAAATCAGTCTTGTTAAGCTGGTTTTTGTCTCTTGCAGATACACCAAGAAATCCAAAGTGATGTGGGTGAAGTCTGATAGAGCATCCTGCAGTACACTGCCAAATGTGATCTTAAATCTCGTGTATGGTATTTAAATAGAGAATAAATGCGTGCTGCTTTTATTTATATAATAAAATGCTTGATTTGTACATACAGTGTTCCAGGAGTGAATGATTTATGAGTACAATGGGAATGGTTTAGTCGCTAAGTCATGTCCAACTCTTTTGAGACCCCATGGACTGTAGCCTACCAGGCTCCTCTGTCCATGGGATTATCCAGGGATCAAACCGAGGTCTTATAAGTGCATAGGTAACTATAGAGAACAAGAGGCAGTCTGTTCTACTGTTAAGAGCTCCGGTGGTGGTAACATGAGTTAGTATTGCATATGGTATTTAGGGAACACAGCTAATAAAGTTTGTATTTTATGAAGGAAGCATTCTACCTCAAGGTTGATAAAACTGAAGATAACCTGTTACCTGACCTATTAACCAATCTCTGGTCTCGTTGCAAGAAGGAAGCCAATTATGACTCTTACGTTGGAAATTTTATTTGGCTTGGCTTTTATTGTAATCATACTCAGTGGCTTGCCTGGAGGTCCTTGCCCACCTGTGAATAGGAGAGATAAACACACTTCTGAAGGCTGGATATTCCTTGGAGATGTTTTGCAAGACTGGAAACCTTTGCACTTTACTTCCTCACTGTATCTCCCTCTCTATAATGCCTTTTGACTTTAGTTCTTAATTGCCTTTTCTCTGATCTATTAAAGAACCTGGCATCCAGACCCCAATAAGATGGTTATTTTGAGGTTCTAGCCTGCCATCTCGGTCTGCTGGCTCCCTGATTAAGTCTCTTCCTTGCCTCAACACCTCATTTTGGATGCATGTGGCAGAGCGGGGCTGGACTCAGTAACATAGTTAAAATTCCACTATGAATGTCTGCATCAGCACTGCAGTTTAATTACAAGGATGGCCCATGAGAAACTAGTGAGAATTCAACTCAGCTGCACTGTATGTTTTTCCCAGGCCCTCATTCATGTGTACACTATAGTTCTGTCATCTCTAAAGGTAAATGCTTGTACTGCTGCTGCTGCTAAGTCGCTTCAGTCGTGTCCAACTCTGTGCGACCCCACAGACGGCAGCCCACCAGGCTCCGCCGTCCCTGGGATTCTCCAGGCAATAATACTGGAGTGGGTTGCCATTTCCTTCTCCAGTGCATGAAAGGGAAAAGTGAAAGTGAAGTCGCTCAGTCGTGTCCAACTCCTAGCGACCCCATGGGTCTGCAGCCTACCAGGCTCCTCCACCCATGGGATTTTCCAGGCAAGAGTACTGGAGTGGGGTGCCATTGCCTTCTCCTAAATGCTTGTACAGTTGTTCCTTTATCAAATGTGTTTTGAAAAATGTTACAATGGCTTGGCATTGCAATTCTGCAAAGTAGTAGATTATAAAGCACTTTGAGATTAGCACCAGTTTTTTAAATAGCTCAGTTTACAAAAGGACACAGTATGATGCAGAAGAGAAAGGGGATAAAAAGGTCCCTTCATAATCAGCCATTTAAAAGGATTACTTAGCATTCTTAATTCTATAGTTTTGCACTCAACCTCTTCACCTGTCTTTATGCATCTATCCCTTGTATACACAATTCTTTAAATGAATCGGGACAGACTTTTGTGCTGCTACCAAGAATTCCCTGTAAGGCTGCATAGAAAAAGACAGCACCAAGTCGTGTCTGACTCGCAATCCCATGAACTGTAGCCCGCCAGGCTCCTCTGTCCATGGGATTCTCCAGGCAAGAATACTGGAGTGGGTTGCCATTTCCTTCTCCAGTAAGGCTGTATAGTAAGCAGCTATCCTTTACTCCTTTGAGAAACGGAAAACTAGATCGAAAGAGATTCCCTTGTCTTCGTTGTTACTCTCCTGGAGTTTGGACTGAAAACCCTTCAAGTGTCTCATTGGCCTCAGCTTGTTAGCCCATTTGGAAACTAGGGATACTATAAAATCTTACCTGCCTTTTATAAATTGTCAATGAGGTGCATAGTCACCTAGTACATAACTGGCATATGGATTAAATATTACAATTATTTTAGAGCTTTCCCACACTACAGACAGGAAAGCATTCAACAATTAAGTGTATTTTTATTAGGAAGAGAATAAGGTAGGTAAGCATCACTGCCACAGTGGACATGAATTTGAGTTAGAGGACAGGAGCATGGCATGCTACAGTCCCTGGAGCTGGAAGAAGTAGGACACGGCAACTCAACAAAATCTTTATTAGATGGGACTGTATCAGGATGGCAGGCTTCCCTGGTGGCTCAGAGGATAAAGCCTGCAATGCGGGAGACCTGGGTCTCCCCAGAAGATACCCTTGAGAAGGAAATGGCAACCCACTCCAGTACTCTTCCTTGGAAAATGCCATGGACGGAGAAGCCTGGCAGGCTACAGTCAATGGGATCACAAAGAGTCTGAGCACGACTGAGCAACTTCCACTTCTTATTAGGATAGTTTTAGGAAATCTGCAGGTTTCAGTTAGTTACCAGAAAGTTGCAATAGGTGGTGCTCTTACACCAAGGTCTAGAAAAAGAGCATGCTGCTAAGGAAAAAACATTTTTGTTTTATCAAGCAGCAAATTTGAAGTCATTAAAAGTAATCAAGCAGATAAATGTTGGCAAGTACACAGTGGATGAATCAGGTTATGTATTAAACAATTTGAAGGTATTCTTAATGTCATCAGGAATGCCAAATTATGCTAGCAACATACAGGGTAGCTAGAATGTCTTTCTCTGGTTGCCATAGTGACTTAGTATAAAGGCTTCATTCAGAAATGTATTGTGACAATATTCCTAGTCCAGTCTGTTTATAATAGGATTGCTTTACCTTTTTAGCTTTTATACTTTTCTCACTTCTGAAAGGCCAGAAAGATTCATCTGTGGAGATTGCTTATCAACCTTCAGGGAAAAAAATCAGCTTAAAAATTACATGAACAGAAAACACTGCCACTTGTATTTTAAGTATAGTAAAGGGTATTTTTTTATGTCAAAGGTAGGCTCTTAATATGAATATATATCATACTGATTCAGTTACAAAGGAGTTCTCAATCCAAACACATGTAAAAACACCCTTATTGCACAATCAATATACAATAATCTCTGGGGAATGCTGAGAAATTGAGACAAGACAGAATAACGAATGTAGTCTCCCATAAAACTAATTTGGGTAGGCAACAGTGCTAAATAAGAATAGTCATTACTACACTGAGGTATCTGTAACCAGAATGTTCACATCATGAATTCTCAAGCAGCAAAGAGGTACATCACTTTTATCAACACAGAACACAAAAACATAGGTCTCCACTCCCAATAGTTGGCATCTCTGGCAAAATGCCAATGTTGGAAGTTTTCCAACATATTCTTTAAATACTATCTTCTTGACATTTCTATGAAGGATTACAGTTTGGTGACATTTTTTAACCACGGTACAAAGGCCGAGACTTTGGTATAAACACCAGGGGAACCCTTGGCCCCACAGCCGTATCCCCAGGAGGTCACCCCATACACAACCCAGCTCCCTCCCCGTCGCTCACACACGAGTGGTCCTCCGCTGTCTCCTTGGCAACTGTCCACACGTTTATGTTCACGGAGGTTTCCAGCACAGAGCATCCTTCGTGTAAACCGACCCTTATAACGATGTTCACAAAGCCTCTTGGGAAGTAAGGGGATGGCTGCTTCTTGTAGAGTTCTTGAGTAGGCTGGTCCTATGCGGGCCAAACAACTGGATTAGATTCCAGCTAAAGATCTTAGAGAAAGAGCTATATTTAACAGTTAAATGAACATTTAAGAGTCTTGAAGATAAAAGCCCTATTGTGGCATTAGTGTAGTTTAAATGAGCGATAACTATAACTGTTTTTTTTCTTCAGTGTTTGCAGTTGAAGTGAAGTGAAGTCGCTCAGTCGTGTCTGATTCTTTGCGAACCCGTGGACTGTAGCCCATCATGCTCCTCCATCCAGGCAAGAGTACTGGAGTGAGCAGTTAACCATACTCTAATCCTTCACTGATCTGTTCCTCAGTACTGAAGTTTTTGAAGAATAGTTGAGTAACATTTACGGATTTGCCTGCTAGAAAAGGGTAGCCTCCAGAAAGCGCGTTTGTGTAGGCTTTAGAATTTAAATTCTCTGTATTAAAATGCTGAGGGTGCATTCATGCTAGTTCTGTATTAGCATATCCATTGCCCTAAAACTCATCTATGTCAACTCGCAATTACTATCCTCAGTATTTCATGAAGATGATTCAGAAACAACTTTATATACAGACAGCCTTAAGTTTAACCTCTTGATGTTAAGGTACTGTATTTACTAGTAAGCCACTCATTCTTTAGTGGCCAAAATGCATAATTGGTAGGTTCTCCATGATAGATACCCTTTACTTGCATCTAAATTCCACCATTATTGTCCAGTATACTCAACTGCAGTGATTCATTCATAATAAAATCATTTGGTGAAATTTACTTCCTGTGTTACCTCTGTTCAGATGTAGTGTCTTAAGGAAGATGATTGAACTTTCCCTGAAGAAGTAATTTTAACACCTACACTTTAATCTTCGATTTGCATCATAGCTCAGCTTAGTGTTTCCTTGAGAAAGCATTTACTCTGACTTGATTTTATTACATCATCCATGAAATGTTTCCATTTTTTATGGTTTCTCTCAGGATTGGTCCCAGTATTCTGTATCTGCTACAGGTGTTTCTACATTTTGCTGCTATGAAATAGTGTTGAATCTAAAGAAAGTGAAAGTGTTAGTTGCTAAGTCTTACCTGACTCTTCGCAACCCCATGGACTCCCAGTCTAAAGCCAAGATTTAATGGATAAAATGAACACTGAAATATAATAAATTCAGTAGGTAAAACCTTATTGAAATCATCACCTGTAGAAATACGTATTGAATGCTGTTTTCAAGAGTACAGTTAACAGTGTTAATTATTTTTAATGCAGAGTAATCAGCCCAATCATTTCTCCTTATTCAATAGTCATTTGTGAATCGAGTACCTGATCCAGGCGAGACTTAAGAGTTCTGTTTCAAAGACTATCCTGAGCAAGCACTGTTGTTGTTTAGGACGTCATGTCCAATTTTTTGTGACTCCATGGACCATAGCCCACCAGGCTCCTCTGTCCATGGGATTCTCCAGGCAAGAACACTGTAGGGGGTTGTCATTTCCTTCTCCAGGGGATATTCCTGATCCAGGAATCAAACCCACATCTCCTGCATTGGCAGGGGGATTCTTTACCCCTGAGCTCCTGAGAAAATACTAGCTGATGTTAACTCTAGCAAGACAATACAGAAAGCTGTTTGCCTGAGAAGAACATAAGCTGAACACTATCTGTGGGAAGAATAGAAAGGGGAGAGTGGTGAAGGAGAAACCCAAGTAGGGTGGATCCCTCCTCTTGAACCTCAGCAGCTTTGTTTTGTTTTTTTGCTGTTCTTTATTTAAAAATCTCCATAAGATTTAGTTTGATAAAGGGCTCCATTGCAATGCAAAAAAAAAAAAAAACCCTAATACCAAAGCCCTTTGCTGGGTTGTGTGTGTGTTAGTCGCCCAAGAGTGTGAGACTCTTTGTGACCCCGTGGACTGTGGCCCACCAGCCTCCTTTGTCCATGAAATTCTCCAAGCAACAACACTGGAGTGGGTTGCCATTTCCTTCTCCATTTGCTGGGGTAGCTACATCAAAGTCATCTGGGAAAACTTTCAAACAGAGACAGCCAGGCCCAAGTCCTAAGGTAGCGTCTACATCCTAATGGAAACCACAGTACCCTCAGGATAGGAATCCAAATTGCATGCACTTGGCGGAATTTCCAAACAACTAAGCCTGAAGCCCCTTTTAAGATTTTGCTACCCACTGTACTGAATGGGGTACTGATGCTGTACCTCATGTACTGATGCTGAAACTGAAGCTCCAATACTTTGGCCACTGATGCAAAGAGCCGACTCACTGGAAATGACCCTGGTGCTGGGAAAGATTGAAGGCAGGAGGAGAAGGGAGCAACAGAGGACAAGATAGTTGGATGGAATCACCAACTCAATGGACATGAGTTTAAGCAAACTCCAGGAGATGGTGAAGAACAGGGAAGCCTGGTGTGCTGCAGTTCATGGGGTCGCAAAGAGTGACATGACTTAGCGACCGAACAACAACCCACTGCACACCCAAATGGATAATCCAGATGCAAGAAGGTGGCCATATCTTCATTGTTTCTTTGGGTTTTCTATGTTACCTGTG
Source organism: Giraffa tippelskirchi (assembly GCF_054371585.1). NCBI lineage: Eukaryota > Metazoa > Chordata > Mammalia > Artiodactyla > Giraffidae > Giraffa > Giraffa tippelskirchi. The sequence continues at coordinate 102,124,821 of NC_137275.1, forward strand.
TCTCCCCATCCTGTTATGTGACAGTTGGAGGCTGTCTTCTGTGGCCTCTCTCTCCAGCGTGGCAAACAGGCCGGCAGAATGTGGCTGCTGAGTCTGGCACACTGCTTCTCTGGTCCTTGTAACCTAACCAGGGCGATGTCATAGTCATTGCTGTGCGGGCGGTACTGCCGGTGGGTTACGATCTGCTCAACTCCGATCTCTTCTTCAAACTCCTCTGGCACCAGAGTATGATAATCCCCAACCCGAACCACGTAGTTCCTAGTATTGTTACCGTACCTGAGAGGCAGAAAGAACTAATGGGAGGCTTGTTTCAAACACCATAAACTGGTCATTGCCTGCCAGGAAGCTTAATAGGATACCTGTAATCCTTTCTTCCAAATCATTAACCCCTTTTGTAAGTTTCACCTTTCTTTCCATTTCTCTGACCCCACTGCTCTCTGTCTGGTACTCATGTTTTTCCTTCATTCGTTTCACTGTTTAACCCAGGTTACTGTCTAACTATTTTCTGAAAAGGATCAAATGTGGAGGATGAATGGAAAGGAATCACTAACCAGTCATTTTCCCACCATGAAAAAGGATCAAAACAGGAGCGAATGGAATAGGGCAAAATGACAATCTTGCCTTTGTTGTCATCATTTTTCTGTCATTTCCAAGATGGTGACTTTCCCATCAAGTTCCATGAGGGCAGAAACCATATCTGGTCTAACACTATATCTCCCAGATCACTTAATTAGCACAATCCACTTTACTCCCCCTTTCCTGTGAACTGAATGTAAACCAAAACTGTTATCTTCAGGCAACATATATTCATCATATGCGCTCATCTCTTAAATCTTTGTTCAGTGAGACCTACTTTGATGCTCATTTGAAATTGTAGCCCACCCTTGTTTGTCATTCCATTCCCCCAGCACTCCCACTATCCTTATCTGCTCTACTTTTTCCTTTTTTAAAAACTCTACTTTCTAACCAACAATATAGTTTACTTATATTTATTATTCTCTGTCTCATCCTGCTTAAACAAAAGGTACTCAAGGGCAGGGATCTTTTATCAGTGTTCACTGATGAATCTTACACATCTAGTATAGCAATGCCAGTTAAGTAGAAATGTAGCATACATTGGTTGATTTAATGAATGAATGAATGCAGATTTTTAATGAATGTCTTTTTTCCATAGGAACTACTCACATAAAAAATAAGCATAATATTTACTTGATTGATAGGTCTCAGCCTGTTTTTCAGCCAACATACCTTGATTCTGATACATCTACCTAAAGCAGTTTCTCAAGCTCAGCACTACTGACATTAGGGACAAGATTACTCTTTACTGTAAAGGGGGGTCCTGTGCATTTTAGAATGTTTAGAAGCATCCTTGGCCTCTCTGTTCACTAGATGTCAGCTGCACACACACTCACATACACGCACCCAAGTTTGACAACCAAAAATGTCTCCAGACATTGCCAAATATTCCCTATGGTGCTAACTGTCCCCCATTGAGAACCACCAACCTACCATACAAGATCCAGTCCACCTCCTGATCACTTCCTCTTTCTCACTGAAGAGTACAGCACCTTGTTCACTTCCATCTGTGCGTGTGTGCTAAGTTGCTTCAGTCATGTCTGACTGTAGCCCACCAGGCTCTTCTGTCCATGGGATTCTCCAGGCAAGAATACTGGAGTGGGCTGCCATGCCCTCCTCCAGGGGATCTTCCCGACCCAGGGATCGGACCCATGTCTCTTAAGTCTCCTGCATTGGCAGGTGGGTTCTTTACCACTAGCCCCACCTAGGAAGCCCCCACTTCTCCTCTAGTGGCTACTTAAAACATTCTCAACAGGGCTTCCCTGGTGGCTCAGTGGTAAAGAACTCACCTACCAATCCAGGAGACGGGTTCAATCCCTAGTCCAGGAAAATGGAAGATCCCGCATGCTGTGGGGCAACTAAGCCCATGCACCTGAACTACTGAACCTGTGCTCTGGAGCCCCAGGGCCACAATTATGAAGCCCACTCTAGAGCCTGTGCTCCACAACAAGAGAAGCCACCACAATGAGAAGCCTGCATACCACTACTAAAGAGTAGCCCCTGCTCACTGCAACTAGAGACAAGCCCACACAGCAATGAAGTTAAAAGTTGCTCAAAGACTCTAATAGCCCTAGGTAGGGCTCTGACAACACTTCAATATATAAAGTGGTTTTTGTAACTATGTCAACTCAAAAACCCAAACAATGCAACAAAGATGATGACCTACTAGTGATCTATGAAGCTAATGATTTCCTGCGATTCCTTGAAATTCTCCATTTTGAACCTTAAATTATCACATATCTTTAAAGTACAGAAGGCTTTTCATATATTGTGCTTAGATTTCTTGTGGGTTCCACTTCAAACTTTAAGTTTAGGATTATTTCACATCCTGAAACTGTAAAAAGTAACAGTCATGAAGAATAATCAGATATTTAAATAACTCATTTCTACTTTCTGTGTATCGATACTGTTGTATTATAAAATTCAATATGTCTCATTATACAGGTTTTTAAAGAAAAATCCCAAGTGATTAACTGTCACTGCATCCTTGAAAGTGCTGCTAAAAGGTTGCCTGTATCTTTGGAGTGGAGTTTAAGAAATTAATCTCAAGCTTCACTGTCCAGCTCAGGAGGCAGTGGCCACATGTGCTATTGGAGCACTTGAAATGTGGATGGTCCAAAATGAGATGTGAAGTGGATGAAACTGGAGCCTATTATACAGAATGAAGTAAGTCAGAGAGAAAAACACCAGTACAGTATATTAACGCATATATATGGAATTTAGAAAGATGGTAACGATGATCCTATATGCAAGGCAGCAAAAGAGACATAGATGTAAAGAACAGACTTTTGGACTATGTGGGAGAAGGTGAGGGTGGGATGATTTGAGAGAACAGCATTGAAACACATATATTACCATATGTAAAACAGACGACCAGTGCAAGTTCAATGCATGAAGCAGGGTACTCAAAGCCGGTCCTCTGGGACAACCCACAGGGATAGAGTGGGGAGGGAGGTGGGAGGGGGGTTCAGGATGGGGGGACACATGTGCACCGTGGCTGATTCATGGCAATGTATGGCAAAAACCATCACAATATTGTAATTAGCCTCCAATTAAATAATTTTTTAAAAAAGAAATATAGTGGTGAATATTTACTATAAAAAAAGTACAAAATGTGCACAGGATTTCAGACATTTAGTATGGAAAAGAATATAAAATATATTGTTTCTATAGATAATAGGAATATAAAATATCTCAGTTTTTATATAATATTTTGGATATACTAAGTTATATGAAATATATCATTAAAATTAACTTCACCCATTTAGTTTTTTAATCTTTTAAAGTGGCTACCAGAAAATTTAAAGTTACATATATGATTTGTATTTGTGGCTCACATTATATTCCTACTAGATAGCACTGGTCTAGAGAAATAGTCTGGCATAAAGTAGGCATCCTATTTTATTATGTTTCTTTAATGCAGTCTCTGATGTTGCTTATAACTCTTAAGCTCCAGTTATGAGACATTCCCTACGTATGTCAACTTTTTATATTATTTAAGATAATTACATTACTGTCCAACGTAAAAATTATTTTTTAATGCAACAATATTTTCTGTTCTTCAAAAGAGGGCTTTGACACTTAGCTAAAATAATCCTTGCATGTAAAAAACCTACATAAATATGTCCTACGTTATCTAAAAATTTAGCCAGTGAACAAAGAAACAGGACATTATCACATGGAAATTTATTTTTTGAATATTCCAGTCTTAAAGTCTTGGACAATCTTGCCTTCGTTGTCACTTCATGCCTGAATTCCTGTAACAGTCTGCTAAATGGCATCATTACTTCAAGTTTTAAGTTTTTCAAGCCATCCTTCACATTGTAGCCAGAGCGAAACAGAAATAGCCAGATAGAAATATCTGGTAATATAACTACTCTTCTGGATACCCCTCAAGGGGTCCCGGCTGTCAACACAATAAAGTTCAAATTCCTTCGGTGATACATAAATCCATCCAAGAATGGCCCTTGTCCACCACTCTGATACCGCTTCTGTGCCACAGTCATTTTAGTGGCTTGAAGAGGTGTCTGACAAACCTGTCTTTATTCAAACTATTTGCAGTATCATCCCCCCCCCTTCACCCTAAGATGGCAAAAACTGATTTTAACTTTTAAGTCTCAAGATCTAGGACACTCTTCCTGCCCTCCCAGAAAGCTGCCCAAGCCTTCCTTTGAACACCTCCAACAGCACTGTCAGAGCATTTACAACAGCTTCTAGGACTTGTTGGGACTCCCCAGTGGATCAGCAGTAAAGAATCCGTCTGCAGTGCAGGAGATGCAGGTTCGATCCCTGGGTTGGGAAGATCCCCTAGAGGAGGGCATGGCTTATTCTTGCCTGGAGAATCCCATGGACAGAGGAGCCTCGTGCACTACAGTCCATGGGGTTACAAAGAATTGGACACAACTTAGGTGACTGAGCATGCACACACACACTAGGACTTGTTAAGATGTCAGGTCTACCCTGTTAAAGGCTCCCTAAGTGTAAGACCATGTTGTGCTCACATTTGTGAGCAAAGAAGTCGGCACAGAGAAAGCTCTTAATAAATATATGATAAATGACTTCTTTTGGAAGACACATACATACACTCTCATCCCTAAATTAAAGAAGTGAAAGAGACATCTCACCAATTGCTATGTTGTAACAACACCATCACAGAAGTTTTTATTTCTTTGGAAAAATAAACAAAGGTCCCCACAAAGATCTACCATTCTCATTAATGCTGGTTGCTCATGAGAACCACCTGTACCACTTTTAAAACTACAAATGTCCAGGCCACACAAACTCTGAGAACATGAAATCAACAGAGCTGATGTAGGACCACAGGTGATCCAAATTCACAGTAGGACTTGAGAACCACCAGAACAAAGACTGAAAGGCACCGGCTTAACTCCCATCCCTTCATGCCTGGAATTTCACTGAAATGAAGTGAGCCTCCTACAAGATGACTAACAGATTGCAATAACATGAACATGTACACATCCCGTGAATACACTGTTCTCAGACCAGGTAGATTTTAGCACGGACTTTCATGTACTGCAGGGGCTGTTTAGTCGCTAAGTCGTGTCCAACTCTTGTGATCCCATGGACTGTAGCCTGCCTCCATCCGTGTAATTCTCCAGACAAGAATACTGGAGTGAGTGGCGATTTCCTTCTCCAGGGGATCTTCCAGACCAAGGGATAGAACTTATGTCTCCTGCATTGGCAGGTGGCTTCTTTTAATGCTGAGCCACCAGGGAAGCCCATTTTTGAGTATACCCTAAAATTAATATGCTCACCAATCAGGAGTTGATATTAAACTGAGAATAAAAACAAAATATTTACCTGACAAGAAGGGAAAAAATGCACCACTCTTGTTAAAATGAAGTTCTTTATTAGTATGTATACTTTTAAAATTCTGATTTAAGAAATGGACCAGCTAAACCCAAGAAGTGATTCCCACACTCCTTTCACTCCAGTTATTCTTAGAATAGATTTATGCTTGGAATTTGAAGATCATCTGACATAAGACTGGATTAGTTTGCTAGCCAAATATTTGTCTCCAGTGTCACCTCTCCTAGTGGGTATGATTATATACTTCACAGATAACACTTTGGCTGAGGTTACCAGTATAGTTTTGGGGTTAGAAAGCATTTTCTATGGTTCTAGACTTCTCAAGAAAACTTATCAAGGAATTCTCTTTTTCAATATATTTTAAGGTATTTCTAGTTGAACTTTTGTTATTTTGATAGATTATTTTCAAAACTGCTTCTAAAACAAACATTTCAGATTTTGGCTGACACACCATTCAGTTGTTTGCTTTGCTGAAATGCCTTCGACTCCCCCTCAAATAAAAACTGGATGAAATTCCTGGACAAGTTTGAGCAAAAGAGTATCTAAGACAGGGCAGATCCTCTACTTCAGCTTTTCTGAGATTCTAGAATTAAACAACAATTTAAAATTTCTAGAATTAAAAAGAGAAGAGTTAATTCAGGTGGCAGGGTCATTTTCTTTATGTGTGTTCTCTCTATAGATTTATCTATTCAAAAAGACCAATATTTTACATCAGCCTGTACACATCTGCTACTACTAGAATCTGTCCTTGTCTGCTGTCTGAAAGTCAAAAAGTGGCTGACTAAGTTGCTTGAGTAAATGATTCCAATTGCTCACGGAGAAGTGACCTCTGTAGAATCTTTCACTGCCCCTTATACCCATGTGGTGTGTGTTCAGGAAATGATTTTAACATGATTGATGCTATTGTGTACATCACCAAAGACCTCGTTCTTAAAGAATTCTACCATGTTCCAGGTCATGCTGAAACACAGGTTTAAGTACAGGATACATTTTGTTTTTAAAAAGTAATTCCCATTACTTCTGTGCCTCATCTTTATAATCTCTAATAATCGAGATATTTCTGATTTTCAGAGCACTAGTCTCTGACAATTTCCAGCTGCTATGGTGTCTCTAGGCAAATAGTCAAAAAGATAAAATCAGGTCAAGCTATAATTCTTGATAAAATCAAATTTTCTGCAGAACTACAGAAATAAAAGAATCCTTTTATTGAAGTACATTCTTTCCTTCAAAATGGTGTTTTTTATCAGAACAAGCAATTAAAAGAAATTAGTTTAACATTCAGGAATTTTCCTCTCAATTATATTCCCATACTACCACAGACAGAGGGTCATTTTATTGTACTTGAATAATTATTTAAAATAAGAAACAGCATAAGCAAGCAATTTGTATTGTGTAAAATTCACAGGGTAACTGCAAAACAAAAACTTCATTTATCCAGGTTTCTGCTTCAAACTGCCAACGGGATGTTGCATTCCTATTAACACTAGGAAAAATGTGAAATATGGGATCAGTTCAGTTCAGTTCAGTCGCTCAGTCATGTCCGACTCTTTGCAACCCCATGAATTGCAGCACGCCAGGCCTCTCTGTCCATCACCAACTCCCGGAGTCTACCCAAACCCATGTCCATCGAGTTGGTGATGCCATCCAACCATCTCATCCTCTGTCGTCCCCTTCTCCTCCTGCCCCCAATCCCACCCAGCATTAGGGTCTTTTGCAATGAGTCAACTCTTCGCATGAGGTGGCCAAAGTATTGGAGTTTCAGCTTCAACATCAGTCCTTCCAATGAATAGAAGGCCTTTAAACAGTGATTCACTAACTACTTCAGTTACCCCTGTTAGCATAAAAGAATGTTTTGGACACCTCATAATATGTGAAAGCTACAAACATAGAGCTGGATTACTAAAATTTTGTCAGCCTACCAATAAAGTACCTTTATCATATAGAGACACTATAAGAAATGAGTATAACAGGATGGTGCATATGAGTAATTGTGTTCTGACCTCATCATCCCCAGGCCATCATTCCTAGATTATTCTGATATGAGGATTACATAAAAGAGTGAATATTCTACAGAGCCAAAAATATAAACACTTAAGAAACTGTCATCCTATAGCATAAAATAACACAGATGGTGAGAGCAATCTATGCTGTATTGTTCAGAAAGGCTGTTCAAGAGCACTGGCCCATATTATCACTGCAAGAATTAGGCACCAAAAAAGGCCCCATGAATAAGAAACTATAGTTAGGGCTTCCCTTGTGGCTCAGCTGGTAAAGAATCCACCCGCAATGCGGGAGACCTGGTTTCAATCCCTGGGTTGGGAAGATCCCCTGGAGAAGGGAAAGGCTACCCACTTCAGTATTATGACCTAGAGAATTTCATGGACTGTATATATAGTCCATGGGGTCACAAGGAGTTGGACACGACTGAGCGATTTTAAAGAAAAGAAAATTTGGCTTTTGGCTTTTTCCCCCTCATAGATCAGTCGGTGAAGAATATGCCTGCGGTGCAAGAGACCAGTGTTTGATCTCAGGGTCCGGAAGATCCCCTGGAGAAGGAAATGGCAGCCCACTCCAGTATCCTTGCCTGGAAAATCCCATGGACAGAGAAGTCTGGTGGGCTACAGTCCATGGGGTCTCAAAGAGTCGGGCACAACTGAGTGACTGACACTTCACTGATAGTTAAAGCAGTAGAAATACAAACAGAAAGGAAAAGGGTGTGAGAGAGCTAATTTCAAAAAACGAAATCTAGGTCCCCTCCCAGTGGGCCTAAAGTTAGACTCCCAAGAATTTAAAAGGAAGTGAAAGTGAAGTGAAAGCCGCTCAGTCATGTCCAACTCTTTGTGACCCCATGGACTATACAGTTCATTGAATTCTCCAGGCCAAATACTGGAGTGGGTAGCCTTTCCCTTCTCCAGGGGATCTTCCCAACCCAGGGATTGACCCAGGTTCCCTGCATTGCAGCTGGATTCTTTACCAGCTGAGCCACAAGGGAAGTCCTTAAAAGGAAGAGAACCTCTCAGAAGCTAACAACATTGCTTCTACACCACAGTGTGCTGTGTGTGTGTTCAGTTGCTCAGTCGTGTCTGACTCTTTGTGACCCCATGAGCTGTAGCCTGACAGCTCCTCTGTCCATGGAATTTTCCAGGCAAGAATTTTCCTGCTGGTCCAATGGCTAAGATTCCACACTCCCAATGCAGGAGGCCTGGGTTCTATTCCTGGCCACGTATCACAACTAAGACCCAGTGCAACCAAATAAATAAAAATATGAATATTAAAAAAAAAAAAAAGAAATACTGGAGTGGGTTTCCATCTCCCCCTCCAGGGGATCTTCCCAGCCCAAGGATTAAACCCATGTCTCTTTCATCTCCTGCATTGGCAGGCAGATTCTTTACCACTGCACCAACTGGGAAGCCCCTTCTACACTACAGTGTCTACAATTCCAGAGGAAAATTCTCTATTTTTGCACATTTCCGAGTTTTTGATGATTAAAAGAAGGTTGTTTTAATCCTAAGTCCCTGAACCCAGAAGACAAAATTTGGAGTTTGTTCTAATCACTGGTCACTGTCCTCTAATCACTGGCTTTCAAAAAACTTACTGTAATAAAGATGTGAGTTGTAGCCTCCTTGGGCACTTCAAAACAACAGACCAAGAAAAATGGATGCGTAACACCTTTGCAAAACAGATTTTTCCCTATTAACATTAAGAGTCTTGCATTCTATCCAAAGCAAGTCAGAATGCTGCATATCATCAACTGCCCCTCTGCTTTTTAATCAACTGTCTTTATTTTATACTGTGCAGATAATGGGAAGAAATTCAGAATGACATATGGAAAGAATTATCCATTGATCTAGGTTTAAAATACCACCATCTTCTAAAGAGTCCAACATTCTTAAATATATCCACTATCTGGCAACTGATCCCCCACTTTCATCATGTAACCATCATTTAGGGGATCTGTTTGTGCCAAGTAATATATTAGACACTTAGCTAATAAACACAAATGAGATGATTACTGACTTGAAGCAATAATCTAGAAGGAGCAAGCCAAGAGAGGAATAATGACCTTTAAACAAACAAACCCAAACATGTACCTTAAAAAAAAGAACCTTTGAGGGAACTCAAAAGTCAGATCAAAGTTTTCAACCTCAGGTGGAATTTTTGGACAATTTCCCTACTTTAATACTCTAAGCCTTGAACCTCAAGGTCTATAACTTTTAGCAGAGAGAGATCAACTTGAAAGACAAGGAGTCTTGAGCAAAAGGAGGAAAATCTAAACTGAACATACTGAATGATTTCACTTAAATTCTTAGCCCAAGAATCCAGTTTCTCTGCAATTTCCTACCTTTTTCTCCAATAGTTAGTGGGATGAAACCACCCTGAATTCTCTACTTTTGTTAATAATAATCTTTGATTCCTGTTTTTGAACGCTCCCATAATAACAACCAACATTTGTTCTTAATTTTACAGATATAAAAAACCTTTACATATTTTGCAGATCATTTGTTCCTCGCTGTGGAATATTATTGCCTTCATTTTACAGATGAGAAAACTGAGGCTGATGGAGGTGAAAATAATCTCCACAAAGTGCAACAATGACCAGTTGGAGGAGCTGGAACTCTAACTTTGGTCTTTTTTTTCTTTTTTCTGGTGGTATTAAGGTTGCCTTTTTTTTTTTTTAATGTATTTATATTTTACTGAAGGATAACTGCTTTACAGTATTTTGTTGTTTTCTGTCAAACCTCAACATGAATCAGCCATAGGTATACATATATCCCCTCCCTTTTGAACTTCCCTCCCATCTCCCTCCCCACCCATCTAGGTTGATACAGAGCCCCTGTTTGAGTTTCCTTAGCCATACACCAAATTCCAGTTGCCTATCTATTTTACATATGGTAATGTAAGTTTCCATGTTACTCTTTCCATACATCTCACCCTCTCCTCCCCTCTCCCCATGTCCACAAGTCTATTCTCTATGTATGTTTCTCTATTGCTGCCCTATAAGTAAATTCTTCAGTTCCATTTTTCTAGATTCTGTATATATGCATTAGTATATGATATTTATCTTTCTCTTTCTGACTTACTTCACTCTGTATAATAGGTTCTAGGTTCATCCACTTCATTAGAACTGACTCAAAGGCGTTCCTTTTTATGGCTGAGTAATATTCCATTGTGTACCACAACTTCTTTATCCATTCATCTCTTGATGAACATCTAGGTTGCTTCCATGTTCTAGCCACTGTAAACAGTGCTGTGGTGAACAATGGGATACATGTGTCTCTTTTCAATTTTGGTTTCCTCAAGGTATATGCCTAGGAGTGGGATTTCTGAGTCATATGGTGGTTTTATTCCTAGTTTTTTAAGGAATCTCCATACTGTCTTCCATAGTAGCTGTATCAGTTTACATTCCCACCAACAATGCAAGAGCATTCCCTTTCTCCACACCCTCTCCAGCATTTATTCTTTGTAGACATTTTGATGATGGTCATTCTGACCAGTGTGAGGTGGTATCTCATTGTAGTTTGGATTCACATTTCTCTAATAATGAGCAATGTTGAGCATCTTTTCATGTGTTTGTTAGCCATTTGTATGTCTTCTTTGGAGAAATGGCTATTTAGGTCTTTTTCCCACTTTTTGATTGGGTTGTTTGTTTTTCTGGTATTGAATTGTATGAGCTGCTTGTATATTTTGAAAATTAATCCTTTGTCAGTTGTTTCATTTGCTATTATTTTCTCCCATTCTGAGGGTTGTTCTTCACCTTGCTTATAGTTTCCTTTGCTGTGCAAAAGCTTTTAAGTTTAATCAGGTCCCACTTGTTTACTTTATTTTTACTTCCATTACTCTAGGAGGTGGGTCATAGAGGATCTCGCTTTGATTTATGTCATCGAGTGTTCTGCCTATTGTTTTCCTCTAAGAGTTTTATAGTTTCTGGTCTTACATTTAGGTTCCAGAGGTCTCTGAGACTATCCTCAGTTCTTTTCCTTCTTTTTACTTTATTCTGCTCTTCAGAAGTTATTTCCACCATTTTACCTTCCAGCTCACTGATTCATTCTTCTGCTTCAGATATTATGCTATTGATTCCTTCCAGAGTATTTTTAATTTCAGTAATTGTGTTGTTTGTCTCTGTATGTTTATTCTTTAATTCTTCTAGGTCTTTGTTAATTGATTCTTGCATTTTCTCCATTCTGTTTTGAAGGTTTTTGATCATCTTTACTATCATTATTCTGAATTCTTTTTCAGGTAGTTTGCCTATTTCCTCTTCATTCATTTGGACTTCTGTGTTTCTAATTTGTTCCTTCATTTGTGTAGTACTTCTCTGCCTTTTCATTTTTTTTTTTTTTAAGTATTGTGTTTAAGCTCTCCTTTTCCCAGGCTTCAAGGTTGAATTCTTTCTTCTCTTTGGTTTCTGCCCTCCTAAAGTTGGTCCAGTTGTTTGTGTTTGTATAGGGTGAGATTTGTGCTGAGTTTTTGTTTGTTTGTTTGTTTTTCCTTTGATGGGCAAGGCTGAGTGAGGTGGTAATCCTGTCTGCTGATGATTGGGTTTATATTTTTGTTTTGTTTGTTGTTTAGCTGACATGTCCTGCACAGGGTGCTACTGGTGGCTGGGTAATGCCAGGTCTTATATTCAAACAGTTTCTTTGTGTGAGTTCTCACTATTTGATACTCCCTAGGGTTAGTTCTCCGGTAGTCTAGGGTCTTGGAGTCAGTGCTCCCACTCCAAGGCTCAGGGCTTGATCTATTCCTCAAGACTGGGAGCGCCGCTGCTCAAAGGACGTCAGACCCACTATGCACTGCCCTACTCATGCTTTCCAGGGGGCAGCTCTGACCCAATTCTGGATAAAGGTTCCCGGATGCCAGACAAAGTGACAACATTGAACCCTATTCTTATTCCTCCCTGTCTGACTTCTTCTGTATAAAATCCGTCAACAGGCACACCAGAGGACTTTAAAACTTCAGTGGTTTTCTAGATCATTGTTGTTTTTCCAACCCCTGGGGGCCCAGTGACAAACACGTGCTGGGCCATACTAACCTTGGTCTTAATGGCCAGATCGCATTCTCTGGTTACCCAGCACCAAGTTCTACTGATTTCTCTCGGTGTCTCTACCTTCTCTCCCTCCTCTCCTCTGCAACCTTCTACCTTTATTACAGCAGCCTTACAGCCAGTCTCCCTTCAGTTCCTACCACAATGGGTTTAATCACTTGGTAACATGGGCCAATTTGAGTTACCTAGAAAAAAGGATAGCAGCATGTATGTAAATATTTTTCATATAATTTGAAGCTTGTTCACAGACTCCTAGATTAATAACTTTGCTTTCCCCCCTCAGATCTATCCCATATATCTCCAATGACATATCTCCTAAAACTCCTCTTTGATCCTATTTCAAAGCTCGAAAACCTTTAGTGGTTTTGCACTACCGAGTAAATGAAACAGAGATTCACTACCCTGACATCCCAAACCATTCCCGTAACTCCAGTATCTTCTTATGGGGCTAAAGAAGGATTTTAAAAATAAGATATACAAAGCTATTATAAGACTTCAGAAACTGACACACTTAAAAATATTAAAATTGAAATATTTTCATAAGAAAAAAACCTTAAGCTAGAGGACATGCCCCAGATTGGTAAAAGGTATCTGTAACACATAATAACTAAGACTTTGTACAAAGAATATATCCAAAAAATGTTAAAATCAATTATAAAAGACAACTGAATAGAAAAATAAGCAAAGGATATAAACAAATAATTCATGAAATAAGAAGACACGAAATGAGAATAGAATTAAGAAGAAATCCAAAAACTCTTTAAGGCTGGCAAAAACTGAAAACGTTGATGGTATCAAATTGAGATAGGGATGTGAGGAAACAGGAACTTACAAACTGCTGTGATATAAACTGATACAGTTACTTAGAACATAAACTAGTAATGCCTAGTAAATATGAGTGGCACCCATACTCCTGGACCCAGAACAATGCTCCCACATGTATGTACCAATGAGACACGTATATCTACTGCAGCACTCTTTTTTAGTAGTGACAGAATGAAAGCCACCTAACTATCCACCAGTAGGAGAATAAATACACTGTGGTTGGTTGCATCTTACAATAGGACTTAACACACTCATATGGCAGTTAAAATGAACAAAATCTACATGGATGGATTGTAAATACACAATGAAGCCACATAATCTCATAAATGAAAAAATACAAAACAAATTTTTGGTCGTAAGATGTTTTAACACTATGGTAATGTTCTATTTAAAACATTTTTTGAGTATTTTTAAATACACAAAATTAGAATACTGAAAACCCCTGTATTCATCACCTTGCTTCAGTCATCATTAATATTTGCCAAGCAATGGTACACATTTTTAAACACTAAAATTCATGCTGAGGAAATGGCCATTCTCCAGGGCCGCTAAAGAGCACAGGACATGGAGAAAGGACCACCAGGTTCCACTTCAGGTGCTGCCACTATGAGCAGTGTGACTCTGGCACACTGTATTCCTCTGCAGGGCTTCCCCTCTGAACTGGAAAGACTTCAGATTGGGCTGATAAAATGTCTGGTGGTGGTTTAGTCGCTAAGTCGTGTCCAACTCTTTGCGACCTCATGGACTGCAGCCTGCCAGGCTCCTCTGCCCATGGGATTTCCCAGGCAAGAATACTGGAGTGGTTTGCCCTTTCCTTCTTCAGGAGACCTTCCCAACACAGGGATTTAACCCATGTCTCCAGCGTTGCAAGTGGATTCTTTATCAATTGAGCCACCAGGGAAGCCCCAAATGTCTGAGACAACAGGAAATAACCAGGATGCAAACTGACAGGTACACATAGAGAATTCTTTCTCTAGAAGACACAAAACACCAAGAAGACTCAAAGGTTCTAAAATTCAAATCAAAACACTAAACGTGGCCTCCCTATTCCTTAGCATTCAGAAGCAAATAATTTGAAGTTTCTTCCAGCTCTGTGGGCATATGATTTCATCCTCAGACATGTTCTTGAAGAAGCTGCCTCCCCTCCAAAGACTCATCTTCTCTTCTCCCTAAACCTAGAGTTTAATACCAGGGTAGCAAGTGATTTCCTGAGAGCTCTCTTTGCTCCTAATGTTACCCAGTTGCTTCCATGGTGCCATTGGAGGAGACGAGGAATGCCTATAGCCTATCTCTGACACTCCAAGTGTCCATTATGCTGTAGAGCAGGAAGGGGTTGGAAGAACTGGTAAGCAAGGGCCAAAGTGCATTATCTGGAAAGGTACACACATACCTCTTGAAGCAGTGTGCTGCTGTAAGGACCCAGCAGCTACTCAGGAGCGTGGCCCCACAAAGGAGCCTACCATCTCTGTGGGATGACTTCAGCCGGAGGGATACTTGCCAAGGCCAACCACCCCTAAGAAGAAAGTAAAGCACTCATCAGAAAAGCAAGGCACATCATCCAGTAAAACAATGACTTAGGCGTGCAGGTAGGAGGAAAGGAGTATAAAAGAGACCTGAGAATGTGAAGTCCTTTCCTACTTTGAATTCCTACAACTTTGAGCAGAACACCATGAAGATTTGCCTATAGCATCTGTGTGCATCGCCCCAAACTCTGACGTCCTTGGAAACAATTTGTGTCTTCTCTATATTTCGTGATTTGAAGTGTATTTTCTCCCTCACCTAAACACCCTAAAGAAGTTGGGTTTTTTCTTTTTTTTTTCTGTTGGTCATGCCACATGGCTTGCGGGAATCTCAGTTGCCCAATGAGGGATTGAACCTGAGCCGTGGCAGGGAAAGTGCAGAGTCCTAACCATTGGCATGCATGCTAAGTTGCTTCAGTCATGTGACCCCATGGACTGTAGCCCGCCAGGTGCAGGGAATTCCCCTGAAAAAATATTTACTAAGCAAAGCACTAATTTTCCATTTGTAAATTCAATAAACAAAAAAATTATTAAGAATGAGTCAAGTCCAAAACAAATATATTCTAAATTAAATAAATATGTAGTTATACAATTTTTCAGATTTCCTGGTAAATCAGTTTGTTTCTGCAACCCATCTATCTTATATATCAGGGGATAGTGATTTGAAGAACATGGTCTATATAAATAAATATAGGTCAAAGGGCAGTGAAATTATCGGTGTAATTTGTATTTAATTTAGAAAATAAAATAAGACAAATCCACTATATAATAGTAGAAAATGCCCCAATTTGTAACCCCCTCTCTGTATAAATAATTCTGTAATATGGAAAATCACTTCTGAAGAAACTTTTACCTTAAAGAATTCTTCCCACCAACGATTCGCTTCTGCCGATGGTGCAATAATCTCAAACCACAAACAGATGAGAGGGAATCTGAAGCAGAATGAGGTTTTTAATTAAACTACCACATTGCTGATACTGGGGTAGAGATACAAGTGACACATTTCTCTGCAGTTTCTTCCTCTATTCAAATGCCTTTTCTCTTCAAATTATAGGCTACTTTTCTTATAATAAAAATTAAACATTGTTTTCTCAATTAACGAAGACAACAATAATTCACAAGTAGACAAGGAACTTGAGGTTTCCCACAGTCAGCTCTGAGGAGGTTTCATGGACTGTTGAATGGTCTGGCCCTATCTAGTGCATCGTCCTTATGGTATCCACACCTACTCCTCTGCTGACTATGGAGACTGTTCAGGAGTTCAGAAATACTAAACAAGAGGACTACAAAAAATAATGATGATTTGAATTATTTAATTTTCACGGCCAACACTCTTCCAAGCCACATATACGAATGTAACTCAGAGAAGCAAAGGACATTCCCAGGAAGAAATTCTGACACAAATTTACATTTATTCAAATAGCACATTAATATACAGAAAGGATTTACTAAGCCAGTTTAAGTGGCAAATTGGATTTAAGATTATGCAGTCAAACATCTCAAAATAACAGATTTCTGTCAAGAGTATTAAAAAAAAGAGTTAAATTGAAAATATATGAAAAGGTGGTGTATAAAAGAAGAGTAAATAAGATATGACTAGTTTTAAAAATAATTTTAGAAAGTGTGTGTGTGCTAAGTTGCTTCAGTCATGTCCAACTCCTTGAGATCCTGTGGACTGGAGCCTGCCAGGTTCCTCTGTCCATCGGATTTCCCACGCAAGAACACTGGAGTAGGCTGCCATTTCTTCCTCCAAGGGATCTTCCCAACCCAGGGATGGTTAAGTATATATGTATAAAATACAGTATATACTGTTTTTCTATCAGAGTAGGAAGAAAGGGTAGGAATTGTGCCAAGACCATGAAAGTCTAATCAGCATTAATGTTCTCCCATAATAACAGGTAAAAGGGAGCCAAACAGGATATCAGCACTAGGTATTTCTTCATGGAGAAAGAGGTTCAGCAATGTGTACCAAGATCACTAATTTGTCAAATGAACTCAGAGACATGCCGTCAAACCTTAATCCTCATCTCTTATGATATGAGTCTTCTACATTACACTGTAAGTTAGAAGATACCAGAAATACACAAGTTTCCAACAATGTTCCAAGTCAGGTCAATGCATATAATGCCAACACAAAGAATGATCTAATATTAAGCAAGCAAAACCAAAAGTTTACATCATTCTGGGGCAAAGTACCAGATTGCAAAAAAGTAAAATTTACTGAAAGCCATAAAATTCACTATTATAAAAAAGTTATAAAGTAAAATGAAATTCGTTTATGAAAGGATCCCATCAGATGACCAAAAACTGATGGCTTGTGTTTTAATCACCTTATAGAAGTTAATAGGTCTCAAACCTCAACACAAAATCAACAAGTTAATAAGTCTGATTCAGTAATCCAGCTGGTCTAAGATAAAATCTTTTTATTTCAGATATGGTAGCACTGGGACCATGGAAAGGTATCAAAATGAGCATTGCTACACCTGTGGAAGGCATTAAAGCAAATGTATTAATAATGAAGAAATAAACATGGCATTTCAAATTTTAAGATAGGTTTATTTTACATAGAAATATACTAAAATATTTCATAGTTACTGAATTTTTATGTTTCTCTACTGCTTACAAAATTTTCCATAATCCAAAGAATTAGCTATGTTTACTTTGTAACTGTATTTAAATTAGTGAAGGGAATTTAATTAAGTTACAGTCTATAGATGGGAAAAATTGGCTTACCAAATCAAGTTTATTTCATGTAATATGTATATATATATAAATAAATAAATATATATATATAAAACAAAGCATAAAGGGTTGCAAATATTCTTCACACTCAAAAGACTCTCAGATTTGAAGAATCATATTAACAATATCCAATTTATTGGATTGTCTTTAATGGTTATTAAAAGATGTTAGAAAAAGAGGATACTCAAGTATAGATACACCTGATTTTAAGAAAATCTTAAGTATCAAAACCATGAATTATTAATCCACATAAATAAACAACTGTTCTTTTCATAAAACATAACCATAGTTTCCTCCAAAAGAGCTAGTTTTTCCCCTTCTTCACTTAAAGCAGTATTTGTTTCATAAAAATTAAACTCAGAGTTTCTATGAACTCTTCTATTTATATAAGTATGAACTATCCATCACTGTATTATACTGAAAGATTACTTTTCTTTTCCTTACATTTTTAAATTTCAGAGAGTAGAATCTACAAAAGATAATTTTCTTTTTGCAATTAATTTCAAAAACTATCCCTGTTAAGATATTAATAAGAGTGGAAGAAGAGCCCTTCTCTGATTCACCTTTAAATTTTCATTTCTTTCCTACTTTTATGAAGCAAATATCATTTCTAAACCTTCAAGGATACCAGCAAGTTTGACAGTTTTATTACATTCAAAAAAGGAATGGTTATAAACGGCTAAGAATGTCAAAGGGGGACAATCTCAGAGATTACAAAATCCTCTAAGCCCACTCCTGCCCCTGAACTCTGCCCTCTCTGGGAATCCCACACAGGCAAGTTGGTGAAGAACCACTGCCTCTAAATACTAGCAGAAGGAACAAGGGATTGAATATATACTTATGGAAGGGAGTTCATTACCCAAGTGCTGCTCAGAATAATGACGTGGGGATGAATATTCTTTGACCTTCACAGACACGTCCCAGAAGGTGACATACCTTTACTACTGTTTCCTGACGCTTTTTTCCCAAAATAATCACAAATAACTCCTGCGTCTTCACTGTGGCGGCAGTTGTGATTTCCGATGTCTTGTTTGACACAGTCAGCCAGGGACCTTTCATTTCCTGTGCACTTCACATTATCCATATGGATGGGTCCCTCCCCTTCCCCAAAATATGCCATGCTCCTTGCTTTGGCTGGGCCCCTGGAAACAAGAGCATTCTTGAGGATGTGGAGAGTCAGTCAATCGTACATTTGAATAAATCACAACATATACTCTCATCCAAGTATATTTCTTAACTTTCATATATTAATATTAGCATATATATGTGCTAAAAAATTATTTTATGACTATCAAAAAAAAGCTTGAGAGGTAATAACTATACATTCTTTGTTATCATATTCCACAGCTTCTTGATTATATCTTAGTTTCTAATAAGAAAGTCGTATGTCAAAAATTTATGATAGTCTTAAACTCTAGTTTAAGCAGGAAGAAAAATCTCCTCAAAAATATCTACTCTCTTCCAGAGCATAATACTCTCTTAAAATTGATTTCCAAGAAAATTATGAGAATTAAATAATTACCTAGGGAGCTAAGAATTTTTAAAGCCTACTTTAGAAGTAAAAACGCACAATTTTTAACTGAGAAAGAGAAAACCAGGAACCATAATTAAGAAGGCAGAATTACTTTAGGTATATCATTTTTCTTTGGTTTCCCTCTTTTTTAATAATATATTACTTCTTTTAAATATCCAAATACAAAATTTTCAGTGAAGTATTTCAAACTAACACCATATTCAAAACTCAGTTCCTGTTAAATTAATGACATGATTATGAATGGCCAAGTTTTAATGTTTGAATTATAGGAAAATTATCCTTGTAACTTCAAGTTAGGGAAAGACTTGTTTAAAAAAAAAAACACATAGATGGTATACCTTAAATTAAAAGACTAATAAGCTCAACAAAAATTTAAAAATGCCACTTCACTAAAAACCACCAAAGGAAAGTGAAAAGATAAATTTTAAAGTTGATGAGTATGTATACTATATATGTGTGTGTGTGTGTGTGTGTGTGTGTGTGTGTGTGTGTGTTGATGAATGCATTCTCTAACAGGGAAATAGCATACAATACATAAATAACTCAAATTTCACATATAAAATAAAAAACCAGCAACCAATAGAAAATCAGGACAGTTTCAAATCAAAAGAAACTGTCTTATTAAAAATGACAATATAGACCAGATTGCTAATATTAAAATACTTTCTACTTAGTTAGGATAAGGTTATTATACTTTCCTTATAGTTATGCAAGGAACTCAGGCAAAACAGTTTATTGATACAGATTATCTGAGGAATTTGCTTGAATAATCCCCTTTCAGCTATGAGACCTGGCTTCACAGGCTTGTAGTTGGCAGTACACTCATTTCAAAAATGTACCCTAAAATTTCTTCTGTATTAGTAACGGCTACTCTGACATAAATTGCAAATAAAAATAAGATCTAACCCACTAGAAATACTTATAGTCATGGAAGATCAAACAGGAAACTTTAAAGTTACTCTTTAATTCTTTCTACATATAAAACTTTCAATAGTTGTATAAGTAAAAAATGCTCATTGCATCAAGTTTGCAAAATAAAAGCATTAAAAAACCCCAACCACACACTGCTAGCATTTGGCACACATTTATGGGGAAAATATTAACTACAATTTTTAATTATTAAAAAAAAACTCATTGTACAGACTAGTGGATCTCAAACTAAGTGGATGATTCTTATGAAGGTGGTTCTGCATCAAATTTCAGTGTAGAAAAAAAAAAGAATTTATTTCCTTACTGTTGCACATTTATTTTAAAATTTTTATAGGTTTTACAAGTATATACATCTTTATGCGGGCAGCTTAGATTTCTTCCCAGAAGTGAAATTTTTATTCAACAGATATAAATATTTCTTAAGATTCTGGATATATACATTGTTCATATAGGACAAGTCTTTGGAAAGCAAATTATGCATTTGAAATATGTATAATAAAATATAACTATTTAAAGGAAAGGTATTTTTCTGATTTACTTTGTACATCACAGTTCTGGAATTTATTTCTGTTAATATTAGTAAGGGATCTAGCTTTATTTCTATCCCTAAAGTAACTGTCCTAATAACTCTTCCTGCTGACTTAAAGGGCATTTTTATTTACTTATTTATCATGTTTGTAAGTACACAAGCCACTTCTCGGTCTTTATAGTTCAATAATTCTACACATTAAAATTACCTGTGGGTGCCTTTAAAATATAGCACAGTGAAGAGGAACTAAAAAGCCTCTTGATGAAAGTGAAAGAGGAGAGTGAAAAAGTTGGCTTAAAGCTCAACATTCAGAAAACTAAGATCATGGCATCTGGTCCCATCACTTCATGGGAAATGGATGGGGAAACAATGGAAACAGTGTCAGACTTTATTTTTTTAGGCTCCAAAATAACTGCTGATGGTGATTGCAGCCATGAAATTAGAAGACGCTTACTCCTTGGAAGGAAGGTTATGACCAACCTAGATAGCATATTTAAAAGCAGAGACATTACTTTGCCAACAAAGGTCCGTCTAGTCACAGCTATGGTTTTTCCAGTGGTCATGTATGGATGTAAGAGTTGGACGGTGAAGAAAGCTGAGCGCCGAAGAATTGATGCTTTTGAACTGTGGTGTTGGAGAAGACTCTCGAGAGTCCCTTGAACTGCAAGGAGATCCAACCAGTCCATCCTAAAGGAGATCAGTCCTGTGTGTTCATTGGAAGGACTGATGTTGAAGCTGAAACTCCAATACTCCGGCCACCTCATGCGAAGAGTTGACTTATTGGAAAAGACCTTGATGCTGGGAACGGTTCGGGGCAGGAGGAGAAGGGGACGACAGAGGATGAGATGGCTGGATGGCATCACCGACTCGATGGACATGAGTTTGGGTGGACTCAGGGAGTTGGTGATGGACAGGGAGGCCTGGCGTGCTGCAGTCCATGGGGTCACAAAGAGTCGGTCAGACACGACTGAGCGACTGAACTGAACTGAACTGAACCCCACTGGATGTCAATTAAAGTAGAATTAAGATGTTAAGTACAGTGGGACTAGGCCCAGGCCTGGGTAATATTTTTTATGTCCCAAAGGGATTTCCATGCACAACCAAGGCTGTTAACCATCACTGACCTGTTTGCCTATTCCTGGGCCAATATCACACAGACTTGATTTCATATGAATTTGGAAGTTAAGCCCTTCTCTCCAACCATCATACACACCAAGAAAAATAAAGACTTCGATGAGGAGAGCATTTAATGTACAGATTAATTTCTCTTTTGTCTTCCCATTCAGAGTTGTGGAGTATCATGAAGTCTTACAGCTTCTGTAAAGATTTACTAATAGCTTTTTTTCACATAGACCTCAATTTTTGTGAAGTTTATTCCTTGAATTTTTTTGAGTTTTGTACCTTTTATAACATTTAAAAAATTTTTCTACTAAGCATGCTGCTGCTGCTAAGTCACTTCAGTCGTGTCCAACTCTGTGCGACCCCATAGATGGCAGCCCACCAGGCTCCCCCGTCCCTGGGATTCCCCAGGCAAGAACACTGGAGTGGGTTGCCAGTTCCCTCTCCAGTGCATGAAAGGGAAAAGTGAAAGTGAAGTTGCTCAGTCGTGTCTGATTCTTAGCAACCCCATGGACTGTAGCCTACCAGGCTCCTCCATCCATGAGATTCTCCAGGCAAGAGTACCGGAGTGGGGTGCCATTGCCTTCTCTGCTACTAAGCATATAGGAACATTATTGCTTTTTAAAAAATATTTATATTTCATATTGTTACATTAATAAACACTAGTTCTAGTGTCTTTTCAGATGATCCTCCTGGGTTTTCTAGGTGGACATTGCATTATTTATATAACAATTCTGGCTTTTTAAAAATTCCAATACCTCAGTTCTTAATGATTAGTGGAAACTCCAGATAATACTGAGTCATTGCAGTAAAAACAGGCACACTTATTTGTTCCTACTTCATGCTTGTTTGTGATAACTGAATTAAGGTAGTTTTATTCTATTCTCAGCATCCTAGGAGATATGAGACAGGAACACTGATTTTTATCATGTAACTTTTCAACATTATTATGATAATCATATATGTTTTCATTTATAGACAACACACCAAAATACATTAAATTGAATGCTTCAGCTGAACTACTCTCATGTTCTTACAGAAACTTTGTTTGAGTGATATTGTTCTTTTAATATACTGCTGATAAATTCATTAATATTTTGTTTAGAATTTTCAATATAGATTCATGAGTTTTCTTTTGTGTATGAATCCTTGTCTAGACTTAAAATCAAGTTATATTAACTTCATACAGTGAATGGAAAGATCTTCACCTTTTTTTCTTTTGCTGTACAACAACATTTATATTAATAACTCAGGAGCCACCTGTGTCTTAAAGACTGGTCAAAACTCTTCAGCGAAAAGTCAAGAGTCAGTTCTCCTGTCATCAGTAATTTATTTTAATTTATTTGAGTTTTCTATCTTTTGTATCAACTGTAAAAATTTTTTGTTTTGGTTTGATTTTTTTAGGTTTTTATTTTTCTTTTTTTATGGCTATGTTGCATGGCTTGCGGTACCTTAGTTCCCCAACCAGGGCTTGAACCTGGGCCCCCGCAGTGAAAACACCAAGGCCAAACCACTAGACTGCCAGGGAATCCTCTTGATAATTATATTTTTTGCTGAAATGTACAGTTTCCTAGATAATTGTTCATTTCATTCAGATGTGCAAATTCATTGGCTAAAAGTAAGTTTATAGTGTTCCACAATTTTTAACCCTCTGTATCTGTGCTTATATTTCCTTTCTCTAATGTTTACTTATATTCTCTCTTTTTCTTAATCAGAATTGCCAGAAATTGTTATCTCATTTATCTTTTTTTAAAAATGGAAATAATTGCTGGTAAGTGCCTGTGTAATGAAGAGCAATTTGAAATTCAAATAGCCATAATTTGAAGAAAATTGAAAATTAATAACATCCTGGAACTAATATCCAAGATGATTCCCATCAGTTTTGGGTGTGAGGATGAGCAAAGGTAGAAAGCAAATAACAATAAGCTAAATGTCTTGATATTTTTCAAGAAGGGGAAATTACAGATAATTTGTGAAATTGGTAAGAAAATATCTGAATATCTTTGCTAAAAATTTAAAGAGAATTTCTAGTAAAACAAGAATGCTGAAATTTCAGACAACTAGAGATAGCAAAGAAAGAATATTAGATTGCTTGTGAATCAAAAGCCGGAAGGTCATACAAAGAACCAAAAATAAAGCATGATAGATAGCATAAAAGTAGATGACAGGTGGAAGTAAACATGTTGAAAATAAAATTAGACTCATTAAATAAACCAAAAGGATAATTTCTTAGCAATTTACCAATCAATGAACAAACTAAAGAGAATGTACCATCTTAGATATATCAACAAGTAGAATTACAGAACATTTTAACTAATAAAAGTACATAGTTAAAGATATCCTCAAAGATGTAGTGAAACCTAATACATTTTTCTTTGACTTTAAAAAAAATAATTAAAGTCTGTGTCACCTATAAGGACTTCTGGGTTACAAGCATGAAGTAATTCATAGCTGATAATTTCAGTAAGACAATAGGCTCTAATATACGAGTGTTTAAACTGAGACTTGGGTTTGATCCCTGGGTTGGGAAGATCCCCTGGAGAAGGGAAAGGCTACCCACTCCAGTATTCTGGCCTGGAGAATTCCATGGACAGTCCATGGGGTCGCAAAGAGTTGGACACAACTGAGCGACTTTCACTTCACTTCACTTCACTTAAACTGAGTATCAAGTCCTCCTGGGAATAGATGATGATTGTCCAAGAGATACAGAACTGATATGTAGATCATCAAAATCCATGTGTATTCTCTCCTAAAACTGGTCTTGCTAAGTCAAGATCAACATCTCTTTCAAAATTTCCCTTTTCCCACTACACAAAGGAAAGGCATGCCTTCCACTCAGCCAAATCCAACCACAGTGCATTGTTCCAAGATGTAAAAGCCTCTGAAGTGGCCAAAAGAACAGTTCAGAACAAACAATAGCAATGAAGCCTCCTGTTATCCAAGGACCAGAAACCCAACCCACCAGTCTAGGAAATGGGAGCTTTTGTCAACTTTTCTTTCCTATGTTGAAAAATCATTTATCAAATTTGTTGTTTTTAATTAGTTGTGTACCAGAAATCATAAAATCCTGAGAGGAACTTGTTAGAACAATTTAATTTTTCTCTATCTCACTCTCTGCATGTGTACACACACTCACACACACACACACACAACAGTTTTTAAAACATAGTAACATTAGGATTCTGTGGGGAAAGAAAATTTAAACTAAAATTTCAAGGAGAAAAAGGAACTATGTAAAATTTGTGAAGGTCAAAGAAGAACTTATTCATGTATTTTTTAAATGAATGACAGTATCAAAACACTATATTTATGTTTACTGGATACAATTAAAAGAATGATGTAACTTCAACTTTTAAATGTCATATACAAATATGCCAGAAATTAAAACTCTTTGCAGCTATTTAAATGTAAGATTAAAAATTACATGTAGTTAGTTTTAGGTCTCTATTAAGGCTAGAGGGATGAGCTTCCCAGTAGTGTTAGTGGTAAAGAAGCTGCCTGCCAGTGCTAGGAAACATAAGAGATGCGGGTTCAATCCCTGGGTGGAGAAGATCCCCTGGAGGAGGGCACGGTAACCCACTCGAATATTCCTGTCTGGAGAGAGGAATGGTACTCCTGTCATGGACAGAGGAACATGGTGGGCTACAGTCCACAAGGTTGCAAAGAGTTGGACACGACTGAAACGACTGAGTACACAGGCAAAGCAATAAGGATACACCCTTTGAAAATTCTTCTAAGGGATATAACTCTAACAAACAGAGAGTGCAAGAACAATGCCATATTGAAGCATGCGCTAATGGAATCACACCAAGTTCAAAGAGAATGGAATCTCCATCATGGCTATTTAGTCCTTAGGAGGTTAGCTGATAGCAACACATTCTCTCTCAACCCTCCAGAAACAATGTGCTCATATGCTAGACTTTGTCAGACATTATGTAACATACCATTAAAGAGTGTCTTTTAGCTTCTGTTCACTCTAAGTGCATCTATATTAGTTACCACTCACGTTCCTGATTTTTATTACTTCATTTCTGTTTCTTACAGTATGAAAAAGCTAACACTCTTTTGATTCTCAGTGTTTCCAAGTACTAATCCTCAGGGGCAATATAGCTGGTGGGGGACAGTTCTCTGGTATTCTTATTAAGAAACCTCAAGTCTTCTGACATCTTCAAAGCTTTCTGGATTGATTTCTACAAATAAATGCTTTATTAAAGATTTTTAATAATTCAAAGTAGACATGGGGGAAAAATCTCCTATTCTAGTCACATACTTATTTATAATTATAAGTTCTTATATGAAATTCTATCTCCTCTCAGTGGGAAGTTATAAAAAACAAGCATATGTTCAAATATATGTAGACTGATCAAAAGCTAAATGATTCTCTTCTAAATACTATTTGAAGGCAAATTGTAGCTTGCACACTAGAAGATGACCATCCACTTTGTCATAGTAACACTAAATTACTGATTTATGTATTAAGAAGCTTTATTATAGAAACAATTATAAAGTAAGGGGCTTCCCTGGTGGTTTAGTGGTAAACAGTCTGCCTGACAATGCAGGAGACATGGGTTCAATCCCTGATTTAGGAAGATTCCACATGCCAAGGAGCAAATAAGACCCTGAGCCACAACTATCGAGCCTGCACTCTGGAGCCCAGGAGCCACGATGACTGTGGCCACATGCTGCAACTACTGAAATCAATGCACCCCAGAGCCTGTGCTCTGCAACAGGAAAAGCCACCACCATGAGAAGCCCACTTACCACTACTAGCCTAGCTCACTGCAGCTAGAGAAAGTCTGCACCACAAAGACCCAGCATGGCCAAAAATAAATAAATAAATACTTCTAAAAATAAAAACCATCATAAAGTAGGATCTTCTTTTAATGCTTTTCTTGATAATTGCTACAGAAATATTATTGAAGATTTCTACAAACTTTTTTCACTTAATCTAGATTGTTCTCACCTAAATTCACCATTTGAGTTGAATGTAAAATGGACTAAATGATAAGCAAAAAGTAAGCAAAGATGTAGAAGGAAAACAAAGTGAAAATGAATTGATGGATATTTGTACAAATTTTTTGCTCCTTAAATGTGACTTAGACACACAATTCAAGGATCAAATTGGACCTTTTGTTTCATATTTTCCTTCACATTTCCAAAGGTAACACTAGGTTTCCTGGATTACCTCTACCAAAAAAATAAAAGTAAGCCAAAAAATTAGTCTCAAGCAGCAATACACCTTAATGGCTGATTTTAGATAAGAAATTCACTGGGAATGTAATCTAAGAACAATTATATACACACATATATATATTTAATGGAAAACTGAGTGTTAAAAATGTAGTGAGCAAAGGAAACTTATATTGTTGACTAAATTCATCTAATGTAGATTCTTCCTCCCTTATTCTATTACCCTATATTTTGAAAGTCAAAAATGTCACATACCACCAATTTTGAATACTGAAAAATCTATATTACAAATAATGAACCCACTGACCACAGAGCAATTGGAATGGCAACTAGGTCCAAAACTGAGAAGTAAATTGAAGTAGGATATAAGTAGTCGAAAATAAACTTTGGGTTAAAACTTTAGGGAAAAAATTTGAATTTTTATCAAAATAAAAGTATATTCTGAATGGGAATAACCAGTTAAATTTATCAATATTTAAGATACACATAGATGTGTAATTAAGGATATATTTTAAAATTTACACATTAGTAATCCAAAATAAGCCAGGCAAATTATGTTTATTAGCTTAAATTTCATAGCCCTCTAAATTGTAACATATTCCATATGTATTTGCAACTCCAAAATCAATCAGACTTTTCACCGTCATTTGTGGACATGTATAAAGTCTCAAACAATTTTGAGTTCCCCAGTTGAGGTCTCACAAGGAGATAAACTATCTTTTTAGTTCGCCTCAAACTGGAAATAAGTGTCTGCTTCCTACCTCATTTAGTGCCACATTTTTCATGCTATAACTCATGCCTGAATGAAGCCTAACACACTTCCTTCATAAGGCACATCACAGCCTTCTTCATTCAGGAATACTAGACAGCACTGCAGCAAAATGCTTAGGGGCATTTTAAACAGAGAAATCGTCAACAAAAAGGTGCAGAAATGGGGGGGAAGGGAAAGCATTAGTAGACTACGAAAAGGGCAACTGCTTGCAAGCATGAGAGTTAAAACAAGAAGGCAGAACATCACTTGGTTTGACCTCAGCTCTAGAAGCAATGGCTTAGTATTTCCTAACTTAATGTTCACAGTGACTTTACAGAACATAACTACTGCAAATAACAAGAACCAACTGTAATTTCAGTAACAGCAGAATCCGTTATAAGGCTACTGTGTTGCGACATAAATCACAGAGAAAAGGTTAATACGTTTGGCTGACAGAAGCATGGTTACTAATGTTGTTGTTTTTGTTTAGTCGCTAATTTCTGTCCGACCCTTTTGCGACCCCATGGACTGTAGCCAGCCAGGCTCCTCTGTCCATGGGATTTCCCAGGTAAGAATACTGGAGTGGGTTGCCATTTCCTTCTCCAGTGTTATGAATAATCAAGAGTTGTTGGACTATTTGTTATTAGATAAAAGCTACATTTCTTAAGTAACATAATGTATATGTCTTGTAAGAGTATAGGAAAATTTAAACAGACTCTACTTCGTATTTCTTTACCATTCTGAATCAAGTCAACATGCTACCAGTATTTTCAACTGAATCATAAGTACTAATTTTGTACAACAATAACAAGAGTAAAAAAATCATACATTTTGTCCAGCAACCATCCCAAATAATTAGGTTTTCTTACTTGTAGCCAAGCTGTCGACAGATCACAGTTGCATCCTTATCAGTCCACCCATCATCACAAACTGTTCCCCACTGGCCATTGATAAAAACCTCCACTCGTCCTTCTTTCTTATTTTCTCCATCCATCAGTCTGATTGGAAAACCTAAGTCACGAGTTAAAAGTAATACTCATTATTACTTTTATAAGAGCCAAAACAAGCAAACTGATGTTAAAGCATCAGAGACTTTATAAAATGTATTTGCTTTTAAAATGAGCTAACTATTAGATGGACAGTGAGAGAGAGAGGACATACCAATTTAGAAAAAAAAAAAAATGTATCCACTTTTGCAATATCTTTTGAAGCCTTGAGGTCAGAGTGCTTATCTTGCTCAACTTTATATTCCCAGCACTTGAAACAGTGTCTGGCATTATAGAGTACACATAACATCTGTTTATTGAATAAATGAATATATAGCACTGTAAAACTGTGTATGATTTTATTACCTCTAACTTCTAGTTAGTAAAAGACATTAACTTGCAATTGTTTTTGTTCTACATCTACTCACTCCTCCACAAACATACCTAGAAATTACATTCCAAAGCTAGGATTTTTAAGAAGAATTTTTAGATATACTTTAGGATGCATGAGTAACTTGAATGATGGAAGAGAAGAAAAAAAAAAAAACGCAAGCAACTAATAAGGACAATTTCCATCTCAGGCTTCCTATTTATTATTGATTCCCAAGGAAGGGCTTAAGTCATAAAAATCATTAAAGATGTAAAAGTTGAGATACTGATCTCTAGCAAACTGGGGGTTTATCTGAATTATGCAAAAGAAATGATCTGTAGAGTTTTTCACACATCTCTATTGACACCAATAAATATGGTTTCATTTAATTAAAAGCCCTCATTATGGCTTGCATACTGCCTGGGGCTGAATTGTGAAGCCATTAGAATGGGCTCTAATCCAATCTGTACACAGAGACACACAGAAGGAAGATGTTGTGAAGAGACAGAGGGAGAAAACAGCCACCTACAAGCTGAAGAGAGAGGCCTGGAACAGATCTTTCTCTCCCAGTCCTCAGAAGTACCCAACCAGTGTGCACACCTTGATTTTGGACTTCCAGATTCCAGAAGTGTGAGACAATAAATACCTGTTGTTTAAGCCACCCAGTGTGTGATTTGTTACAGTAGTCCATGCAAACTAATACACCTTCTTTACATTATCTAGTTACTAGAAGGGTCTCCAGCTTGCGCCTCTAAGATTGATAAGGACTCAAAGAATACCATCCAACATGGTGAAATTATCAGAACCTAAGGAGGTGAAGTAAGCAGCTAACAAACCAAGTATTGCTCAATATGTGTTCAACCCCATATATGTAATCACTAGATGACATTTTTTAACTGAAAGAAAACACAGTTGGCAAGATAGACACATCCAACTTTGATTCCTCGAATTCTTCTTTGTTGCCCCAGAGTTGCTGGCTCTCTAATCTCTGATCATACCCACTTCATGTAACAGGCATCATAGTGGAATCAATACAGCAAAGTCAAAATTAACAACCTTCTCTATGTGTTGTTTACATTAGCTAAAAATTTTTGTAATAGGCATGTTACAAAATGCAATATATTTAAAACTTTACATTTTTTATTATTATATCTGAAATTTAGGGATTCTTTGCAAGAGGAGCAAGGGGAAAAGTGATTTTCAATGAAAAAATTTAAAGAGATGAAATTCTTCAAGTTTTTGATTTTTACACTTTTTAGTGTAAAATTAAGAAATTAAGAAAATTAAGAAATCATATACACATGGAATTCGATCTCCACATTTCATCCTAGTTGTTTTATGGGCAGTTTTTCACATTCCATAAAAATAAAAATGATAAAGTAGTTTTAAAGCCTAAGTTGCATATTTTGTAAAAATAATATATACAATATTTCTGAACCTAATTTTAGCCATTCATTTTATTAAATCATTGGATTTTCGATGCTTGAAGAGAAACTGAATGACAGAAGCCATTCTATTAATACCACCTCACTAAGTTCTTTTTGTTATAGCAATAATAACATACATGATTTATTTCTAAAATCTTAAAATGCTTGGGAAAACTAAACAGAGTATATAGTACCTTTCATTATATATCTCAAACTCTGATTACAACAGAGTTTTCTTTATTTCAATTTTCCTATAAAACTGATTTAATACATTATTTTTAAGAAATAATACTTTTCCTAAAAGAACGATAAAATCTAGCATAAAAGTAAAAGTTGAACTTTATACTGTAAAATTGAGAGACAATGAAGGTGTGAAAGATATCTCTGTTAAGATTTAATACTCTGAACTTTAGAATTAATGCAGTATTGGTGGAGAGTAGTCTTAGGGCAATCAGGGCAAGTAAGTTTGAGATAGGATGTGGAAAATTCAGTAATTAATAAATTTATTTAAATTTTTAAAAAAGAATGCAGTATTAAAATAAGAAATCTACATATTTACCATCCTACAAATTTCCCCCAACTAACATAGGCATTAACTACACTTGTACTAAATCACCTTTACTGACCTAGAATATTGTTTTTGAGCATTCCATCTACCACACACCTAAAATTAGGAAGTGTCTACTGAACTACTACTAATTTTGAGAAAAGTTTCATTCACAATTAAAGTTAAGGTCAATGAGTTGCCTTCAAATAGTTGAATACTCTTAGTAGTCTAACAGCTCTTATCATAGCGCCAAAGAAGTGAAAAAACTCAATTGTTTTTAAACTGCACCATTACATGATCTCTTTCCCTAAATTTCTCTTTTAATTATGCAGTCCTTTTTGATAAGTGGATAAGTAATGATCTCTTTGGATGAATAAATGGTAATCTGATTCTACTGCAAAAGAATAATTTGGCTCAGATATAATGTTCTTTGGACAAATAAGTAGTTAATATATTACCAAAATTAGTACCAAAGAATTCATAATAATGATCTCATATTTTATTAATAATTATCACCCTCAACTTTTTAAATTTTTTAAAAATATATCTATCAATATAATCCTAGAAAATTAAAAATTTTTAGGAAATTGAAAGGATTAGTTTTCCTAACTGTATGTGTATATTTAACCACACAGGTCTTCAGAGAACTGAGATTGTGGTATTTGGTATACTTCCCAGGTGGCACTAGTAATAAAGAACCCACCTGCCAATGCAGGAGAGAAAAGAGACAGGGCGGGGGGTTGGGGGGTGATCCATCCCTGGGTTGGGAAGATCCCCTGGAGGAGGACATGGCAACCACTCCAGTATTCTTGCTTGGAGAGTCCCATGGACAGAGAAGCCTGTCGGGCTATAGTCCAAAGGGTTGCAAAAAGTCAGACACAACTTAAGTGGCTTAGAACACATGCATAGTATTTATAACACTTCATCACATGGAGTACTGATGGAATATGCCTGAATAGATCACTCCATGATCCAAATACCTGCTATCTGGGGCTAAGAGGTTCCATTTCTAGCAAACAGGCTCTATCTCTCCCAACCACATGCAATCATTCATCACATAATCCTAGGAGGATCATAAATCCTTTATAGGAAGAAAGTAGCAAGGAAGGAGACCAAACAGAAACAATTTAAAATATGACCTATGAGGGACAGGGTAAAATGCTGTATTTCTACCTGGTATCATCAGTGCTAGATTAGTGGAGTACGTCACTATGATCTCACAGGTCAGAGTACAATGAGGAATCAACATACACTTTGACAAATTAAAGTATGTGTGCTTAACTGCATGTTCAGTCATGTCCCACTTTTTGTGACCCTGTGGACTGTAGTCCACCAGGCTCCTCTATCTGTGGACTTTTCCAGGCAAGAATACTGGAGTGGGTTGCCATTTCCTTCTCCAGGGGATCTTCCCAACCCAGGGATCAAGCCCACGTCTCCTGCATTGGCAGGCAGATTCTTTAACCACTGTGCCACCAGAGAATAGTTAATACTGTGGGATTCAACACATCCCATTATTTTATAATATGAAGATTCCAGCTTCAGAGTCTCAAAACAGGAGGATATAAAAGGGGCTGACTCAAGCCTGAGGTGAGACTTAAAGACCACCAATTGTTATTTCAACATTTATGTACCAAAAAATACATGTATAGATACAAACAGAGCTATGGTAGAGTCCTGGCAAGTCTTCTGAATATCTCCCTCTACACTTTTCATTCATATTTATTCTGGCCTCCTCATCAGATGTTAAGTCTGTCAAGGATATATAGTAGTTCCTCTCTGCTCACAAAAGGACCTTTATCTAACAATATTTAAGGTCTTCCTTGTAGCTCAAATGGTAAAGAATCTGCCTGCAATGCAGGAGACCCAGGTTGGACCACTGGGTCGGGAAGATCCCCTGGAAAAGGAAATGGAAACCCACTCCAGTATTCTTGCCTGGGAAATCCCAGAGACAGAGGAGCCTGGCAGGCTACAGTCCATGCCATCAAACAAGTTGGACACGACTGAGTGATTAAGACTACACACGAATATTTTAGACTGTTAGATGAGCTAAGTACCTTTTATCTGACTATAAGTCTGAAGAAATTTGGAATGAGGGGATAATAAGTGATGCTAATGGGTTTTTAGTAACAAGATATCTTAGAAAGATAAGTGGGCTGTTTACTCCAATGAATCCACCTTGGAATCCAGTGAGAAACTTGAAACATCTAGGTTAGGACACAGCAATGGCTGGCTGGCAAGCAATGATTGACAAGGCCTCAGGACTAAAGACAAATGAATCATGGAGGGTGGGAAAGAGACCTATTGTTTTGTTCTGGATTATTTTCAACCCTTTCTCAAATAGTTCATTAGAAGTCTAGGTAAATGAGAGGCAGAATAGGTGACGAAATCAGTTGGGGAATGGACACTGCAGTTTCTTTCTTCCATCTTTCAGATACATGAGAAACGTGGGCTCATAGGTAGAGAAAAACTAGGAGTAAAATTTTGTGACATTGGTGGAAAGACTCAAAAGACTATTTTTATATGAAATCAAATTATTAAAAATTAGAGCATTTGGGGAAATAGACTTTTTGAAAAGCCAGAGATTAGAAGCCTCTCACATTCCGGACCAGTGGCTAGATGTGCAGTGGCTACTGGATTATGAATACTCAAGAGCTGTGGCAGGACCTCACCCAGGGAGAATCTGAATCCATTCCCGCCAGGGTAGCAGGAGATGCCAACATCTTCCCAATGGCTGCAGTCATGACCTCCCCAGGGTCTCCGCGAACACTGAAGGAAACTGGCTTCCTTTCCTGAGCAACTGACACCATCCAACCATATGGGTCCCATGCTCTCTTCAAAGTGGTTTGCAGAGGCTTGTTTGCCATATCTGTGGCAATAAAATAAACATCATGCACAGAACTGCTGTCTCTTGTTTCAAGGAACCACAAAACATAAAACAAGCAACTTCATTAAGCATCATGACTTCAGAGGGTAAGTATTTGTTCTTTCTCCTATCCTGAGAACTCACTTCTAACAGTAGTGTTCACTACATCACATATTTTGATGATCTTAACAATGTTT
This sequence comes from Giraffa tippelskirchi, assembly GCF_054371585.1. Lineage (NCBI taxonomy): Eukaryota > Metazoa > Chordata > Mammalia > Artiodactyla > Giraffidae > Giraffa > Giraffa tippelskirchi. The sequence goes on from NC_137275.1 coordinate 102,158,796, forward strand.
GATTGACTGAATGGGTAACGAGTGGATAATTAATCCTATTCCCCCAACCATTCTTGTGTTTTGTCTACAATTTAAGCCACCATCCAGAGAGAATGCAGACAGATAAATGTCAAATTCCTGACCGTGGAAATAACACAGTGCACCAGGAAGTGAAAACACTTGCGTCAGCCTCTGAAAGCCTTCTGAGTGCATGTGATTTCATTAGTTCTCTAAGACCCTTTCCTATCCTGTCTTCCAAAATAAACCATGTGAGGAATTTCCTGGAAGTTCAGTGGTTAGGATTCCACACTCACTGCCAAGGGTTGCAGGTTCAATTCCTGGTAGTGGAACTAAGATATTGAAAGCTACATGGCACAGTCAAAGAAAACAAATAAACAAAAAATAAAAACAAAATGTATGTATTGGTTCAATGATTTCTCAAGCATCATTCCCATCCATGATGAAACGTGGATTTTAACCCATCAAAATCAGAGTAATAACAGTGTTTCTACCTTTTTATAAGGTTACATAATCTGATTTTTTAAACTTTCATGAATTATATTTGTGTTTCAATTGACTTTATTTGTAACACTGCCTTACTGAAAAACCCGAAGTATATTATAATATATATATATACACACTGTAGAAATAGGAAAGATCCACAAAGTCAAAAATTAGCAAATAAGTCAATCTCTACCTTCGTTCATCTTCTCCCCAGTTTAGTTCTTTTGTTCTGTAAAATCCAAACAAGCCTCCAGAAATCCCTGGGCTAAAAGATATCTGAAGTGTCTTTCAATTGGTCTATATAAATAATTAAACTCTAACTCATAAATTTTATGTTAGTCACTTCCATCCCAATTTATTATTTCTGTACTAAGAGTATGAAGAGATCTTTCTCTCTGAAAAATGAATTTTCCTAATCTTTTCCTATGCACTTATTTATTAAATTTATTTAACATGATAAACATTTCAATTAATTAAAACAATGCAACTTTCAATGTCATTCTAAGACTTTTATTTTGCTGACTTATCGATTCTTAGCTAAAAAAGTAATTATCCTAAATTCCATACTGCTATCACGCTCAACTTACACCAGGTTTCCACAAAACGCAGCAATCTGATTACATCCATTCATATCGACTATGTAAGAGACAGCAAGAGGTCATTTTACTTTGGGATTTCGTTTGTATGAAGAAACCCAGAGTTCACCGTCTTTTTCATTCCAAAAGTGCATTCTCTTTCATAAATTCCTCTGTAAACTAAAATGTAAATGTAGCAGGTGCCTATTCTACCTTCTAACGTAATCATTTAGAATTTTAACAAATATTGAGAACACTTTCAGAACCATTAAGTTCTGATACTCTGTATATGCAAGAAAAACTGAATGTATCTGTGAAACAATAAAATAAAATAAAAAATGGAGAAAAAATCAGCATTTATTCAATTGTTTTACTAATAAGGAAAAATATGAGAACAGTAAACAATAATATTTTTGAATTTTTCTAAACTTGTGAAAATGGGATACAGTTCTCAGACTAACAGAGATTTACTCGGATGAAACGGCATTTTAAAGTAATTCTTATTAATTAAATATCAATATTTATTTGGCTAGCATGTCATAGCCCTTGACGTCATAATTATAATTAACTGCACTGCCCATGAAAATTCAAAATATTTGTCAATCGCATACATCTATACCTTTGTGATGTCATTATTTACAACAGGAAAATTTAAACTAATTGATATATTAAGTAAATTATAGTATGAACATCATCAGTTATGTTATTAAAATTATGACTACAGTAATATAAAGTAAAAAAGTGAATAGTAAAATTATATATCTACTACTAGAGCTGCTACAAAGTTATACACAAGTTTTAATAATGGAAAAATTAGGAGTAGTTTTTTATTTTCTCTTTTTTCCAAATCTCTAAAATTTTATATTACTTTTACAACTTTAAAAATATATGTTTAAACATAGCTTGAATGAAAGCATATTTTAAGTTTTAATAAATATTTGCAATTAATTCTATCTCAAGCTGAAATAATATAATTTTGCTTATTTCTTTTAAACATGAGACAATTACTTCAAGTATGACATAGCAATATGGAAAATAAGAAAGAATGGGCATTCATGGGCTTCATTCAGATATTAGCTCAAAGGCATCATTTGCAATTACTTCAAGCAACTTAGGTCTTTACTCTGGAATGCATTATGTGTGTGACATGAAATATATTGCTCAAAGTGTGATATTCAGTTTTTAAGAGAATGAGGTCAAGGGTGAGTTCAAAAGGTCATCTCATGACAAGAAAGCTGTTTTTCTCAAATAAAAGTGATAATTATCATCACATTATGAGAAAGGAAATAATGTAATACTAAAGAATTTGACATTGGACTTCTCTGAAATTTTAAATACAGTGATGTTATTACTAACAACATCCAATAGTAGCAATGCATCAGAATAAAACTGATCATTCACAGCATACAGTCTTACTTAAATAGACAAAACGGGACTTAGAAGTCATCCATGGCTCCAACCAGTTATTCAAGAAGAGGGGTCGTGGCAGGAAAGGCAAATGAGATAAATAGCAAGATATGGTTATTTATCATCAAAGAAATGTTATTGTTTTTTAATTGCTGAACTTCCATATATAGATAGGTAGATAAGAGGGGTAGGAAGGTAGGTAGAATAGACAAGTAGATAATAATTGAGAATATATACTGTTAGTATTATAGACATTACAAGTAAGGGTAACAAAATAAGACTTTTAAAAATATAGCTTGGCATTTAGCTATCTCATATCAATAGATCTTACTTAAATCCCAGCTGTCGGCAAACCACATAGGTATTAAGATCAGTCCAGCCATCATTACAGACAGTCCCCCACTGTCCCCTGTAATACACTTCCAGGCGACCCTCATGGCTGCCTTTACCACCTGCAAGTCTGATGACGCCATCTGCGACAAGAAGAAGACACGGAGACTGAGCAAATAATGATCAGAAAAAGGCAGAGCAACATTGTAATTTCATGAGAAATATCATCCTACCCAGATCTCTCTCTAGGCCTGTTTTTAAACTCCTATTAGAATTGTCCTTGGTAGCTCGGACAGTAAAGAGCCTGTCTGCAATGCTGGAGACCTGGGTTCAATCCCTGGATCGGGAAGATACCCTGGAGAAGAAAATGGCACCCCACTCCAGGATTCTTCCCATGAACCGAAGAGCCTGGAGGACTACGGTCCATGGGGTTGCAAAGAGTCATTCACAGCTGAAGCAACTAAGCACACAAGCATAGAACTGTGCTCAGTGATCTGAGATCATTAACGGGATTGTTCTTGAACAAAGTCATAACACATATCTGTCCTAACAAACTACTTCCCTTTTATTTCTACTCTTGTGTCTAACTAGAAAAATATACTCTGATATAATTCCAAAGTAACTATTTAGATTTCTTCAGATTAAATAATACTTGGGAAATTTCTTATGGTTTTAGTCTCCTTAAAAGTATGAGCAATATTTGTCACTTTAATTTAAAAAGTATAAAAACACAGTAACTTGGAAATAGCTGAAAAATTTAACTGTGAATGAAAAAATACTGAAATATGAAGACAGAAAAAGCTACTCTGGTTAAAGAGTGATCTATCATGTCAAAATATTTATTACTATTCCTTAGGCATTCATAAAGGATTTCCTGGTGGCTCAGATGGTAAAGAATCCACCAGCAATGCAGGAGACCCAGGTTCAATTCCTGAGTTGGGAAGATCCCCTGGAGAAGGGAATAAAAACTAGGGTGCATGTTTTGCCTGTGTTCTTTTATCGATAATACAAATCTAAATTTCAGTCTTCTGAAATTAAATGAATACTTAATTCCCAGAAAATCCTGTAAAAAGCTTCTAAGCAGATACACAATATAATAAATTCATTCCCCAAAAAGTATAAGAGGCCATTTCCATCCAAAATAATCCAAACACTGTCCCTCTTCCCAAATGAAATATATAAATAATCTTGGGAGAAAGTCATACTTTTCATGAATCTCTGGGATCATTCAAAGTAAATTAAGGTCTCCTAGCAACAGAATCATTATTAATGTAAAATTTCACTGTTTGCAAAGCATTGTTACACCTGTTACCTCATTTGACCATCCCAGCAACAGTACAAGACTATCCTCATTTGAAAGAAGAGGAAATGGAGGCTCAAGAAGATGAAGTGCTCTGGCTTACAATCTGGTATAAATTTTCTATTTGTTTTGTGTATAAATGGGTTATTCTAATAAAACAACAGTGTATACAGAGCTATGTAAATAAAAAAGTAGACCTTCAGCATTTCACAGTCTGTCAGAAGTATTTCATTTGACTTTTTTAAAGAAATATTAAAGCCTTAATTTTTTTCTTCAAGCTCTTTTTGCTATAGAAACAACAGATTTGTGTTGACCCAACTTCTCTTGCCCATCCATTTCTCTCTTCTTCCCCTCAAACATTTAAGTACATACACATACACTCATTTGCACTCAGACATGTCCTTCTTGCAACACAAGACATAGCTTGACAAGCATGCTGTGATTTGGAACAGTCTGAATATTCAGCACAGCAAAGGTTAACCTGGTTCTTTAATAGTGTGCTTTAATCAAAAATCCCATCAAAATAGTTTTACCAGCTATAAACACATTCTGAGAGTCAAGACAGGCTAATAAATGAATGGACTAAATATATAATTATAAAATCTAACATCCTAAATGTAGCATTGTACACTGATTCTGACTACTAGGTACTATATATTGCAACAAGATCATATATTCTTAATTACTTTATAGGATTGTGTAGCTTTCAACTGAAAAATTCAGAAATATCTATAAATAAAGAGATAGCATTATAATATACAGTGTATATTCTTTTTATGTCTTATTTGGGGGATTTATTTGTAAGTTCATTTAGTAATATCAGCTAAATTGAGAAGGGAAGTTAAGCCCAAATACGGGCGAAGGCAAGAGTGGCTAGGTTGACAGGGTGAAGTTCCTACCTGTTAGAGGGGTACAGGACACTCCAGCATCTTCTTCATGGTCACAGTTATGCTCTCCCCAGGAACTCTTTGGACACTGCTCAATAGAAAGCTCATTCCCAGTGCAGCGTACTTCATCCAACATTACTGGGCCAGACCCTTCCCCAAAATACGCCTGTTTCCACGCTTTGGCAATGCCACTGAACAAACATAAGAACATAAGTCAGATTGAAGGTTAGTCTGACCTGTTTCTTCTTTTGCCTCTGGCAAAGGTAAACTTATGATTAATTTATAATTTTCCGTATCAATTCACTCCACTGTATCTGTCTTGGTCCATAAAGTACCAAACTAAGAATGAAAGAGCTCCAAGCTAGAGTCTGGGGCCCTGATGACTGTGGAACCACCGTACCAACCTTGAATTAACTATCTCCGGTCTCCAGAGAGAGAAATAGACTCTTGTCTTTGTTGTTGTTGTTCAGCCACGTGGTCACGTCTGACCCTTTGCAACCCCATGGACTGCAGCACACCAGGCCTCCTTGTCCCTCACCATCTCCCAAAGTGTGCCCAAGTTCATGTCCATTGCATCAATGATGCTGGACAGCCATCTCATCCTCTGATGACCTCTTCTCCTTCTGCCCTCAATCTTTACCAGCATCAGGGATTTTTCCAGTGAGTCAGCTGTTCACATCAGATGACCAAAAGACTGGAGTTTCAGCTGCAGCATCAGTCCTACCAACAAATATTCAGTGTCGATTTCCCTTAAGATTGACTGGTTTGATCTCCTTGCTGTCCAAGTGACTTTTAGGAGTCTTCTCCAGCACCACAGTTTGAAGGCATCAATTCTTCGGTGCTCCGCCTTCTTTACAGTCCAGTTCTCACAACCGGACATGACCACTGGCAAGACCATATCCTTGACGATACAGACCTTTGTCGGCAGAGTAATGTCTCTGCTTTTTAACACATGGTCTAGGTTTGTCACAGCTTCCCTGCCAAGAAGCAAATATCTACTGATTTCATGGCTGCAGTCACCGTCCACAGTGATTTTGGAGCCCAAGAAGAAGAAATCTGCCACTGCTTCCACCTTTTCCCCCTCTATTTGCCATGAAGGAATGGGGCTGGATGCCATCATCTTAGCTTTTTTAATATTTAGTTTTAAGCCAGCTCTTTCACTCTCCTCCTTTGCCCTCATCAAGAGGCTCTTTAGTTCCTCTTTGCTTTCTGCCATTAGAGTGGTATTATCAGCATATCTGAGGTTGTTGATGTTTCTCCTGACTGTTTTGATTCCAGCTTGTAACTCATCCAGCCTGGCATTTCTCATGTCTTGTTTAAGCCATGGTTATTTTCAGTTCTCTGTTACTCATGGTCAAACATCTCTTCACTCAAATTTATTTGACTAAATTTACTTCTCTCACAATTCAAAGTGACACCATATTCTCTAGAACCCCAGATTTCAATGAAGAAGATCATGATTGCCTGTCAAAATGATAAATGACTTCAGAAATTGTATCTTCAGCCTTTTTCAGCCATTTAATTCTTAGACTAGAGAATTTATATTTTTAGTTTGCTTTTCAACGATACTGCATCTATTCCCCATTATTTAAGTTGCCTTTTTCTCCTTACATTATAACTATCTTGAGAATTTAAAACCAAAACAGGAATGCAATTTTGATACATGTAATTCAAATTTTACTATCCAGAAATAAGGTTTTATCAGAACAAAGCCACACTCATTCCCAAATTATTGTCTGTGGCTGCTTTTGCACTACACAAAAGCTCAGTGGAGTAATTGGAAAGTCTAAAATATTCACTATCTGTCCCTTTATGGAAAATGTTTGCTGACCCTTGCTCTAGAGGAAAGAGATTAATGAAAGCAAATATGGAAACTGATTTAGAGAACACTGAAAGCTGGAGAGTAGAAGCAGAAGAGACAGGATGACTAATGCAGGCCATGGGGAAGCCAGATAGGAGCAGAGTTTTAGAGAAAGGCAGATTGACCGTCTCTTGGGTCTCTGCCCTGTGACAATTGCTAGAAAAGAAAAAGACCTGTCAAAGAAAATTTCAGTGAGTATAATTCCTTGAGGCAAGACTAGGTGCTAAAATAAAACCAGGGACCAATATGAGAGAAAATAAAATTTGATCCCAAACTCAGAAACAAAAAATAAACTCCAGATGGTTTAAAAATTTAAATAGAAAGAAGGAAAGAAAGGAAGGAAGGAGGGAAAGAGGAAGACAAGATGACTAAAAAGTTAATACAATGCAATGAAATAATAATAACATAGTTCTTATAACCTTGGTAATAAGGGAATTTCCTGAGCAAGATAAAAAACCAAGAAATCAGAAAACAAAGACTAAAAAAAGTTAAACTTATAAATTTGAACTATGTAATAAATAAACCAAACACATAAATTTGAACTATTGTATGGCAAAATACACCACAATCAGATCAAAAGGCAAAGAAGGTGAAAGATATATTTGTAAAATATAACAGCAATCAAATAAAAAAAATTCCTAGAAGTAAATAATCATAATTTATTATTATCATAATAAAAGAAAAAACGACCAACATCAAAAATAGGGTAATGGAGACAAACAAGCTATTTACAGAAGAAGAAATACCCATGGCCACTGAGCATATTGTAAGATGCTCAACTTACAGTGATCAAATTAAAACAGTTAGAATGCATTTTTACATATCCTTAAAATCCTTTGCACTAAAAATCTAGGCTAAAAGATTAAAAACTAAAGGCTTTCTATTCCCAAGAAAAAAATAACAAACCTAAAATACTCATTACTTGGGAGTGACTTGAGACAGGCTGGACAGAGTAACTGAAATACACTGCATTTCAAATATGTCAAAGATGTGGTAAAGGTTCTAGGAAAAAGCAAAAGCCCTGATTAACAGCTTCTAAACTGTGTTCCTTCCTTAAGGGAGGACACTAGATGGGGGATCAGAAGCCCCGGATAGTGACTCTGGGGAAAATCAACTATGTTATAATGCAGCCTTAAAACATCATTTGGGTGTTTTATTTTCTTCCTTATGCATCTCCATATTTTCCATTGTTTACAACCATTATTTTAATGATCACAAAAATGTTTAATTAAAATAAACTAATCAGAAAAATTAATGCAATAAATTCAAGAACCAAACAAAACAAAAAAACACTAAGAAATCATGATGTAAAACAAACTAGGTTTCCCAGCTAATTTTGGAGTTCATTAAAAATTAAGATGATATTTATAAATTCACACAGTCCTTCAGCCTATTTCCTGGTGTCCTGGACTGTATTAGCTTTCAGGGGAATACCAAAGAAATGGATGACTCTGCCGTTTAAGACATTGTCTAATACCAGGGAAAGCAACATGAGACTCATGGTTTGTTAAAGGCTAATAAGTACTATGTAAATTTGATAAAGTTGTGTGTTCTCTTCCCTTCCATTATGAAAAGTATGTCCACATCAGCCCTGGCAGTTCATTTGTAGTAACAGTCCCAGTTTTACTACTTTCTCACCATCTGACCACAGAATAAATTTGTGGAATAGGGGTTTTCTGATATAATGCATCGATTTATTAGGTTATTTTATGCAAAGCTGTTTGACCTACATAGCAGCAATCCCCAATAAACACCGAACTGATCCTATGTCTGATCCGTATCCAAAACATTCCTAAACCTATTTAGCTAATCTGATTGTATTCATATAAAATTTGTCTGTTTTTCATAGAAAAAGAGCAAATAAAAAATACCACCTGACTAACTCAATCCCTGGATTTAGCTACTACTTTGAATAGACACAGAATGGAGTTAGGCAATTCTATTGTGTAAAAAGAATTACTTGCTAGGTTATAAAAGATTGGTTCTTTGACAGCAAATATCATTTTGTGACACATAACATTTGGATGAAAAACTCATTTTTACTGGTCAATAGTCCATATTTCTTTCTGGAAAACAATCCCCTCTATCTCCAATAATGATATTTTGAAGTATACTGAATGATTACTGTATCCCAGACACTGGTCTAACAGCTTCAAATGTATTAACTTTTTCAATCCTCCCTACAACCCCATGATGTTATTACCCGCTGTTTACAGATGAGGAAACTGAGTCGCAGAAGTTAAACAATTTGCCCAGCATTAGATAGTAAAATTTGTCTGGCTTTAGAGCAGACTCTGAAACACTTTACTTTCTTTCAGTCTCTTGGGGCATTTTCAGTGATGTGTCTGTGGCACATTAATATATAGTCTGTCTAAAACATGCTCATCATCAATTTCCTCCTACAATAAACTTTTCTCCCTTGACTTCCCTATTTCTTTCAGCTTGTATTCATATTTATTCTTATTAATACCTGCCTATTTTGCAAACAGTGTAACATGAAATGAAAAATCCTACCTTGGGAGCCACAAATCTCAAGATTCCAGTCTTCATTCACAGTATAATTTGGGGACTTTGAGTAATCTCAGAGAGCCTAACTTTCTCATCTGTTAAATAAGGCCTCCTTTCTGCTCAATAATTGGACATACTAATAATGTTTATAAAGTATTTTAAAAATTAATAAACAATAAAATAAGAGAACAAATAAATATTTAAAAAGAGCATGAGAAGAATTTTTATTTTGACCACGGAATAATATGGTTCTTTAAGATAATTTTATAGCCAAAAAAAAAACCTAAGAAGAAAAAAGTGCTCAAAAATTTAAAATTCTTATGTAAATTATGGCATATCCACAAAATAAAATATGATGTCACAGTTCCATGAGCAGCTATGCTTTTAAGAGTTCTGAAAGACATAGGAAATGCTTTAATGTTAAGTGCACAAAAGGAACTCCAATTAAAATGTCTCTACCTGAAACTTCACTGCATATGTATGCATTCTCAAGTTCAATTTTCTAACACTTGGCTTCTTCCTTTCCTAATCCTCATGTTTCTCTGAGTTCTGGATTAATCAAATTTAAATATCTTAAGTACAGTTATTCCTTTTGTGTTTTAGGAAGCTTGCCAGGTACCAAAATCTACAGCCACCATTAAAAGATGAGGGTCAACAAAGACAGCATCTCACAAAGAAATTGTAACCAGCACTCCAGGGAGGCATGGTATAGTTTCCCTTTGGGAATTCAACAAAGCAAGTACCACTGAGATGAAACATGCAACATTAAAAATTATTGCATCTGAAAGTACTGTGCCTTTAAGTGAGCAAAACAAATTCTAGGGGAAGAGCACTTGCAGAATACTGCTGTACTGCAAGGTTATGAGAGAAGTAGAAAATCAAAGTAAAGAAAAACAAAGCAAAAGAACAGCATCAGCTCAGATCCTAGGGTACTTAATAATAAAAAAAAAATCTCCACCAAGCTAGATTGTTGGTTATTACACAGGCTTGTGGAAGATCTTTGCTGTCTTGAATATTTGAAGATATTTTTCCTTTTCATCACTTCTCCAAACACAAATCTCCTCATACAAAAGATGGCAGTGAGCAAATGCTTGAGAAAGATGTAAACACTTTACTCAACCCATACATATGTTCAACATTAATACAGTCTTCCTTGTGATTCTATCTCTACATTCTTTCCATGCAGTAGACTATTGTTTGTCAACACAGTCTTTGTTTGAGAACTGTTTATGTAAGTGAAAAAAAAAAAATCTTGGCTCTCAAGAAAGAACTCTACATTACAACATGAATTTTTAGACTCACTTTTAAAACTATGAAAGTGAAAGTGTTAGTTGCTCAGTGGTATTCAACTCTTTGAGACCCCACAGACTATAGCCCGCCAGGCTCCACTGTCTATGGAATTCTCCAGGCAAAAATACTGGAGTGGGTTATCATTTCCTCCTCCAGGGGATCTTCCCAACCCAGGGATCGAACCCAGGTCTCTTGAGTATCCTGCATTAGCAAGTGGGTTCTTTACCAGTAGCGCCACCTGGGAAGCAAATACTTGAGTGATGTTTATCTAATCAAACTTTTGGATCTAGCCTCCCATTTCAGAAGTTACAAGAACCAGAATGAGACAAATTCAGAAGGGAGGATATTCTACAAACCAACTGGTGTGGTCTTTGGTCTCTGCAACAAGTCAGTGTTAGGAAAAACAAGAAACTGTTCTGGATTAAAAGACTTTGGGGGTATAACGTCCAGATGCACCACAAGGCCCTGGGCTAAATTCTGCTACAGAGAAACCATCTGTCAAGGACATGGTGGGAACACCTATGGAAATCTGAATATTACAGGATTTTAAACAATGTAAGAATGATTACCACTGACATTAGTTGTGATGATAATTTGGCTATGTAGGACAATGTTCTTATTTTTAAAAGGTGAAGTATACACTGAAGTATTTAGAGGTAAAATGTTGAAACACCTTTATTTTGTTTTAAAATACTTTAATATTAACCTACAGTTTTGAAAAAGTGGGAGGGGAGGGGTCAGTTGCAAAAACAATTGCAAAAAAATTACGGTTCAAGGTTCAAAAATCATGCTCCAGTGTCAAAGACTATGCTTAACTGGACAAAGTGAAACAAGAACTGAGAAGACTTAATTTTGAGAGGTCTCCACATCAACCCACCCCTACCTGCCACAACATGCTAAATAATTTTTTTCCAATTTAAAGTAAAATATCAACTTCAGAAGATCTGCCAGTATAATTTCAGAGAAACTTTTAGGCCTGCTATACCAATGTTCAAAATCACTAAAGACAAGGATCAGAGGATACAAAATTATACCATACTATTCCAAAGTAACCATAACTAAAGCATCATATAATATTGGTTTTCTGTCTTTATTCCACAAGCTTCATTGCCATATCCTGCATAGGAATTATTTCCTTTGAACATTAATAAACATTCTTTGTTCTAAGCACATACCTAACAAATAAGGAGCAAAGGGCAAAAGTTTCGACGATATTTGGGGGAAAGAAGTTGAACTTCAGTTAAAGCCTCACAACTAGTTTCATCATATGACTTTGGTAAGTTACTGCAGTTGACCGTGCTAGTTACTGCCTGGGAGTCCTATAAAGGCTCCTGATAAAAAGTGGTAAAAGGCTTAAGGTTCTTAAGAATACAAAATCAGTTGAATTCAGATACAAACAGGTTAGATCTATAGGTACATAGACATTCTCTTCAAGGAGACTACCGCCAAATACAATGATCAAAAAGGTGGCTTTTTCTACTTGTTCAAAGAAATGTGCAATTTAAACACACCTATCTTTGGGTATGGAAGTAATAAACTTAGAAATGTAAGCAAAACAAAAGAAGAAGAACCAACCTCAGACCCAGCTGCCTGCAGACCACTTCTGCATCTGCATCATCCCACTGGTCGTCACAGACTGTCCCCCACTGACCGGCATGGTAGACCTCCACTCGGCCCTCACGCACACTGCTCCCCCCAACAAGGCGCAGGATGGGGAACGCAGGGCCTGCAATATGAAATTAACAACAAATTAAACCTACACATTCATACTGAGCTATAGAAGATCAGGTATATTCTATTTCTTTGCCATTCTCAATCATAAAGTTATATTTAATAAGCCACTTCAGCAATATGGACATACCCACGCATGTCTAATATATTTTATGATAATCTCAACTGATTAAAATCCTCCAACTTGAATTACATTCATACAAATAGCTGTCAAGAGGAAGCAGTCTAAATTCACTTTTTCCCGAGGACCTCAGAAACCAGAAAAGACACACTCAAAACTGCAGTTATTGGAAATCCATTTGATTTTTATGGTATTGTGGGGGATAGCATTGATTTTTTATTTACAGTAACTTGAGAATTACCAACATGTAATTATTAAGAATGGCACTTATATCTATGACATACTTGCTTTCAGCATAGAAATATTTTTACATTTGTAGAGATCAAGTCAAAGTTAACATTATCACATTATAAGAAGCTGGTGGACATCACAGCCAGTACCTTCAAAAAACAATATTGAAGATTCATTTGTGTATGAATCAGTTCATCATTTGTGTATGAATCAATTCATTCTCTGTGAAGAATACCAGAGGCTTCCCCATGCAAATTCCTTATTATAGTCTACAATGCCCTTATCTAGTTTCATCAGTTTTTTAATTTTTCTCTCTTTTTCTTAGTCTAGAATTGAGGACACAGGGAACGCCTTTCCCTTTCACTCAAGTACTTCAGATACCCAGCTATGTAGAAGGCATGTAATAAATATTTGTTGACTGACTGGATTGGCAAACGATGACTAAAAGCCTAGAAAGAATATCCCAAACAACGAAAAATAACTATTGATATCCACTCCTTCAATTCTGTTTCTTAAACAGCTGTTAGGCAGAGAGGCACTGCACAAATGCTACCCTTAAGAAGTATATTGCCTCGGGATATGGACAACATGAGTACAGATGGGAGACCATTGAGAAGGCCCTGCAGGGGTTCAGATGCAAAAGGTGCTCGCCCACCCCCGGAGGAAATTAGGGAATCTCTTCTAAAGGAGCTGTAGCTGAGAGGGCCAAGATGATGGATGGGACTTCATAAGTTCTACATGGGGGATGTGCACTTCAGACAAAATGAACCGAATGAACACAAGCATAGAAACACAAAGCTGTATGTGTTTGGGAAACAGAACGGCCCTCTAATTTTTCTGGAATAAAGAATGTGAGATGGTCAAAGGTTCAGAACAGGCTGGGTCCCTATTAGGAAATTTAGTGTTATCTTTTGCCAAATACTCATCATTTATCCACATGAAATATGCTTCTAATTCCTCCACAGTATAAGCAGCTATCAATAAATGGTACTTGGACATTCATATTTATATTCAAATATCACACCAGAGAAGGGATTTAGATTAGCAAACATGTACATATACTCATACTCTGATATTTGTAACACAGTTTTCTTACATAAGTCAACTAGCACTTGTAATTTGGAAAAGGATAAAGGTAGGTTTAATAAACATAACTGTTCTCAACAGTATATAGCAGCTTCTTATAATTAATGACTGCTGAATTATGACAAGAAACCTAAATTTACATGTTACTATGTTTTTCTTTTAAGAAGCTTGGAAAATATAGAAACAAACCAATAGAAACAGCATAAATTTCTTAAACTATTATATCCTTCTCTGCTTCTCCTCTCCCCACCTCCATGGTAAGCTTGGAGAAAACAGAAAAAAAAAAAAAATTAAAAGGAAATTTAAAATTATCTACAACCTAGAAACATTATGGCATAATTACCTTACATTTTTTTAAATGTTGTGCTTTATTTTTAAATGTAGTTTTTACACTGGTTGTATAAGTATTTGTGAAAATATAGAGAAGCTCAAAGACAAAATTTAGTCACCATCTCACATCTTCCCAATAAATACACGCACAAAAAAAAAATCACTTGAAAGAAATTTCAGTGAAGTAGTTGACTCGTATTTAACTTATGGATAAATAAAACTCCCAGACATTTTCATTTATACTGATATTTCCTATGTCCAATACAAAGATACGATCTTCTACTTTGTAAGTGTTGGAAAAGTACTAAATGCCAAGATGCTAAATGTAAATTCCAAACTAAAAGAAAGTATTAATGTTAAAGGTCTGCTGCTGTGCCTTAAGATAGACTCAGTGTTTGCTGATTTGAGCTATTTGTTTTCATATTCTCATTTAATTTACCATAAAAGCATATTTTTTCATTCTCACTTCTAATTTATCTCAACCTTCGATATTTTATATATGCTTACATCAACCTTAAATTTATCTTTGCAGCCAGAGCATAAACAAGTGGATAGATTATAGAGAATGGAGAGCTTTTTTAAAAAAAGAGTAGACAGAGAGCCTGAAAAAAATATACTGACTTCCCATTGTTGTTAGAATTAAATGCAGGCTTTTAGAGTACTACAAACTGTATGTGTGTATAACTGAGTCATTTTGCTGTACACCAGAGACTGGCACAACACTGTAAATCAAATTAAAAATAAAATAAAGTACTATGAAACCCTGAAAAAAAAAAAAGGATTGTTTTCAAAAATTTACTTACTTCACTACTTGAAAAATGTTAACATATTTTATCAGTTCGGTTGAACACAGAATACAAGCAATGTCTACAAAAAGCAGTGCACTGTTGAGCCCGATGCACAGCATCCCTGATGTAGCAATGTGTAAACATGTGTTTGCCACAAGTAGGATTACCAAGAGGTGGAGAGGCAAAGGAAGAAAAGGAAAAACTTACAAGACATAAAGACTTAGAATGCACCTTGCATCCACAAAAGGACTGTAGCTCTCCAAGCACACACTTGTGTGATATCTTGCACCATTTCCATTGGTTCTTCCAGTCAGTTCACAGGAATGACCCTAGCTTGGATCTTCCTATGTTTTGCAGAGGGAGTGTGTCAATTCCTTCCCTGATACTTGTACTCAATCAGAAACCATTGCCCTCGGCTGTCTGCTGGCATTCTAAGACCTGGGACATCTGATCACGCTACTATCGCCAAGAAAATCCAAAAAGGTGTGATAGCCACAGGTTGTGGTCACACGTTAAAACAATCATGGACCCCAGAAAACCCACCCACAATTGTGAAACTAAAAGCCTAGAAAGAATATCCCAAACAAGGAAAAATAACTAGCAAAGGGAGCTTCTCCAGCTGCTTCCGTTCACATGATCATACACACATCTGTATACCAAAACCACATACTAATCACCAATGCTGCAGATGGTGACTGCAGTCATAAAATTAAAAGATGCTTCCTCCTTGGAAGGAAAGTTATGACCAACCCAGGCAGCATATTAAAAAATAGCGACATTACTTTGCCAACAAAGGTCCATCTCGTCAAGGCTAAGGTTTATCCAGTAGTCATGTATGGATATGAGAGTTGGACTATAAAGAAAGCTGAGCGCTGAAGAATTGATGCTTTTGAACTGTGGTGTTGGAGAAGACTCTTGAGAGTCCCTTGGGCTGCAAGGAGATCCAACCAGTCCTTCCTAAAGGAGATCAGTCCTGGGTGTTCATTGGAAGGACTGATGTTGAAGCTGAAGGTCCAATCCTTTGGCCACCTGATGAGAAGAGCTGACTCATTTGAAAAGACCCTGATGCTGGGAAAGACTGAAGGCAGGATGAGAAGGGGACAACAGAGGATGAGATGGTTGGATGGCATCACTGAGTCAGTGGAGATGAGTTTGAGTAAACTCCGGGAGTTGGTGATGGACAGGGAAACCTGGCATGCTGCGGTCCATTGGATCGCGAACAGTCAGACACGACTGAGCGACTGAACTGAACTGAATGCCTAGGACATCATGCATAGGAGCCCTTATCCAAGGTAGCGATTTGTTTTATGGAATGTGCTATCTTCAAAGAATAACGCTAATAACTATGATTCTATTCTATTTTATAAAGTGAAAATATTTTATTATAGTTTCTGTATTTTATATTTGGTTTCAAGATGACTTTTAACTTGATTCCATCACAATTTTTCATTACCCAAATAAGTGTTTCATATACAGTATATAATAATCCTATAAACAAATTATATTAAAACAGAAAATATGTGAAGTGAGGTCAGGGCTTCTCAGGCGGTCCAGTGGTTAAGAGTTTGCCTTGCAATGCAGGGGACACCAGTTCAAACCCTGGTCTAGGAAGATCCCACATGCTAGGGGGCAGTTAGGTGCAAGCATCACACCTACTAAAGCCTGCATGATCTAGAGCCTGTGCTCCACAGCAAGAAAAGCCACCTCAATCAATGAGAAGCCCGTGCACTGCAACTAGAGAGTAGCCCCCACTTACTGCAACTAGAGAGAGCCCGTGCACAGCAGTAAAGACTCGGTGCAATCAAAAAATTTTTTAATTAAAAAAAAAAAACAACTGAGTTCAAATGGAAATCCGACTGTTACATGAATTCCTTTGAAGACTAATTAGATTGTTGATAGACTATGATGATTCAGACTCAGGTCTGTATTTCAACGCTTAGGAAAACATTCAACTAAGACATGTTTTTCATCTAGAATGCTGAAAACAGAATAAAAGTAAAGCAAGGGAATAAAAATTTTTTTTTTCACCATGGGAAAAGCTACACAGGTCAGCAGCTGCCATCTTCTCAGAACATGCCCTGCCCTGCCAGATGTCTTTTTCACAAAGCAGTATATTTTCTTCATCTCCTCTGCAACGGACATTGCTCCAATAAACGGGAATAAGGCCCAGTTCAGAAAACGGGGTTTGTTTTGCGACTCCTTTTCCTCTGGAAGTACAATGCTCAAGGTTAGGTTTATCAAATGTAGGCTAACTTTTATCAAAGCACAAGGGTTTTAAAAAAATTGAAAAAGTCAAAAAAGGTGGATGTGGAAGAAAAAGACAAACATAACGGATTATGTAAATTTCAAGGAAATCAAAATATTAGACCAGAACAGGGTGATTATCTATGGCAATCTTTCTAATTAACCTTGAATAATGCTAGGCATGTGCCTTTATCTACAGCTGATTTTAGAAGAAAATGGGCAAATACTACAGACATAAAACAGGAGTCTGGATGGTTATATGGAAGAAGTGTGTCTGTCATGTGATCTAGTGGGACTTGGATTCTAGTCTGCACTCAGCTGCAAATTACTCTAACACGTCTCTAAGTCCTTCCTTCTGATACATGAAAGAAGTCTGGATGCTTGGAGATTCTTTCCTATTCCAATATTTTAGGCTGTCATTTTCAAAACAATTATTATTGCCACATCTAAGCAAGGTAATATCAAGAGAGGCAATCCATTCCCATTTTTAAAAAATTTATATATATATAATAGTATTTGCTAATGAACTTTTGAAATCAATTAAGAAAACTCATCTAGTCTACATACTTTTAACCTCTAATATGTACAAAGCTTAAATTAAATTTTTAAAAGATTAAATGCTTATCTGAATAACATGATGATCTCTAGAACTGTCTCCATGCTACAGCTTCCATTAACCCAACAATAAATATTTGGGGTGTATCTAAAATATGAATCTGTCTTGACAGCAATAAAGCCAGGTTGCTCTGCTCTTATTTGAAATTCTTTTTTATTAATGGACTACTAAGAGATGACAGAAGGAATCAGATCAGCTTATCTGAAGTTTATGTTTGCATAAAGATAGTTTACATTCTTTTATCAATCAAGAGGATCTCTGTAATTCACATCTCCACTACAGAGCTTGTTTTGTTTTAAAATTTTTTAGAAAATTTTATTGGCATATAGTTGATTTACAATGTTGTATCTGCTGTACAAAAAAGTGAATCAGTTATGCATATACACATATCCATTCTTTCTGCTGTACAAAAAAGTGAATCAGCTATGCATATACATATATCCATTCTTTTTTAGATTATTTTCCCATATAGGTCATCACAGAGCACTGAGTAGAGTTCCCTGTGCTATAAAATAGGTACTTATTAATTATTTATTTTATATATAGTAGTGTGTATATATCAATCCCAATCTCCCAATTTATCCCTCCCTACTGTCCCCCCTTAGTAATCATAAGATTGTTTTCTACATCTGTAATTCTATTTCTATTTTGTAAATAAGTTCATTTGTACCATTTTTGTTTTCTTATGTCAGTCTCATAGAAAATTTCATTCTTCTCTGCTTTTCAGGGATAATAAAAGCACAGGTAGAAAGGTCCATGAAGGAAGACACTGACATCAACCTACAAATTGTTACACCTTCAGGCTGTCAAAGAAAAAGCATCAAGCCAACATTCTTTGTGACTTGCCCAACCAGCCAAGGACTGTTTGCCAAACAAAACACTGGGGATAAAATCAGTAATTAACATGCTAACACCATAACTCTTTGTAGGCTCTCTCCTCTTGCTTTTATCCTGATTTATTTCAACCCTCATTGTAAAAAATTAGTGAGTTGTAGCTGAACTTAACTAATTGTTTAGTTAACTAACTTAACTAATCGTTGTTTAGTTGCTAAGTTGTGTCTGACTCTTTGCAATCCCATTTACTGTAGCCCGCCAGGTTCCTCTGTCCATGGGATTTCCCAGCAAGACAACCGGAGCAGGTTGCCACTTCCTTCTCTAGGGGCTCTTCCTGACCTAGAGATAGAACTTGCATCTCTTGCACTGGCAGGTGGATTCTTTACCGATAAGCCACCAAGGAAGCCTAATTAAGTATTGTTGTTGTTGTTCAGTCGCTCAGTCGTGTCCAATTCTTTGAGACCTTAAGGACTGCAGCACACCAGGCTTCCCTTTCCTTCACCATCTCCAGTAGCTTGCTCAAATTCATGTCCATTGAGTCGGTGATGCCATCCAACCATCTCATTATCCCCTTCTCCTTCTGCCTTCCATCTTTCCCAGAATCAGGGTCTTTTCCAATCAGTCAGCTCTTCACATCAGGTAGCCAAAGTACTGGAGCTTCAGCTTCAGCATCAGTCCTTCCAATGAATATTCAGGGTTGATTTCCTTTAGGATTGCCTGGTTTGATCTCCTTGAGTATAAGGGACTCTCAAGAGTATTCTCCAACACCACAGTTGGAAAGCATCAATTAAGTATTACATTAACCCTATTTGCTACTCTAATAGAATCAAAAGTCTGAATAAAACTTAAGCCTGCAAGGTTCGCCTGTACTAAATACTAATTTCCCACCTTCCGAGTGAGAAGACAGGAAACGGGCAAATTAAAATTCTTACTGATTTGACTGCACTTGACTAACCTTTTCATTTGTGTCATCACATTAGATATTACCACTCATTGATTATTAATCTAAAATATTTGCAAATAGAAAGCTTTTCTTTCAGGCCTTTTAACCTTTATTTTTTTCATAACAAGATATTTTCCAAGCTTTTTAAAGATCCTTGGTCATAAAGGTCAAGAAAAATATAGGGCATGTATACTTGGAAAAAATAAATGATACAGAAAAGCAGAACAATAACAACAACAAAAAAACCCCATTAATTCCAAAATGGAAACTTCTGCTCCTGGGAAACCCCTTGAGACAAAGCATAAAGGTACTGGGCATGGTGGGAGTCAGTGTACACCAGTCCATTTTAAGGAGAGTGCCTAGGGTCAGGCTGAAAGCATGAGGAGAAGAGGGTGAGAGAGGATGAGATGGTTGGATGGCATCACTGACTCAATGGACATGAGTTTGAGTAACTCCGGGATTTGGGGATGGATAGGGAGGCCTAGTGTGCTGCAGTCCATGGAGTAGCAAAGAGTCGGACACGACTGAGTGACTGAACTGAACGGAACTGAGGGTGGTAGGAACGGCCAGCAACTTCTCAGGATGACAGGTGCTGCTGGGCTGAGGGAAATTGCCATCTCTTACAGAATCTCCTCAGTGCAGAAACCTATGTCCCAGGATATCACACCTTACTCAGCATGGGATGAAACTACAAATGAACTTCACCTCCTACACACACACATACAACAGTGGAATCTGTGGCTGGCTCAAGGTAAAAGCGAATGACAGCAACCACAGGCTGTAGAGGCTACTGGGAAAATAAAACTCTTAGGACCCAATTCTTTGTTTCCTGGCACTGAAGAATCCATCTGTTAGATCAAAGACCAAAAGATGCTTTTATTTTTGGACCATTTAGCTTCTGCCCATTTCCTAGTCAATTCAGTTCAGTTCAGTTGCTCAGTTCTGTCAAACTCTTTGCGAACCCACGAACCACAGCACGCCAGGCCTCCCTGTGCATCGCCAACTCCCAGAGTTTACTCAAACTCATGTCCATTGAGTCGGTGATGCCATCCAACCAACCTTCTCATCCTCTGTTGTCCCCTTCTCCTCCTGCCTTCAATCTTTCCCAGCATCAGAGTCTTTTCAAATGAGTCAGTTCTTCACATCAGGTGGCCAAAGTACTGGAGTTTCAGCTTCAGCATCAGTCCTTCCAATGAATATTCAGGACTGATTTTCTTTAGGTAGGACTGGTTGGATCTCCTTGCAGTCCAAGGGACTCCCAAGAGTCTTCTCCAACACCATAGTTCAAAAGCATCAATTCTTTGGCATTCAGCTTTCTTTAGAATCCAACTCTACATCCATACATGACTACTGGAAAAACCACAGCTTTGATGAGACAGACCTTTGTTGGCAAAGTAATGTCTCTGCTTTTTAACATGCTGTCTATATTGGTCATAAGTTTTCTTCCAAAAAGGAAGCATCTTTTAATTTCATGGCTGCGGTCGCCATCTGCAGTGATTTTGGAGACCAAAAAAATGAAGTCAGCCACTGTTTCCACTGTTTCCCCATCTATTTGCCACGAAGTGATGGGACCAGATGCCATGATCTTAGTTTTCTGAATGTTGAGTTTTAAAACAGCTTTTTCACTTTCCTCTTTCACTTTCATTAAGAGGCTCTTTAGTTCTTCACTTTCTGCCATAAGGGTCGTGTCATCTGCGTATCTGAGGTTACTGATATTTCTCCCGGCAATCTTGATTCCAGCTTGTGCGTGATCCAGCCTAGCATTTCTCATGATGTACTCTGCATATAAGCAGAGGTGACAATATACAGCCTTGATGTACGCCTTTCCATATTTGGAACCAGTCTGTTGTTCCAGGTCCAGTTCTAACTGTTGCTTCCTGATCTGCATACAGGTTTCTCAAGAGGCAGGTCAGGTGGTCTGGTATTTCCATCTCTTTCAGAGTTTTCCACAGTTTATTGTGATCCTCACAGTCAATGGCTTTGGCATAATCAATAAAGCAGATGTTTTTCCGGAACTCTCTTGCTTTTTCGATGATCCAATGGATGTTGGCAATTTGATCTCTGGTTCCGCTGCCTTTGTTAAATCCAGCCTGAACATCTGGAAGTTCACTGTTGAAGCGTGGCTTGGAGAATTTTGAGCATTACTTTACTAGCATGTGAGATGAGTGCAACTGTGCGGTACTTTGAGCATTCGTTGGCATTGCCTTTCTTTGGGAGTGGAATAAAAACTAACCTTTTCCAGTCTTGTGGCCACTGCTGAGATTTTCAAATTTGCTGGCATATTGAATGCAGCAATTTCACAGCATCATCTTTCAGGATTTGAAATAGCTCAACTGGAATTCCATCACCTCCACTAACTTTGTTCGTAGTGATGCTTCCTAAGGCCCACTTGACTTTGCATTCCAGGATGTCTGGCTCTAGGTGAGTGATCACACCATCGTGATTATCTGGGTCATGAAGATCTTTTTTGTATAGTTCTTCAGTGTATTCTTGCCATGTCTTCCTAACATCTTCTGCTTCTGTTAGATCCATACCATTTATGTCCTTTATTGAGCCCATCTTTGCATGAAATGTTCCCTTGGTATCTCTAATTTTCTTGAAGAGATCTCTAGGCTTTCCCATTCTATTGTTCTCCTTATTTCTTTGCACTGTTCACTGAGAAAGGCTTTCTTGTCGCTCTTGCTATTCTTTGAAACTCTGCATTCAAATGGGTATATCTTTCCTTTTCTCCTTTGCCTTTTGCTTCTCTTCTATTCACAGCTACTTGTAACGCCTCCTCAGATAACCATTTTGCCTTTTTACATTTCTTTTCCTTGTGGATGGTCTTGATCACTGCCTCCTGTACAATGTCACGAACCTCCATCCACAGTTCTTCAGGCACTCTGTCTACAGATCTAATCCCTTCAATCTATTTCTCACTTCCAGTGTATAATCGTACAGGATTTGATTTAGGTCACACCTGAATGGTCTAGTGGTTTTCCCTACTTTCTTCAATTTAAGTCTGACTCTGGCAATAAGGAGTTCATGGTCTGAGCCATAGTCAGCTGCCGGTTTTGTTTTTGCTGACTGTATAGAGCTTCTCCATCTTTGGCTGCAGAGAATATAATCAATCTGATTTCAGTGTTGACCATCTGGTGATGTCCATGTGTAGTCTTCTCTCATGTTGTTGGAAGAGGGTGTTTGCTATGACCAGTGCATTCTCTTGGCACAAGTCTATTAGCCTTTGGCCTGCTTCATTCTGTACTCCAAGGTCAAATTTGCCTGTTACTCCAGGTATTTCTCGACTCCCTACTTTTGCATTCCAGTCCCCTATAATGAAAAGGACATCTTCTTTGGGTGTTAGCTCTAAAAGGTCTTGTAGGGCTTCAGAGAATCGTTCAACTTCAGCTTCTTCAGCATTACTGGTCAGGGCATAGACTTGGATTACTGTGATATTGAATGGTTTGCCTTGGAAATGAACAGAGATCATTCTGTCGTTTTTGAGATTGCATCCAAGTACTGCATTTTGGACTCTTTTGTTGACTATGAGGGCTACTCCGTTTCTTCTAAGGGATTCTTGTCCACAGTAGTAGATATAATGGTCATCTGAGTTAAATTCACCCATTCCAGTCCATCTTAGTTCGCTGATTCCTAGAATGTCGACGTTCACTCTTGCCATCTCCTGTTTGAACACTTAAAATTTGCCTTGATTCATGGACCTAACATTCCAGGTTCCTTTGCAATATTGCTCTTTACAGCATCAGACTTTACTTCCATCACCAGTCACATCCACAACTGGGTGGTGTTGTTGCTTTGGCTCCATCTCTTCATTCTCTCTGGAGTTATTTCCCCACTGATCTCCAGTAGTATATTGAGCACCTGGGGAGTTCATCTTTCAGTGTCATATTTTTTGCCTTTTCATATTGTTCATGGGGTTCTCAAGGCAAAAATACTGAAGTGGTTTGCCACTCCCTTCTCCAGTGGACCACGTTTTGTCAGAACTCTCCACCATGACCTATCTGTCTTGAGTGGCCCTACACGGCATGACTCATAGTTTCAATGAATTAGAGAAGACTGTGGTCCATGTGATCAGATTGGT
Organism: Giraffa tippelskirchi; assembly: GCF_054371585.1. Lineage (NCBI taxonomy): Eukaryota > Metazoa > Chordata > Mammalia > Artiodactyla > Giraffidae > Giraffa > Giraffa tippelskirchi. Next base: position 102,182,439 of record NC_137275.1, read on the forward strand.
TAGTTTTCTGTGATTGTGGTTTTCAGTCTGTCTGCCCTCTGATGGAGAAGGATAAGAGGTTATGGAAGCTTCCTGATGGGAGAGACTGACTGAGGGGGAAACTGGGTCTTGTTCTGATGGGCGGGGCCATGCTCAGTAAATCTTTAATCCAATTTTCTGTTGATGGGCGGGGCTGTGTTCCCTCCTTGCTGTTTACCTGAGGCCAAACTATCGTGGAGGTAATGAAGATAATGGTGACCTTCAAAAGGTCCCGTGCATGCACTGCTACACTCAGTGCCCCCAGCCCTGCAGCAGGCCACCACCGACCCATGCCTCCGCTGGAGACTCCTGGACACTCCCCGGCAAGTCTGGGTCAGTCTCTTGTGAGGTCACTGCTCCTTTCTCCTGGGTCCTGGTGCACACAAGGTTCTGTTTGTGCCCTCCCAGAGTCTATTTCCCAGTCCTGTGTAAGTTCTGGCAGCTCTATGGTGGGGTTAATGCCGACCTCCTCCAAAAGGGCTTATGCCATAGCCAGGTCTGCTACACCCAGAGCCCCTGCCCCAGCGGCAGGCCACTGCTGACCCTCACCTCCACAAGTGAGGCTCAAACATAGTTCTGCCTCAGTCTCTGTGGGGTCCCTGGGTTCTGGTGTGCACTTGGTTTGTTTGAGCCCTCTGAGCGTCTCTGGCAGGCATTTCCTAGTCAGCAGGGGTAGTAACAAGTGAAATGCATTTGTATGTAAAGGAACTCACTCCTTCCATTGGGGACCCTTTCTTTAAAAGTCTCCTGAGAGAAGTGAGTGAGGAACGTGAGAGAAGGAGAAGGAGGAGGTAACCTCTCCAAGGTAACAGCGGGGGGCCAGCACTCCCTTCAGGTATCAGCAGACAGATTCGGTCAAGGATGAACAAACTCACCCCAGCTGCAGCTGGTGACAAACAGCTGAAGCATCAGCGTCGTCCCAGTGGCTGCTACAAACGACGCCCCAGGCTCCATTCTCATACACTTCTACTGTGCCTTCAAAGGCGCTTTTGCCACCACGAAGCCGGACTGACCCTAAATGGAAAAGAATCCCCAGATCCTTGAATAGAACATAACCGTTTGAACACACTGAACATACTGAACGAGTCCTCGGGTAACATGCTGAGAGAGCCAGGCTTTCACTGTTCACAGCAAGTCCTTCTTTCTTTAAATGAGGATTTAGCAGGCACTTTTTTTTAAATTAACATCCTGATGTCAATGCTAAGGATACTTTCTTTCTTTATCCAGGCAAACAGAAGTCCAAAGGGAAAAAGTGGAAGACTGTGACTAATGGCAGATATTGCATCCCACATGTTTGATTACATCACATAGGAAGTTCTTATCACTTATGTATCACTTTCCATCTTCACGAGACATCACAGATTTTAAAAAAAGAAAAACAGAAACAAATACAATGCTGTTTATAAGTTACCTGTTATTGGCTGTTGTATCTTCCTTCTATCTGTTCTTCCACTAAAGAAGAATAAAATGTTTTTCCCCTTTTAGCCTCTACCAGTAGTTGTGAGAAGTCTAAAGACAATGTCTAAAATTTCAGAAAGGTGTTAAGTGTCAGAAATACTGTCTAATGTTAGTCTTAGGGAAACTGCCCCTAGGGAGACTGGTGTGGTGTAACTGAATGGCCCTTGAACTTCACTTCTCTTTACATATCATCCCCACTCAGCTGCTCCACAGTCCATAATTTGAGTCATTCTTCTCAGTCTTAAAAGAGTCAAAATTTAAATTAGAGCATCCCTGGGAAGATACTATTTTAAGTCTTATCCCTTAACTGTGGATCAAAGTGGTTACTAGGCTTACTGTGGTGATTATTTCATAACATATGCAAATTGCAATCACTATGCAGTACATCTGAAACCAACATAATAGCGTATATCAAATATATTTCAAGTTTTTTTTAAGTGTGCATCAAAGGACTACATTTCTCTTCTCACTGGCATTTATTTTTAGAGTCGGTCCTGAGGCTGCAGTTGAGACATGTGCAGAGGTAGAATCAAACTCAGACAACTTAAAAATTTCATAAAAGTCTGTGAAAAGTCACTTAAGATGACCTTTGTTTCATAGGTAAAAGAAGTTAAGAAATTAAATTTTATTAAAAATTTCTGGCACATTTTACATATTTCAAAGTAATCTATGGCTTTATAATTATTTTTCAAAAATAATAGATTCTAAATCATCCATTCATTTCATTTGCATTAGCCTAGTCATCTATCACTATTATTTTCCACCCAATCATCCTTTAAAAATATAACTATTTAAGAAACACATATCCTATCTCTCATGATAAATACAAAGTGTCATTTAATTTAAACAAGAGGCAAGAACAAATGGAGACAAAGTTGCACTGCCAAATCCTGATTACTCAGGAGAGAACGTGAGCGTGCATCATTCATATGGCAGATAATCTAAAACTGATTCATATATATTCCAACTTTCTTTAATTCAGACCAAGCAAGAGGAAGCCCTGTCTAGCTCAGTGAAAATGTTAGGGGGAAACACCAACTGAAACCGCTCACCCTGGCCAGGCACCACAATAACCATCTCATGATTTATTTTATGACAGGAGGTCCTGGTAAAGAACATGAAACTAACAAGCCACCACCAACCAGAAGAATTTGGGAAAGCTCCAAAGGAGACACCAATCCCTATGTCCTACCAACTTCCCAGAATCCTCCTCGCTGGAATCCATCTTGACTGAGCAATGCCTGGACCAACAGGAAGGACCTGAGTCAGAATGACTGGCCAGAGACAACCCGGAAACTAATCTCATCACCATAGGTCCCAAGACTGTGAGCCATGGGGCAGAGCAGTTCTCCTGGGTTTCCTTACAGTACTGCTCTCCACCCAGGCGCCCCTTTACCAATAAAATCTCTTGCTTTGTCAGCACATGTGCCTCCTCAGATAATTCATTTCTCACTGTCAGACAAGAGCCTACTCTTGGGCCTTAGAAGAGGTCCCCCTTTCTACAACAAAAAGTGTGAGCTGTAGAATATTTTTAAAGAAATATGTCCAAAGAGTTTAACTGAACTTTAATGATTTCTTATAATCACAAAATGTCTTCTATAGAGACCCACATAATACTAATATCATGCACAGTAAAAATGTCTTTTGATTTTTTTCAAATCAAAGAATTCATTTGTTCACCTCAAACACATGTTATTTGAAATGATGTTTAATCCGAAAGTGAAAGTCACTCAGTCGTGTCCAACTCTTTGTGGCCCCATGACTATACAGTCCATGGAATTATCCAGGCCAGAATACTGGAGTGGGTAGCCGTCTCCTTCTCCAGGGGGATCATCTCAACCCAGGGAGCGAACTCAGGTCTCCCACATTGCAGGCGGATTCTTTACCAGCTGAGCCACCAGAGAAACCGTTTAATCTATTATCTGTTTATTAATTCACCACCACCACAAATACCACCGCCATCAAATTCTTCATGTCAAAGGGTTGGACAGAAGTTCTAGTAATGAAAACAAACTGGAACTCTACTCATGCATGTTAAATAATCACAATAAAATGTAAAATATTGCCCAAATCACTAAAAAGCTTTCAAAGAAGAAATGATGCAGGCATATTATCTAAATGATTAAGGCACCTATCTACAAATGAGGAGGAGAAAACTCTGCATAATGTGTAATTGTTACCATAACATCATTATAACAAAAATGATAGCACTGGGAATAATTTCCAGGTCAATTATCAGTTCTACCATCATTTCTCACATGCACCAAACATGCTGTGGAAACCTGGATTTGTTTATCTGTATTTGTTATATGGCAAGAAATGTGGAGTGCTCATCCAATTTTCCTTTAACAAAGGGATACAAATATTTGCAATTCTGGAAAGGCAGTTTGCATGCCAATGACTAGCGAATTCTCTGGAAGAATCCATTCTCAACACCAACATCCCCAAAACACACATCTGCCTAGCAGTGCCCCTCCACATAGTTTATCCTTTCCTTACGCCATAAAAATTTCCAAAATATCTGAGTAATCATCTACCTTGAACTCAGTGAGTATTTCTTACTGGTATGTAATTCTATGAGGTTTACACTTCTAATAATTTTTTGAAAGAACTTTTAAAAAAAAATATCAGCAGGATAATATGCCTAAGATAAGAAAAGCATGAACACACAATTCATACTACATACATTTGAGACAGGAGGTAGTTTTTGTTTGGTTTTGGTTTTACTTCGTTCTTGCTTCACTTAGCTCTCTTAGAATGCTTAAGACGGTAGAACTGTAATTGGTTTCCCTTAATTTATGGATGAGGAAGCTATGGAGCCAACCAACTGAGCAGTTGCAGAGCCATGACAAACTGCCTCCCAGATTCCCTCCCTTGCTACCAGTCCCTTGCCTCCAAACCTGAGCAAAGACTTGGGATGCAATAAGCACTTTTCAATAGTTCAGGTACCACTTTATGCATTATGCCATGTTGGCATTCACCAGGATGGTGAAATACTACAACAAATCTACCAAACATTACATGGGGATACACTAGCCAGGCAGATCCATAAGACAGTCTTAAGAGTTTCTCTATACTACAGAACACAAGAGAAGTGGCTTTCTGGTGATCTATATTTGAGGCTAATCCTCCAGTGGAGGCTGATTTGTCCCATGGGCTGTACAAATTTCTAGGACTGTACAAATTTCTAGGACTATACATTTGCACAAATTTATAGATAAGCAATTACAAGAGGAAATAAAAAAAAAAAAACCAGAGAGAGAGAGGATAAAACAATAAAGCAATCCACAAAGGCCAGAGCCTGGTAAACTCATTTTTATTACTATCTTACTAACAATAAAATTCTTCAGACAAATTCTAGACCAGATTCTTTGGTAAATATTGCTCCGTTGTCACAGCCTCTTATTACCAAAAATTGATCTGTCTTCCTTGGTTCATACTTTCCTACTTCTGCCCAGCACTTTGCGATGTTCCTCGTAGTCTCAGCTCATGTCTCTCAGCAACACCTCAGTGAATCCAGGGTTGCATGGTCTTAAAGTCTCTCATGTGCCAATTTGATGGAAAAATATTCTATTCTAAATATTCCTATTTTATTAAAAAGTGTTAATAACAATAATCTAAAATTTGAAGTCTCAGACAGAGGTTTTAGATCAACTATAGTAGTCATTACTAATTTACAGACTAAACCAGTAATAGAAAAAAGTCTGGAACTATAAAGCTATGCATGATGGCATGTCATGGAGAGGAGCCCCTAGAGTTCATGAAAAGAATTATTGCAAAAAAACAAAGAAAACTGTCAGTCGTACCAGCCTGTTGGTATAAACAACTACTTAAAGGCAAAATGTGCCAATACACAACAATGGTCAGAATTCTACTACCTTAATTCTCTGCCAAAAATGTTGAACTTGGGGTAGGATGGAGTGGGAGATGGGAAGGAGGTTCAAAAAGAAGGGGACATACATATACCTCTGGCTGATTCATGTTGACATATGGCAGAAACCAACACAATATTGTAAAGCAATTATCCTCCAATTAAAAATGAGTACATTTTTAAAAGATGTTGAAATCACTGTCATTTTAGTTTACTACTATTTTTTATTATGTAAACACATCTCCAGTTTTTATAAAGGAAAAGGAACATAAAAGATTTTTGTTACAGAAATTTGCTTTATGGATAACTTAGCTACAAAAAAAAAAAAAAATAGGGATTCCTAAAACAAAGAGACATTCCAGAGGGGTTCTCTTCTGCCATGTTATCAGTCTCACTCAATACAAGGTAATCTAGAGAAAGAGAGTTAACTAGATTAAAATTCTCTTCACAAGTTTCATCGGTTCTCAAGGCTATTGCAGTGGGCTGAATTCTTTTTTTTTTTTTTTTAATAAATTTATTTATTTTAGTTGGGGGCCAATTACTTTACAATATTGTAATAGTCCTTGCCATACATTGACATGAATCAGCCATGGGTTCACATGTGTTCCCCCTCCTGGACCCCCCACCCACCTCCCTCCCCATCCCATCCCTCCGGGTCATCCCATTGCCCCGGCCCCGAGCCCTTGTCTCATGCATCGAACATGGAATGGTGTTCTGTTTCACATATGATAATATACATGTTTCAATGCTATTCTCCCAGAACGTCCCACCCTCACCTTCTCCCTCAGAGTCCATAAAATTGTTCTATGCATCTGTGTCTCTTATTCTGTCTCGCATACAGGGTTATCGTTGAAAGATGGTGATGGGCTGAATTCTTTTCCCCCCAAAATATGCTTAAGCATTGACCTCCGGTGCCTATGAATGTGTGAATTTATTTGGAAATAGGGTCTTTGCAGAGGATCAAGATAAATGAGATCATTAGGGTGGGCTCCAATCCAGTATGACTATGATCTCATAAAAAGGAGAGATTTGGACAGACACCCATAGGGAGAATGCCATCCGGAGGTTGCAGTTACATTTCCACAAGCCAAGGAACTATCAGAAGCTAGGAGAGAGCCCTGGACCAGATCCTTTCCTACTGTCTTGAGAGGAAGTATGGCTCTGCTGACACTGATCTTGGACTTCCAGTCCCCAGAACTGTGAAATAGCAAGTTTCTTTATTTAAGCCACTCAGTCTGTGTACTCATTACAGCAGCTCTAGCAAACTAATAGACCCATTCTGGTATTATCTCTCCATGGACAGCTGGCAAAACCATCCATACTTCAAGAAGACCTAAAAGAAATATCAGGAAAGGAACCAAACATGTCAGTTATCTTTGTTCTCTAAATCCAGCTCATTTCAAAATTAGTGAAATGAAAAGGTATGCCTATTTAGTTAACTCCTTAAAATATACTTATACAATAGCACTCACTCATGTGACAGAAAAAACAGCAAAAACAAAGATCCATCCCAGTATTCTGAACAGAATTAAAAATAAATATTTCTGAAATCTTGTAAAAATCACAGTTTGATAAATGAGGAATAGAAAATTAATGTTATCGCCCAAATCCTTTCTCATCCATTACTGAACTTCACAGAGGCACAAAATACTTAATTTTAGTCAGCTCTATTGTTCTGGTGGAACCAGAAATTCATGCTGGTGACATCAAGCTATTATTCAGATCTTTGACAAAAAGTATACTTAAAGCTGAAAGTGATGTAGAAATTTCAGTTTATGAACTATTAAAAAAACAGAACAAAAGTCCATTACATATTGGACAATTTAGTACACATATTTGACAATGAATTAAATATAATCTTATGCCTTCTACTAAAGGCAAAATTGGAAAAATATATTAAGTGATCATTTTCTGTCTTAATTATAAAACATACACCAAATAATCACATTGCCTAAAAACAACTGAATAGAGAATTAGTTAGTTGAATTTTTCAAGTACAGTTGGGGAGGCTACATTAATTTTTATGTTTTGTTTTTTTTCCTACAGCTTATTTGATAGTATTCAGGTATTCTATTTTGCCGGGAGAATATCAATAACCTCAGATATGTAGATGACACCACCCTTATGGCAGAAAGGGAAGAAGAACTAAAGAGCCTCTTGATGAAAGTGAAAGAGGAGAGTGAAAAAGTTGGCTTAAAGCTCAATGTTCAGAAAACTAAGATCATGGCATCTGGTTCCATCACTTCATGGCAAATAGATTGGGGAAACAGTGGAAACAGTGTCAGACTTTATTTTTTTGGGCTCCAAAATCACTGCTGATGGTGATTGCAGCCATGAAATTAAAAGACGCTTACTCCTTGGAAGGAAGGTTATGGCCAACCTTGATAGCATATTTAAGAGCAGAGACATTACTTTGCCAACAAAGGTCCGTCTAGTCAAGGCTATGGTTTTTCCAGTGGTCATGTATGGATGTGAGAGTTGGATGGTGAAGAAAGCTGAGCGCCAAAGAACTGATGCTTTTGAACTGTGGTGTTGGAGAAGACTCTTGAGAGTCCCTTGGACTGCAAGGAGATCTAATCACTCCATCCTAAAGGAGATCAATCCTGGGTGTTCATTGGAAGGACTGATGTTGAAGCTGAAACTCCAATACTTTGGCCACCTCATGCGAAGAGTTGACTCACTGGAAAAGACCCTAATGCTGGGAAGGATTGGGGGCGGGAGGAGAAGGGGACAACAGAGGATGAGATGGTTGGATGGCATCACTGACTCGATGGACATGGGTTTGGGTAAACTCCAGGAGTTGGTGATGGACAGAGAGGCCTGGCGTGCTGCGATTCATGGGGTCGCAAAGAGTCGGACACGACTGAGCGACTGAACTGAACTGAATTCTATTTTGTCAATGATTACACTTACCCATAACTGAAATCACTTTAGCATTGTGAAATAATAGATTTTACTCAAATCATGCCATGTCAAAATGAAATCATCTTTTAACATAGGAAGCATCCCCTTAAATATCCAACTGAACTATACTCACCCCCATTAGTCCTCATCTATAATTCATATTAATTGTTCATTTATTATTTATGTAGATACCTTTCATACTGAGAAAAATATGAACTTGTCAGGTTCAAAATGAAAGCATATCTTTTGAATAAGCAATTCTACCCATTTACATTGGGCTTACATAAATCTATAAGCCCATCCGGGAGATGGTGAGGGACAGGGAAGCCTGGAGTGCTGCAGTCCAGGGGGTCGCAAAGAGCCGGATACGACTGAGTGACTGAACACCACCACCACCAATTATTCATGCATTTAAAACATTATACAATATAATGCAAAAGAATAAGACAATATATGCATTTAAATAACTTTAGCAGAAAATTTTACAAATTGTGTTTATACTGTTCAGTAGCTAAGTCCACACATAAACACATAGTGTGGGTATTAACATTTTATTGTACAACTCTAAGTGATGAAATTAAACTACACTTAATAGTAAGTTTATCTGTCTCCCAGCGTACATATCACAGGAAAGGTAATAAAAAATGCCTAGTATTATTTTGACATTTCAACCAGAGAGTGGGCATCCTTAACCAGAGGACTTAGGTGATTTCTTATTCATCTTTGTAAGTTCTGTTCCTGGGCTTCTCTGGTGGCTAAGCAGTGAAGAATTCGCCTGCCAATGCAGGAGGCACGGGTTCGATCCCTGGGTCGGGATGAGCCCCTGGAGAAGGAAATGGCAAGCGACTTCAGTATTCTTGCCTGGAAAATTCCATGGACAGAGGAGCCTAGCGGGCTACAGTCCATGGGGCTGCAAGAGTCAGACACAACTTGTCAAAAAACAACACCTACACCTTACAACAACAACAAACAAAAAAGAAGCAACTAATCTTAGGAAACATCTTGCTAAGAAATGCACAAAATAAACAGGAAAAGTGCAGATGCTCCCAGACACAGCTCAAAGACTGGCGGCAGCCGGATGCTGATATACTGAGTGCAGTTCCTGGAGAAGGCGCTTGGGGGCAGCACTCTCGCTGCTGAGGGGGGTGTGCGCCGCCGCTATAATGTTCAGTTGCTAAGTCGTGTTCAGCTCTGCTACAACAGGGACTGCAGCAGGCCAGGCTCCTCTGTCCTCCGCTATCGCCCTGAGTTTATAACGGCCCCCAGCAAAACAAACACTGAGAGCACTTGTAAATTCTCACCATTTTTCATAAAAGTGAAAATTGGATTTCCTTTGGTTAGCGAAAACAAGTACTGATGTAGGTCTTTCTTAAAAGTGAAGCGGCATAAAGCAAACTTTCAAAAAGTGGGGGATACCTGTATAAGGATTGTATGGTCAGGCCATCCCAGATGGCCGTCCCCTTGCTCTCAGTACATCCCTCTGTTCCATCAGTCCCTGCGTTACACCCTACTCATGTGACTGACCTTCCCTCTTAATCATAGAGCCTAATCAGTCAACTCCTACATACCTGCCCCAACTCCAGCTAGGGACTGTGTGAATTCTTAGAACAGAGCATCTCCACTATGACAGCTTATCAAAGGGGTGGTGAGAGGTGTGCTCCTCTGCTGGTTTCCCTGGTAACCAGTGAGCCAACCTGACAAGTCAATTTCCTCTATAACTGGTAACCTCCCTCTCCACCTCCCAGGCCCAGCTCTCACCTCTATTCCTCCTACCTCACACCCCCTACACACACACACACACACACACACAGCAAAGACTACTGCCATGTCCTGCTCACCGCCTGCCACACCTGGTGAGATGCTGCTTCAGGAGCTGGCTGCAGACATGTAAGGCCCCCGCATCCATTAAACCATGGACGTAGGAGGCTGGGCAGGCACCAGGGCTTGCAAGTTTGTGGTGTGCAGCCCAAGAGGACAAACCTCAGTCACATTTTTTGACAGACTCTGTTGGTTCTCTTGAATAACTACCTGCTTCTCCCTGCCAGGCGAGGCCCCACGTGTTCAGAGGTCAATCCTGACTAATACAGGCAAAGCATGGTAACTGCATTTTCCTTCCCAGAGAGTGCCAGGAAGGTCTGAGCAATGAAACACAGGAGGGAATCTGTGCAGAAGTTCTGGGAAGGTCTCCTTGCTCTTTCAATGGGACATACATAAAGAGGATACCCTATCTTGCTTCTTCAAGTTATTCTATCTCAATATGAAATCTGGAATAACCATTAGTCTAAGGATAAAACCACACTTTGAAAATAATAGAATCAAGAGAGTAGCAGAGAGATAGAGATGTACTATGTTGGAGCCCGACTTCTTGTAATATGAACAACAAACTTCCTTATTTATTCAGTCATTTTGAATTAGGTTTTCTATTCTTTGCCATCAAAATTGCGTGAACTGATCCAAGCCACATTCATATCCAAGTTCATAATCATCACCTGTTTTCCTTCCCAAACTTCACAGCCATCTTTATTTTCAGTTAGTAAAAACATATATACATTTTGTGCCAATCTTTTCCCTTCAACTTTATCATGAGCATTTTTCCATCTTCTATAGACAATCTTCACAATTATCACTTAGGAGCTGCACCACACACTGACTCTTTGAGACCCTATGGACTGTAGCCTGCCATGTTCCTCTATCCATGGGATTCTCCAGGCAAGAATACTGGAGTGGGTTGCCATGCCCTCCTCAGAGGATCTTCCCGACCCAGGGATTGAACCCACATCTCTTATGTCTCCTGCATTGGCAGGTGGGTTCTTTACCATTAGTGCCACCTGGGAAGCCCTTAGGACCTGCACAGTATACATCAAATAAAGGGATCTCTGAATAATACATTATTGCTGCGCACTTAGGTTTGCCTTCACAGTTAAAAAACCAATTACTTTTACAAAGGTTACCTTCACACACACACACACACACACTGCATAAATATAAATATATAAGTATATATGCTTCATAAATATATCCATATTTATATATGAATAAATATATATATTTAATAAATATATATGCAGTAAGAGAGTGTGTGTATGTGTGTCTGTGTACAGTGTGTGTCCAGGATAATTACTCATAAAAGGCAATAGTAACTGAACATCTAATTTTCTTCTTAAAATTTTTTTCACATTACTGAAGAGTCTGATAATGCCTCCAAATCAAAAGTATTTTATATCTGCCTTAGCCTGAAAAGGAGATTGAGCTCAATATCTAAAATCCAGCCAGGGAATGTATCAAATCTGTTGTTGCTAATAAATGATTTTAGCATCTGCTACATAGAATCAAGATGCAGCATTAAAAAAATTTAAAAAGGGACAGCTTTCAGCCAACTTTTTAATTAACCTTCACTTCAAACACCAGATGGACTTCAAAGAATACAGCCTGTAAACAGCAGCATTTATCCCACAAGACCACTATCTCTATTTGAATCAGATTTGGGTGAACAGATTAGCAGGACATGACAAAAAGTCAGATCTATGAATCATTCTTTCTGGTAAAATCTCAGTTATTAGAGCACTATTGATTCTTCTATCTATTTTACCTATCAGTCACTTAAGGTTGAGTTCCACTCAGCTGCTTGTAACAAAAAGGAGTTCCCAGCACAGTGCAAGCAAGTTGCCCCACCTGAGGGGCCAACCTGAGACTAGAGAAGGGATTTCCCTTTCCAGTCAGGAAGTCGTAAATTACTGGGGCTCCCCAGGTAGCACAGTGGTAAAGACTCTGACTTTCAAGCACTGGAGAAGGAAATGGCAACCCACTCCAGTGTTCTTGCCCGGAGAGTCCCAGGGATGGGGGAGCCTGGTGGGCTGCCATCTATGGGATCGCACAGAGTCGGACACAACTGAAGCGACTCAGCAGCAGCAGCAGCCAATGCAGAAGACACAAGAGATGGGGGTTCGATCTAGACGATTCCTTGGAGGCGGAAATGGCAACCTGCTCCAAGTATTCGGGCCTGAAAAATTCCATGGACAGAGGAGCCTGGTGGGCTACAGTCCACGGGGTCACCGAGAGACAGATCCAACTGAGCGACTGAGCACATTCCTGGAGGTCATCAGTCACCTGTTAATTCTTCCTGTAGAAATGTCAAAACTAACCTGGCTCACATTCAGTTAATAAATCATATTCTAGTGAGCTAAGTTGGTATTACCCCACACTGGTCAAATAACAAGTGTGGTACCATTTTCTAAAACCACACAAAAAGTTACCATAGGCCTGCCGTATGTGCATGCATGCTAAGTTGTTTCTCCTTGCGATCCTACTGCCTGTAGCCCGCCAGGCTCCCCTGTCCATGGGATTCTCCAGGCAAGGATACTGGAGTGGGTTGCCATGCCCTCCTCCAAGGGCATCCTGACCCAGGGATCCAACCCAGGGATTGAACCTGCATCTCTTATGTCTCCTGCATTGGCAGGAGGGTTCTTGACCACTAGTGTCACCTAAATCTAGTAGGATTAAGTCACAGAATGGCAGATTCAGCTGACGTGACCACCCACTGCTACACAGCTTAGGTGGGTTCTGATGCCCTCCCCTGGTTTTCCCTGACTGTGGCAATGAGTTTTCAGTTTCCAAATGACCTTGACTGCTCATTAGAAATGCACATTCCTCAGCCAGATTCCGGAGATTACTTAAACAGGGTCTCAAGGCTAGAGCCCAGGTATCTGTATTTTAATACGCCCCCCCAACCACCACCCCCGTGCCATGATTCTAATGCTTATTGTAAGAACTAACTCTCCAGGCTGATTCAGGGTATTCCAATCCCCCAACGATTCTTTTATCACTGATTTGCAAGTTTCACACACCCAGGGCCCAGGCATAATCTTCCTTGTTCTGAGACATTTGAGCCATTGGAGTGTCCACGCCCTGCCCCACTCACCTGAGATCCCCCTGCCACCCCTTCAACTAGGTTTCAATCAACTTTCCACCTTGGAGACACCAGCTTCCTCATTTGTCTCCACGCAGCCAGGTACATGAAAATCTAGCCTCCAGTATATTTTTCAAAAGAGGGATTCCGTTACAATTAATCTTCTTTCCTTTTGTTCAAGCTATTTTTTGTTTAAAAAAGAAAGAGAACGAAAACCCTGGATATTTTCAAGCCATAAGATACTGGAAATCACATGCATTGGGCCAAACATAGCTTCCTTTCTCTTTCCTTTTAAACTAGTCTTTAAGCTACAAAAATAGAATCATTAGACTTTTCTACAGGCTTCCCAGGTGGCTCAGTGGTAAAGAATCCACCAGCAATGCAGGGGACACAGGAAATTCGAGTTCGTTCCCTGGGTGGGGAAGATCCCCTGGAGGAGGAAATGGCAACCACCTCCAGTCAGTATTCTTGCCTGGAGAATCCCACTGACTGAGGAGCCTGGCAGGCTACAGTCCATGAGGTCAAAAAGAGTTGGACACAATTGAGCAATTGAGCACACAGACTTTCTACATGTTTATATAATTAAAGAGGAAAATGAGCTATGGAGTGAAATGTGCACTATCTTACAATGTTCCTATAAGAATTAAATGAGAAAACTAATATATAAAATGCTTAGCTCAGCATCCAACACAGAATGAATCCTCAATAAATCCTACCTGTTAACTATCAGGCTGGGCTGTTCTGGTACGTGCTCAGTGCTAGGAAAGTCCTTTGAATACATCTATCCCCAAACTGCCTTCTTCCAGATAAGGAAATCAAAGCTTGGGGGTTAAGAGTCCTACTCAACACTGTATAGCTACTGGCTGAGCCAAAGTGGACACCAGTGCTCTCCAGAGCACAATTCCATATTCTTTTCACCACACCATGATAGCTTTGTTTACACTCCTAACCGAATGTAGAACCAGGACAGCCATAGTTTCAGAACATGTCAGTCATTTTAAGGCATGACTATGCCCCGTCAGAAAGTGAGGAGTGAATGACAGACTGAGCCTGGAAAGTAATTAAATCATTACAGAGCCAGCAGACTGTTTTCCTGGTTCTTTTTTTTTTTTTTTGGGTGGGGGGGGAGTGTATTTATCTCCAATCTTGGGGGGTTTCTTTTGCTTCTCTTGTGTTCAGTCAGGCACTTTATTTCAGGAAGTACACACTATTATGCAGTGCTTAGAGTTTTGTCTAGTGAGAATTAGCTATCAGCATAAAGGTATCTATCCCAAAGAGTCTGTACTGATGTTAGGTTTAATTTTCTTTTCAACACAAGAGGGTGGGGAGAATGAACCGCCAAGCTATTCTCCTCATTCCGAATGTAAAATTTAAAAAATTATGTGTTAAACAGAGAACAATAGATCACTACAGTGTTTTAACTTTGAATTCTACTTATATATATATGTATACACAATAGGAAATATGAAATATAATAATAGAAAAATGAAAAAAGTGTCAGTGTTTGCTAACCATGAGCTTTTACTACAAATAAAGAGTGAAACAGCACTAGGGCTGTCTGCCTGATATCACCTCAAATTTTTTATAGCCACATTGGCATTCTGTCTGTGTAACAAGTGTAGCGATGACTTCATTCTCTAGGATGAAGGATAATGGATCTTAACCTTCCTATCACTTCCCTTTAACTCAAAGCACTAATGCAACTGAAGGTACATATAAATAAAATTTTATGAAGGGAAAGAATGGCCCTGTGAAAGTTTAACCTCCAAATCACCAAAAGGTACAAAGTACAATATATCTCAGAATCACAATTAACAAAGCCCCTGCCACAAAGCTTGGATGGAGAGCTGCCAAAAATTTTTTTTAAGGAAAATCTAAACTTTGAAGAACTTTAGGGTTTTTTTCCACAACTATTAAAGAAAAAAAAAAAAAAGCCCTAGGTAAACAAAACGCCACCAACTCAAAACAAAGCACTGTTCAAAGGCAGATGATTCACTTACATTAAATCTACTAATGTGATCTTTCACATTAATTAATGTGAAACATCTTACCAACTTTATCTCTTTACCAACTAATTCCGGTTTTCCACAAATAACATATACAGTTGAATACTGGCATTCTTGAAAACAGCACTTGACTATATCAAGTTGCTTCTTCCCTAGAATAGTTACTATTCCTATCTTTTGCCTTTCTTTCTTCTCCACTCACTGATATTTACCACGCTGTGCCCCAGAACATGAACATCATTTGACAAGTCACGTTTGGGCCCAGAAAGTTTGCAAAAACCTTTTCAAATACATGTCAACTGCGGGCAGAAATTGAGCGGGGGGGTGTGGTAATTGATTGTCATATTAGATTTAATATTTCCCTTTCCAAAACAGGTAATTAGAAACTATCTTCTCTTTTACTTTGCCACTTCTACGTAAATACGGCACCATTCTCAAGGCAAAGCTGATGCAGAAAACACACATCCACGCCAAGCGCGCGCGCACACATCCCCTTCCCCTCCCCCCACACACATCACAGTGGCTGGAGACAAGCCCGCAGCCCGGAGACAAGCCGTCACCCAGGAGCCCCGAGAGTGCACCACCCTCCATTGAGACTGTCACCCCAGGTAACCGCACACAAAGCGCGCCTCGCTAGTTCACAGTCACGGTGCCAAGGTACTTGGACGGTAAGTCCGTGGCCGTCCACCTTCACACAGAGCGAGGCAAACCCGCAACCCCACCCGCTCTCACTTTCTCCTCCAGGAGCACCTAACGTGCTCGCCCACCCAGGCGGGCTCCCCGCCGGGCCCCGGTCGCCGCCGCTCCGCGGCCACTCACCCCGGCTGCAGTCGCAGTAGCCCCAGTCCACCTTGCCGCGGGCGTCCCCGTAGAAGCACCAGGGTCTGCCCGCGCCGTCCGGACTCCGGCAAAAGTTGTGGCGCTGCCCTCGCAGTTGCGCCCAGCCCGCCGGGGGCGACCGCGCGAGGAACGGCGGCACGTCTGCCCAGCGCAGACAAGGGGCGCCGGAGTCTGTCACGTTGGCCCCGGGCGCCCCGGCGGGGCAGTCCCCGGGAGGCGGCCGGGTCATGCGGAGGCCGTGCGCGCGCGAAGCGCGGAGCGCCGGAGGGGGGTGCAGGACGCGCGGGAGAGGGGGCGGCGGGGGCGTCTTCTGTGGCCGCCGCTGAGTGGCAAGGTAATAAGGGTCCTGGGGACCCCGAGAGGGCGCATGGTGATAGCGGTGGTGGAGCGGATAACCGAGGACCGAATCAAAGCTGACCACGCCGGGGAGCGCCCCGAGAATCAGAGCCACCGCGAAGTGGGGGAGCTTCATGGTGCCGGAGCCGCGGCGTCTGTTCCATGCTCCCCGGCTCCGCCGCTTCTGAAGGGGAGGCGGGGGAGGCGCTGCGCGTCCCCGGAACCCCCGCTCCAGCCCCCTCCCGCCCTCCCGCGCGCGGACCGCCTCCCGCCGCGGGGCCCGCTGCCGCGCCCCTGCTCGCTGCGCTCGGGAGCGGTCCCGGGCGGGGAAGGCGTGCGCTCCGCGGAGCCCTGGCTCGTAGAGAGGACCGGCCGAGAGAAGGCGCCGACCCGGGGACTCTGCCCTCTGGCGGCGGGCACAGGCGCGCAGTCTCGCCCCGGAGCCGGGCTCCGCGCTGTCCTTGCCGGGCTCCCGCTGTCAGCGCGCCGGGCCGGGCCAGACCAGCTCGCTGGCACCCCAGCGGCCTCGGGGTGCCTGAGCCAAGTCCGAGGGTGCCCACGCGGGGGACGGTCTTGGCTGCTCTTTGCCAGCAGCCGACACCACCACAGCCTTTCCGTCTGGCGGCTGCCAAACCTGCCACCAGCCCCTGCAGCCCACCTCTCCTCCACCCCTTTGCCGCGCTTCATTTCCTATGTTTTGAAATATTTATAAGTGTGGATGGGTTTAGTCCCTTGAAGTCCCGGGGTAAAAGCTATCAAAGCCCACTTGGAATGCCGAAGCCATTTTCCTGAGCTGTGAGCTCCTCAAGGACAAGACCACATTTCGTTTCCTTTATCTCCCAGTGCTTAAAACTTAAAACCGCGGGCAACACTTATTAGGCTCCAATAAACATTTGCTGAAATTAAATTCCTGAACCGACCCAGGGAAAGCAGGTCGAGCCTTTCTACTTCCTGCCACCCACTCTCCACCCGGTGCCCTGAACAACACCAGTTGTTTGGTTATTATTGGGATTCAGTGAAGCCCTCTTAATACCAAATTTCCTTTCTAGCCAGAGACGACTTCATCCGTCCGGGTCTCCATCCTATCCAAAAAGCCCATCCCTCTAACACCTGCCTCGTTTTGGCCGAGCATGGGACTTGAGTTAAGCCTACTCATTTGCCTCTCTCCACAGTGGACTCTGTCCACCGGCAACTCTATAGCTGTTGGCTCGACCTTAGGAAAGCCTTTTCAACAGCTCCCCCGATTTGCACTGCCCCACTTCCCCGGCCAGAAAAAAAAAAAAAGTTGGTTTAGAATCTTTTTAAAAATCCCTGAAGCTGGATGTTTTAGGGATTTCCCCCTTCAGTTGTTCCTGACTATGCCACGGAAGTTAAACAAGAAACAAGGAAGGCCAATAAAAAAGGTAATGTTTTACATCCTGGCATAATCGTGTTGAAGTGTAGGGGAGACCAGCTGCCCCACAGTATACTGTTGTTTAGTCGCTACTCTTTTATGACCCCATGACTCTTTTGTAGCCCACCAGGCTCCTCTGCCCATGGGTTTTCTCAGGCTAGAACCCTGGAGTGGGTTGCCGTTTTCTTCTGCAGGGGATCTTCCTGACCCAGGGATCCAACCGGAGTCTCGTGCATCGCAGGCAGATTCTTTAGTGCGGAGCCACCTGGGAATCCCATCGTACACTCCTCTGAAGAAAACTTGAACATTAAATGTTTATTGTTAAAACCTAGTTTCAGTTAGAAACTGAATTAATTTCCTACCCCCAACTCAAATAATCTTAGTTTAACCATTCTGAATCATATTACTGTTTTCTTAATTTTTCACCCCTGTTAATGAAATATCTGATTTTTACTTAGAGAAGTGGACAAATGAACAATATTAGGCATCCAGGAATGTGTTTATTAAATCTTTATTCAAGATGTTTTTGCTCAAGATGCTTTTACCCACTGTTTCATTTTTTTTAAACTTACACTTTTCTGATTCCAAAAGCATAGTTAAAACTGTACTTGGCGAAGAAGAGTAAAGTTAAAATACATATTTGGGGGAAGTTGATTTACTTATTTTAGTAGAGGTCAGCAGAATTCACCAATCACAGATTTTTTCTTTTTTTTTTTACTTAACCATTGATTTGTACACTTTATTTTTTTAATTACTTCTTTATTTTTATTTATTTGTCTGTGCTGGGTCTTGGTTGTAGCACATGGGCTCTAGTTCCCTGACCAGGGATTGAACCCAGGCCCCTACAGTGGGAGCACGGAGTCTGAGCCACTGGACCATCAGGGAAGAATCACAGTTTAGTCAGTTCAGTCGCTCAGTCGTGTCCGACTCTTTGCAACCCCATGAACCGCAGCACGCCAGGCCTCCCTGTCCATCACCAACTCCCAGAGTTTACCCAAACTCATGTCCATCGAGTCAGTGATGCCATCCAGCCATCTCATCCTCTGTCGTCCCCTTCTCCTCCTGCCCCCAATCCTTCCCAGCATCAGGGTCTTTTCCAATGAGTCAACACTTCGCATGAGGTGGCCAAAGTAGATTCCGACAAATCATAGATTCTTTGTCTATAATAGGTGACAGTTCTAAAAGGAATCACCCCTTTTCTTCAAAACTGAGTCTCCACCTTCTGCCACTCACATGATGGTCCAAGAAAGGCTCGCCCTGGGATTCTGATCGGCCCGCTTAGCCCTGCTTCTCTCCTTTCTCTGCATGGCTCCTACACCCAGGGCTTTCACACTTGCTGAGAGTCTGGAGGCAGACCTGGTCCCAGTGTACCTATGCACCTTGGAGAGAGGAAAATAACAAGAAAGAAGTGAGTAGAAGAGAAGATGGTTGGAACTGAGCTCCCAAGAATAGGGACCCTGGTGTGGCCTCTTCTCCAGCCCGTTTTACACCTAAGAGGAACTGACAATTTTCCAAGGTCTACTTAACAGTTAACAAGTTATGAAGCTGATTCATACGAAGTGGAGTTATCCACAGAAAATTCCACATCTGGATGTAATCGCCTCCATTTTAAAGCGTACCCTTTCCGAGATGATAAAACAGCACGTCTGTAATTGGACTGTGAAGTCAAGGGCCTCGATTTGGGTTTTGTCCTCTATTTTACAGGGAAAGTATGACTTAAACAGACCTGCTCTTTATGTATTACTCCGCCCTCCTGCTAATCTCTTCCTTCCCTCTCTTCCTTCATTCCTCCTGGCTGCTACCAACATGCAGATGTTTAGGATTTCCAATTCCCCATCCGATGGAATGGATTCCCCTTCCCTGATTTGCGTTTCTCCCTCCTGCCTCTGTCACATTACACTGCCTGTGTTGGGGGCTGGGGGAGAAGCCTCCCTCCACCCCGGAGAACCACCACCTAGCCACCGCTCCTCAGCCGCTCCTCACCCTGTCACACACAGCAAAGCCAAAGGAAAGGGGGCGGCAGCTCCATCGTGTTACAGCTGCAAGAAGCCCACTGTGGATGCTTTCTCTGCTTTCCAATCCCTTCAGCAGCGCTAAAGGAGCCAGGAGAAGGAACAGAATGAAACAGATGACACTTGGCAGGCATTTCCCAGCACAACCCTTCAAAAGCCCCATGAGGTCCCCCAGTCTCTCTTGTCACCTCTGTAACCTCCAGTTCCATCAAGCAACCTGGGTGACAAAGGCTCAAGAGCTCAACTATCCCCAGCCTCCCAGCCAAAAACCTAAAAAGGGAAGTGAAGAGGGGTGTCTCCCTGCCCACCTCACAGCAGGGAGGAGGTGCAGCCTTGGGGGTGGAGCCGGGCGCGAGTATTGAATACATGTGCATACCTGCACTTTACTGTGGCAACTGTGTTATATAGGGACATTTGGTTTTATGGTCGTTTAGGGGATCATTATGCTTTACCTACATAATGGACTGAATATACAGAGTTCTAAAGCCAATACACCAAATAACTTGGATAAGTTCCATGTACAGTTTGGGTACTGCCTGTATTTGGAAAAGCAAAATGCAGTATTTACTTGAACAATTCCAAGTGCAAAAATATTGTTAAAAAAGAAACACTGGGCATTGTTCTTTCACATAAAAGCAAAAATATATTAAATAATATCAATAACATAAGTCCATGTCTAGGGACTGTGGAAGATTTAAAATTATAAGACATTATCAGGCCTTTGGTCAAGGGGGGGTGGATACAACAAAAGAACATATAGTATTTAGTTAAAAGTTCTGGAAAATAAAAGAAAGGTCCAGAAAACAAGTAATGAATTGCTAAATGAATGGCACAGTGGTTTGGCCAAAGGGGCTCTGCTTGACTCATTGTATTCATAATGCTTTTAAGAGGCATTTGATCTCTATTTTCCTTATTGTTTTAAATAGAATTTTATAAAACAGAATACTTTTTTGTTTCCATTTATTTTAAAAAGTTCATCTAACCTTGGTGTAATCCCTACCTGGAAATTAATTCTGTAGGTTCATTTTCAGGCTTACTCAAATTATACATAGGGTATATGAAGAATATAGATGTAAATATATAGATTTTCATTGTTGTTTTGTTGCTAAGTCATGTCTGACTCTTTTGTGACCCTATGGACTGTAGCCCGCCAGGCTCCTCTGTCCATAGGATTTCCCAGGCAAGAATACTGGAGTGGGTTGCCATTTCTCTCTCCAGGAGATCTTCCCGAACCAGGGGTCAAACCAGCATCTCCTACATTGGCAGGAGGTTTCTTTACCCCTGCGCCCCCCCAAAAGAAAAAATGTTATTTTGGCCTTGAAATATCTTAAGCGAGTTCCCTTAGCTTCCTAAGTCAAAGGCTCAGCATCTTCAAAAAAGGGATAGTAATCATGTTTCCAAGATAGATCTGATGGGGGGAGGTAACTGAGATAATGCCTATAAACTGATGAGCAGAGCACTCAGAAAGTGCCAACTATAATGCGGTAGATTAGCCTCAGTAACTGCCTTTGAGTTTTAACTCCTCAGAGTAAGTCAGTCTGTGAAAACCCGCCTCCACAAAGCAGAAAATCCCCTCCCTACCACGCCCCTGTCCCTTGCTGCCCCCCAGCATCTCCCCTCTAAGATGGAAGACAAATATGCAGCCACCCTAGCTTCACTCCCCTGAACACTAGTCCTGTCTGATGGGTTTTCTGTCTCCTCATCCCCACAGGTTTGGTCCCTGAAAGCCAAGGCGCTACGGACAAACCCGAATGAACTTTCTGGTCAACCCATTACTAGATATTTTGAGTTAAAACTCTTTTCCTGAGCCGTCTGCCTAAGGATAATGAGTAGTTTTCAAATCTCTCAGTTGCAAGTGAGCTGTGGTCACTTGTAAAAGGAGTAAACAGATAGAAAGAAAAACCTGGCTAGAACTGTTTGCCGGTGATCTGGGAAGCACAGAATCTCCGTGTTGAAAAGGACTTAGAGCCCCAACTCTGTCAAATGCAGGAAACCTTTCTAGAATTTCCTAACAAGTAGACTTCCAGGTATTTTTTAAAAACTATGGGTGGGGGAAATTTCTACTTGGAAGCTAGCTCACTCTGTCTCTAGAAAATCCAAATTGTTAGGAAAATCTTCCCATCTACTAAGCCACAAGTTGCCTCCAGGTGGAAACCTACTTTATCCAGCTATGATGCTGGTTATACTCCTACTGATTTAGAGTCCAGCAGACCTGGGTTCAAATCCCTATTAAATTTATTAGTTTCCTGGCCTCCGGGGGGGGCAGTGGTATTAAAGAATCTTTTCTCCCCAACTTCTTTCACGTTCAAGAAAGAGATCTCCCCATTTGGAGTGTGCAGATCCAAGAACAGCAATTGATTCGCGTTACTGGACTCCCTTAATAGTATTATTGTGGGAGGTATGAGTCTGTATAAGAATAAATGTTCAATGTCCTATTTTCCCTCCTTTTGCTTACTGTTTTCCCTACTTCATCACTGGAATCTTAGGGACCATAAAGTTGAGATTTGGACCTGGGTTGAGGTTGAAAGAGAGGGAGAGAAGCAGTTTAGCTGTTTAGTTGTTTGCCTACCTGGTGGCTCAGATGGTAAACAATCTGCCTGCAATGCAGGGTACCTGGGTTCTATCTCTGGGTCAGGAAGATCTCCTGGAGAAGGGAATGGCAACCCACTCCAGTATTCCTGCCTGGATAATTCCATGGACAGAGGAGCCACAAAGAGTTGAAGTCATGAAGAGTTGGATACGACTAAGTGACCAACACTTCCACTACTACTAGGAAACTACTTTGGGGTTTGGGATCAAAGCCTCAGCTAATTGTAAAAGTCTGCATTTGCCCGGCTTGTATCCTATGCATAAACGTCCTCCGGGGAACTCATTGCCTGAGGATGGGAGAGGGTGGGAGTGGAGATAGGATTTAAGGGTCCTGGCTCCCCACTCATCCATCAATCACTGCTAACCTCTTCGAAAATAAGAGTTTCCCTGTTTGTAATATGGAGATAACTCTATTTTACGAAGCTGCAAGAATTAGAAACAGTATATTAAGGTCTGGACAGTGAGCACATGACTATCATTTAAGTATGTAAAGACAATTATCAGGACAAATATGGCAGTAAATGGCAACTCATAGAATTGAAAACAATACCTCAGATATTATTTACCCATTGCAGATTTCAATGGAAAAAAGTCACTCTTATTCCACATACCACACTATGATTACATTAACTTTTCCATAGCTGCATAATATGTGGTTGTTACACAATAAACACAGTCACTCTTGTATTTGAGTTTACTCTTTTTTGTTTGTTTGTTTGTTTGTTTTGAGTTTACTCTTAAACTTTTGTCTGTCTGACAGAATTCCCCATAGCCATTAAAACCCTGTTCAAACTATGAAATCTTCCCTAATCAAATTCTGCTGTTGAAATATGGGTTAGCCTGGCATGCCGTACACACAGAATTTCTACAGTCACAATCACATTGTTCCAGACTTGTTTTCATTGTAAAATCCCCAATGCAAAGAATTATGCATTCTATAGTGATTGGTCCTTACATGAAGCCAATAGGCGATGGAGTATTATTCGGCACTGAAAAGAATTACTCAGCATGAAAAGATGTGGAAGGATCTTAAAAGCATATTACTAAGTGAAAGAAGCCAATCTGAAAAGACTATATACTATATGAGTTCAACTATTTGACATTCTGGAAAAGACAAAACTGTTGAGACAGTAAAAAAATTAGTGGCTGCTAGTGGTTGAGGTGTTGGGGCAGCAATGAACAGGCAGAGCATGGAGAATTTTTAGAGCAGTAAAAATACTTCATATGGTACTATAATAATGCATCCACGTCATTATACATTTGTCCAAACACATGGAATGTATACCACCAAGAGTAAACTGTAATATAAACCATGGACTTCGGACGATTATCATGTATCAGTGTAGGTTCATCAGTTGTAGCAAATATGTCACTCTGGTGGGGGATGTTGATAATGGAGGAAGCTATGCATGAGTGATGAAGAGGATATATGAAAATCTGTGTACCTTCCCCCTCAGTTTTGCTGTAAACCTAAAACTGCTCTAAAAATTTTAAGTCAAGTTTTTAAAAATGTCACCCAATGAACAGTGAGCAAATGAGATCCTCAAATAAAATGCAAATGAGCTTTTAATGCTTTTTTATAATATGATAGTGTAGTGTCTACAACAGAGACCACAAACTAGCCACCACCAAAATGGACATGCCATCTAGATATATTTTGTTTAGTGAAATGTTATTTTAATAATTGAACTTTATGTATTATTTAAAATCAGTAGCTCATCCATGAAATTATGGATTACCAGCCTTGTATGTGTGCATGTTAGAAAGCTTTTGACTGCAAGTAAAAGACACTTCAACTCAAATTGGCTTAAAGTCAGGTATTTTCAAGGATTATATGATCCCATTCTGTAGGAAGTACCAAGCAATCCAGGTTGATTGTTTCGGTGCCTAACCACACCTTTGAGGTGGCAGGCTCTTTATCTCTCTGTTTGGCTATCTGAGTGTTGGCTTCATCTTCAGACTGCCAACAAGGAACAAAACATTACATCTAGATAGAGTTCATGTCCAGAAGAAGAAAAGAGATTTGTTCTTTCTGTGCCCCTTTTCAGGAGCAAAATAATCTTTCCCCAGAGGCTTCCAAGGATTTCCCCTGACACTTTGTAGGCCATTCCTGGGCCACATGCCTGCACCTGTGGCTTCCCTGGTGGCTCAGTGGTAAAGAATCCACCTGCCAGTGCAAGAGATGCAGGAGGCACGAGTTTGATCCCTGGGTCAGGAAGATCCCCTGGAGAAGGAAATGGCAACCCACTCCAGTATTCTTGCCTGGAGAATCCCATGGACAGAGGTGGCAGGAAGGCTGCAGTCCATGTGGTCACATAGAGTCAGACACAACTGAGCATGCATGCACACCTGTTGCTGCAACAATCATTGACTGAAAGGATAGACTGAGCTGTGATTAGCTTGGACTGATTATGTGGGAACTTGGGAAGAGATCAGCTGATGTATACTACAAGTTGAAAAAATCAAGAGCTCTGGCACTATCACAACCCTAGTTCCCACACAGTGACAAATGTCTATGGCTATTTCCATCCTTAGACTTAGGGAACAGTCCTCAATTCACCATGGGTCCTACCTGCCTGGACTTTGTAAGCATTTGAGTTTACTATACCTGGTTTATACTTTTTTATCTGGCAGCAGTTTCATGCTAAATTATGATATTTCACAGATATTTTAGCCTATGGATTCTGGAGACACATGATAAATGTCTACAGTGACATGATAGTGTTTTGTCCCACAATTTAGTGGTTTAAAACAATAAGCATTTATTATCTCACAGAGTTTCTGGGAGTCACGAACTTGCGAGTGGCCGAACTGGGTGTTTCCGGCTTAAGACGTCTTATGAAGCTGCAGTCCAATTGGTGATGGGACTGCAGTTATCTGAAGGCCTGGCTGCACTAGAGAAATTGCTTCCCAGATCACTCACAGGCTGTTGGCTGAAGGGCTTAGTTCCTCAGCACATGGAATTCTCATCAGGCCATTCACAATAAGGCATTGGCTTCCACCGGGGCCAGTGATCCAAAAGAGCAAGAGCGTGACCAAGACAGAAATCACGAAGATTCTTATGACCTAATCTTACAACTGATACACTGTCAATTCTGCCATATCCTATTGCTCACAGAGTAAACTAACTGTGCTACAGTGCAGGAGGGGTGTGAGTTCCAGGGGGTGGGGACTGCAGGGGGGCACTCTTTGAGACTGGCTACTATAGGTGCATTCTGCAAAACTGTTCTATGCAGGAAATTTATATATATATTTTGGAATTTATAAAGTACTTATTTATTTGGCTGCATCACATCCTAGGTGCGGCACACGGGATCTTTGTTACATTGTGCCAGATTGTTGCAGAGCCTGGACTGTCTAGTTGTGCCCACAGGCCGGGTTGTCCCGCAGCATGTAAGATCTTCATTACCCAACCAGGGTTCGAACCCGTGTACCCTGCATTGCAAGGCAGATTCCTAACCACTGGACCACCAGAGAAGTCCCAGACAGGGAATTTAGACAGATACTTGCTGTGTGACTACATGAATTTTCCCAATGCTAAATATCTTGGAAGTGCATTGTCAATTAAACAATCACTTCAGTGAAACATAGGGTCAGCTGTAAGCAAAGGTGTCTTAATATCCCTAGAATTACATCTTCCACTCTACATTATAAGCTAACTCAGTCTTGTTTTTTATCTGTCTGCAAGGGAAAAAAAACCAAAAGATTTTATCAATGAATTCAGGGCTCCAAACTCCTAGTAAAAGACTCCCAAAGTGTACCAGCTGCCTGATAAGACTTAATGTATCAACCAGTGTGGAGATATTAACATTGTAACAGGGACAAAAGAATGCATGGAATGGACAAAGGAATTATGGGCTTTCGGGCATCCCCTGAACTGAGTCCCAGGAGAGCAGGAATTTGGATAAGGAGGAAGCCTCCTGCAATTGTACCACATGTAAGGCTGTCCCTAAGATACTGATAAAGAAAAAGAAACATGAAACGAAAATAACCCTGGTTTAATTTGATGAGAGCACTTCTCAGTTGCCTCAGTGGTGAAGAATATGCCTGCCAAGCAGGAGACCACAACAGATTTGATCCCTGGGTTGGGAAGCTCCCCTGGAGAAGAAAATGACAATCCACTCCAGTATTCTTGCCTGGGAAATCCATGGACAGAGGGGCCTGGTGGGCTACAGTCCATGGAGTTGCAAAGAGGCAAACACAACTTAGTGACTGATCAACAACAGCAATAACAATTTGATGAGGAGATCACAAAACTTCTCAGTTAAATTGTATTCACCACAACTCCCAGAATTTTGTAATACAGTGAAGTTTCTTGTCCAAGAAATTTAAGCTTCACACATTGCTGTTGCCTTCCTACACACTCTCAAACCAAAAACCCCAAAGCATTAAAAAGGCTCACACTCTTGCATAACACTGCTATAAGAACTAGAGACAAAATATGCTCGTGGAGCTGAAATCAGAAAGAATTTCTTTTCTCCCCCTTCCATAAAACAGTTACATTGTGAAGTACAGTTTGCCCTCATTTGGAGACTGAAAGATAACAGTTTTGAAACAGAGATTCATTGGCAGTATTTATAACTGAGTTGTGTAATACACTCGGGGCATTAAAAATATGACGCTACTCTAGACTAGTCTTTATTTTTAGAAGGCTTAGAAAACCTCTATCCAGTGTTAAAAGTCTCTACATATGACGAAATGTTCTTTGCTATCCCATGGTCATTAGGAAAATGAAATACAGTCAGTCAGTCAACAAGAAAAACAATACTAGGCACACAGTATCAGTTGTGTTGGAGCTGACTCCTGGGCCCGAGCAAAGGCAACTTCATGGATGTTTCTGGGTTCCATCTAGGAACCTGAAATAAGAAATGTTAACTAACAAGGTTTTGTTCTGTAAAAGAACAGCTATTAATGTAATGCTTATGTCTTGTGGACTGTTTGTCTTCAGAAATGTTTTAGGTAAATTATTTCAGAGACTCAACAATAACTTTGAATAATATTAACCTTTGCAACTTAACTAGCTCAACAGGGCATAAAATAATGAAGGCAGAAAGAAGAAATCTGTTAAGAAATCAGTCTCTTGAAGAGTTTTAAAATGCTCCAACGCTGGAAATCAACACAAAAATCTGAGCAATAACATTAGTTTTGAGAATATAAATAATGACATAATTTTGGTTCTTGATTGTGATACATAATAGTGTTTGAAAGTTCTGATTTTATACTTCATAATTTTCTATATTCTTTTATTTTCAAAATATTTTTGATAAAGATTTACAAAGAAAGCACAGAGGGCACATTTAGTGGAATCCAAGTGAGCACTTAAAAATACATTATTTTTCATAATGAATTTTTCTCAAGTTGTTGGATGGATTTGTGCTGGGCTTATATAAGCTATTGAGTGAGGTACTGGATCTTATTCATTTCTGGATCCTCATTACTTAGTATAAGCTTCTCAATAAATATTTTCACTGACCCTAGTCTCTTATCTAGTTCTCTTGATGGTTAGTTGTTTACCTTTGTGAGATGGTTGCCTAGAGTTAAATGCACAGAAGGCAGTGAAATGCAGAGTTTTTTCCCTGCAAGTTAAAAGAGTTTTTATGGAAAATGTTAATAAAAACAAAGAAACTGACTTTATTTAGAACATTTTATTTTGCTACAAATATGTATCTTCCCATTATATTTTCTTTTTTATGCCCTTAGATGATAGATTGGATTAGCAATTCTAGAGGGACTGTGACCAAACAATTTTTAAGCATCTGGAGATGAATTTGAAGCAATGACAATTTTTTTAAATGTTTTTGGTGATCAGAGTAAATCATGTGCTTTGTTGCTCAGTTGTGTCCGACTCTTTGCAACTCCATGGACTGTAGCCCGCCAGGCTCCTCTGTCCATGGGGATTCTCCAGGAAGAATACTGGAGTCAGTTGCCATGCCCTCCTCCAGGGGATCTTTCCAACCCAGGGATCGAACCTAGGTCTCCCACATTGTAGGCAGATTCTTTACCATCTGAGCCACCAGGGAAGCCCATCATACAAGTGCAAAATCAATCATGGAACTCACACAACCACACTGTATCCCTCCTCCTATTTTGCAAATACTGGAGAATGCTGCGATTTCAGTTTTTATAAACTTCACTCTAGTCCACAGGTCTCATAAAGTTGCAGGATATTAAACAATCTTAAGAATGATACTGAATGAAAAAGAAATTGTTCTATATAAATCAGCAAAAATGAACATATACAATGTTCAGGAAAAACAAGTAAATGGATCCAATATTTCAGGAAGTTATAAAGTTAAAAAAGAAATGTTATTAATAACATTGCTGTATTTAAAGAAGAAAGATATGGTATTAACGATGCTGCTGTAGATGGTCCCTGACTTATAGTGATTCAACTTAATGATTTTTTAACTTAATGGTAGTGCGATATGCATTCAGTAGAAATCATACTTCAGATTTTGAAGCTTGATCTTTTTTTCAGGCTAGCGTTACATGGTATAATCTCATGATACTTAGTAGGAGCAGCTGCCTTCACGATCACAACAGTAAACAACCAACATATGTTAATAACCATTCTGTCTCCACATAGCCATTCTGTTTTTGACTTTCAGTACAATATTCATATACGTGAGCTAGTCAACACTTTATTATAAATTAAACTTTGTGTAGATGGTTTTGCCCAACTGTGGGCTAATGTAACTGTTCTGACCATGTTTAAGGTGAATGAGGCGAAGCTCTGATGTTCAGTAGGTTAGGTGTATTCAATGCATTTTCAACATACAATATATTCAACTTACATTTATCGGGATATAACCTCATGGTAAGTCGAGGAATCTCTGTTGGCAGTCGAGGAATATCTGTATTTCAAAGATAAACTCTTATTCTATAAACTTGACTATTCCTAAATCTAAGTGATTCCGTAGGAGTTGAGAATTTTTATGGTTGCTTACTTTAAAAACAGGGCTTCCCTGGTGGCTCAGTGGTAAAGAATCCGCCTACCTATGCAGGAGACTCAGGTTCGATCACTGGGTTGGGAAGATCCCCTGGAGAAGAAAATGGCAACGCACTCCAGTATTCTTGCCTGGAAAATTCCATGGACGGAGGAGCCTGGTGGGTTATGGTCCATGGGGTCACAAAGAGTTGGACATGACTGAGTGACTGACAACACTAATACTTACTTCAAGGACACTCCTTGGTGATGATTAAATTAATGCAATAACAACATAATACCTGGCATACAGTAGGTTCTGGATAAATGATGGCTATTAATATTATTGCCAAAATTATTGGTATTAAAAAATAAGTACAGAATAGGACATCTTAGGATCAGGGGAGGTGCAATGAAAAAGAACATGGCTTTTCTGTACACTTTGTTGACTTTGGCCCCAGATCAGGCCATCAGACTGTCTTCTGAGATCGAGGTAAGAAGGAAGTTTGGACGTGGTTTACAGAAGTCACGGGTTCACTAACAGTTAGACTCAGCGTGCCCAGGAGCCAGGTTAACATTAGGCACTCTGGTTTCAAGTGGTCAATGCTTAAGAGCAAGCACAGTAGTCTTCTTCCAAGCAAAAATACTGATCCATAAACCTAAATGTTACCTGAAAGAACTCCTACACTTCTCTATTTATTTTGCTGTAAAGAAAGACAAAACAGATTGCTGGTTTCTGGAAATTTTAAGGAGCTCACCCTAGGCTTCTGCGTGATTTCTTGACTAGTATAATAACAGGCCAAAGGAATTGGTTTCTGAAAGGTGGCGGAGTAGAAGAACGTGCGCTCATCTTCTCCTGTGAGAACTCCAAACTTACACCTCGCTGCTGAACAACTGTCGACAGGAGAATGTTGGATCCCGCCAAAAAAAGATACCCCACATCCAAGGGCAAAGGAGAAGCACCAACAAGACAATAGGAAAGGCGAAATTGCGTTTAGAATCAAATGCCATACCTACCAGAGATGCCCGGAGGGCTCAAACAAAACCTTGTGTGCACCAGGAGACCCCACAGAGACTGAGTCAGACCTGCCTATGAGTGTTTGAGTGTCTCCTGCAAAGGTACAGGTCAGCAGTGGCCTGCCGCAGGGGCAGGGGCTCTGGATGCAGCAGACCTGGGTATGGCATAAGCCCTCATGAAGGAGGTCACCATTAATCCCACCATAGAACTACTAGAACTTACACAGGACTGGGGACACAGGCTCTTGGAGGGCACAAACAGAAACCTGTATGCACCAAGACCCAGAAGAAAGGAGCAGTGACCCCACAGGAGACTGACCCAGACTTGCCTGTGAGTGTCCAGGAGTCTCTGGCAGAGATATGGGTCAGCAGTGGCCTGCTGCAGGGTCAGGGGCACTGACTGAAGCAGTGCTTGCAGGGGACTTTTTGCAGGAGGTCACCAATATCTTCATTACCTCCACCATAGTTTGGCCTCAAGTCAAACAAGAGGGAGGGAACACAGCCCCACCCATCAACAGAATATTGGATTAAAGATTTACTGAACATGGTCCCGCCCATCAAAACAAGACCCAGTTTCTGCCTCAGTCAGTCTCTCCCATCAGGAAGCTTCTATAAGCCTCTTATCCTTAACCATCAGAGGGCAGACAGAATGAAAACCACAATCAAAGAAAACTAACCAATCTGATCTCACGGACCACAGCCTTGTCTAATTCAATGAAACTATGAGCCTTGCCGGGTAGGGCCATTCAAGATGGATGGGTCATGGTGGAGAGTTCTGACAAAATCTGGTCCATTGGAGAAGGGAATGGCAAACCACTTCAGTATTCTTGCCTTGAGAACCCCATGAACAGTATGAAAAGGCAAAAAGATAGGACACTGAAAGATGAACTCCCCAGGTTGGTAGGTGCCCAATATGCTACTGGAGATCAGTGGAGAAATAACTCCAGAAAGAATGAAGAGATGGAGCCAAAACAACAACACCACCCAGTTGTGGATGTGACTGGTGATGGAAGCAAGGTCCGATGCTGTAAAGAACAATATTGCGTAAGAACCTGGAATGTTAGGTTCATGAATCAAGGTAAATTGGAGGTGGTCAAACAAGAGATGGCAAGAGTGAACATCAGCATTTTAGGAATCAGCAAACTAAAATGGACTGGAATGGGTGAATTTAACTCAGATAACCATTATATCTACTACTGTGGACAAGAATCCCTTAGAAGAAATGGAGTAGCCCTCATAGTCAACAAAAGAGTCCGAAATGCAGTACTTGGATGCAATCTCAAAAATGACAGAATGATTTCTGTTCGTTTCCAAGGCAAACCATTCAATATCACAGTAATCTAAGTCTATGCCCCGACCAGTAACGCTGAAGAAGCTGAAGTTGAACGGTTCTATGAAGACTTACAAGACCTTCTAGAGCTAACACCCAAAAGAGATGTCCTTATCATTATAGGGGACTGGAATACAAAAGTAGGAAGTCAAGAGATACCTGGAGTAACAGGCAAATTTGGCCTTGGAGTACAAATTGAAGAAGGGCAAAGGCTAATAGACTTTTGCCAAGAGAATGCACTGGTCATAGCAAGCACCCTCTTCCAACAACACAAGAGAAGACTCTACACGTGGACATCACCACATGGTCAAGACCGAAATCAGATGGATTATATTCTTTGCAGCCGAAGAAGGAGAAGCTCTATACAGTTAGCAAAAACAAGACTGAAAGCTGACTGTGGCTCAGATCATGAACCCCTTATTGCAAAATTCAGACGTAAAATGAAGAAAGTAGGGAAAACCACTGGGCCATTCAGGTATGACCTAAATCAAATGCCTTATGATTATACAGTGGAAGTGAGAAACAGATTCAAGAGATTAGATCTGGTCGAGTGCCTAAAGAACTATGGACAGAGGTTCATAACATTGTACAGGAGGCAGGGATCAAGACCATCCCCAAGGAAAAGAAATGCAAAAAGGCAAAATGGTTGTCTGAGGAGGCCTTACAAATAGCTGTGAAAAGAAGAGAAGCTAAAGGCAAAGGAGAAAAGGGAAATATATACTCATTTGAATGCAGAGTTCCAAAGAGTAGTAAGAAGAGATAAGAAAGCCTTCCTCAGTGATCAATGCAAAGAAATAGAGGAAAACAATAGATGGGAAAGACTAGAGATCTCTTCAAGAAAATTAGGGATACCAAGGGAAAATTTCATGCAAAGATGGGCACAATAAAGGACAGAAATGGTATGGACCTAACAGAAGCAGAAAATATTAAGAAGAGGTGGCAACAATACACAGAAGAATTACACATAAAATTATACACATGACCCAGATAACCACTATGGTGTGATCACTCACCTAGAGCCAGACATCCTGGAATGCGAAGTCAAGTGGGCCTTAGGAAGCATCACTACGAACAAAGCTGGTGGAGGTGATAGAATTCCAGTTGAGCTATTTCAAATCCTAAAAGATGATGCTGTGAAAGTGCTGCACTCAATATGCCAACAAACTTGGAAAACTCAGCAGTGGCCACAGGACTGGAAAATGTCAGTTTTTTTTCCAATCCCAAAGAAAGACAATGCCAAAGAATGTTCAAACTACCACATAATTGCACTCATCTCACATGCTAGCAAAGTAATGCTCAAAATTCTCCAAGCCAGGCTTTAACAGTACACGAACCATGAACTTCCAGATGTTCAAACTGGATTTAGAAAAGGCAGAGGAACCAGAGATCAAATTGCCAACATCCACTGGATACGGAAAAAGCAAGAGAGTTCCAGAAAAACATCTACTTCTGCTTTATTGACTACATCAAAGCCTTTGGTTGTGTGGAACACAGCAAACTGTGGAAAATTCTACAAGAGATGGGAATACCAGAACATCTTACCTGCCTCCTGAGAAATCTGTATGCAGGTCAGGAAGCAACAGTTAGAATTGACGTGGGACAACAGACTGGTTCCAAATTGGGAAAGGAGTATGTCAAGGCTGTATTTTGTCACCCTGCTTATTTAACTTATATGCAGAGTACATCATGAGAAATGCTGGGCTGGATGAAGCACAAGCTGGAATCAAGATTGCCAGGATAAGTATCAACAACCTCAGATACACAGACGATACCACCCTTGTGGCAGAAAGTGAAGAACTAAAGAACCTCTTGATGAAAGTGAAAAGGAGAGTGAAAACTTTGGCTTAAAACTCAACATTCAGAAAACTAAGTTCATGGCATCCAGGCCCATCACTTCATGGCACATAGATGGGGAAACAATGGAAACAGTGAGAGATTTTATTTTTGGGGGCTCCAAAATCACTGCAGATGGTGACTGCAGCCATGAAATAAAAAGACGCTTTCTTCTTGGAAGAAAAGCTTTGTCCAACCTAGAGAGCGTATTAAAAAGCAGAGACATTACTTTACCAACAAATGTCCTTCTCATCAAAGCTATGGTTTTTCCAGTAGTCATGTATGGATGTGAGAGTTGGACTCTAAAGAAAGCTGAGCACCAAAGAATTGATGCCTTTGAACTATGGTGTTGGAGAAGACTCTTGAGAGTCCCTTGGACTGTAAGGAGATCCAACCAGTCCATCCTAAAGGAAATCAGTCCTTAGTATTCATTGGAAGGACTGATGCTGAAGCTGAAACTCCAATATTTTGGTCACCTGATATGAAGAACGGACTCATTTGAAAAGACTCTGTTGCTGGGAAAGATTGAAGGCAGGAGGAGACAGGGACGACAGAGGATGAGATGGTTGGATGGGATCACTGACTCAGTGGACATAAGTTTGAGCAAGCTCCAGGTGTTGGTGATGGACAGAGAGGCCTGGCATGTTGCATGCCGTGGTGTCCATGGGGTGCGTCCATGGGGTGGCAAAGAGTCAGACACAGCTGAGTGACTGAACTAACTGACTGAAAGAAATTGAAAAAATTCCCTTTCCTCAAACTCTGGTGGATAATCTTCCTAGGCTCCCATGCAGGCTGTTCTTACCTTCTCCCTCCTTTCTCCAGGCCTTCTGCATCATAGCGACTCCATGAGAGGTATCTGTTGTTGTTATTTAGTCGCTAAGTTGTGCCTGACTCTTTTGTGAGCCCCATGGACTCCTCCGTCATGGGCTTGTCTAGGCAAGAATACTGGAGTGGGTTGCCATTTTCTCCTTTCCGGGTCTTTCCTACCAAGGGATCAAACCTCCATCTCCTGCACTGGCAAGCAGATTCTTTTCCACTTAGCCATCAGGGAAGCCCAAAGGTACCTGTGTTGTTGTTCAGTTGCTAAGTTGTGCCTGACTTTTTGACCCCCATGGACTGCAGCATACCAGGCTCCCCTGTCCTCCACTGTCCCCCAGCATTTGTTCAAGTTCATGTTCATTGAGTCAGTGATGCTATCTAACCATCTCATGCTCTGCTGCCCTGTTTTCCTTTTGCCAAGGTACCTGTATCCTTAGCCAATTTTTAATAGGTGACTTTTCCATCAGAAAAGGGTGGTATTACAAGTAATGTGATCATTCAGTTGCATTTATTAATTTTTCTTAATGTCAGTAAACAAATTTTTATCATCTCTGTTACAAATCTCTAAATAAGGGGATGCTGTGTAGCCTGGTGGATAGCACACAGACTGTCAACCATAGGGCGTTATATCAAATTCTCCCCAGCCGTTTAACAACTCAGATCTTTGCTAGTTTCTCTTCGAGTTGCATCTGGAGGTGTCAGCACCACCTCAGAGTGATGTTGTGCAGGAATAAGAAAAATGCTGTGCTGGCTACTTCATGACCACTGAACAGATGGTACGTTTTCTGTTTTGTTTTTTCCCCCTTTTTCTAACCTCATCCTTTGTTCAATATTATTGAAGAACTAACAGTTTTTTCCTACCAAAGCATGTTGAGTCAAGATGCAGTTTTACAATCCAGACTAAAACAGAACAGTCAGGGAAGGCTGCTACACATCCTTGAGAACATGCTAACCTTTCAAAAAAAAACCAAAACCCTTACCCAGTGTGCATTTGTGGCTCTGAAATCTGGTAAATAATGTGTCGTTAATTAAAACCTCAGCTTCTTTGGGAAAGAACTGAACTTCCTTTGCCTTTTAAATTGGTAGACAAAGGAGTTCAGACCAAATTAAAGTGTTAGTAAGCCTTTGAAACATAAAACAAGTAAGATATTACCTCTAAGGACTAAATTATGCACTGATATTCTTTTGGGTTCTCACACAGGAATTTTAACTTTTTTTACTTTATTAAAAATCTAAGATATTTAGGCCATTAAATTTTATCTATGTAAGTTTGTTGTTCTTGTTTAATGAAGGTATCAGTGGTAGTCATTTCCCTCTTCCTCTTGAATTAGAATACCAGCTGTGGTGACTGTAACACTGTAGTCTGGGTTGATCCCTGGGGTTCCTTACCTACTGCTGTAGCCACAGCAAGGGTTTTTTTTTACCTTTCTTTCTGGAGCACATGTTTGTAAACCAAAGCTTGCTGACATTGAGTATCACCCAGGTTTTAGCTCTTGTCTTCACTATTATAGGGGCGCTACACCCAGGGTTGCCCTCTTTTCTCTACATCCTCAAAAATGCTGTTTTAATGGATTCTGTCTGATCTTCCTGAATCTTCTCTGGATCAGAATTAGCTTCTACTTTAATCTTCCCTTTAAATTCTCTTTACAGTTAAAGAAACTCCATGTGGCCTAGCCTGCGAACTTTGTCTTGGACTTTTTGTCCTTTGTTTACTTTCTTTGGCCACATTCCTTTTCATTGCTTTTGTTGTTGCTGATTTCTTCCCCCACTGTATCAAGTTCACTGATATTTCAGGCCTCTCATACTTGCTACTCCCTCTTCAAAGAATGCCCTTCTCTGGGTCTTCACAGAGCCACACTTCAACTCTTGGGTCTCAATCAGATACCACCTTTCCAGGTAGTCTCCAAATCTGCACCCTCTAGCTAAAAACTCATCATCACCCTTCCCCAGGTCCCTCGCCATCCCATTGAACTGTTCTCCTTCCTTCACAGCACCTACTGCTGTCTGAAGTGATCTTTGTCTTTAACTGTGTTTGTTGTCTGACTCCACACTCAGGAAGGTAAGCGCCATTAGGGCAGGAACCTGTCACTTCTGCTCTCCACAAAATCCCTGGTGTGTAGCACAGTTCCCATAGAGGCTTCATGAATAATTTCTTGAAGAAATAAGTGAATGAATCAATGACTGTCTTCATCCTCTTCTCTATCTACTTCAGTTCAGTTCAGTTCAGTCGCTCAGTCGTGTCTGACTCTTTGCGACCCCATGAAGTGCAGCACACCAGGCCTCTCTGTCCATCACCAACTCCCAGAGTCTACCCAAACCTATGTCCATCGAGTCGGTGATGCCATCCAACCATCTCATCCTCTGTCGTCCCCTTCTCCTCCTGCCCCCAATCCTACCCAGCATTAGGGTCTTTTCCAATGAGTCAACTCTTCACATGAGGTGGCCAAAGTATTGGAGTTTCAGCTTCAACATCAGTCCTTCCAATGAACACCCAGGACTGATCTCCTTTAGGATGGACTGATTGGATCTCCTTGCAGTCCAAGGGACTCTCAAGAGTCTTCTCTAACACCACGGTTCAAAAGCATCAATTCTGCGGTGCTCAGCTTTCTTCACCGTCCAACTGTCACATCCATACATGACCACTGGAAAAACCATAGCCTTGACTAGACAGACTTTTGTTGGCAAAGTAATGTCTCTGCTTTTAAATATGCTATCTAGGTTGGCCATAACCTTCCTTCCAAGGAGTAAGCGTCTTTTAATTTCATGGCTGCAATCACCATCAGCAGTGATTTTGGAGCCCCCCAAAAAAAGTCTGCCACTGTTTCCACTGTTTCCCCATCTATTTCCCATGAAGTGATGGGACCAGATGCCATGATCTTAGTTTTCTGAATGTTGAGCTTTAAGCCAACTTTTTCACTCTCCTCTTTCACTTTCATCAAGAGGCTCTTTAGTTCTTCTTCACTTTCTGCCATAAGGGTGGTGTCATCCGTATATCTGAGGTTGATTGATATTTCTCCCGGCAATCTTGATTCCAGCTTGTGTTTCTTCCAGCCCAGTGTTTCTCATGATGTACTCTGCATATAAGTTAAATAAGCAGGGTGACAATATACAGCCTTGACGTACTCCTTTTCCTATTTGGAGCCACCTATTTAATCTCACCAATTAATCAAGGTCCGTTTTTTTCTCCTATAAATATCCTTCGAGACAACTCTACTCCACAATGTCGTTTAAAACAGCAGTCCTCATTTTAAAAGTACGAGGCTACCTGTTATTAATAGAATTCCTCACGACTCTGCCCTAAGTTTCAGTGGCTAGTCCACTCCTCTGAATGATTAGCCTGGATTTAGGTTAGAATCAATCAGTTTTGACCTCATTCAGTTCTGAGAGACATTTTGGTGAATAAGTGAGTGAGTGTGTGTGTGTGTGTGTGTGTGTGTGTGTGTGTGTGTGTGTGTTCGTGCGCATGCTTAGTCCCTTAGCCATGTTCGACTCTTTGCAATGCCATGGATGTAGCCACCCAGGCTCCTATGTCCATGGGATTTTCCAGGCAAGAATACTGGAGTGGGTTGCCATTTCCACCCCAGGGCATCTCCCCAACCCAGGGATTGAATCTGTATATCTTGCGTCTCCTGCATTGGCAGATGATTCTTTATCACTGGGCCATCTGGAGCTCAGGCATTAGCCCCAAAATATTGCTCAGTATTCTCAAGAGTGCCACCAGCCTCTTCGAGACAATACATTCTAGTGTAATCCCCCCCTTTTCATACCAGCCTGCTCCAGACAGTGAGGAGTCCAACCCAGACCCATTCCAGAATGGTTGTTAACTGATATCAAACCAAGTTAAACCCTATATGCAATAGATAAAAAGAAATAAATAAATTTGGTACTTCTTGCTTTCCCATATTCTTCATTTTGAGCACCGTCTGTAGCAGTGTACCTCCTGCGTGGGATTCCAGGACCTGCTTTCCTAGATCTGGCACTTTCCAGCTATTCATACCTTCATACCCAGAAGGTGGCTTTGGGAATACAGCCTTAAGACTGCAGGCTCTCCTCTCTCTGCAAGTCTCCTATCACAAACACTGCCTTATGGACGGTGTGCGCCCCCTAAATCACTTCAGTAGTGTCTGACTCTTTGTGACCCCATGGACTGTAGCCCACCAGGCACCTCTGTCCATGGGATTCTCCAGGCAAGAATACTGAGTAGGTTGCCATGCCTTTCTCCAGGGTTATGGACAGTATCAGATCCTGAGTGTTTGCCAGCCATTGATTTGATACATTCCTTTGTGCTGGACTAAAAGAACCCTCAGGGCCTCTTCTCCACCTCCAGGAGTCTTAATTATAATAGCTTTTTAAGATAACCATCCACTTCGGTGTGTCACCCACAGGAATGAGAGGAGAGGTTAAAATTCTAGACCAGGTAAGAGGTGAAGGAGAGTCAACAGGTTGAGACTGGTGCTTCTGATGAGGAGCTTGTTGAGCAGCTCACATTCTGCTGGGTCTGTGGCCAAGGACTTCTCCCAGCTCTCGAGAACTGAATGAAAAAGCGACTTGAGCACCGTTTTGGGGGCAAAAAAGTAAAATGATCCACTTGAGGCTTTAGATTTCCTATGGTGATTTCTAAACGTCTGCATTCCCGATTGTTCTCTCAGCTTTTCAGCCATTTTCCCCCCGGAAGGCTCTCTTTGTCTCTTCCCACACCCGTTTCAGTGATAGTTTCTCTCCACGGCTTACTCAATCTGCATGCAGTTGCTCTCTCCCTGCCCCGTTTGTGTTTTCCTCATTCCCTTACCTGCTCTACCATTAAAAAAAAAAAAAAAAAAAGATCCCTCTTTTGGAATCTGTTATGTGTATAATGGACATACCACCTCAAAAATATTCCCTTCAGGAATAGAATAGAGGGAAAAACAGGAGGAAAAATGTTCAAAGAAGCTTGGATCTGTTTCTCATCTTCGCTTGTGTGGCAAAGAGAAGGACAGAGTCCAGGCTCTCCCTCTCTACAGAAAACCTACTCACCCTGGAGGTCTGCTCATCTTCCTTGATGGATTGGAGCCTAATTGTCTGTCTCAAGTCATTAGGCTACTAGATTGTTAGTGTACCTTTTATTTATGCTCTTCTCTATTAATATTATCATTATTAATATCAACCATAAGAAAAACAATGAAATTACCTATATTCTTTGTTATTATAACCTCCTCTAATCTTTAATTAGGTCATTAACTTTTTGCTATCATGAAAAAGGGTAGTGTAAAATATCAATATATTAAAAGATGAAGAAAGCTATTGCATCTTTTAATTAGGCATTCAGTGGGTATTTTGACAAAGAGAAATAGAAGATTTTGTATAAAATTAATTGATTCAAGTATAACTTTTCACACAAATGAAATGAAATGTGTAATTTCAGCTTTTTGAATGAAAAAATTGAAGATTGAAAATGAAAAATTCAAACCTCTTTGAGGTTTGAATAATAAACTATGTGTGGTGTGATTGTAAGATTGCATCTCAACTTTTCTAGAAAGCATGAAAAAATGCAGCTGCATTTTTTACCACAGTAACATTACAATCACTTGGTCTGTTGAAATTACAAGTCAAGAAGAAGCCTCTTGTCTCTGCATATAGATGTGAACTCTGTGGAATGGCACTATATTTTTTCAAGCTATTGAAGATGGGCTCGTTGCTAAACAGTTACAGGTTACTATTTATTGAGGTTTAGTTAGTGTGATAAGAGGATCCAAGGGGGAATTTTCCAAGACAGTTGAGTTTTAAATACACAATGTGAACTTAGCTGGAAAGAAGCATAGACATAAAAAAACAGGAGCTAGTACAGTGTTCTAACAGCACAGTGGTGAAAGGTAGCAAGAAATGAATAGTGAATGCAAATGTGAACCAATTCAGCCCAGAGCACCAAAGCAGTACTCAGATTTCTCTAATTAAGGTTCAAATAAAAAGGTGGGGAATCACTTATTTTTTGGAAACATAATGACTATGAAAACATAAATAATTTCTGGTGGAGAAAAACCCATGAGCTCTCTTCTGACTTGTAGCTTAAAAGGCTGCTTTTTGTTTCGTGCCATTCGGATAATAACAGCTCCCATTACTTCATTCCTAGCAATGATAGTGAATTTAATATGCTATCTTATTTGATCTTGTTGAATGACAGACATTTTACATGAGGATACAGAAGTTTAGTGAAGTTAAGTAAGCTGTGCTGCAGCTTAGGAGGTGAAACCAGGACTCAAACCTAGGTCTTACCAGATGCCAGAGCACTTGCCCATCACTACTGCCCTGTGCTGCCCCTTGTATTGGCAGTTTGCAGGCAGTGAGAAGGACACAAGATTTTTTTCAACCTGCAAACAGATGTGTACAACACTTTTGTGAGCTCACTTGTGAAAAACTAAACCAAAGCAAAAATACGAGAGCATTAAGGTTTAAGAAAACCTAAACAAAGCCAGTGGAATTCACAGTCTGAGTTTTTGTCTCATTTTTTTGATAGGTAATGAAATATGGTTGAACTTGGGAGCCTCTCAGAAAAGTGGAGACATTCTTGGGAAGAAATATGCAAAACACGATAATCCTTTGGACTGTTGTTCTTATAAAATATAGTAGTCTCTTTCAGACAGCAACAACAGTTAGTCATGACTTACACATTCTTCTTAAGATATATCAGAGTCCTTTTAAAGTTCCAAAATGTAATACTCAGCACAGAAATAGAGTAACAGATGTTATAACCAAATTAAGGGTTCTTCCCAGACATCTTTTATTGACATTAGAGTGGTACAGAGGCACACTAAAGCCTTTGAATAAAGTGCTACACTCTCAACCTGAGGATTTGGTAGAAAATAACTTCTGAAATTGATGTTTCAATTTCAACTGCTTGTGTAGGTGCTGAATTGCTTCAGTTGTGTCCGACTCTTTGCAACCCCATGGACTGAGGCCATCAGGCTCCCCTATACGTGGGATCCTCCAGGCAAGAATATTGGAGTGGGTTGCCATGACCCTCTCCAGGGGATCTTCCCAACCCAGGGATGGAACCCAGGTCTCTTAGATCTCCTGCATTGGCAGGCAGGATCTTTACTACTAGCACCACCTGGGAAGCCCTCAATTTCAATTATTCTATTCAAATTGATGCTTCTAACAAGTGGCTTTCTAGTTAATTAATATGTTTACAGATATTTTAATTCTTTCTTAATACCTTCTTTCTACTCTGTTCTCAAATTTATCACATTTCTGCAATAATTTGCCTATTGTCTCCCTCCCTCACTACACTGTGAGCCATTGAAGTGCAGGTGCTGTGTGTAAACCTTCTTTGTATATCCAGGTCTTGATAATGCCTGGTAACAAGTAGACACTGAAATTTTTACTTTTTGAAGCACATAACATAGAAGAGTTTTTCAACCTCAGCACTGTTGATACTTTGGGTCATATAATTCTTATTGGGGGGGTGGGTGCTGTAACATACATTGTAGGATCTATAACTGCACTCCTCACATCTACTCACTGGATGCCAGTGGTCCCCACCCACCTACCCAAAATATCTCCAAACGTTTCCATATGTCTCCTGAGGGGGACGAGGAATCACCCGCAATTGAAAACCACTGACAGACAAGAATGCACACACATGCACAGATAGAAACATGATGCTTTAATGTATTAATATATTTTTTCAAATTTCTTTGATTAGGCAACAAGTACACAGCATACAAGAATCTAAAGTATGAAAGGATATATAATAAAAGGTAAATTCCTCTCCCTCTTCCATCTCCCAGTCAGTTTTTTGTATATCATTCTAGACCTGAAATATCCAACAGATGCCACTAACATGTGATTGTTGTGAACTTAAGCTGTGACTTGTTCTAACTGAGATGTGCTAAGTATAAAATTTGTGATGGATTTTGAAGACTAAAAAAGTGTAAAATATATCATTAATAATTGTTTTACATTTACATGTTAGAATGACAATATCTTGGATATACTATGTAAAATAAAATATATAATTAAAATTTATTTCACCTTTAATAAAGCCATTTTACTACAGCTACTAGGAAATTTTAAATTACATATGTGACTTACATTATATTTTTGTTGTATGGTACTTTCAAATAAACTTTCTATGGAGCTATAAACATGCAGATATGCATATATAACGATAAACTTTAACATGTATACATTGTTTTATTTTATACTTAGCATAAAAATTGCATATGGTACTTAGTAAATACTTAATAGATACTCACTGATTGAATCAATAAATAATTGAGTGATTATATGTATACATATACAATTGACCCTTGAACAACTAGGAGGTTAAGTCCAAAATCTGTGTGTATTTTATACTTGACCCTCCAAATATGCTTGCTATTCCGCTGAATCTGAGGTCCCACATCCCCTCATTCAACCAGCCTTAGATAGTGTAATACTGTAGTATTAACTGTTGAAAAAAATTCACATGTAAGTGGACTCAAACAATTTGAATCCATATCACATCCACATACTTCATTTTATTCGAATGATACAAATATTTTATTATGATCTTCATTTATTTCATCTGTAAAATGGGCATAACAACAATATTGTTGTGAAAATTAAGTATTTATATAAGAACTTAGAATAATACCCATCAGATTACTATAATCACATATCATTACCCTTCCCTTCTTTGTTATCATTATTGTTTTTGTTGTTACCATTTTTTTAAGTAACTTTTTTAAAGATGAGGAAACCAAATATCAGGTAGGATAATGCCCCTAGGTTACAAAGCTGGCAGCTTGGCTGGTCAAAGCAGGAACCTTGCGCTTTGACTTACAAATTCATGCACTCATCTCCATCTCATGATGCCTCATTATAGTCATTTAAAAACACACAAAAAGAAAGCATGTACTGCACAGATCCTGTTTTTAAATTCCATTACCTTGTATCCAGTATCCTTACCTGGAGAATCCCATGGACAGAGTAGGCTGGTGGGCTATAGTCCACATGACTGAAGTGACTGATCTCCCAAACACGCACCTTATAAAAGGTACCAGCGCTTCCCAGATGGCACTAATGATAAACAATCTGCCTGCCAATGCAGGAGATGTAGGAGACATGGGTTCAATCCCTGTGTTGGCGAGATCCCCTGGAGAAGAAAATGACAACCCACTCCAGTATTCTTGGCTGGAAAATTCCATGGACAAAGGAGCCCCATGGGCTACAGTCCATTGGGCCACAAAGAGTCGGACACAACTAACTGACTGACACACACACATAAAAGGGACCAAGAATCTTAGAATATTGTCTACCTCCACTTCAGGATTAGGAAAGTACAAATCTGAAATATTTTGATATACCAGTAAGGATGTGCTCAAAAACTGGATATGCAGGAGCTTTGTGTACATTTCTGAAACTTTCAGGTAAATTTCCAGTAATTTCAATTATTTCAAAATATGAAGTCTAAAAAAATAGTAAAAACAATGAGGAAATTTTGTTTGGAATGTCAAAACACATATCTATGTAATTTATGGGTTAAAGAATTTATAGTGGAAGTTGATATTTAGAATTGAATGAAAGGAATTTACTTATCTAAATCTGTGGGATACAGCCATGATGGCAGTTGGAAGGAATTACAAAACTTTTAAAACTTATGTTAAAAATAGCATAAATATAATGGGACAAGTGGATATTATGTACCTCCAAATGTGATGCATTTAAGAAAGACATTATATCATCTTTTTAGTATTTTTGTCAAAAATATTTCAACTGCTTCTAATTGTGAGGAAGCAGTCAGACAAACTGAAATTGTGGACATTCTACAAAACACCTGGGCTAGATGCTTAAAAATGGTGGTCATGAAAGTCAAAGAAAAAAACCCAGAACCCACTTTTAGGTTAAAAAAAAGAAACAACACCTTTTTTTACCTAGAGTAAAAGAGGCTAGGGTAACCTATCACCTAAATGCAATGCTTGATCCTTGTTTGGGTCTTGAATTAAACAAACAAAAAGCTATAAACGTTATTCAGACAACTGGGGAAATTTGAATATAATATTACTACATAGTATTAAATTTCTTGATTGTGATAATGGTATTATGTTTGTGTGGAAGAGTATTTTTATTCTGTAAGGGTGACATATGACATGAGCAATGATATAGATAGAAAGATGATAGAACAGTGTGACAGATGTTAGCACTTGGACTAGAGGAGGAGTACTCTGATTTTTTTGTTTCTTTAGTGGCTTAGTCATGCCTGACTCTTGCGACCCCATAGATTATAGCCCACAAGGCTCCTCTGTCCATGGGATTTTCCAGGCAAGAATACTGAAGTTGGTTGCCATTTCCTTCTCCAGGGGATCTTCCAGGCTCAGGAATCGAACCTTCATCTCCTGCACCGCAGGTGAATTCGTTACCACTGAACCACCTGGGAAGCCCTGATGTGCTGTGCTGTGCTTAGTTGTTCAGTCATGTCTGACTCTTTGCAACCCCA
Organism: Giraffa tippelskirchi; assembly: GCF_054371585.1. Taxonomy (NCBI): domain Eukaryota; kingdom Metazoa; phylum Chordata; class Mammalia; order Artiodactyla; family Giraffidae; genus Giraffa; species Giraffa tippelskirchi. The sequence goes on from NC_137275.1 coordinate 102,227,149, forward strand.
TAGACTAGCCCACCAGGCTCCTCTGTCCATGGGATTCTACAGGCAAGAATACTGGAGTGGGTGGCCACACCCTCCTCCAGGGGATCTTCCCAACCCAGGGATCAAACCCAGGTCTCGTTGCAGGCAGATTCTTTACCGTCTGAGCCACAAGGGATGGTCCAAAGCCCTAAGAGTTGAGTGTTAGTTATATTGTGAGGTTTTTATTGTTTTTATTGTTTTTTATTTTCTCATTATCTCAAGCTTTAAAATTTAACAAACATTTGTTAAGCTCTATGTGCTGAGAGCATAAAGATAAATAAACAAGGCTCTCTTCCCCAAGAAATCCTAGTTTTGTGGAAGAGTTAACATGATCATTGCTGCAGTACCTGCTGATAGTATAGATGCTAAAAAAAAAATACACAAAATAAGGAGGAAATTTTGTTAACAAAAGTTATTATTGCTATAAAAGCTCAAAAATAAAGAAAAACTTAGAAAATTAAATTCTTCTATGGCATCACCCAGAGATAATTTTGTCAACATTTTGCTGATTGATTTCCTTTCAATGCTCTTACTGTGCATTTCCCGTTCTTCTTTCTCACTGTCACTCTCACGCTCTCTCTTTCCAGTGGAGAATGGAAATACTAAATTGAAGTCACATTGTATTTTCAGTTTTGTTCTCTGACTCCTCCACTCACTATATCATTGTAGAATCTTTTCCATGACATTATATTTTTTTGAAATGTCCATTTTAATGGCTTCACAGTATTCAATTACATTATTGAAGATTTTGACCATTTCCAAATATTGTCTATTGTAAATAGTTATAATTAGGAAATGATTCAGAGAAAAAGTGTCTAAATGTCAAAGGAAAATGCTACTGTTAGTTTGAAAATGGGTAATTTTTTAAAAAAATAAATTTATTTATTTTAGTTGGGGGCTAATTACTTTACATTATTGTAGTGGTTTTTGCTCTACATTGACATGAATCAGCCATGGGTTTACATGTGTTCCCCATCCTGAACCCCCCTCCCACCTCCCTCCCCATCCCATCCCTCTGGGTCATCCCATTGCCCCAGCCCTGGGCATTTGTCTCATGCATCGAACCTGGAATGGTGTTCTGTTTCACATATGATAATATACATGTTTCAATGCTATTCTCCCAGAACATCCCACCCTCACCTTCTCCCTCAGAGTCCATAAGACTGTTCTATGCATCTGTGTCTCTTATTCTGTCTCGAATATAGGGTTATCATTACCATCTTTCAAATTCCGTATATATGCATTAGTATACTGTATTGGTGGTTTTTTTTTCTGGCTTACTTCACTCTGTATAATGGGCTCCAGTTTTATCCATCTCAGTAGAACTGATTCAAATGTATTCTTTTTAATAGCTGAGTAATACTCCATTGTGTATATGTACCACAGCTTCCTTATCCATTCGTCTGCTGATGGACATCTAGGTTGCTTCCATGTCCTGGCTATTGTAAACAGTGCTGCGATGAACATTGGGGTACACGCGTCCCTTTCAATTCTGGTTTCCTCAGTGTGTATGCCCAGCGGTGGGATTGCTGGGTCACATGGCAGTTCTATTCCCAGTTTTTTAAGGAATCTCCACACTGTTCTCCATAGTGGCTGTACTAGTTTGCATTCCCACCAACAGTGTAAGGGGGTTCCCGAAAATGGGTAAATTTTTATATACTCCTTTCATTTATAATGTAGCATGTAACCCTTATCTAATTTTCCAGTTTACAATCCTTATCTAATTTTCTAGTTTATAATACTGCTATATTCATTTCAGTTCAGTCGCTCAGTTGTGTCCGACTCTTTGCAACCCCACGGACTGCAGCACGCCAGACCTCCCTGTCCATCACCAAATCCTGGAGCTTGCTCAAACTCATGTCCATTGAGTTGGTGACGCCACCCAACCATCTTATCCTCTGTCATCCCCTTCTCCTCCTGCCTTCAATCTTTCCCAGCATCAGGGTCTTTTCCAATGAGTCAGTTCTTTGCATCAGGTGGCCAAAGTATTGGACCTTCAGCTTCAGCACCAGTCCTTCCAATGAATATTCAGGACTGATTTCCTTTAGGATGGACTGGTTGGATCTCCTTGCAGTGCAAGGGACTCTCAAGCACCTTCTCCAACACCACAGTTCAAAAGCATCAATTCTTCAGCACTCAGCTTTCTTTTTTTTTTTTCTTTTTTTTTTTTTTTTTTTATTATAAATTTATTTATTTTACTTGGGGGCTAATTACTTTACAATATTGTAATAGTTTTTGCCATACATTGACAAGAATCAGCCATGGGTTTACATGTGTTCCCCTTCCCGAACCCCCCACCCACCTCCCTCCCCCTCCCATCCCTCTGGATCATCCCACTGCCCCGGCCCCGAGCCCTTGTCACATGCATCGAACATGGAATGGTGCTCTGTTTCACATATGACAATACACATGTCTCAATGCCATTCTCCCAGAACGTCCCACCCTCACCTTCTCCCTCAGAGTCCATAAAATTGTTCCATGCATCTGTGTCTCTCATTCTGTCCCGCATATAGGGTTATCGTTACCATCTTTCAGATTCCATATATATGCATTAGTATACTGTATTGTTGTTTTTCTTTCTGGCTTACTTCACTCTGTATAATGGGCTCCAGTTTCATCCATCTCAGTAGAACCGGTTCAAATGTATTTTTTTTAATGGCTGAGTAATATTCCATTGTGTATATGTACCACAGCTTCCTTATCCATTCATCTGCTGATGGACATCTAGGTTGCTTCCATGTCCTGGCTATTGTAAACAGTGCTGCGATGAACATTGGGGTACACGCGTCTCTTTCAATTCTGGTTTCCTCGGTGTATATGCCCAGCAGTGGGATTGCTGGGTCATATGGCAGTTCTATTCCCAGTTTTTTAAGGAATCTCCACACTGTTCTCCATAGTGGCTGTACTAGTTTGCATTCCCACCAACAGTGTAAGAGGGTTCCCTTTTCTCCACACCCTCTCCAGCATTTATTGCTTGTAGACTTTTGGAGAGCAGCCATTCTGACTGGTGTGAAATGATACCTCATTGTGGTTTTGATTTGCATTTCTCTAATAATGAGTGATGTTGAGCATCTTTTCATGTGTTTGTTAGCCATCTGTATGTCTTCTTTGGAGAAATGTCTGTTTAGTTCTTTGGCCCATTTTTTGATTGGGTCATTTATTTTTCGGTAATTCAGCTGCAGAAGTTGCTTGTATATTTTTGAGATTAATTGTTTGTCTGTTGCTTCATTTGCTATTATTTTCTCCCATTCTGAAGGCTGTCTTTTCACCTTGTTTATAGTTTCCTTTGTTGTGCAAAAGCTTTTAATTTTAATTAGGTCCCATTTGTTTATTTTTGCTTTTATTTCCAATATTCTGGGAGGTGGGTCATGGAGGATCCTGCTGTGATTTATGTCGGAGAGTGTTTTGCCTATGTTTTCCTCTAGGAGTTTTATTGTTTCTGGTCTTACGTTTAGATCTTTAATCCATTTTGAGTTTATTTTTGTGTACGGTGTTAGGAAGTGTTCTAGTTTCATTCTTTTACAAGTGGTTGACCAGTTTTCCCAGCACCACTTGTTAAAGAGGTTGTCTTTTCTCCATTGTATATTCTTGCCTCCTTTGTCGAAGATAAGGTGTCCATATGTGCGTGGGTTTATCTCTGGGCTTTCTATTTTGTTCCATTGATCTATATTTCTATCTTTGTGCCAGTACCATACTGTCTTGATGACTGTGGCTTTGTAGTAGAGTCTGAAGTCAGGCAGGTTGATTCCTCCAGTTCCATTCTTCTTCCTCAAGATTGCTTTGGCTATTCGAGGTTTCTTATATTTCCATACAAATTGTGAGATGATTTGTTCTAGTTCTGTGAAAAATACCATTGGTAGCTTGATAGGGATTGCATTGAATCTGTAGATTGCTTTGGGTAGAATACTCATTTTCACTATATTAATTCTTCCAATCCATGAACACGGTATATTTCTCCATCTGTTTGTGTCCTCTTTGATTTCTTTCATCAGTGTTTTATAGTTTTCTATATATAAGTCTTTTGTTTCTTTAGGTAGATATATTCCTAAGTATTTTATTCTTTTTGATGCAATGGTGAATGGTATTGTTTCCTTAATTTCTCTTTCTGTTTTCTCATTATTGGAGTATAGGAATGCAAGGGATTTCTGTGTGTTAATTTTATATCCTGCAACTTTACTATATTCATTGATCAACTCTAGTAATTTTCTAGTAGAATCTTTAGGGTTTTCTATGTAGAGGATCATGTCATCTGCAAACAGTGAGAGTTTTACTTCTTCTTTTCCTATCTGTATTCCTTTTATTTCTTTTTCAGCTCTGATTGCTGTGGCCAAAACTTCCAAAACTATGTTGAATAGTAGTGGTGAAAGTGGGCATCCTTGCCTTGTTCCTGACTTTAGGGGAAATGCTTTCAATTTTTCACCATTGAGGATAATGTTTGCTGTGGGTTTGTCATATATAGCTTTTATTATGTTGAGATATGTTCCTTCTATTCCTGCTTTCTGGAGGGTTTTAATCATAAATGGATGCTGAATTTTGTCAAAGGCTTTTTCTGCATCTATTGAGATAACCATATGGTTTTTTTCTTTCAATTTGTTAATGTGGTGTATTACATTGATTGATTTGCGGATGTTAAAAAAACCTTGCATTCCTGGGATAAAGCCCACTTGGTCATGATGTATGATCCTTTTAATATGATGTTGGATTCTGTTTGCTAGAATTTTATTAAGGATTTTTGCATCTATGTTCATCAGTGATATTGGCCTGTAGTTTTCCTTTTTTGTGACATCTTTGTCTAGTTTTGGAATTAGGGTGATGGTGGCCTCATAGAATGAGTTTGGAAGTTTACCATCTTCTGCAATTTTCTGGAAGAGTTTGAGCAGGATAGGTGTTAGCTCTTCTCTAAATTTTTGGTAGAATTCCGCTGTGAAGCCGTCTGGTCCTGGGCTTTTGTTTGCTGGAAGATTTCTGATTACACTTTCGATTTCCGTGCTTGTGATGGGTCTGTTAAGATCTTCTATTTCTTCCTGGTTCAGTTTTGGAAAGTTATACTTTTCTAAGAATTTGTCCATTTCTTCCAAGTTGTCCATTTTATTGGCATATAGCTGTTGGTAGTAGTCTCTTATGATCCTTTGTATTTCTGTGGAATCTGTTGTGATCTCTCCATTTTCATTTCTAATTTTGTTGATCTGATTCTTCTCCCTTTGTTTCTTGATGAGTCTGGCTAATGGCTTATCAATTTTGTTTATCTTCTCGAGAAACCAGCTTTTAGTTTTGTTGATTTTTGCTATGGTCTCTTTTGTTTCTTTTGCATTTATTTCTGCCCTAATTTTTAAGATTTCTTTCCTTCTACTGACCCTGGGGCTTTTCATTTCTTCCTTCTCTAGTTGCTTTAGGTGTAGAGTTAGTTGATTTATTTGATTTTTTTCTTGTTTCTTGAGGTACGCCTGTATTGCTATGAACCTTCCCCTTAGTATTGCTTTTACAGTGTCCCATAGGTTTTGGGTTGTTGTGTTTTCATTTTCATTCGTTTCTATGCATAATTTTATTTCTTTTTTGATTTCTTCTGTGATTTGTTGGTTATTCAGAAGCGTGTTGTTTAGCCTCCATATGTTGGAACTTTTAATAGTTTTTTTCCTGTAATTGAGGTCTAATCTTACTGCATTGTGGTCAGAGAAGATGGCTGGGATGATTTCAATTTTTTTGAATTTACCAAGGCTAGATTTATGGCCCAGGATGTGATCTATCCTGGAGAAAGTTCCATGTGCACTTGAGAAAAAGGTAAAATTGATTGTTTTGGGGTGGAAACTCCTGTAAATATCAATTAAATCTAATTTGTCTATTGTATCATTTAAAGTTTGTGTTTCCTTGTTAATTTTCTGTTTAGTTGATCTATCCATATGCGTGAGTGGAGTATTAAAGTCTCCCACTATTATTGTGTTATTGTTAATTTCCCCTTTCATACTTGTTAGTATTTGCCTTATATATTGTGGTGCTCCTATGTTGGGTGCATATATATTTATGATTGTTACGTCTTCTTCTTGAATTGATCCTTTGATCTTTATGTAGTGTCCTTCTTTGTCCCTTTTCACATCCTTTATTTTAAAGTCTATTTTATCTGAAATGAGTATTGCGACTCCTGCTTTCTTTTGGTCTCCGTTTGCATGGAATATGTTTTTCCATCCTTTCACTTTCAGCCTGTGTGTGTCCCTAGTTTTGAGGTGGGTCTCTTGTAGACAGCATATATAGGGGTCTTGTTTTTGTATCCATTCAGCAACCCTTTGCCTTTTGGTTGGGGCATTCAACCCATTTACATTTAAGGTAATTATTGATAAGTATGATCCCGTTGCCATTTACTTTGTTGTTTTGAGTTCGTGTTGAAACATCCTTTCTGTGTTTCCTGTTTAGAGAAGATCCTTTAGCATTTGCTGGAGAGCTGGTTTGGTGGTGCTGAATTCCCTCAGCTCTTGCTTGTCTGTAAAGCTTTTGAATTCTCCTTCATATCTGAATGAGATCCTTGCTGGGTACAGTAATCTGGGTTGTAGATTATTCTCTTTCATTACTTTAAGTATGTCCTGCCATTCCCTTCTAGCCTGAAGGGTTTCTATTGAAAGATCAGCTGTTATCCTTATGGGGATCCCCTTGTGTGTTATTTGTTGTTTTTCCCTTGCTGCTTTTAATATTTGTTCTTTGTGTTTGATCTTTGTTAATTTGATTAATATGTGTCTTGGGGTGTTTCGCCTTGGGTTTATCCTGTTTGGAACTCTCTGGGTTTCTTGGACTTCTGTGACTATTTCTTTCCTCAATTTAGGGAAATTCTCAACTATTATCTCCTCGAGTATTTTTTCATGGCCTTTCCTTTTATCTTCTTCTTCTGGGACTCCTATGATTCGAATGTTGGGGCGTTTCATATTGTCCCAGAGGTCCCGGAGGTTTTCCTCATTTCTTTTGATTCTTTTTTCTTTTTTCCTCTCTGCTTCGTTTATTTCCATCATTCTATCTTCTACCTCACTTATCCTATCTTCTGCCTCCGTTATTCTACTGTTGGTTCCCTCCAGAGTGTCTTTTATCTCCTTTATTTCATTATTCATTCTATATTGATTCCTTTTTATTTCTTCTAAGTCCTTGATAAACATTTCTTGCATCTTCTCAATCTTTGTCTCCAGGCTATTTATCTGTAAGTCCATTTTGCTTTCAAGATTTTGGATCATTTTTATTATCCTTATTCTAAATTCTTTTTCGGATAGATTCCCTATCTCCTCCTCTTTTGTTTGGCTTTGTGGGCATTTCTCATTTTCCTTTACTTGCTGAGTATTTCTCTGCCTTTTCATCTTGTTTAGATTGCTGTGTTAGGCGTGGCCCTTCTGTATTCTGGTAGTATGAAGTTCCTCTTTGTTGTGGAGGTTCCTCACTGCGGTTGGGGTTGGACAGGTGGCTTGTCAAGGTTTCCTGGTTGGGGGAGCTTGTGTCGGTGTTCTGGTGGGTGGAGCTGGATTTCTGCTCTCTTGAGTGCAATGGAGTGACCAGTATTAATTTTTGAGATGTCTATGGATTTGGTGTGCCTCTGGGCAGCCTGTATATTGATGCTCAGGTCTATGTTCCTGCGTTGCTGGAGAATTTGCGTGGTATGTCTTGCTCTGGAACTTATTATCTCTTGGGTGGAGCTTGGTTTCAGTGAATTTATGGAGGCTATTGGATGGTCTCTTATTAATTAATGTTTCCCCTGGCTTTCAGTCTTATTCTTGCAGTAGCCTCAAGACTTCTCCTTCCATACAGCCTCAATAATAAAACTTTTAGGTTAATGGTGAAAAGATTCTCCACAGTGAGGGATACCCAGAAAGGTTCACTGAGTTACATGGAGAGATGAGGTGGGGGGGGTGGGTTGAAGTGACCAGGAGGGGAAGAGGGGAATTCAAATGTGGAGAGAGCAATCTAGCCAGTAAGCACTTCCCTCTGTGCTTTCCACAGTTTGGAACCCTCAGAGTGATTCACAGAGATACATAGAGAGGGGGGAGGAAGGTAACAGAGGTGAGCATGAGTAGAAAGGGAGGAATTAAGAGGGGAGAGAGAGATCTGGGCAGTATCCTGTTCCTGAAGTGTTCTCCGGTACCCAGAACACCCTCAGAGATTCACAGAATTGGGTTGAGAAGAGAAGGAGGAGGGTGGGAGATAGAGGTTCCCTGGGGGAGAAGAAAGAGCATCAATAGGGGGAGAGAGTGATCAGGCCAGTGATCACACTCCTGAGTAAAAATGGGTCCTAAAGATTGGGTTCTTAAATGTACAAAGTTGATATCAAATATGTAAAACACAGATTAAAAATCTAGAGCAGAGGTTAGACTCTTATAAAACTTACAATCTAAAAAAAAAAAAAAAAGAAAGAAAGAAAAAAGGGAACAGTGTAAAAAGAAAAAAAAACAGTAAAACAGTAAAAAAAGAAACAGTAAAAAAATGTAGAACAGGAAAAAAACATTAAAAAAAAAAACACAAAAGGTATAAGATATATGTATGTAGTTTGCTTCAAAAATAGGGGTTTTTTTTTTTTTTTGCAAGTTAATAGTGGGTTATGAAAATGAAAGTTAAAGGTGTAATAGAGGACTTGAAGAAAAAGGAAAGAAGAGAAAAAAAAATTTTTTTTAATTAAAAAAAATAATTAAAAAAAAAATTAAAAAAAATAATAATAGTAAAAAATATATATATCCCGGACTTTCTCTGGAGCTGTTGTGAGCAGTGTGGGGTCTGCTCAGTTTTAGATAGATCCTTATTCCTGCTTATACTTTTCAAGATCTGTAGGTCCTTTTTAATGCAGTCGGTATTAGCTACAGGGATCTTAATCTGTTGGCCTGTCCCTTCCAAAGCACTTCCCTCTGTTTATTTGGCTTCTGTTTGGAGATCTCTTCAGTATCTAATTTCCGCCCTGCAACAAAGCGGTGGAGGTGATCTCTTTAGGTTCGCTTGTTCAATCGTGCTGTGGGGAGGAAGGAACACTGCAATTCTGGCGTGTGTGTGGTAAGCTCGCAGTGTCTCGGCCGCACTGGGTTCGCCCCCGCTCACGGCGTGTGTGCTTTCCCCGTCTACCCTGCTCAGGCTTCAGGTTACTCGGCCGGGGAGCGGGCCCTGAGCTGCGTGCACTTCCCAGGACTAAGCCGCTCAGGTTCAGGCTCCCGGTTACTCCACAAAGGCGCAGACTCGATTTTGCCCGCGGCTTGTGCCGTTCCCGGTCGGAGCTGCCCAGGCGGCCAGGAGTTTGGCGAGGGCGCTGTCCCCTGTTGGGGCGGTGCGGCTTATCACCTCCCTGGTCCCCGCCTCGGTTTAGGGCGCGCCCGGCTCCGGTGTGCTTTGTGTCGGTTCTGGGGAGCTGGTCTCTGGCTGCGACCCTCCCGGCTGCTGTCGACCCTCCGGGATCTCAGTCAGTCTTTGCTTAAAAACTGGGAGCCTGTTTGCAGTTTGGTAGGGGGTGCCCTCTCTGGAGCCGAGTTTGCCCCTTTCCGGCTCTGGCGGGCCCCGCCTACCCGCTGTGTCCGGCGGGGGATGGCGCGGTCCGCAGCCGGCTAGCTCTCCTCTGGTATCGCTCAGTCCTTTGTTCTGTGAGCGGGCCGGCAGTGCCTTAGAGTTGGGCTTTTCGCGGGATAGTTCTCTCTCTCTCTCGCTGTCCCACAGTTTAGGTTACTATCTCACGTTAGCTCCCTCAGATTGCCCTCGGGGCACTCGGGCCCGGTCCTTACCCTAGGCAATGCCGCCCGCTCCTCTCCGTTCAGCCCCCACTTGCTGGTGGCGGATGATGCGAGCGTCTGGGGTTCTTTGCTGGGAGTTGCTTTAGGCACGTAATCTGTGGATTTTATTTATTTTTTCCTCCCAGTTACGTTGCCCTCCGAGATAAAAAATCCTCCCCCACACCCGCCGGTGAGAGGGTTTCCTGGTGCTTGGAAATTCCTCCTCTTTTACGACTCCCTCCCCGGGACGGGTCTCCGTCCCTAACTCTTTTGTCTCTCTTTTTATCTTTTATAATTTCTCCTACCTCTTTTGAAGATAATGCGCAGTTTTTGTGAAAGCCTGACGTCCTCAGCCAGCCTTCAGAAGTAGTTTTGTGAAGTTTGGTCAGCGTTCAGATGTTCTTTCGATAAATTTGTGGAGGAGAGAGTGGTCTCCCCGTCCTATTCCTCCGCCATCTTCTGCTCTCCCCTCAGCTTTCTTTATAGTCCAACTCTCACATCCATACATGACTACTGGAAAAACCAAAGCTTTTGACTAGATGGACTTTTGTTGGCAAAGTAATGTCTCTGCTTTTTAATATGCTGTCTAGGTTGGTCATAACTTTTCTTCCAAGGAGCAAGCATCTTTTAATTTCATGGCTGCAGTCACCGTATGCAGTGATTTTGAAGCCCCCAAAATTAAAGTCACTGTTTCCATTGTTTCCCCTATATTATCTACTAGTGGCATTTTATACTGAAATAACAATGTAACTTATGTAAGCTTATATATTAATATTGGGGTTTCCCTGGTGGCTTAAACAGTGAGGAATCTGCCTGTAATGTGGGAGGCTCTCTGGATCAGGAAGATCCCCTGAAGAAGGAAATGGCAACCCACTGCACTACTCGTGCCTGAAGAATTCCATGGACAGGAGCCTGGCAGGCCACAGTCCATGGGGTCACAAAGAGGGAACACAAGTGAGCGACTAACATTTTTATCTTTTTACATATTAACATGAAATATTTGTTAAAAAATATAGTTCTCCACTTGATTTTTCAACTCCCAAAAGGAAATTTTAATGTAACAATGCATTTCAAGGGAAACATTTTGTATTATTAAAAATAATTTGCTGCATTTAAAAATTTTCTCGCTCTAACCTTTACCCCTCAAACTTCTCTACTATGGGTTTTATCCATTTAAATGAAAATGTCTTGTGGATTTATGTAAGCTTATTTGAAAAATAAACTACCTGAAAGATTTAACAGTTAAAGGTAAATTCACCCATCCTTTTGGGAAAAAGATGTAGTGTTGTTTGGAAAAGTTTAGAGAGGGAAGCCACGCTTATGCACCATTCACGGGGAGTAACAACAGAAGAAACTTTCTTATAGGATGATATAGCAATACCCATTAAAAATTTAAATATGTATAATCATGTTGCTGGAGCTTCCCCGGTGGCTCATGGGTAAAGAATCCACCTGTCAATGCAGATGTGGCAAGAGTCACAGGTTTGGTCCCTGGGTCAGGAAGATCCCCTGGAGAAGGGATTGGCAGTCCACTCCAGTATTCTTGCCTGGAAAATCCCATTGACAGAGGAGCCTGGCGGTCTACAGTCTGTGGGGTCACAGATATTCAGACAGGACTTGGCAACTGAACAACAACAACAATAGCCTTGTTGCTGTGGGCTGAAAGTTTATCTTCAATCATTTATATACTGAAACCCTAACCCTCAAAGGTGATGTTATTAGTAGGGGGGGGTCTTTCGGGGTTGGTGAGGTTGTGAAAATGGAGCCCTCCTGGACAGAATAAGTGTGTTTATATCGAGTTGGCCAAGAAATTCGTTCGAGTTTTTTCCATAAAAAAGAAATCTCACTGAGCTCCCAGCCCCTTGTGCTACAGCAGGATACAGTGAGTTCTGCAGTCAGAGAGAGTTGTCACGCTGATCTTGGACTTCTAGCCTCCAGAACTGTAATAAATTTCTGCTGTTTATAAGCCACCCAGTCTGTAGTATTTTATTATAGCATCCTGAACAAAGTAAGATACATGTTCTTATTCTTAAGATTTTCAAAATGCATACAGCAAACTTTTAATTGTCCTCAGGAGGCAAAGAATAAATGGATAATGAAAACATTAAATTCCACTGATTTACACACAAGCTTCGGTTCCCCACATCATTAAAGATTTTACTAAATCTTCTAAGAAATGGCAAAATGATGGATCACAGTGTGATCTTCTGCTTTACTCTAGCCCCAAACTGCTCTTAATAGACATGCTGATTAGTGAAATGGCTAAATAGTTAGCAGCAGTGAGACATAGTAGAAACAAAATGCTTGCATAATCCCCTAAAAGGACAATCAGTCACTAAATAATTAAGGTTGACTATGCAGTAGATGTAAATTATGCTTACAAATCCCTTCTGCTCAGCCCTTTCATTATATCGTGCAAAATGGATTGTATGGAGGAAGTCTTTCCATAAATGGTTCATGGTGGAGGAGGTGCTAGAGTTTCAATGGGGATTCTAAATTAATTAAATGATCTAAATACAGAGAAGAGAAAAAAGATAATTAACAAGATACCAAGTGGCTGGCCAGTACTGAAGTCTCTAATCCTCTTGAGAGACTCCCTTTATGTTATCTTGAGTCCTGTAGAGAAATGGTAACAAATCAAATTGACTAGCTACATTCACAGAACACATTTATAATCATGTAAGTGTCCTTAGATGAAGTAAATCAAAGCTTTTTACCTCATAGAGTCACAACTCACTATTTTCTTAATGAGCAGGACTTTCTATTGGATATTTTCAGCTAGTCCTCCCATTTTGAATCTCTGAAGACATGAAATGTGTATTTTAGCCTGCTAACAATTTCCTGGGCTTCCCTGGTGGCTCAGTGGTAAACTATCCACCTGCCAGTGCAGGAGACACAGGTTTGATCCCTAGGTCGGGAAGATCCCCTGGAGAAGGGAATGGCAACCCACTCCAGTATTCTTGCCTGGAAAATCTCATGGGCAGAAGAACCAGGCAAGCTATATAGCCCATGGGATCACAAAGACTCAGACATAACCAGCGATTAAACAACAACAGTTACCTGCTACACTTCCTAAAATTTTTACCTTAAATATATCCAAAATATTACATATGTGTGTGTGTGTGTGTGTGTGTGAGAGAGAGAGAGAGAGAAAGAGGAAAATTGTGACAGTCCAGGAGTGGGCCAGGAAATTGGAAAAGTAAACTTACCTCAACTTCTAAGGTCTGTTTCCTCTAACATATGATGGTTGTTTATGTTCAAAATCCTAAAGTTTACGAGAAGAAATCAACATTGTCCTTTTGATGTTACTTTTTATATCAAGATTCATGTCTCTTATGTTTAAATCCAATTGCCAAGTTAGATGAAATTTATTTTATAGATACCATAGTGTCTGAAAGCATTTCATCTTCTCATTAAATTATTATGTATTTTAATTTATAATTGTAGTTGTTATTTTTAAATCGAATTCCTTGATGTAAAGTGTTACATACTTTTGGAGTATAATATTTTTCTTAGAAGTCAATCATTGCTATATTATCTTTCCTTTTCCTTTAGCAGACTCAACTTAAAAATTCAACAAAATTTATTGACAGCCAGCTACTCATCTTGCCTATAGTAGGGACAGCTTCACGTAGTTCAGTTCTAGAAACCCCTCTATAAAGTGGAAATTCCTCTGTGATGACCTGGAGGGGTGGGATGAAGTAGGATGAAAGGCAGGCTCATGAGGGAGAAGATAAGTGTATACTTACAGCTGATTCACTTTGTTGTATGGCAGAAACCAACACAACATTGTAAAGCAATTATCCTCCAATTAAAAATAACTTAGGGACTTCCCTGGTGGTCCAGTGGTTAGACATTCAGCTTCCAACGCACGGGACACAGTTCCATCCCTGGTCAGGGAACTAGGATCCCACACGTCATTGGGCAACTGAGCCCAAGAGCTGCAGCTAGAGAAAGCCCTAGAGCTTTTTCTGCAACAAAGTCCCAGCACAGCCAAAATTTTTAAATTAATTAAAATAAATAAAAATATACTGTAGAAACAAAAAAAAGATATATCTTTTCCTAAGAAAAATAAAGTGGAAATCTGTAAAGGAATCTCCATGCTCAAACAGAGGGTTACAATTTTATAACTTAAGTAATATTAAAGAACTTAACATTTTAAAAAGTAAAGAAAAATATGTTATGAACATCCAACAATTATAAACATGTTAAACTAGTAAAATTGAACTCTAAATTATGGAATTATAGATTTGATTGTTGGAAGGGACTTTATCAGTTTATCTAATTTAATCCCCTTATTTTGAAAATGAAAAAACTGAGGTACAAACAAGTGAAACAATTCTTTACAAAGTGAAAGTTGCTCAGGTGTGTCCGACTCTTTGTGGCCCCATGGGCTATACAGCCCATGCAATTCTCCAGGCCCGAATACTGGAGAGGGTAGCCCTTCCCTTCTCCAGAGGATCTTCCCAACCCAGGGATCGAACCCAGGTCTCCCACATTGCAGGTGGATTCTTTACCACCAGCTGAGCCAGCAGGGAAGCCCTTCTTCCCAAAGCTATACATATTATATAGTAGCAAAGATGAAGCTAGAAACTAAGACTTCCAGTTTAGTGCCACGTCCAATCCCAAAGAAAGGCAATGCCAAAGAATGCTCAAACTGCCGCACAATTGCACTCATCTCACACACTAGTAAAGTAATGCTTAAAATTATCCAAGCCAGGCCTCAGCAATACGTGAACCGTGAACTTCCAGATAGTCAAGGTTCTCTTAGAAAAGGCAGAGGAACCAGAGATCAAATTGCCAATATCCGCTGGATCATTAAAAAAGCAAGAGAGTTCCAGAAAAACATCTGTTTCTGCTTTTTGACTATGCCAAAGCCTTTGACTGTGTGCATCACAATAAACTGTGGAAAATTCTTAAAGAGATGGGAATACCAGACCACCTGACCTGCCTCTTGAGAAACCTGTATGCAGGTCAGGAAGCGACAGTTAGAACTGGACATGGAACAACATACTGGTTCCAAATAGGAAAAGGAGTATGTCAAGGCTGTATATTGTCACCCTGCTTATTTAACTTATCTGCAGAGTACATCATGAGAAATGCTGGGCTGGAGGAAGCACAAGCTGGAATCAAGATTGCCGGGAGAAATATCAATAACCTCAGATATGTAGATGACACCACCCTGATGGCAGAAAGTGAAGAAGAACTAAAGAGCCTCTTGATGAAAGTGAAAGAGGAGAGTGAAAAAGTTGGCTTAAAGCTCAACATTCAGGAAACTAAGATCATGGCATCCAGTCCCATCACTTTGTGGCAAATAGATGGGGAAACAGTGGAAACAGTATCAGACTTTATTTTTCTGGGCTCCAAAATCACTGCAGATGGTGATTGCAGCCATGAAATTAAAAGATGCTTACTCCTTGGGAAGAAAGTTATGACCAACCTAGATAGCATATTAAAAAACAGAGACATTACTTTGCCAACAAAGGTCTGTCTAGTCAAGGCCATGGTTTTTCCAGTGGTCATGTATGGATGTGAGAGTTGGACTCTAAAGAAAGCTGAGTGCCGAAAAATTGATGCTTTTGAACTGTGGTGTTGGAGAAGACTCTTGAGAATCCCTTGGACTGCAAGGAGATCCAACCAGTCCATCCTGGGGGAGATCAGTCCTGGGTGTTCATTGGAAGGACTGATGTTGAAGCTGAAACTCCAATCCTTTGGCCACCTGATGTGAAGAGTTGACTCATTGGAAAAGACCCTGATGCTGGGAAGGATTGAGGGCAGGAGAAGAAGGGGATGACAGAGGATGAGATGGTTGGATGGCATCACCAACTCAATGGACATGGGTTTGGGTAGACTCTGGGAGTTGGTGATGGACAGGGAGGCCTGGCGTGCTGTGGCTCATGGGGTGGCAAAGAGTCGGACTCGACTGAACTGAACTGAACTGACCACCTGATATGAGTAGTGTACAATTTATATCCCCCCAAAAACTTTTACCTCAAAAAACAAATAGAGTAAGAAATAATACATAAGTAAGTAGATGCTGATATATTATAAAAATAGCATGTAAAACATGGTTATTTACCTAATAACTATGTTAAACCAACTGTGTTAATAAAGTATATTAGACAGCAATGATTTAGGTTATGGCCATCTTAAAATTTAAAACTACTTTATAAATTTCTTGTCTTTCAGTAATCTTCTAGGAGCAAGAGGTAAGAAGTTTTTTAACCAATCACTTGATAGCCTTCGCAAGACATTAGAGCAGTCAATAATACTTACTGAACATTTTTTACTGTTGGGCCAGAGACTATTCTAGGCCACGCGGATGCAGTGGTTAAACAAGACAATGAAAATGTCTGTTCTTATAGAGTTTATATTCTAAGGAATGTGCATGCACATGTATGCACATATGCATACACGCATGTGCAAGCATGTGTGGTGGGGGGCAGACAAAAAAACAAAAACGAAAATATCATAGAGTGATAAGGGCTGTGAAGAACACATGATGCTGTGATAGAAAACAGCTATAGGTTGCTTTAGATTGGAAGGTCAGTGAAGGTGTCCAGAGGAACTGAGTCCTAAAGAAAATAAAGGGGGAGTCGGGAAATACTGGTGAAGAGTATCCCAAGCCACAAAACCAGAAACTATTGTAAAGGATTTAAATTGGAGATAAGGTTGGCACACTAAAGAAACCGTAAAAGAAGGAAAATAATAAATATAAGAGCAGAGATAAAATAGAGGCCAGAAAAACAATAGAGAAAACAAACAAAGCCAAAAGGTGGATCTTCAAAAAGAACAAATTGACAAATCTTAAGCTAGGTTGACAAAGGAAAAAAAGACACAGAAAATTCATAACCAATATAAATAAAAATGGGATCAGTATTAACAATTATATAGAAATAAAAAGCATTATGAGAGTACTATGAACAATTATATACCAACAAATTAGATGACTTAGATGAAATGGATAAACTCCTAGAAACACAAAAGCTACCAAGGTTGAAACCTAAGAACTAACTAGTAATGAGATTGAATCAGTAATAAAAAATCTGACAAGGCAAGCCCTGGACCATGGCTTCACTGCCAAACATTTAAAGATGAACTAACACCACTCCTTCTCAAACTCTTCCAAAAAACTGAAGGGGATGGAACACTTTCTGACTCAATCTGTGAGGTCAGAATTACCAAAGCCAAAGACCAGCAAGACAGGAAACTACAGATCAATATCCTTTATGAGCATTGATGCAGAAATCCTCAACAAGATACGAGCAAATAGAATTCAGCAGCATATGATAAATATTAAACACGATGACCAAGTGGGATTTATTCCTAGAATGTAAGAATAGTTCAACATACGAAAATCAATTAATAATCAATCAATGTAATGCACCACATTGGGCTTCCCAGGTGGCGCTAGTGGTAAAGAACCCACCTGCCAACACAGGAGACATAAGACGCAGGTTTCATTCTTGGGTCAGGAAGATCCTCTGGAGGAGGACATAGTAAACCCACTCCAGCATTCTTGCCTGGAGAATCCAATGGACAGAAGAGCCTGGCGGGCTACGGTCTATAGGGTTGTAAAGAGTCAGACACGACTGAAGTAGCGTATCACAGACACATGCCCATATACCTCTTTAACAGAGTGAAGGGGGGAAAAAAAACCCACACGTGATTAATTTCCTTCAAGAACTTTTCCTTTGCATTCACAGCTTGGCTAAGTGGTCATTGCAAGAGGCCTCACTTTTGGCCTATCTTGGCTTTCTACGTGCCTTCATACTACACTTAATCATTTCTAGCTTTTATTTTATTTTTAACATTTATTTATTTATCTGCATCAGGTCTTAGTTGTGGCATGCAGGACTTTTCATTGGGGTGCAAGCTTCTCTCTAGTTCCAGCAGTCAGACTTAGTTGCCTTGAAGTATGTGGGCTCTTAATTCTCGGACCAGGGATCAAACCTGTGTCTCCTGCATTGGAAGGCAGATTCTTAATCACTGGATCATTAGGGAAATCCTTTGATTTATTTTTTAGTGTTCTATTTGTGTTTAAAGATGATATATATTTTATTATACACACATATATACACATATATCATTCATTCCTTCTACATTTAGTACCATTTTTTTTGCTATTACAGAAAATAATCTTGTATACATCCTGAACATGTCTCCTTGTACACATTGGTGATAATTTCTTCAGAGTATATATCTAGAAGTGAAATTTCTGGGAAGTAGTATATGTGCATCTTTAATTATACTAAACATTGCCAGATGCTCTCCAAAATGATTATACAAAGTTATACTACCACCAGCTATACTTGAGAGTTTGTTTTCCTATGTGCTTGACATTCTTGGTATTGCCAGACTTTTCTTCTCTGTTAATCTTACAGGTTCACAGTGGAACCACCTTATCTTTTCCCCCCTTTTTTATTGACACATAGTTGATTTGCAACATTGTACAAAATTCAGCAGAGTGACTCAGTTTTACACATATATACATTCTCTCTTTTTCTTTTTTTTTGTAACCAAAACTTTAATCCCAAGGATTCTTACAAAACATATTACAAATGACAGCATGAAAAAAGAATCTTTCACAGTAACTCAGTTCAGCTGTACAATGTACCCTTAAACTGGCAGGATATTTGGTATCTTGAGTAGTCTCAAATTTCCGAATAAAGAATGTTACAAAGAGCTGTGTATTCTTATAAAGCAATCACAGAAGGAACTTACAACCTAAAGAAAAGGTAAACTAACTTCCTTGAAACTTCTTAGATTCTACACCAACTGGACAACCTTTTGTCCAATGTGAAGAGTAGTGGAATTTTTAAACCTCTAATCTAGTTTAAGGGTGCAGCTTTAATTTTTCCAGCTGGCTTTTGAGTTCACAGCAGCTTTTAAAAACTGCTTAACTACAGCTACATATCATATCCCAGCTATGTTGAAAAAAATCTTCCAATTTTTGCCAGTTTTTGTTTCCATAATGTTAAACATTGACTTTACCTGGGCAGGAGTTAGAGGTTTATTATCAGCCTATGCAAGACTAAAATTCAAAGCAAATTAAATTTTGTTTAAGGGAACATTGTAAAGTAACAATTCTTGATATTACATGCCTCATATGATCCATTTCAAACCACAGAGAATTACACCTTTGTGTGTCACTGTTCCAACAGACAAACAAATGTGAACAGCTAAAACATTTTAAAAATGCACCAAGCTTATGAAGTCTCAAACAGAACTTGAATTTTCTGTACATACTCCTGTCAAACGAAGTTATTTCCTGTACACCACTCCTCTTGCAAACTGATCTTCCATTTCCTTTCATTTGACCTAGATCTGCTATGAGACCTAGAGAAAGATCAGGACGGCTTGTGATTTGTCTCCCGGGGACAGTGATCTCTCTCTTCTCCAATCTCTAGAAAGGGACCTGCTCCGGCGGCGGGAGAAGCTTCTCCGTCTTGGAGATCTGCGTGGAAGTGGAGGACTCCTCCTCCGATAACCATCTCAAGGGCGACGACCCCAAGAAGGAGGTGGGCGGCGATTTCGACTTCCCTTTTCATCATTGGATAGTCCCCTCTTACTCGGCAGCCACACGATGTTCTCTCCCGTCTAGCTCTCGGACAGCATCAGCTGCATCTCGGGGATCTTCGGACTGAACAAAAGCAAAGCCAGGACGGTTTCTAGCAACCTACACACTTCGGAGTGGTCCCTAATAGCCAAAAGCTCCTTCCAATTCAGTCTTGTTGCCATTGTTTCCAAGATTATCGACATAAAATTTACAGTCCAGTGGACAGGAATCACGATGCTTTTCGAGATCTTAGGTTAGAGATGCGGAGGTTCAAATCCACAGAGGTCTTCCCGGTCCCCTCCCGCCCGGCGTTCCCAGATGCGCTCGCACACCGGACGTCCACGAAATGGCCTACGTTCTCTTTCTAAAACATTCTTTTCCATTATGGATTATCCCAGGAGATTAGATATAGTTCCCTGTGCTATACCGTAGGACCTTGTTGTTTAGCCATTCTAAATGTAATAGTTTGCATCTGTCAACCCCAAATTCCCAGACCATCTTTCTCCTCTCCCTTGACAACCACAAGTCTGATCTCTATGCTTGTGAGTCTGTTTCTGTTTTGTAGCCAGGTTAATTTGTGCCATATTTTAGGTTCCACTTATAAGTGATATCATATGGTATTTATCTTTCTCTTTCTGGCTTACTTCACTTAGTATGATAATCTCTAGTTGAATCCATGTTGTTGCAAATAGCATTATTTTCTTCCTTTTTATGGCTGAGTAGTTGTATGTATGTACCACATCTTCTTTATCCATTCATCTGTCATTGGGCATTTTGGTTGCTTTCATGTTTTGGCTACTATGAATAACCCTGCTATCTTTTTGAATTATAGTTTTGTCTGACTATGCCACAGTATCTTTGAAACAATAAAGCAAAGTGCAATGAAACAAGGTATGTGTGTACCAAGAATAACCTCATTAACACTTTTGAGAACATAGTGAGATTTTACTAATTTAGACAACAGTAACATCATAATTCATACACTGAAATTAAATTTACATTGATATTACACACTTTTTGGCATTCCTTGGCATTGCCTTTCTTTGGGTAATGAGTTTGAGTACACTCCAGGAGTTGGTGATGGACAGGGATGCCTGGCATGCTGCCGTCCATGCCAGGTCACGAATGAGCAACTGAACTGAACTGAACATATTTTTTACAAAAGAAAATACTTTAGAAACTAAACATATAAACCTGGCTCCAAAGAGCATTATAAAATATTTATCTTTACAACCACCTCTATGTTGTTCAGCACTCAGTCGTGTCCAACTCTTTGCAACCCCATGGACTGCAGCATGCCTTCCTTCACCATCTCCTGGAGCCTGCTCAAACTCATGTCCATTGAGTCAGTGATGCCATCCAACCATCTCATCCTCTGTCGACCCCTTCTCCTCCTGCCTTCAGTCTTACCCAGCATCAGGGTCTTTTCTAATAAGTCAGCTCTTCACATCAGGTGGCCAAAGTATTGGACTTTCAACTTAAGCATCAGTCCTTCCAATGAATATTCAGGATTGATTTCCTTTAGGATTGACTGGTTTGATCTCCTTGAAGTCCAAGGGACTCTCAAGAGTCTTCTCCAGCACCACATTTCAAAGCATCAATTGTTTGGCGCTCAGCCTTCTTTATGATCAAACTCACATCCATACATGACTACTGGAAAAACCATAGCTTTGACTAGACAGACCTTGGTCAGTAAAGTAATGTCTCTGCTTTTTAATATGCTGTCTAAGTTTGACATAGTTTTTCTTCCAAGGATCAAGAGTCTTTTATTTCATGACTGCAGTCACCATCTGCAGTGATTTTGGAGCCCAAGAAAATGAAGTCTGTCACTGTTTCCATTGTTTCCCATCTATTTGCCATGAAGGGATGAGACCGGATGCCATGATCTTCGTTTTTTGAATGTTGAGTTTTAAGCCACCTTTTCACTCTCCTTCATCAAGAGGCTCTTTAATTCCTCTTCTCTTTCTGCCATAAGGGTGGTAGCATCTGCCTATCTGAGGTTATTGGTATTTCTCCCAGCAATCTTGATTCTAACTTGTACTTCATTCAGCTGGCATTTTGCATGATGTACTCTGCATATAAGTATAATAAGCAGGGTGACAATATACGACCTTGATGTACTCCTTTTCCAATTTGGAACCAGTCCATTGTTCCATATCCGGTTCTAACTGTTGCTTCTTGACCTGCATGCAGATTTCTAAGGAGATAGGTGAGGTGGTCTGGTATTCCCATCTCTCTAAGAATTTTCCACAGTTTGTTGTGATCCATACAGTCAAAGGTTAGCATAGTCAATGAAGCAGAAGTAGATGTTTTTTCTGGAATTCTCTTGCTTTTTTGATGATCCAGCGGATGTTGGCAATTTGATCTCTGGTTCCTCTGCCTTTTCTAAATCCAGCTTGAACATCTGGAAATTCTCAGTTCACGTACTATTGATGGCTAGCTTGGAGAATTTTGAGCATTATTTTGCTAGCATGTGAGATGAGTGCAACTGTGCAGTAACCACCTCTGTACAAACAGTTATATGTTGGCAGTTACCTCTGAAGCTGGCCACAGTAAGTATTCAATAATCGTTTGCTGAAAGAATAAACATTTTATCTTGTAGTCACAGAGCAGCTTAATCTATTAATGAAGCAGTGGATCTTCTATAATCCTCTACCCAATCTTGTACTTTAGTTATAAAAGTATGTTGTGGAGAATTAGACTGTAAATCAGATGTTTTCACTATGTCTAAATGCCTCCAGCAGGTTTGAATTAATGATGCTTCTGTTGATAGAAATAGGAAATTTTAAGAATAAGATAATAAGAATCTATTGGCTATTTCACAAGTCATTCTTTTTTATTTTTTTTTTTACCTTTTGACCTCTAATACCTATTCTTTCTGCACCCACCCCCACTTCTGACAATCACCAATTTGTTCTCTATATCTGTGAACTGTTACGTTTATTTTTTAGATTCCACATATAAAAGAGATCGTAGAATATTTGTCTCTGACTTATTTCACTTAGCATAATGCCCTAAAGGTCCATCCATGTTTTGAAAATGGCAAGTTTTTTTTTCATTTTTAAATTTGTTAAGCAATCTCGACATACTTGACACACATATTTGTTTGTATATATACACTGCATCTTCTTTACCCATTCATCCATCAGTGTACAGTTAGGTTGTTCCCATATCTTGGTGCTGTAAATAATGTGACATTGAACATGGAGTTGTGTATCTTTCTGAATTAGTACTTTCATTTTCTTCTGATAATATCTAGAGGTGGAACTGCTGAACGGTATGGTAGTTATATTTTTAGTTTTTGAGAAAACTCCATACTGTTTTTCAAAATGACTGCACCAATTGGCATTCCCACTGACAGTTCAGAAGGGTTCCCTTTGCTCCACATCCTTGCCAACACTTGTTATTTCTTGTCTTTTGATAACAGTCATTCTAGGAGATGTGAGGAGATATCCTACTGTGGTTTTGATTTGCACTTCCCTGATGATTGAGGATGTTGAATATCTTTTCTTGCACCTGTTAGCCATCTGTATGTCTTCTTTGGCAAAATCTCTCTTTAGATATTCTGTCCATTATTTAATCACATTGTTTTTGTTTTTGTTTTGGCTATTGAGTTGTGTGAGCTCTTTACATTTCCTGAATATTAATTCTTTATCAGGTGATTTGGAAATATTTTCTCTCAGTCCATAGGTTGCCTATTCATTTTGTTTATGGTTTCATTTACTGTGTAGAAGCTTTTTAGTACCATGTTGTTCTATTTATTTATTTTTGCTTTTGTCACTTTTGCTTTAGGTGTCATTAAAAAAATTGTAGCCAAGACCTATATCAAGGAGCTTAGCACTTATATTTTCTTCTAGAAATGTTATGGCTTCAGGTCTTATGTTCAAATCCTCAATCCATTTTGAGTTAATTTTTGTGTGTAGTATAAGATAGTAATCCAGTTTCATTCTTTAGTATTTGGCTGTCCAATTTTCCCAACAACATTTGTTGTAGAGACTGCCCTTTCTTCATTATATATTCTTGGTCCTTTATCATAAATCAATGGCCCCTGTGTGTTGGTCTGTTTCTGCGACCTCTGTCTTGTCCCACTGATCTATGTATCTGTTTTTTTCCCAGTACCATGTTTTGTTTTATAATGCTTTATATTGCAGTTTGAAATCAGGGAGCACGATGCCTTCAGCTTTTTTTTTTTAATTAATTAATTTTTTAATTGAAGGATAATTGCTTTACAGAATTTTGTTGTTTTCTGTCAAACCTCAACATGGATCAGCCATAGGTATACATATATCCCCTCCCTTTTGAACCTCCCTACCATCTTCCTCCCAATCCCATCCCTCTGGGTTGATACAGGGCTGCTGTTGGGGTTTTCTGAGGCAAACAGCAAATTCCCGTTGGCTATCTATTTTACATATGGTAATGTAAGTTTCCATGTTACTCTCTCCATTCATCTCACCCTCTCCTCCCCTCTCCCCATGTCTATAAGTCTATTCTCTGTGTCTGTTTCTCCATTGCTGCCCTGCAAATAAATTCTTCAGTACCATTTTTCTAGATTCCATATATATGTGCTAGTATACGATATCTATCTTTCTCTTTCTGACTTACTTTACTCTGTATAATAGGCTCTAGGTTCATCCACCTCATTAGAACTGACTCAAATGTGTTCCTTTTTATGGCTGAGTAGTATTTCATTGTATATATATACCACAATTTCTTTCTCCATTCATCTGTTGATGGATACCTAAGTTGCTTCCATGTTCTAGCTATTGTAAATAGTGCTGCAATGAACAGTGGGATACCTGTGTCTTTTCAATTTTAGTTTCCTTAGGTTATATGCCTAGGAGTGGGATTGCTGGGTCATATGTTGCTTATAGGGCTTCCCTGGTAGCTCAGACGGTAAAGCATCTGCCTGCAATGTGGGAGACCTGGGTTCAATCCCCAGGTTGGGAAGATCCCCTGGAGAAGGAAATGGCAACCCACGCCAGTACTCTTGCCTGGAAAATTCCATGGATGGAGGAGCCTGGTAGGCTACAGTCCATGGAATTGCAAAGAGTCAGACACGACTGAGCAACTGCACTGCACTGGCTATGTTGCTTTTATTCCTAGATTTTATGGAATCACCATACTGTCTTCCACAGAGGCTATATCAATTTACATTCCCACCAACAGTGTAAGAGTGTTCCCTTTTCTCCACACCTTCTCCAGCATTTATTGTTTGTAGACTTTTTGATGATGGTCATTCTGACCAGTGTGAGGTGATATCTCACTGTAGTTTTGATTTTCATTTTTCTAATAATGAGTGATGTTGAGCATCTTTTCATGTGTTTGTTAGCCATCTGTCTCCTTTGAAGAAAAGTCTGTCAAGGTCTTTTTCCCACTTTTGGATTGGGTTGGTTGTTTTTCTGGTATTGAGTTATATGAGCTGCTTGTATATTTTGGAAATTAATCCTTTTCAGGTTGTTTCATTTGCTATTATTTTCTCCCGTTCTGAGAGTTGTCTTTTCACCTTGTTTTTAGTTTCCTTTGCTGTGCAAAAGCTTTTAAGTTTAATCAGGTCCCATTTGTTTACTTTTGTTTTTATTTCCATTACTGTAGGAGGTGGGTCATAGAGCGTCTTGCTTTGATTTGTGTCATTGAGTGTTCTGCCTGTTTTCCTCTAAGAGTTTTATAGTTTCTGGTCTTACATTTAGGTCTTGAATCCATTTTGAGTTTAGCTTTGTGTGTGGTGTTAGGAAGTGTTCTAATTTCATTCTTTTATATGTAACTGTCCAGTTTTCCCAGCACCATTTATTGAATAGGCTGTCTTTGCCCCATTGTATATTCTTGCCTCCTTTGTCAAAAATAAGGTACCCATAGGTGCATGGGTTTATTTCTGGGCTTTCTATCTTGTTCCATTGGTCTATATTTCTGTTTTGTGCCAGTACCACACTGTCCTGATGGCTGTAGCTTTGTAGTATCATCTGAAGTCAGGAAGGTTGATTCCTCCAGGTCCATTCTTCTTTCTCAACTGCTTTGGCTATTCGGGGTCTTTTGTGTTTCCATATGAATTGTGAAATTTTTTGTTCTAGTTCTGTGAAAAAGCCATTGGTAATTTGATAGGGATCGCATTGAATCTGTAGATTGCATTTGGTAGTATGGTCATTTTCACAATATTGATTCTTCCTACCCAGAAACATGGAATATCTCTCCATTTGTTTATGTCATCTTTGATTTCTTTCATCAGTGTCTTATAACTTTCTGTGGAATTCCATCACCTCCACTAGCTTTGTTCATAGTGATGCTTCCCAAGGCCCACCTGACTTCGCATTCTAGGATGTCTGGCTCTAGGTGAGTGATCACACCATCATGGTTATCTGGGTCATGAAGATCTTTTTTGTATTGTTCTTCCGTGTATTCTTGCCACATCTTCTTAATGTCTTCTGCTTCTGTTAGGTCCATATCATTTCTGTCCTTTATTGTGCCCATCTTTGCATGAAAAGTTCCCTTGGTATTTCTAATTTTCTTGAAGAGATCTCTAGTCTTTCCCATTCTGTTGTTTTCATCTATTTCAATCAAACACAGGCCCCCAAATTGAAACTGCTGAGTCTTAACCACTTGACCGCCAGGGAATTCCCTAGTTTTCAATATGTAAGCTTTTCACCTTCTTGGTTAAATTTATTCCTGAGAATTTTATTCTTTTTGATATAACTATAAATGAGATTGTTTTCTTTATTTCTCTTTATGTTAGTTTATTTGTGTATAGGAACACACCAAATTTTTGCATATTGATTTTATATCTTGCAACTTTACTGATTTTGTTTATTAGCTCTAACAGTTTTTAATGGCATCTTTAGGGTTTTTTGCATATAATATCTTGTCATCTGCAAGTGACAGGTTTACGTCTTCCTTTCCAATTTGGATGTCTTTTATTTCTTTTTCTCACCTAATTACTCTGTGTAGGATTTCCAATACTGTGTTGAAAATAACTGGTGACAGTGAACATCTTTGTCTTGTTTCTCATCTTAGAGGAAAGACTTTCAGCTTTTCACCATTGAGTATGATGTTAGCTGTGGGTTTGTCATGTACAGCCTTTATTATGTTGAGGTACAGTCCCTCTATTCTCATTTTATTTAGAGATTTTTTTGTACATGGATGTTGACTTTTGTCAAATGCTTTTTTTTTGTTTCGGTTGAGATAATCATAATTTTTATCATTCATTTTGTTTTAATGTGTTGTATCACATTGACTTCATTGCAGATATTGAATGATACTTACACCCCTGGAAAAAATCCTACTTGATCATGTTGTATGGTCCTTAAAATGTGTTGTTGAAATCAGTTTGATAATATTTTGTTGAGGATTTTTGCATCTACATCCATCAATAATATTGGCCTATAATTTTCTTTCCTTTGGTATCCTGTCTGATGTTGGTATCAGGTAATGCTGACCTCTTTAAATGAGTTTAAAAGAGTTTTCTCCTCTTCTATTTTTGAAGAGTTTGAGAGGGATTGGTTTAATTCTCTTTTGAATGTTTGGTAAAATTCATCAGTGAAGTTTTTAACTTTTGTTTGCTGGGAGATTTTTAATTACTGATTCAGTTTCATTACCAGTTAATTGGTCTGTTTAGATTTTCTCTTCCACCATGATTCAGTCTTGATAGGTTGTATGTTTTTAGAAATTCTTTCATTTCTTCTAGGTTGTCCAATTTGTTGGCATGTAATTGTTTATAGTAGTCTCTATGATCCTTCATATTTCTGTGGTATCAGTTGTAATATCTCCCTTTCATTTCTGATTTTAGTTAGTCCTCTTTTTTCTTTACTTTTTGAATCTTAAGCATGTAAAAATCAAGAAGGAAAATGTAGTTGGAGCTAACTAATTCCAGTGGTAGCACAATGATAAGAAATTCTAGGAATTCCTGTTTTAGCTCCTATCTGTTCCTGAAGCTGTTTTACAAATGTGTCATTAAATTTATGACTTATCTTTTCAACAAATTCTCCTACTTGCTTAATTTACCTTGAATTCATTTTGTTGCTTGCAGCAATATTTGTATTCATAATTTTCAGAATTTTAGAATATTTTCTTAGGATAGATTTGATAGCATTGGGATTATTGAGTACAATTTCTTGACGGTTTTCTGGCCTTTTATATAAATACCTTTTGTTGTGATTGCAGAGGCCAAACTAAATAGAAAAACTTTTCTTACTTCTGCAGTGATATGAACATTCTGATAACGCAGGAAATGGCAACAGTAATTGCTTTCATTACAGTCTATGTAATTTAGAACAAGAAAAAGGAATTATTTTTTTAATCATTTGCACGCATTTATGTGGTAATAGGCACTATTGTTTTAACTTTTCTAACGAGGTCATTATAAACCTAAGATGTTAGCTTCATACCAAAGACAGACTTGTGCATGTGCATGAATGTGTGGGCTGACTGGGTTGGGAGAGGTGGAAAGGGTCTGAAAAATGAAGGGTAGAGTGGGAAAGAGAGAGAAAAGAGATATAGTGGAAATGTGCAGGCCATAGATATATTAACCAGTTTACCTCTCGGGCATGCATAAAATAAAGGCTTCAATTCTAAAACTGATTGATGGTAATAATTCTTTCCAACCTAACTTGTTCCTTCTATAAATTTTAAAAAGATTTTTTCTGTTATTATGTATTTAAATTCATTACTCTGCTTTGAAGTTCCACTTACCAATAGTGAATACAGTTGTGGATCTTAATAAACATTTTTTTTTAAATCTATTCTAATTCCATTCCCTCATTTAACTTTGGGAACTTCTGTTAAACACCATGACAAATGCCTAAGAGTTGCTGGGGGAAAAAAGCCAGACTAAATTTGACGCTGGTCATCTTATTATTTCTTTGTAGCCTTGCCTCTCCAAAAAGACTAATGTTTATCTTTGAATTGTTGAGAATTCTTACTTCCAGAATTCTTACTTTCAGAAGACAAAGTACCCTTTGTCTAGGGGTAATTTTTATGGTGTGGGACGTTTAACTTACTTATTAAGAGTAAAGCAAATGAAGTCTGTAGTAAATGAAAAAAATATTTGTGACTTTCCATGAAGGTCAGGGCAACCACATTCTAAAATCATCAGCAATGCTGCTTGGTTTAAAGAGTTAGGTCTATTTCACATTTTTTTAAGACAAAACTTTTTAATTTACTTGGAAAGAAAAAGATACATGTTTTGTAATGTAGGCTTTGAGATTCACACTTCTTTTCTGTACAGACACAGCTCAAGATTTGACACACTCAGTATTTCAAGATATCATTTATATATGTAATCTAAAATATGACACAAATGAATATATCTATAAAACAAAACAGCTCACAAATACTTTGTATGATAATAAAAATATGACACTTGCAATTTTTTAAATTGGGCTTATTTACAAAATTTTCAATATTTTATATGTTATTTCTGTTGTATCAGATCTGAAACAATCATCGCATTTTATTCACACAATAGTCATTCATTCAAATAAGGCATTTATTGCGTACCTACTATATACAAGACAGTGAATAAAGCAGAGAATGAAAGAAATGACCTGCTCTCGTGGTGCTAATACTCTAATGAAGGATGGAATTTAAAATAAAAACATCTAAATATATTATAAACCGAGTGAGAAATGTTATGAAAAGAAAATAAAGCAAGACAATAACAACAGTGATGACTATGCTATTGTGCAAAATTTGCTCAGAATCTTCCTTGACACAGTTTATAGTCTCCTTCTGGAAATCAACATAACTTAAGGGTCAGCTAGTAATTCCAGTGCCTAAATCCTTCAAAGAATCTACCATATCTAATATTTAATGCACACACACATTTCTTAGAAAAGTTTTTCATATTTGACCTGATGAACTATATATCAAAGTACAATGGTATTTGGTAATATGTGAATAATGGAACAAGGTTAACCAAATATGGTTTACTTTTTGAAATACTGAATGTCCTTTACCTGTAAGCAAATTGTGTTGTTAAAGTTTATTTTTAAATATGTATTTGAATCTCTGAATACATTTTCCCATAGAAACAATATTAAGTATAAAGATATACATCCAAGCCTGTTATTCAGCTGAAGGACAGTTTATTGAAATAGTAGAAAATAATATTGCCTCCAATTACAGTAACTGAATAAAGTAGAAAATCTATATAAGAGAATCTGATCCTTTTTCTTGAAGGATGACACTGTAGAAAATTATGTTCATTAAGAGGAAAATAGAGAGAACATGAAGAGAACATTGAGGGGACTAAAGTGCATGAAAACTTTAGAGGTTTCTGGAATTGGTTATTTTTTATATATAATTGTATTTTAAAGTTATAATTTTCTTTAACTTCTAAGAAACCATGTCATTAAGCACTACTCATATTTAAGTCATAATTAGACCTGACTTTTTCCCCCCTCTCACAAATTAAGAAGAGACAAAAAAAGGGTAGGACTTCTCTTAGTTTTGGAAATAATCAAAGAGGCAAAAAAAAAACCGCCTACTTATAAGAATATTATATTTTAGCTTTATTTAAAATTACATGGTTGGAAATAAACTCAATGTCCAACAGTAGGAAAATGGTAAAGAAATTTAGACTTGATATATATTGAATACACCAAAAAGAAAGTTTCTGAAGAATATTCAATGAAGTAGAAAAAAATAAATAAATGTTCACTGGAGGATAAAAGCTAGTAACAAGACTGTATAATACTGTACGATTTTTCTATAAAATTTTCAACCAAAAATTTGAAATTATTATCTCTGGGTGTAGAGTGATTGGTATTTTCAAGATTTTTTTTTTTTTTGCATTTTTTATTTCTATGATCTGCATTGTTGATTTTTGCATTTTTGAAGGTATTTTTCAGAGTCTGATTTGCATATGAGGAAAAGCAAATAAGGAAAGGGTTTTAGTATAACTGTTAAAACATATTTTAAAGAATGAGTGGGGAAAATAATACTCCTAAGAAAGAAACGACCGGAAAATATCTGTTTTTACTTAATTCTTCCCTAAGTGAAAGAAACAGCCTGATGGTAAAGACACTGGGCAGAAAGTCATGGTGGCCCCAGATTTCATGACCTTTGTGACAGGCTCCTATATTAAATTCCTCCTATTGAACCACATGGCGTGGACCCTGTTTTCCTGATTGGATCCTGACTAATAGTGGTAGTTTTCTTCTAAGAAGAAGTACTAAGAAGCAGTACTCCCTCAATAACACAAATCTGATGTATGAACAAACGTGCCTTGTTGTGCACTGATCACTTACCTGTGTCTCTCTTCCTCTGCACCCAGCCCCAGCCCGCCTTCGCCTTTGCGCTATGTCTCTCCCTTGCATCTGCTGCTGGCCATCCTCAGCCAGCAACCAGTGGCCCCAGGGTGAAATCTGAACTTAGATCAAGGGAGTTTGAATCTCTTTCAGAAAGAAGATTATCGAGGAAGAATCCTCACTTAAACGTTGTCCTAGACTCACAGACTCAGAGAACAAACTTATGGTTGCCAGGGGGCAGGATGGAGGGAAGGGATAGTTAAGGAGCTTGGGATAGACATGTACACACTGCTATATTTAAAATGATAACCAACAAGGTCCTACTGTATGGCACAGGGAACTCTGCTCGATGTTATGTGGCAGCCTGGATGGAAGGGGAGTTTGGGGGAGAACCTGCTCAGTCGTGTCCAACTCAATGCCACCCTTTGGACTGTAGCCCACCAGGCTCCTCTGTCCATGGGATTTTTTCAGGCAAGAATACTGGAGTGGGTTGCCATTTCCTCCTCCAGGAGGTCTTCCCCACCCAGGGATTGAACCCATGTCTCCTTTGTCTCCTACATTGCAGGTAGATTCTTTACAACTGAGCCATTGGCAAAGCCCATGGATACGTGTATATGGATGGCTGAGTCCCCTAACTGTTTACCTGAAAGTATCACAACGTTGTTAATCGGCTATGCCCCAGTACAACATAGAAAGTTAAAAAAAAAGTTGTCCAAAGCTTCACAATAAGAGCAATATGCTCCAAAATACAGTGCCTGTTCTTACATCTATTGTCAGTGTTACAGGTAATCAGGACCATCTGATCTGGATTCTGTGTTTCTGCTGGGCAGCAAAAATTTTTACTGGCATTCTAACATTAAATGAGTCCCACTGAATTGCAGGAATCAAAAGATAATTGTCATGTATTTCCTTGTATTTGAAGTTTCTTTAAATGAGCCTCAAGAAGAAGCAAACTTTTTTTTTTTAAAATCATGTGGGTGGTTTCTAAAAATGTCAAAGATTCAATATATTGCTTTGTCCAAAACACTGAGATAGAAACATAGTTTCCCCTGTAATTCTTTCTCTTATTATCTTTCTAAATTGAAAAGAAAGAAAATACTATAGTAAAAACCAGTTAAAGATAAAAGTTTCAAAGCAGTGTGCTTCATTCTGTCCTACCAGTACACAATGAAGCATTTCACTCGGTGGACCAGTGTGAGAAAATGGGATTCATAGCCACCCTTGATCTAAAATACATTGCTGCCTCTAGGCCACTCTTTCCTTTTATACTCCTTGTGGTGGAAAATCAACAATTACATTGATGTCAAAATGGTGTAGAAACAGATAGGATAATTTTCAGAATCAAAATCCCAAAAGTGTATTTGCATCTTTGAACTAGAGTAAAGCAATAGGAGGCTTTGTCTCAGTGAACACACGCAATAGAACCTCTACCTTGATAGAATGTTGATCTATGTAAAATGCAGATAAACATCAACAAAAGGCAGGCTGGACATCCATTGTCTCATCAGAGCTGCTGCCGATTATTTTAGAATTTTAATTCTTTATAATTTCCCTCAAGGTTTCTCAAACTTTAATTCACTGAAGATTGAACTGATTGTGTCAGTAGCAAAACACTGTTAAATTGTGTTATCATAAACTTGTAGATTTTTTCCAAAGAACTTTCATTTTTATGTAGGCAGTTACATCTTCAGTTTAGTCATCCAGAAAACAGTATTTTCCTATTTTAATTTCCTGTGAGGTAGGTGCATTACTGTTCCAGTTTTACAGAAGAGGTTTGGAACAGGTCAGTGACTTAGTGAAGGTCCCATGGAAGGTGAAGAGTCTACTGACTCTAGGACCTGTGGAGGTTTATCTGCTGTTTCACTTTAGATGTTTACAGTGTTGCACCACTTTGTTGTCCAGGTGGCAATTAAATCTTTTTAAAAAAACATATTTATTTGTCCTTATAATAAATTCCTAAAATGCAGAAGTAGAATTCAGAGGGCCCTCGCAGTTGAATTGCATAAAGCCCCATCACTCCAAGATAATTGTGGTTATATTTTGCACATTTCCTTCCAGTATCTTAGGACCTTATGTTTTACATATCATATAGCAAAATATAATGAAGTCTTATTTTTCACTGTAAAAGCAATATAGAAAGTTAGAAAAGCTAGAGTGTATAAAGAACAAATCAGTAAAAACGCAAAACAATTGGGTTAGTGACAAGTAAGATTTTCTTGTTGTGCTAAGTCACTTCAGTTGTGTCCTTCTCTTTGAGAACCTATGGATTATAGCCTATGAGGCTCCTCTGTCCATGGGATTCTCCAGGCAAGAATACCCATGCCTTCCTCCAGGGGATCTTCCCAACCCAGGGATCAAACCCACATCTCTTATGTCTCCTGTATTGGTAGGCAGGTTCTTTACCACTAATGCCACCTGGAAAGCCCAAATAAAATTTACTATCAACTGAAATTAACTCAATCAGTTTTATTAATTTCTAATTTGCTACATTCTCTTAACCACATTTAAAAATTAATATTACACTTAAAATTAATACTAACAGGCTATAAAAACCATATATAACTTTCCACAGACTTTTTTCCTGAATAGCAAAAAATTGCAACCACTTGAAAGATTCATCAAATTGTTTAAAATGTATGAAATCATCTCATATAAATTGAGAAACACGTCACAGAGTGATTTGTATTACAACTTTGTATATTAAAAGATACTGACTAGAGATATAAAACAAATTAAAGGTAAAATGGGAAAAACACTTCTATTGATCCAACTTAAGGAAAGGTTACTACCACCAGTTTATAGTCTTCAAAGTTGGTATATATTGTTCCAAACAACACACTTAAAGGCAGTAGGATAGGTCTACTCTTATCTTAGAAAACACCCTAGTGTTCTGAAGGGGTTAATAATATATTTTGAGAAAAAATAAAGTAAGTGCACATGGCCAAACATATTTGAGAAAGGGTGTATATTATAGTTTGCTCATCTGAGAAAGGGTATGTGTTACTATTTCCTCCTGGAAACATAACGAATAATAGCAGAATATTAAAGACTCTTAGAAATCAAGCATCAAGTGTAACTTTATTTCAGAATTTCTCACATTTATTTGATAAAGAGATTCATCTTTCCCCTGCCCCTCCAAATACTTACGAATATCTCACAAAGATGTCCTGAAGAATCCACTTTGGAAAATGTAGACAGATCAGTCATTACATACTCAAGGTTTCATTCAGTTATCTTGGACACTGAAAGATTGAGCAGTTTGTGGATCATTGCTCTCCAATAACCTTGTCTCACCTGCCGTGTAGTCTCCTATTATCCACCCCATTATTATTTTCAAGTGTCCTGTCCTGCTTGCCTATCACCTTTCTGTGTCTGCCGCATTACTAGCATCCCTTAAAAACTATTAAATCTAGACAGATATTGACATCATGATTCCAAATATAAATCATTATACTACTACTACTACTAATAGTAGTAAAAAGTCTCCAGAGATTTTCCCTGAGTCTTCCCTACACTTTGAAGGGCCATACAACTTACCATCTTTTATTCCTTCTTTCTGTATAAAAAAGGAGGTCTCTCTATGTTCTAGATTTAATCTTACCATTAGAGGCTGGGAAAGAAATTATTTCTTTTAAAAAATTTTAAAGCATTAATTCAGAGCTTTCCAATCTGGTTGCTGGAACACAGAGTTGTTAAATGTGTAGGAAATAGCTCCCCCTTCAGCTCCAAGATGGTGAGGCAAGACTTACAGGGCAGGGAACTGCCTCTGGCTACAAGTGACTTCACATAACTCTCTGGGTGCCTTATAAATGTTGCTGCTGCTACTGCTGCTAAGTCGCTTCAGTCGTGACCGACTCTGTGCGACCCCACAGACGGCAGCCCACCAGGGTCCCCCGTCCCTGGGATTCTCCAAGCAAGAACACTGGAGTGGGTTGCCATTTCCTTCTCCAATGCATGAAAGTGGAAAGGAAAAGTGAAGTCGCTCAGTCGTGTCTGACTCAGCGACCCTATGGACTGCAGCCTACCAGGCTCCTCTGTCCATGGGATTTTCCAGGCAAGAGTACTGGAGTGGGGTGCCATATAAATGTTATTATATTGTAATTTACCAAGGACTTCCCTGGTGGCTCAGGTGGTAAAGAAATCTGTACGCAATGTGGAAAACTTGGGTTCAATCCCTGGGTTGGGAAGATCCCCTGGAGAAGGGCATGGCAACCCACTCCAGTATTCATGCCTGGAGAATTCCATGGACAGAGGAGCCTGGTAGACTACAATCCATGGGGTCACAGTCAGACACGACTGAGTGACTAACACACACAAAGCATGAAAAACATCTTAAAGAAGAACATTAATATGCTCAGAACTTTTGTACACTGACCCACTTTCCAGTTAGAAAAGAACATGAAATATTAAATAAGAATCACAAAATTGTGGAACAATAAGACATACATAAGTATATATACAAATATATACATCTATAGCATTATTAGAAACACTTTTGACAAGCTCCATGACATTTTAGTAGAGATATTTGCTATGATTAAAGAATATTATTTAAAATATTAATAATGAAAATCATATTACTTCTAAAATGTGAGTTATAGGAAAAGATGGTTATAGCAAACATTTTCTATTTAACCAAGAAAAACTTGCATGAGGTTGTGCCATCAAAAAATAGTGCCTTTGAATATTTAGCACATAGAATTTAACCTTCATTTAATTATATAGTTCACATTGCTATGATTTATTAAGTACAATATGGACAAAAGTGACATAATATCCAGAAGACTTTAAAGAGTTTTAAGATTAATACCGAGAATACCAAAGCAATTGAAAAATGCAATAAACTAAGCATGACAGAGCAGCATCTACAGGCTATAATTTGCAGTATATTGTTCACACAAGAATTAATGATAGGGAAATTTTATTGATGCATAAAAGGTTTAGTCAGTGAGTATGTGCAATGAGATAATACCATCGAACAAAACAAACTGATGCTTTTTAAACTACTGCATGACAGATTACATGAAACTCAACAAAAGGCAAACTTTTCACAGAGTATTTTGTATTTTCCAGATTTACAGAGCAATTCTCTCTGAATATTAAACAGTCACATTTTCAAATTTTCACTCCTTTCCTAGACTGATTGCTGGAGGCTAATTTCAAACTAATTTCTAACACTTTCAGTGGAGAAATATATTTAAAGCAAAGATTTATACTAGTCAGATATCCATCTGTCTTCTACATAAGGCCATTCAAATCCTCTCAGAATCTGTTTTAAAATATGTGCACCCTTTTGCGGGGAACATTGCTTACTCCTCTCCCAAATTAGGACAAACGTTAATTATTCATGAGTCAAATGGCTCTCAAATACACAGATTTCATTTTCTACTCTTATTATAAAGTCCATGAAATGCTCCTCTTGTTTTATTTCATTATTCTTTCCCCTTTGTCCTACTCATTCTCATTTACATTGTCCTTCCCATCAGAGATGTTTATACTAGTATATTCAATATATGTCCTTAGGCATCCGAAGCTATAACTCTAAGAAATAATATTACTTTCTATGTGTGTGTTTTGAATGTACATAAATTGTTTTGCCCTATATAATTCATTCTATATTTCTAAGGTCTATCCATATTGCCATAACTTAAAGTGATTAACTACTTACTGCTGTACTGTATTTCATTGCATGTATTTATCACATATTCTGATAATCCATTTCCCTAGGGACAGATATCAAGGCTTCTTATAACATTTTGCTAACACAAATAATGCAATGACATTATCCTCATAAATGTCCCCTTAAAAACTTGTACACATTGTAAACCCAGATGAAGGAATGATATGTATACAGAATATATGGATAATTAATTTCACTCAATATTATCAGTTTACTCTCCCAACAGTGCGTAAAGTTTCTCGTGACTCCTCATTCTAACCAACATTTGGTATTAGCTGATGTTTAAATTTTTCCCAATACTAGGTTAACTTAATTTGAATTTCTCTGACTTCATGTGAAGTTAAGCATCTCTTCATGTCCATATCGGCTATTTAGATTACTTCTTCCATGAATAGTCTATTTTTACTCCTTGTCCAGTTTTTGTTTCCTTGAAGACATTAGTAGTTCTTTATATATTCTATTTGTTAATAATCATTTTTCAGTTTTAAATTTTGAAAGCATCTTTTAATCTTCCACAAGCTTGTTAAGTTTGTCTATCATATCCTCTTTGTATAGAAATCTTTCATTTTCATATGAATTAAAATGAAAGATTTCTGTATTAAGTTATATATGAATTAAAATTCATATAGCACCTACTCTTTTTTTGGCTGTGCTGGGTCTTCGTTGCGGTGCTTGGACTTCCCGCTGTGGTGTTGCAGCCCAAGGGTTTAGTTGTCTTGTGCATGTGGGATCCCAGCTCCTTGACCAGGGATCACACCCAAGTTCCCTGCATTGGAAGGCAGACCACCAGGGAAGCTGCTCACTTATTCTTAAAGTTTATAATTTTTAAGTCTTGTCTAAACATCCTTTCCTATCCCAAGTTCACAAAGACAGCGTCATATATTTTATTACTTTATATATTGCCTTTTATAATTAGGTTTTTAATATATTTGGAATTAATTCTGTAAGAATCTAAATATACTTTTACCTATATTTGAGTCATTTACTAAATAATCTCTCTTTTTTGATTTGTGATGCTGATTTCTGCTACCTTCTCATATATAACAGGCACTTATTCATTGCTTTTCTATTTGTAGCATCTATTTTTTTAATCTGTTTCCGTACTACTAGTACCATGCTGTTTTTTATTGCTTTGGTTTTATAAAATATCTTAATATATCCAACAAAACAAATTCCCTTTCTTTAGTCCATTATTCTTCCTTTCACAGAAACTATTTTTCTGTTTTCTCACAAAACCCTGCTAAAATTTTCATCAAAACTGCATTGAATTTATAAGTTCATTTATGGAGAATGATATTTTTTTACAGTGTAGTTTTTCCCATCCATGAACATGTTACTTTTCTCTTTTTACCTAAATTTATTTTATGTAATTTAATCAATTTGGAAAGTACTTTGTAAAGGATTAGTACTTCTTCATTAGGTTATCTTATGTACTTTGTAGTTTTTGTTGCTAATGTAAGTGAAGTCATATTCTCCATGCTTATTTCTGGTTGGTTGCTGCTGATGCATAAAAGTGTCTTGATATTTACATTAAATGTAAATAGATTAGTACAAGTAAAATATTTATATAGTTTCTTATATAGTACTTAGTACATGCTTACATATAACTTAGTATGTTGCCTATTATTGATCTTGCATCTATGCAATCTTTCTGAACTCTATTAGTTCTAATAGTTTGTCTATTGATTCAGTTAGGTCTTCTAATAGAAGATCTAACGATTTACAGTGACAGAGTAATTTATTCTACCCAATCCTTATACCTCTTGTTTTTTTCTTGTCTTATTATATTGGCCAAAATCTCCTCACTATGGGAACTGTAATAACAAGCCTCTCTTCCCTGTTCCTAATCATAACATGTCATGATTTTTTCATAGGTTTTTGTTAAAAGCTTTTATTAAGCTAAATTTTCTTTAATTCCTAATTTTTTAACACTTCAAAATATCATAACTAGGTTTTAAACTTTACCAAATATTAATTATGCTTATGTTGAAGTAATTTTTTCCCCTATAGACCATTAATGAGCTAAATCGTATTGATAGCTTTTCTGGTGATGAACCCCCTTACATTTCTGAAATGGAATTGACATCACCGTGTTTTGTTTATAAAAACACTTTGAACTCAACTAATATTAATTTAGGATTTCACATTTTGTTCGTAGTGAAATAGGCTAATAGATTCTTTTCTTGTACTTTCCCAATCCATTATTGATCTGAAGATTATAATTAATAAATTAATTAACTTGAGACCTAAAATGAGGTGCACTGATTTCCCTCATTTTCTTTTTTCTGAAACACTTAATATCAACTAGAATTATCTTTACTTTGAAAGTTCTGAAACTCAAAATACTATCTGATCTTGTGGATTTATTTTTCAGTCTCATTCTAACTCTTGAAAGTAAAATCTACTTGTTTCAAATTCTCTGACAGTTTTCTGAATGTGATTTAAGGTCTGGTAATAAGATTCACTTGTGGGAGATTTTGATTCAGTCTCAAAATCTGAACTGAGATTGAATCAAAGAGTCATGTGGAAACAGGGTACAGTGCATTCATTTTTTTTCTTCCAGTTTTGTTGGGATATAATTGACATACAACCCTGTGTAAGTTTAAGGTGTACAGCATAATGATTCAACATAAATACATCATGAAATTATTATCACAGTAAGTTTAGTGAACACGCATCATCTCATGTAGATACAAAAGTAAAGAAAGAGAAAAAACTTTTTTCCTTGTGTCGAGAAGTCTTAGGATTTATTTTTTTTAACAATTTCTATATATAACATAAATGTTTCATATATAACATATAGCAATGTTAATTATGTTTATCATGTTGTGCTTTACATCTCTAGTATTTATTTTATCTTAAAACTGTAACTTTGTACATTTGTTTTTATCATATAGATTTTGGCAGTGGTGGTGGTAAAGTCAGAAGTGCGGGCAGCAAATTCCTGATCATAATAGTGGCCGCAGTTCTTTTGTTTATTCCTGGTGGGTTTTAGAAATCATTCTTGAAAGCTCAGCCATAGTCTGTTTCATCAGTCTTTTTAACAATTCTGTGATTTATATATTCCTTAAAAAAATCCTTTGCAGAGTATCTTAACTAGAGTGTGTTTACTTAACTAAAATTAAGAAACTTGACCATAAATTTTAGACTGGAGTCCTGATGAATAATTAGAAATCTCTTTCATGATTAATGCATTATTCAAGTTTTCTATTTCTTCTCAGGCAAATTTTTTCCTGAAAATTTATTTTTCATTTAGTGTTTTTTTTTTTATTCTTTCTTTATTTTTGGCTGTGCTGGGTCTTCGGTAGGCTTTTCTCTAGTTGCGGTGCTCAGGCGTGTCACTGTGGTGGCTTCTCTTGTTAGGGTCCATGCAGAGCATGCACTCTAGGGCCAAGGGCTTCAGGAGTTGCAGCGCATGGACTCAGTGCTTGCGGCTCCCCGGCTCTAAGCTCAGGCACAATCGTTGTGGCAGTGGGCTTAGGGCCCCAAGGCATGTGCAATCTTCCCGGATCGTGGATCAAACCCACGACTCCTGCGTTAACAGGTGGATTTTACCACTGACACCAGGGACGCACACCCTCCTTTAGATTTTTTGATATTATTGTTATATAGATCATAGTTGTTATTTTTAAATCTCTATTGTTTCTAGAGTTAATTTTCTTTTGGGGGTTATGCTTTAATTCATAGTCTTTTATGGTTGATCAGCTTTGTCAGATATTTGTGTTCAATAGTTGATCACTTCAAAGAAATAAGGTTTTGATTGTTTGTCATCTCTATTGATTTTTTTCTTTCTTATTGGTTTTTCCTTATTTGTATTATCTCCTCCCCTCCTGTTTCTATGTTTATTCTGTGGTTTCCTTTTCAAGTTCTTTGAATTTAATGCTTCCTTTATTTTTATTAAGTATAATATATATTATATAATATTAAATATATAATATATATTATATATTTAACATTATATACCATATATAAAACTATGAATATTATAATATTTTATATTATATACAATATATATTATTATTAATATAATACATATTATTAATATAATATATAATATTACATATATATTATATATATTGTATAACATATATATAATTATATAATATTTAATATATGCATAATATATAATATATGTACTATATATACTATATATAATATATGTACTATATAATATATTAATATAATATATATTATATATTTAATATTCTATATAAAACTATGAATGTTATAATATATATACATTATATACAATATGTATTACTATTAATATAATATATATTATCAATATAATATATAATATTACATATATAATATAATATGTATAATATATAATATCATATATATTATAAAATATAACATTATATATACTATATTATATATAATATATATTATACAACATGTATATAATGTATATATTACATATATTATGTTATATAATATATAATATATGTATTACATATAATATATATATAAAATATGATATATGCTATATCTATTACATACATAGTATTATATAGAATACATAATTATATAATAATACATATATATTATTATATAATATATTGTTATATATTGTTATAATTATATATTGGTATAACTGTAATTGGTATAATTGGTATAATTATAATTGTTATACTTGGTATAATCATAATTATATAATTATATTATATACTGGTATAATTTTAATTGGTATAATTATACCAAGTTTCTATGTACAGTATTATATAATATATATAATGTTATATTATATATGTATATTTATACTCTGCTGAGTGTAAAAGTCTGTTATCTTCATTTCAGTTTGTAAGTCATGTTATAATTTTGTATAATGTTAATTTTTTGAAGACTTTTCAGTTTTTTTAGAGGGATGACTTAAAATCTCCAGCTTAAATTAATTTATTAATTTCCCTCAATAGTTCTTTCTGCTTCCTTATATAATTGAAAGTTATGTTGTCTGCTGCTGCTATGTTCCTATTATATTATTATAGTTTATTGGTATACTGTTATTCTAAAAGCTACTTTTAACTTCAAATTCTATTTTGCTATCTTGGCTTCTTTTAAAGGAGATTGTCTCATATTTACCTGATATCCCTTTTCTTAACATATACCCTTTTATACACACATTTGAGGTAAGTTACTGAATTGTTTCTGTCCCCCAACATAAAGCCACAGGTCTTGCTTACAAACATTTTAAGGTCTACATTTTAAGTATATAGCTTCACAGAGGCAGGTGAGATTACATAATATTTCTGAGTCAGACACAAGATCTACATTCTTTCCTCAACATGTTCCAGGTGCAAGCTTAGTTTCCAGGGTAGCAGTTCTAATGAATCACAATGCTGCTGCTGCTGCTAAGTCGCTTCAGTCGTGTCCGACTCTGTGCGACCCCATAGAAGGCAGCTCACCAGGCTCCGCCGTCCCCGGGATTCTCCAGGCAAGAACACTGGAGTGGGTTGCTGTTTCCTTCTCCAATGCTTGAAAGTGAAAAGGGAAAGTGAAGTCGCTCAGTCGTGTCCAACTCTTCTTGACCCCGTGGACTGTAGCCTACCAGGCTCCTCTGTCCGTGGGATTTTCCAGGCAAGAGTACTAGAGTAGGTTGCCATTTCCTTCTCTATCTAATGAATCATGAAGCTTATCAAAAGGTAAATGGACAAAAGAAGAGGTAATTATGCTATCTTGGGCTACCTGCTTTTAGAAGAGGAGCAGAGGTCTTATTCAGTAATACTTGTCTATGGAACTTTTGGTTTCTTCATTGCCCGGTTGTACTTGGCCAAGCACTTAGATTGGAACAGGGATGGCCTAGTGCTGTCCTTGTTGACAACAGTAATATCTCAGTATCTTTAGAATTATGGGAAACCATGAAAATTCACCTTTTGGACTGAACTGAATAGCACACCTGAAAACACTCAGTTTCAGAATGGATCTGATTCACTGTGAGCAGAAGGCAATGGCATGACTTCTCATCCTAGCCTTGGAAATTTGCTTGGGGCTGGTCACTATGATATCTCCTCTTACCACCTAGAAAATAGTATGCTGGGGAACTTCTTTCAAGTTTCCTAGCCATCCTTATGAAAAGAATGTTAAATAGACAACAGCATCACACCACCAAATCATCCTTAATGGAAAACTTGCACATGTTTGATAACTAGTCAGATAAGATATACCAGCTAGAGTTAAAAAAAAGACTTGAAATCTGGGTCATATCTCCAACACTGGAAGAACCAGAGGTACTTTCACCTATGTCAACAACTTTATCCATGTATGCAGCCTTTGCAATGATGATCTTTAACAGAACCAGGGCTTCATTATTCTCAAGGATGTTTAGAGGAAAATCTCTTATGCCCCTTATTGGTGCATCTTTCTTTACTCCTACCTGATGAAGTTCTTTTGTTTTGTTAGACCTCAACTCTAGTGCATTATCTGAAGTTTGCATCACTGGTAGGGAAGTGTTATGAAACACTGCATTGTGAGCTTGTTGCTATTCTTGATCACACTAAAACTGGAACTGACTAGGTGACATCTGAGTGGCCAGATTAGTTGATAATAAGATGGGAGAGAGAGGCCCCCCACCCCTTTGACAGTTTCAGCCTTGACAGCAAGAGGAATACTTAGTTTGACAATATTTCTATTTAAATTCCTTCTCAGTGCCAATTTGTCATCAGTTTGTCAACCTGCTTTACATAACACTCAGTCCCTTGTTTACTAGGCAATTCCAGTGGTGGGCTGCCGTCTATGGGGTCGCACAGACTCGGACATGACTGAGGCGACTTAACAGCAGCAGCATCTAGTAGTTTAGCTGATGTGTTTGACAGCTTTGGTGGCACTTTTTTTCATTGTTTCCTAGAGTTTGAGGGCCTTTTATACATACATGTATATATATATATATATCCCTTATATATATATATCTCAGTATGTATATACTGATTGACATGCTATTAGAAGAGCTCTGAAGAGAAATTTTCAGATGGAAAGCTTAACCTCAACACCAAGTTTCTAGGAAGCTTTGGTAACGATCTTGACAATGGATATGGTGAAGATCTGGCTGTAGGTTCTTGATGCCCAGAGGGAGAACGGATGCAGACTCCGATGGGGTTGCACAGCTCACTCATGTATCTCTCTGAGAAAAGAAACAGTCTCTTTTAAGAAATGTATTTTTAAGAAACTGTTATATTTTTAATACAATCTGAAAATTTCTGTCTTCTAATCTG
Source organism: Giraffa tippelskirchi (assembly GCF_054371585.1). Classification (NCBI taxonomy): domain Eukaryota; kingdom Metazoa; phylum Chordata; class Mammalia; order Artiodactyla; family Giraffidae; genus Giraffa; species Giraffa tippelskirchi. The sequence continues at coordinate 102,270,555 of NC_137275.1, forward strand.
TAAGTTTAACCTAGTGACATTGATTGAAATTATTGTGTTATTTGGAATGTTTTCTGATCCCTTATTTAGTGTTTTGCAATTGCCGTATTCTTTTCTTCCTTTTCTGCTTTGCATAGAATAATGCATATTATCTTTTGCTGATTTTAAAGTTATGTATTTTGTTCAAGTGTTGCACTCAATGTGCCAGCAAATCTGGAAAACTCAGCAGTGGCTACAGGACTGGAAAAGGTCAATTTTCATTCCAATCCCAAAGAAAGGCAATGCCAAAGATTGTTCAAATTACTGTACAATTGCACTCATTTCACATGCTAGCAAGATTATGCTCAAAATCCTTCAAGCTAGGCTTCAACAGTACCTGAACTGACAACTTCCAGATGTACAAGCTGGATTTAGAAAAAGCAGAGGAGCCAGAGATCAAATTGTCAACATCCACTGGATCATAGAAAAAGCAAGGGAATTCCCAAAAAATCTACTTCTGATTCATTGACTATGCTGAAGTCTTTGACTGTGTGGACCACAACAAACTGTGGAAAATTCTTAAAGAGATGGGAATACCAGACCATCTTACCTGCCTCCTGAGAAACCTGTATGCAGGTCAAGAAGCAGCAGTTAGAATCAGATGAGCAACAACTGACTAGTTCAAAATTGGGAAAGGAGTATGTCAAGGCTGTATTTTGTCACCCTGCTTACTTAACTTTTATGCAGAGTACATCATGTGAAATGCTGGGCTGGATGAATCACAAGCTGGAATCAAGATTGCCAGGAGAAGTATCAACAATCTCAGATAGGCTGATGATAGTTACCACTTTAATGGCAGAAAGTGAAGAGGAACTAAAGGGCCTCTTGATGAAGGTGAAAGAGGAGAATGAAAAACCTGGCTTAAAACTCAACATTCAAAAAATTATGATCATGGCATTTGGTCCCATCACTTCATGGCAAATAGATGGGGAAAAAGTGGAAACAGTGACAGATTTTATTTTCTTGGGTTCCAAAATCACTGTGGATGGTTATTGCAGCCATGAAATTAAAAGACATTTGCTCCTTCAGAGAAAAGCTATGACAAACCTGCGTGCTGCTTGCTAAATCACTTCAGTGGTATCTGACTCTTTTCGACCCCGTGGACTGTAGCCTGCCCATGGGATCCTCCAAGCAAGAATACTGGAGTGGGTTGCCATGCCTTCCTCCAGGGGATCTTCCTGACCCAGGGATTACACCCATGTCTCTTACATCACCTGAGTTGGCAGGGGGATTATTTACCACTAGCGCCACCTGGGAAGCCTATGACAAACCTAGATAACATATTAAAAAACAGAGACATCACTTTGCCAATAAAGGTCCATATAGTCAAAGCAACTGGGTTTTTCCAGTAGTCATGTGTGGATGTGAGAGTTGGACCATAAAGAAGACTGAGCGCCTAAGAACTGAGGATTTCAAATTGTGCTGGAGAAGACTCTTGCGAGTCCCTTGGACAGCAACGAGATCAAACCAGTCAATCCTATCCTCCCAAAGGGAGATAGTGAAGGATAGGGAAGCCTGGTGTACTCCAGTTCTTGGGGTCACAGAGAGTCAAACATGACTTGGCGACTGCACAGCAAGAATAATTGTGTTATTTTGTTCTTTATTGTCTCTTCCTAAAACCCAAAGAACTAGACTCAATTGTCTCTACAAGTTAGTTGTACTTATCCATAGGTATTCTTGCCTCAAACAAGATAAGGACCTTAGCATCAGCCTGTTTCTTTCTGTTCTGCCTCAGCCCTTCACCAGCCCATACTGGTAACATCTAGCATTTTTGTTCAGAATTGATATAAATATATTTTAAATGCTTCTTTCTCACTCTTTTCCTCAGTTCAGTTCATTTCAGTTGCTTAGTCGTGTCCGACTCTTTGCGACCCCATGAGCCGCAGCACGCCAGGCCTCCCGGTCCATCACCAACTCCCGGAGTTTATCCAAACCCATGTCCATCGAGTCGGTGATGCCATTCAACCATCTCATCCTCTATCGTCCCCTTATCCTCCTGCCCCCAATCCTTCCCAGCATTAGGGTCTTTTCCAATGAGTCAACTCTTCGCATCAGGTGGCCAAAGTACTGGAGTTTCAGCTTCAACATCAGTCCTTCCAATGAACACCCAGGACTGATCTCCCCCAGGAGGGACTGGTTGGATCTCCTTGCAGTCCAAGGGACTCTCAAGAGTCTTCTCCAACAACACAGTTCAAAAGCATGAATTCTTCAGCGCTCAGCTTTCTTTAGAGTCCAACTCTCACATCCATACATGACCACTGGAAAAACCATAGCCTTGACTAGACGGACCTTTGTTGGCAAAGTAATGTCTCTGCTTTTCAATATGCTATCTAGGTTGGTCATAACTTTCCTTCCAAGGAGTAAGTGTCTTTTAATTTCGTGGCTGCAATAACCATCAGCAGTGATTTTGGAGCCCAAAAAAATAAAGTCTGCCACTGTTTCCACTGTTTCCCCATCTATTTCCCATGGAGTGATGGGACCAGATGCCATGATCTTAGTTTTCTGAATGTTGAGCTTTAAGCCAACTTTTTCACTCTCCTCTTCCACTTTCATCAAGAGGCTCTTTAGTTTTTCTTCACTTTCTGCCATAAGGGTGGTGTCATCCACATATCTGAGGTTATTGATATTTCTCCCGGCAATCTTGATTCCAGCTTGTGCTTCTTCCAGCCCAGCATTTCTCATGATGTACTCTGCAGATAAGTTAAATAAGCAGGGTGACAATATACAGCCTTGACATACTCCTTTTCCTATTTGGAACCAGTCTGTTGTTTCATGTCCAGTTCTAACTGTTGCTTCCTGACCTGCATACAGGTTTCTTAAGAGGCAGGTCAGGTGGTCTGGTATTCCCATCTCTTTCAGAATTTTCCACAGTTTATTGTAATCCACTCAGTCAAAGGCTTTGACATAGTCAATAAAGCAGATATAGATGTTTTTCTGGAACTCTCTTGCTTTTTCGATGATCCAGCAGATGTTGGCAGTTTGATCTCTGGTTCCTCTGCCTTTTCCAAAACCAGCTTGAACATCTGGAAGTTCACGGTTCACGTATTGCTGAAGCCTGTCTTGGAGAATTTTGAGCATTACTCTACTAGCATGTGAGATGAGTGCAATTGTGCGGTAGTTTGAGCATTCTTTGGCATTGCTTTTCTTTGGGATTGGGATAAAAACTGACCTTTTCCAGTCCTGTGGCCACTGCTGAGTTTTCCAGATTTGCTGGCATACCGAGTGCAGCACTTTCACAGCACCATCTTTCAGGATTTGAAATAGCTCAACTGGAATTCCATCACCTCCACTAGCTTTGTTCGTAGTGATGCTTTCTAAGGCCCACTTGACTTCACATTCCAGGATGTCTGGCTCTAGGTGAGTGATCACACCATCGTGATTATCTGGGTCATGAAGATCTTTTTTGTACAGTTCTTCTGTGTATTCTTGCCACCTCTTCTTAATATCTTCTGCTTCTCTTAAGTCCATATCATTTCTGTCCTTTATCGAGCCCATCTTTGCCTGAAATGTTCCCTTGGTATCTCTAATTTTCCTCAAGTCAGTGCTTAATGAACTTATTTTTTATCTTTATATTATTTTGTTCATTGTTAAATATAAATATAAAGTTGTTTTCTCCAGAATTTATTTCTCTCTTGAAGGAATATTTCCTCCAAGAGTCATTGCAAAGAAGACTTTTTTAGGGAAACACTTTTGCCTCCTTGTATTATCAAGCCCTTACACAAAATGTAGTTTTCCTAGAAGTAAAAAATCTAGGTTAAAAGTTGTTTTGCTAAAATCCTTTGAAAATATTAACTCTCTTACCTTCTTGCATCTAGAATGGCTAATGAAAGGGTAATGTTAAGCTGATTTTTGTTTCTCTATAGGTGATATGCATTTTCTCTCAGAAATCATCTAAGATGTTTTCCTTGTCTTTGATGTTGCAATGTGAATTGACCACTCCCCATCTACACCCTTTCCATGATCTACCAGGCAATCCTATCCCTTATTAAACCTTCTATCACTTTTACCAACCTGGGCACCGCTCTTTTCAGCAGCTGTTTCCTTCAGCTGTAATTATCTGGCCAGAGTTGGGGTGAAGCGGGTGAAGGAGTAGGATGCATGCTCAGGGCATAGTCAGCTTGCCTGCCTTAGTTGTTATATGCTACTATATCATTACCCTGGGCTGGCACTGAGCCGGTGCTAGTGTTTTTCCGCCCTGAAGAGGCAGTAGGATGGGAAATAATTAGCCAGAACAATGTAGGAGAGAGAAAAGGGCAACTCTTCCTCCAACCAAACCTCCATCCCTGATGCCTAGCTGTCTTCACCTGTAGGTCACTATTCCCTCTCATCATCTCCTTCCTCTTGCAGACACACACACACACACACACGCACACACACACACACACACACACACAGACAGCTTTTGTTTCTTGAAAGAGGTAGATACAACCTTAGAAGAAAGCTTTTGTAGATATCCTCAGGTGATTCTGAGACACAGAGAAGTATTTAAACCTTTGGAGCGTAGATCAAACTTTTTTTTGCTCATGATTAAGAAAGTAATAATTGGGCTAAAGAGAGTAGGAGAATGCAGGCACAGGAGTATATTAGACTGAGAGAAAATGAAATCAAGAAAGACCAAAATTCTGGGTAAGAAGTTTCCTGGAATGAAGTCCAAAGCATGAACCTCTTGAATAGTCACCAGCTACCTTTATAGTGAAAGCAAGTGGGCTAGCTGGGTCTATTCCCTTGAAAAACTGTACAGTTCATTAGAAGGGCAATGATTGGCTGAGCTACTTTTGATAGCTGTTCCCTAGCACAGTTGTAAGGTCCTTAAATCACCAGAGAACAAGGTCTAGTCCTTTACCTCTCAGCTAGAGTGTCAGATTGAGAAGAAACTCTCAAAATGAAGAATGGAATAAAGCCATTTTGAGAAGAGTTATTTTATGTCTGCCCTAATGGCATAGAACAGATGGGTAACAGGATGCTCCCTCTCTGGATTTCATTTTCTCTAGGTCCCAGAAATGTAAGGAGTGTTAGTTGTTCAGTCATGTCTGACTCCTTGCAACCCGATAGACTCTAGCCCTCCAGGTTCCTCCGTCCGTGGGATTTTCCAGGCAAGAATACTGGGATGTGTTGCCATTTCCTTCTCCAGAGGATCTTTCTGACCCAGGGACCGAACCCGGGTCTCCTCCATTGCAGGCAGACTCTTTGAGGTCTGAGCACCAAGACTCTTCAATTCGGGTAAGAACAGATTATCAGAGATCTACTGATACAGGACGCAAGAGGTCATCATCACCAGCAGTAGAAAGGGAGGCTGCTGAGAGAGGACTGAGAAGACTCAGATTGTAAATTGATCTAAGAGACATTTTGAGCATGTCTCGATCCTTAATGAAAGGTTTAGAAGCTAGGTTCCCATGATGCTGCTGGTACAATAGACTGGAGCATTATTCTATTATTACTACTACTGTAACTGTACTGAACCACTAACTCTGTTCCACCCACTCCCCTCCCCCAGTGATCTTCTTATATCTTTCAGTCGAGACAGACTCACAGAATTTCTGATTAAATTGATGATATTCAGTATTCATCATTTTACTGTGATATCTATTAAACTACCTATTTAAATTGCTTATCTATTATCTAGTCTTAAGAAAATTCACCAAAAATAAATTTTTTAAGACAATAAAAGAATATTCACTAATGAAAAGGGGTCAAGTAAAGGTAAAGGAATAAAAAATTCTCATCACATCACTCTTAGTTAGACTAAAAGGTGGCATAATCTCTATTCATTTTCAAGCCACTCTCCAGAAAGTTGTTACTCTTTGATATGAAAAATTCATTGCTATGATTACAGATTTCACATAGCAGCTGGGCTTTTAAAAAATGATCGTGTATCAAGCTTCCATGTGCTATGAACAAAAATATCCATAATTATCTTAAAATAATATTAAAGTTTTCAAGGTTTAAACTCCTTTCCAACTATCTACATGAGACCAGATTTTCTTCATATACTTTAATCAAGACAACAGATCACAGGAAAATCAACGCAGGAAAACATCTAAGAATCTAGCCATTCTTTATTAAACCAGACATTAAACAGATTTTATTTATCATGCAAAACAGTGCTACTTTTCTTTAAAAAATATTTTGTTTTGGAAAACTTAGTTATTTCTCATAAAATATATTGTTTATGCTAACATACAGTGAGATAGTTATTTTTAAATGAATACAATTTTTCTCAAGTTTTTCTCAGTCTTAATTTTGAATATTGTAATAATGATTGATATAATCCTCACAAATAAAAATTGAGCTCATTGAGATCACCTGTTTTAAGAAAGTAAAGACGTCCTTGAGACTTCTTTGAGAAATCTCAAAGAACCACTGAATTATTTGAGAACCACTAAATTATTTTATTCCTTTTGAATTGCAGTTTAGGAACACAGGATACAAATGGTTAGATGACTTGATCCATGCCATAAAGCTATTTCTTTTTCATAGCTCAAGAATTTTTAAAGCCTAGTTTACATTTATAAATGAAATTTCTAATTTTATAAATTAAATTACATTTTTTATTTTACTGAATTCTATTACAATATTACTCCTAGTTATATTAAGGTAACTATAAGGCTCTTTTGATATTTTAAATTTCTTTTAAAAACTCTACACAATGCATTTTATGGAACTGTATCATATATTTTAAGTTTCAGTTTCTTTGAAAATCCTTTCAGAATCAGAATGGATAAATGGACAATTTTTTTTTCTATTTGTGTGTTCTATTATTGTGTCGAGTTCCACAGGGTTTCAAGTAAGTGAATGCTAATAATATCAGAAAGCTCTTTCATTTCAAAATAAGGAATGTGCCTTCAGTATTCTAATCATGTAATAGATACATAAACTATAGAATTTTAAGTTTATAAAATGTATTTCACTGATTTTCTACTAAAGTTTTGAGGCTATCCTGAGATATCTAAGAGTCTTATTCTAAAGACACAACTTAAAATGGTCTGAGACAATTTTTCAACCTAGCTAAATTCCAGATTTATCTTTAGACTTAATTCCAACCCAACCCCCAAAATTAATTTAATAGATGTAATAGAATCCCACAAGTATCTCTAAGAATGTGGCATCCTTTGTGGCATCAACTCTTTTGACACCATCATGTAATAAATGTGCTGTTCCATACAAATGTAGAGACAAAAATCACACAGCACTTAGAACAAATAGAAACTGCTTTACATAACATCTTGATGAGGTAAGCTTGTGTTATATCCTTTTAACACAACGAAACACAAAGCTGTGAAAACCTGTTCAGACTTGCCTAGATTAAATCACAGAATTACTGATGAAGTCAAAGGATAAAAATTCCCGTGGTTTCTGGAACTTGTGAAACACAACAATATCCTCTCTTTTATTTAGAATCAAGACATGTTTGAGGTATATTAATGTATGGTTCCACATTTCTTATTTACTTCATGCGGCATGAATAGAGGACTTGACTCAGTGGTAAGTAGCATGAGTAGAATTTATCTGAAATCAGAGCTCACCTTTCTTTGTTTCTGTAATTAATTAACAACACTATAAACAGTCCCTTTTGAGGATATACTGAATCTACCAGTATTTGAATACTCAAAAAGAATTTGCATTTTGAAAAGGAAATAGAAATGTTAAACATGTAATAAATATTGAGTGACCCCTATGTGCTGGGTGTTTGAGATGTGATGAATATTGACAGGCAAGGTCACACTTTGAGTGGGGGCAGATGAAATAAACAAATAATTTCAGCTAGTCTAGTACAAAAAAATAACACACAACAGAGTAATAACAAAATAAAAAATTTAACTTTTAAAATTTAACTATTGTATAGGATATATTAAAATTTTAGGATTAAAAGGTGCTTACTCCTTGGGAGAAAAGCTATGACAAACCTAGACAATGTATTAAAAAGCAGAGACATCACTTTGCCGACAAATGTTGGTCTCTTCAAAGTTATGGTTTTTCCAGTAGTCGTGTACAGATGTGCGAGTTAGACCATAAAGAAGACTGAGCACCGAAGAATTGATGCTTTGGAGGTGTGGTGTTAGAGAGGACTCTTGAGAGTCCCTTGGACAGCAAGAAAATCAAACCAGTCAATCCTTAAGGAAATCAACCCTGGATATTCATTGGAAGGACTGATGCTAAAGCTGAAACTCCAATACTTTGGCCACCTGATGTGAAGAGCCAGTTAAGTGGGAAAAAACCCTGATGCTGGGAAAGATTGAGGGCAGGAGGAGATGAGAGCCAGCAAGGATAAGGTGGTTGGATGGCATCACTGACTCAATAGACATGGGTTTGAGCAAACTCCAGGAGATAGTGAAGGACAGGGAAGCCTGGTGAGCTTCAGTCCATGGGGTCACAAAGAGTCAGACATGACTTAGTGACTGAACAACATCATAGGATATATCTTTCACTTAAGTGTACAATAGTACTTGTGGAAGTTTTGGCTAGGACTTCCAAAGTTTCCAAAGTGTGGATCACAACCACCCTGTCGGACGTGTAAAAGAAGTAGAAGATAATTGGCTGTAAGGCTCTAAACTATTCTGTCTGCTTCAGAGTCCTCAAATGATCAAGAAGTGGTGATTGGAGGAGAGAATTTTCAGAGTTCACTGTATTATGTTGTGATACCACCCTTCCCCTCAAGGAAGGGAGGGAGAGCTTAGTCCTGCTTAACCTAAATCAACAAAGGAGGCTTTAAGGAGACTATGGGGAAACCTGAGGTCTGGGGGATATGGGACTGTTTACTTTCCATTTGGAATGGTTGGTTAGTTGCTCAAAGGGCAGAGATAAAAAGGGGTCAAGTGGCCACTTTGTAATAGGATTTCTGGTTTTCCTGAATTCTGGCAGTAAAATATTGCCCCCAGAGTCTGTTGGGATAAACAATGTAGTTTTTCCATGAACCAAATCTTAGAAAGCCAGTCACTTAGAAAGCCAGCATGGAGTCTTCTTAGATTATGCCCTGAAGAATAGCCAAGAGGGGTGAATAGTGCTCTGCAGAAAGAAGCCAAGTAAATAAAGAAAGCTAAAGAACAGTAGAAACAGAGCTCTTGTCATGGGAACCCACAGGGAGAGTAGAGTGGGTCTTGGAAGAACCCATGAAAATGCAAAATGAGAAAGTGTCAATTTTAAGAGGCTTCTGCTGTGGTCCAGTGGCTAAGACTTCACTCTCTCTCCGCAAGGGAATGAGATGCCACATGCTGCAACTCAGAGTTCACATGCTTCAACTAAGAGTCTGCATGCCGCAACTAAAGATTCCACATGCTGCAACGAAGAGCAAACATCCCACGTGCCACCACTACGAAGTGGCACAGCCAAATACATAAAAGAAATATTTTAAAGAAAAAAAAAGAGTCAATTTTGAACATCTGCCAAGTTCAGGAAGTTTCTATGCTAGATTGTGAGGACAGTGCTAATTTAGTAAGAACTTTTCCACTAAGCTGTCCATGAAGTCCCCTCGGTCCCCGCACTCCTACCTTGGGTGTGGGGGTCTGCAGGTCTGACTGAGGTGGAGCTGGAGCATCCCCAGGATGACAGAGAGAAGCAGCTGACGGCGCTCTCCTTTCTCTGCCTCTGTAACGGTGAGCTTCATGCCTGCAACTGGCCTGAAGATGGGGGTAAGGAGACAAGCCTTTACCAGAAAGCCAGAATTAAACTGTGACTTCTTACTTTGATTGTTATATGTGTGTGTTAATCACTCAGTCGTGTCTGACTCTTTGCAACCCCATGGACTATAGCCTGCCAGGCTCCTCTGTCAATGGGATTCTCCAGGCAAGAATACTGGAGTGGGTTGCTATGCCCTTCTCCAGGGGATCTTCCCGACCCAGGGATCAAACCCAGGTCTTCATTGCAGGCAGATTCTTGCCAACTGAGCCACCAGGGAAGGCCCGCCCCCCCGCCCCCATCTCATTGATTGTTATAATGAGATGAAAACTTGAATAACCAAATAACGGTTTCTAATAAATAAGAATGACCAGAAAAACTATGAAGACTGCTTAAGTTTTCATCCAAGGACAAGGGAAGAACCAGCCTCACAGAAAGAGTAGTAGAAGACAATAATTAATTTGCTTAATGAATATATGCTACAAGACCTGCTGGGTCAGTATTCTAAATACAAAGGTAATCTTCCTATGCGTGCAGGCTCAGTGTCTGACTCTGCTACCCCATGGGCTGTAGCCCACCAGGTTCTTCTGTCCATGGGATTCTCCAGGCAAGAATACTGGTGTGGGTTGCCATTTCCTACTCTACAGGATCTTCCTGACCCAGGGATCAAGCCTTCGTATAGTGAGCCTCCTGCATTGGCAGGCAGATTCTTTACCATCTGGGAAGCCCCAATCTTCCTATACATCTTACAAAATTTTTCTAAATTATACTATTGCCATATGTGCATATGTGTTACACGTGCATACAGAATCATGTGCTTTCCCCCCTGCTATGAAGATGATACCTGTTTTCAGAAACTACCAATTCAGACTTGGGTACAGATGTGAAAGAGTTGCTTACTTTTAATGTCACTTCCAGTTTTCCTGAATTAGTTAACTTACAGAGCAGTACTACTGTGCTACAAATATGGAAATTGTTTATGTTGGCCTAAGATGAGTTTTACTATAACTAAGGTCCAGCCTGTAGAGACATAACAAAACAATTACAGTTGGAAATTGAAGTTAGAATCCTATCCAGCTCCTCTCCAGGATGAGAAAATGTCCAATTTTTTCCCTTCAGTAAAGCTCTTCAAGTTTCTGTGGCCAAGCTGTTTTTCTCTGCTAAATTTCACCAGGATCAACATGCTTTGAGTTATTGTACATTTGACCCGTAAACAGATGAGAGGGAAAAAAACCAGTTTAGATTATTCAAATTGGAGGGAATTCTGCATAACCAGTGAGTAGCCAGTGAGTGCTAATTCTGCTCATTCCTAAGTCATCTGACATAAAGGCCCAGAGGAGAAGGCTGGACAGGAGAAAGTAGGGCAACTCCAGTGACTTCTCTTGGATGCACTGATTTATAATCTAAAACAGATTTAGCATATTAGCCATAATTTGGTCTTAATATCTGTATTTCTGAGCACATATACAAGAATTGTCTTTTCATATTCATTTGAAACTTAACTCTTTGGAATTTATAGATTTAATTTTAAGTACTGTAAAAATTACAGCATTTGTATTGGCTACAATAATCTGTCATACTTTTTTTTTAATTGGCATATAATTGCTTTACAATTTTGTGGTAGTTTCTGCTGGACAGCAAAGTAAATCGGCTCTACGCATACTCGTATCCCCTGCGTCTTGAGCCTCCCTCCCCCTCCCACCTCCCCCATTACACCTCTCTAGGTCATTGCAGAGCACCGAGCTGAGTTCCCTGTGCTACACAGCTGCTTCCCACTAGCTATCTGTTCTACACACAGTAGTGTGTAGTATATGTCAATCCATTCCCCGCTTTCCCGTGTCCACTTCTCCATTATCTACGTCTGGATCTCTATTCCTGCCCTGCAAACAGGCTCATCTGTACCATCTTGCTAGATTCCATACACGTGCATTAATATAAAATGTTTGTTTTTCTTTTTCTGATTACTTCACTCTGTATGAATATGTCGCCTGTTTTAAAGAATGTATCCAATGAAATCTATAATTATGGTGCCTGCGTGCTAAGTCGCTTCAGTCATATTTGACTCTGTGCAATCCTATGGACTGTAGCTCACCAGGCTCCTCTGTCCATGGAATTCTCCAGGCAAGAATACTGGAGTGGGTTGCCATGCTCTCCTCCAGGGGATCTTCCCGACTCAGGAATTGAACTTGTGTCTCTTAACTTCTGTTGCGTTAGCAGGCAGGTTCTTTACCATGAGCACCACCTGGGAAGTTTGGGTATAAAGTTACAAAAATAGTTTTTAGCATTTTTCTGATCCAAATTTCTGGAATAGTGGATTCCTTTGTAATAGTACTTTGTAATTTCTGAGACCGAATCTTGTGCGGTTTGTATGTGTGGTTTATAAAATACTGTTAATATTTAAAAATCCCCCAAATCCCAAACAGAGCATTAAAAAGTAAGCAGCACTTACTATTATATCATCAGTTTCTCTTTGAATATAAGTTTTATGCATTTATAATTTTTGGCTGCACTGGGTCTTCACTGTGCCAGCTTTCTCTAGTTGTGGCATGCAAGCTTAGTTGCCCAGCGTTGTGTGGGATTTAGTTCTTCAGTCAGGGATAGACCCTGTGTCCCCTGCATTGGATTGTGGATTCTTAACCACTGGAACACCAAGGAAGTCCCTATACGTTTTATTTTTGATTCATTCCAGAATATACTTTCTTTTTCTAATTGTTTTTAACATTTCAAATTTTGGAGAGAGAGAATACTCAAAGTAAGAATGAAGCTGTAAAAACAAACACATTTAAAAAATAGTGTAAAGCATTAAGGCTGTTAATTGGAGTGAGCTACAGAACAAAACTTCCTGTTCTTTAAAAACCACAGAATAAGCTCCCAAAAGTATTTGCTTCATAAACAATTTCATTTCTTACGTAAGTATGGTAATCTTCTTAGAGAAAGCCCTACATGCTGTTACAGGTATTTCAAACTTTACAGATTTTTAACTCAACATTTTCTGCGTTACATAGAGATACCTGTGTGTGTGCTCAGTGGCTCAGTGGTGATCGAGAATTTGTGACCCCATGGACTGTAGTCCACCAGGCTCCTCTGTCCATGGGATTTTTTCAGGCACAAATACTGGAGTGAGTTGCCCTTTCCTCCTCCAGGACATTGAGATACAGTGACTCGTTAAAATAAACTATAGAAGAGATAAGTTAGGGGGAAATTGCTTTCATTTCATAGGGATATTTCATTTTATTAAATTTTTTATCTCACAGATCTTTAAAACCGCATTATTAGTGTTTTTGAAATAGGAATGAAGTTATAGGGAATGTTGAAGAAATTGTATAGAAATAATAGAAGAATTCATAAAAAGTAGAACTATACATGCACTTCCTCCTAATTATAAGTGTCTTTAAAGCCTCTTACTCTTCTCTCTTCTTGATAATTTAAATGCTTTAAAATATCAGTTCAGTTCAGTTCAGTTGCTCAGTCATGTCTGACTCTTTGCACCCCCATGGACTGCAGCACACCAGTCTTCCCTGTCCATCACCAACTCCTGGAGCTAACTCAAACTCATGTCCAACATGACGGTGATGCCATCCAACCATCTCATCCTCTGTCATCCCATTCTCCTTCTGCCTTCAATTTTTCTTTCCTAGCACCAGGGTCTTATCCAATGAGTCTGTTCTTCACATCAGGTGGCCAAAGTATTGGAGCTTCAGCTTCAGCATCAGTCCTTCCAATGAATATTAAGGACTGATTTCCTTTAGGATGGACTGGTTGGATCTCCTTGCACTGCAAGGGACTCTCAAGAGTCTTCTCCAATACCACAGTTCAAAAGCATCAATTCTTTGGTACTCAGCTTTCTTTCTAGTCCAACTGTCACATCCATGCATGACTACTGGAAAAACCATACCTTTGACTAGACAGACCTTTGTTGACAAAGTAATGTCTCTGCTTTTTAATATGCTGTCTAGGTTGGTCGTAACTTTTCTTCCAAGGAGCAAGCATCTTTTAATTTCATGGCTGCAGTCACCATCTGCAGTGATTTTGGAGCCCCCAAAATAAAGTCTCTCACTGTTTCCATTATTCCCCCATCTATTTGCCATGAAGTGATGGACCGGATGCCATGACCTTAGTTTTCTGAATGTTGAGTTTTAAGCCAACTATTTGATTTTGCCTACTTTCTTGAATTTAAGTCTGAACTTGACAATAAGGAGTTCATGATCTGAGCCACAGTTAGCTCCTGGTCTTGTTTTTGCTGACTGTATAGAGCTTCTCCATCTTTGGCTGCAAAGAATATAATCAATCTTATTTCAGTATTGACCATCTGGTGATGTCCAGATGTCTCTGCTTACTCCTTGAAATAAAAGTTATGACCAACCTAGACAGCATACTAAAAAACAGAGACATTACTTTGCCAACAAAGGTCCATGTAGTAAAGCTATGGTTTTTCCTATAGTCATGTATGGATGCGAGAGTTGGACTATAAAGAAAGCTGAGCACTGAAGAATTGATGCTTTTGAACCGTGATGTTGGAGAAGACTCTTGACAGTCCCTTGGACTGCAAGGAGATCCAACCAGTCCATCCTAAAGGAAATAAGTCCTGAATATTCATTGGAAGGACTGATGTTGATGCTGAAACTCCAATACTTTGGCCACCTGATATGAAGAACTGACTCATTTGAAAAGACCTTGATGCTGGAAAAGTTTGAAGGTGGGAGGAAAAGTGCACGACAGAGGATGAGATGGTTGGATGGCATCACCGACTCAATGGACATGAGTTTGAGTAAACTCCAGGAGGTGGTGATGGAAAGGGAGGTTTGGCGTGATGCAGTCCATGGGGTCGCAAAGATCGAACACGACTGAGTGACTGAACTAACAAACTGACTGAAGCCAACTTTTTCACTCTCCTCTTTCACTTTCATCAATAGGCTCTTTAGTTCTTCACTTTCTGACATAAGGGTGGTGTCATTTGCATATCTGAGGTTATTGATATTTCTCCTGGAAATCTTGATTTCAGCTTGTGCTTCATCCAGCCCAGCATTTCTCATGATGTACTATGCATATAAGTTAAATAAGCAGGGTGACAATATACAGCCTTGATGTACTCCTTTCCCTATTTGGACTAGTCTGTTGTTTCATGTCCAGTTCTAACTGTTGCTTCTTGACCTGTATACAGATTTCTCAGGAGGCAGGTCAGGTGGTCTAGTATTCCCAACTCTTGAAGAATGTCCCACAGTTTGTTGTAATCCACACAAACGCTTTGGTGTAGTCAATAAAGCAGAAGTAGATGTTTTTCTGGAACTCTCTTGCTTTTTCAATGATCCAAAGGATGTTGGCAATTTGATCTCTGGTTCCTCTGCTTTTTTAAGTCCAGTTTGAACATCTGGAAGTTCACAGTTCACATACTGTTGAAGCCTGGCTTGGATAATTTTGAGCATTACCTTGCTAGCATGTGAGATGAGTGCAACTGTGTGGTAGTTTGAATATTCTTTGGCATTGCTTTTCTTTGGGATTGGAATGAAAATTGACCTTTTCCAGTCCTGTGGCCACTGCTGAGTTTTCCAGATTTGCTGGCATATTGAAGGGCCGCACTTTCACAGCATCATCTTTCAGGATTTGAAATAGCTCAACTGGAATTCAATCACCTCCACTAGCTTTGTTCATAGTGATGCTTCCTAAGGCCCACTTGACTTCACATTCCAGGATGTCTGGCTCTAGGTGAGTGATCACACCATCATGGTTATCTGGGTCATGAAGATCTTTTTTGTATAGTTCTTCTGTGTATTCTTGCCACCTCTTCTTAATATCTTCTGCTTCTGTTAGGTCCATATCATTTCTGTCCTTTATTGTGCCCATCTTTGCCTGAAATGTTCCCTTGGTATCTCTAACTTTCTTGAAGAGATCTCTAGTCTTTCCCATTCTATTGTTTTCCTCTATTTCTTTGCACTGATCACCGAGGAAGGCTTTCTTATCCCTCCTTGCTATTCTTTGGAACTCTGCATTCAAATGGGTATATCTTTCCTTTTCTCCTTTGCCTTTCACTTCTCTTCTTTTCTCATCTATTTGTAAGACCTTCTCAGACAACCATTTTGCCTTTTTGCATTTCTTTTTCTTGTGGATGGTCTTGATCCCTGTCTCCTGTACAATGTCACGAACCTCCATCCACAGTTCTTCAGGCACTCTGTCTATCATATCTAATCCCTTGAATCTATTTGTCACTTCCACTGTATAATCATAAGGGATTTAGGTCATACTTGAATGTTCTAATGGTTTTCCCTACTTTCTTCAATTTAAGTCTGAATTTTGCAATAAGGGGTTCATGATCTGAGCCACAGTCAGCTCCTGGTCTTGTTTTTGTTGACTGTATAGAGCTTCTCCTTTTTTGACTGTAAAGAATATAATCCATCTGATTTCGGTGTTGACCATATGGTAATGTCCATGTGCAGAGTTTTCTCTTGTGTTTTTGGAAGAGGGTGTTTGCTATGACCAGTGTGTTCTCTTGGTAAAACTCTGTTAGCCTTTTCCCTGCTTCATTTTGTACTCAAGGCTTATCTGTACTTAACACATCCTATGGGATTCATCCACCCTATTTTGTGCGCTCCAGCAGAACTGATTTTCACAAATAATACAGTCATTTAAATCACACTAACCAATATTTAAATATTTTTCTTCATATATTTAGTTAAGCATGTTGACATTTTACTTAACCTGTCTTTGCATTATTTTATGCTTTTCACTTGGCCTTGTCTCACTTGCTTCCTTATTTTTGTCATTTTGAAAAGACTAGGGATTTTTTGTGCTAATTCTCCAGGTAAAGCAAACATACTCAATTCTCCACATCTTTCCAGTTAACACTGACATATAATCTGTGAAATGTTCTTCTTTATATTCCAGGAAACCAATCTTTTATAAAAATTTTTTAAGTATTTTTTAAAATTTACTTGGCTCCACCAGGTCTTATCTGCAACACGTAGGATCTTTGATCTTCATTTCAGCATGCAGGATCTTTCGTTGCAGGCATTCACACTCTTAACTGTGGCATGTGCAATCCATTTCCCTGGCCACAGATAGAAACTGGGCCCCCTTCTTTGGGAGCATGGCATTTTAGCCACTGGACCACCAGGAAAGGCTCTAGAATAATTTAATCACAATGCCCTTAAAAAAATCTATTGACAGATAAGAAAAGCCATCTTAATCCCTGTTTCTTATGTAGTCCATTTATTTGACACACGAGGCTTGCTAAATATTCTCTTGTGCTACAGCTGCACTAGATCTTACCCGTTGTCCTTTTGGGCACAATCACATGCATGGACTGAGAAGCCTGCACCCAGTGGCCATAAATCAGTTTCCATGGATGATGCAGAAAACGTCAAATACTAACTGGCTGTCTCCCATCCCTCCCAAAACAGCTACTTACAACCAACCTTTCCAACGAAGCTTGGAAAAATTAGACAGTTAGCCTCAACCAGTTCATCAATAAGCATTTGTTGAGCGTTTGTTCTTTCCATCCCCGAGAAAAAGAAATGCAAAAAAGCAAAATGGCTGTCTGAGGAGGCCTTACAAATAGCTGTGAAAAGAAGGAAAGTGAAAAGCAAAGGAGAAAAGGAAAGATATTCCCATCTGAATGCAGAGTTCCAAAGAATAGCAAGGAGAGATAAGAAAGCCTTCCTCAGTGATCAGTGCAAAGAAATAGAGGAAAACAATAGAATGGGAAAGACTAGAGATCTCTTCAAGAAAATTAGAGATACCAAGGGAACATTTCATGCAAAGATGGCTCAATAAAGGACAGAACTGGTATGGACCTAACAGAAGCGGAAGATATTAAGAAGAGGTGGCAAGAATACACAGAAGAACTGTACAAAAAAGATCTTCATGACCCAGATAGCCATGATGGTGTGATCACTCACCTAGAGCCAGACACCCTGGAATGTGAAGTCAAGTGGGCCTTAGGAAGCATCACTATGAACAAAGCTAGTGGAGGTGATTGAATTCCAGTTGAGCTATTTCAAATCCTGAAAGATGATGCTGTGAAAGTGCGGCCCTCAATATGCCAGCAAATCTGGAAAACTCAGCAGTGGCCACAGGACTGGAAAAGGTCAATTTTCATTCCAATCCTAAAGAAAGGCAATGCCAAAGAATGCTCAAACTACCACACAATTGCACTCTTCTTACGCACTAGTAGAGTAATGCTTTAAATTCTCCAAGGCAGGCTCAGAATTACATGAATGGTGAACTTCCAGATGTTCAAACTGGTTTTCGAAAAGGCAGAGAAACTAGAGACCGAATTGCCTATATCTGCTGGATCATTGAAAAAGCAAGAGAGTTCCAGAAAAACATCTCTCTCTGCTTTACTGACTATGCCAAAGCCTTTGACTGTGCGGATCATAATAAACTGTGGAGAATTCTGAAAGAGATGGGAATACCAGACCACCTGACCTGCCTCTTGAGAAATCTGTATGCAGGTCAGGAAGCAACAGTTAGAACTGGACGTGAAACAACAGACTGGTTCCAAATAGTAAAAGGAGTACGTCAAGGCTGTATATTGTCACCCTGCTTATTTAACTTATCTGCAGAGTACATCATGAGAAACACTGAGCTGGATGAAGCACAAGGTGGAATCAAGATTGTTGGGAGAAATATCAATAACCTCAGATATGCAGATGACACCACCCTTATGGCAGAAAGTGAAGAAGAACTAAAGAGCCTCTTGATGAAAGTGAAAGAGGAGAGTGAAAAAGTTGGCTTAAAGCTCAACATTCAGAAAACTAAGATTATAGCATCTGGTCCCATCACTTCATGGCAAATAGATGGGGAAACAGAGGCAGACTTTATTTTTCTAGGCTCCAAAATCACTGCAGATAGTGACTGCAGCCATGAAATTAAAAGACGCTTACTCCTTGGAAGGAAACCTACACAGCACATTAAAAATCAGGGACATTACTTTGCCAACAAAGGTCCGTCTAGTCAAGGCTATGGTTTTTCCAGTGATCATGTATGGATGTGAGAGTTGGACGGTGAAGAAAGCTGAGCACAGAAGAATTGATGCTTTTGAACTGTGGTGTTTGAGAAGACTCTTGAGAGTCCCTTGGACTGCAAGGAGATCCAACGAGTCCTTCCTAAAGGAGATCAGTCCTGGGTGTTCATCAGAAGGACTGATGTTGAAGCTGAAACTCCAATCTTTGGCCACCTGATGCGAAGAGCTGACTCATTTGAAAAGATCTTGATGCTGGGAAAGATTGAGGGCAGGAGGAGAAGGGGATGACAGAGGATGAGATGATTGGATGGCATCACCGACTCAATGGACATGGGTTTGGGTGGACTCCGGGAGTTGGTGATGGACAGGGAGGCCTCGTGTGCTGCGGTCCATGGGGTCACAAAGAGTTGGACACAACTGAGCGACTCAACTGAACTGAACTTTTCTTTCCAAGGCACTGGGAGAAAGCATTCATTTCTAGTTCTTTAGCTCTTTTAAAAAGTTTCTTACCAAATATATTTTTTAAAACTCATTTAAGAATATCTCTTTTTATTTTAGAAGATTTTCTCTCACCCAGTTATAAGTTAATAAAAAGTACAAGAAAAAAGGTGTTTTAGGAAACTAGATAAAAATTGTCATATACCTGTAAGATTGTGTACATAAAGGAGAATAGAATGAAAATGGGAGAGGTAACAGAGGACTGTTTTGCATATAATGCTGGGTAGTTTAGATTTTAATCCCCTTGAACCTAGAGCTGTGTTATGTAATATAGTAGCTGATATACCAAATATGGTTAATTACATGTAATTAATTAAAATCAAATAAAAATTCTGTTCCTTGGGTACACTAGACACATTTTAAGTCCTCAGTGAATACATATAGCTAGTGGTTTAGTACAAATAGCACACTTGTATAATTATAAAAATTTTTCTTGGACAGCACTGCCCCAGACAGTGGGGAAGCATGTAAAAATTTTTAGTAGAGTTGGAAGTGATAAACTTGTATTTTTCCACAGATCTCTAGGAAGAATTTGATAGACTGAAAACTGCTAGGAAAATTAGGATATGAATCAGGATATGTATCATCCAAGGTTGTGTTTACAGAAATGAAGACTAAGGTGTGTGTGTGTGTGTGTGTGTGTGTGTGTGTGTGTGTGTGTGTGTGTGTGTGTTAAGGTGAGGGAAGAGATTACAGTCACAAAGCAGATAAGGAGGCTGAAGGAGAGGTAGAGTTCTTCTTATTTAGGAAAATGGGTGGCTATTGATCCCACTCACTGAAAGAGGAAACATTTTAGAAGTAGAATTAAAAAGATAGGCACAGGGAACTCTACTTAATGCACTGTGGTGACCTGAATGGGAAGGAAATCCTAAAGGGAAAGGATATGTATGTGTATTCATTTTTCTGTTGTAAAGCAACTATACTTCAATAAAAATTAATTAAAAAATAAATGGATGGGGGTAATTGATGAATTCACCTTATAGCCATATCAACTTTGAGACTGTGAGGGACATTTTAGTAAGATGGACAATAGACAGTTGGATACATAAGTTTGGAAGAGTCATCCTCAAGGAACTTAGGGGGATGCATGGTCAGGTCACTGAAGACGTTTGCTCTCTTGCTGTCTGCACATCCCCTGCACCCCTACTGCCTGCACCCTAATCCCATGACTGACCTTCCTATGCACTTGCCTCAGGCTCCAGCTAGTGATTTAGTGATTGTTCTCATCAAAGGGGTGGTGAGGGGCATGCCCCTCTATTGCTTTCCCTAGTAACTAACGAGCCCACCTGACATCAGTTCCCTTATAACTGGTAATATACTCCCGGCCCCCCAGTGAAGATGGCCACCATGGCTTGCCTGCCGTCTGCCATACACCATGAGGTGTTGCTCCAGGACTTTGCTTCACACATGTTAGTTCCCCATTCATTAAACCATTGCTGTCTCTGTTGCTAACTCTGGGCTTGAAGCTGGGTGAGCACAGGACTTGTAGGCCTATGGGATGGAGCCCAAGAGGGGAGATGCATTAATTGTTACCTAGAGCTTTCATTTGTTGTTGTTTAGCCGTAAGTCATGTCAGAGTCTTTTGTGACCCCATGGACTGTAGCCCGCCAGGCTCCTCTGTCCACAGGATTCTCCTGGCAAAAAGACTAGAGGGGTTGCCATTCCCTCACCCAGGGGAGCTTCCCAATCCAGGAACTGAACCCACATCTGCATTGGCAGGTGGATTCTTTACCAGTGAGCCACCTGGGAAGCCTGCATCTCTCATTACTTCCTTAAAATAAGTGTCTACAAGTAAAATTGCTTTTTCAAAGAATATGAATTATATTTGGGGAATTTACAAATTTCTTCTCCCCCCACTCCTGCCACACACATTCCCTAGTGGCCCTTATTTTGTCGTAATGAAGAAATATTACTGATGCACATGTACAGTACTCTACAGGTGTGCTGATGTGGTAGTAAAATGCTCAATAAATATCAATGCATATTTGAGTGAACAAAATGTCTATTTACATCACTGATCAATAAAAGTTCAAATCAGTACTCACATGACTGGCAAGTGATGCAGCTAATTTTTAAGTTCAAGTTAGTATTGTCTTTTATAGTTCAGGGCCCTTGGAAGTCAGCATACTTTTTCAAGTAGTGCTGCCATTACTCAAAGGATTTTTAGGACTCCTTTTTTGAAACTGCTTTTCAGAGCTACTTATTGAGAAATACGTGACAACTGGTAGAGTCTAGTACTGGTTATTTCCAGCTAAGACAAATGAACAAACACAAAAAAGGGACCCCTAGCATCTGACCTCTAGAACGTGAACCAAGGAAATGTTTTACTATGACCCACCTGTTACTGAGTTTAGCCCTTTTGGCCTAGCCGGGACCACTTGCTTTTGATCTGCAGGATTTAATACTATTTTCAAAAAGTAAATCCCCCCTTGAAGAATACAGACTTGTTACTAATGTCACTAAGTACTTGCCACAATTTCCAATTAAACATGCAGCCACATGACTTTCTTAGTCGAATTCTGCTAGTACTTTGAATTTGGAATAAGATGAGAATATGATGTATGATGGTAATAACTTAAGACTTCAGTCTTTGTTGCCTTCCTATAAAGAGAGGAGCATCACGGAGCCCCCTGCTACAAGCAGGTTATTTCAGTAGGCTATTTGTTTTTATATCTCAGGGTTATTTCCAGCTAAGACAACTGCACAGGCACAAAAAAGGGGCCCCCTAGCATCTGACCTCTAGAATACAACCAAGACTTATTTTCCTTTGACCCATCTGTTATCAAGTCTAAGCTCATACTGCTTGCTGCACAAAAGGCCAGTAATCAAGAGGCAAGTTGTTGGGACAAGAAATAATGACTTCCTTTGGAAAGTCAGTTAAGCAAGAAGAGAGTGGGCTCATACCCCAAAGAACCATCTTGCCTGAGTTAGAATTTAGGCTCTTTTTATAGTAAAAGTGGAGGGAGTAAAGTCAAACACTTTGTTTCCTATCAGCCTCTGGAGGGGGATGTGTTAATCTCTTTCTCCTGGCAGTGATTCACAGGTGGGTATGGTCAGGATGTTTCCTATGAGAAGGATTTTAGCGTAATGTGCATTTCCTGGAAAACAGAGTTCCCAGAGATGGGCCATTTATGTATAATTTAAGCTTACAGACAGCATCCCTTTAGTGATTAACTTGTAATAGAGGACAAAAAAGTCAAAGTGAAAGTATTAGTCGCTCAGCCCTGTCCAACTCTTTGCGATCCCATGGACTGTAGCCTGCCAGGCTTCTCTGTCCATGGGATTTTCCACACAAGAATACTGGAGTGGATTGCCATTCCTTTCTCCAGGGGATCTTCCTGACCCAGAGGTCGAACCCAGGTCTCCTGCATTGCAAGCAGTTTCTTCACTGTCTGAGCCACTTATTACACATTCACTTCCTTAAACAAAAGAATCCTTAAGAATGCATTCTGGTAAAACAGGAAACTTCTCAAGGGTTAGTGAGTTGTGAAGAGCATGAGCATATGCAGTGACTGTTCCCTGTGTTGTGCAGTGCTAAGTCGCTTCAGTCGTGTCCAACTCTCTGTGACCCTATGGACTGTAGCCTGTCATGTTTCTCTGTCCATGGGATTCTCCAGGCAAGAATACCGGAGTGGGTTGCTGTGCCCTCCTCAGGGGATATTCCTGACTCAGGGATCAAACCCGTGTCTCTTATGTCTCATGCATTGTTGTTCCCTATCTAAAGGGAAATATAATAATAAAAATCTCAAACATCTCCATGGTGGTATGCTTTTAGCTGTTTATTTTTTCAATCTTCAACTCTGTGAAGTAGCCACTCTTATCACTCCTACTGTACAAATGAGAAAACCAGAGGCACAAGAGGGTGATTAACTAGCCAAGGCCATTCAGCTAGTAAAGGACAGTCCCAGGTTTAAACCCGGCAATCGGACTCGAGCCTGTGCTTTTAGCAAAAAACCTGGTACCCAGCAATTTTTAAAACGTCAGCACTGGCAACTGGGGAATTATTGAAAAAGGGAATCGACAATACGACCCACAACTCGGAAACAGTGCTAACAGACCTAGGAAGGCTGCAGTCCCAGGAGAGGACAGTGAGAAGCCAGGCCACCTGCCCGCACCATTCTGACAGCCCGCGCTCTCGGAAGGGCGGACACCTTCCGTGACGCCCCCTGCGCCGCAGGACACTCATTGGGCCTCTGCTAAATGGCGTCAAATCGCGGGCGTCCAGGAGGAGGCGGGACTTCCGGGTCCCGTGGCGCAAAATTCCGGCCGCGCCGGAAAGGCCTCCTGAGGAGAGGGTATTGGGTACCCGCCTCCTGAAGCGGCTGGAAAATTTTGTGTTCCACAGATTCCGAAGAGAAATTGGGACAAGGATTCATCCGCTAATTGCCAATTTTCGAGGTAGTGGAAAACAAGTCGGGACATGGACAGCCGCTTGCAGGAGATCCGGGAGCGGCAGAAGTTACGTCGACAGCTTCTCGCGCAGCAGGTCCGCGGCCCAGGGAGGGGTCGCGAATACGCGTGCGCGGCGTTCCCCGTCCTTTTCGCCTCGCTTTTCCGCCTCCTCATCTGCCACGGGGCATCCCTTTCTGGTCTCGAGACTTTAATGCTGGGACCTGCCTACCCTCTGTGCCCCGAATCGTTCCCCTTTCATGTTGTGGTCTTTGTGGTGGTGCTAAACCGACCGCCACGCGTGGTCTTCAGCATCATTTATGGAATGCCCGCTAGGTGTCTGGCACAGTGCTCAGTGACGAGGATACAAAACTTGGGTGTTTGTGTATAAGTTATCGCGGTTCACGCGAGGAAAGGGGACTCGTTATCCCCTCAGTTTCTCTTCACTTTTTAAGTAGTCGTTTGTGTCTTGGTTTTCTCGTATCAGCGCCTGATTCATGAGATTGTGGCTTCATTGTGAAATAGGTTTACAGTGTTTTTTTCTGGGATAATATCTAAAGGCCTCATTGGAAGTAGCCTGAGTGTAAATTTTAGGTTCTGCATCATGGGTGTTGCAGTCGACTGTGCTGTGTACCGTATCCTCGTCATTACCCACAGCTAAACGTTTGAATTCTTTTATCAGTCACAACAAATCTCTGAAAGGGGTAGTATTATCTTCACATAATGAAACACAGGCGCCGGTGGTTAACTAACTTTTCCCCCGAGTCGTTAACCGCTAGGCCAGTAAGTTGAACCCAGGTTTGTCTGTCCAAAGCTTATCTTCACTGCTTCTTGTGTGTAAGTTGACACGTGCTGATTAGTAGAGTACACGTGCAGAAAATGCACATGCACATCTTTGCTTAAAGTCAGAGGCTGTGTTTTCCTTTCTACCCCTCGGGTCAGTAAAAGTGATGGGGGAAATGCTCATAAGCTTTAATGAGGAATCTTAATAGTTATTCAAAAATAGTAATTTTTTTCTGTTTTAAGTCTTGGCTTTAGTAAATGAAAATCAAAGATATAGCTTCTTTTATGACATGAAAAGATCTATGGTATAGCGTTTAAAATGTCGGTGTTTAGGGACTTCTCTGTTGGTCCAGTGGTTAGGACTCTGCGATTTCATGGCTGTGGCCTGGGTTCAATCCCTGGTTTGGGAACTCAGATCCCTTAAGTCCCGTGGTGTAAGCCAAAAAAAAAAAAAAATGGGTGTTTGGAATCAGATCTGTTTCTGTGCCTCTGACATTATGATTTTTTGACAAATCAGATATCTTTTTCAAGCCTTCTTTATCCCAATTGCTTTTATCATGTTATGTTTGAAAATATCCAGTGGCTCTTTATTACAACCAAGTAAGATTTTTACACTTAAGTTTTGAATTCAGACCTATATTTGACTCAAAATACATACATAAGGAATTATTTCTTGAATGTCTTACTATGTACCAGGAACTCTTGTAGATGTTGGTAACTCAGCTATGAATAATAGGTTATCCTACCATTAGAGAACTTACATAGTGTACAGCATTTACTAATGGCTACTGTTTATTAAGTCCCTTGTATGTGTCAAAGAACTTGACAAACTTTTACATATGTTATATTTTATCATACAAGTCAGATGCTATCTGGGTCTTATAGATGAAGAAAATAAAGCTCAAAGAATTTCCCTTACACGCTGAAGGTGACAAAACTTAAGTTTGCCAGCTTCAGTGTTAGGCGTCTCAGTGCTCTTTTCAATACACCTGGCTCCTTCTTGGTATAACTGGTTAGAAACCATTCCACCTGGGTGAGGATGGCCAATATCATCAATGGTAGACTTCCACTTTACCAGCAGCCTTTTTTTTTCACTTACTATGTGAACAAGACTGGTTGCTCTCCAGAAAGTTATTTGTGTAATATAATAGACTTTATAATTTTTAAGAAGTGTCCTTTCTTTCTGGTTTCTATCCTTTATGGCACAGCCGTGGTCAGAACTTTGTGATGAAACTTGGTCTGGAACTCCCTGGTTTAGGCTTTTCTCTCTCTGTGTGTCTGTTGTCCTGAATGTTGGGTCCACTACTGTACATCACTAACTCATAAATACAATTCCAGTTGGGTTAATCTTCTACCCTAACTCTGTTTCTTACCCAAAGTTAGTTTTTAATAAGTTTTTTAATAAGTTTTTGTTGATTCATGAACTTCAAAGTAGAGCACAACTCAACGTATATAATTTGCTTGATTTGCTTTTGGCTGCTGGATGAAGATATCAGGTGCAGTGTATAGGCACAAACTATGATTGTGGCCATTGATGCTGCCACCAGTAATTTACACCTGCTTTTTAGCTTGTAGCTTTGTTTTTAAAAATTAATATACTTCCAAAGGATACCAAATTGTCATAATTATTCAAATAATATATTTAGTGCTACCACAGTGGAAATGGCAACCCACTCCAGTATTCTTGCTTGGAAAATTCCATGGACAGAGTAGCCTGGTGGGCTGCAGTCAAGGGGGAATCACAAAGAATTGGACACAACTGAGCACGCACACACCCACCCACCCACGATGGAAAGTCTATTTAATTACTCCAGTCATTCCACAATTAAAAAAAAAAAAATGTTGGAACACAAGATGATTATGTATGTAAGCACAATTTGATCTAAAGCGTTTGTCTTATAAAACATCGTATTCTAATTTAGGCCTTGGCAAGAAATCTCATTGGTTTATTCACATATTTATTGAGCATCTATTATAAGTCAGACTTTATAATAGCTCCTGAACATATAGATATCAACAGGACAGAGTTCTTCCTCAGTGAGCTAACAATTCAATGCGGGGAGAAGTAGACAAAAGTAAACATAAAATAATTGAGGTGTACAAATATAAAATAATATAAATAGGGAATAAACAAAAGTAAAACAAAATTAGTTTGTATTTTTATCTGAATGAGAAAATGAGGAGGTAAGGGAAAAATGGAAGGAGACTACCTATTCTCTCTCTAGTGTTCATAGAAGAACTCTCTGAGAAAGTGACTTGTGTTTATCTGAGAACTGAAGGGAGTGGAGTCAGTCGCTTTCATGGGAAGAAGGTTAAAAAGCATTTCCCCTACAGGAAGTAGATGTGTTTTCTGACAAAACAGAGGAGGGATCAGGAAAATTTTATGGAAGAATTAAAATATCAGAACAGTTAATATATTAGAAGAGATTTATCAGTGGGGAAACTTTAGGGGAGTCATGGAATAGTCTAAAGAGGCAGTGGAAATTAATATAATTGTTTAATAAAAATTGTTTAATAATGACTGGGCGCTAGTATTGTATGCTTTCTCACCTTTTTTGAGCTCAAGGGGCTATTTAATGCAGACTTCCTCATGCTCTTATTGTGCTTAAAAATGTTAAGTGATTCCTCATGGCCTATAAATTGCTTTCTATACCTTTGGTTTGGTTTTTAATTTTTCTGTGAATTGATGCCACAGTTTGTAGCCAGACTTATCTCAACTAGTGATTTGTTTGCATTTGTATTTTGCAAAATTTCCCCAACTGCCAGCCATAATTTGCATAACTATTTTTCAGGTATTTGGAAAGTTTAGTATTGTGCTTGTAATCATTATATAAAGACTTGGTTTGAATAAAACCAAATAGGTATTTATTACAATATGGGATAAATAAGGTATAGCACATGAAGTATATGTACCATATAAAATAAATAAGGAATGGTACACAGATGGATGAAAAGTGTTTAACATAATGCCTATCAAACTATAAACACTGTTAGCTGCTTTTTTTTGTTACTATTACTACTACGTGTTTTATTATTTACTTTAAAAGAAGATTGGCTCAAGTTAATTGTTTTGATATACTGATATAACTATAAGTTATACTGATATAACTTAAAGCATAAAATACTTTTCAGCTGTCCAAATCATTCTTAAATAACGTGGTTTTGTTTCAAGGTACTTCTGTTTTTCCTGCAAGGTCAATAGTCCGTTTGCTTGCTATGGTAGTTAGGGATAGTTCTTTCTTTCTTTTTTTTTTTTTTAATATTTGATGTATTAAATGCTGCTACAGATGGCTAGAAAGGATATTCAGCGCATTGTGTTCTAATTTTGATTTTTGCCTTTTCTCAGTTGGGAGCTGAAAGTGCCGACAGCATTGGTGCTGTGTTAAATAGCAAAGATGAGCAGAGAGAAATTGCTGAAACAAGAGAAACTTGCAGGTCAGTAGAATAATTGCTTTTTATAAGCGATATGTTAATATTTGCAAAAGGATCATTGCTTTAATAAACAATAATCTTAGGTATCAAGTATGTTGTTATGATAAGCATCAGCATACCAATTTGGAAAACATTGATTTTTATTGTCTATGAGTTATGAAATGCTTATTTTCTTAATATAAGTTCTCATTTATGAACTAGTTAGAAAATGGAATGTTAGACTGAGAATTAGCTTATGTACCATATATAATTTTATTTTAAAAATCCTTATTTAAAAAAAAGTACTTTACCCTAAAAGTGATACTCATTTGATAGTTCATAAAGCATTTAGAATTTTTCAGTATTGTAGTTACCAATTAGAACATCAATTTCACTCAAGACAGATTAGAATGGTATGTAATGTAGAAATTTCTCTTTGCCATACATACCTTATAAAAACTTATTTTCTCATTTGGTTGATTTCTCAAAAATAAAGTACAAAGTTATTAATCAGGTTGTGATACTTTTAAAATTTATAAACCAAGTGAATGGATACTGTTTAGTCAGGAAAAATTTGTCTTGTTCTGTCTTTTTAAAACTGTTCTTTAATATTAATGGATGCATGTATACATCTTATGTATTTGTGAGTGATATTTCAGTTTTAATTTTCAGGGCTTCCTATGATACCTCTGTTCCAAACGCAAAACGTAAGTATCAGGATGAAGGAGAGACAGATGAAGACAAGATGGAAGAATACAAGGCGAGTAGAGAATGGGGCAATGTTTTGGGCAAGAGAAAAATAAGTCCTTACAATCTGTAGAGTCTTATTTAGGAAAACAAATTTGACAAAAGTTGAATTTTAACAAAACACTAAATAACGTCAGTAGCATATATGTCACCACTTATATCAATTTACATCAGGTGATGTATGTAAAGCACTAAGCGTAATGCCTAGTAAGCTCTAGGCAACAACATTCTTAAATAAGAGCAAGGAGGTAGATGTACCAGTAACGTTGGATAATTGGATCAATTTTCAGGAGGCTACACTGTCTTTTGTGAGTTGTATTATTCCATCTTAACAATATAGGGTAGTGCAATTAAAATATTTTGAGAATCCATGGGCTAGATGACAGTGTAGAAGCATTTTTAACAGAGGCCCAAGCAAAAAAACCCAACTTCTGAACTTGTAGTTGCATTATTTAGGTGAAAAAAAAGTAAAGGGCAAAAAACCTATCTCCATTTTTTCGAATTAATTGTTATACAGCTGTATTTAACAAATGAGAATAAATAGTTTGAGTAAATCTCTAAGTATAATTACCTAATTTCATAAAAACTATGTTGTGTGTTGGGCTTCCCTGGTGGCTTAGTGGTAAAGAATGTGCCTGCCAGTGCAGGAGACATAAGAGATGTGGGTTCAATCCCTGGGTTTGAAAGATCCCCTGGAGGGGAAAATGGCAACCCACTCCAGTATTCTTGCCTAGGAAATCCCACTGACAGAGAGGCCTGGCAGGCTACAGTCCATGCGGTCGCAAAGAGTTGGACCCATCTTTGTGAAACAAAAATATTGTGTGTTGGTTGCATTTGATGTATTCTAATATATAACTTAAATATTTGTGATTATGTTAGATTAAAGCATATACACTTCCTAATATTTTAACATTTTTGACCTATAAAATAGCGATTTCTTTTGGTTTGCTCTAGTAGAAGTAAAATTGCCCCATTGGTGGGCCTGTCTTTCATGATTTAAGCTAAATTCTAATAATTTAAAGTATTATATCTAAGGTAAATATAGATAACTTAGTCAACAGAATTAGTAGTTATAGACAGTTATTATTGAGAATGAAAAGGAAATTTTTATTATAAACATAGCTAGTTACAGGTAATGATAAAGCAAAGACTTCAATGTTTGACTTTAATGGTAATTTGAAAAATTTACGTCTTAGGGAAATAAAATATTTATGAGTCTTAATACTTACGATATAATACATAAGATTCCTCTTAAACATAAAATATCTACTTAATCTTCCTTTTTTAAGGATGAATTAGAAATGCAACAGGAGGAAGAGAATTTGCCATATGAAGAAGAGATTTATAAAGATTCTAGTACTTTTCTTAAGGTAAATAATTTTCAAATCTTTTAACTTTTCATGTTTCAGCCCTTTGCCTGAAAAGATTTTAAATACTTATTTATGTTCAAGATTTTTTTTCAGTTATTGAGGGATCATTTTTATTGTAAAATAAAATATCATTTAAAATTATTCATGAAATGCTCTTCTGATGCTTGGCTATTAATGTCTGTAGATAACTGAATTGTAAACTATCATTTTAGTAGTGATGTTTTTTATTTTTTAAATCTATCAGTTAGCTTATATTTTGCTTGGCCTCATAATAAAAAATAAAGCTCCGAGTTAATGTATCTGTCATCAGAGTGAAAGCTATTAATTTAATTTTGACTTTTTCTTTAGGGAACACAGAGTTTAAATCCCCATAATGATTACTGCCAACATTTTGTAGACACTGGACATAGACCCCAGAATTTCATCAGGGATGTAGGTATGTCTGATTTGTTGGGAATATGCGATTGCCGGCTGTTGGTTACATGCATGTAATTTATCCATTTTGTGGTTTATTTCTAACAAAATTACTTTTTCCTGGCATGGCTTTAATTCATAGTACTTCTTGTACACTGTCTTTTTCCATCAAGCAGTGTTGCTTTTTTCCTTTTTCCTTCCTTTCCTTCATTTTGTTTCTGTGATTATCCCTCATTTTTATTTTGCCTTTATTTATTCCTTCTTTGATGCTCTTCCTTTCTTTAGGTAAATCTGATTTTTTGACCTATGTCATTTTCCTTTCCTCTAAGAATTTTTTTTTTTAACGTTTCTTGCAAGATAGGCCTACTAGCAACAAATTCCCTCAGTTTTTGTTTCTCTGAGAAAGTCTTTATTTCTCCTTTACTTTTGAAAGATTAATTTTGTAAAGTACAGAATTCTGGATTGGTGTTTTCTTTCTTTCAATACTTTAAATATTGTACTTCACTCTCTTTTTGCTTGCTTTTTTCTGAGAAGTTGGATATAATTCTTAACTTTGTTCCACAGTAGGTTTTTTTTTTTTTCCTGGTTTCTTTCAGGACTTTTATTTTCTATAGCTTGAAAATGATATGTGTAGGTATAGTTGAGTTTTTCCCTTTTTTGATATGTATCCTGTTTGGTACTCTCTGAGCTTCCTATATTTGGGGTTTGATGTCTGACATTAATTTGTGAAATTTTTAGTCATTATTTGTTTATTTTTGACTTCCTCAGATCTTAGTTGTGGCATGTGAGCTCACTGTTGTGGCTTAGTAGTTGTGGTACATGGACTTAGTTGTCATGCCGCATGTGGGGTCTTAGTTCCCCAATCAGGTATCGAACCGCCATCCCCTGCATTGCAAGGTGGATTCTTAATGCCTGGACCACCAGAGAAGTCCCCCCAGTTATTATTGATTCAGATATTTCTTCTGTTCCTCTGGTTTTTCTCTTCGTCTGATATTTCCATTACACCTTTTGTAGTTATCTTAT
Organism: Giraffa tippelskirchi; assembly: GCF_054371585.1. Taxonomy (NCBI): domain Eukaryota; kingdom Metazoa; phylum Chordata; class Mammalia; order Artiodactyla; family Giraffidae; genus Giraffa; species Giraffa tippelskirchi. The sequence goes on from NC_137275.1 coordinate 102,301,779, forward strand.
GTTCCTTGGATAGTCTGACTTTTTTCCCCCCAGTTTTTGTTCTATTTACTTTTCAGTTTTTGAGATTTCTGTTGAGATATCCTCAAGCTCAGATTCTTTCCTCAGCTGTGTTCGGTCTACCAGTATGCTCCTCAGAGGCAGTATCCCTGCATTTTTAAAACAGCTTGATTAAGATAATTCATGTACTATACAATTCACCCATTTAAAGAATATAATTTTTTAAAGTGTCTACAGGTTTGTGCAACCATCACCACCATCTAATTTTAGACCTTTTTTTAAAATTGAGGTATAGTTGACTTACAATCTTATATAAGTTTTAGGTGTACAAATAGTGGTTCACAATTTTTAAAGTTTATACTTTATTTATAGCTAATATAAAATATTGGCTATATTCTCTTTGCTGAACATTATGCTTGTAACTTATTCATTACATATATAGAAATTTGTATTTTATAATCCCTGCCCCCATTTTGCTCTCCCTCTTCTATCCCCACTGGTAACCACTAATTTGTTTTCTGAGTCTGTTTCTTTTTGTTATATTCACTAGGTTGCTCCTTATTTTTTAGATTTCACATATGAGTGATAATATATGGTATTTGTCTTTCTGACTTATTTCACTAAGCATAATATCCTCCATGTTGTTGCAAATAGTGAAAGATACAATCACTTTTTATGGCTGAGGAGTACTCCATTGTATATGTGTATGTACCACATCTTTATCCTTTCACATGTTGATGGGCGCTTAGGTTGCCTCCATATCTTGGCTATTGTAAATAATGCTTCTGAGAACATCGGTGCCTGTGTCTTTTTGAATTAGTGTTTTTGTTTTTTTCATATACATACCCAGGAGTGGAATTTCTGTATTCATATAGTTACTTCTATTTTTAGTTTTTTGGAAAAACAGTATGATAGTTCCCTACTGTTTTCCACAGTTGCTACATACATTCCTACCAACAATATTACACATCCTTAGAACATTTTTATCTCCCCTAAAGAAACTCAGTACTCAAAAAAAAAAAAAAAAAAAGAAACTCAGTACTCAATCATTAGCAGTCAGTTTCCATTCCTTCTCACACAGTTGCCGGCCCCCCCCCCCAACCAGGCTTAAATAACCATTCATTGACTCATTATCAGTTTGCCTATTCTAGACATTTCATATAATTGGACTCATACAATGTGATTTTGTGACTGGGCTTTTTTCACGTAACATAGTGTTTTCAGTGGCCATTGATGTTAGCAGCGTGTAGAAGTATTTCCATTGTAAGTATATACCACATTTTGTTTATTCATTTGAATTGTTTCCACTTTCTGACTTGACAACTCTCCTGCTGTGAATATTCATGTAGAGTTTTTGTGTGAATGCATGCTCTCATTTCTCTTGGGTGTATACCTGGGAGAGAATTACTGGGTCATGTGATAGTTCTACATTTAACTTTTTGAGGAACTGCAAATCTGTTTTTCAGAGCAGCTGTACTGTATATATTTTTACTAACAATATGTGAGGGTTCCAACAATATTTCAGGTATCATTGACACTTTCTATTATCTGTCTTTATAGTTATAGCTATACTAGTGAATATGAAGTAGTATTTCATGTGGTTTTGATCTGCATTTCCCTAGTGACTAACGATATTAAAAATCTTTTCCTATGCTTATTTTTCCATTTAAATACCTATTTTGGAGAAATGTCTAAAAGCTTTTTTTTTAGGTATTTGACTTTTTATTATTTTATTGTAAGAGTTCTTTATATATTCTCAGTGTATGTATTCTCTTTATATATTCTCCTTTATCAGATGTATGATTTGCAAATATTTTCTCCCATTCTATGGGTTGTCTTTTCGCTTTTTTGATGGCACCCTTTGCCACACAAAAATTTTATTTTGATGTAATCCAATATACTTTTTCTTTTTTTGCTTGTAAGCAACATGTGGAAACTGATTTTAATGTTTTCATGGTCACAATTTAGATGTAGCACAAAAAGTTATAATAAGGGTGAGATAAGCCAATTACAGAATGACAAAAATGCACGCACTTAAAGAGGTACTTAAAATATCAGTAGTACATATATAAATACATACACTTTTATGAGCTACCTAAAATAGTGATTCTCACAGAAGAAGAGAATACAGCAGTGGTTGTCAGAGGCTGGAGAGAGAGGAAAATGAGAAGTTGTTGTGCAGTTGGCATAAAGTTTCAGTTATGCAAGATAAATTAATTCTGTAGATCTTGATGATCAGTCGCTCAGTTATGTCTGACTCTGTGACTCCATGGACCACAGCGTGCAAGGCTTCCCTGTCCTTCACTGTCTCCTGGAATTTGCTCAAACTCATGTCCATTGACTTGGTACTGCCATCCAACTGTCTCAACCTCTGCCACCCCTTTCTCCTCCTGCCGTCAGTTTTCCCAGCATCACTTTTCCAGTGAGTCAGCTCTTTGCATCAGGTGGCCAGAGACAAGCCTGTTGGCTTTGTCTCCCGTTTGCCTCTGGTGACATTTATGCAGCTGGCTCTCCCGGGTCAGGTGTCTGGTGAACCCCGAGGAGCTGTCCTCCATGTGGTGGAATGCTGTCCACATCATAGCCCCAGCTTCTGAGGGGGCTTGGAGATGCCTCACTGTGTGTGTTCAGACTTACTTTTTTCCCTATTAACCTGCATCTGACTCTGAGAACTGCTGTAGATGGGGGCAGCTGGAGGTGCAGTAAAGTGAACACAAGGGAGGCCGGGCTGGGGAGCCTCCGGGGAACGAAACCTCACAGATTGCAGAGATAACGTCCTTGTCTGTCCTCCCAGAAAGCACAGACGCATGTCTTGGCTGGCTGTCTGACCGATTTGTTCGTCTTCCATCTCTTCCCTCCCAAGCATCCACAAGCTGCAGGAGAATGTGTTTCAAGAACACCAGACCCTCAAGGAGAAAGAGCTGAAAACAGGACCCGAAGCCTCGCACGGCTACGGAGGGAAGTTCGGCATGGAGCAAGACAGGATGGACGAGTGCCGCCCCACATGGTGTCAGGGTCCTGGGATACTTGACCTCGCCGTGGTCAGCAGGGTTGTTACTCAGCCCTCCCCCTCCGTTGAAAAGTTGGGAGTCCACTTGTTGAGGACGAGATTTGCCAGAAGTAACCCTCTCTCAATTGACCTTAGCCAAGAAGGGCTGCGGTTTCTGAAGCTCTCTTCAGATTTTGAGTTGCTGGGGAGGGAGGTGTGTTGGAAAGCCTGGAGCTGGAGATCAGGTCCTACCATAGGCCAGCTGTGTGACCAGGACAGAGGCCCGCAGGCGGCCAGACTGCCGGCATGGTCGTCACCTGTGGTTCAGGCTGCAGCCTTAGTGGTTCCCATCTGCAGCCCAGAGCTGAGTTTCAGCACCTGGTTTCATGTCAAGGCTGGAAAGTCAGCCACCTGGCGTGCTGCTGTCCTTTCCACACTTGGTGACCTTCAGAGAGGACCCTGGCCACCGGCGTCAAACTGTGGCCCACCAGGCTGAGGACAGGCAGGTCTAAGTAGGTGGGACTGAAGCTGTTAACAGTGCAGCATCCTTTGCTAGTACTCGGAGAGGGGCTGGATCAGCTGGGGGCTGTGTCCGCCCTGCAGAGAAGGCAGTAGACTGGAGCAGGTGTGCTGCATCTGCAGTGAAATGGGTGTGCATTTCCCAGGCTGGGTAACTTGAGATGTCTGCCTTTACTCTGTGCTGAGGTATCAGCTGGGGTCGGGTTCCTCTGTAATTCCACCCCGTCCCCCTTGTGCCCGGATCGGACTCAGCCAGCAATGACAGGGCTTGTCGCACTCGTGAGCCAGCACCTGCTTGAGAGAGGGGTGCCTCCCACGACCAGTGTCATCCCTGCTTCCCGCAGTGCTCTGCCTGGTGCTGACTGTCTGATAAGAAATAGAGTCTAGTCAGTGTAAGACCAAGGCCAGTCTGGGGGAGAAAGCTGTTTTGATCAGAAAGTTGGGAGAATCGCTAAGCTTTCACTCTGGCCCTATTTTTGGAACAGTTCTCTCTGACTTCTTAGTGCTGAAGAGTCTATGGCTATTATTGGGCTTCCCAGGTGGTGCTAGTGGTAAAGAACCTGCCTGCCAATGCAGGAGGTGCCAGAGACTGAGGTTCGATCCCTGGGTCAGGAAGATCCCCTGGAGGAGGAAAGAGCAAACCACTCCAGTATTCTTGCCTGGAAAATCCCATGAATAGAGGAACCTAGCAAGCTGTGGTCCATAGGGTCACAAAGAGTCGGAACGATGAAGTGACTTAGCACACACCCACTCATGACTGTTATTTCTGATTATTGAAGTCCTTGATAAAGGCAGCCAGAGTGGTGGGTGGGGCAGATGGAAGCAGGGGTTAGTTCACTCAAGAACAAGCCAGAAACATCAACTCCCTCTTAGTGTCTTTTTCTCTAATCCACTTCTTTCCTCTTTCAGGCTATTTACATTTAATATATTTAAAACCTAACCAAGGAGGTAGCTGAGAAGTATAAATCAATAGAACAGAATAGATGGCTATAAAATGGACCCCAAACTTGTATGTTTCCTTAATTTTTAACCAATGTGTTAAAATGATTCAGTGAGGTAAGCAAATTAATTTCAACTAACGGTGATGGAACTTCCCTGGTGGTACAGTGGATGAGAATCTGCCTGCCAATGCAGGGGACACCAGTTCAATCCCTGGTGCAGGAAGATTCCACATGCCCCAGGGCAACTAAGCCCATGCGCCACAGCTACTGAGCCCAAGCTCTAAAGCCCACAAGCCACAGCTACTGAACCTTGAGTGCTGCAACTACTGAAGCCTGTGTGCCTAGAGCCTGTGCTCTGCAACAAGAGAAATCACTGCAATGAGAAGCCCATGCATCACAACAGAGTAACCCCCACTTACCACAACTGAAGAAAGCCCAGGCAGTGAAAAAGAGCCAGTGCAACCAAAAATAAATAAGTGAACAAATGGTGATAAAACAATGGCTATCAACACAGGGACAAAGGCATAAGAACCCCTATACTATATCATACTCAAAAATCAATTTGCAATAAATCATTACCCACTCCTGAAGACTAAACCAGTGAAGGTTCTTGAGAAAAGCCTAAGAGACTATATTTGTAACTTGACATTGGCTAAGTATTCTTAACAGAAAAATTGGTAATTAAGTTTGTCATGGTCTGTTTTAAAAAATACATATTATCATAACATTTATTGTGTTAACCGTTTGTAAGTGTACAGTTCAGTACTACTGGGCTTCCCTGGTGGCTCAGACAGTAAAGAATTTACCTGCAATGCAGGAAACTGCGGTTAGAGCTCTGGGTTGGGAAGATCCGCTGGAGAAGGAAATGGAAAGCCACTCCAGTATTCTTGCCTGGAGAATCCCATGGACAGAGGAGCCTGGCGGGCTGCAGTGCATGGGTTCACAAAGAGTCAGACATGACTGATCGACTAACACCTTCACTTTACTTTTCAATACTATTAAGTATACCCACATATCCTCATCCAGCATTTTTTCACCTTGCAAAACTGAAACAACTTCCCATTTCCCCTCCCTGCAATCCCTGACAATCACCATTCTATTTTTTGCTTCTGTGAATTTGGCTACTGTGGTTACTTCATATAAGTGGAATCAAATGGTAGTTGTATTTCTGTGACTGGCTTATTTTACTCAACACAATGTCCTCAAGGTTCATCCATATTATAGTATGTGCCAGAACTTCCTTCCTTTTTAAAGCTGAGTAATAGTCCACTGTATGGGTAAACCACATTGTGTTCATTCCTTTATCCCTTGATGGACACTTGGATTGCTTCTACCTCTTACTGTGAATAAGGCTTTCATGAACATGGGTGTGTAAATATTTCTTTGAGACTCTGCTGTTAGTTCCTTTGTATATATACTCAGAAATGGACTTGCTGGATCATATGGTAATTCTATTTTTTTTTTTTTTTTTTGAGGAACTGCCATACTTTTACCATAGAGGCGGCACCATTTTATATTTTCACCAACAATGCATAAGCATTCCAGTTTCTCCACATCTTCACCAGCACTTGTTTTTTAGTTTTTCATAGTAGCCAACCTAACTGGTGTGAGGTGATATCTCACTGCAGTGTTGATTCGAATTTCCCTTACGATTCATGATGTTTCCCTAACTATCCATGAATCTTTCATAGCCATTTTAATCATAGTTGTCAAAAGCTGGAAATAGACCAAGCATCTATCCACAGACACTAGATAAACAATGTGATGGAATTGGAATATATTTATTCAAGGAAATACCATTTATCAATAAAAGGGAAGAAATACTAATACATAAAACAGCACAGACAAATCTCCACGTGGTGAGTGAAAGAGGGCTTGCACAGATGGACTTATTTAAAATTCTGTTGTTGACAAAACCAATCCATGATGAAAAAATAATTGCCTCTAGGAGTGGTTTTCCAGAGTAGAATCTGGGAATGGACACAAAGGAATATTCTGTGGTAATGCTCATATTTTGTGATCTAGAGAGGATTTGTGTTGGCTTCCCTGGTGGCTTAGCTGTAAAGAATCGCCCTGAAATGCAGGAGATGAAGGTTTGATCCCTGGGTGGGGAAGATCCCCCTGAAGTAGGAAATGGCAACCCACTCCAGTATTCTTGCTGGGAAAATTCCATGGACAGAGGAGCCTCACGGGCTACAGGCCATAAGGTTGCAGAAGAATTGGGACACAACTCAGTGACTGAGCATGCACAGAGGATTTGGGTTACACAAATGTATATATTTATTACGATTTATTGAATAGTGTACTTAAGAATCATGCATTTCACTGTTTCTTAATTATATCATTTAAGAACTGTAAACTAATATTGAATTCAAGTGACTTTCCATAATACATCCTTCAAATCCAAATATTAATATCAACACATTCCTATCTAATCCTCAAACACCATACAGTTTTTTGAGGTGACATCGTGTCAGGCACCCCTTTAAACCAGAAGTTCATTACTTAATGTGTGATCCTGTGTCCTGAGATTTTTTTTTTAAGAATATGCAAATATATAATGTGCTGCGATTCATGGGGTCGCAAAGAGTCGGTCACGTCTGAGCAACTGAACTGAACTGAAATATATAACCAATAAAGGTTAAAATGTAAAAATGAGAGACAGAATACATACATATGTTCAAATAGTTTTTTAGTAAGATTAAATATTAATGATGTTATCTCTAGTTGAGGGAATCTGCATTCTTATTTACAAAATAAGAAAATTTTTTATTGCCCAATTTTCTAGAATAAATATCCTTTATTTTACAACAGGAGAAAAGAACACGGGAGATTGTCAGTTCAGTTCAGTTGCCCAGTCGTGTCCGACTCTGCAACCCCATGAACCACAGCACGTCAGGCCTCCCTGTCCATCACCAACTCACTGAGTCCACCCAAACCCATGTCCATCAAGTGGGTGATGCCATCCAGCCATCTCATCCTCTGTCGTCCCCTTCTCCTCCTGCCCTCAATCTTTCCCAGCTAGGTGTATGTTAATTGATAAGTCCCAAAAAGCCAAAGGACAAACAGCATATAATTGTTGGTGTCTTCCTATTAAATTGACTCTTTTATCATTATGTAATTACCTTCTTTGTCTGTTTTGACCATTTTCAACTGAAATTCTATTTTGTGTGATGTAAGTATAGTCAGTCCTCTCTTTTGGTTATAATTCATATAGAATATTTTTTCCATTCCTTTACTTTCCTCTATTTCAGCTTAAGTCTAAAGTGGGTCGTTGGAGATAACATAATAGTTGATTTTATTTCTTTGATTCATTCTTCCTCTATGTCTTTTTATTGGTGAGTTTAATCCATTTGCTTTTGAAATAATTACTGATCCAAGTAGTGGCTTAATACAGCCATGTTGTTGATTTCTTTCTGTTTTGTGGTTCTTTGGTTCTTTTCCTTTCTTACTGTCTTCCTTTGTGGTTTGGTGAATTTTTTTGTGGTGGTAGGCTTTGATTGCTTTCTCTTTATCTTTTTGGATCTGCTCTTTTTTTCATTGTGACTATCATGAGACTTCCATCAGTATTAGTGGAGGAGACTTCTAAGATTTTCTTTTGCCCTTATAAATAATCTTAGTGTAACTGGAAACTAAAATTTGGATGAGGAACTAAGAAGACAGCATACAGGGGTCTCCAAAGCATATCCAGGTGAAAAAAAAAAAAATTCAGTGTGTTTCCAATTAGCTCTGTTCCTTTTTCAGCCTCATACCGTTATTTTAGGGTCTGTGAAGTCCCAAGTATAAAGGGAATGGCACTAATGTTTGAGTGACTTCTGCTTTTTAATTTTGTAGGGGAGTATTTTAGGATGGCCCTGTACTACTTGTGTGTGTGTTTGTGTGTGCACGTATGTATATCTTTGTGTGTGCGTGTCTGTGTTCCTAATTTGACCCTTCCAAAAGTACCAGTAGGATGTTTGTTTAGGATGAAAACGCATAGAAATTCTCTTAAATATAAAATCTTTTCTAAATCAAAGGATCTGCTCTGTGGCCAAAGTTGTTCCCAAAGGTAGCCTAGAAGAAAAAAATTTAAGTTGCTGCAAGGTAGCAAAAATGAAGCTCTGGGCCCTCCACAAAAATAAGATGCCTTCAATCAAGGACTCACTAATCTCTAATCCTGGATGGATGATAATGAGACTGGAAGTCGCAGCATGAGAAAGATAATGAGGTAAAAAAGAATTGGGATTTTGACAACCCCATGAAAGCTGGCAACTGCCAGTAAGAATATTAGGCTCATGTGTTCCTTGTCTCAGGTCCCCTACCTCACAGTTGGTCCCTTCTAGACTCATACCCAACAAATATGTAAATGTCAGGTAGAAAACCAGAGAGAATGCTAATTTCTAAAACCATACCCTAAGGATATAAAATCAAGGTGGAGAGAGAATCTCGTGGTTTTACGGTCTGATGGTCTGATGGTCTAGAGTAATTTGTCTACAAAGATGCCTCCCTGGTAAAGACCACAGAGTCACATGTCTGTGAGGTCAGTTTGTGGAGAAGGCAGTGGCAACCCACTCCAGTATTCTTGCCTGGAGAATCCCAGGGATGGGGGAGCCTGGTGGGCTGCCGTCTATGGGGTCACACAGAGTTGGACACGACTGAAGCGACTTAGCAGCAGCAGCAGCATGAGGTCACTTTGAACCATTGGCTTATAAAACTGTATTAACCTGCTCAGGCTATCATAACAAAATATCACAGACTGGATGACTTTAATAACAAATTATTTCTCATAGTTCTGAAGGCTGAGAAAGTCAGGAACAAGGTTCTAGAAGATTAATTTCCTGGTGAGGGTTCTCTTTCTGACTGCTAAAGTTACACCTGTAAGAGTGTTGGCTCAAATGGGAAATTCCCTGGGAGAGGGAATTTGGCAGCTGTATTTTCTGATAATGACATTCAAATAAGAGTTCTTTCTGCATCTGCTATGATGAATATTTTCCATTTAAAGTAATCATTTTGCCACCCTTATGGACTGTTGGCCCCTTCACCTCTTTCTTCCTCATACTTATAGGCATGTCTCATTTTCTCTAAAGGGATAAGGACCTCAGTTACAATGTTGGTGAGGTTTTTTACACATCATTAAGCAATTCTCTGACATCAACTGAGTGTCCTACCTTTAACTCAATTTTTAAAAGAGATAAGACTGAGTGACTTACCCCTACCCCTACCCAAAGATACCGTCAGATTCCACAGGCTAGTGGCTCAGGCCTACGTGACTGCCTTCTGCTTCAGACAATTCCAGATGACCAGTTTACTATAAAAGGCAGTAACTCAGGAAAAAATTGGAAGAGTTGCACTGGGCAAGATAAGTGGGAAGGTGCACTGCACTTCTGTGCTCTCCCAGCGCCCCACTTTTCCACCACCTCCAGGTGTTCATGAGCCCAGAAGCTCTCTGAACCTTCCTTTTCTGTTTTTTTTTTTTTTTTTTGAGGCTTCATAACTTAGGAATGATTGATTAAACTATTGGCCATCCATGATTAAACTCAGTCTATAATCCTGCCCTCCTAGAGGGGGAAGATGGGGTGGAACTGAAAATTCCCAACTCTCCTGGCAACCAGTTTCCCTCCTCAGGTGGTCTAGGAGTTTTTCCAAAAGTCATTTTTTTTTCTGCCTTTGTTTTCTTATATTTATTTATTTTTGGTGGTACCACATGGCATGTGGGATCTTAGTTCCCTGACTGAGGACTGAACCCTCACCTCCTGCATTGGAGGAGTGGAATCATAACCACTGGACTACCAGGGAAGTCCCTACAAGTCACCTGCATGGCTCTCATGACTAAGGAAATTCATCACTTAGGGTTTTAAGGAGCTCTGTGCCAGAAACTGGGATGAAGCTCAAACACAGATTTCTTAATATAAAGCACAGTATCACACTCTCCTAGCTGAATCACTGCAAGAAAGCCTTTCTTTTTCTTTTTTAGCTTTAAAAATATTTATTTGTTTATTTTGCCTATGCTGGGTATTAGTTGCTACAGGCAGGCTTTCTCTAGTGGCAGTGAGTGGGGGCTGTTCTCTAGCTGTGGCGTGTGGGCATCCACTAGGCTTCTCTTGTTGTGGAGCACAGGCTCTAGGGCTCTCCAGGAAGGTCTTTTCTCTTGACAGTTGTCCCTCTTCTTCACTTACTCTGATGATCCTGTTGGAGCTCTGAAATCTGCCCAGGTCAAGTCACTTCCCAGGAGTTCAAACCCTCCCCATGCCTCCAAGAGAATGTTCAGGCAATGTCTTGTCAGGTGGTATTTGCTTCATTTCCCTGGGTCACCAAACTTTCTCATACCAATGACCATTTTACTCTATCCCACTAGTCTAAACAATTAACCAAAGGAAATCATCATAGATTATAAAAACATTTATGTACAAAAATGTTTCTTGAAGCGTTATGTAAAATATCAAGCACATTGCAAGAATCCCTATAGAATTCCGGTTGAGCAAATGACAGTTTACCCATAGAATGTAATCTCAGAGAGTTATTAACATAATGTTGTAGCAAGATAATTAATGATACAAAGCATAATCAAAATACGGCAGGAGGAATACATGAGATGATGAAAATATTTTGTGGTTTTGAGAAGTCTAAAATTTTGGGATCCTTCTCTCTTCAAATGGTTCCAGCTGAGCATAAGCTAAAATTGTAACTTGCCTATCATGAATAGGATACAACAGAAGTGGCAGTATATGACTGCAAGGACTAAGTCATAAAAGGCATTGTGGCTTCCTCCTTCCTCTCTCTCTTGGATCACTCTCTCCAGGGAGGCCAGCTGCCCTGACATGAAGATATTCAAGCAAGCCTTTGGACAAGCGCCTGCAGGAAATGACTGAGTCCTCCTGCCAAGAGCCAACAAGCAATGGAGGTTTCTTCAGTAGCCCTGTGATGAGCCATCTGGGCATAGACCCTCCAGCCCCAGTCAGTCTTTCAGCTGACTACAGTCCAATGACTACTTGACCACAACCCACGAGACACTGAGCCAGAACCACCCAGTTAAGTCATTCCCAATCCACAAAAGCAATTAGATTATGAATGCTTGTATTTTTGAGCTTCAACATTTTCAGGAGATGTCTAGGCAGCAATAGCTAACTATTACAGTGACCATGATGCAACAAGGACCCAGATACCATCAAGTCACCCAATCTCACTCTTTCCCTCTCACCTCTGTCCCTCCCTCCTATCCATTCATCTGTGTCTAAAAAAATCCATAGGGACTTCCCTAATGGTGCAGTGGGTAAGAATTCTCCTGCCACTGCAGGCGACACAGGTTTGATCTATGGTCTGTGAAGATTTCACATACCTCAGGGTAGCTAAGCCTACATTCACAGTTACTGAGCCTGTGCTCTAGAGCCCACAAACAACAACTACCAAGCCGATGTGCTGCACCTACTGAAGCCTTTGTACCTAGAGCCTGTGCTCTGCAACAAGAGAAACCATCACTCATGCATCACAATGAAGAGTAGCCCCTGCTCATCACAACTAGAGAAAGCCCATGCAAAGCAACCAAGACCCAGTGCAGCCAAAAATAAAGAAAGAAAAAAATTTTTAAATGCACTAATACGCTGAGAGTGCTATATCTAGATGATGGAAAAACAGTGAGGTTTTTATATATATGTATCATTTTAATCTTCTGCAGCAAATATATCTAACAAAACATGATAAATATTATTTTAAAATATACAATGTTTGACCCTGTTTATAAGAGAGGCCTTTTTAATATGATACAATTTAATGTAATTATTTCTCCCAACAAACCAAATGCTTGTAAGCAAGCATTACCTTGAACAATGCTAATTTTTTTTAGACATGAACCAATCTTTTTTTTTTAAAAAAAAAATTTCACTTATTTATTTATTTTTGGCTGCACTGGATCTTATTGCTATGCTCAGGCTTTCTCTAATTGCAATGCATGGGCTTCTCATTGATGTGGACTCTCTTGTTTTGGAGCATGGGCTGCAGGGCATGTGGGCTTCAGTAGTTGTGGCACACAGGCTTAGTTGCCCCATGGCATATGGGATATCCCTGAATCAAGGATGGAACCTGTGTCCCCTGCATTGGCAGGTGGATGCTTAACCACAGGCCCAACATCGAAGTCCTAAAAACAAATTTTTTTTTTTGAAAGGGGAATTCCAGCCAGTTTCTACATTTACAGTAATCACAGTGATTCAACAGTAACCGAGTGAATTTATTCAATGGTCGCATACACTGAGCATTCAATATACATGACTTTAATGCTCATTTGTTGTTGTTCAGTCACTCAGTTGTGTCTGACTCTGTGACCCCATGCACCACAGCATGCCAGGCTTCCCTATCCTTCACTATCTCCCAGAGTCTGCTCAAACTCATGTCCACTGAGTCGGTGATGCCATCCAACCATCTCCTTCTCTGTCACTCCCTTCTCCTCTTGCCCTCAATCTTTCCCAGCATCAGGGTCTTTTCCAGTGAGTCAGCTCGTCCCATCAGTTGGCCAAAATCCTTGTCATCCAAAGGACTCTCATGAGTCTTCTCCAGCACCTCAAATGATCTAGAAAAATAATTAGTATGAAATTATTGCCATTTTAACCACCTCCTGAACGTGCCTTGCTTTATTTTAAAGAAAACTAATTGCTAGATTTCCTGCTTTTGCTTAGAAGAAGGTAAGAGTTACATAAGCATCCATCTTGAGCAGGCTGACCAAGAAATGCATCCTGGCCTAGGTCTCTAGCTAGGAACTGGGGTTTGTGCAGTGGGGTGAGAAGGTAGAGCTCTTCAGAGCCTTTGTGTGATTGTGGCTTTAAAGGGTAGTCACAGGTCTAGAGCAAGCTTGACTTTCGGCCAAAGCACCTCATGTTATTTTCAACTATTATAAAAGGAGATGAAAGGGAATAAGATTTTTTAAAAGCAGGATGGTTGTGTAGAGTCTTTGAGCAAAGCAAAAAGGTTTTTTGACTTATTTATTTTTTTCCTCCTCCTATTTATAGCCAGATCAAATTCTTGAGAAATCTAGGTAAGGGGCCGAAGTTGAGGTTAATTTGTGTTAAATCCAGGAGAATTGGAGGAAGCCAGGAAGATGGAAGAAGAAGTGGATGGGGCTGCAATCAATAAAATTGGCACCCTTCTGCATCACACCCCTTTGAAGTTTGTCTTCAGTCAGTCCCTCCCGCTAGCCCCATGAGGACAGGAGAGTGACTCAGCTCTGCCCACTGAGTACAGGGGTGGTTGGCCCAGGTGATCTGCCCTGTGTTAAGAAATTGGGTCTGCAGCCTAGCACACAGGGCATCAGACCCATCCATTCTGCGTGTTTTGGCAAAAATGGCTGAGGATCACAGTCCAACAAATACCAAAGCTGCTTCTGATTCCAGACTCACTCCCGAGTGCATTTTCTTCTAGAGTGTGATCAGGCTCCCTCCTGAGTGCACTTTGTCTCAGATTGCATAATAAGCATTGTTTTGTTTAAAGCATTGTTTTGCATTGTCGCTTCTGAACTATGTTGATGATATCTTATCTGACATAGCAATGGGGTTTGGTTTTTTGTTTTTATTTTCACTCAAGCAGAGTTCTGTCTTCAAAGAAGACAGAAGAATGACCTGAGAAGTGTCACTCTTTTGGAGGCCAAAGCTAAGGTGAAGGATATTGCAATATCCAGGGAGAGGAGAACTCTAAAAGATGAACTTCAGTAAGGTAATTTTGAGCATATTTTCCATGGGATTTTAGTAGATGAAAAAGATCCAAATATGGAGAAGGAGATGGCAACCCACTCCAGTATTCTTGCCTGGGAAATCTCATGGACAGAGGAGCCTGGTGGCCTACAGTCGATGGCATCACAAGGAGTCAGACACAGCTTAGCAACTGAACAACAACACACAATCAGGCAGATTGTGATTTGGGGAAACACTGCTTGATGGAAATGTAGAATAAAATGGAGAGTGAAGTGACCTAGCAATATGGAGCATAGAGTTTTGGAAAAAATTAAAAGTGTATAAAATAATAGTTGCAAACATTCAAACAATAAAGTCTGTGGCTAAAGGAAAAAAAGAAAAAGATCCAAATAAAGAAAACCAAGTATTTGTAAAAACAGTTAAAGATCAAGCTCCTGAAATTCAGGTGACAATGATGCTCACTGAGAGTTGTAAGCTACGAGGTCTTCATCATGGAAATCTTCTTCCTATCACCAGGGTGTGTATAGAAGGAGAAAATCCCACGGGGCTATTGCCTTACATGAATTGGGGGAATCTTAGATTGTTTTTACGGCAGCGCCAATTAGTAGAGGCCCGTAATCCACAGGCAGTTTCTCAACAAGACTTGGTTCACATGACTGTTCAGATTGCCTGGGGAATGAGCTATCTGGCCAGAAGGGAAGTCATCCACCAAGATGGGGCTGCTAGGAACTGTATCACTGAGGAAACACTTCAAGTTAAGATCACAGACTGCCGTCTCCAGAGACTTGTTCCCCATGAACTATCATTGCCTAGGGGACAACGGAAATAGGCGGGTTCGGTGGACAGCCCTTGGAAGTCTGGTTAATAATGAGTTCTCCAGTGCCAGTGACCTGTGGGCCTTCAGAGTGATGCTGTGGGAGCTAGCTCTTGACTCGGCCAAACGCCCTACATGGACATGGACCCCTTTGACATGGCTGCGGGCCCTAAAAGGTGGTTCCCGCATTGTCCTGAGGAAATGTTTGCTGTGATGGCTTGTTGCTGGCCCTTCGATCCGGAGGAGAGATCCCAGTTCTAGCACCTAGTCACGTATAGCCGCCTCTGCCACGTCCTAATGATTACAGATGAGTTGCTAATTGCACTCCATGTTCAGCTATATATCTTGAAAGAAAAAGATCAAAGAATTTATGCACCTGCCTTAAAACCACCACAGGTAAATATTATTAATGATCTTGTTTATTCCTCTTAACATTTTTAAACACTTTTTTAAAAACATTTTTTCATTTCATTAATTATTTTGCTACAATGTTACTTTTGATAACTCCCTAACATATTGTATGGGTCTAACACCAGTAACTTAACCAGAATCCCATTGGGAACATTTTAATTATTTTGAAGTTTTTGACATTTGAATAATACTACAAAAACATTTTGGCACATAAATGTCTATATGTGTGTTAGTCACTCAGTCGTGTCCGACTCTTTGCAACCCATGAACTGTAGCTTGCCAGGCTCCTCTGTCCATGGGATTCTCCAGACAAGAATATTGGAATGGGTTGCCATTCCCTTTTCCAGGGGATCTTCTCAACCCAGGGATTGAACCCAGGTCTCCTGCATTGCAGGCAGATTCCTCACCATCTGAGCCACCGGGGAAGCCCAAATGTCTCTATAATCCATGATTATTTAACAAGGCTAATAGGTAGACTAAAATGGTCATTAGTGTAGAAATGATTTCAGCAACTCAGAGAATGGAGCGAAAGCTAAGCACTTAATAAGACGTTGTCTGGACACTCTCCAGGGAGGGAGGGGTGGAAATCCTGGGAAGTGGTTTGAATCAAGAAGATTCCAGACTCCTATGGGATTGTAGTATAAATGGAAGACAGAGACGGCTGTCAAAGCAAGAGACCTTTTGCTGTGATTCAGCAGGGAGAGCGTGAGGTGTGCCCAAGGAGACAGAAAAGACAAACCAAAGGAAGAGTTGAGAAGTCAAGTGCTGAGACATGGTAAAACCTGAGTCTGAGGAGTCAAGAAAAACAGGCAAAGATGACTCAGGACCCAGGAAAGGGATGGGTGAAAAGTCACTTCATGTTTTTGTGGAAATCTATTTCAAAGACTGAGTTTTGTATTTTCTATTTGTCCAGCTCAAAATATTTAGGGATGTCAAAAAATCTTTAAAAGTTTATATGTATTTAATGAAATTCCATAGAGTAAATGTTTAACATCCAGGCAGAGAGACTGTGTGCACCCTGCTTATCTTTACTACTGGGGACAAATTTCTGGCCTTTCATCCTATTTTTTCAGTTTATAAAATGGACATGACATTTTCCAGATTTGCTTAAAGTTTAAGTTTTTGGAGTAAAGATTGTGGGCAACTTTGCTTAAAGGCTGTTTGAATGGTTAATAGGACTTCCCAGGTGGTGCTAGTGGTAAAGAACCCTGCCTGTCAATGCAGGAGACCTAAGAGATGCTGGTTTGATCTCTGGGTCAAGAAGATCTCTGGAAGAGAGCATGGCAGCCCACTCCAGTATTCTTGCCTGGCAAATCCCATGAACAGAGAAGCCTGGTGGGCTAAGGTCCATAAGGTTGCAAAGAGTTAGACATGACTGAAGCGACTTAGCATGCAGCAAGCGCAAATGGTTGACACGCCTTAGAAGGGAGAGGTTGGCTACTGCCCTGTAGGAACTAGAGGTTGTCCCCTGCCCATCAGGGCCATGTGCTCACATTCTAGGCTTCTTTCCTTCAAAAGAGACTTTGTTTCTATTCCAGAAGAAAATACAGGATCTTTCTTACTGAGGAGAGCAGGAGTAGATGTGTCAGCCATCTGTTTAAGCTCTGAGTTTCATAACCTGGAATTTATGCATAAACCCCCCTGCACACACAGGTACATGTGCCTCTACTCTCTCCCCCCATGGGGAACCAGGGATAAGTTTACTCGGCAACGAGACAGTCTGATCCTTGATCCAGAGATCTCGCAGTGGGATGGTGTGTGTACTGTTGGCTAGCATGTATGTTTGTATACATACATATACACTTGTATACTGATATATACATGCTACCCAGGTATACGTGCACACTCATAAAGACTCACATAAATAACTGTGGCAAGGTAACTCATTAACTCGCAAGTAGGATCTCAGACCTGTCAGAGTTTCAGACAAAAGACTGAGATATGGATCAACAGAAGCAGTGGGATGTCTCAAGATCAGGGTAAAAGGATGGTGACTTCCCCCCTCAGGTCGCTCACTTGCTCTGATGAAACAAGCTGCCATGTTTTGTGCAGCCCTGTGGAGAGGCCCGGGCTTCCCTGGTGGCATTGGGCTAAAGAACCCGCTTGCCATTGCTGGAGACCTAAGAGATGCCAGTTCAATGCCTGAGTCGGAAAGATCCCCTGGAGGAAGGCATGGCAACCCACTCCAGTATTCTTGCCTGGAGAATTCCACAGACATAGGAGCCTGGTAGGCTACAGTCCATGGGGTTACAAAGAGTCTGACATGACTGGGTGACTAAACAATAACGAGAAGCCCACATCACAAGGACAAAGGATAGCCTCCTGCCAACTGCCCCCAAGAACTGAATCCAGCCCCCACCTCATGTGTAAGCTTGGAAACAAGTCCTTTGAAGGGACCACAGCCCCAATCTGGTGAGACTCTATCAGAGAACCAAACTACACTGAACCATTAGAAATGGTGATGTAATAAAGGATGTGACAAACCTAGACACTGTATTAGAAAACAGAGACATCACTTTGCTGACAAAGATCCGTCTGGTCAACGCTATAGTATTTCCAGTAGTCATGTACGGATGTGAAGTTCAGTTCAGTTCAGTCACTCAGTCGTGTCCGACTCTTTGCAACCCCATGAATCTCAGCACGCCAGGCCTCCCTGTCCATCACCAACTCCAGGAGTTTACCCAAACCCACGTCCATCGAGTCAGTGATGCCATCCAACCTCTCATCCTCTGTCGTCCCCTTTTTCTCCTGCCCCCAATCCTTCCCAGCATTAGGGTCTTTTCCAATGAGCCAACTCTTCGCATGAGGTGGCCAAAGTATTGGAGTTTCAGCTTCAACATCAGTCCTTCCAATGAACAACCAGGACTGATCTCCTTCAGGATGGACTGGTTGTATCTTCTTGCAGTCCAAGGGACTCTCAAGAGTCTTCTCCAACACCACAGTTCAAAAGCATCAATTCTTCAGCACTCAGCTTTCTTTACCGTCCAACTCTCACATCCATACATGACCACTGGAAAAACCATAGCCTTGATTAGACGGACCTTTGTTGGCAGAGTAATGTCTCTGCTTTTAAATATGCTATCTAGGTTGGTCATAACCTTCCTTCCAAGGAGTAAGCGTCTTTTAATTTCATGGCTGCAGTCACCATCAGCGGTGATTTTGGAGCCCAAAAAAATAAAGTCTGACACTGTTTCCACTGTTTCCTCATCTATTTCCCATGAAGTGATGGGACGAAATCTTAGACGGGACCATGATCTTAGTTTTCTGAATGTTGAGTTTTAAGCCAACTTTTTTACTCTCCTCTTTCACTTTCATCAAGAGGCTCTTTGAAAATAGGACCATAAAGAAGGCTGAGCACCGAAGAACTGATGCTTTTTAACCGTGGTGTTGGAGAAGTCTCATGAGAGTCCCTTGGACAGCAAGGAGATCAAACCAGTCAATCTTGAAGGAAATCAACCCTGAATATTCATTGGAAGGACTGATACTGAAGCTGAAGCTCCAATACTTTGGCCACCTGATGGGACGAGCCGACTGACTTGAAAAGACTCTGATGCTGGGAAAGATTGAAGGCATGGAAAGAAGTGGTCGACAGAGGATGAGATGGTTGGATGGCATCACCGACTCAGTGGACATGAGTTAGAGCAAACTCTGCGAGATGATGAAGGACAGGGAAGTCTGGCATGCTTCAGTCCATGGGGTCACAAAGAGTCGGACATGACTGAGTGACTGAACAACAAGAATAAGGCTGTAGTTTTAAAACACTAAGTTTTAGGGGAGTTTCCACTAATACATGCTCTTACCTATCCTGCAAAACTGCTCAGATGCATCCCATATGTGTCTTTATCCTGTAAGCCACCAGGGAAGCTCAAGCCTATTGATTATGTAATATTGCCCCTAACATCCTCAGCTTCTCATAAAGCGTTAACAGACACGAAAACAAATGGAGGCCCAGTCAGTCTTATCCATTCAAGGACAACTTAGATGATTTGATATAGGGGTCTCACACAGGCAACACTGCTTTTCAAGAATTTATTTTAAAGTAATTATAAATTCACCTCTTTCTCCTGATTTGTGATCTAAAATACTTTTCTTCCCAATCTTGATGTAATATGTAATCGTTCACAGGCAGGAGTGGGGGCAGTCAAGGGGGTGTACAGCTCTGCACTAGCACCTTTGCTCTGGGGAAGGGGACAGGGGTGGGACCACGGGGCTCCCCCAGGAAACCTAGGTGGGTGGGGGATCTACCCTAAGGCCCCAAGGTCCAGGGGAAGGCAATTGGGTCTCCATGAGGTTGCAGGGCTGAGCCACCAGACCCACTGTGATGAGAATGCAGAAAGGACAGCAGGGACAGAAGAGGAATGTGGCCCCGGAGTGGCAGGAGGCTCACAAGTGAGGGGCCACAGAAGAACCCCAGCAAGCAGGGCCCCACCAACCCTTCCCAACAGCTCTTGTCAGAGCCAGTCTGCACCTCCAGGGAGCCCAGCAGGCCCAGATAGGACTCAGAGACACCACAGAGGGGAGGCTGTGCAGGAGCCCAGCCAGGCTGGAGCCTCTCTCCCAGGGGAAGAGCAGGGAGGAGGGGCTGAATTCCAGTCCCCCAGGAATCTGGAACCCGGAAATCTTGAGTCAGAGCAGGAGGCACACCCATGCAGGATGAGCCTGAGGCATAAAGGGGAGAAGGAAGGAGTGGGTCACACAGCAAGAACACACACCCTTGTACCCTTCACTCAGAACTGCTCTAGAGAACCAGAGGATAGGGAAAAAACACACACACACACCTCTTTTTATATAAAATTACATATTTAATTTGGTCACAAAGTTATAAAATTGCATATTTACATTAAATTGCAAAATTTTTATGTAACTGCCATTTAATTTGGTCACAAATTCATCAAATTGCTTATTTATATAAAATTATAAAATGTTTATATAACATTGCATATTTAATTTGGCCACAAATTCTTTAAAGTGCATATTTATAGAAAATTGCAAATATTGTATATAACATTGAATATTCAATTTGGTTCAAAATCATAAAATTTCACATTTACATAAAATTATAAAATTTGTATATGACATTGCATATTTAATTTGGTCACAAATTCATTACTGAGGAGAAACCTGAACAGGCATCCAGTCTCAAGTAAAACTTTAAATTGTCACATTTGCATTGGCCTAAAGCAATAATGCTTCCCGGATGGCTCAGCAGGCAAAGAACTCGCCTGCAATGCAGGAGACACAGGGCACATGGGTTGGATCCCTGGATCGGGAAGATCCCCTGGAGTAGCAAATCGCAACTCACTCCAGTATTCTTGCCTGAAGAATCCCATGGACAGAGGAGTCTGGTGGGCTCTAGTCCACGGGGTCGCAGAGTCGGACACGACTGAGCAACTAAGCACCCACAGGAAAGCAACAAAGGATTCAAGTTTCACGTTTCTTGAAGGTTCTCATTAGTAAAACACACAATAAACACATATACAAATGAATATACATGACAAATACTGACAAGGCTGATACTTTAGATGGGCACTCAAGGAAGTCTTCTGAGAAAGGGACAAGTGACCTGACACTTGACTGACCATTTATTTTTTTAAACTGTTTTACAAATGCATATGCTTTTTGTAATATATAGGTGTCAGTTTCAAGTGAATAAGTTTATCTTATTTATTTTAGCCATGCAGACTCTTCATTGCAGCACACAGGCTTCTCTAGTTGTGATGTGCAGGCTCTACAGCACATGGGCTCAGTAGTTGCAGAGCACATGCTTAGTTGTGGTATGTGGGATCTCAGTTCCCCAACCAGAGATTGAACCCAGGCTCCTTGCATTGCGAGTGCAGAGTCTTAACCACTGGACAACCAGGGAAGTCCCAAGAATTCATTTCTATCTCCTTCTGGGGATGAAGGCAGAGTGTCCTGCACAGAAGGAACGGCAAAGACAGGAAACACCTGACTTCCAGGAAAGGGAGGGACATCAGGGCCAGAGGGATGTAGCACCAAGACCACAGGGGTCGGCCCTTCTAAAAACACAAGTGAACTCCACATACTGTATCCATTTGTACCTAAATTTTAGGCAATTCCAGTTTTGACCACACCAGCCACATCAACCTTAGGAAAGACAACGTACAAGCCTTGAGATGGACTAGACCAACACCCCCCACCCCGAGAATTGCTTCTGCCATTAAATTATCCTGCGGTGATTGGAATACTATGGAGAAAGGTTTAGCAGGAATAAAAAAAAAAAAGACAAAACCCTAATATAGCAGGCATTTTATGTGAGTTCTCACAGTATTTAAGAATCAGCATTTCTGTCTTTTCTGCAGAAGATCAAAACTTATAGAGGGGCTGAGATCCTTAATTAGCCAATTCAAACACAAAAAGGCAATTCTGAGCTCAGAGCACCAGTATCAAGGGGGGCCCATCTAGTGCTGAGCAAGCCAACACTGAACATAACCCAGGAGCCCGTCCATTCTTCCTCCCAGAAACCATGGCAGATCCCTGTCCTTTCTTCCTTGAGCCCAGATGGAATGAAGGTCACTGATAAGACCAGACGTGACACAGAAACTATGACACTCATATCTAACCCACATCCCACCCTAACCTCCCAGATGAGCAGGAGGAAGCCTGGGGAATAACAGCCCAGTTCATGGACACCAGACACAGTGCTGCATGGGTGTGCCACTCCTCCTCCCTCTGCTCACTTGTTAACATCTCCCTATAAAAAATACAAATATTCACACAACTATAAAGTTGATATGTTGAAAGCCTGGACCCTATAGAAGCCGCCAGGCAATCCCAACGGGGTCAAATTCCCCCAGCAGGGGGCTTGCTCTCCTTTATTGTTGTTGTTGTTGTTGTTTTGTAGGTTTTTGTTTCTTGGTTTGCTTTTGCCTCATGGCTTGTGGGATCTTACTTCCTGACCAGGGATTGAACTCAGGGCTCTCAGCGCAGACTCCTAACCACTGAACAGCCAGGGAATGCCCTCCGTTTGTATTTCTAATTGCTTTGGATTGCCAGCACACAACCAGGTAGCCCACATAAACAACCTAGAAATTATGTTTCCAAAACATTTTTCTACACATAGAAATATATGCACAAACATAAAAGTACAAAGACATACAAGATGTTTGCACTTTAATGATGTATATTACAAGCACTGCCTACAGTGCAGGAGACCCAGGTTCCATCCCTGGGTAGGGAAGATCCCCTGGAGAAGGAAACGGCAACCCACTCCAGCATTCTTGCCTGGAGAAACCCCAAGGACAGAGGAGCCTGGTGGGCTACAGTCCATGGGGTCGCAAAGAGCTGGACATGACTCAGTGACGAACACTTTCATTATAAGTTACATCATTGAATGCATACATACTAACATGAATGACAAATTTCAAACAAATACAAATAAAAAGTAGAAGTCTATTAGGATAAAGAAGTGTCCTGAACTGAAAGATTGAGGTACTCAAACACTCAGGGCACAACAGAGCCTGCCTCACTTTCTTCATAAACATGTTAATACTTTCCTAAGTTCAGCAGGCGCTCTTGAATTGTCTCTTTTGTCAATCTTTGCCCCAGCATTTCCAAGGCATCCAGCAGGGTGTTGACTGAGATCCCCTGTCCCTTCTTGGTTACTGGCAGCATTTCATACAAGGCATCTGGAGAGACCCAGGCCTATTCTCTGGCCACAAGGATCTCATTTCATGTGAGGCCCAACTGCCTCAGGAGCGAATCACAGAAGTCACAAGGAAAAGATAGCTGCAAAGTCACTGAAGAACAGCTTCAGGCCTAGGTTGGGGGAAAGTTACAGAGACAGAGTTGGAACGGGCTTTCACAAAGGCAGAGAACCCTCAAGTCAGGCCTAGACTTCAGGGTGGGAACCTGAGGAGCTCCCCCTGCTGCTAAACCTGCTGCTCTGCACCCCTGACCTGCTTCCCAGCAGCAGAGAAACAAGCCACACCAGCATGGAGCATTGGGCTTCGCTGGCACCCAGGGCAGTGGGGGGCAGTCCAGGTCAGCAGAGAGTCCTGCCCTAAGCAGGGGATGAGGGCCCATCTGGAAGGGGAGACTGCCGTCACAGAGGGAGAAGGCATCTATGATAGGAGACAGACGGTGGGACACTGTGGTGGAACAGAGCTCAGCGTAGGGCAGCTGCCTTTCTCAGGAGGGTGAGGTCCCCTGGCTGCCACGTCTGCACTGGGGACAAAGCAAAGGCCTGGAGGCAGGAAGGTCTCCGGCCTCACACCCCGCTCGGCCTCACTGCCGGACACTGGTAGAGCTGGATGGGGACAGACTCTGAGCAAGAATTTAACCATAAAATGGAGCAAACACCACCTGCCTCATGGACTGTGCTGCGGATTCAATGCTGTGTGTGTGAAATGCTGTGCACACCACCATCCACAGTACATAAGGAGGGCACCCAACACAAGTTTATATTCTCTAACAGCCACACCGAAAACATGAAAAATAACAAGTAATACTAGTTTTCATAAAATACGGTACTAAAAGCATTCTAAAAATTTTCATTTCAATATGTAATATAGATAGCTAATGGGAAGTTGCTTTATAACACAGAGAGCTCAATTCGGTGCTCTGTGGGAGGTGGGATGGGGGCGTTGGAAGGAGGCTCAAGAGGGAGGGGATATATGTATACCTATGGCTGATTCATGTTGCTGTACAGCAGAAACCAGCACAACACTGTGGAACACTTATCCTCCAATTAAAAGTAAGTTAAAAATTTTTTTCACTGCAACATGTAGTGTTAGTCACTCAGTTGTGTGTCTGACTCTTTGAGACTTCATGGACTGTAGCCCGCCAGGCTCCTCTGTCCATGAGATTCTCCAGGCAAGAGTAATGGTTGCCATTCCCTTCTCCAGGGGATCTTCCCAACCCAGGGACTGAACTCTGTTCTCTTGCATTACAGGCAAATTCTTTACCATCTGAGCCACCAGGGAAGCCCCTCAACATGTAATCAATATAAAAAAAAAACAACAAACCTGTTAACAAGACATATTACAGTCCTTTTTTCTACCAACACCTTGAGCTACAATATCGAGTTATATATTACAGCTCATCAGATTTAGCCACAATTCAGGTGCTCCACGGGGCTTCCCAAGAGGCGCCAGTGGTAAAGAACCTGCTTGCTAATGCAGGAGATGTAAGAGATGTGGGTTCGATCCCTGGGTTGGAATGATACCTAGAGGAGGGCATGGTAACCCACTCCAGTATTCTTGCCTGGAGAATCCCATGGACTGAGCAGCCTGGCAGGCTACAGTCCATGGGGTTGCAAAGAGTTGGACATGATTCAAGCCACTGAGCACGCATGGACAGGTGCTCCACAGCCTCCCTGGGCCAGTGGGTGCCTGCTGGACAGCACAACCTCTCAGAGGTCTCAGGTTGGGTCAACCTGGCTCTGAGCAACCAGGGAGGGGAGAGGATGGTGGAGGAGGGAAGGACAGGGAGGTGTCAGGGGCCACTGGTAGAGGACAGAGGGGTGCAGGGTGGGAAAAAGAGGAGGGGGCAGGGAGGGAATTCGAGGCCTGATGGTCCAGGGACAAGCCGTCCCCTCTCTGAGTTGCCTTAACAGCTACGGGGACAGAAATTAGGACACTAATTCTGTCGCTCCTCCCTCCACTCCTGATCCACTGCCCAGGAAAAAAACACTCACTTTCAGTGGTGTCTGTTGGAACCAGCAGCCATCTTCTCCTCCGAGATCCTTCAGGGGCTGCTGGTTTCTGTAAAACACAATGGAGAGCAGCCTTGGTCTTCATCGAGGATCCTAGATTACAGAACTGAGCCTAGTAAACATTGTTCTGAAATTCTGGCAGATGCAGCCATAAGCAAAACAAAACCAATGCAGGATCTTTGAAGGGAGTGGACAAAAGAGTCGTTATTGGATATATGGTTGTATTCTTATCAAACTCGAATGGTTCAACACTAATACCTAAATGTGAATGTATGGATGGATGAATGTTAAAAATTATAACAGGCAATAAATTCTATAATGAATTATGAGTTGGATAAACTCATAAGGTTACAGAACACTGTAATACAAAGATACAGCCTCAACAAGAAATGAGAAATTGACCAAAGAAAAACACACATGGAGTTGAGGGATTATAAAACTCTTAACTTAAAATGCTAACTCTTTTCATAAGAAAAATATAGAACGTCTGAAAGATCTCAATTCCTCCTAGATTCATTTATAAATTAAGGCAATACTCAAAACCCTCAAAACTATTGAAATGATAGGACCCAAAACTGTAGATGTCTCTATGTGTGTGTGTGTGTATATATATATGTATACATATATTATATATATATATATATATATATCTTTAGTCACTCAGTCATATCTGATTCTTTGCGACCCCGTGGACTGTAGCCTGCTGGCTCCTCTGTCCATGGGGATTCTCCAGGCAAGAATACTGGAGTGGGTTGCCATGCCCTACACACACACATATACATAATGAAAATACTTGTATATGTTGACAAAGAAATTTTACTTCAAGTAGATTCAGCTTAATAATACTTTTGAAATAAATGTGAAATTCCTACTATGATGAGGAATGGCTTAAAACGGTGTAACAATCACACAGACAAATATTATGTAGCTCTGACTCCATCACTGGGTCAGCCATGGGAGGAGTGATCACCCTTCGGCTGCCCTGTTCTAGACCAGGGATGTGGTGAGAACAAGACAGAGGATCAACAGCATCAGAGCTGCCAGTGGACCAGAACAGGGCTTGGGCTCCCTTCCCCTCCATGCCCTGGTCTCTCTCCAGAGCAGGGAGTGGGGCTCCCTTCCCTCCATGCCCTGGTCTCCCTCCATCACCACCTCCCCAGAGGAGAGGAGACCTGACCAGCATTGCCTTTCCCTGTCTCTACCACAGTCCGAGCAAGCAGAAGGGCCAGAGCCCCACACTCACCAACAGACAGACTGCTTGCTTCATCTTGGGACTGGGCGTTGTCTTCTGTCAGCTTTTCCTGCCAAGGGACCAGAAGGGAAAGTGAATCTCCATTGGTCAGCGTATTGTTGTGGGCATGGTCCAGAGTCCCAGACCCTCTTGGGGGACACATAAGCACCAGAAAAGGGCCTTGAGAAAGCAAGGCGCTGACCCAGGAGTCACAAACCCACAAACCCCTACAGTATCTGGGGGGACACAGTGGGTTCTGCCTTCCCACCTACTCCTGTGCTGTGCCCCCCAAGGGGGCATAGACTCAGCACATCTGGGCTCTGCTGACGGCACCCAGGCTCTGGTGTGATGCTAAGGGGATTTGAGCACCCCTGCCTGACACCCCCCATGCCTCCGGGTCCAGGGTTACAGAGTGAGGGTGTCTCAAACAGTAAGGACAGGGCCAGCGCTGCCAACCGGCCTTAGGACAGCTCTCAACAGGCCCGTCTCCC
The DNA here is from genome assembly GCF_054371585.1 of Giraffa tippelskirchi. Classification (NCBI taxonomy): domain Eukaryota; kingdom Metazoa; phylum Chordata; class Mammalia; order Artiodactyla; family Giraffidae; genus Giraffa; species Giraffa tippelskirchi. The sequence goes on from NC_137275.1 coordinate 102,328,495, forward strand.
TCCTACATTCAGCCTAGAGCCCCCAGGCCAGTTGAGAGAGTCAGGGACAACAGTAGAGGACAAACCGGGAACCATGTCCACCCTGGGCTTTGTTGTGGGGGGAAAGCAGTGACTGAGGGCCTGATGCCGCCAGATGCTGGAGAAACAGACTCACCTTGTGGCAACACTCACTCAAGCGACCTAGAAGAGAAGAGACATCCGCTGAGTGGTGGGGACAGCCCTCTTGCCACACCTCCTTCCCTAGGGACAGGGTGCAGGCTGGGGGCTCAGACACTGAACAGAGCCCCGGGCCTGTGACGGCAAGCGGGACATTCCGAGTCTGGAGAACCCTCAGGGAGGAGAAGAGAAGGGAGAAAAGGAAGTAAAATGAAACTCGTGGAAAATCTCTGTGTAGCGCTCCTGAACCACCTTCTTCTCCTGCCTCCTCCCACCAGACTCGGCCAGGGGGAAGAGGGGACCGTCAGCTGAGTTGGGGGGACCGATGTGATCACGGTTTGGTAGGACCTGGTGAGGTGGGAGAAGGAGGGGTTTCCTGGGGAACAAGATCAGAGACAAGCCAGGAGGAACAGGAGGATTGGGGAGATGGAGGAGGGAGCCAGCACCTCCTCCTTCCCTTCTAGAACCTCACCTTTAAAGTACCAGCATACAGCACATCCGATTAGGATTAGGACAGTGATGACTCCAAGTCCAGTTACCATTTTCATCACCAGTGAAGTGCATGAGGAGGGAGAGGGAGTGATGGGTAGTCTCTGGCTCACGGCTGCTCGCTCTCCAGGAACCAGGACCTCCCCATGGGCCAGGGTACTTGATTCTTGGTCCACACACTTGATGTTGCTCCAGGGCGTTCAGTCCATGACCATGACCTTCCCATCCGGGCACCTGGGTACAGACACAGGGGGACTCATCAGGGACAGCTAGCTGGATGAGGAGAAAGAGGGGGCAGCCTCCTGTCCTGGGTCCCCTGACAAGACTGGAGGCGGGACAGGCTCCTGCTGTCTGCAGGGCAGGGTCCCCTCACTCCCCCTCACTGAGCGGGAGAAGGATCCAGGATTGTGTATTGTGGCCTCCGGGCTCCTGCTGAGCGTTCAGAGCTGTCCTTCAAAAGCTGGGCTTCCTCTGCAAGGCCCGCCCTGGCCTCCCTGGGCTGCTCAGGAAGCTCTGTGAGGGGGGCCTCATCCAGGTCAAGGGTCAGAAGGGTATGGGCACAAGTTTGACTCATCTTCCAGTCAAACTTAAAATACGAGGCCCTCTCATCCACCTGTTGACTCTTCCTACCAATCTCAGCCAACACTGGAGCATCAGAGGACAGTGAATTACTATTGGCCCCCGAGCACCCCAGTAGGAAAGATTCAGGTGCTACTGGCGAGCAAGGGCTGGGTGTGAGGCCTGGCGAGTTGGCTCCGGTTTTATAGGAACCTTGAAGGAGCACACACGTGGCCTCATGATGACTTCTGTCTGCTGTCAGCACTTCGGTCTTTCTAGGCCCCTCCTGAGGAGACGTGGGAAGGGGCCACTGGGAAAGCCGTGCAGGACAAACGGGGGTGGTGGGGAGCGCTGCTGCAGGCTCAGGAGACCCCACAGGCACAGGGGAGTTCTGAGAGGTGGGAGGGGCTTCACAGAAGCAGGAGAGAGACAGGGGTACAAGGAAACTGGGGTCTCCTGTGGGTTGGAAGCCCCCTAGGCTCCTGTGTCTCACCCGGTGCTGCATTTGTGACAGAATTCAGGTGCATCTTCTCCACAGAAAGTGCCAGGTTTGCATTGACACTCAGTGTCCTTGGTGGAGGTGCAGCGGTTTTTCTCTTCTTCTCCTAGAGACCAAAGATAAGGTTTTGCTGTTTGTTGCTGTTTCAATGAAAGAATTAGTGTTTTTCATGGGTGTTTGGAACTTCCCTGGTGGCTCAGGCGGTAAAGCATCTGCCTAGAAGGCGGGAGACCCGGGTTCGATCCCTGGGTCGGGAAGATCCCCTGGAGAAGGAAATGGCAACCCACTCCAGTACTCTTGCCTAAAAAATCCCATGGACAGAGGATCCTGGTAGGCTACAGTTCATGGGGTCGCAAAGAGTCGGACACGACTGAGCTCACCCATGTGAACCCCAGGACAGAGCACAGGTTCTCTGGCCACAGAGGACGACCTCAAAAACAGTCCTTTCCGTCCCTCCCTCTTCTGTAATGATGCGAGGTGTGTTTTCTCCAAGGAAAGCATTTCCTGAATTTTTCTTTCAAATAGGAAATCACTGAGGCTGCTTATACACTGGGAAGCAAGAAATAGGACTGTACTAGCCTTTCAGGTCATTCTGGCTTTCTTCTCTTTTCCTTTCCAGTCCTTTTCGGTCATAGTTCAACCTTTGCAGGCACACAATTCCACACTGGAAACTGTTTCTGTTTCCAAGAGAAAAAGAAAAAATTTAGACCTTGCCACAGGCAAACATCTCTCAGCAGGCTAGTGAGAACTTCTTGCACTGACTGACCTGTGAAAACTATCAACCATTTTCAGTTGCCCACGAAGGACTTTCTTGGTCAAGTGGTCCAGCATCCGCGCGTGCACAAGGCACTCCGTGAAATAGCTACGGTTCTGCGGGAGGCCCAGACTGGGCAGCCACTTGTTGCCGATCCACTCATGTTTCACGTTCCTGTACGCGAGGATCTGCATTCAATAGTAGAGGATGGTTAACTGAGGAAAAAATGGAGGAGACAATGGCAACCCACTCCAGTACTCTTGCCTGGAAAATCTCATGGACGGAGGAGCCTGGTAGGCTACAGTCCATGGGGTCGTGAAGAGTCAGACATGACTGAGCGACTTCACTTTCACTTTTCACTTGCATGCATTGGAGAAGGAAATGGCAACCCACTCCAGTGTTCTTGTCTGGAGAATCCCAGGGACGGGGGGGCCTGGTGGGCTGCCGTATATGGGGTCGCACAGAGTCGGACACGACTGAAGCGACTTAGCAGCAGCAGCAGCAATTGAGGAAAAAAACCCATGGAAGCAGTCACAAGGGCCATTTACATTATCTTGAAAATGGATTTTCAAACAATTACATAATCTCAAAGGCTAAGCCAAAGACAACAGTATTGATCATAACTTCAAAATTACTTGATCTTTTCTTTGCTACCTTTTAAATTTGCTGGCAAAATTTTATACAAAGAAATTATACCATTAAAAGTCTATGACTCATCTGTGGCAATAAATTTAACCTATCTACCAAACCATAATAAAACTGTAACTGACTACACATTACTTCTCTGAAATAGCTTTTGTACATAATAATATGTCAACAAAGAATGGCACGACTCATCAACAAGTTTGAAGGATCAACCTAACTCTACTCACTAAAAATATCTCTGGCTAGCTTTGATTTTAGTTTCAACGCTTTGTTTTCTAAATTTCTTTAGCAAAACATCTGCTAATTTCAAAGTCACTTAAGTGTATTAAAAAATAGGTTTAAAAAGAAGAGATAAGGAAAACAACAACGAAATAGACTGAAAGAAGAAATAGACACACCCACAGTTACAGTCAGGGACCTCAGTCTTCCTCTCCGTGACTCAATAACTGATTGAACAAGGAAGCCAAAACAGACAACCAACCAAGGTCAGTAAGGATGTTGAAGCCTTTAAACAATTCTCCAGGCAAGAGCACTGGAGTGGGTTGCCAAGCCCTCCTCCCAGGGATCTTCGCAACCCAAGGATCAAACCCAGGTCTCCGGCATTACAGGCAGATTCTTTACCATCTGAGCTACCAGAGAACCCCCTTAAACAGCACTATCAACCAACTTGATCTAACTGACATTTGATAGAACACTCTATCCAACAAGCAGTACGATAAAACTCTTCTCAAGGGGATATGGGACATTCTTCAAAAGACAGACAAATCTCAGCATACTTAAAGTGACTCAAATCATACAAAGCATGTTTTCTGATCTCAACAGAATTAAATTAGAAATTAAAAAACCCCTGATATCCAGGAATCTCCCAAACATCAGGAAATTAGCAAATTTCTAAAGAATTCATCTGTCAAAGAAGAAATCACAAATGAAACGGGAAATATTTTGAAGTGAATAAAAGTGAATATACAATATACTAAAAAGCTACGGGACATAGCTAAATCAGTACCTGGAGGGAAACTGACAGTATTAAATACTTACACAAATGAAGAAAGATTTTGAATCGATCCTCTAAGACTCTATCTTAAACAACTTATAAAAGAACAAATGAAATCCACAGCAAGCAGAAAGAAGAAAATGAAAGAGTAAAAATCAATGAAACAGAGACCAGAAAAACAAAATGAAATGAAAAAAATAAAATTAGGTTCTTCAAAATATCAGTCAAATTGACTAAGCAGAGTGACGAAGAAAAAAGAGAAGACATAAACTACCAATATCAAGAATCAAAGAGGGAACATCAGTACAGATCCTATAGACACTGAAAGGAAAGGGTAAACTGTGAACAACTTTAGGCAACTTAGATAAAACACCCTACTTTGTTGAAAGACACAACCTATGAAAGCCACTCAGTAAGAAACAGATAACCCGAATCTATTAAAACTCAAATCCGTAGTTAGAAATCTTACCCACCCATACACCCACACGCACAAAATCTCTACCCTAAATGGCCTTACTAGTGAATCCTAACAAACAGTTACGAAGAAAATCCTGGCTATACACAAACTATTCCAAAATAGTGAAGAAAGAAACACCTAACTCATTCTGAGGCCAGAATTCTCTTGATACCCAAACCAGACAAACATATTTCAAGAATATCAATATCCCTCAGAGACACAGATGCAAAATTCCTTAATGACACATCAGGAAATCAGTAATCAATTCAAAGTACAAGGTATCATGACAAATAGGGTTTATCCCAAGAACATAAGTTTGGGCCAACATTTGAAGAAATCAGTGAAATTCATCATATCAATGGGCTGAAAATAAAAACCACAGTCTCACCTCAAAAGATAGAGAAAGGCATCTGACAATATTTATCATTGATATATGGAAATCTTAGCCATCTAGGAACGGAAGAAAACTGCCCCAACCTCATAAACGGCACCTACAAAAAATGTAGAGCTGACATCATATGGTGGTTCTCCTGAAGATCAGGAACCAAGCAAGGATGTCTGCTCTCTTGGCTTTTATTCAACTCTGTACTGGAACTCCTAGCCAGTGTAACAAGACAAGAAAAAAGAAATCGAAATCATATGAACTGAAAAAACAATATAACTGTACTTGCTGACGACCTGATGATTAACGTGGAAAATGAATCAACAAAAGAGGTACACACATGAAAGTGAGTTCAGCAACGTTGCAGTATACAAGGTCAACATATAAAAATGCACTGTATTTCAACATACTAAACTAGACCAGAAATTGACATTTTAAAGAATACCCTTTATTATAATGTCATCAAAACCTATGAACTCCTCAGGGATAAATCTAATGGAATAAGTGCAAGATCTGCACAATGAAAATAAACACATGACATGTACATACATACACACCAAAGAAGGCACTTGATGTTCTTCCGTCCAAAGACTAAGGTATGTTCTGAGGAATTATGTACGTTATGGAATCCTTGGAAAGGATTATCTACAAAGTACACAAGTAGATCGTCGAGACTAATACCGGAAAAAAAGCAACCAACTGAAAAATGAGCAGAAGATCTGAACAAATTTCTCCAAAGAAAACAGGAAGAAGGCCACCAAACACATGAAAAGATGCTCCACATCGCTCATTATTCAGGAAATGCTAATCAAAACTACATGAGGTATAACCTCACATCAGTCAGAATGGCCATCATCAACAATTCTACACATGATAATCGCTGGACAGGACATGGAAGAAAGGGAACCCTCTTGCAATGTTGGTAGACATGTCAATGGATACAGCCACTATGGAGAAGGAACGTAGGTTTCTTGAAAAAGTAGGAATAAAACTACAATATGACACAACAATCCCCTACTGGCCATACACCCTGAGAAAACCATAACTCTAAAAAGACATATGTACCCAATGTCCATTGCAGCACTATTTAACATAGGCAGGGCATGGAAGCAACCTAATGTCTCTCAAGAGAACAATGGAAAAAGAAGTTGTGGAATATACATACAATGGAATACGACTCCACCATGAAAAGGAACAAATACGAGTCTGTTGAAGTGAGGTGGATGAACCTAGAAACTGGGATACAGAGTGACGTCAGTCAGAAAGAGAAAAACAAATGTAGTATATTAATGCATACGCATGCAATCTTGTAAAACGGTAGTGGTGAATATTTGAAGGGCAGAAATAGATACACAGATGTAGAGGAAGGACTTGTGAACTCAGCTGGAGAAGGAGAGGGTGGGACAAATGGAGAGAGTAGCACTGAAACATAGCCACTACCAACGCAAAATAGCTAGCTAGTGGGAAGTTGCTGGATAACACAGGGAGCCCAGCATGGCGCTCTGTGACGACCTAGAGGGTGAGATGCCAGGAACTGGGAGGCAGTCTCACCAAAGAGTGGATAATATACTTATGGTTTATTCGTGGTGTTGCATGAGGAAAACCAACCAAACATTGTAAAGCAGTTATTCTCCAAATAAAAATAAATCAATACAATCTGAAAACTATCATTCAACACATACGTACTTTCATTTAAAGCTATACGGGATCATCTTCTATTCCTAGCTATTTTTCCAGTATAAGTGCTTATAAATGTCATTAGAGTTTGTGAAAATATGATTTTAATAGCTACATAGTATTGCTTAATATCTCATACATAAATGATAAACTTTCAGTCTCAAAATAGAAACATAATACCGAAAAAGGTTACGATTTTAAACTAAAGCTTGCATTTTAATTCAGCTTAATGAGAATTCCTCGGAAGAGGTAAAATTCTTATCAAGAGTAAATATGTGGAGTCCTTCTTGCTTTCATCTGTTATGAATTATTGTCATTTAATTCTAAGGACTCTTGGACTTTTGACATGTTTGCCTTTGACTGTAATTTTTGACTGAGATAAAATCTTCAATGTAGATATTAAAAATGTCAAGAAGCACTCTTGTAAGTGTGAGTCACTCAGTCATGTCCAGTTATTTGTGACCCATGGACTATAGCCCACCAGGTCCCTGTCCACAGAATTTGCCAGGCAAGAATATTGGAGTGGGGTAGCCATTCCTTTCTCGAGGGGATCTTCCTGACCCAGGGGTCAAACCCAGGCCTCCCGCATTGCAGGAAGATTCTTTACCACATGAACCACCAGAGAACTCTGACCCTGGTGTACCTGGATGTAAAAATCCTCCAAAAAATATTACCAAACCAAACTGAAGCATACATTAAAAGAATCATACACTAGGATCAAATGGATTTATTCTGGGCCTGCAAGCATGATTTATTATCTGTACATCAATTACGGTGGTACACAATATGAGCAACATTAAGAATAAAATCATGTGATCTTCTCAATAATTGCAGAAAAAGCTTTCAACAAAGTGTAACATCAATTCTGATACCATCTCTCAATACAGTGGTTATCCATGGAACATCCTAAAGGGCACGTTAAGACAAACCCACAGCTAGCATCCAACTCAGTGATAAAGAGCTGAAAGATTTTCCTAAAAGATCAGGAATAGTACAAGGATGCCCGCTCTCACCAATCTTGTTCAACATAGTAGTGGAAGTGTCCTACCCAGAGGAACTAGGCCAGAAAAGGGAATACACGGCATCCCCACTGGAACAGAGGAAGTTACACTGTCACTATTCGATTATGACAGGATTTATATGAAACCCTAAAAACGCCACCAAGTAAGAAGTATTAAAACTAATAAACTCAGCAATATAGCAGGAGAGGAAGCATAAGAGAACAGAAAAGTCCCATATACAAGTGCATCAAAAAAAAAAAAAAAAAACCTGAAATAAATTTAACCGAGGAGCGGAAACACCTGTACAGTCACGGGCTCCAAGACATACAGTCTGGGTTCAAATCTCGGCTCACCCGCTGACCTGCAGAGTGACCCAGGGCAAATCACACAATGATCTGAGGCTCAACATATTCAACTGTAAAATGGACACAAACCCAGGATTTACACCCAGGGCTATGAAACTCCAAAGAAGTGCTTATTTAGGCCGGGGGAGGGAGTGTCTCCAGGAGACTCTCCTTGTATGACACTCCTCTAGAACTGGGCTCTCCTGATCCTGTGGGTGAGGGTCAAGGGTAGAGCCTGGGAGCCAGATGGCACTGGACAAGGACGAGGACAGAAAATACTAGTTCTGTGTCAGGGAGGGAAGCCACCTCCTTTCCAGATCTCAGAGTGGGGCCTGCACCGAGGGCCCGGGGGATGCACAATCGGAAGTGATAACTCCAAACCCCCCACAGCAGGGATAGAGCCTTCCTGGCAAGAACCTTCTCTCTGGTCCAGGCTCCAGTGTGATGTGGTACTGCTCCCTGAGTGCTCCATGTCTCCACCAGGCAAAGAGCTCCCGGGACTTGGAGGTCTATTAAACCACAGGTGCCTGAGTGTCACAATGACACAAGGGCTAACACCATTGAAAATTAGCTATATTAAAAAAAAATGACAGAAGTATGGACGAGGCAGGGCATGAAAAGCAGAAGGATTGACTACCTCTCAAGCCTTTAGCAGAAATCTCTCCACACCAGCTCAGCGGAGCCCGCAGGAGGAAAATATCATGGAAAAGCAGGCCATGGGTATATCTCTACACTGCTGGACCCAGAGACCCACGTCCCAATCCACCAACATCTTTTTGCGTATCCAGACACCAAGAGGAAGAAACACAGACCTTGCCTGAGAAAGTCTCAGCCAGACTTAATATTGGGGTTGCTGAGCATGCTCACATGGTCACTATGGACTCAGCCTCTCCTCCGTGCTCACATCCTCTGTCCTCACAGAAACATACATGGTTCACTGCAGAGAGCCCTCTGAGGGCACTTGTGTATACTAGAAACGGGCAATGGTAAAATGCGAAGAGAAGACACAGAAGTGGAAACATGCCTCTGGGGTGCTGTACAAATTACCAAAGACCTGCAGTCCTTGATACTTGGCATTTAAAAAAAAATGCTTCTTAATATGTAAATGCAGAAAGGACATTTCCAGGAGAAAGGACAAAGGAATCGTCCCATTGGGACAATATTGTATCCATAGGAGAAGGTAAGTTGGATCCCTACCTCACAAAACACCACCAAACCAATTAGACTGCATACGAAGAACCAACAATTGAAAGAAAAACTTGACAAAATTCGAACAATTTTTGATGAGGAAATATCTTTTGTTTAAATAGAGGTATTGCTGATTTACCATAATTTGTTTGTCTAAGGTGTACAGCAAAGTGATTCAGAGATTCAGCCTCTCAGGTGCTGCCTTGGACAAAATTCATTGCCTTTGGGAGGCCCCTGGGCCATGCCCTCTACTCAGAACAGCTAAGAATCCTGAATACGCAAAGCAGCATGTGGTGGTCCTCCTGGGGGTTTTCAGACTGAATAAATTATTCTAACAGGATACAAGAAACAAGCCCGGAGGTTAAGAGAGGATCTCCAAACTTACCTTCAAACCGGAGGCCTTGCTCCCTTGAATGTGGATGCGTGCAACAGCGCTTGCGAAGCGAAGAGGTTTATCGTGAATCTTCCGTCTGCAAAGGACAAAGCGGTGTGTAGAGAGGACGCGCAGGCACGTCCCAGGACCCTGAGCACACGGACACAGTGACTGGACTCTCAGCCCTGCTCTTGGGGTACGGCACTCTCTCCACCGCTGACACAGGGCGAGCAGCTCACACGTGACCTGGAGTATGGTCACGGGACCTGGAATATGGTCCCATGACCTGGACCTGGCCAATCGGTGTGCTCCATCCTCCCTGGCCACCGTGATTGGCTCAGGACTGGGGCTGTGACCAATCGGGGCCCAGGGCCGGACCTCAGGCTGGAATCAAGGGAGGAAGAGGAAGATCCGCCAAAAGGGGTGTGGCCGGGTGAAGTCAGGCTACAGCGGTGGAAGCGGCGTGAGGTCAGCCTGGGGAAGTTGGTGGCTTTCCCGCGCCCGTCAGGGCAGAGCCGCCCGCCTGAGAATGAGGGCGCTGCTGAGCCCAGGGGCTGAGAGCGCCGGTTCCTGCTGTGGTCCCGGAGATCCACCTGAGACCTGAGCGAAGCCGTCTGCCGGTGAGTCCTCTCCTGCTTGTCTGTCAGCTTGTTTGCACCACGCTGGGTTTTCTGTCCAGCTGGCTAAGTGGAGACCCTGGAAATGCATGTGTGTGGGTTCTGGCTGGCTTCAGGGAAGAAATGCCAGAGGACACTGGGAGCCTCCAGTTTAATCTGGATTCTGGTCATATCTCTTGAAAGTGAAGTGAAGTTCCTCAGTCGTGTCCGACTCTTGCGACCCCATGGGCTCTACAGTCCATGGAATTCTCCAGGCCAGACTGCTGGAGTGGGTAGCCTTTCCCTTCCCCAGGGGATCTTCCCAGTCCAAGGATTGAACCCAGGTCTCCCGCATTGCAGGCAGATTCTTTACCAGCTGAGCCACAAGAGAAGCCCGAGAAGACTGGAGTGGGTAGCCTGTCCCTTCTGCAGCGGATCAGGATTCGCGACCCAGAAATCAAACCGGGGTCTCCTGCATGGCAGGAGGGTTCTTTACCAGCTGATCTATCAGGGAAGCCCAGGATCTCTTAAGGCCAGCTAGTCATTGATATGTCTTAAGGCAAGCTACTCATTGTAGGGTTCCCCTAATTAGTCTTCACAGGATTAAGGTAGCAACCTGCTAAGGTAGCAATCAATGTCCTTTTTCTAGAGGACAAGAGCGGGGCTCAAAGGAGGTAACAGAGCTACAGCAAGGAAGTGTGTACCTAGACAAAACCCCCAGGTCCTGCTGTTAGAACTCAGGGAAGCCATAAGGTGTGGCTTGTCCATGTGACAGGGGCTAAGGCGCCCAGCCCACACTGGGTACTGTGGGGACCTGACTTGGTAACTGCCGTCTGGCAGCTCTGAGGCTGACAAAAGCAGTTTGCACTAAAGAGAGGAAGGACACCTCCCTTCATCTACCCCACCACACCTCGGGGTACTGCCACACCCTGCCCCCTTTCTCTTGCTTTGTGAGGGAATAAGAGTCACGCTCATGTGACCACATTGGCTGTCCACTTTTCACGGGCTACCAACTGGAGCTGCTACAGGAGAGGCCAAGAGCCTTTGCCCCTGAGTACCTCTCTTTCCTTTGCACCGTGGGGGCCCTCCTCCACACTTGCACACCAGAGGCCTCCTCTGAGACACGCAGGGACCCTCCCTCAGTTTGCAACAGGTTGCCTCCGTGCCTGTCCTTTCAATGCCTCCCTCGAAACTCAGATTCTAGCCCCTTTGTCTACTCGCGGACCCTCTGGCTGCCATGGGAGGGCCAGAGCTTACAATGAATCCCAAGCTCAGATCTGACAGGCGGGAATCTGTGTATAAAGGACCTGATTATTCACGCTGTACAGGCTGTAGTAGGCTCCAGGGATCCGTAACCAGGGCTTGGGCCATAGTGACTCCACAGCTGTTTTAATGCCTGCGGAGGGTTCTGCCTATAGTGGGGGTGGGGTGAGTCTCCTGAGGTTCTGAAGGCCAACTTTTTGCAGGTTCATGGTGCACAGAGAAGAGAAGGCGGAGTCCTTCCCTGGAGGTGGTCATAGCTCATGGATGAGCCAGACAGGCAGGCAGGGCACAATAGCACCTGAGCTGCCTTCATGAGGAAATGGTGTGAGGGCAGAGGAAGAGAACCAGGTCTGCTCCCTCGTGTGGTGCCCAGGGCAGGTTGTCACCAGACTAAACACTTAACTCTGGTGATGACCATCACTGCTGTCTGCAAAGGCTTTACACTGGCGTGTGTCTTCATCTAGCGGTCAGGCCGTCTCTAAACTACACTGTCCATGGGCATGGCCTCTTCCTTGGAACTTGCCTTGTTTCATCTCTTCCTTACTGAACATTCGTTTCCAAGAGGGTTTTTGGGCCACAAGGTTGTTGAGTTTTCTCTAGCTTTGCCTCATGAGGAATGCTTTTCCGGTTGTTGGTGTGGTTTGTTTTTCCAGCTCTCTTTCTTGGCTTATTTTGTGAATTGGTTTCTGCCAGAGGAAGAGCTCAGAATTTGCCTTCTGGCTGAGATGTGACACTCACAGCAGCAACGCCTACCTGGATATTATGACCACATTTGCCGAAAGGGCTTTGTTATGCAGAAGACCCCTTGAAAGTACCTACCCTGTCCTTTCAGATACCCAAAGGCTATTTGCAATGAAATAGAAAACAATAATGCTCAACCTTAGCCTTACAATCTGTGGGGAGTCAGAAAAATCCCCTGGAGAAGGGAAACACTAGCCATTCCAGTATTCTCGCCTAGAGAATTCCATGGAGCGTGTAGTCCATGGAGTCGCAAAGAATCAGACAAAATCTGATGACTGAACAACAACAACGAAGCTTCATCACTCATCAAACAGAGACAACAACAGTATTTACACAACTGTGTGCAATGGCACCCCACTCCAGTACTCTTGCCTGGAAAACCCCATGGACGGAGGAGCCTGGTGGGCTGCATTCCAAGGGGTCGCTAAGAGTCAGACACGACTGAGCAACTTCACTTTCACTTTTCACTTTCATGGATTGGAGAAGGAAATGGCAACCCACTCCACTGTTCTTGCCTGGAGAATCCCAGGGACGGGGGAGCCTGGTGGGCTGCCGTCTATGGGTTCGCACAGAGTCGGACACGACTGAAGCGACTTAGCAGCAGCAACAGCAGTGCATGTTCAGTTGCTCATTCGTGTCCAACTCTTTGCAGCCCTGTGGATTGTAGCCCCCAAGATCCTGTATCTGTGGATTTTTCAGGCAAGAATTCTGAAATGCTTTGTCATTTCCTCCTCCAGGGGATCTTCCCAACCCAGGTATTGAACCCAAGTCTCCTGCATCTCCTACATTGGCTGGCGGGTTCTTTTCTGCTGAGCCACCTGGGAAACAAGTCATTACATCACTAGGTTATCCTAAAGTACTTAATGTAGAGTCTGGCTCTCGGGAAATTCTCACTGGTGACGTGAATATTCAGTCATCTATTATTATTGCTCATAGGATAATGGAATGGCCATGCTCACAAAAGGGAAAGAAGAGCCTTTCCAAGTCTAGTGAAATCCTTCGCCACACATATCTTTTTTAAAACTTGACTTTGAAATAAACATCCAACATAAAGACATTGGTAATGGCCACCGGAAAAGATGGAGTTGTACCAACAAGTGAGGAGGATTCTTCTCCCAGTTCCAACATGCATGCGTTGTTTGCCTTGCACCACCCACACTTCTGTGACAGCAGCTGGGGGTCCTGCAGCTTAACTCAGTGTGGACACTGCCTATCTGCGGGTAGTGCCAGACCCCACAGGTTAAAGGACCGACCCTATAAGACCCTCGCCCCACTTCACACATCATTTGCAAGCCCAGATGGTCTCCTGCGCTCTGACCCACTGGCCACCCGTTCAGAGGTTCTAATGACTTTGGGTTCTATTAATTGGTAGAGTGGCTCACAGAACTCAGAGAAACATGTTGCCTACTAGATCACAGCTTTATTGTAAAAGGTACTAAACTCAGGAACAGCAGATGGAAGGGGATGCACAGGACGGAGTGTGTGTGGGGGAGGCACGGAACTTCACGCTCTCCAAGCCCCGCTTTCCCCAAATCCGCATGTGTTCATCAACCCAGAGCTGTCCAGACCCTGTTTGGTGGTTTTTCTGGAGGATTCATCACACAAGCACAATTGGTTAAATCACTGGCTGTTGGTGATTGCTTCGACAGGAAGCCCTTCTCGCGTTCCCAGACATGGTAGTGGGGAGGGACCGGAAGTTCCAATCCTCTAACCATGTGGTTAGTTCCCCTGGCAAAAAGCCGCCCCGCTTTGGAAAAGAGGCACTCTCTGAAAAGTCACCTCATTCACCTAACAAGAGACACCTTGACTGCTGTCCCCACTTAGGAAATTCCCAGAGTTTTAGGAGCTCTGTGCCAGGACTGGGGGACAAAGACCAAAAATGTATTTCTTCTTATGAATACAAGTCACAAGGTCACAGTGACCCCAAATTTCAGTGATAATTTGGTTCTATAGCCTTAAAAGGTTTTCAGCAGTTGATTGGACCTTTTTAAAAAAAAATGTTGGGGCCACACCTCAAGGCATGTGGGCATCTTAGTTCCCCAACCAAGGATTGAACCCACACTCCCTGCATTGGAAGGCAGAGTGTTGACCACTGGACCACCAGGGAAGCCCCTGATGGGCCCTTTTTAGATGAAAATGCTCCTGTGGTGTAAACTAAAGGGTTCAAGATTTCAAAAAGCTGGAGCTGAGCATGAGCCATCTTCTTATGCTGTCTTTAGACCATAACTGACTTTTCCATGGCCCTTGCAAGCCTGAGCTTTCCCCTGAGATGAGTCAGGCCCCAAGCAGCCTGTTGCCTTCCCCTGCTCGAGACCAGAGTCTATTCAGGGGCCGCTGGGCGCAGGCAGCATGCAGGGTGTGCGCGGGTCCACGCCAGTGGAATTAGCAGAGAGATGCCTGGGATGGCTCATTGCCTGATGTGCTCTGATTATAAGAAGTGAGAGGGTTTGGGGAACAAGATAGCCTCGGAGAGAGCCCAGCCACACAACCTTGCCCACTGTGAAACAAAATTGTGCTGCTTCCCCAAGGAGAAAGAAATCCATGGACTCCTTTGAATAGTCAACGACCCCCAAAAGATGAAGAGTCTTAAAGTGGGATTTCTCAGCCTTGGTGTTGCTGGCATTTGATATCTTGGCAGTATTTGTAAATACAACCGTAAATGTCCCCAGATGTCACCAGTGTCCCCCAGATCCCAACGTTGAGGGCCAGCTGGACAGGCTGGACCGGGAGCAGGGATGAATGAAATGAAAGTTGCTCAGTCATGTCCGACTCTTTGCAACCCCATGGACTATACAGTCCATGGAATTCTCCAGGCGAGAATAATGGAGTGGGTAGCCTTTCCCTTACCAGGGGATCTTCCCAACGCAGGCATCGAACCCAGGTCCCACATTGCAGGCGGATTCTTTACCAGCTGAGCCCCAAGGTAGACCCAAGGGAAGACCAGGAGCAGGGATGGGAGAATGCAAAAGGACAGTGAAGCAAGAGGAATGGGGGCAGAGAAGCACGTCCGCCCTCTTGAGACGTCTGCTGGCCCGGTCATCTGCAGTTGTGACCAGGTCACGGGGGCTCAGAGGTGTGTGACCCCCTGTGCTCCCCCAGGGCCAGTGGGTGTGTGAGGCTGAGCTGCTCCGGGGGAAGCGTGGGCCTCGAGCCCCACACGGATGTGCGGCGCGAGCCTTTCTCCCGAGTCAGGAGGTTTATTGTTGAGAAGACATCCCGTGATGAACAGGGGAAGACCGGCCTGGCTGAAGTCGCGGTGGAGGGGTGTATCTTTTTTTTGTTGTTATTTACTGTGAGGCTCAGGCATAAAGACTTTTATTAGAGAAGTCATGATTATGTATGAAAAGTGAAGTCACTCAGTCGTGTCTGACTCGTTGCGACCCCATGGACTGTAGCCCACCAGGCTCCTCCGTCCATGGGATTCTCCAGGGAAGAATACTGGAGTGGGTTGCCATTTCCTTCTCCAGGGGATTTTCCCAACTCAGGGATCGAACCCAGGTCTCCCGCATTGTAGGCAGTATAATTTTGATCTGATATTTATTTTCTCTTTTAGTTTCTCAGCTCAGTTCAGTTGCTCATTCGTGTCCGACTCTTTGCTACCCCATGAACAGCAGCACTCCAGGCCTCCCTGTCCATCACTAACTCCCAAAGTTTACCCAAACTCATGTCCGTTGAGTCAGTGATGCCACCTAACCATCTCATCCTCTGTCGTCCCCCTATCCTCCTGCCTTCAATCTTTCTCTACATCAGGGTCTTTCCAGTTGAGTCAGCTCTTTGCATCAGGTGGCCAAAATACTGGAGTTTTAGCTTCAACATCAGTCCTTCCAATGAATATTGAGGACTGATTTCCTTTAGGATGGGCTGTTGGATCTCCTTGCAGTCCAGGGGACTCTCAAGAGTCTTCTCCAAGACCACAGTCCAAAAGCATCAAGTCTTCTGCGCTCAGCTTTCTTTATAGTCCAACTCTCACATCCATATATGAGTACTGGAAAAACCGCAGCCTTGACTAGATAGACCTTTGTTGACAAAGTGATGTCTCTGCTTTTTATTTTTTTAATCAACTTATTCATTTTTAGTTGGGGGCTAATTACTTTACAATATTGTAGTGGTTTTTACCATACATTAACATGAATCAGCCATGGGTTTACATGTGTTCCCCATCCTGAATCCCCCTCCCATCTCCCTCCCCATCCCATCCCTCTGGGTCATCCCATTGCCCCAGCCCTGAGCATTTGTCTCATGCATTGAACCTGGAATGGTGTTCTGTTTCACATATGATAATATACATGTTTCAGTGCTATTCTCTCAGATCGTGCCACCCTCACCTTCTCCCTCAGAGTCCATAAGACTGTTCTATGCATCTGTGTCTCTTTTTCTGTGTCGCATAAAGGGTTATCATTACCATCTTTCAAATTCCATATATAGGCATTAGTATACTGTATTGGTGCTTTTCTTTCTGGCTTACTTCACTGCGTATAATGGGCTCCAGTTTCATCCATCTCAATAGAACTGGTTCACATGTATTCTTTTTAATGGCTGAGTAATATTCCATTGTGTATATGTAACACAGCTTCCTTATCCATTCGTCTGATGATGGACATCTAGATTGCTTCCATGTCCTGGCTATTATAAACAGTGCTGCATTGAACATTGGGGTACACGTGTCTCTTTCAATTCTGGTTTCCTCGGTGTGTATGCCCAGCAGTGGGATTGCTGGGTCATATGGCAGTTGTATTCTCAGTTGTTGAAGGAGTCTCCACACTGTTCTCCATAGTGGCTGTACTAGTTTGCATTCCCAGCAACAGCGTAAGAGGGTTCCCTTTTCTCCACACCCTCTCCAGCATTTATTGCTTGTAGACTTTTGGATAGCAGCCATTCTGACTGGCGTGAAATGGTACCTCATTGTGGTTTTCATTTGCATTTCTCTAATAATGAGTGATGTTTATCATCTTTTCACGTGTTTGTTAGCCACCTGTATGTCTTCTTTGGAGAAATGTCTGTTTAGTTCTTTGGCCCACTTTTTGATTGGGTCGTTTATTTTTCTGGAATTGAGCTGAGCTGGTAGATCTTAAGGACACAGAATATTGAGAGTCCCAGATGGGGCTTCTGATACTGACGACCACAACCTGGGGGCTGGGGGTGGGGGAGGCTTAAAACAATACTAATCGATTCTCTCCCAGTTCTGGGACCAGAAGTTTATTTTATTTTATTTATTTTTATTAAATTAGGTTATTTATCTATCTTTTAACTTTACAATACTGTATTTGTTTTGCCATACATTGACATGAATCCACCATGGGTGTACATGTGTTCCCCTTCCGAAACCCCCCTCCCACCCCCCTCCCCATCCCATCCCTCCGGGTCATCCCGGTGCACCGGCCTCGAGCACCCTGTATCATGCGTCGAACTTGGACTGGCAATTTGTTTCACATATGATAATTGACATGCGTCAGTGCCATTCTCCCATATCATCCCGCCCTCGCCCTCTCCCATAGAGTCCATGATACTGTTCTATATATCTGTGTCTCTTTTGTTGTCTCGCATACAGGGTTATCTTTCTGATTTACTAAATTCCAAGGTGTCAGCAGGACCGGGCCCCCCGACCCGGGCTCTGGGGGAGCGTCACTTCCAGCTCTTCCAGTTTCTGGGGCTCCAGGTGTTCTTGGGTTTGGGGCCACGTGCCCTCAGCCTCCGCTTCCTCCTCACACGGCCTCCTCCTCTCTGTGTGTCCTTCCTCTTCTTATAAAGACACCCATCATTCTGCATAAGGCCCAGCTAATCCTCTATAACCTTATCTAACTTGACTTCATCTGCAAAGACCCCAATTCCGAATAAAGCCCCCCTCGCAAATATGAGGAGTTGGAATGTGGGTGTCTCTTTTGGAGGGCACCATTCACCCATCCACAAAACTGGGCCTTTACACATGAACGGTTATCCCAGGAGTGGGGGGAGTTCACGCAGGACCCCTCGAAGTACAGCCATGGGTGGGGGAGGCATGGCTCGTGGTTGGAGGGCTGAGCGGGGCAGGTGGTCTGGTGGGAACCAAGCTTTGAGCTGGCTGCCTCGGTGCAGGGTCCCGGGGTGTGCATGGAAGCCCCTGAGGTCGTCCAGATGCAGGTTCTGACTCAGCAGGTCCAGGTGGGCCCCACACTGCGCTTCTCACCTGCTCCCAGGGTGTATAAACTGCTGAGCCTGGTCCATGCTTGGAGGTGTGAGGAGCGTGCAGTCCTGTTCCCCAGGAGCTGTCAGAAACGTCCCCAAGGAAGGCCCCTCCCCAGTGTCCACTCAAGTCCCCGATCCCCTGTCTAGTGCCCCTGAGGTACCCCAGACAGAGGTCCGCACACCCCGCTGGGTGCCCCGGGCCAGGAACCCAGTGGAGGGGGAGGGGCGGGCCTGGAAGAAACGTGCTCATGGCTCCGTGTGTGGGGCGGATGGAGGCTGAGCCCAGCCGACGGGCTGTGCCCACAGGTGACCCACTGGCCCCTGCCCCCCGCCAGGCACTGTGGTCCCAGGGGAGCTCAGCTTGAAAACTGCTTCCCCAGCCACCCAGAGGAGGGGCCCTGGTTGTCAAATTAGGATCTGACAGCTTGATCCAGAAGACGGCCCCCGAAGTCAGTTTCACACATGAGGGTCCAGGAGGGGGTCATGTCAGAGACCCCTGGGACAGCAGACAGGATGGAAACGGTGGGGGAAGGTCCTGGAGGCAGGCGGCCCAGGCCTGCCTTCTGGAAGAGCGCCTCTTCCGCCCACCCCCTACTCCTTTGTCCCTCCGATGGCGTTGAGATCAGAGCCAGGGATTTCAGGAAATGGAAAAGAGCAGCTTGTGCGCCAACATGTTTCCCTGTACCTGAAACCCATCAGCATTTTTCAAGTCCAACCTCAAAGCCAGGGTATTATTGATGTCCTAGGAATGTCTTTGTAAAACATTGCCCAGGGGGCCCCGCGCCCAGGGAGAGCTCCCACACTGCCCGGGAACGTCAAGGCGCTCTCCACACGGCTGTTCCGTCACGTTTGCTCTGCAGGAGATCATTGGTATCAAGGACCAGCTGCTGGCAGAACTCTTGAGGGAAAGTCTTCAGCTGACTGAAGGAGCCTCACCCACACTGTGGAGGGCAATTCGCTTGACTTGAAGTCCACTGATTTAAACGTAAATCATCTAAAAACATAAATCATCTAAAAACACCTTCACAGAAACATCTAGAACAATGTTAATGGCCCAGCAAAAGTGAATAAAGTTAACTATCAGAAGCGACTTCTGAACGCCCATCCCAAAGCAACTTCTCCCTTGTCTGACTGTCTTGTGTCCCTAGGCCTGTAAGGCCATTCTCATCTCTTACCTGAATTTTTAGAACCCTCTTGAACTACTGTTTAGGATCTTATGATGTGAAAAATCATGACCAGAGCCTTCCAAAGCATTAGCTCGCATTTTCACTTGCATTATGTCTGGGATGTTTATGGATGTGGATCCTCTTGAAAACAGAGATTGTGTGTTGTTTTTCTCCAGCTCCTACCATCTTGTCTGAGAAAAAGTAGAAATAAAAACCCACTGACTCCACTGCTGCCTTTCCTTCAAAACGATGTGCTGAGCTCATGTGGGCAGGAGAACAAAGTCTTCACAAGCTCATGTGTTCACAACGGCTTTATCATTGCTTTTGCCTGCCTCCTGACAGCACACCAGGACAGTCTGTTACAGAAATTAGAAACAGTTGATGGCAAAAGATGAGGGAATTGACTGGAATACCAGCTCCATGAGGAGGCGATCTTATAAGTCTTATATATACTCCAAGACCAGCCACAACTCCAGACATTAGACAAACTGCCTTGACCTGAGCAAACATTCTCTGTGTTGCCAATTAACACCTTGTGGCTGATGCCTTTTTTGCTAAAAAAGAAACACAGGAAATATACTGCCAGATTATAGCAAATAAAATGAAAATTATGACAATTTTGTTTTGTACTGTAACAAAGCTTATTGTGCCTTATTGAATTATCTTAGTGAATCATCTCATAACTAAACTGTTGCATATTTTAACATATAACTGAATATATACTGTACATTTTAACAAGAAATGGTACATTTAAAAAATCTTTCAGATGTCTTTATAACCCTAGAAAACATAAATTGTGCATATTTTTTGTTTTTAAACATCTACTCTATATGAGTGAAATGAAAACTAAAGGAAAACCATCAGTTTCACACCTTTATACCTGTATTTCAAGGGCTAAAATCTAGCATGCTTGTTTTTCTTTTTCAGGTGACTATTTGAAGAAAGTTCCAAGACTGCTTACTTAACTCATTTACACAAGCTTTTTGGCAACAGTATAACTGGAACTCTTTACTAAAAGACACTGCTATAATGATAAAATGCATATTTTCTTTAAGGACTAATATTTCATTAATTCCACACAAAACTATTATACTCCCTACTGAAATGCTTTCAGTTTCAACTTTTATTTATTTTAAGCTTTTCAGATTTTAACTTTTATTTATAGGCTCAGAAGAGGGGTTGTGTTGGGATTAAAGAAGGATCATGGTTCTGTGATTGTGTAACTAGAATATCCATACAGATGACGTCTGGCGTGGAGATATGACCACATCACTCATTTTCAAACCCTCAAGTCCATCCTCTCATGTAACCCATGTACACACGTGTGAACCCAAACCAAACTAGCTATTATGTGAAGGGGCAAGGAGAAGGGAATCCTGCTAGAAGACTTTCTGCGATTATCCCATTTTCCCCGCAAACTTGGGAAGTGGTGTAATGCAAGTACTTGCTTTCCCTGCACAGGACCTGGTTGGGGACTTGAAGGAGCAGCTTTCCAATCACTTCAAGGACGTCATGGTCGGCCTCATGTACCCCCCACCCTCATATGATGCCCACGAGCTGTGGCACGCCATGAAAGTAGAGCGGGTCACCCAGTGATATACTGCCACGTGTGATCGGCGGCGGAGGGGGACATGTCAGCAAAGAAGAAATGAGAGAAATGCTTGGGGTGAGGGGGTTGTCATGAAAGGGGGGCCTCCGTAGCCCAGCGGCAGGGTCACTTGACTCTTCTTTTGAGCAAACTCAGATCCACGACCCGGCCCTGTGCAGAGCGGCCAAGAGGAAAGAGGAAATGAGCTGCTTTGGGGGCTGTTTGCATTTGTCTCTGTCCCAGTATGGCTTTCAGCTTCCCTGATGGCTCAGTGGTAAAGAATTCACCTGCCAATGAGGCAGGCGCATGTTCGATTTCTGGATCAGGAAGAACTCCTGGAGGAGGGCATGGCAATCCACTCCAGTATTCTTGCCTGGAGAATCCCATAGACAGAGGAGCCTGGCGGGCTACAGTACCTGGGGTCACGAAAAGTAGGACACAACTCGGTGACTAAACAGCAGCATCAGCCCCTTTGTCTTCCTCTGTTAAGTGGAAATGTTAGCATTCTTGTGAATCTCTGTAAACTATTGTATCAATTGGGCTCATAAAGGAATGAGTCAGTAATGCTGAGGCAGAGACAAAACATAGATGACATCTATATTTTTGCAACCCTAAATTAGTCCTTTACCAAAACTACTGCTCAAATGTAGCAAAATCTTGCTTCTAAAGGATCAGAACAATTCTTTCTTACAGGCAAGTCATGAAAGAAACTGACTACAGATTTGTCAGAGGTTTGTTGGCTAGGGAAGGGGGGCAGATGACTTTCCAGATCTTTCCAAATGCTGAATGAAACACCAGCAGAGACGCTGCAATCCCTCCAGGGGGATGCCTGCCAATGACCTGATTTCCCCCATCTGGAAACAACACGAAAAGGGAAAGGAAGACAATTAGGGAACCTGGCTCATGGCCATCGTATTCACAAATCAGCACTGTGGTTTGTTTTAGTCGCTAACTCATGTCCGATTCTTTGTGACCCCATGGACTGTAGCCTCCAAGCTCCTCTGCCCATGTGATTTCCCAGGCAAGAATACTGGAATGGGTTGCTATTTTCTTCTCCAAGGGATCCTCCCCGCCCAGGGATCAAACCAGCGTGTCTTCCTTGGCAGGCAGTTTCTTTACCGCTAAGCCACCAGGGCGGAGAAGGCAATGGCACCCCACTCCAGTACTCTTGCCTGGAAAATCTCATGGACGGAGGAGCCTGGTAGGCTGCAGTCCATGGGGTCACACAGAGTCGGACACGACTGAAGCAACTTAGCAAGCCACCAAGGAAGATCTGTAGATCAGCACAGGCCTTATATAAAACATGAATTTCAACTAATGTCTTTTTAAGTGTTGCATATGTCAATCCGTACCTCTTGCAAAATGATGTAACTAAAAGCCTAAGGAGAAAGTCCCGGGATGCAGGCGGGCGCCCACGGTGTTCTCACCGCAGGAGCCGAGCACGGTGCAGACAGGCCTAGTATTGCAGAGCAAACGTGACGGAACAGCCTTTTTGAGGGTGCCTTGAAGTTCCCGGTCAGTGTGGGAGCCCTCCCTGGGCGCGGGGCCCCAGGGGCCATGGCCCCTGAAAAATGACCTCCCAGCCAGCACTTCCCAGCCCGGGGTGACACTCAGCCCGAAGTTGGCAGGGGAGGCTATCTTCCTTGGAGGCCGGAAAGGCAGCCCCAGAGAGTGGGTTTTCAGTCCTCCCTCGCCCAGCAAGTGTGGGGCTCCTCAGATCCCAGACCTCCAGGCCTCCTCCCAGGGCCTCAACTCGCGAGTCAGGCCCGGGTGACTGCCTGCACTCTGGGAGCCTTGCAAAGATAGTCCTAGGGCAACGCGTCCTCCCATGGGGCAGGAGGCCAGATGAGTATGGCGGAGAGGTCCGTGTGCCATGCCGGTGTCCCCTGGCCAAGGCCAGCCCGCACTTCCCAGGGGCCCCCGGCGAGGGGTGGCGGGCCTACCCCGGCCCTGTCCAACGCCGCTGAGGGGAGCAAAGCTAGCTCCGGCAGACGAAAGCAAACAGCCACGGGATGGCTCCAAAGGCATTGCTGGGGCACTCCGCGTGTAGCCTTCCCAGGAGAAAAATGCCGGTTGGGGCCCCTAGGCCCGGGATCCAGGCGGGCACCCACGGTGTTCTCCCTGCAGGAGCTGAGCACGGTGCAGACAGGCCTAGTCTCGCGAGCTCTCTCCCGCAGAGCAAACGTGACAGAACAGCCGTGTGGAGGGCGCCTTGTGTCACGTTCCCAGGCAGTGTGGGAGCTCTCCCTGGGCGCGGGGCCCCAGGGGCCATGGCCCCTGAAAAATGACCTCCCAGCCAGCGCTTCCCAGCCCAGGATGACTCTCAGCCCAAACGCGGTAGGGGAGGCTATCGTCCTTGGAGGCAGGAAAGGCAGCCCCAGAGAGTGGCTTTTCAGTCCTCCCTCGCACAGAAAGTCTGGGGCTCCTCAGACGCCAGACCTCCGGGCCTGCTCCCTGGGCCTCAATTCCCGAGTCCAGCCCGGGTGTCCGCCCGCACTCTGGGAGGCTTACAAAGACATTCCTAGGACATCAATAACCCCCTGGCTTTGAGGTTGGACTAGAAAAATGCTGATGGGTTTCAGGTACAGGGAAACATGTTGGCGCACAAGCTGCTCTTTTCCATTTCCTGGAATCCCTGGCTCAGATCCCAACACCATCAGAGGGACAGAGGCGTGGGGGGTGGGCAGAAGAGGCGATCCTGCAGAAGGCAGGCCTGGGCTGCCTGCCTCCAGGACCTTCCCCCACCGTTTCCATCCTATCTGCTGTCCCAGGGGTCTCTGACATGACCCCCTCCTGGACCCTCATGTGTGAAACTGACTTCGGGGGCCGTCTTCTGGATCAAGCTGTCAGATCCTAATTTGACAACCAGGGCCCCTCCTCTGGGTGGCTGGGGAAGCAGTTTTCAAGCTGAGCTCCCCTGGGACCACAGTGCCTGGCGGGGGGCAGGGGCCAGTGGGTCACCTGTGGGCACAGCCCGTCGGCCGGGCTCAGCCTCCATCCGCCCCACACACGGAGCCATGAGCACGTTTCTTCCAGGCCCGCCCCTCCCCCTCCACTGGGTTCCTGGCCCGGGGAACCCAGCGGGGTGTGCGGACCTCTGTCTGGGGTACCTCAGGGGCACTGGACAGGGGATCGGGGACTTGAGTCGACACTGGGGAGGGGCCTTCCTTGGGGACGTTTCTGACGGCTCCTGGGAAACAGGACTGCACGCTCCTCACACCTCCAAGCATGGACCAGGCTCAGCAGTTTATACACCCTGGGAGCAGGTGAGAAGCGCAGTGTGGGGCCCACCTGGACCTGCTGAGTCAGAACCTGCGTCTTGACGACCTCAGGGGCTTCCATGCACACCCCGAGACCCTGCACCCAGGCAGCCAGCTCAAAGCTTGGTTCCCACCAGACCACCTGCCCCGCTCAGCCTTCCAACCACGAGCCATGCCTCCCCCACCCATGGCTGTACTTCGAGGGGTCCTGCGTGAACTCCCCCCACTCCTGGGATAACCGCTCATGTGTAAAGGCCCAGCTTTGTGGATGGGTGAATGGTGCCCTCCAAAAGAGACACCCACATCCCAACTCCTCATATTTGCGAGGGGGGCTTTATTCGGAAATGGGGTCTTTGCAGATGAAATCAAGTTAGATAAGGTTATAGAGGATTAGCTGGGCCTTATGCAGAATGCTGGGTGTCTTTATAAGAAGAGGAAGGACACACAGAGAGGAGGAGGCCATGTGAGTAGGAAGCGGAGGCTGGGGGCACGTGGCCCCAAACCCAAGAACACCTGGAGCCCCAGAAACTGGAAGAGCTGGAAGTGACGCTCCCCCAGAGCCCGGGTCGGGGGGCCCGGTCCTGCTGACGCCTTGGAATTTAGTAAATCGGAAAGATAACCCTGTATGCGAGACAACAAAAGAGACACAGATATATAGAACAGTATCATGGACTCTATGGGAGAGGGCGAGGGCGGGATGATATGGGAGAATGGCACTGATGCATGTCAATTATCATATGTGAAACGAATCGCCAGTCCAGGTTCGACGCATGATACAGGGTGCTCGGAGCCGGTGCGCCGGGATGACCTGGAGGGATGGGATGGGGAGGGGGCTGGGAGGGGGGTTTCGGAAGGGGAACACATGTACACCCATGGTGGATTCATGTCAATGTATGGCAAAACAAATACAGTATTGTAAAGTTAAAAGATAGATAAATAACCTAATCTAATAAAAATAAAGAAAATACAATAAACTTCTGGTCCCAGAACTGGGAGAGAATCGATTAGTATTGTTTTAAGCCTCCCCCACCCCCAGCCCCCAGGTTGTGGTCGTCAGTATCAGAAGCCCCATCTGGGACTCCCAATATTCTGTGTCCTTAAGATCTACCAGCTCAGTTCAATTCCAGAAAAATAAACGACCCAATCAAAAAGTGGGCCAAAGAACTAAACAGACATTTCTCCAAAGAAGACATACAGATGGCTAACAAACACATGAAAAGATGCTCAACATCACTCATTATTGGAGAAATGCAAATGAAAACCACAATGAGGTACCATTTCACGCCAGTCAGAATGGCTGCTATCCAAAAGTCTACAAGCAATAAATGCTGGAGGGTGTTACGCTGTTGGTGGGAATGCAAACTAGTACAGCCACTATGGAGAACAGTGTGGAGACTCCTTCAACAACTGAGAATACAACTGCCATATGACCCAGCAATCCCACTGCTGGGCATACACACCGAGGAAACCAGAATTGAAAGAGACACGTGTACCCCAATGTTCAATGCAGCACTGTTTATAATAGCCAGGACATGGAAGCAATCTAGATGTCCATCACAAGACGAATGGATAAGGAAGCTGTGTTACATATACACAATGGAATATTACTCAGCCATTAGAAAGAATACATTTGAACCAGTTCTATTGAGATGGATGAAACTGGAGCCCATTATACGCAGTGAAGTAAGCCAGAAAGAAAAGCACCAATACAGTATACTAATGCCTATATATGGAATTTGAAAGATGGTAACAATAACCCTATATGCGAGATAGCAAAAGAGACACAGATGCATAGAACAGTCTTATGGACTCTGAGAGAGAAGGTGAGGGTGGGACGATCTGAGAGAATAGCATTGAAACGTGTATATTATCATATGTGAAACAGAACGTCATTCCAGGTTCGATGCATGAGACAAATGCTCAGGGCTGGGGCAATGGGATGACCCAGAGGGATGGGATGGGGAGGGAGGTGGGAGGGGGGTTCAGGATGGGGAACACATCTAAACCCATGGCTGATTCATGTTAATGTATGGTAAAAACCACTACAATATTGTAAAGTAATTAGCCCCCAACTAAAATGAATAAGCTAATTAAAAAAATAAAAAGCAGAAACAATACTTTGTCAACAAAGGTCTATCTAGTCAAGGCTGCGGTTTTTCCAGTACTCACGTATGGATGTGAGAGTTGGACTATAAAGAAAGCTGAGCGCAGAAGACTTGATGCTTTTGGACTGTGGTCTTGGAGAAGACTCTTGAGAGTCCCTTAGACTGCAAGGAGATCCAACAGCCCATCCTAAAGGAAATCAGTCCTCAATATTCATTGGAAGGACTGATGTTGAAGCTGAAACTCCAATATTTTGGCCACCTGATGCGAAGAGCTGACTCAACTGGAAAGACCCTGATGTAGAGAAAGAATGAAGGCAGGAGGAGAAGGGGACGACAGAGGATGAGATGCTTAGGTGGCATCACTGACTCAACGGACATGAGTTTGGGTAAACGTTGGGAGTTGGAGATGGACAGGGAGGCCTGGAGTGCTGCTGTTCATGGGGTCGCAAAGAGTTGGACACGAATGAGCAAATGGACTGAGCTGAGAAACTAAAAGAGAAAATATTTGAATATCAGATCAAAATTACACACATCTATACATAATCATGACTTCTCTAATAAAAGTTTTTATGCCTGAGCCTCACAGCAAACGACAACAAAAAAGATCCACCCCTTGACCGCGACTTCAGCCAGGCCGGTCTTCCCCTGTTCATCACGGGATGTCTTCTCAACAATAAACCTCCTGACTCGGGAGAAAGGCTCGCGCCGCACGTCTGTGTGGGGCTTGACGCCCACGCTTCCCCCGGAGCAGCTCAGCCTCACACACCCGCTGGCCCTGGGGGAGCACAGGGGGTCACACACCTCTGAGCCCCCGTGACCTGGTCACAACTGCAGATGACCGGGCCAGCAGACGTCTCAGGAGGGCGGACTTGCTTCTCTGCCCCCATTTCTCTTGCTTCACTGTCCTTTTGCATTCTCCCATCCCTGCTCCTGGTCTTCCCTTGGGCCTCCCTTGGGGCTCAGCTGCTAAAGAATCCGCCTGCAGTGTGGGACCTGGGTTCGATGCCTGCGTTGGGAAGATCCCCTGGTAAGGGAAAGGCTACCCACTCCATTATTCTCGCCTGGAGAATTCCATGAACTGTATAGTCCATGGGGTTGCAAAGAGTTGGACGTGACTGAGCAACTTTCATTTCATTCATCCCTGCTCCTGGTCCAGCCTGTCCAGCTGGCCCTCAATGTTGGGGTCCGGGGGACACTGGTGACATCTGGGGACATTTACGGTTATATTTACAAATGCTGCAACATATCAAATGCCAGCAACGCCAAGGCTGAGGAATCCCACTTTAAGACTCTTCATCTTTTGGGGGTCGTTGATTATTCAAAGGAGTCCATGGATTTCTTTCTCCTTGGGGAAGCAGCACAATTTTGTTTCACAGTGGGCAAGGTTGTGTAGCTGGGCGCTCTCCGAGGCTATCTTGTTCCCCAAACCCTCTCACTTCTTGTAATCAGAGCACACCCGGCAATGAGCCATCCCAGGCATCTCTCGCTAATCCCGCTGGCGTGGACCCGCGCACACCCTGCATGCTGCCTGCGCCCAGCGGCCCCTGAATAGACTCTGGTCTCGAGCAGGGGAAGGCAACAGGCTGCTTGGGGCCTGACTCATCTCAGGGGAAAGCTCAGGCTTCCAAGGGCCATGGAAAAGCCGGTTATGACCTAAAGACAGCATAAGAAGATGGCTCATGCTCAGCTCCAGCTTTTTGAAATCTTGAACCCTTTAGTTTACACCACGGGATCATTTTCATCTAAAAAGGGCCCATCAGGGGCTTCCCTGGTGGCCCAGTGGTCAACACTCTGCCTTCCAATGCAGGGAGTGTGGGTTCAATCCTTGGTTGGGGAACTAAGATGCCCACATGCCTTGAGGTGTGGCCCCAACATTTTTTTAAAAAAAGGTCCAATCAACTGCTGAAAACCTTTTAAAGCTATAGAACCAAATTATCACTGAAATTTGGGGTCACTGTGACCTTGTAACTTCTATTCATAAGAAGAAATACATTTTTGGTCTTTGTCCCCCAGTCCTGACACAGAGCTCCTAAAACTCTGGGAATTTCCTAAGTGGGGACAGCAGTCAAGGTGTCTCTTGTTAGGTGAATGAGATGACTTTTCAGAGAGTGCCTCTTTTCCAAAGCGGGGCGGCTTTTTGCCAGGGGAACTAACCACATGGTTAGAGGATTGGAACTTCCGGTCCCTCCCCACTACCATGTCTGGGAACGCGAGAAGGGCTTCCTGTCGAAGCAATCACCAACAGCCAGTGATTTAACCAATTGTGCTTGTGTGATGAATCCTCCAGAAAAACCACCAAACAGGGTCTGGACAGCTCTGGGTTGATGAACACATGCAGATTTGGGGAAAGCGGGGCTTGGAGAGCGTGAAGTTCCGTGCCTCCCCCACACACACTCCGTCCTGTGCATCCCCTTCCATCTGCTGTTCCTGAGTTTAGTACCTTTTACAATAAAGCTGTGATCTAGTAGGCAACATGTTTCTCTGAGTTCTGTGAGCCACTCTACCAATTAATAGAACCCAAAGTCATTAGAACCTCTGAACGGGTGGCCAGTGGGTCAGAGTGCAGGTGACCATCTGGGCTTGCAAATGATGTGTGAAGTGGGGCGAGGGTCTTATAGGGTTGGGCCTTTAACCTGTGGGGTCTGGCACTACCCGCAGATAGGCAGTGTCCACACTGAGTTAAGCTGCAGGACCCCCAGCTGCTGTCACAGAAGTGTGGGTGGTGCCAGGCAAACAACGCATGCATGTTGGAACTGGGAGAAGAATCCTCCCAGTTGGTACAACTCCATCTTTTCTGGTGGCCATTACCAGTGTCTTTATGTTTGATATTTATTTCAAAGTCAAGTTTTAAAAAAGATATGTGTGGCGAAGGATTTCACTGGACTTGGAAAGGCTCTTCTTTCCCTTTTGTGAGCATGGCCATTCCATTATCCTATGAGCAATAATGATAGATGACTAAATATTCACATCACCAGTGAGAATTTCCCAAGAGCCAGACTCTACATTAAGTACTTTAGGACAACCCAGTGATGTAATGACTTGTTTCCCAGGTGGCTCAGCAGAAAAAACCCCGCCAGCCAATGTAGGAGATGCAGGAGACTTGGGTTCAATCCCTGGGTTGGGAAGATCCCCTGGAGGAGGAAATGACAAACCATTTCAGCATTCTTGCCTGAAAAATCCACAGATACAGGATCTTGGAGGCTACAATCCACAGGGCTGCAAAGAGGTGGACACGAATGAGCAACTGAACATGCACACAGTTATGTAAATACTGTTGTTGTCTCTGTTTGATGAGTGATGAAGCTTCATTGTTGTTGTTGTTCAGTCATCAGATTTTGTCTGATTCTTTGCGACTCCATGGACTACGCGCTCCATGGAATTCTCTAGGCGAGAATACTGGAATGGCTAGTGTTTCCCTTCTCCAGGGGATTTTTCTGACTCCCCACAGATTGTAAGGCTAAAGTTGAGCATTATTGTTTTCTATTTCATTGCAAATAGCCTTTGGGTATCTGAAAGGACAGGGTAGGTACTTTCAAGGGGTCTTCTGCATAACAAAGCCCTTTCGGCAAATGTGGTCCTAATATCCAGGTAGGCGTTGCTGCTGTGAGTGTCACATCTCAGCCAGAAGGCAAATTCTGAGCTCTTCCTCTGGCAGAAACCAATTCACAAAATAAGCCAAGAAAGAGAGCTGGAAAAACAAACCACACCAACAACCGGAAAAGCATTCCTCATGAGGCAAAGCTAGAGAAAACTCAACAATCTTGTGGCCCAAAAACCCGCTTGGAAACGAATGTTCAGTAAGGAAGAGACGAAACACGGCAAGTTCCAAGGAAGAGGCCATGCCCATGGACAGTGTAGTTTAGAGACGGCCTGACCGCTAGATGAAGACACACGCCAGTGTAAAGCCTTTGCAGACAGCAGTGATGGTCATCACCATAGTTAAGTGTTTAGTCTGGTGACAACCTGCCCTGGGCACCACACGAGGGAGCAGACCTGGTTCTCTTCCTCTGCCCTCACACCATTTCCTCATGAAGGCAGCTCAGGTGCTATTGTGCCCTGCCTGCCTGTCTGGCTCATCCATGAGCTGTGACCACCTCCAAGGAAGGACTCCGCCTTCTCTTCTCTGTGCACCATGAACCTGCAAAAAGTTGGCCTTCAGAACCTCAGGAGACTCACCCCACCCCCACTATAGGCAGAACCCTCCGCAGGCATTAAAACAGCTGCGGAGTCATTATGGCCCAAGCCCTGGTTACGGATCCCTGGAGCCTACTACAGCCTGTACAGCGTGAATAATCAGGTCCTTTATACACAGATTCCTGCCTGTCAGATCTGAGCTTGGGATTCATTGTAAGCTATGGCCCTCCCATGGCAGCCAGGGGGGCCGCGAGTAGACAAAGGGGCTAGGATCTGAGTTTCGAGGGAGGCATTGAAAGGACAGGCACGGAGGCAACCTGTTGCAAACTGAGCGAGGGTCCCTGCGTGTCTCAGAGGAGGCCTCTGGTGTGCAAGTGTGGAGGAGGGCCCCCACGGTGCAAAGGAAAGAGAGGTACTCAGGGGCAAAGGCTCTTGGCCTCTCCTGTAGCAGCTCCAGTTGGTAGCCCGTGAAAAGTGGACAGCCAATGTGGTCACATGAGCGTGACTCTTATTCCCTCACAAAGCAAGAGAAAGGGGGCAGGGTGTGGCAGTACCCCGAGGGTGTGGTGGGGTGGATGAAGGGAGGTGTCCTTCCTCTCTTTAGTGCAAACTGCTTTTGTCAGCCTCAGAGCTGCCAGACGGCAGTTACCAAGTCAGGTCCCCACAGTACCCAGTGTGGGCTGGGCGCCTTAGCCCCTGTCACATGGACAAGCCACACCATATGGCTTCCCTGAGTTCTAACAGCAGGATCTGGGGGTTTTGTCTAGGTATACACTTCCTTGCTGTAGCTCTGTTACCTCCTTTGAGCCCCGCTCTTGTCCTCTAGAAAAAGGACATTGATTGCTACCTTAGCAGGTTGCTACCTTAATCCTGTGAAGACTAATTAGGGGAACCCTACAATGAGTAGCTTGCCTTAAGACATATCAATGACTAGCTGGCCTTAAGAGATCCTGGGCTTCCCTGATAGATCAGCTGGTAAAGAACCCTCCTGCCATGCAGGAGACCCCGGTTTGATTTCTGGGTCACGAATCCTGATCCGCTGCAGAAGGGACAGGCTACCCACTCCAGTCTTCTCAGGCTTCTCTTGTGGCTCAGCTGGTAAAGAATCTGCCTGCAATGCGGGAGACCTGGGTTCAATCCTTGGACTGGGAAGATCCCCTGGGGAAGGGAAAGGCTACCCACTCCAGCAGTCTGGCCTGGAGAATTCCATGGACTGTAGAGCCCATGGGGTCGCAAGAGTCGGACACGACTGAGGAACTTCACTTCATTTTCAAGAGGTATGACCTGAATCCAGATTAAACTGGAGGCTCCCAGTGTCCTCTGGCATTTCTTCGCTGAAGCCAGCCAAAACCCACACACGTGCATTTCCAGGGTCTCCACTTAGCCAGCTAGACAGAAAACCCAGCGTGGTGCAAACAAGCTGACAGACAAGCAGGAGAGGACTCACCGGCAGACGGCTTCGCTCAGGTCTCAGGTGGATCTCCGGGACCACAGCAGGAACCGGCGCTCTCAGCCCGTGGGCTCAGCAGCGCCCTCATTCTCAGGCGGGCGGCTCTGCCCTGACGGGCGCGGGAAAGCCACCAACTGCCCCAGGCTGACCTCACGCCGCTTCCACGGCTGTAGCCTGACCTCACCCAGCCACACCCCTTTTGGCGGAACTTCCTCTTCCTCTCTTGATTCCAGCCTGAGGCCCGGCCCTGGGCCCCGATTGGTCACAGCCCCAGTCCTGAGCCAATCACGGTGGCCAGGGAGGATGGAGCACACCGATTGGCCAGCTCCAGGTCATGGGACCATATTCCAGGTCCCGTGACCATACTCCAGGTCACGTGTGAGCTGCTCGCCCTGTGTCAGCGGTGGAGAGAGTGCTGTACCCCAAGAGCAGGGCTGAGAGTCCAGTCACTGTGTCCGTGTGCTCAGGGTCCTGGGACGTGCCTGCGCGTCCTCTCTACACACCGCTTTGTCCTCTGCAGACGGAAGATTCACGATAAACCTCTTCGCTTCGCAAGCGCTGTTGCACGAACCCACATTCAAGGGAGCAAGGCCTCCGGTTTGAAGGTAAGTTTGGAGATCCTCTCTTAACCTCCGGGCTTGTTTCTTGTATCCTGTTAGAATAATTTATTCAGTCTGAAAACCCCCAGGAGGACCACCACATGCTGCTTTGCGTATTCAGGATTCTTAGCTGTTCTGAGTAGAGGGCATGGCCCAGGGGCCTCCCAAAGGCAATGAATTTTGTCCAAGGAAGCACCTGAGAGGCTGAATCTCTGAGTCACTTTGCTGTACGCCTTAGACAAACAAATTATGGTAAATCAGCAATACCTCAATTTAAAGAAAAGATATTTCCTCATCAAAAATTGTTCGAATTTTGTCAAGTTTTTCTTTCAATTGCTGGTCTTCGTATGCAGTCTAATTGGCTTGGTGGTGTTTTGTGAGTTAGGGATCCAACTTACCTTCTCCTATGGATACAATATTGTCCCAATGGGACGATTCCTTTGTCCTTTCTCCTGGAAATGTCCTTTCTGCGTTTACATATTAAGAAGCTATTTTTCCAAATGCCAAGTATCGAGAAGTTCAGGTCTTTGGTAATTTGTACCCCAGAGGCTTGTTTCCACTTCTGTGTCTTCTCTTCGCATTTTACCATTGCCCATTTGTTGTATACACAAGTGCCCTCAGAGGGCTCTCTGCAGTGAACCGTGTATGTTTCTGTGAGGACAGAGGATGTGAGCACGGAGGAGAGGCTGAGTCCATAGTGACCATGTGACCATGCTCAGCAAGCCCAATATTAAGTCTGGCTGAGACTTTCTCAGGCAAGGTCTGTGTTTCTTCCTCTTGGTGTCTGGATACGCAAAAAGATGTTGGTGAATTGGGACGTGGGTCTCTGGGTCCAGCAGTGTAGAGATATACCTATGGCCTGCTTTTCCATGATATTTTCCTCCTGCGGGCTCCGCTGAGCTGGTGTAGAGAGATTTCTGCTAAAGGCTTGAGAGGTAGTCAATCCTTCTGCTTTTCATGCCCTGCCTCGTCCATACTTCTGTCATTTTTTTTAATGTAGCTAATTTTCAATGGTGTTAGCCCTTGTGTCATTGTGACACTCAGGCACCTGTGGTTTAATAGACCTCCAAGTTCCGGGAGCTCTTTGCCTGGTGCAGACATGGAGCACTCAGGGAGCAGTACCACATCTACACCCAGGGCTGTGAAACTCCTGGACCAGAGAGAAGGTTCTTGCCAGGAAGGCTGCATCCCTGCTGTGGGGGGTTCGGAGTTATCACTTCCGATTGCACATCCCCCGGGCCCTCGGTGCAGCCCCCACTCTGAGATCTGGAAAGGAGGTGGCTTCCCTCCCTGACACAGAACTAGTCTTTTCTGTCCTCGTCCTTGTCGCGTCCCATCTGGCTCCCAGGCTCTACCCTTGAGCCTCACCCACAGGATCAGGAGAGCCCAGTTCTAGAGGAGTGTCATACAAGGAGAGTCTCCTGGAGACACTCCATCCCCGGGCCTAAATAAGCACTTCTTCGGAGTTTCACAGCCCTGGGTGTAGATCCTGGGTTTGTGTCCATTTTACAGTTGAATATGTTGAGCCTCAGATCATTGTGTGATTTGCCCTGGATCACTGTGCGGGTCAGCGGGTGAGCTGAGATTTGAACCCAGACTGTATGTCTTGGAGGCCGTGACGATACAGGTGTTTCCGCTCCTCGGTTAATTTTATTTCAAGTTTTTTTTTTTTTTTTGATGCATTTGTATATGGGACTTTTCTGTTCTCTTATGCTTCCTATCCTGCTATATTGCTGAGTTTATTAGTTTTAATACTTCTTACTTGGTGGCGTTTTTAGGGTTTCATATAAATCCTGTCATAATCGAATAGTGACAGTGTAACTTCCTCTGTTCCAATGGGGATGCCATTTATTCCCTTTTCTGGCCTAGTTCCTCTGGGTAGGACACTTCCGCCACTATGTTGAACAAGATTGGTGAGAATGGGCATCCTTGTACTATTCCTGATCTTTTAGGAAAATCTTTCAGCTCTTTATCACTGAGTTGGATGTTAGCTGTGGGTTTGTCTTAACGTGCCCTTTAGGATGTTCCATGGATAACCACTGTATTGAGAGATGGTATCAGAATTGATGTTACACTTTGTTGAAAGCTTTTTCTGCCATTATTGAGAAGATCACATGATTTTAGTCTTCATTTTGCTCATATTGTGTATCACAGTAATTGATGTACAGATAATAAATCATGCTTGCAGGCCCAGAATAAATCCATTTGATCCTAGTGTATGATTCTTTTAACGTATGCTTCAGTTTGGCTTGGTAATACTTTTTTGAGGATTTTTACATCCAAGTACACCAGGGTCAGGGTTCTCTGGTGGTTCATATGGTAAAGAATCTGCCTGCAATGCGGGAGGCCTGGGTTTGACCCCTGGGTCAGGAAGATCCCCTCGAGAAAGGAATGGCTACCCCACTCCAATGTTCTTGCCTGGCAAATTCTGTGGACAGGGACCTGGTGGGCTATAGTCCATGGGTCACAAATAACTGGACATGACTGAGTGACTCACACTTACAAGAGTGCTTCTTGACATTTTTAATATCTACACTGAAGATTTTATCTCAGTCAAAAATTACAGTCAAAGGCAAACATGTCAAAAGTCCAAGAGTCCTTAGAATTAAATGACAATAAAACATAACAGATGAAAGCAAGAAGGACTCCACATATTTACTTTTCATAAGAATTTTAGCTCTTCCGAGGAATTCTCATTAAGCTGAATTAAAATGCAAGCTTTAGTTTAAAATCTTAACCTTTTTCGGTATTATGTTTCTATTTTGAGACTGAAAGTTCATTATTTATGTACGAGATATTAAGCAATGCTATGTAGCTATTAAAATCATATTTTCAAAAACTCGAATGACATTTATAAGCACTTATATTGGAAAAATAGCTAGGAATAGAAGATGATCCCGTATAGCTTTAAATGAAAGTACATATGTGTTGAATGATAGTTTTCAGATTGTATTTATTGATTTTTATTTGGAGAATAACTGCTTTACAGTGTTGGGTTGGTTTTCCTCATGCAATTCCACGAATAAACCATAAGTATATTATCCACTCTTTGGTGAGACTGCCTCCCAGTTCCTGGCATCCCACCCTCTAGGTCGTCCCAGAGCACCATGCTGGGCTCCCTATGTTATCCAGCCACTTCCCACTAGCTAGCTATTTTACATATGGTAGTGGCTATGTTTCAGTGCTACTCTCTCCATTTGTCCCACCCTCTCCTTCTCCAGCTGAGTTCACAAGTCCTTCCTCTACATCTGTGTATCTATTTCTGCCCTTCAAATATTCACCAGTACCATTTTACAAGATCGCATGCATATGCATTCATATACTATGTTTGTTGTTCTCTTTCTGACTGATGTCACTCTGTATCACAGTTTCTAGGTTCATCCACCTCAGTTCAACGGACTCGTATATGTTCCTTTCCATGGCTGAGTCGTATTCCTTTGCATGTATGTTCCACAACTTCTTTTTCCATTGTTCTCTTGAGAGACATTAGGTTGCTTCCATGCCCTGCCTATGTTAAATAGTGCTGCAATGGACATTGGGTACATATGTCTTTTTAGAGTTATGGTTTTCTCAGGGTGTATGGCCAGTAGGGGATTGTTGTGTCATATTGTAGTTTTATTCCTACTTTTTCAAGAAACCTACGTTCCTTCTCCATAGTGGCTGTATCCATTTACATGTCTACCAACATTGCAAGAGGGTTCCCTTTCTTCCATGTCCTGTCCAGCGATTATCATGTGTAGAATTGTTGATGATGGCCATTGTGACTGGTGTGAGGTGATACCTCATGTAGTTTTGATTAGCATTTCCTGAATAATGAGCGATGTGGAGCATCTTTTCATGTGTTTGGTGGCCTTCTTCCTGTCTTCTTTGGAGAAATTTGTTCAGGTCTTCTGCTCATTTTTCAATTGGTTGCTTTTTTTCCAGTATTAGTCTCGATGATCTACTTGTGTACTTTGTAGATAATCCTTTCCAAGGATTCCATAACGTACATAATTCCTCAGAACATACCTTAGTCTTTTTGGACGGAAGAACATCAAGTGCCTTCTTTGGTGTGTATGTATGTACATGGCATGTGTTTATTTTCATTGTGCAGATCTTGCCCTTATTCCATTAGATTTATCCCTGAGGAGTTCATAGTTTTTGATGACATTATAATCAAGGGTATTCTTTAAAATGTCAATTTCTGGTCTCGTTTAGTATGCTGAAGTACGGAGCATTTTTATATGTTGACCTTGTATACTGCAACGTTGCTGAACTCACTTTCATGCTTGTACCTCTTTTGTTGATTCATTTTCCACGTTAATCATCAGGTCGTCAGCAAGTACGGTTATATTGTTTTTTCAGTTCATATGATTTCGATTTCTTTTTTCTTGTCTTGTTACAGTGGCTAGGAGTTCCAGTACAGAGTTGAATAAAAGCCAAGAGAGCAGACATCCTTGCTTGGTTCCTGATCTTGAGGAGAAACACCATATGATGTCAGCTCTACATTTTTTGCAGATGCCGTTTATGAGGTTGGGGCAGTTTTCTTCCATTCCTAGATTGCTAAGATTTCCATATATAAATGATAAATATTGTCAGATGCCTTTTCTCTCTCTTTTGAGGTGAGACTGTGGTTTTTATTTTCAGTCCATTGATATGGTGAATTTCACTGATTTCTTCAAATGTTGGCCCAAACTTATGTTCTTGGGATAAACCCTACTTGTCATGCTACCTTGTACTTTTAATTGATTACTGATTTCCTGATGTGTCATTAAGGAATTTTGCATCTGTGTCTCTGAGGGATATTGATATTCTTGTAATATGTTTCTCTGGTTTGGATATCAAGAGAATTCTGGCCTCAGAATGAGTTAGGTGTTTCTTTCTTTACTATTTTGGAATAGTTTGTGTATAACCAGGATTTTCTTCATAACTGTTTGTTAGGATTCACTAGTAAGGCCATTTAGGATAGAGATTTTGTGCGTGTGGGTGTATGGGTAGGTAAGATTTCTAACTATGGATTTGAGTTTTAATAGATTGAGGTTATCTGTTTCTTACTGAGTGGCTTTCATAGGTTGTGTCTTTCAACAAAGTAGGGTATATTATCTAAGTTGCCTGAAGTTGTTCACAGTTTACCCTTTCCTTTCAGTGTCTATAGGATCTGTACTGATGTTCCCTCTTTGATTCTTGATATTGGTAGTTTATGTCTTCTCTTTTTTCTTCGTCACTCGGCTTAGTCATTTTTATTGATAGTTTGAAGAACCTGATTTTAGTTTTTTCATTTCATTTTGTTTCTCTGGTCTCTGTTTCATTGATTTTTACTCTTTCATTTTCTTCTTTCTGCTTGCTGTGGATTTCATTTGTTCTTTTATAAGTTCTTTAAGATAGAGTCTTAGAGGATCGATTCAAAATCTTTCTTCATTTGTGTAAGTATTTAATCCTATCAGTTTCCCTCCAGGTACTGATCTAGCCATGTCCCGTAGCTTTTTAGTATATTGTATATTCACTTTTATTCACTTCAACATATTTCCTGTTTCATTTGTGATTTCTTCTTTGACACATGAATTCTTTAGAAATATGCTACTTTGCTGATGTTTGGGAGACTCCTGGATATCAGGGGTTTTTTAATTTCTAATTTAAATCTGTTGAGATCAGAAAACATGCTTTGTATGATTTGAGTCACTTTAAGTATGCTGAGATTTGTCTGTCTTTTGAAGAATGTCCCGTATCCCCTTGAGAAGAGTTTTATCGTGCTTCTTGTTGGATAGAGTGTTCTATCAAATGTCAGTTAGATCAAGTTGGTTGATAGTGCTGTTTAAGAGGGTTCTCTGGTAGCTCAGATGGTACAGAATCTGCCTGGAATGCGGGAGACCTGGGTTTGATCCTTGGGTTGAGAAGATCCCCGGGAGGAGGGCTTGGCAACCCACTCCAGTACTCTTGCCTGGAGAATTGTTTAAAGGCTTCAACATCCTTACTGACCTTGGTTGGTTGTCTGTTTTGGCTTCCTTGTTCAATCAGTTATTGAGTCACGGAGAGGAAGACTGAGGTCCCTGACTGTAATCGTGGGTGTGTCTATTTCTTCTTTCAGTCTATTTCGTTGTTGTTTTCCTTATCTCTTCTTTTTAAAGCTATTTTTTAATACACTTAACTGACTTTGAAATTAGCAGATGTGTTGCTAAAGAAATTTAGAACACAAAGCGTTGAAACTAAAATTCAAGCTAGCCAGAGATATTTTTAGTGAGTAGAGTTAGGTCGATCCTTCAAACTTGTTCATGAGTCGTGCTCATTCTTTGTTGACATATTATGATGTATAAAAGCTATTTCAGAGAAGTAATGTGTAGTCATTACAATTTTATCATGGTTTGGTAGATAGGTTAAATTTATTGCCACAGATGAGTCATAGACTTTTAATGGTATAATTTCTTTGTATAAAATTTTGCCAGCAAATTTAAAAGGTAGCAAAGAAAAGATCAAATAATTTTGAAGTTATGATCAATACTGTTGTCTTTGGCTTAGCCTTTGAGATTATGTAATTGTTTAAAAATCCATTTTCAAGATGATGTAAATGGCCCTTGTGACTGCTTCCGTGGGTTTTTGTCCTCAATTGCTGCTGCTGCTGCTAAGTCGCTTCAGTCGTGTCCGACTCTGTGCGACCCCATATACGGCAGCCCACCAGGCCCCCCCGTCCCTGGGATTCTCCAGACAAGAACACTGGAGTGGGTTGCCATTTCCTTCTCCAATGCATGCAAGTGAAAAGTGAAAGTGAAGTCGCTCAGTCATGTCCGACTCTTCACGACCCCATGGACTGTAGCCTACCAGGCTCCTCCGTCCATGGGATTTTCCAGGCAAGAGTACTGGAGTGGGTTGCCATTTCCTTGTCCAGAGGATCTTCCCAACCTAGGGACTGAACCCAGGTCTCCTGCATTGCAGGCAGATTCTTTACCATCTGAGCCACCAAAGGTGCTGAGTACTCTGCAGATTGTAGATGCCACTGATTAATTCACAGAAATTCCTTGCTTAGGACTTTGCAGATGAAGTTACTGCTTAAAGATTACTTTTGTCATTTAAAAAAAGCAAAGTTAATATCTGATTTGAATGTGATTACTGTTTTAATTAATTTCCATTTATATGCACTATCAATTAATTCAATTAAAACATTGGGCTTTTAAAAAATTGAGTATCTTATACTGAAGTGAGTTTCTCTTTGTGCACGTGCTAACAAACTTCATGCATCTATCTGTGCGTCATGAATTGTTTTTTTTTCCCCTCCCTTCCTTTCTGCCTTCCTCATCTTTCTTTTATGTAAAGTGTAGTTGATTTACAATGTTATATTAGTTTCAAGTGTGTAACAGTGATTCAGAATTTTTTCTTTTTCTTTTTTTTTTTTTTACTGGCTGTGCTGAGTCTTTGCTGATGCACAGGCTTTTCCCTTGCTGCGGCAGGCGGGGACACTCTCTAGCGGTGGTTCCTCAGCTTCTCACTGCAGTGGCTTCTCTTGCTGTGGCTCCCGGGCTCTAGAGCACTGGCTCAATGGTTGTGGGGCATGGACTTGGTTGCTTCTTGGCATGTGGGATCTTCCTGGATCACGGATTGAACCCGTGTCTCCTGCATCAGCAGGTGATTCTTTGTCACTGAGCAACCAGGGAAGCCCTGATTCAGCAGTTTTACAGATTACACTCCATTTAAAGCTATTACAAAATAATGACTATATTTCCCTGTGCTGTACAATATATCTCTGTTGCTTAGCTATGTCATACATAGTCGCTTGTATGTCTTAACCCCATACCCCAATTTTGTCCCTCCCCAATTGTCCCTGAGATAAAGTTGTGAGATATATACATATACAGTGGACTATTACTCAGCCATAAAAGGAGAAAACTCTGCTATACAGAACAATGCGATCGACCTAGAGAGTCTTCTGTTCAGTGAAATAAGCCAGGGAAAGACAAATACTCTCTGCTGTCACTGACATATGGGATTTTTAAAGTGAAATAAACAAACATACCAATCACAGTTATAGACAAATGTCCTAGCAGCTCCCTGCCTCTCTTCATCCCGCTTCCCTTCCCGACTCTTTCCTTTGCTTTCCTCCCTGCTTCCTTCTGTGCTCTTCCTTCCCTTTCTCTCTCTGCTTTTCCTTTTTCTCCTCCTCTCTCTCCTTTCCATGCTCACTCTCCTTTCTCCCTCCACCCCATGCCTTTCAGTGACCATGTTGAGCCAAGGGGGTGTTGTTGTTGTTTTTCAGTCACTAAGTTGTGCCCAACTCTTTGTGACCTCATGGACTGCAGCTGTCAGGATGCTCTGTCCTCCACTATCTTCTGGAATTTGCTCAGATTTATGTCCATTGAGTCAGTGATGCCATCTAACCATCCCATCCTCTGCTACCCCCTTCTCTTGTGGCCTTCAATCTTTCCCAGCATCAGGGTTTTTTCCAGTGAGTTGGCTCTTCCCATCAGGTGGCCAAGGGGTAAATTAAGCTTATTTCTTTCTTTAGCACATTCACTGGAGTAACACATAGAACAGGCTCAGCATCACTAAGTTGGTCTGTTTCCTGAGCTGACTATCGTATTAACAGATCCCTACCAGAAAATGTGCTGTGTCCAGGAATCACTCAACTTTTTAACTTTCTAATCGCAAAGTGAATTCTTCCTTTTATATCTTAGAGGTCGGAGAAAATTACATCTTTGGGCTACTTTCCTTTTTCCAATTCACCTGCTTTCACATTTTAAGTATTTGATTTTACAGGTTTAAGCAAATCATGGGGCCGTGTGTGTGTGTTCATAATCTGAAATACATCACAACTTATCTTTGTTTCATGAAATGCCAGTTGAACACCAGATACTGTCATTTGGTCAATTTGTGATATATACAAGCTGTGCTTGTATCTATTTGCATTCATCAGGACAAGTATTTAAACTAAACTGGTGTGCTAGTTCAATATGACTAAGTTCCGTCAATTTTATCAGTTGATTACCTCATTTAGTGGGTGTTTTCATTTTTCTAAATAACTAACCTCAAAATTTAAAACTAACCTTGTCATTGGGAATCCAAAATTAATTTAATTTCTAACAAGAGCATGAGAAAGGGTGCAATTAGGATACTTGATAAAGTAAGTTTTAAATCAAAAAGATCAAATTTAAAACATAGAATGATAATCTGACAAACTGGGTTTAATAATTACTGTGAATTTTGACCCAATACAGATGTAAATATCGTGAAATATCTACACTTACACATGTCCACATCAATAAGGTTTATTGGCAGAAGTCTTTTGCAAGGTAATTTGATAATACATATTATAATAACTAGAGAAATGTGTATAAACTTCATGACTACCACAGGGAAGTAAACATTCCATCTTAAAAAACTGGGAAAATATCTGGGCATGAATACGTCCATTATGGTGTTACCTACAATAGTAATATATTAAAATCAACATAAACATCCAGCAATAGGAAAATGACCAAATAAATAAGAGTATCATGCAATTGATAGAATTTTGTATAGCCATTAAAGAAGTAAAAATCATGGAGGCTCTGTAGGAACATAGAACATTCCATACTAAAATGTTATATGCTGTCTGTGCTATCATTTAATTTATGTGAGAACCACAGAACTAGAACTATTTATCCAATGTGTGCTTAGGGAGAATATGTCAGACTCTGTGCTAAAAACAACAGGCAGAAGCTGGCATGTAAAACCTTTGAGTATTTAATAAGTGTTTATGTGTAGTTTGTTTAATGCAGTGCTTGCTGTGTTAGTTTGCTGGGGCAACAATATCGAAGCCCTAGAGACACCTACTGCCTCACACTTCTGGAAGCCAGAAGTCCACAACCAAGGTTCAGGCAGAGCTGACCCCTCCTGAGGGTCAGGATGGCATCTCCCCCACGCCTCGCCCGTCAGTGCTGGTGGTTTGGCGATAATCACGGGCGCGCCTGGGCTGCGGGAAGCACCACCCCCATCTCTGCCTTCGCCTTTATATGGTGTTCTCCCCGTGTGCTGGTCCGTCTCCGGATTTTTGCTTTTTTAAGGATACCACTCACAATGGATTGGGCCCACCCAAGCTTAGTGGTGAAGAAGTGCCTGCCAATGCAGGAGACTTAGGTTCAATCCCTGGGTCAGGAAGATCCCCTGGAGAGGAAAATGGCAACCCACTCCAGTATTCTTGCCTGGGAAATCCCATGGACAGAAGAGCCTGGTGCGCTACAGTTCATGGAGTTGCAAAGAGTTGGACATGACTTAGCAACTAAACAACAACGTGTGTGTGTGCTTGCTAAGTCACTTCAGTCATGTCTGACTCTGTGCAACCCTATGGACTAAAGCCCGCCAGGCTCCTCTGTCCATGGGATTCTCCAGGCAAGCATACTGGAGTGGGTTGCCATGCCCTCTTTCAGGGGAGCTTCTCGACCCAAGGATCAAACCCATGACTCTTATGTCTCCTACATTGCAGGCAGGTTTTTATCACTTTAATAGTAGGACTCAGTGCCCCCCGGGGAACCCTAGCAACAACAATGACCTCTAATTAAATCCATCCCCTCGGTAAAGATGCGCTCTCTAAATAAGGTCAGCCTCTGAGGCGCTGGCGGTTAAGCACTCCAGTAAATGAATTTATTGTGGATGGGGGTCAATTCAACCCATGACATTTAGGATACTATAACGTTTTAATAAATATTGGCTAATATTGTTACTATTCTTGCCAATAGTATTAAGAGCAGTAGTCAGAATATCATGAGATTGTGTGTTGTGAAACCAATCGCATTAACAAAATAGGATGAAAACCGTTGATTTTCTAGGGTGATAAGTTTCTAAGTAATCAGGAATTTTTTGTTTCCTTCTTCTGTTTTTCTCACCCTTATTTTAAAATTTTTACCATGCCTATCCTTCTATAGATTTCGCACTATTTAAAAAGGGGGGAAATCTAAAACATCTCTTAAATATTAATATAAGCAGTTGCCATTCAACCATAAATACAAATTCCCAGGCTTTCCTCTCTTTCCCATCTTCAAACAGTGTCTTTTTCGTCTCCAATAGAAACACACCTGTGAAAAGTCCAGCTCCCTGATGGAGGAAGACAGAGGCTCTTTTCTTTCATTCTGTCTTTAACTATTACTTGAAACAGCAGCCTTCTCAGCTGCCTTCGTGTCCATTCCGAGGACTCTCTTTACTTTCCGGCCACACCG
Source organism: Giraffa tippelskirchi (assembly GCF_054371585.1). Lineage (NCBI taxonomy): Eukaryota > Metazoa > Chordata > Mammalia > Artiodactyla > Giraffidae > Giraffa > Giraffa tippelskirchi. The sequence goes on from NC_137275.1 coordinate 102,372,232, forward strand.
TGCGGCATGTAGGAGCTCAGCTCACCAACCAAGGGTCGAACCCTTGCCCCCTGCACTGGAGGCGCGGTGTCTTAACCACTGGACCTCCAGGAAAGTCCCAGTTCTTAGAATGTTACTTCACCATCTCTGCTTTTCCTGGCAGGAAAAACAAGGCATAATGTTTAAATTTCTCTCATCTCTGCTGATGACTGTGTAGTGATTACAACGTACGTGTTACTGCCTGTGGACTGTTTGTAGGAAAAAGGCCCTCAGGCCAGGTGACAAAATCTTTGCCTGTTTTAAAGTTATTCTTTTCTGTCATGATCTTTTTAAATATTTGTTTTCCTCCAGGTATCTGGTCTGTTGGATTTCTGTCTTCCTTGTGTGTCACCATCCTTGAGTTAGGACCCAGTGTTTTGTTTTCAGGAAACAAAATCTTGGATTGTGTAGCTTTCAGATTAAGAAGAAATGAATGATAAAGGTAACCATCATTTTGGAGTATTGATGGGCCACTTTTAAATATATATATATATATAACTCATAGATTATTCAGCTAAAATTTTTATAACTTATTTTATTTTATTTGACCATGCTGGTCTCCGTTGCTATGCGGGCTTTTCTTGTTGCAGAGAGAGGGCGCTCCCCTCTGACTGCAGAGCCGGGCCCTGGGCTCGCCGCTCAGTGTTCGGGCCCCAGGGTCCAGAGCACAGGCTCAGTACCGTGGTGTACGGACTGTTGCTCCAGACGTATGGGATCTTCCTGGACCAGTGATCGAACCCGAGTCTCCCGCACTTGCAGGCAGATTCTTTACCCCTGAGACATCTGGGAAGCCCCCAGGAAAGAAATTTTAAATTAAAAATGTATTGTTTTCACCTCATAAGATACAAACTGTCTTATTAAAATAGTAAGACTCAGTATTAACACGAGGGTGAGGCAGAAGCCACAGTCCCTGGGACCGTAGTCATGAGCCCTTCTGTCTGGCCCTGCTCCTGATATCTCAGGGTCCCTACAGTTTTAGAAAGACATTTCATGTGCAAGAAAACAGAGGATCCGTTAAATGAATTATTATTCATCCAAATGATGGGATGCCTGATGATCATTAAACACTGCGTTAAGGACAATATTTCATGGAAAATGTTCACGATATATCAAGTGAAAGAGTAAGCTAATAAATATAATACAGATTCGATTTTCTGCAATAATGATTAAAAAGTGTGGAAGTGTATACGTCAAACTTAAACCATCATTGTTTCTAGGCAATGGCACGATGGAAAAAGCTTTGTGATTTTAGCATTTTATCGTTTCTTTAGATGAACATGCACTGATTATGAAATTGGGTGGACTGAAGTTGGGGTCTGTTATAATGTTGAGGGGTGAGGTAAAGCCATTATATAAAGAATCTTGAATATATAACACACTGGAGTATTAACACCCATTCATTTGTTTAATCACTTAACCATTAATTCATTTAACAAATACTTTCTACCCTTTTACTCTATGATAATCACTGAGGAAGGGCTTCCCAGGTGGCTCAGTGGTAAAGAATTCTCCTGCCAATGCAGAATCCCCTGGGTCAGGAAGATCCCCTGGAGTAGGAAATGGTAACCGTCTCCAGTATTCTTGCCTGGAGAATGCCATGGACATGGAGCCTGGCGGACTACAGTCCATGGGATCTCCTATGAGTCGGACGGGGCTTAGCGAATACACAACAACAAAAAGTCATGGTGGAGGCCACCACGGATATACAACAGTGAGCAAAACAAACTCTCCCTGCCCTTAAGGAGCTTAGTGGGGAAAAGGAGAAGTAATAAGAATCACCCAAGTACATGTATAATTATATCCATGATAAGTGCAGTGAAGGAAAGGAATAATGCTATGAGGGTCCATGGCAGGAATGCAATATCCATATTAAAATTTTAAATTATTATCTAATCAAAATATATAGTGCCTCCTTGTGTGTGTGTGTGTGTGTTTGTGTGTGTGTGCGCGCGTGCTGTGTATTGTACGTTGTCACCAGCAGCAGCATCTCAAGTGAATACTCCAAAACTAGGAAAAGGAAATTCTAGCGAAAATATCTAGAAATACCAAAAGAGTGTGAAAATTCTTCAAAAGTAATATTGAAAAAAAAAATATTGAACCTTTGCATGATGAATCCTGGATAATTGCCTGAAGCTCTTAGTGGTGGACCCCTGAAGATTTAGTTTTCCACCATGCTCTTATCATGCATGCATTTTCCCTCAGAAGCTGAAAGATGAATCTGACAAGCTCTGGATAACACTGGCTAAGACTCTACACTTGCTGGTATGGGAAGGCGACATGACTTAGTCCCTGTTATCATCAGGTCTCCTATTAGGCAGCCTCGGCAAGGAGTCTGGATAGATCAACGTGTCAGGCTGCGTGCTTGGTGATGATTCAGACTGGGGTTGAGTTGAAGTCGCCACTCAAACAACTGGGAGTGTACAGCCATGCACAATTCCATTTAAACTGCAGGAAAAGTGAGCAGAGGGATAGGGTTTTGAACCCTGGCCCAGGTGGCATTGTGGTCAAGAATCCGCCTGGCAATGCAAGCGACACAAGGGACCCGGGTTCAATCCCTGGGTCAGGAAGATCCCCTGGAGGAAGAAATGGCAGCCTGCTCTACTATTCTTGCCTGGAGAATCCCATGGACAGAGGAGCCATGGGCTGCAGTCCATGGATCACAAAGAGTCGCACACGACTGGGCAACTAAGCACAGCACAGCACTAGAGCCCGGGAGCTGCCACTGCTGAAGCCCGTGCCCCCTAAAGCCCATGCTGGGCAACAGACGAGGCCCACACACCACTGTCAGAGAGTAGCCCCTGCTGTCTTAGCTAGAGTAAACCCGAGTGCAGCTACAAAGACCAACTCAGCAAAATATGTATAAATAAATAAAATTAAACAAGAAGGGCTTCCCCAGTAGCTAAAGCAATAAAGAGTCCTCCTGCAATAAATACAGGAGACACAGGAGATGTGGGTTTGATCCCTGGATTGGGAAGATCCCCTGGAGAAGGAAGTGGCTACCCACTTCCATATTCTTGCCTGGAGAATCCCTACAGACAGAGGAGCCTGGCAGGCTACAGTCCATAGGGTCACAAAGAGACACGACAGGGCACATTCAAGAAAGAATCATGACAAGTAGAGAAATGAAAAAGTGAGATGGTGCTACCACGCCTAGGAGACCAGGGTAGAAAGAACAGGTCCTCCGGGATCATGTCAATGCAACCATATGTCTGGCTTACACTGTTCACTCGTGGCGGGATCTGAACCAAGTCACTTAGCTTTCTGTGCCTTCAGAGACTCAGCTTTAAAATTAGAGAAATAGCCACCACCTTTATCATTTGGTTCTTTGAGGAATGAAGGAAATAGAGCTTGCACCTTTCCTAGCCTAGGACCTAGTACCGGAATGATACACTCTCCTCCCTGAGAATGAAACAGGTGAACGTGCAAACCCCAGCTTCTAGGATTGCTTCTCTGAGCTTTGCTCAACCTCGGTTGTTTAGTCACTGACTCCTGTCAGACTCTCTGCAATCCCACATACTGTAGCCGGCCAGGCTCCACTGTCCATGGATCCTTCAGGCAAGGATACTGGAGTGGGGTGCCATTTCCTTCTCCAGCTGAACCCCAGTGCTCACATCTATAAAGTGGGGATGAAATATTCTCACAGAGAGTTACTGAGAAGACTACAGAAAACTATGTGTGTAGCTTCTGGAAGAGGCTCATCAATGCTAGATCTTCCCAGTGTTTGACATGTGCTAGACCTCCGATGAGCATTTATCAAACTTAGTTGAATCACTCTGTTGTCATTAAGGCTCCCCCCTCCCCCCTGCCCTGCCAAAGGCTTTAATATTTTGGTCAATTGGACTTTAATGGTCAATTGAGTTTATGAGGCAGTTACTTAAAATCCATAGCATTGCAACCCAAATACCCAAGGATAGAAGTGATGTAACCTACCAGCCACTTGTTGTGAGCTTTGCTTAGGCTCTGAAGTGCTAGTTATCAGAGCCCTATCTACGCTCCCGTCCCCAACGCTTGGAGATACTCAAAGCTCCTTGAAGCCAACAATCGTCTTCTTTCTCTTTTTTGCATATTTCCATGACTGTTACATTGTCTTCTTCACATTTAAAGATGAAAAAGTCCTGCTGTTTATTTGCTGTTTATTTGTCTTAGTCTCCCGTGTGATTAATTGTTCCCTCCGTGTAGCAATATTTTTTTTCCAGTCCTATAGTTATGTAAACCAGAACTGCTTTTAAACATGTGGGGTTCATTTTATTGCCATTCATTTCCATTTAAATGACTATGGGACAGGAAAACTATGTCGCCAGCCAACTATCAGTGGCGGTGAGATTGCTGTGTGGGGTCACATCTCAAAAACCGCCAGGAGCTTGGGGAAGAGTGACGACAACGCCCACGATGAGCGAGGGGGAGGCTTACAGCCGCCTCCTCACCTGCGCAAGCGGTTCACGGGCTCTCCGCAGCCACAGCTCGGCGTCCCGGGGAACGTTTGGGGGCGCCCACGATGAGCGAGGGGGAGGCTTACAGCCGCCTCCTCAACCTGCGCACGCGGTTCACCGGCTCTCTGCAGCCACAGCGCGGCATCCCGGGGAACGTTTGGGGGCGTAAAAGGACCTCTGGTTGTCAGGGTGAGTGGGGGGCGAGGACTGATATGGAATACGGGGTCCAAGGGATCCAGACTTTTCTTCCTCAAAGAACAAAGGACGTTCCTATATTCTGAGAGCTTTTGAAATGTTCCCGTGGATGTCCGGGAAGGTGGCAAACGTGTTTATAATCTTATGAGCCTAGAATCTAACCACCCTTCACAGACAAGTCTAAATTATCTCTTCACACTTTTAACCACTCAATTCTCCAGAAGCACAATATCTGTATAAACTGATGTAAACTTTTACTGTGGTTCATAACTTTACTGAGTCAGTCATTCACTGTTTTGGAAAACCTCAGTATTTTCCAGATGCAACAACCAACACAATAAACCTTCATTAGTTGTGTAAATATGTCTAAATAGATAATTCTATGTCTAAGTGTAAATATTTGACAATTACATTTTGTCTCCTAGCATGGTCAAGACTAAATGTTCCTGTATTAAAATCTGTGTCATATTATTACTGCTCTAAAGCACAGTAGTGTTCTCTTATTTCTCATAATTATGATATTACATCTTAAAATTATATGGTACAAAGCTCATATTAGCTATGAACTTTACTGCATAAGAGTAAAAGAGATAGTATGAAATATTTGCTATAAAAATGACATTGGTTTGGGTAGTGTTAAGAACCACTGGTGTAATAGAAGCTTATAATAATGAACTAGTATCAGCACAAATATTTCATGCATCTCCATGTATTTTACTAACGATTCCTGACACACATGAACTGTAGTGTAAACAGGATGTTTGTGAATTCCTCCTGACTGGAAGAAGACTTGTTTTCAAGATTATACCATAAGTGAAAGTACAAGTCGCTCAGTTGTGTCCGACTCTTTGTGACTCCATGGATATTCCATGGAATTCTCTAGGCCAGAATACTGGAGTGGGTAGCCTTTCCTTGCTCCAAGGGATCTTCCCAACCCAGGGATTGAACCCAGGTCTCCCGCATTGCAGGCAGATTCTTTACCAGCTGAGCCACAAGGGAAGCCCATATACCCCCATAAATTAGGGAGGTACCAATTTAACACAAGTTCATTAAGCATCTCTAAAGTGCAAGGCACTTTTCTGAATAATAAGCAGATCACATCTTCCTCACTTCCAGGTCTTATCTTAACTGTGGTCAAGCTAGTCTTGAGGATCTCATCAAAAACCAGATGAATGAGATGAAGGTTACTCGATTTTATTTTCCAAGTTTGGACATCCATTCTATCCTCACTGCAACAAGCCTTTCTCATTAAAACATTTTTATTTTGCAAATATTTATCTACAAACATCTGTCCTTTCCCTCCCTTTTCTAGGAGAGCTCTGGGTATGTACTTGACTCCATAATAAAGATTTTGATTTGTAGAGGCATCCAGGATGTAAAACATCACCAGACTGCAAACCCCAAGTGCTACAAAAGTTGTAAGACATTGGAGATCATTTCCTAAATTATTGACAACTGTATTGTTTGAAAGACTCACAAGTGAAAGGTGCATATTTAAGGAGAAAGACGGCTGATGTGGAAACTCTCAACGCTCTGACCTATCAGTCGGTATGCAACTCTATCTCCATAGAACACCTTTGAAATCAACAAGAACTCTGCTGGCTTCAGGAGACAGGAGCGCGCCTGCAAGAGTAACGTGTGCACCGCGGGTGCCCCGTCTCCCCCAGGGGGACTCCACGCCACAGGTCTGACGACAAAGTCAGGCACCTACTCTTCCCCTTCTAACATGTAACTGATGAGACGTGCTCTTTTTCAAAGGGAATGAGAAAACTGTACAAATTCAGGCTTCGGGCCCATGGGTCTTCTCTCAAATTACCACGCACATCCAACATTTGTGCACATATAAGCAGGACATTGATATAACTTAACAAGCTGAAATAAAGATGGACTCTTGTTACCATTGCAATGGTTCATTTTACGTGTCAACTTGACTGCCCTTAGGGATGGATGCCCAGACAGCTGGAAGAACATTCTTTCTGGGTGAGTCTGTGCATGTGTGCCTGGAAATGACTGGCATTTGATCTGGTAGCTGGCGTGAAGAGCCACTCTCACCAATCCACCGGGCCCTCGAGTGGAACAGAAAGGTAAGGGAAGGGCAAGTTCTTCCCTCATCTTGAGCTGGAAGGTCACCGACATGCCAAGACACGGCAGCTCCTGCTCGCAGACCTTCAGACCCCCAAGACTTAAACCAGCAGCCCGCTGGCTCTCAGGACTTTGGACTTGGACCGAAGCATGTCACTGGCTTCCCTGGTTCTCCAGCTTGCAGGTAGCAGATTGTGGAGCATCTCAGCTGTCATAGTGGCTCAGATGGTAAAGAATCTGCCTGTGATGCAGGAGACCCAGGTGCCATCTCTGGGTTGGGAAGACAACCTGGAGAAGGAAATGGTAACCCACTCCAGTATTCTTGCCTGGAGAATTCCATGGACAGGAGTCTGGTGGGCTCATGGGGTTGAGTTCATGGGGTCAAGTTCACGTGGTCGAAAAGTGCTGGACATGACTGAGCGACTAACACTTTTCACTTTCAGCTGGCATAAGTGCATGAAGCAACTGCTATCATAAATCTCCTCTTATAACTACATTTATATCTATATCTGTATCTATTACTATATGTTGCTGTTGCTGAGTCACTAAATCATGTCCGACTCTTTGGGCCCCAGTGGACTACAGAACACCAGGTTCCTCTGGCTATCTCCCTGAGTTTGCTCAAAGTCAGGTCCATTGAGTCAGGGATGTTATTATCCTCTGCCGCCCCTTTCTCCTGCCTTCAGTCTTTCCCAGGATCAGGGTCTTTTCCAATGAGTCGGCTCTTCGCATTAGATGACCAGAGTATTGGAGCTCTTAAGAGTCTATATATAGACTATATATCTATAGTCTATATATATATAGACTATATCTATAGACTATATATCTACTTCTATATCCCATTGGTTCTGTTTCCCTAGAGAACCCTGACTTATACCTCTACTTTGCAAAAATAAACCTGACTTTTGATGGGACACTTTGAAAGGTGAAATATTAAAACACACAAAAATGTTTTCTGATTTCTTAACTGCAGCATCTGGTGTGTCAGCCACACCATGGTAAAGCCTCACCCTGCTTTGTCTGTTACAGTGTTTATAGCTCTGGATTTTCATTTGAAAGACTTGTCTATCGTAATTGTACATCCCCACCCAGAAATACGAGGTCTCTGACAATAAGGATTTTGTCTATCACATTAATTTATATGTCTCCAATGCCTACTCACAATGCTTGATATAGAGCAAGAAGTATTTGGTGAATAAATGACCAAATGTTGCCTTATCTTACAGATCAGTAATTTCAAGCTGAAGGGCAACTATAGAGTAAGAGGGGGAGATGCAGATAAATAGAAGAATTTGTGGGCTGTTAAATACTGTGAGTCTGTCTTCTGAGATGGTAGCCCTAGGTTATTGTGTCTGATGGAAACTTACAGCTTTCGGAACTTTCTAGGCTTTCCAAAGTCCTCACAGTATGTGGGAGACTGATTGAAATCAGTGTGCCTTGCACCTGCGGTAATTTTTAATAGCAACAGAATATAAAGCACTTTTCCCTTCATCCTCCCCTAACGACTCTGGTTCTAGGGACAGGACTTGGCAGAAGTGAGCCACACAAGACCGAGCGTCTTCTTGGACTGACCGTAAGGACTAGATTGTTTCAGAGACCTCGTGGTTGAGGGCATGAGGAAAGTCGTGCAAGGTCAGAGAAGGTCCCTGAGACAATGAGAAAGTCCCCGTTTCCCCTCATGCCTGTCCTGAAAGCGGGGTTTCATGTTCTGGATGCAGAGAGTTGCGGAGGGAGCAATTCTCGCTGCTGTATGTGCGTTCAGATGGGGAAATCGGTTTAGTCTGGAAAGTCATCCTTTGAATGTTTTTGCTTTTATTCAAATCCGTCTTAGAAATGCCCCTTGCTATGCCTTCACCTGACACAATACCCTTGGATGTTGACTAGTTTGCCTAATATGGGACTTTAGAAATGTTAAGCTTCTCCACAGTACTGGTTGAGAATGGCCAGCTAAAATTTTATTGGCTTGGCTTAATTTATACTTAGAGCTAAGACAGTTTATGATTTCAATTCATAAATGACTCTGTTTCAGGATACAAATAATAAGAGCAGAGTGGTTTATCCAGAGAGGTGAGTATTTTATTACACATGATGATGTTCTATTATTATTTATGGTATAAAAATTAAAAGAAGGATCTTTGGAGAAGGAAAAGATCTCATTTTATAAAATTATTTTATGAGAAAGGAGTATTATGTTTAAACTCTGAACTAGATGTTCTTGCGGTATAAAGTGAAGGATAGTCAAACATCACAATCCTGTACTAATTGGGGTCCAGGTAAATTACAAAACTATTTCAATGAAATGCAATTTCCGTGCTGTCAAGTCCTTTAATAAATAGATAAGATGCTCCTTGGGAAAATGCATTTACACAGAATAGCTACTTTTCTTTGAATAGAAAACACAAGTCAATGTCATTCTAGCTAAGTCACATTATTATGAACTACAAATTAGTGAATTCCAAGTAAATCAGATTTTAGTGTGTATTTAAAGTTTTCAATATCTTTAAGTAAGGATTTTTTTGGAAAAAATGCAGTAGTTAGCATATGACTCCTTCAAACTATTGGTGCTTGAAACCAAATTGTTCAAATTTGACTTTCCTGCTCAGTAAATAATAATTTAGAGTTTGGTTCATTCTGTGACTGCAGTCAAGATGTTTTATATTTTAAGTGTCCTGATACATGTTAAATTTTCCCTTTAAATATATACAACTAAGCATCATATATCAAGACTGCCCAAATGTTTAATATTATCTGTACTAATAAAGTAAATTTATCTAATCCAGACCTCTATGTGCGAAATAAAGCATTAAAAGTGAACTGTTAAATGAACTATCGCAAGAATCTTTTCTTTAATTCACCGATTAATTGTACATGGAAAAGATCACTCCTTTATAACTCTCAATACGTCATCTCGGAAATTTCTCTGCTGTTGGTACTCCCTAAAGGGAGGCTAAATAACCAAGCTTCTCTTCCTGGTGGATCCATTGGAAATATGATGCTGTATAAACCCCCAGCAAACAGCTATAAATCTAGCTAACATTCACTGTGTCTGTGAAGATGGAATGATTCTCCCCAGACAAGCTTTGGAAAATAATGTATTGATTTCTGATAGCAATTTATTGTTCTTTGCAATCAACTGTGTTTATACTGTGGCCTTACATTATAGCCCTTCCTCTTCCATTCTTAGTCTTTGGAATATGAAATCAGAGAGCCAGAAAGCTTCAAAGAGGTCACCTCAAAAATCCATGAAATGGAGATGAATTTTTTGAGTCATACAATTTCTACTCGCTCTGGTCTTATTTTAGTAGTCATAGCAAATGACACAGCATTATCTAACCTTGGGCTTCCACCCAAAGTACCTCTAACCCATTTAAAGCAAAGAGCAATTACAAAGTCCCTAAAACTCAGGTCTCCACTCCCCCCCAAAATACTGAATCCCAATGCCACCCAAGCGTGTGCTTGGAGGTTTTGACACTGTACGTGTCTTATAAACGTGTGTGCCCAGTTTCTCAGTCGTGTCTGACGCTTTGTGACCCTGTGGCCTGTAGCCCACCAGGCTCTTCTGTCCGTGGGATTCTCCAGCCAAGAACACTGTAGGGGTTGCCATTTCCTTCTCCAGGGGATCTTCCTGACCCAGGGATCGAACCTGTGTCTTTTATGTTTCCTGCATTGGCAGGCGGGTTCTTTACCACCAGTGCCACTTGGGAAGCCATACGAATTTGATGTGAGTCTTCATCCCAAAAAAAGAGTAAAATAGGGACTTCCCTGGTGGTCAGGTGGTTAAGAATCTGTCTTGGGATATAGCAGACACCAGTTCGATCCTTGGTTGGGAATTAAGATCCCACAAGCTTCAGAGCAACCAAGCCTGTGTACTGCAATTACTGAGCCCCACAAGTAAGGACAAATAAGCCAAATGAATAATACTCTTTAAAGGAATAAAATATTAATAATAAGCTCTACGAGTTCTCTTTGTTCTGACAGGGATCAGTAGGAATTATTCTAACATCCTTATCCATCAATGGGCACGAGCATTCAAAACCTGGAAACCACTGTCCTCTGCAAGCTGAGGTCATACAATGAGAACGTCTTCTTCCAGACACAGTTCGGGATTGTTTCCTTCCTTGCTCTTTCAGTCTCGATTCCATAAAGCAGAGCCTGCTCAGGGGATTCAGGCACAAGTTTACTGAGAAAAATATTGAAGCACACATTCTTCTCCACTAAAGTTGGAATAATGTAGATGGCGGGCTTCTGGGCATCCGTCTTGCCATTAGTAGAACCTGAGCATGAAATTAGCACAGAAAAAACTGGAGAGACCTGGCCCCCTGACATTGTTGACTCCCTAAAACCCAAATTTAACGTGGGCTGTTTTCATTATGTGGTGGTCTAGTTGCTAAGTCGTGTCCAACTCTTGAGAGTCAATAGACTGTCGCCTGCCAGACTCCTCTGTCCATGGAATTCTCCAGGCAAGAATACTGGAGTGGGTAGCTATTCCCTTCTCCAGGGCATCTTCCCAACTCAGTGATTGAGACCTTGTCTCCTGCATTGCAGGCAGATTCTTTAAAGACTGAGCTATGAGGGAAGCCCCAAAACCATCTAACCATAAGCAGCTCGTCCGGGATTTAAACCCAGGATCTTTCGCACCCAAAGCGAGAATCATTCCACTTGACCAACAAGCCACCTCTAGGTGAGAGCTATTGGACTTCCCTGGAGCTGGGAAAGAATCTGCCTGCAATGCAGGAGACCCTGGTTCAATTCCTGGGTCGGGAAGATCCCCTGGAGAAGGGATAGGCTACCCACTCCAGCATTCTTGGGCTTCTCTGGTGGCTGGGCTGGTAAAGAATCTGCCTGCAATGCTGGAGACCTGGGTTTGATCCCTGGGTTGGTAAGATCCCCTGGAGAAGGGAATGGCTACCCACTCCAGTATTCTGGTGTGGAGAATCCCATGGACTGTAGTTTCATTATATATACTTAAAACTGATTTTCTCTGTTTTGCGTAAGTTAATTAGCATAAGAATTTCTATCATGGAGAATCAAAAGTTTTCACTTATGGAAATGTCAGGCTTACTCCTTGAGACTACCAGGCTCAAGAATATTGAAGAGTCATCGAAACTTCTGTGAACTTACACTCATTTGCCCTCTGGGAAATTCTCCCTTCTGTCCTCCAGGTCTTCTGCTGTAACACAGCTAAAGATATCCCTGATTATGGATTGCTGGTTATACATTCTGGTTCGTGCATATAAATATTTTAGGAAAAAGTAAAGCTTTAAAAGAAATCCACTGATGAGAACCATATCAACAGAAGAGAAGGTATTGAAAGCAGGATAAACGATGGTGGCATTTAAGCAACGAGATGGTGAGCCCAAAGTGAAGGAAGTTGTCACTTCTTTTCTGCCCACGACTTTCTTGATGAATCGTCTCAAACCTGGCGCACATCCTGCAGTTTACAACAGCTCCTACTCACCATTATCTTACATATCAACCGTTTCGATTCAGACCAGACATGTACCCTGTATGGATTTGCTTGATATCCCTGACTTTTAACATGTTTCTTGCCTGTAAGTAAAACTGGAAACGAGAGCTTCTTGATGGGATCTTTTATATCGATAGTTGTTTATAAACTAAAACAGAAGTAATGGTTTCAAGCTGAAGCTTTACCAGTCACAAAATAAATATTAAGCCATCTACTAACTCTCATAGATGTATGTATTTGGGGAAAAGAAAATTCAGACAAATTAAAGCGCCGTATCAGTAATTCACAGTGATTGAGGCAGAGATAAAGCTGGGTGCGAGACTCCCGCTCGCTTGCTAAGTGGTATCCAACTCTTTGCAACCCCGCGGACCCACAGCCCACCAGACGCCTCTGCCCGCGGGATTCCCAGGCACGAACACTGGAGCGGGTTGCTGCGGGGAGAGAGATTTAGACGGCGTGTTCAGGCTCTCTCAGCCCACGTTTTGTAAATAATAATGTAACCACTGGGATCCCATGGCGCTGTGCATGTGCTCACGAGGTCCCTGCTTGGTCGCGGGCTACTTTGTGCGGTAGTCCTACGCGAGCTCCGCCTGGAAGGCAGCGGCTTCCCCGCTGCGCCCCGGGCGGTGTCCATGGGCTCAGCCCGAGCGGAGAGAACGCGGCGCGGCTGCCGCCCCGGCCGGGAGGGCAGAGGAGCGCGCGGCTCCAGCGGCCCCTCCGGCCCCGAGCGCCGTGCCCGCCCCGGGGATCAGGGACAGCGCGGGCAGGGAGGACAGGAGACGGTTGTCACTTCCTCCTCCGGGGGATCTTCCCAATCCAGGGTTCAGAACTGCGTCTCCTATGTCTCTTACACTGGCGTGCCACTTGGGAAGCCCATCCTTGCTCATATATTATCATCTCTATATCTTTTATATAGATCTTTCAAATCAAGTGATATTCTATCAGCTAGTCTATCCTCCTGTGAACTTTGTCTCTGAAAAAGTTCAATCCTTTGGCCTAGTATCTCCACACCTAAGACTATATCCCAGGTAATATTAGTGATAATGGTGATACTCACAAACGTTTAAGTATAAGAACACTCTTTCAGGATTGCTTAAAAGCCTTTATAAAATGATGCCTAGCAAAAGGGAATTTTTAAAAAACTTATGGCGAATTCTATGTAATGGACAGTCACACAGCCATGAGAAATCATATTTATAAACAAATGATAATGACTTGACATGGAGTGATGGCTCCACATACTAGTCTGCTTGGTGTCTGTATATTTAACTACCCAAAGCCACATGGAAGGAAAAACAGCCAACTAATCCAAAAGGCTAATAAGGAGATAAAGATATGACTCTGTGCTTGGAGAGGCTGTTTTTATTTTCTCAGAGGCCAGAGGATGGAAAGATGTTAGATTAGGAGACACAAGTTCTATAGAAGCTGGATTCCTGGGCAGACCATGTGTCCTAGAAGTGGGAGGGAGAAGGCAAGAATATTCCATTGCAGGATGCAGGGAGAGGAGTTAAGACTGCGTTACTACCGTTAGTCATCACTTGAAGGGCCGCCATCCAGCAGCCTCGTGTGCTCTTCAACTTCCCAGGGGAGAGGAACGGGGAGATGGACTGATCGGGAGGGATGAGAAAAGGGGTCCTTGCTATCTTGGACAAGGCAGAACTTGGTAGAACGAGCAGGAAATAGCCACAATTATGATGGCAGTGGATGAATCACGTAGTAAAACCTTTTTAAAAGATACAATATGTGGCCATTCTGAGATGTCTTCTTTCCTTCCATGACTATTTCGCAGGCACCTGTTATCTGCCAGGTTCCCTACCAGGTGCCGGCTGTGCACCATGGACATGGTGGGTTTCTGCCCTCAGGAGGCTGTGTGCTCATGGAGGGACACGCAGGTCAGAGCAGATAGGACACGGGAGAGCATGATGGGATCACACCGGGGCTGTGCTTTTCTGGATAGAAATATACCACCATTCATATGAACGGTTTCATGAAGAATTTTGAGTTTTACTGGTCTAGCACGTAAGCCAGTCTTCAAGAAATGCCTGGAGATGGGGCTGATGGATAGCTTCTGGTTTGATTTCTTTAAAAAATGTATGTTGAAACTGGGGGAAAGGATTCTCTCATCAAGTGTCTGAGTACGCAGGTCTCAGTGATGATATATTGATATCTGGTGTGTTGGAGTCCGTTTTGAAATGTATTAGTAATAACTAGTAACTGATAGAGAGCACCAACAGGCTTCTCTGGTGGCTCTGATGGTAAAGAATCTGTTTGCGATGCAGGAGACAAGCGTTCAGTCACTGAGTTGGGAGGATGCCCTGGAGAAGGGAATGGCTATGCACTCCAGTATTCTTGCCTGGAAAATTCCAGGGACAGAGAAGCCTGGCAAGCTACAGTCCATGGGGTTGCAAAGAGTCGGATGTGACTGAGTGAGTGACTAACACTTTCACTTTTCACAGAGAGTACCAAAGATTTTAAAAATCCTTAAAAAAAAAAAACATAGCAAATCATATTCAAATGAAATAATGGCTTGCATCATGATACCTAAGAGAGGAAAGATTGGCAGGCGCGGGTAACCCGTTGAACCCCATTCGTGATGGGGATCGGGGATTGCAATTATTCCCCATGAACGAGGAATTCCCAGTAAGTGCGGGTCATAAGCTTGTGTTGATTAAGTCCCTGCCCTTTGTACACACCGTCCGTCGCTACTACCGATTGGATGGTTTAGTGAGGCCCTCGGATCGGCCCCGCCGGGGTCGGCCCACGGCCCTGGCGGAGCGCTGAGAAGACGGTCGAACTTGACTATCTAGAGGAAGTAAAAGTCGTAACAAGGTTTCCGTAGGTGAACCTGCGGAAGGATCATTACCGTGGTCGGTGCCGAGAGCGGCGCGGCGGCCTCGCCTCGCCTCGCCCCGCCCGGCTCGAGAGCCTCTCCTCCACCCGTGCGGCGGGCGCGGGATGGGCAGGAAGGGGAGAGGGGGGAGAGAGACGTCCGGGAGGCGCCCCGCCCCGGGGCCGGGGCCGGTGGCCTTTCCGGGGCTCGGGGGACGAGGGGTCGCGCGAGAAGGTGGGGGGCGGCGTGCGGCGTGTGTCGGGGGTCGGGCGGGAGAGGCGGCTCCCCTCCGCCTGCCCGCCCCGCCCCGCCCCGCCCCGCCCCGCCCCGCCGGCCCCTCCGAGCGCCTCCGTTCCCCGGCCGGAGGGATCCCCCGCCCCCCGGCGCCCGGTGGCGTCGTCTCCGGTGTCCCTCCCTCTCCCGTCCGACCTCCCCGCCACGTCCCTCGAGGTTGGATCCGAGGGCTCGGCGCGCCCCCACCCCCACCCCCACCCCCACCCCCACCCCCACCCCCACCCCACGTGCCTTCGCCCCGTGGGCCGGCCACGGCTGCCTTTGCCCCGGTCGCGGATCCTCCGGTCGCGTCTCGCGAGCTGTGCGGCGTGACGGGTGGCGGCTCCCCGCCGCGGGGCCGCTTGCCCGCCCGTCGCCTCCCGCCGCCGGCCCTGGACCGGTCTGCCTCGGCTGGTCGTTGGTCGTCCCGCTGCTCTGGGCCCGCCGCGCGGTCGCCATGCGCCTCCCCGCGCCCTCCGAGCCTCGGGGCTCGCCCCCACTCCTCCCCCCACGCCCCCCGCGGCCGTCTCGTCTCTTCCGGGTCTCTCGCCCTCTCGTCCCCCCTTCCCTCTGTCGCGTCCCCTGCCCGCTCGGTGCTTCCCGTCGGCGCCCCCCCCCCCGCCCTCGGTGGCGCGTGGGGGAGAAGGGTGCCTGGGACACGCGGGCGCGGGTAGGGGCACCCCGAGGGTGGAGGGGAGAGGGCGGGGTCCGGGGGAGACGGCCGTAGGGGCGCCGCGAGGTGGTTGACGGGGAGAGGGCTCCGCCCCGTTTCGGGGGGACGTTGGGGTGGTCGTCTGGCGTCGGCGGGGGACCCCCGGGCGGCGGCGTTCGACCGGGGCACGGCGGGACCCCGTGCGTCACGGGCCGGCAGCGCCGAGGCCCGCGGGCGGCCGCGAGGGGGGCCGCGGTGGTGGTCGACGTCGGGGCGGTGGCCCGTGGGGCGCGCCGTGCCCCTCGCCCGCCTCCCCCCTTTCCAGGTACCTAGCGCGTCCCGGCGCGGAGGTTTAAAGACCCCTTGGGGGGGGGTCGCCCGTCCGCCTCGGGGTCGCGGCGGTCGGGCCCGCGGGGAGTCGGGAGGTGCCTCCCCCGTCTCCCCCAGACTCCGCCGTCCCCCGAGGGGCCGGGGTGGCGCGCCACGGTCACCGCCGCCGCCGCGGCCGTCGGGAGGGGGCCTGCCCGGCGGTCGTCGTGTGGGCGGGCTGTGGCCGTGTGCGGTGCTCTGCGTGCGCCCGACCCCCCGCGTCCCTGGGGGAGGGTGGGGAACCCCCGGGCGCCTGTGGGGTGTCCGAGCCCGCCCTACCGGGTTGGCGCCGGACGCCCCGTCGTGTGAAACCTTTCCCGACCCCTCCGGTCTGCTGTTTTCTGTCTGACTTGGCCGGCCAGAGGCAACCCCCCCGCCCCCACCTCCGGGGAAGGGAAAGCGGGAGGGCTGTGCTGTGCCAGGGGCGGGCCTCCCGCCGAAACGAAACCCTCGAACACCTCGAACGACTCTTAGCGGTGGATCACTTCGCTTGTGCGTCGATGAAGAACGCAGCTAGCTGCGAGAATTAATGTGAATTGCAGGACACATTGATCATCCACACTTCGAACGCACTTGCGGCCCCGGGACGCCTGTCTGAGCGTCGCTTGCCGATCAATCGCCTCTCCCGGTGCCCGTGTCGTGTGCACGCCTCCCCGGGGGTCGCACGGCTGGGGGGTGTCCTCGCAGGGCCGCCGTGCCCTCCGTCCCCCTAAGTGCAGACACGGCGTCCCCCGCCTCCGCGGCCAGGGGGACGCCGCCCGCGAGAGGAGAGAAGGGGACGTGAGCTCGCGCCGAGGCCCCCGGCCTGCCGGGCCTCCGTGATGGGTCCTCCCCTTGGAGAGCTTCCTCGCGCCGCAAGCGGCCTTTGGGGGTCGCTGCCCCTGGGGTGTCGGGGGGGGGGGTTGGGGACGGTCTCGCGCCGCGCGGCGGGGGCCCGCGGGGGTGGTGGGGTCGCGTTTTCGGTCCGCCGTCGTGCGCCGTCCTGCCCTTGGCGGCGGCGTTTCCCGGCGCCCGGACGGCCCCCCTTCCCTCTGCGGTGCCTTCCCCGCCGCGCGTCCGCGGCCCGCGCCTCCCCCGTGGCGGCTCTCGCCCCGTCGGGACGGGCGGCTCGCGCCCGAGGCCGAGTCCGCGTGCGCGTCCGCACCCCGGGGACGCGTGCCCTGGCGGCGGCCCGCGGGACGCCGCGGCGTCTGCCCGCCGCTGCGCTGGACTTACAACCAGAGAGTTGGAAATTGTCATAAAACATATAGACTGCTCTGTACATACTGAAAATATTTCTTATGTAATTTTTATTAACTTAGAGTGAGCGACAGAGCTCAGCCCTTTGAAAATGAGATGGGTCAAACCTCAATGGCCTGACGCGCAGGCGTCTAGGAACGTGTAATTGACATTTAAGTTCTAACCTCTGCATCTTCCTTTTTCTTCCATTAAGTAAGGGTCTCATTCCAGAGGGGAAAAGAGTAGAGCTGAGTAACTTCTGAGAACACAGATTTTTGCTTTTTTTAAATTAAAGTCAAGTTGACTTACAACATTGTTAGTTTTAGGGGGAGAGCACAGTTTTAATAAGGCAGGAACCCTGCCGGAGTCCTGCTCCAGTTGGCCCAGGGGTTCCTTCAGGAAGGACGGCGTTGGCGATGCGAAATGAGAAGACACAGGGAATCTTAGAGTCTCCAAGTGTCTCCTGACTTGATTGTTTTCAAGACAGCTTTTATATTTTTAGTGGTACATAGAAACAAATGTAACGTGTAGAGTCATACCAAATCAGCTTAATGGCTCAGCAGTTTTGACCCTTGTGGACACCGTTTGCATATCTTAGCTACAAAAAGTTTCATTTTGTTTACATCATCTTCTGGCCTGGGGGCCTGCTAACATCTTGTGACTCTTTATTGATAAGGGTTGGTCAGCCAGAACACTTTTGTATCAGGCACAGCAGGAAAGAATTCATCAACAGAAAGTTTCAAAGTAAAACCTGTTTTCCGTAATCTATCCTAGGCCTTGAGCCTAACAGAAAAGAATGTGGTCCCATAAAGTCATAGACCAGCAAGCCGAAACAATGTAGCGCAAAGGTCACTTCTTAGCAAAAATCACCAGCTGAATTAACAACTGTCTTATTATTTGTATTAAGGCTAAGCTTTTATTTTTATAATTCTTAAACTATTATATTTTTATTATGTAGGCTAAATATGTTAGGAGCAAAAATATAGCAAGTAAATATAGACTAAGAAACAGTTTCATAAAGCAGTGTTTCTTATGTTTTCTAATAAGCCCTTTCCTACAAAGGGCTCTGTGTCCATTGGGGCTCTCTGTGCGGAGGCTCTTAATGCTGTTTATTGTTAAGGAGCAGTCATGCACATTAGCTCCAAAGGCACAGGTATTTTTATCAAGCAAACTAATATACTAGTAAGAGAGGTGTCAATTAAAATACTCTATATCCTAGATAATCTTATAGGGAACTACCGTTCAGGGGCCGTAAAGTTTTCAGATTGATCTATTTGAGAAGAGATCAGGAAAGGCCTTCTACCTAAGCCGCAGAAAATAAGAAGAGGTTTATTAGAAAGATAGATATCATCTTTAAGGTGAGCACTGAGGCAGCCTTCCGAGAATCCCTGAGGCCTGAGTTGCTCTGCTCATCAGGTCTTCTCCTCATGACTCTGTCATGGGTGGGATCTGGTGAGCTGGCTCCCGGCGGAACCCAACCTCGCAGGCATTATAGTTTCTGTATTTGGGTGTGGTGTGTGCTCAGTGTCTGACTCTTGGCAAACTCCATGGACTGTAGCCCGCCAGGCTCCTCTGTCCATGGGATTCTAAAGGCAAGGATACTAGAGTGGCCTGTCATGTCCTCCTCAAAGGCATATTCTATTTTTATTACAATATTGGATTATGCCAAGTGGTCTGTTTTTGTTTTCTACTATTTTCCCCAAATTTGCAATATTGTGAGCATTTATATGTTCACAATCCCCAAAAGAAGATTTTGAATTGTGTAATATCCCTTAGGAGCTGTCATAATTTATTTAGCCATTTCTCTATGTGGACATCATTTTTAAAATTTTCTAAGCCAAAAAACCTGAAATGGACATTCTTCTATTTAAATTTTTTTCCACACCATGAGTTACTTCTCTAGGCTAAATTCCTAGATGTCAAATTGTTGCTTCAAAAAGTTGAGCTTTTAAAGCTGTTGACCTTGCCTTCTAGAAAGGTTAGATTTTTCAGTCCTGCATCAGGACAGAGGAGTTCCTTTCTTCACTGCCCTACTCAGTTATCAGCTTTAGAGAAGCACTGATTAGTGCTCATAGATTTCTTCTTTTCAAACACAAAAGTAGAATGGGAAGATGCAATAAGGCAAAACAGAGTATCAACCCTCCCCTTGTTCTCACTCCCCACCCCACCCACCTCACATATACGCCCTCGCCCTCTCCCAGCACTAAGACCCCCACCCCAGACATAGCTCCATTCTATTCCAATGCATACACTCTCAGATGCCTTCTGTACAGTCGAGTCATATGTACGCCCACGGACACAGACTGTTCATAGCTGTGATCTTACGATTCACATTGCACCGCGGTGTGACTTATTTTCCGAGAAAGAATTGAAAATATTTTGATAATTTTTTTATCTGTAAAAATTGGTTATGTCATTCTTTTGTTATGGCTTAATAGAATTCCAAAATGAATCATAAATAATGTCTCCATGGCCTTATTGACCTTTTGATATCATGATACATATTTATTTGTGCATCTGTTGGCTGTTTATCTGAGACCTCACAGAAAGGCATGCTCCCTGAGGTCAGGGTCATTGTGTGTCTCTTCCAGTCTGAATTTCCATAAGCCACACTATTTTGGTTGTGCTCAAATATCAAAGGATTGGAGGAAGAAGGGCATTTAGATTTTTCTCCACTGCTAAAATGGACACGTTTGAACATGTATCTCCATGCACATGAATGAGAATTGCTGTTTTTCTCTTTTTGGGCCCTGATACTCAGCTTGTGGGATCTTAGTTCCTCAACCAGGAATCAAACCTGTGCCCCCTGCAGGGAAAGTGTGCAGTCTTAACCACTGGACCACCAGGGAAGCCCCAAGAATTTCTTAAAACTGACCTACTAGGGTTTCCCTGGTGTCCACTGGTCAGTAATTCACCTCGCAATGCAAAGGACTCTGGTTTCAATCCCTGGTCTGCGGATGCCACATGCCACGAGGCAGCTCAGCCCATGAGCCACAACTGCTGAGCCCAGGGTGGCAGCTACAGACACCTGCATACTCGAGAGCCTGTGGTGCCCGACACGCGACGCTCTCGCGGCGAGGTGCACACGCCCCAGCGAGGAAGGAGCCCCCACTCGCCCCAGCGAGAGAGAGCCCACGGGGAGCAAGAGACCCAGTGCAGCCAAAAGTAAAATCGATTAATTAAAAAATAACCTCCTAGAAGAAGAAAGCCTTGCTCGAAGTGCATATAGTGTTTAATTTCTGGTAGAACTGCCCTTCTCAAGAACTAGATAACTTTCACTCCCACCAATCACGTCTGGGAGTTTATCTGCTTTGCTACATACTCTCCAGGACCGTGGGTATGATTGGTTAATGAGGCGGTTTTGATTTTGGCAAGCATCAGCAGGAGCGCCATCTACAGCTCCTCAGGCTGCACACTGCTCAACTCTGAGGGTGCCATTCGCATGACCTCCAGCACCAAGGGCACCGCCGCGCCCTCCAGCGTGGCTACTCTAGGAGTTCAGGGGATGGTCTCTGAGCATTTCTTCTTTCTTCTTGTGGTGCAGATACTGACAACTGCAAGCTGACCAATCCTATGCTGCTTATGGAACTTAACTAGATAAATGGCAGTTTCTTGAAAATGCTGCAGGACCTCAAAAGACTTTTACTGTACTTTGATTTCAGACTTCTAGATTTGTATGATATTTTCAGTCTTAACATTTGTCTCCCTCACACCTAATATGATAGCATCTTTTAGCTGATTGCCTTTATCATTTTTTTCCAAGGTGTTCAACTTAGTTTTCATAGAGATAATTCTCTTTTCACACTTACAACTTATCAGTTTATATAATGCTTAATTAAATGGTATAATTATAATAGCAAGTACAATTACCATGAACAGATTTAAGACAACAAAGTGAACACTTGGCAAGCACCAAGCTTCAATAGAAGTGTGCAGGAAAACTAGAGATTAGTCTACCAGCCTGGAGTCTTCAGCGTGGAGGCATAAGGAGTCAGGATGCTTTCCAGAAGGAACATGTGAGTTAATTAATGCAGCAAGGTGGCCAAGTAGAGGTCAATTCACAGAGCGTCAGAAATGCCTGCAACAGTGCAAGCAACTGCCCCCTCCAACCAGTGAGTAAATCATTCCAGAGTAAGAATCATGTAAGAAACACAGATCTGTTGTTTCTTTCTCCGTCTCCCTTCTCCATTGCCTTTCGCCGTATAACCATCAGACTCGCTGGGGCTTAATGACGCAGAATTCCCTTTTCTACAGCCTTGCCTAAAAATACAAGGCAACTGCTTCTTGGGATGCTTACACAGAAAAACAGAGATCTCTTTGTACCCAAGAGCAGAAGTGGCCAGATTGAATCATTGACCTAATGTATGTCAGTTTCCAATAGGATGCCCTCCTAAAGAGATTTTCACAGTTAGTTCACCCTGCAGATGATTTCTGTCCTCTGTACTGACCTTAGAATTTTACCTAAGATGGAATGAGGATTCCCTAAGATGGCTTTTGCGCTGAAAAGATGCCAAATACTTTGCAATTTAGCTTTTAATGTATAGATAAAATACTAGAATCATTTCTAGTGGCATTCAGCGTTACCGGCATCTACAGAAATTTATCACCTCCCCGCATAGTCTCATCTGATCAAAAAGCTGCCATCTCATCTCCCTCCAATCCTATGTTTTTAAAGGCACGGTGCTTGTATAATGCTGCTCTAGGAGGATTTATTACTAAATAATTGAACAGCATCGATCTTAAAGTTGAAGTACCTGACCCAGGATCTTTCCTTATGTTAACAAAGTGACTGATTCCTGTAAAAAATCAGCTTATTAGTAAATTTAGACTTTGAGATTCTTGGTTTATTCAGAAAATTTGGAAATACTTTATTTTATCCATTTAAAAGCAAGATATAACCATTTAAGCCTTTCTTTTTATTTTTGATTTTATGGCGAGTAGTTAATAACTTACATCAGACAAAAGATTATTTTATTACTATTGATGTTAGACTATCTCACCTCTGAAGAATGAAACAATGTTATTTTTCTTAGTGGATTAATGTCTCCATAAATTGCTGCAAAACTGTGCTTATGTTGACAAACATAGTATTTGTTGGTGAGCCTGAAATACGGAAATTTCTGCTATATTTCTTGGGATGTAAATATGTGTTTATGCATTCATCAAACATTCATTATAACCTTGCTTTGCACCAAATTTGTCCAGGGAGTCAAGAGTACAAGAACCTCTGCCATCACAGACTGTCAGTCCAGACGAGAAAACAGACATAACTACAGGCAATTTAAATGCTCCATACAGATAATTACACAATGTTAGAAGGTTGAGAGGGGGCACCTAATGTAACTTGGCTATTTAGAACAACAAATCTGTGGTTCTCTTAATCTACTCTCTCTACATCTCTTTATAAAAATCCTGACTCATCTAAGAAACTCACATTTTTAAATTACCTTCGAGAAGATACTTTGAATCATTTTGCTGAAAGACATTCTCGGATTGTCTCATAACTAAGAGCTGGGTAGTTTGGCTTTGGCCTAGAGCGGAGGTCAGCCAATGACTGTGGTCCACGCACCAAATACTTCTGCCACTTATCTTTGACCAAGGCTCAAGAATGATTCCTGTAGTGTATTTTTTTTTTTTTTTTTTTTAGTGGTCGAAAGATAAGCAAAGGAAGTTTCCTGAACACAATGTAAAGAGGAATGGATGACCCTCTTTTCAGGGCAAAGACTAACATGAGAGAAGAGAAATACAAGCTCAGACACAAAATCTAAGGGTGGAAGACAATGCCAAAGCATTCAGTTATCCAGGTACATCACATTATAATGTAGTATTTTTCAATCAAAATTAACACCAAAACATCCATGATAAACAAAATATTTTTAATGCACAATTACTATTATTAATTCCTTTAACTAATGGCTCACCCTAACACTACTCTTGACCCGATCTTTCTTTAAAATTTTGATTTTTCATTCATCATGGGTTTCTTTTGTTTTTTGTTTTTTTTGCACTGGGTCTTCACGGCTGCCTGAGCTTTCTCTAGCTGCAGCAAGTGGGGCTGCTCTGTGTTCCAGCACGTGGGCTTCTCATTGCAGTGGCTTCTCGCTGCTGAGCACTGGGCCTGTGGGCTTCTGCAGTTTGGCTCATGCACTTAGTTGTCCCAGAGCATGTAGGATCCTCCTGGGCCAGGGAGCCAACTCGTGTCCCTGGCATTGGCAGGTGAATTCTTAGCCACTGTACCATCAGGAAGTCCCATCATGGGATTTTAAATTATTTTTGACTTTTAAAACTATTGCATTAAAATATCATTTATCTGGGGACTTCCCTTGTGGTCCAGTGGCTAAGATTCTATGCTCCCAAGGCAGGGGGCCCAGGTTCAACCCCTGGTCGGGGAACCAGATCCCACATGCCACCAAGTAGGAATTCACGTGCTGCAACCAAGACCCAGTGCAAATAAATAAATAAAAATATTTTATAAAATAAAGTATGGTTTATCTGGATTACTAGGTTTTTTGGTGGCCTCTTGGGTTTTGCACCTAAAGCCAGTGTCACATTCCCTTTACCCTAGCTGCCTTCGTCCATTCTGGGTGCTGTAATAGAACACTGTAGGCTGGATGACTATAACAACAAACGTTTGTTTCTGTGCATTCCAGAGGCTGGGAAGTCCAAGATCAAGGCATGGGCAGGTGTGGAGTCTCCTGGGTGCCCACTTCCTGGTTCACAGGCTACCATCTGTTTGTAATGTCCTCACATGGTAGAGGGGGAAGGGGAGCTCTCCAGCATCTCTTTGGTAAATGGCACTAATCTCATTGATGGGGTGCTCCACCCTTCTGAAACCAGAAGGGGTTAGACTTCAACATATGGATTTTGAGGGTGCACAAAACAGTCTATAGCTCCAGTGTTGGCCTGCTGCAGAGTCACATTTGAAATTGCCCTAAGTATGAATGTACTTGTTCTGGGAAGGGAGAGAGCAGCCCTTAGCATTTGAAGGATATGACAGAGCTCTTTCAATTTAGGGAAAACTGAAGCCCACAACACTTATCATTTCTATAACAGAAAGGTAAAATCGTCCCAGGGTTAAAAAGTCCATATATTTGTGGTGGATGGGAAGACTGGGGCCTTCATTTGTTGCCTTTTAATGGGAACCCTGAGCACCCCTCTCTCAAGGTATGGACGAAGTGGAATGACTGTGCTGTGAAGCTGTGCGGGGGTAACTTCCGGAATGTGTGGGCGGAACCACCGCAGAGCCGCAAATGACAGACTGGGAAAATGCTCCACCGTACCTGGCGGAGCCAGGCAATGCCAGATTCAGTATGATTTCAGAAATTCATTAAAAATCCGGATCTCTGAAAGACTGGAGACAATGTTTTACAGCAAGCCCCGGCAATAGGAAACAGTGAGTTTGGAGAAACGGCCAGGATGGAAGTGACCTTATTCAGGTCATTGAGTTTTGAATGCATGTCCCCCACATGCTGGGAACTAGGGATGCACATAGCAAGTCAAGGGCTCCCCTGGGGGTCCAGTGGTTGAGAATCCACCTGGCAACACAGGGAATACACGTTTGATCCCTAGTCCAAGAAGATCCCACATGCCACGGGGCAACTAAGCCTGTGCGCCCCAGCTACTGCAGTTCGTGCGCCTGGAGCCTGAGCGCCGCCGCAAGAGTAGCCTCCGCTCCCGCAGCTGGAGAAAGCCCGCGCAGCGGCGAAGGCCCAGCACAGCCAAAAATAATAAATAAATAAATTCTTTAAAATTTTTTTAAATAGTTTTTTTTTAAAAAAAGTCAAATGGTGCTGAGTCCTACCATATGCTGGGGATGATGGTGACCAGCTAATATGTTCACAGGTATTTACTCCTCATAAGATCTCTATAGAAACCAATATTGTCTGTTTCACACTTGAAGAAATTGAGGCTCTGAGATGCTCAGTAACTGCCTCAAGGTCACCCAGCTACTGAGGAATCCGCCTGAGATTCAAACCCAGATGATAACGCTGCAGAGATGAGACTAACCTGAGATAAACAATGGCAGAAGAGTGATTTGAATGTGGGGGGGTCACCTCATTTCCTACTGGAAAAATCAGTCACTTTACCCATGTATTGGAAGAATATCCTTGCTATTAAATACAGGGTCATTCAGCTAGAATTAAGGTCCCTGAAACCGAAGCTCTTGGTTGGAAGGGCCATTAAAGAGTCTTGTTCAAACTTCCTTCCCTATATTATAGATGAAGAGTCTGGGGCATCCAGAAGGAATAGCTTGTTACAGTTGTAGAAAATTATTCATCTTCAGCCCTCCTGATAAACAAGGATTCGATAGCCAAGAATGTTTGGGGGAGGGGGGCAAGCTAAAAAAATGGGAAGACTAAAGGAGGAGAACCTGATCATTCAGAAAGAAACTTATTTATTACCAAGAGCTACAACTTTGCAAGAAGGATGAAGAAGGTCTTTCACTTAACTAAAGCGAAATTGTGCCCTAGATATTTGCATGCAGCTGTGTGTGCATTTCAGGTTAACATTTGCCCTCAAATCTTCCTCTAGTTTCCCCTGACAGCAAAATACCCTAAATGTACGGCTGAATAAGTCTCCTTCAAGGTCCCTTTTAGGGAGATTATGCCTTGCCTGTTAGGAGGAAATTTTCCTCATCTTGTTTGCAGTTACTTAGACCTTCCTGTAAATTTAGTACTTTCACACATAATGGGGCTAAGACATATGTAGCAAAAGAAGATTGCTTTTGCCTTTTCTCCCTTTTTTTTCCTCCCTAAATTCCACATGGAGAAAATCACACTCATAGAGCCTACATGGTCAGCAGGAAAAGCATCAGTGATTCCGTTAATATGTCTGCACGTGGGGGCACATTCATCTCACCCTGCGTCAGTTACAAAGGGCAAGAACTGAGCTCCCTTACAACCTGTGCCTTTAGGACAAAGCGCATGATGCTAACTATTGTGCTTTTGCTCAGAAGGACTGTTGGCCCCAAAGTCAGGGAAGGAACACTCCACCCAAATTCCTTTAGAGCAATGGCTGTCAGTAAAGGTAACACCATCTCCTGGAGGTGGGCATTTTGGAAATCTGGTGGGGGCACTTTTATTGTCATAATATCTAGGGGCGCTGCTAGCATTTAGTGAGTAGGTCAAGGATACTAGAAATTCTCTGAAACACTGGACAGTCCTGACCAAGAAAAGAAAAAAAAAGGACATTTCATACCCACATGACTTTTGAAAGACTCCCACTGAATATTTGGGCTTCGGTGATGGCTCAGTGGTAAAGAATCCAGAATCCACCTGCCAATGCAGGAGATGTAGGATTGATCCCTGGGTCAGGAAGATCCCCTGGAGAAGGAAATGACAATCCATTCCAGTACTCTTGCTGGGCAATACCATGGACAGAGGAATCTGGTGCACTACAGTCCAAAGGGTCACAAGGAGTTGGATACAACTTAGCAGCTAAACAACAACGACACTGAATATATAGAAATAATGTATGTGGGGGTAATTTTTAACAATAGTGAATTTTCCAGGAATGCAATTATCATATAAATCCAGGGCAGTGCTTTTCCTTAATTTTGTTCAGGAGGTATGTATTTTATTAAGAATTTTACTAAAAGTTATTTTCCAGTTGTTTATTTTGCTTATGTTATGGCTTATTGTGAAGTTAAAAATTAATCTCATGATGATGGTAGAAAAGGTAATCATCGATAAACCTAAATATCAACTTGTTTCTATTTTGCATGGCTTTCTCAGAACATAATACGGAACTACAAGATAATCTAGGTGCTATCAGTTGTAAATGAGGAGAGAAATAAGCAATGGTCAACCTGCTTCCTTTTTTCCTGGGAGAACAGAAAACAAAGTAGAGAAGTGAAAGATGGAAGAGAAGCCATGTAGACAGAGCATCTCAGGAAGAATAAAGCCCTGCCTTTCTGGGTGAGCGGGACTAGGTGCCCCACAGCACGTGGAATCTTAGGTCCCCGACCAGCGATCAAACCACATCCCCTGCCTTGGAAGGCAGATTCTTGGCCACTGGACCACCAGGGAAGTCCCAAGCAACGGCTCTTTAATAGGAGGCTGACTGGTATGTCATAGGATCGCAAAGAAGGACTCAGGAGGCAGGACGTTAAAACAAAAGCCAGAGGAAAATAAAGCCAAATGAATGGACCCCGAGTCCCTGTGAGGACATGGGCTTTTTCTCTTTGATGGGCAGCTATTGCTTAAGAGCTTAAAGATGACTCTACCTACTTCATAGTCAGGAAAGCAGACACATCTCTGAGAGATTAAAGGAGGAAGAACTGGGGAAAGGTTGGTGGGAAGTCAGGAAAACGTTGTTTTGACCACTTAATTGTTGCTCTATTTTTCCCCTTTTGCTTACTTTACCCAACAAAATTTCAACGCCAAAGTTTTTCAGTGAGTTTAGTCACCTCTTGTTATTTATTAGAATCAAGTTAAGTTACATATTAAGAGAATAGGAAGATAAAAGTAATAGCGAAAGAAAGTGAGTGTTGCTGGCTCAGTCCTGTCTGACTCCTTGTGACTCCATGGACTATATAGTCTGCCAGGCTCCTCTGTCCATGGGATTCTCCAGGCAAGAACACTGGAGTGGGTGGCCATATCCTTCTCCTGGCCATCTTCCTGA
Organism: Giraffa tippelskirchi; assembly: GCF_054371585.1. Taxonomy (NCBI): domain Eukaryota; kingdom Metazoa; phylum Chordata; class Mammalia; order Artiodactyla; family Giraffidae; genus Giraffa; species Giraffa tippelskirchi. Next base: position 102,400,389 of record NC_137275.1, read on the forward strand.
CCCAGAGAAGGAACTCGAGTCTCCTGCATTGCAGGCAGGCTCTTTACCATCTGAGCTACCAGGGAAACCCAGAGAAAGAATGTGGGGTTTTTACAGGAAAATGTGGTTCTGTTTTGGGACCGATTCATCTTGATTATAGTTCTTTGGTGAGAAGTTAAATGCATTTGAGGAGGGAAAAGGAATATATATTTGAATAAGTATGTTGGATACAGGAGTTCAACAGAGTATTAGTTCTACCTGTGGTCAACATGGGAAAGTGAAATCTCCACTCCCAGCCATCAGTGTTTTTAACCTTTCAAGGAAACTTCTTCCGTGGAAGGGAGTCATTATATATAATCAGATTTAATTATATTAAGTGGGATGAGATGTAACATCCTTGCCAATTATGCCAGCAAGTTGCTTGCCTAGCCTTTCTGAGTGTGTCAGCAAGAATTCCTCCAGCACCGGAGAAGATTCCTGTTTGAGGCCACTTCTCAGAAAAAGGAAGATATAATAGTCTTTCATGTTGAAGACTAATTGCACAAAGAATCTCCCTTAAACTTCTGTCAGTTGTCCTCCTTCCAGATTAGAGAAAAGCCAGGGAAATGACCCTCATGATGTTACATCTAAATTCCAGTGCTAGGAATACCTTCTTGGAATTCATTGGGAAACACTCTACCTAATGCAACAGCAACTAGAATAAGAATTTGAATTGCTCTGATTTCTCAAAAAACTCAGTTCACTTTTTCACTTTTTTAAGCAAATTCATGGGTGGGGTGGGAATGGATACTCTCTTTTGGAGTTAAACGTCATCATCAAGTAAAATCATAAGGAAGGTCACCTTCTATTTATCATTCTAGAATTCTAAGATTATTTACTATTGGGATTTCCCTGTTGGTGCAGTTGGTAAGAATCTGACTGCCAATGCAGAGGACACGTGTTCAATCCCTGGTCCAGGAAGATCCCACATGCCCCAGAGCAACTAAGCCTGGGAGCCACAGCTGCTGAGCCTGCTCTCTAGAGGCTGCGTCAGCTGGAGCCCACACGCCTGCAGCCTGTGCTCTGAAGCGAGAGGTGCCATCACAGCCACACCTGAGCCCTGCAATGAAGAGCCGTCCCCACTCCCTGCAAGCAGAGAAAACCCACAGGGGAGCCAAAAATAAAGAGATAAAGTTATGTTTTTAAAAAACTGATTAAGTAAGATTATTTACTATGAAAGATTATTAAACTAAGATACCAGTAAATGGGAGATATCCTAGATGGATATTTCAAATATTCAGAATAAATAGATGACTGTGGGGAGACCACTCTGAAAAGAACAGATTCAGCATCACTAGGGTCCAGACAGAGTCTGAGTGCTCACTCAGCAGAGGGAGGGGTAGGCACCCAATGTGCACTGACAAAGCAGCTCTGTTAGACCTGCTCTAAGCCTTGGTCAGACAAAGGAGCTTGGGGCTGAGGCTGGGGTTAAGGCCACTGGGCCTGTCTTCATGGCGTTTACATTTTCTAACCCTTTCAATCTAAGATCTCACAATTCTGTATTTATAATGATAAGACGCCTCGTCAAAAACAGCCTATAGTAGAGAGTTTTCTGGTGGCCCAGTGGTTAAGACTCTGCCTTCCAATTCAGGGAGCGTGAGTTTGATCCCCAGTCAGGGAACTAAGATCCCACATGAAAGAAAAAACATTACATAGCAAAATATAGCAAAGTAATAAAACTAAAAAGAGAGTAACTATTAACTTTATTATTGAGAATCACTGTTAATAGCAATGAGCTTCCCATGTGGCCCAGTGGTAAAGAATCTGCCTGCCAATGTGAGAGACAAAGGAGACATGGATTGCATCCCTGGGTCGGGAAGATCCCTGGAGAAGGAAATGGCAACTCAATGCAGTGTCCTTGCCTGGAGAATCCCACGGACAGAGGAGGCTGGCGGGCTACAGTCCATGAGTGCCGGGAGCCAGCTCACGAGATCCCACCCATGACAGAGTCATGAGGAGAAGACCTGATGAGCAGAGCAACTCAGGCCTCAGGGAATTCTCGGAAGGCTGCCTCAGTGCTCACCTTAAAGATGATATCTATCTTTCTAATAAACCTCTTCTTATTTTCTGCGGCTTAGGTAGAAGGCCTTTCCTGATCTCTTCTCAAATAGATCAATCTGAAAACTTTACGGCCCCTGAACGGTAGTTCCCTATAAGATTATCTAGGATATAGAGTATTTTAATTGACACTTCTCTTACTAGTATATTAGTTTGCTTGATAAAAATACCTGTGCCTTTGGAGCTAATGTGCATGACTGCTCCTTAACAATAAACAGCATTAAGAGCCTCCGCACAGAGAGCCCCAATGGGCACAGAGCCCTTCGTAGGAAAGGGCTTATTAGAAAACATAAGAAACACTGCTTTATGAAACTGTTACTTAGTCTATATTTACTTGCTATATTTTTCCTCTTAACATATTTAGCCTACATAATAAAAATATAATAGTTTAAGAATTATAAAAATAAAAGCTTAGCCTTAATACAAATAATAAGACAATTGTTAATTCAGCTGGTGATTTTTGCTAAGAAATGACCTTTGCGCTACATTGTTTCAGCTTGCTGTTCTATGCTTTTATGGGACCACATTCTTTTCTGTTAGGCTCAAGGCTAGGATAGATTACCGAAAACGGGTTTTACTTTGAAACTTTCTGTTGATGAATTCTTTCCTGCTGTGCCTGATACAAAAGTGTTCTGGCTGATCAACCCTTATCAATAGAGTCACAAGATGTTAGCAGGCCCCCAGGCCAGAAGATGATGTAAACAAAATGAAACTTTTTGTAACTAAGATATGCAAACGGCATCGATAAGGGTCAAAACTGCTGAGCCATTAAGCTGATTTGGTATGACTCTACATGTTACATTTGTTTCTATGTACCACTAAAAATATAAAAGCTGTCTTGAAAACAACAAAGTCAGGAGACACTTGGAGACTCTAAGATTTGCTGTGTCTTCTCATTTCGCATCACTGACGCCGTCCTTCCTGAAGGAACCCCTGGACCAGCTGGAGCAGAACTCCGGCAAGACCTCACCCATATATCTGCAAGAGAAGGCAGAGAATGGGGTATAGGTCAGGTCATGGAGGTCACTGCCAACCTCCACAGGACCCAGCAGGTAGAGGGGGTGGGTGACAGCCCAGGTAGGATGCAGCCAGGGAGATTCAGAGGTGAGGAGCAGGATAACACAAGTACAATACACTTTGGAGGACTTGTGCCATAAAAAACAGAGTTTGCAATAACTGGCGAAGAAAGTGGGATTGTGAAAAACTTTTCAGCACAGTAGAAGCTGTTTACAGATAAAGAAAATGTATTCACATACGAGAATATATTTCTATTTCTACCCATGGAACGTTTGCTGGTATTCAAATTTGCTCATAAATGTTATGAATACTTACACACACATATACGAATATACATGTGTGTGTGTGTGTTTGTGTGTGTGTCTGTGTAACCTCCTCTCTAGAAGCCATGTGCTGGGATGTTGAGAGCCAGGGCTTCTGCATTAGCTGGGTTCAAACTCTGGCTACTGCTGCTGCTACTGCTGCTAAGTCGCTTCAGTCGTGTCCGACTGTGCGACCCCATGGACGGCAGCTCACCAGGCTCCGCCGTCCCTAGGATTCTCCAGGCAAGAATACTGGAGTGGGTTGCCATTTCCTTCTCCAGTGCATGAAAGGGAAAAGTGAAAGTGAAGTTGCTCAGTCGTGTCCGACTCGTAGCGACCCCATGGACTGTAGCCTACCAGGCTCCTCCATCCATGGGATTTTCTAGGCAAGAGTACTGGAGTGCGGTGCCATTGCCTTCTCCGTCAAACTCTGGCACAGTTACTTAATAAAGCTGCTAATAATAGTTCACTTTCCCAGATGTGTTTTGTGCTCCAGGTCTTCTCAGAGCTTTACCTGCCAAGTGATCCTCGAGAGACTCATCTAACACAGGTGCTGTTATGCCACCCATGTTGCTGTGCTGTGTGCTGTGCTATGTTGCTCAGTCATACCCAGCTCTTTGCGATCCCACTGCCGGCAGCCATGGGATTCTGCCCTCTGTCCACGGGATTCTCCAGGCAAGAATACTGAAGGGGGTTTCCACGGCGTCCCCCAGGGGATCTTCCTGACTCAAGGAAGGAATCCACGTCTCTTATGTCTAATCTTCATTGGCAGGTGGGTTCTTTACCACTTGCACCACCTGGGAAGCCCATATCGCCCATCTCACAGGTAGGAAAATTGAGGTGCAGAAAGCTTAAGTAAGAGCTTCCCAGGTGGTGCTCAGTGGTAAAGAACACGCCTGCCAAACCAGGAGATGCGGGTTCAATCCCTGGGTGGGGAAGATCCCCTGGAGGAGGAAATGGCAACCCACTCTAGTATTCTTGCCTGGGAAATTCCATGGACAGAGAAGCCTGGCGGGCTACAGTTTATGGGGTCGAAAAGAGTCGGACACAACTGAGTGACTAAACAACGACAAAGCTTGAGTAAATGGTCCTCAGCACAGAGCCCTGGAGGTAAAGCTGGCCCTGAGTGCTTGTGCAGTAGTGATCCTGCAGTTATGTTTGCCCTGCTCTTCCAGTAAAGCAATCCACAGCTGTTACAGAAGTTTTGAAATACTATTAGCAATAATAATAATACTTATTAGCAATATGCTTGTATATGACTACAAGGAAAACGTGCCTGCATCGAATTTTCCAGTCCAGTATGTATGAGTTCAACAGAAGCTTCAGTTGCAGTGGAGGCCCTCACCCACGAGTCATGAGTTTTGTTAAATTCCAGAGTGTCAAGTTCAGACAATGCAGTCCTGTGATAGTAAAATGCAATCGCAGTACGAACAACCTTTTCTTATTATTTGTTCAGTAAGTCATACTGTAGATAAGCAATCCAAATCACATTTCTTGCTTGGAATGTTTCTCTCAGGAATCCCTTTCTATAGGAAAAATCTGCTTTTCAAACGATTTTGCCTTTGAATCCACTGTACTCCAATAAACATGTTTTACAAAAGATCTTGCCCTTCCCAGCTTCTACCCCCAGGGGAGGGAGGCCTTCTCAGCCTGCAGACCCTCCCAGACTGAAAGCCCGGACTTGCTTCTGACTTCCTGCCTGTCTGCCTTCCTCACCGGCCGTTCGCACCTGAGCAGCCATGCGTTTAATTCATGTTGTTGTTATTCGGTCCTCAGTCATGTGCGACTGTTTTTGACCCCACGGACTGTCATGCGCCAGGCTTCCCTGTCCATGGGATTTCCCAGGCAAGAATACTAGAGTGGGTTGCCATTTCCTCCTCCAGGGGATCTCCACCCAGGGATCAAACCCAAGTCTGTGCCTCCCGCCTTGGCAGGTGGGTTCTTTAATACTGAGCCTTGTTTTGTGTTCGTTGAGCTGAAATGCAGAATGCCTTGTCGCCCATTCTAGACGTTAGCTCAGCTGCTGTTGTCAGACTGTTCTCAGGCCATTCTGGAAGCAAATCTGTGAGTAACAGCATCTCTGTGAAAATACTGCTGCTAATTTCCTCTCTCAATTGGACTGACAAAGGGTCTGCTCTTTCCTTCATAACATAACCTCGAATTATGTAGGATCATCACACTTAGGGGCTTCCCTGGTAACTCAGCTGGTAAAGAATCCACCTGCAGTGCAGGAGACCTGGGTTGGGAAGATCCCCTGGAGGAGGGCATGGCAACCCACTCCAGTATTCTTACCTGGAGAATCCCATGGACAGAGGAGTCTGGTGGGCGACAGTCCATGGGGCTGCAGAGAGTCAGACACGACTGAGGGACTAACACACAGCAGTCACACTTAGACGTGTTTACCCTCTAACTGTGTCTGTGTGATGGATACAGTTTTGGAGTTACATTCTGTTTCGCCACTTCCTGCCTTTCCATTCCTGGAAAAATTATTTAACTTCTCTAAGCCTCAGTATATTCATATGGAAACTGGTAGATTAAAATTTTCCATGAAGGTTGTGAAGCCTAAAAACAGTATATTTAAAACCACCGAGCAGGATGTCTGGAGCCTCCAAGAAGAACGCAAGGACCTTTGCGTGTCCAGGAGTATTCTTGTAAGAAGATTCACAGTGACTGTTCCATCAGACAACGCGCGCAAAGCTCCTGCTGTTTATCACCGACTAGGAAATTTTAATAGTGATAACTTCTCTCTGTGTAAAATAAAATGTAAATTCAGGTATGGAATGTGTGCTCGACATATTCTATTGCTGGTGATCTTCCTATGATTAACTTTTTTCAGAGTCAATAAATGTGGTAGAAATAGGAAAGTTGTCAGAAGGAAAGGAAAAGGACTATAATTTCCTTTGAGGCAAAAAGGAAGAGTGTTCCCAAGTAAAGGAGTCTATAATAAAGAAAATGCTACTGTACAAAATGATGGAGGAGGAAATGATAACCCAATCCACTATTCTTGCCTTGGAAATCCCGTGGACAGAGGGGCCTGGTGGGCTACAGTCCATGGAGTCACAGAAGAGTCAGACACGACTTAGTGACTGAGCACGCACACAAAACGGGGGAATCAGTTGATGACAAAACAGGACAAAAACAGCCAACAGTTTTGGTAGAAGAATCAGGGCGATGTATGTGGAAGAGACAGTGTTTTTCTGTGGATAAGAGCTTGAGTTACGGTGGCAGAGAGAGACCTGGTTTAGATACTGATCTGGGCAGGTTTTTGGTAATGCTCTGCAGTGAAATTTTTTCCACTCGAAGAGACATGTTGTAATACCATCTTCCTGACGGGTGATTTATATCTGGCTAAATAGTAAATCAAAACAATTTGAGGCTTGCCAACGTCATTTCATTAAAGCTTGCTTTTGACAGTTTTACAGTCAAGCACACCTGTAAAATACTTACACCTGTAAAATACTTACAGGAAGGTGAATTTACCTTCTTGGTGTAATTAACCCACTTGAATTACTTTAATCCCTGAGGGTCCTCGAACTCCAAAATTCTGGAAAGGAATTTTCAAGGAGTGCATATGCTTCTTTCCTATAGAAATATAACTGCTTTTCTCTAATTCTTGCTTCCTGCTTGATTTCTGTTTAAATTTTCTATGTTTTGTAACTGACATAATGCATTATTTTGGTGGCTCTAAAGACAGTCATGTGTTTATACCAAGGGGGTGAATTCAGGTGTCATTCAATCAGAGCTGCTGAGAAGAAGGCTCAGTCGATAATTTAATTTTAATGTAAACTCAATAGTTTAACAAGCAACCCAGTCAGTAACTATCTCCCCTATGACTTGGGGACTTTTGCTTATTATGCAAAAGCCTGCCTTTTGCTGAAGGACACACACCCAGAATGGAGATTAAACAGGTGAACTTGACCTCATATATTGGCCTCTTTAATATCCAATTCTTCCCAGTTAGTCCATAAATCTTAAGGATATATATATATATATAACGGGATGTATAAATATATATCCTAAAGACTATAAATATGAAAATATAATCACATGATTATGTAAAACCATTTCTCATTTTCTGAGATAATTCATAAAACCTGATATTTATCTCTGAAATAGATGATCAGAACACTTAAAATGAAAGTTTAGGTCTGCTGAAATCCAACTCTTTAATCTCTGATGTTCTTCTTTATCTACAGAAGCATGGCAAACCATTGCATTTCTTTAAAAGCTTGTTATCATTGGTAACTTTTAGTAGTCTCTGACATGTAATGTAAATATTCTATGAATATATCTTTTGATAGATGGGCATATAAATGTTAATATAAAACCATATGTACCACACAGAATATAGTTTTAATTACTTCCAAATAATTGTACTTGAATGAACAAAAAGGGAGAAATTTTCTATTCATCCAAGTACAATTATTTGAAAGTAATAATCGGGAGAAAACAACTTCTTTTACAAATGAAATCATTGACTGTCCTGGCCTAAATTACGTAACAACTTCTGTTTCTTTAGTAGAATGTAACTGCCTTACAATTAATAAGATGATGAAGGAAGTTTCAACTGCAAATAAGATCCTGAAATCTCAAGGTAAAATTAAGATTCATGAACCAACAGTGATGGAAAGTAGTTACATTTGAGGTCCCATTCAATATTTAATTTGAAAAACAATATAAGTAAATAAAAATTTCTAGGGATTAATACTTTGTAAATGGGTAAATAACATCATTTTTGCGCCAAAGTTTCACCAAATAATTGTTTTCTTTTCTTGCATAACATTTTTGCACTAAAAATAAAAGGCTTCTGGAAAGCATTTTTAATGATACAGATTTGTAGAAAATCCTCAACAAATGTATATAAAATTTCCAGGGCTGTGTGAAGTGGATATCTTTTCAAACGATGTACGTTTAAATAACTCAGCGTCTCTATAGGCTCTTCCAAAGTTCATGGACTATTAGAGCAATTGGATCAAAGTGACTCAGACAAGGAAAAAAATAAAATGACTAAACTAAGTCTTACATTTGTTTAAATTCAAAATAATTGTTAAAAAATAAACCGTATTTTCTGAACATACCATAGGTTTTAAATAAAAATTAGCAGTCAGGTTTACTTTTAGTTTCTTACAGAGAGACGTTAAGTATGGAGACAAAAAGAGCTTATTACACTTCAGTTAGAATTCTGAGTCAGGTAACTTTAGAAAGTAGGGATCACTGAATTGCCTCTAGAGAATAATACATTATTTCAAAATTAGCACGAATTTGATATTTAATAACACAAACTTGGTTTAATAGTGACATCGAACACCTACTCATTAAAACTTTAATGAAGATAAATTAAAACACCAGTATTTCTTGTTGAAAATGTCAAGAACCACAAATGAAATTTTGTACACGAGGTTCACATCTCGAAAAACTGTCAAGTTTTATGAAAATAGCCATTATACTCGCATAGTCTCCGCAAAACATTTTGATGATAGTGTTTAACTTCGGGGCAGATCAAAAGGTGTTTCGTGTGTGGTCAGTTGAATAGACTTGTTTCACGGTGTCCCTAGAAAGAACTGAAGTTCACAGTTCAATCCAATTTAAGTATGTCCACTCTCCGCTTTGGTTTCTCAAGCAAAAAAACACAGGGTCAGTTACGGACAAGCATTTATTAATATACTGAGCCACCAGTCACAGGCAGAATTAATGCACAAAACAAACAGAACCGGTAGCCTAACCCCTGGCTCTGTGTTGATTTAAGAAACATTAATTAGAGAACCTATGAAAGCAGTGTAATCTTTTGAGAAAGCTGGTGACTTGTGGAAAGTGGGTTGATTAACACATGGTTAATGATTTATTTTCTGCTTTGTTGTTTTTAACACTCAGACTTTTTCTGCTCCTCCAGCCTCTAGCTTCATGCTTCACGTGGCTAGGTTTTATATGCATCTATACCATTCACTTGGAGAAGGAAATGGCAACCCACTCCAGTATTCTTCCCTGGAAAATCCTGTGGATGGGGGAGCCTGGCAGGCTACGGTCAGTGGGGTTGCAAAGAGTTCCACACGACTGAGCGACTAACACACATACTATTCACTAAATATATTAAACTGTTATGTGTCTTATGTTAAAAAATAGTTTATTTACGAAAGAAATGATTACCCAACAGGGACGTTTTGGAGAAATCATATATGTGCACCATCATTGGTACACTTGGGCTTCCCTCATAGCTCGGTTGGTAAAGAACCTGCCTGCAATGCAGGAGATCCCGGTTTGATTCCTGGGTTGGGAAGATCTGCTGGAGAAGGGATAGGCTACCCAATCTGGTGTTCTTGGGCTTCCTTTGTGTCTCAGCTGGTAAAGAATCTGCCTGCAATGTGGGAGACCTGGGTTCGATCCCTGGAGAAGAGAAAGGCTACCCACTACAGTATTCCGGCCTGGAGAATTCCATGTATAATCCATGGGGTTGCAAAGAGTCACACACGACTGAGTGACTTTCATTTGTACACTTTTGTATGTATATACATTATCTTAGGATTTAGCCTTATTACATTTTGACGAAACCTTTTAAAAACAGCTTCAAAGTCCAATATATTTGTAAGCATAGGTTTCATACATTATTTCCCCCAAATCACAAATTAAATGTGTATTATAGCATTTTACTGCTACTTGGCACTTAGTGAACAATCCAGTGTTCATTTGTTGTTGCTGTGGGTCAGTCACCAAGTCCTGTCTGACTCTTCGAGACCCCATGGACTGCAGCATGCCAGGCTTCCCTGTCCCCTGCCATCTCCTGGAGTTTACCCAAGTTCATGTCCATTGCATTGGTGATGCCATCCAACCAACCATCTCATCCTCTGTTGCCCCCTTCTCCTTCTGCCTTCAATCTTTCCTAGCATCAGGATCTTTTCCAGTGAGTCGGCTCTTCCCATCAGGTGGCACACGTGTTGGAGCTTCAGTATCAGCATTTCCAATGAATATTCAGGCTTGATTTCCTTGAAGATTAACTAGTTTGATCTCCTTGCTGTCAAAGGGACTCTCAAGAGTCCTCTCTAGCACCGCAGTTCAAAAGCATCGATTCTTCAGTCCTTAGCCTTCTTTATGGTCCAACTCTCACATCTGTACATGACCACTGGAAAAACTACAGCTTTGACTAGTCGTACCTTTGTCGGCAAAGTGATGCCTTTGCTCTTTAACACACTGTCTAGGTTTGTTACAGCTTTCCTGCCAAGAAGCAATTGTCTTCTAATTTCTTGGCCGCAGTTACCATCAGCAGTGATTTTAGAACCTAGGAAGAGGAAATCTGTCCCTGTTCCCACCTTTCCCCCTTCTATTTGCCATGAAGTGATGGGACCAGATGCCATGATCTTATTTTTTTTAATAATGAGTTTTAAGCTGGCTCTTTCACTCTCCTCCACCCTCATCAAGAGGCTCTTTAGTTCGTCTTCACTTTCTGCCGTTAGAGTGGTATCATCCACATATCTGAGGTGGTTGATGTTTCTCCTGGCAATCTTGATTCCAGCTTGTAACTCATCCAGCCTGGCATTTCATATGATGTACTTAACATCTAAGTTAAGTAAACAGGGTGACAATAAACATCTTTAGTATACTCCTTTCTCAATTCTGAACTAGTCAGTTGTTCCATACAAGGTTCTAACTATTGTTTATTGACCTGCATACAGGTTTCTCAGGAGACAGGTAAGATGGTCTGGTATTCCCATCTCTTGAAGAATTTTCCACAGTTGGTTGTGATCCATGCAGTCAAAGGCTTTAGTGTAGTCAGTGAAGCAGAGGTAGATGTTTTTCTGGAATTCCCTTGCTGTCCCTTGATACCATAGTTTTCTTCTGCTGATCTGCATCATTGTAGCTATGGGGGTTGAGAAGATCAGGAATCAAAAATCCACAAATTCAGGTCTGAAAGCCTCAAATTCACTTTTTTTTTTTTTTTCCTGGTGGAAATTGCTTTACAACGTTTTGTTGGTTTTAGAACAATGCAAATCACTGATAATTGTATTTATATATCCTCTCTCTCTCTTGAGCCTCCCTCCCAGCCCCACATCCCACCCTGCTAGGTCATCACAGAGCATGGAGCTGAGCTCCCTGTGCTACACAGCAGCTTCCCACGTGCTGTTTTACACACGGCAGTGTGTGTATGTCAGGGCTCCTCTCCCAATGGGTCCCACCCTCTCCTTCCTCCGCTGTATCGACAAGTCTGTTCTCTACGAGGTTCATCGGTGCCATTTTTCCAGATTCTCTATATATGCTGTCATATTCCTGGGTGGCTCAGAATCTGCCTGCCAGTGTAAGAGACACAAGCGTGATTCCTGGGTCAGGAAGATACCCTTGAGCAGGATATGGCAACCCACTCCAGTATTCCGGCTGGAGAAATCCCATGGACAGAGGAGCCTGGCAGGCTACATACAGACCATGGGGTCGCAAAGGGTCAGACACAACTGATTGACACACACATATACAATACTTCTTTTGACTTGCTTCACTCTGTATAACAAACTCTGTGTTCATCCACTTCACTATAACTGACTCAAATTCATTCCTTTTCATGACTGAGTAATATTCCATTGTATATATGTAACACATCTTCTTTATCCATTCAGCTGTTGATGGACATCTAGGTTGCTTCTATGTCCAGCATTATTGTAAATAATGCTGCAGTGAACATTGAGGTACATGTGTATTTTTGAATTGTGCTTTTCTCAGGGTATATGCCCAGGGATTGCTGGGTCATGTTGTCGATTTATTCCAATTGTTTTTTTTTTTTTTTTTGTATTTTCTTTAAAGGATTACTTTATTAATTCTAAGTACATAACATAAAGTATACTAATTTTAAATGCACAATTTTTCAAAACATGTATACATCAGTAAAACTACCACTCATAGGAAGGTATTGAACATTTATTTTACAATGAATGCCATGTTATCTACCGCATAAATCAGCTTAAATGTTACAACCTGTACTGTATGTCTTATAAATATGCTGTAGCTTGAGTTGTCTAATAAAAATATTGCTCCCTACTTGCATTTCTATGACTCTTTGTTTTCACTATCTTTATACTCTTTTATGGTTTGTTTTCTACAAATATGAGTATCCAGGGTTACAGAGCCATACTGTTCTTCATAGTGGCTCTATCAATTTACATTCCCACCAACAGTGCAAAAGGGCTCCCTTTTCTCCACATCCTCTCCAGCATTTATTGTTTGTAGATTTTTTTTGATGATGGCCATTCTAACCGAGGGCTTCCCTGATAGCTCAGTTGGTAAGAACCTGCCTGCAATGCAGAAGACCCCAGTTCGATTCCTGGATCGGGAAGATCCACTGGAGAAGGGACAGGCTACCCACTCCAGTATTCTTGGGCTTCCCTTGTGGCTCAGCTGGTAAAGAATCCGCCTGCAATGTAGGAGACCTGGGTTTGATCCCTGGGTTGGGAAGATCCCTTGGAGAAGGAAATGGCAACCCACTCCAGTATTCTTGCCTGGAGAATCCCATGGACAGAGAAACCTGGTGGGTTAGGGGTCCATGGGGTCGCAGTTGGACCTGACTGAGTGACTAAAACTTTGATTGTAACCATGTGAAGTGATACCTCATACAGTTTTAATTGCTCTAATAATGAGTGATGTTGAGCATCTTTTCACGTGTTCATTGGTCATCTGTACGTCTTCCTTGGACAAATGTCTGTTTAGGTCTTCTGCCCAGTTTTTGGTTGGGTTTGTTTTTCCGATGTTGAGCTGCATGAGCTGCTGGTATATTTTGGAGATTAATCCTTTGTCAGTTGCTTCATTTGCAATTATTTTCTCTCATTCTGAGGGTTCCCTTTTCATCTTGTTTGTAGTTTCCCTTGCTGTGCAAAAGTTTTTAAGTTTTATTAGGCTCCATATGTTTATTTTTGTTTTTATTTCCATTACTCTGGGAGGTGGGTCATAGAGGATCTTACTGTGATGTATGTCACACAGCGTTCTACCTATGTTTCACTCTAAGACTTTTATTGTTTCTGGTCTTACATTCAGATCTTTAATCCGTTTTGAGTTTATTTTTGTATATGGTGTTAGGAAGTGGTCTAATTTCATTCTTTTACATATAGCTGTCCAGTTTTCTCAGCACCACTTATCGAAGAGGCTGTCCTTTCTTCATTGTATATTCTTCCCTCCTTCGTCAAAGATAAGGTGCCAATATGTGCATGAGTTTATCTCTGGGCTTTCTACCTTCTTCCATTGATCTGTATGTGTTTTTGTGCCAGTACCATCCTGTTTCAATGACTGTAGCTTTGTAGTATATCTGAAGCCAGGAAGGTTGATCCCTCCAGCTCTGTTTTTCTTTCTTAAGATTGCTTTGGCTATTTGGGGTCTTTTGTGCTTCCAAACAAATTGTAAAATTATTTGTTCTAGGTCTGTGAAAAACAATGCCTTCGGTAATTTATAAGGATTGCATTGAATCTGTAGTTTGCTTTAGGTAGTTTAGTCATTTTCACAATATTTATTCTTCCAGTCCAGGAACATGGTATATCTTTCTATCTGTTTGTGTAGTCTTTGATTTCTTTCCTCAGTGTCTTACCATTTTCTGCATACAGGTCTTATGTGTCTTTAGGTAGGCTTATTCCTAGGTATTTTATTCTTTTTGTTGCAAACACATTTCTTACTCTTAAGAACTGTTTTTTTTCCAAGAGAAAAATTTCCTGTAGCCTCTATCTGATTTTGGATAATTTCTACTGCTGTTACATTTTCGACTTTTTATTTCATCTGGCTCTATAATTGTTATCTAGTATAATTTTTTATCTACACTGGTTGAGTCTACACGGCCATTTTACTTGGACAACATTTCTGGACATTCTCTCTCTCTCCCTCTCTGTTAAAAGCTGACATCTATTTATTTATGTTTGGCTGTTCTGGGTCTTTGTTCCTGCATCGGCTTTTCTCTAATGGTGGTGAGCAGGGTCTATTCTGAAGTTGTGGTGTGTGAGTTTCTCATTTCATTGGCTTCTCTTGTTGTGGCTCCTGGGCTCTAGAGCACAGGCTTAGTAGTTGTGGCTCCAGGCTTAGTTGCTCTGAAGCATGTGGAATCCTTCCAGACCAGGGATTGAACCTGTGTCGCCTGCATTGGCAGGTGGATTCTTAACCACTGGACCACCAGGGAAGTCCCGGATGTTCTCTCTTTATGCATAAAATGTAATTAGTAAAAATCCTGTGAACATAATCTTCTAAGTATTAAAACTTTTCTTTCTTTAAAGAGATTTCCTTAGAGTATTAGTGCACAATTGGTCAAAAACATAAACATTTTTCAGATATATTGTATTATGATGAGATAAATAAATGATTTTTCTCAAATCCCTGTGGGTGAATGTTGCTGGTAGCTGGAATGGGAGAGTAATAGTAAACCAGCAAGCATTCCAGTGTTTTAAAAGAGGGTAAGCTTTGCAAAGCATATTCAGATCAGTATTGTGGTAGGAACAAGAGAAGTTTGTTTGTTTGTTTGTTTGTTTGTTTACAAGAACATAATTCACTTCTGTGAAGCTCTGAGTAATATGAACATTGTGAATGTCTCATTGAAACATTTACCAGTTTACAAGTTGACAAATTTGGTTCAGAAAGATTTTCTCTTCAATCATTATTATCATCATCTCAGTTTCTAATAAAAACACTGAAAAGCACAACCTCCCTAATGACTATTAATTTTGCTCTTCTTACTTTCTTAGATACATCGTGTTGTCAGAGTTAAAATCGAACATAACTGGGGAAACACGATGCTACAAATAGGAAAAGTGGGAAAGTTTTTACTCAAATTGTCACTTGGTATCAAAGACCTATATAATAACAATGCTTAATTTTCTTGGTTCTCTTTAAATCCCTTGAAAGTACTTGAAAATTGAACAGAAATCAGACGCTGTGGAAATACTAGATGTATTAGTAGCTAAATACAGTGTTTGAAAACAATTCAGTGTACAATTCAGACTTTTGCAGAATTTGAACAGCAGTGAACATCTGCAAGAATGTAATTAATCTTAACCCAACGAAGCTGGTTTTCCTAAATCCTAGGCATGACTCCCTGACTGCAGTGAGGGGTCCTTTGCCTTACTCTGACTGCACAGGTCACACTGTCTCAGTCTCCTGCTCTGTGAACGCTTTCTCTTCCCCACCTCCCTATTTGGAAATGTCCCCTGATTCGTATTAGGTCCTTTTCTGTTTCTGTGTAAACACTTGTCCTAATTTATCTCATTTAATTCCTGAACTTTGAAACCGTCTATCAACTTAGGAGTCCCAATTTTTGGATTGGCCCCGAGCTCCAAAATGTTTATTCAACACCCTCACTTGAATGTCTACAAAGAGAAAAACAAATATCATGTGTTAATGCATATATATGGAATCTGAAAAAATGGATATAGGTTATCTTATTTACAAAGCAGAAATATACATTCAGACATAGGGAACAAATGAACAAATGTATAGACACCAAGGAGAGGGAGAGAGGATGAATTGAGAGAACGGGATTGACACACATGTATTATTGACACTATGTATGAAGTAGGTAACTGATGAGAAGGTACTGTATAGCTCAGGGACCTCTACTCAGTGCTCTGTGACCTCGTAAGAGTGTTAGTCATGCAATCGTGTCCGACTCTTTGCAACCCCATGGACTGTAGCCCCCCAGGCTCCTCTGTACATGGAATTCTACAGGCAAGCATACTCGAGTGGGTTGCCATTCCCTTCTCCAGGGATCTTCCCGACACAGGATTTAACCCAGGTCTCCCGCATTGCAGGCAGATTCTTTACTGTCAGAGCCACCAGGGAAGCCCATGGTGACCTAAAGGGGGAGGAAATTCAAAAAAGAGGGGGTATGTGTATACGTATAGCTGATTCATTTTGCCGTATAGCAAAAACTAGCACAACATTGTAAAGCAACTAGACGCCAAGAAAAATTTTTTTAATGTATCAAGAAGGACCAGGCACTTTTATTCACCTCAATGCAGCCCACCCTCCCATGTGAGTCAAAGCCACCACATTCCTCCCACGACCCAACCAGCTGCTCAAACCAGGAATCTGGGTCTCACCCCTCAGAGCCTTTGTGTACCCTGAACCACCAGAAGGTCCTGTGACACTGCCTTGCGGTGTGTCCTGACCTGGGTCAGCGTCTCCTCTCACGCCAGCTAGTCCTCTGCTCCCTCGTCCTCACAGAACAGCTTTGATGACCTGCTCTGCTCTGCAGTGTCCGGTCTGCAGGCTGAACCAGAGAGAGTTGGATCTGTCTCTCACCCCTCTAACATCCTTCACTGACAGACAGTTCAGATAAAACCCATCTTCTGCCCCAGTCTCGCCAGGCTGTGCTCAGGCCTTGGCCTTGCCCTGAGCCTTTCTGCCTGCTCACCTGCCTTTCCTTCCAGACCAAAGGCCGTCTCCTTGAGGGCTTGTGGACAGCAAACTCGGCTCCTGCTCAGAACCTTAACGTGACATGTAAACCTGCTCTTCATTTATGTGGACCCCTGTGCCCATATTTGGCAAGCGTGGCTCTTTCTTCTTA
This sequence comes from Giraffa tippelskirchi, assembly GCF_054371585.1. Classification (NCBI taxonomy): domain Eukaryota; kingdom Metazoa; phylum Chordata; class Mammalia; order Artiodactyla; family Giraffidae; genus Giraffa; species Giraffa tippelskirchi. The sequence goes on from NC_137275.1 coordinate 102,417,291, forward strand.
TTGAGACCTCTGCTTGAACATTGCTTCCTTATAATATCTTAACCTGGCCAACCTGTTCTTTTTTTTTAATTTGATTTTTTAAAACTGAAGTAGTATAATAATGAGTACAATTCAGACAGTAAAGAATCCGCCTGCAATGCAAGATACCCAGGTTCGATCCCTGGGTTGGGAAGATCCCCTGGAGAAAGAAATGGCTACCCACTCCAGTCTTCTCGTCTGAAAAATCCCATGGAACAGTGGAGTCTGGCAGGCTATAGTCCATGGGATCCCAAAGAGTCAGCCACGACTGAATGACTAACACTTTCACTTTTCTGTGTTGATTCAGTGTGCTAATTACTTCCGTACAGAAAAGTGATTGCTATATATACATATATATATACACACACATACATATACCTTTTATTTATATTCTTTTCCATTATGGCTTATCACAGGATAGTCAATGTAATTCCCTTTGCTGTACAGTAGGACTTTGTTGTTTACCCATCCTCTATATAAAGCTTGTGCTGTGCTGTGCTTAGTCGCTCCGTCGTGTCTGACTCTTTGTGACCACATGAATTGTAGCCCTCCAGGCTCCTCTGTCCATGGGGATTCTCCAGGTGAGAATGCTGGATTCGATTGCCATGCCCTCCTCCAGGGAATCTTCCCAACTCAGGGATCAAACCCGGGTCTCCTGCATTGCAAGCAGACTCTTTACCATCTGAGCCACAAGGGAAGCTCATATATAGTTATATATGATATATACAAAGCGCCCAAAATAGTTTGAATGAATGAATTGGTTTTTCTAAGGATTTGGAACCGAGGGCAAGGCAGGCGGTCATGTTGGTGGGCCCCTGGACGTCCCCGTGTGGCCGTGCTCTCACCCTGTATGGCATATTCGGGTCACCTGTTAGTGTAACAACCAAAGTTACCAGTCACCCAAATTCATTTACTTTTCAGAAATATTCTTTTCCAAGACTTCAAAAATGTTATCACTGGTCATCCTAGCCAGCAATCCCTGAAACCTCCATCTTTGAAAACCTCAAGACTCTCTCCAAAGCAAAATAGGAAATGTTAGCTTTCCTGAATTGTGTTGCTTATCAATTATAACAATAGATTTTCCTTGTATAAGCCACATTTCTCCAACTCTAAATGTGACTGTCAATTTCATATATCGACAGAGTATTGCTCTTCAATCTAAAGCAATTTTTTGAGAGAATTCACATAGAATATACAATAGCTATCTATGTCATGCATAAATGAAAAAATATGATTTTAAAAATTATCTTTATCTCTGCACTTTGGACATAGACTGATATTCAAAAGCCCATTTAAGGCTGCCTCTAATTGGAAATTTGCATTCACCCTTTCCATTTTGTAGCAACAGAATTCATGCATTAAAATAACCTGTTTTAAATTATTTTTCAAATCAGAGACTCCAAACCTTACAAGAAATTTAGTTAAAACTCCAAGAAAAAAGTAACATACTACAAAATTATTTTCACCACTTTTAAAGTTAGATTCTAGTACATTAGTTATATATGTTAATTTGAAACAAAGTTCATATTTCTGGAATAGTAATTTTCATATATTTCAGAGAGATTAGAAGTCAGAGAATCATTCTCATTAAAGAAGGAGAAATACTTATGATGGTAAATGGGTCTCATATGACATTAAAAGCAATGTGTATTGAAAAGAGGTATCAGGTGTTTCTGGAGGATATTTTCCTTTGGGTTTGTCAATACCATTTTAAAAATTGTTTTTTATTTATCCGACTGTGCTGGGTCTCGTTGCTGCACAGGCTTTTCTCGAGCTGTGCAGAGCGGGGGCTCCTCTCCGTTGCAGAGTGCAGACTTCGCTTTACAGGGGCTTCTCTTGTTGCAGCCCGGGCTCTGGAGCACAGGCTCAGTAGTTGGGGCACACGGGCTTAGTTGTTCTGGGGCAGGCGGGATCTTCCCGGACCAGGGACTGAACCCTCGTCTCCTGCATTGGCAGGCGAATTTATTTGTTTTGAAATGGAAACACAAGATGCGTCTGACTCCCATGTGAAGGCTGGAGCTGGTCCTAGGAAGGAGCATCAGTTCTCACGGAGCAGATGTGAACAAAGCAGAGCCATAACCATGACTTAACTTTTCTTGAAATCAGTAAATAAAGTTCATGTCATCATATAAAAATCCTTCCCTGGTGGCTCAAGCAGTCAAGAATCCACCTGCAGTGCAGGAGACATTGATTGGATTCCTGGGTCAGGAAGATCCCCTGGTGTAGGAAATGGCAACCCACTCCAGCATTCTTACCTGGGAAATCCCATGGACAAAGGAGCCTGGTGGGCTGCAGTCCATGGGGTTGCAAAGAGTCGGACACGACTGAGCGACTGAGCACACACACTAGTCTTACCCATTGAAATAGCAAATATAGTTTTTGCAAAATAATATTTCATTTTGATGTGTGACTGTGAAGTATTTAAGAAATAGACAAGCTGGAATTTACATATCCAGGCATGTATTGTTGTTTGCCTTGGGAGATTATTAATGATGGCAGTGATGCCCTTGTTTCAGTGATAAAAGTGAGTATTTTTCAGCACCAAATGTGCCAGCTTTGTTCTAAACACTTTAAATAGTTTTAATTTGTCCCTGTAAACAAGCCTATGAAGTAGGCTTTATTATTTCTCCATAATATAGTTGAGGTTGAATATATGGAAAATGAGATTCAGATGGTTGATGCTCTGTGGAGCATCCTTGTGTGAGGTTTTAGTGAAGATAAGGACCTGGAGCGGCAGGCAGGAGAGTCCAGGCAAACCATGGGCTTTCCATCGAGGCCCCCCACATGGGAGGATGCGACATCCACAGATGGGACCATCACCTGTGGATGTGTGTTGCTTTGGGAGACTTTGCTAGAAGCTTCCGGTGAGATCTGTCTCTGGTTATGCAGCCAAGCCAGGCTGACTCACCTGCACCAGCAGTTCCTGGTTGCTCTGGGAGTTGTCTGGGGTTAGTCTGAAACTGCTGCAGTGGGACACCCGCCCGCGATGCAGTAAGGAGTTTCATGATGCAGCCCCCACTTTGGGCTTCTTTTCCCTTCGGGTGTCTCAGGCCCATTTTCCAGACCGCATCAGAGGCCCACTGGCTCATCCCCAACAATGGGCAAAAGCCACTTCTGCTGTTGGCGATTTCCTCTGACGGTGAAAGGAACAGTGCTTACCTCTGCCCACAGCGGGCTTTTCTTTGACCTCTTCAGTTAGTGTAATGCCATCAGCATGTCAGCAGAGCACTGTTTTCTAGATGGAACACAGGCTGGTCATCTTGATCAGCGGTTCCCAACCTTTCTGGCATCAGAGACCAATTTTGTGGAAGACAATTCTTCCCCCAGCCGGCGATGAGGGGTGTTTTCAGGATGATTCAAGCTTTCCATTTACTGTGCACTTTATTTGTAATCTAACCTCACTACTGATGATGACAGGAGGTACTGAACCACAGCCTGGAGACTGGGGACCCCTCCTCTAGATGGTCAAGGACCGTCTACCATCCATGCCATGTGGCACCCTCTGATAAGTGTCACAGGAAAGGGACCCCTCAGTGACATCCTTTCAAGAGTCCACAGGGAAATGGAGGACCCGGGGGAACACCAGCCTCCTGAACATCCTCCTGATGAGGTCCCATAATACGCTTCCGCCCCCAACCCCCATGATGCTGTGAAAGTGCTGCACTCAATATGCCAGCAAATTTGGAAAACTCAGCAGTGGCCACAGGACCGGAAAACGTCAGTTTTCATTCCAATCCCAAAGAAAGGCAATGCCAAAGAATGCTCAAACTACTGCACAACTGCACTCATCTCACACGCTAGTAAATGCTCAAAATTCTCCAAGCCAGGCTCCAGTGATAGGTGAACCGTGAACTTCCAGATGTTCAAGCCGGTTTTAGAAAAGGCAGAGGAACCAGAGATCAAATTGCCACTGGACCACTGAAAAAGCAAGAAGAGTTCCAAAAGACATCTATTTCTGCTTTATTGATTATGCCAAACCCTTTGACTGTGTGGATCACAATAAACTGTGGAAAAGTCACCAAGAGATGGGAATACCAGACCACCTGACCTGACTCTTGAGAAACCTGTATGCAGGTCAAGAAGGAACAGTTAGAACTGGACATGGAACAACAGACTGGCTCCAAATAGGAAAAGGAGTACGTCAAGGCTGGATGTTGTCACCCTGCTTATTTAACTTCTATGCAGAGTACATCATGAGAAACGCTGGGCTGGAGGAAGCACAAGCTGGAATTAAGATTTCCGGGAGAAATATCAATAACCTCACATATGCAGATGACACCACCCTTATGGCAGAAAAGTGAAGAGGATCTAAAAAGTCTCTTGATGAAAGTGAAAGAGGAGAGTGAAAAAGTAGACTTAAAGCTCATCAGTCAGAAAACTGAGATCATGGCATCTGGTCCCATCACTTCATGGCAAATAGGTAAGGAAAGAGTGGAAACAGTGTCAGACTTTATTTTTGGGGGCTCCAAAATCACTGCAGATGGTGATTGCAGCCATGAAATTAAAAGACACCTACTCCTTGGAAGGAAAGTTATGACCAACTTAGATGGCATATTTAAAAGCAGAGACATTACTGTGCTAACAAAGGTCCGTCTAGTCCAGGCTATGGTTTTTCGAGTAGTCATGTATGGATGTGTGAGTTGGACAGTGAAGAAAGCTGAGTGCCAAAGAATTGATGCTTTTGAACTGTGGTGTTGGAGAAGACTCTTGAGAGTCCCTTGGACTGCAAGAAGATCCATCCAGTCTATCCCAAAGGAGATCAGTCCTGGGTGTTCATTGGAAGGATTGATGTTGAAGCTCAAACTCCAATACTTTGGCTACCTCATGCGAAGAGTTGACTCATTGGAAAAGCCCCTGATGTTGGGAAGAATTGGGGGCAAGAGGAGAAGGGGACGACAGAGGATGAGATGGCTGGATGGCATCACTGACTCGATGGACATGGGTTTGGGTGGACTCCGGGAGTTGGTGATGGACAGGGAGGCCTGGCGTGCTGCAATTCATGGGGTTGCAAAGATTCGGACACGACTGAGCGACTGAACTGAAAAGAAGTCTTCACTAAGAGATAATCTTGTATCAACCTAGAGGGGTGGGATGGGAAGTGAGATGGGAGGGAGGTTCAAAAGGGAGGGTCTATATGTGTACCTGTGGCTGATTCATGTTGCGGTTTGACAGAAAAGAACAAAATTCTGTAAAGCAATTATCCTTCAATTAAGAAATAAACTAATTAAAAAAAAAAAATAGATGATCTCTCCTGGACTCCCAGCTTTTCCGCTGGTCCTGGGTCTGAGGACAGGAAACAGTGGTGGCAACAGTGTGGGGAACAGCTAACCCCTTCAGGGTCCAGACGGGTCTCACTTATACCTTTGCGCGAGTGGTTCAGCCAGGGGAGGTTTTAGGAAGCATGCACGGCCAAGTATTTTTATAAACAATGAGTGCGCTGTTTTAACCAACTAACCTGTGCCTTTTTAATGAGATTCTGTAAAGAATACTGATCCACTGCAGCCCCACAGGAGCTTGGTGACAACAAAGTGACTTAGTGCAAAATACAGCTGAACTCATTTAACAGCAGTTGGATAAACTGTGCACCCTCCCCTGATCTCTAACAACCACCCTCAGACAACAGAAGGCTAAAAGGCTAGAAATTATCCACATGGAACTGAACAGGGATCAATCTCAAATTCAAGTTAAAAGAAGCATTTATAAAAATCAGAAAACAACAAAGAACAGACCAAGGAAGTGACACCCCTGGGTTGACTATAGACTCCATGGAGAAAAACACCTGCCTCAAAGTCAGGGACCACGGCCAGGCCCTTCCCCCGGGCCTCCTCCTAAGGCAGGCCTCTGGGTCCCCAGCCTGGCCGCCCTCCCCCAGGATGGGAGCCCGCCCCACGGGTGCCCACGTGACTAGGACGGGCAGTACCGTGTCCTCACTTAACAAGAGGGCAAAGCAGGCCACAAAACGGGCGAGCCGTACACCCAGGTCACAAACCCCAGGGTGACGGTGCTGCTCTGCTGTGCCCGGCAGAAGGGTTCCTGGGCACTGCGCTGCCTGAACTGGAGCGCGGCTGCCCGAGTCCTGCGGAAAGCCCCAGGAGTGCTCGATTAGCAGGCTGGAAGCGAGAGAGGGACAAGGAAGGCCAGCCCTCGGGGCACTGGACTCCAACAACAGGGGCTCATCCAAGTGACCCGAGCGGAGAGGCACCGAGCTCCCTCCTGATGCTCCCTCCATCAGGGATGCCATGATGGACACGAGAGCCTCTGGAGGAAAGCGGGCTGGACGGCACCACAGCTAAGTGTCCAGGCTCTGATCAGACCAGTCCCCACCGCACTGCTGGGTGTGCAAGCCTGGGCATGGTGCCCAGCCTCTCTAAGCCTCAGTGTCCATGTCTGCTGAATGGGGATAACAGCAGCCTGGACCTCACCTGGGTGTCTGTGGGATTAGATGACAGGCTCGGAAAGCACTCTTCGGGGTGCCTGGTGCACAGAGTCCTGCACACTGCTACCCACCATCATTAAATTGGTTTCCCCCAATTCTAACATCTATGGTTCTGATTCGGTCATTTCTTTTAAAAAACCACTAAGTGGAAATTCCATGGTGGTCCAGAGGTTAGGTCCAGAGGCACTTTCACTGCCCGGACACAAGTCTGATCCCTGGTTGGGAAACTAAGATCCCGTAAGCTGTGCAGCATGGCCAAAATAAATAAGTAAATAAAATTTTAAAAATAATAAATAATACTACGTCCATTATAAATAAGCATGAGATGATTAGAAGGCAAACAAGTGGGAGAAAGGCAAACTGTTACAATTTCCCCAAGGAATGACCCATTTGCAACAAAATCATCAGCATATTTTAAGTGGTGGGTGAGTTTCATCACTTCCATTAAAATGTCAAGTATTCACCGGTACATAACCACATAGCGTTCATTCATGTAAAACGATAAAGACTCTTTAATACTTCATCGAGAAACAAAGGCATGCTAAATTACTAAATAGTTTACCTTTCGACGATGCTTCCTTAAATCACTAGGCTGATAGATGCATGCAAAGAAATGAAGAGAAACCAGATTTATTGCGACTTTGAAGCTAAAAATCCAAGAATCCGTATAGGCAAAGACAGTAAAGCAAAAATGACAGCAAACATATAAGTGAGATGAAGATTTAGAGAACATGTAACTGGAAACAGAACATTTTCTTGGACCACAGAAGTTAAATAAGCTATTCAGGATTTACTAGAGAAACACTATACGTTATTCCTCAGGAAGATACAATTCTATTCCAACATCATGATTTGTTAAAGCACAGCATTCTGTACAACGAAGGGCCTTAACAAAGGGCCTGAGTTTTCTATTCTCAGCCAAACTTCTCTATAACTTAGTTTCTCTTAATAAATAACATGTTATACTTCAAAATAGTAATTTAACAGATGAGGAAGTTACCATAATACCTTTTTTTAACACTGAACAAATCTAACCACCTATTGGACGTTAATGTAATATCTTTACGTAGAATCTGATTTCAAACTTCTCAAAATAAATTCATTAAAGCAGGTACCCTGTGAAAATATGTAAGAATGAAAGCTAGAATAATAGCAGGTGGAGTCTTTACATTTTATGAACCATAGAAGATACATTTTAAGAGAGTCTAGTAGAGACATTAACCGTGCAAAAGCTGATGAGATTTACAGTCTTAAGTACAAGCACCAACACAGAAAGGATATTGTGTCAAAAGTCCATTAATTCTACACTTAGATGATCATTTCTTTATGTAAGCATAATCTCATTTATGAATCACACATGTTACGTAGTGTACTATCCATCTACATTCTGCTTGTAACTGCATAGTGATACAATAATTCAAACTTCCTGCTGTGGGGGAAGAACATCATTTAATGAGACATGACGACAAAGCACAAACCCGACGAAAAGGGACACACGCTGTGGACCACAGCACTGCTATGACCAGAGCAAGTGGGAGGGCGAGGGAGGGGAGACGGATGGGTAAACTACAGCCTCCGGGTGGGGGGATGGGAGGCTGGGGTCTGGACTGACGACGACTAAGCAGACAACAGTATGAGACAGGAAATCAAAACCAACGATGAAAGCAGACACACCGTCAGAGAGCTCCAACAACAAGGAAAAAATATACAGAACTGTTCTTTTACAAATACTCGGAAAGAAATCAAGCATGAAACCACAGAGAAATTTCAAAGAATTTTAAATACCAACTAATTAGCCAGTGATGCAAATTATAAAAACAGTGTGTCAAGAGACCACAAAATGGACTAGTTACCACTTCATCTGCAGCTAAAATGATTCACCGATAATTTAATTATATGCTAACTAACAATGCAGCTACAATGAAATGGGTGGTAACAAAAAATAGTGATACTACAAGTGCAGTTACAAAGCAGAGTGTTGCAGACATGATTTCATGGGGTAAACAGCAATGCACTCACAAAACCTAAGCTAAACACGCAAGAAAGCTGGAACATGTGCTTTAGAGCCGCACACTCTGTCACCAAAAGCCCTAGGTCGTCATCCCATTTTTAGACTCGGAAGAGCGAGGAAGCCCAACTTCTTCCCTGGGGCCCTGGGCTTTTAACCTGGTTTCACACGCAGAGCTGGCCTGAGCGTGCGGCCAGGTCCAGCAGCAAGCAGACCAGTTTAGCTTCTTGGTTTTGTTCCCACCGCATGCCCTGCACCCTGCAGCCAGGCATCCCCAATGGAAAACGTGCTGCACGGTTTTCACACACCATGAGACCTGCCTATGGTTACTTTCACGAAGCTGTCTGCTCCCTGAGAACAGAAAACTTCCCTGCAGCTGCTGTGCCCAGCACAGGCCAGGCCCAACGTTACAGAGGCAGGCTCTGGCTGAGTTCATGATGATGTGGCTAAGCCGGCGGTCCAAATATCAAGACTCATTTGTCGCTGTGTGATTACGGAATGATTAAAGACTAGCCAGTTTTAAAAATCTTACACCTCTGAGCGTAGCAAATGTATATCTGATTTTATTCTGGGTAAAAAGAGAAAAAAACAAAAAAGAAACAAATAAAACACAAAACCAGTGTGCTGGGGGAGGGACGCAGCAGGGAGGCCAGAGTCTTGATGTCCAGCTTGTCTACCTCTTGCTCCGGGCTGTGCAGCCTCCTTTGGGGCTTGGAGCGCCCACTGCTGGGCAGGCAGGAGTCGGCAAGCGAGGAGGTGGGACACAGGTTGAGGGAGCTCACAGATTCACGACGACGAAGGTTGCCTAAGCTCCCCCTGCACACTCTGCTCTCAATCTCCTCGACCCGCTGCTCCGTGTTCTCCTTCTCTTCTTGGATCAACCTAAAATAGAATACAACTCTTCACCTGCCTTTGTCAGCAGAGGAACGTGTCTGGACAACAAATGTGGGCTTGCATTCTGTGTCACGATTAGCAAATTCCAGGAACAGTTGCTCAACTAACATCTCAGCAAAAAGGTAGGACTTTCCCTCTTTTCAACAGTCTCAAACTTAGAATAATTATCATTGAGTCTTACAAAGTGGCCCCTGATCGTTCACGTTTGATTTGACTGATTTACTCTAACATTCTGACGGGGCCTGGGTGGCGCCTCTCTCCCTGTGAGGAGATAACCTGAAGTTGACAACCTTCACCTTCCCCGCTCTCAGGGCAGAGATGCACGGCAGTGCCTCAAGTCTTTTCCACTGGGAATCGGGAACTCTGTATAATCAAACAGCAATTCACGAACAAGCTGGAGTTTCTAAACACAAGTCTCCAGACCAGATGAAGTGCTGAGTTGATTTTTTTTTTTTAAGGTTCTATACATACAAACGCATCACTTGATGCAGTTCTCCACCAGCTTTGTGTGAGTTTCTGGATTCATGTCAATGTGCTGCATTAACCTGTAATTCATGGTTACTGCTTTTCTCCCCTAATGTGTGGTGGATGATTTTATACAGCAGTTTAAATACTCGATTATGCAAATAAAATGATTTTCAAATTTAACTACAAGATTCTTACAGGTCGTAACCTCTCCAGTTTCACTTCTGCTTATACATACTGGAAGTTTTTCACCGTTGATAACAAGTTGATGGACAGCATTTGCCATTTACATCAAGTTAACTTGTGGCATAAGGAAAAATCACCTTTACCTGACAACGTGCTGTAAAAATAAAAATATTAATATATAACCGTTCCAGATTACCTGCGGGGACGGGGAAAGACAATCTTTCTGAGCTGTCTGTGCTCAAAGCCGGCCCACAGAGCAGTCTGTCTACGGCGTCAGAAGTGCAGGCGGCACCACCTGCGTTTGCTGGTTGGCCGTCACCCCCGCCTTTCCCCCGGGCCCCCCGTGCTCGGCCGACAGGAACGGGCACCTCGGCCTGGGCTGACGTGACAAGAACAATCTGAGCAGCGGCTCTGCCAGGTCCTGTGCAGGGTCACCGGCCTGCGACCAACTCTGAATGTGGACTCGGGACAGGAGGCATGGCTGTGCGGGTGTGGTACCAGGCAGATCTCGGGGCCCCCAGCCACCCGGCTGCACCCAGACCCAAGGCCCCCTGTTCACCACGAGGCCGGCCTTTGGATTCTAGCCCGTTTTGTAAATTGTTATAACTGCCAAGACGGTGTCTAAGGAAAACATCTTCAATATACTGATGAGATGAGAAAAACTCAAACACATGTCCTTGGACCACTGTCTTACTTACAACAAGCCAATCTTCACACTGTATTAACTTTAAAAGGAAAATGCAGATCTGAGTGGGAATTTGCCAACCCCAAAACCCCAGCTTTTCTGTTCTAGGTGGCTTTTCACCAGAACGTGGGCGGCTCCGAAGGACACACGAGGGCGAACCCTCAGTGCCGGAGGGTGCACGGGCCACAGGGGGACACCGCCTTGGCACCTCACCCACCTTGGGGCTCAGAGCTGAGAGGGGAACACCCCACAGCGCCTCCCCACAGAGTGCTGACAACACACTGTGGACCGAACGCCCTGGCTGACTGAGCTCTATAATCAAGGGCCATCTCGGAACTGAAAATTCTTGAAGCAGACCTGAAGTCAGTTTTCTTACTAGGGAACACTCAAGACTTGTCTAAGGAGAACAGCTCCTCAGAGAAACCAAGTTTCCAGGAAGCTGGGCTCGGGCGCACCCACCGGATCTCTTCGTTGATGCCGTCCAGCTGCTCCTGAAGCATCGCAGTCAGAGTCTCGGCATCGCCCTGCCCTCTGGGCGACAGCAGAGCGGCCGAGCTGCAGAGGGTGGCCCTGTCGTCCTCGCCGTCAGACACGTCCACGTCACTCTCGAACGCCTGGGCCACGCTGGCCGGCACGCTGGCTTCCTTGGCGCGCTCGCAGTCCTGTTTCTTCGGGGTCTGCACCTGGGCACGAGAGGACCACGTCTCGTCAGTGACCACGATTTTACATGGGAGCCCTGACTTTGGATAAATGGGCCATGCTTATGAGACACTGCCATCTCTTAAGCGAGCAGTACTGAAGAAACGGGCAGGAGGAGAATCCAGTTCCTAGATGGCCTGGTGACATTCAGGTCTTAGCGTGGACGGAAGGCAATCCTATGAGGTTTTTCATAAGGGTGGGCTGATGGAGTCAGAGACAAAAACCGAAAATTAAAAAAAAATACATCCATGCTTCCTTCAGCCAGGCGGAAGGAAAAGAAAAAAAAAATCCTTCAGCTCCGCAGCAGCTGGGTCCACCTCAGCCGTCATCACTTGTACTAGTTCACCGAGGAGTACAGTCCTCACAGGTTCCCAGCCCTCCGTTTTCCAGGCTGGTCTGAACACCTCAGACAGGAGCGAGCAGGGGCAGCCAGGGGACCGGAAGGCCAGCCCCCCGCGGCTCTCCTCTCGGGGCACAGGCACTCGGGCTGTTCTGGGGGACGGCCCCTCACACCCCAGGGGTGGCTCTGTCATCAGAGATGCCCGGGAGAGTGCCTGCTGGGCCCCATCCTGCTCTTCCACTCTCACACCTCACACCCTTCTCTCTGCAAATCTCCCCCCTGCCCCACTCTCAACCCAGGTCCTGCCTTCTTTTCCCAGACATGACCTCAAAGCAACCAAGGGGCAGCCTTGAGGGGCTGGTTTGCCGGCTCCCTGTCCCCCGTTGCCTGTGCCCTCACCCTCTGTCTTCGTCACAATCCCTCCCCAGGGCTGGGCCACCCCCTTCGCTGGCTCCAGCACCTCCTGCCATCATTCCTGCTCCGCTCCAGTGAACCAGCTGCCTATGGGTTCACCCCCATCAGCCCGGTCAGCACATCCTCTCCCTTTTCTCACCTTAAAATCGCACAATGGGAACCAGCAGATTCCTCCTCCAGGGCTCCCTGCAGCACCCACTGCAGGTCTCTGAAAGCTCCCTGGGAGCGGCCTCTACTGTCCCCTGCCCCACCCGGTCTCCAGCTCTCTGCAAGCAGGTGGTGTGCCCCACCCCGCAGGGCAGTTCCCCGGGGGCGCCAAGGAACCCATGTTATCAAGCCCCCTCCCCTCCTTGCCCCCGCAGCATGTCTCTCCCTGGGCTCCAGGCCCCTCCCTCTCTGGGGTTATTCCTCAGTCCCTCGCGCCCCTTCTCAACCTTGGAATGTGGGGCACCCCACGGCTCTACTCTTGCACCCCATCTCTCTCCACCAGCACATGCCTGGTGACTTTACCATGCTCGTGCCTTTAAATGCCATCTGTATGCCCACGACCCTGAGTCCTCTCCCGGATCCAGGCCGGAACACTCAGCTGCTGACGGGCTCGTCCACTTGAACAGGGCTGAGGCCGGCTCTTAGCTCCCCACCCCAGTGCCCTCCTCACTTCAGGAAACAGGCTCCGGCCTCGAGCTGCTCAGGCCTGAGCCCAGGGTCCTCTCTGATGTGGCCCTCTCTCTCCGTTATCCCAGCTTGTTGACACGACCCTTGATCTATCTCCGAGTGGCTCCTTCTCTTCCTGCCTCTGGGGCTCTGTTCAAGGTCACCCTCCTGGTGTCACCTCGTTGGCCACCCTGTTCACACTCAATCGTCCCCCCTTCCTTGGACAACTCGGGCACTCAGGTCTCCTTTCCCTGCTCGTTACTGTCCAATGGGCTGCGCGGGCTTAAAAATGGATCCACAAATTCTTCCATCCTCCTCCCTTCAAGAGGCAGAGGGGGCAACTCCTGCTCAGCCCCTGAGCGAGGCAGGACTTCGCAGCTCACTCTCGCAAACACAAGTCAAGGTGTGCGGTTTCTGAGACCGGGGCGCGAAAGGCCCCGGGATACACCCCGCACTCTCGCTCTCAGAGGGTGTTCCGAGGAAAGCCAGGCCATGAAGAGGTCCACACGGCAGGGACCTGGGCCTGTCCCCACCAGCCAGGTGAGTCTGAAAGCCTGCCATCCAGCCCTGGGGGGCCTTCCCATGTTTGCGTCCTCAGGAGGCCCTGAACCAGGCCCACCTGCTGCAAAGCACAGAAACTGGACTGTGACCTGCTCACTGGGAAGCCACTAAGCTTTGCAGTGATTTGTTACATGGCAGTGGATAAAGAACGCACACGGTTTTTAATTCACTGCTGGAGTCCTAGTTCTGACGATGTCTGGCCCAAACTAGCTGCTCACTGAACATGGCAGCTCAAAACACAGACATGTATGAAAAAATACATGCCATAAATGAGGCGAAAATACAAAGGTACTTAAACTTCCAATGAGAATTCTTCTCACTATAAAATGATGGGTATGTGTATCCATTTACTCGCAGGATGATTTCAATCAAAACGGTGCTAATTAGTACTGTGCTGGGCCGCACAGTAGGCCACAAGTTATCAAAATTGGTTCTTTTAAGAAAAAAAAGCATGCCTTAAAAGGAAACTCGTAGCCAGAAAAAGGAAAATGGGAAGACATAAAGCGATCTATCAACGCTTTGTTCCAAAACCATTTCAGGACCACAGTGTGAGGGGGCAGGTGCCTTACAACGTGGGAGCCACATGAAAAGGTGTTTACCTTCCTTCCTCAGGAATTCACCACTATAAAAGTCAGACACAGTTCAGTAAAAGCCGTTACCTGTCGATGCATAGAATCCTTATCTGCGATTTCATTTTCAAGTTTATCATTGAGGTCGTCGTGCACAGAGGTGGCTTCGCGCTGGGCGGCAAGGTAGCATCTCTCAAGGGTAGTGATTCGCACCTCCACGTCCGTGTTCTGGACCATGGCCTACACCGGGCATTGCAGAGTAGAAAAGGTAAGTCATTATCATGGAACATTCCGATACACGTACGCGTAAAAGAGTTGGACTAAATCCTAAGTTTCAACTCAAAAATAAAGTTAGCGTCCTCAAAATTAAAGTCCTAGACACGGCAGTTTCCTCGGACGTGAGCAAAAACGTGCCTACTTAAAATGTCACATTTGCCACGATTGGCACCCATATGTCTGTATTAACGTTCTGTCTGGCCACTCGGTTTCCCAAGCTTCTCTTCAACATAATAAACCCAAACAGCAAAGAGTATACTAAACTACCCTGTTACTGCATGAATTCCAGGAGGAATGGTATCTGGCATGAAGTCACGACCTCTGTCTGCTACACCACACAGGCGGACTGGATCCACAAGAGGGAGGGACCTTCAACAGATCCAACAGGGACCTCTGAGGCTCGTTTCCTCGGGTAAAAGTCGGAAAACTCTCATGCAATTTCCTCAGAATTCAAGTAATAGTAATGAGTGGAAACAGAAGTCAAAGCTTAACACAACTGGAAGCAGCCTTCTCAAGCCTAATTCTTCTAAAGCAGACTTACACCACATGTATGAAAGGGTCAAACCAGGACCAGAACTTGCTGCTGGTGCAACTCCCGTCCTCCAGGTCAAAATCCACTGCAGGTCCCTCCGTAGTCGACTACTAAGTAACCAATGTGGGCAAAGGCCTGACATTAAAAGTGAAAGGTCTCAAGGCCGCTTTTCCCAGAATTCTCTATATATTGAACTCTGCCACCTAATCTCCTCCTGTTGCCAAAGAGTAGTGGGAAAAGGTTATACAAGCGTGCAAATATTCTGTTTTGAGTTCTCACCTTGAGCTCTCACAGAGAATTACTCACACCAAGCTACTAAACAAGGACACCTGCTGTAGCACATGTCGGAGGGGTTCTGTCTGAGACGGTCTCACGGGGGAGGGGTGGGGCAGGGTGGGCGCTGTCTGTCTGCCTACAAAGGAGAGGTGAGGCTCACAGGAGGAGGCCCGAACCCTCAGCACTCTTCTCTTTTCACAATGACCGTTAGGCGGTTTCTCATCAATCGTGACAGCCGCAGACACGACCACCAGAAACATCATGACTCTACATGGTTACACAGCACGGGCCTGAGGCTCTGAGGGTGAGCAAACGCCACTCGACCTGTCTGACCGCCGGTATCAATGTCACACATCCCCTCAAGGAGCAGAACCTCAGAAAACTAGAGAAGACGGCCAGGCAAGCTGCCTCAGCAGGGCCCACACAGCGGGCTCCCATCTCTCCGAGAGAACGGGCTCCACAGACGTCACCAGACTCGCCTGAGTGAACCCGAAGGAAATTTCAGCATCATCAGGTATACATTCGACAGGCGGGTGGGGGGGATGAACTGGGAGACTGGGGTTGACGTATGTACACTACTGAGACTATGCGTAAAGTCAACAACGAGTAAGGACCTACTCTACAGCACAGGGCAGTCTACTCAGGGCTCTGTGGTGAAGTAAATGGGTAGGAAATCTAAAAAGAGGGATATATGTAGACACACACACACACACACACGTGTATATATATATATATATATATATATATATAAATATAAATATAAATATAAATATATATATAAATATAAATATATATATATAAATATAAATATAAATATATATATATATATATGACGGATTCACTTTGCTGTACAGCAGACATTGACACAGCAGTGTAAAGCAACTGCTAACTGCTAAGTCGCTTCAGTCGTGTCCGACTCTGTGCGACCCCACAGACGGTAGCCCACCAGGCTCCCCTGTCCCTGGGATTCTCCAGGCAAGAATACTGGAGTGGGTTGCCATTTCCTTCTCCAGTGTATCAAAGGGAAAAGTGAAAGTGAAGTCGCTCAGTTGTGTCCGACTCTTAGCCACCCCATGGACCGTAGCCTACCAGGCTCCTCCATCCATGGGATTTTCCAGGCAAGAGTACTGGAGTGGGGTACCATTGCCTTCTCCAAGAAAAAGGAAAGCAACTAGACTCCAATAAATGAATGAATGGATGAATGAATTTTTCAAAGAGGAACACACTGGGCACCCTAGAGCTTGTAGAAATGAGGAGTCCACACCCAGGGTGAGCACAGCGCTAGGGATGCCCTCGTGTTGCTCCACTGCCAATGGACCGCCTGGACCAGGCCTCTTCTACCCCAGAGATCTCGACGCAGAGGCGGGGAGGCCGCCAGTCGCGGTCTCGCCAGCGCTCTGCTCCTACTCACGCAGCCATCCCAAAGCTCAGATCAGCCGGAGAACAAGGGACCCACATTCCACCTCAGGACAACAGACACGTCCGCTGTCACTCACTTCGCGGACATCCCGCTGTGGTTGTCTGTTCGCTTCCTCGGACGCGAGGAGCTCCTTCCTGGCCGTGTCCGGGTCCTCCTCCGGCTCTCTCACGTAGGCCGAGAGGTTTGCCAGGCACTCCTTCGACTGGCTCTGCTCCCCTGACTGCCTCTCGATGACCTCCTGGAGCTCGATCACCTTAGCCAGGTCTTCCTCGTGGCTTGGGGAGCCGTCGGAGGATCTCTAAGGGGGAAAGGAAGCCTTAGACAGACAGCCTTGTTTTGGGAGGGAGGGAACACAGCATTTCCGGGCAATCGGTGAGGTCAAAACTTTCTTCTGCACTCTGGGAGCTCACACGACCCTCACGGCCACTCAGATCTACATGGTGCATTGCTGACAGGTCCCAACAGCCCCGCACAGACTGGATGGTAAGGCGAGAACCAGACAGAGAGCGAGACCGAGGACTTGCCTTTCCATTGGTGCTTGGCATGTTTACTTGCTCGGGATTTACATCAAGCACCCCGTCCGTTAGTAGCTTTCCCCAGTTATTCTGCTCTTTAAGAATCATCTGCTAAACGTGAAGTCCACCGGACTTTAGGAAGCATCACTACGAACAAAGCTAGTGGAGCTGATGGAATTCCAGTTGAGCTATCTCAAATCCTGAAAGATGATGCTGTGAAAGTGCTATATTCAATATGCCAGCAAATATGGAAAACTCAGCGGTGGCCACAGGACTGGAAATGGTCAGTTTTCATCCCAATCCCAAAGAAAGGCAATGCCAAAGAATGCTCAAACTACCGCACAATGGCACTCATCTCACGTGCTAGTAAAGTAATGCTTAAAATTCTCTAAGCCAGGCTTCAGCGATAGGTGAACCGTGAACTTCCAGGTGTTCCAGCTGATTTTAGAAAAGGCAGAGGAACCAGAGATCAAATTGCCAATATCTGCTGGATCATCGAAAAAGCAAGAGAGTTCCCGAAAAACATCAATTTCTGCTTTATGGACTATGCCAAACAAAGCCTTTGACTGTGTGGATCACAATCAACTGTGGAAAATTCTGAAAGAGATGGGAATGCCAGACCATCTGACCTCTCCCTTGGGAAACCTGTATGCAGGTCAGGAAGCAACAGTTAGAACTGGACATGGAACAACAGACTGGTTCCAAATAGGAAAAGGAGGACGTCAAGGCTGTGTGTCCTTGTCACCCTGCTTATTTAACTTAGACGCAGGGTACATCATGAGAGACGCTGGGCTGGAAGAAACACAAGCTGGAATCGAGACTGCCGGGAGAAACACCAATAACCTCAGATATGCAGATGACACCACCCTTACGGCAGAAAGTGGAAAAGAACTAAAGAGCCTCTTGATGAAAGTGAAAGAGGAGAGTGAAAAAGTTGGCTTAAAGCTCAACGTTCAGAAAACTAAGATCATGGCATCAGGTCCCATCACTTCATGGGAAATAGATGGGGAAACTGTGGAAACAGTGTCAGACTTTATGTTTGGGGGCTCCAAAATCACTGCTGATGGTGACTGCAGCCACGAAACTGAAAGACGCTTACTCCTTGGAAGGAAGGTTATGGCCAACTTAGATGGCATATTTAAAGGCAGAGACACTACTTTGCCAACAAAAGTCCGTCTAGTCAAGGCTATGGTTTTTCCAGTGGTCATGTATGGATGTGAGAGTCGGACGGTGAAGAAAGCTGAGCGCCACAGAACTGATGCCTTTGAACTGTGGTGTGGGAGAAGACTCTTGAGAGTCCCTTGGAGTGCAAGGAGATCCGAATAGTCCATCCTAAAGGGGATCAATCCTGGGTGTTCATTGGAAGGACTGATGTTGAAGCTGAAACTCCAACACTTTGGCCACCTCATGCGAAGAGCTGACTCATTGGAAAAGACCCTAACGCTGGGTAGGATTGGAGGCAGGAAGAGAAGGGGACGACAGAGGATGACATGGTTGGATGGCATCACTGACTCGATGGACATGGGTCTGGGTAGACTCTGGGAGTTGGTGATGGACAGAGAGGCCTGGCGTGCTGCAGATCATCGGGTTGCAAAGATTCGGACATGACTGAGCGACTGAACTGAACTGAACTGAACTGAACATCCACAAATTTGAACGCAATATTTTAGGGTAATAAGAACTTGACACTGGGACTTAAATTCCAACGTGGGAGTCACATGAAAAGGTGTTTACCTTCCTTCCTCAGGAATTCACCACTATAAAAGTCAGACACAGTTCAGTAAAAGCCGTTACCTGTCGATGCATAGAATCCTTATCTGCGATTTCATTTTCAAGTTTATCATTGAGGTCGTCGTGCACAGAGGTGGCTTCGCGCTGGGCGGCAAGGTAGCATCTCTCAAGGGTAGTGATTCGCACCTCCACGTCCGTGTTCTGGACCATGGCCTACACCGGGCATTGCAGAGTAGAAAAGGTAAGTCACTATCATGGAACATTCCGATACACGTACGCGTAAAAGAGTTGGACTAAATCCTAAGTTTCAACTCAAAAATAAAGTTAGCGTCCTCAAAATTAAAGTCCTAGACACGGCAGTTTCCTCGGACGTGAGCAAAAACGTGCCTACTTAAAATGTCACATTTGCCACGATTGGCACCCATATGTCTGTATTAACGTTCTGTCTGGCCACTCGGTTTCCCAAGCTTCTCTTCAACATAATAAACCCAAACAGCAAAGAGTATACTAAACTACCCTGTTACTGCATGAATTCCAGGAGGAATGGTATCTGGCATGAAGTCACGACCTCTGTCTGCTACACCACACAGGCGGACTGGATCCACAAGAGGGAGGGACCTTCAACAGATCCAACAGGGACCTCTGAGGCTCGTTTCCTCGGGTAAAAGTCGGAAAACTCTCATGCAATTTCCTCAGAATTCAAGTAATAGTAATGAGTGGAAACAGAAGTCAAAGCTTAACACAACTGGAAGCAGCCTTCTCAAGCCTAATTCTTCTAAAGCAGACTTACACCACATGTATGAAAGGGTCAAACCAGGACCAGAACTTGCTGCTGGTGCAACTCCCGTCCTCCAGGTCAAAATCCACTGCAGGTCCCTCCGTAGTCGACTACTAAGTAACCAATGTGGGCAAAGGCCTGACATTAAAAGTGAAAGGTCTCAAGGCCGCTTTTCCCAGAATTCTCTACATATTGAACTCTGCCACCTAATCTCCTCCTGTTGCCAAAGAGTAGTGGGAAAAGGTTATACAAGCGTGCAAATATTCTGTTTTGAGTTCTCACCTTGAGCTCTCACAGAGAATTACTCACACCAAGCTACTAAACAAGCACACCTGCTGTAGCACATGTCGGAGGGGTTCTGTCTGAGACGGTCTCACGGGGGAGGGGTGGGGCAGGGTGGGCGCTGTCTGTCTGCCTACAAAGGAGAGGTGAGGCTCACAGGAGGAGGCCCGAACCCTCAGCACTCTTCTCTTTTCACAATGACCGTTAGGCGGTTTCTCATCAATCGTGACAGCCGCAGACACGACCACCAGAAACATCATGACTCTACATGGTTACACAGCACGGGCCTGAGGCTCTGAGGGTGAGCAAACGCCACTCGACCTGTCTGACCGCCGGTATCAATGTCACACATCCCCTCAAGGAGCAGAACCTCAGAAAACTAGAGAAGACGGCCAGGCAAGCTGCCTCAGCAGGGCCCACACAGCGGGCTCCCATCTCTCCGAGAGAACGGGCTCCATAGACGTCACCAGACTCGCCTGAGTGAACCCGAAGGAAATTTCAGCATCATCAGGTATACATTCGACAGGCGGGTGGGGGGGATGAACTGGGAGACTGGGGTTGACGTATGTACACTACTGAGACTATGCGTAAAGTCAACAACGAGTAAGGACCTACTCTACAGCACAGGGCAGTCTACTCAGGGCTCTGTGGTGAAGTAAATGGGTAGGAAATCTAAAAAGAGGGATATATGTAGACACACACACACACACACACGTGTATATATATATATATATATATATATAAATATAAATATAAATATATATATAAATATAAATATATATATATATAAATATAAATATAAATATATATATATATATATGACGGATTCACTTTGCTGTACAGCAGACATTGACACAGCAGTGTAAAGCAACTGCTAACTGCTAAGTCGCTTCAGTCGTGTCCGACTCTGTGCGACCCCACAGACGGTAGCCCACCAGGCTCCCCTGTCCCTGGGATTCTCCAGGCAAGAATACTGGAGTGGGTTGCCATTTCCTTCTCCAGTGTATCAAAGGGAAAAGTGAAAGTGAAGTCGCTCAGTTGTGTCCGACTCTTAGCCACCCCATGGACCGTAGCCTACCAGGCTCCTCCATCCATGGGATTTTCCAGGCAAGAGTACTGGAGTGGGGTACCATTGCCTTCTCCAAGAAAAAGGAAAGCAACTAGACTCCAATAAATGAATGAATGGATGAATGAATTTTTCAAAGAGGAACACACTGGGCACCCTAGAGCTTGTAGAAATGAGGAGTCCACACCCAGGGTGAGCACAGCGCTAGGGATGCCCTCGTGTTGCTCCACTGCCAATGGACCGCCTGGACCAGGCCTCTTCTACCCCAGAGATCTCGACGCAGAGGCGGGGAGGCCGCCAGTCGCGGTCTCGCCAGCGCTCTGCTCCTACTCACGCAGCCATCCCAAAGCTCAGATCAGCCGGAGAACAAGGGACCCACATTCCACCTCAGGACAACAGACACGTCCGCTGTCACTCACTTCGCGGACATCCCGCTGTGGTTGTCTGTTCGCTTCCTCGGACGCGAGGAGCTCCTTCCTGGCCGTGTCCGGGTCCTCCTCCGGCTCTCTCACGTAGGCCGAGAGGTTTGCCAGGCACTCCTTCGACTGGCTCTGCTCCCCTGACTGCCTCTCGATGACCTCCTGGAGCTCGATCACCTTAGCCAGGTCTTCCTCGTGGCTTGGGGAGCCGTCGGAGGATCTCTAAGGGGGAAAGGAAGCCTTAGACAGACAGCCTTGTTTTGGGAGGGAGGGAACACAGCATTTCCGGGCAATCGGTGAGGTCAAAACTTTCTTCTGCACTCTGGGAGCTCACACGACCCTCACGGCCACTCAGATCTACATGGTGCATTGCTGACAGGTCCCAACAGCCCCGCACAGACTGGATGGTAAGGCGAGAACCAGACAGAGAGCGAGACCGAGGACTTGCCTTTCCATTGGTGCTTGGCATGTTTACTTGCTCGGGATTTACATCAAGCACCCCGTCCGTTAGTAGCTTTCCCCAGTTATTCTGCTCTTTAAGAATCATCTGCTAAACGTGAAGTCCACCGGACTTTAGGAAGCATCACTACGAACAAAGCTAGTGGAGCTGATGGAATTCCAGTTGAGCTATCTCAAATCCTGAAAGATGATGCTGTGAAAGTGCTATATTCAATATGCCAGCAAATATGGAAAACTCAGCGGTGGCCACAGGACTGGAAATGGTCAGTTTTCATCCCAATCCCAAAGAAAGGCAATGCCAAAGAATGCTCAAACTACCGCACAATGGCACTCATCTCACGTGCTAGTAAAGTAATGCTTAAAATTCTCTAAGCCAGGCTTCAGCGATAGGTGAACCGTGAACTTCCAGGTGTTCCAGCTGATTTTAGAAAAGGCAGAGGAACCAGAGATCAAATTGCCAATATCTGCTGGATCATCGAAAAAGCAAGAGAGTTCCCGAAAAACATCAATTTCTGCTTTATGGACTATGCCAAACAAAGCCTTTGACTGTGTGGATCACAATCAACTGTGGAAAATTCTGAAAGAGATGGGAATACCAGACCATCTGACCTCTCCCTTGGGAAACCTGTATGCAGGTCAGGAAGCAACAGTTAGAACTGGACATGGAACAACAGACTGGTTCCAAATAGGAAAAGGAGGACGTCAAGGCTGTGTGTCCTTGTCACCCTGCTTATTTAACTTAGACGCAGGGTACATCATGAGAGACGCTGGGCTGGAAGAAACACAAGCTGGAATCGAGACTGCCGGGAGAAACACCAATAACCTCAGATATGCAGATGACACCACCCTTACGGCAGAAAGTGGAAAAGAACTAAAGAGCCTCTTGATGAAAGTGAAAGAGGAGAGTGAAAAAGTTGGCTTAAAGCTCAACGTTCAGAAAACTAAGATCATGGCATCAGGTCCCATCACTTCATGGGAAATAGATGGGGAAACTGTGGAAACAGTGTCAGACTTTATGTTTGGGGGCTCCAAAATCACTGCTGATGGTGACTGCAGCCACGAAACTGAAAGACGCTTACTCCTTGGAAGGAAGGTTATGGCCAACTTAGATGGCATATTTAAAGGCAGAGACACTACTTTGCCAACAAAAGTCCGTCTAGTCAAGGCTATGGTTTTTCCAGTGGTCATGTATGGATGTGAGAGTCGGACGGTGAAGAAAGCTGAGCGCCACAGAACTGATGCCTTTGAACTGTGGTGTGGGAGAAGACTCTTGAGAGTCCCTTGGAGTGCAAGGAGATCCGAATAGTCCATCCTAAAGGGGATCAATCCTGGGTGTTCATTGGAAGGACTGATGTTGAAGCTGAAACTCCAACACTTTGGCCACCTCATGCGAAGAGCTGACTCATTGGAAAAGACCCTAACGCTGGGTAGGATTGGAGGCAGGAAGAGAAGGGGACGACAGAGGATGACATGGTTGGATGGCATCACTGACTCGATGGACATGGGTCTGGGTAGACTCTGGGAGTTGGTGATGGACAGAGAGGCCTGGCGTGCTGCAGATCATCGGGTTGCAAAGATTCGGACATGACTGAGCGACTGAACTGAACTGAACTGAACATCCACAAATTTGAACGCAATATTTTAGGGTAATAAGAACTTGACACTGGGACTTAAATTCCAACGTGGGAGTCACATGAAAAGGTGTTTACCTTCCTTCCTCAGGAATTCACCACTATAAAAGTCAGACACAGTTCAGTAAAAGCCGTTACCTGTCGATGCATAGAATCCTTATCTGCGATTTCATTTTCAAGTTTATCATTGAGGTCGTCGTGCACAGAGGTGGCTTCGCGCTGGGCGGCAAGGTAGCATCTCTCAAGGGTAGTGATTCGCACCTCCACGTCCGTGTTCTGGACCATGGCCTACACCGGGCATTGCAGAGTAGAAAAGGTAAGTCACTATCATGGAACATTCCGATACACGTACGCGTAAAAGAGTTGGACTAAATCCTAAGTTTCAACTCAAAAATAAAGTTAGCGTCCTCAAAATTAAAGTCCTAGACACGGCAGTTTCCTCGGACGTGAGCAAAAACGTGCCTACTTAAAATGTCACATTTGCCACGATTGGCACCCATATGTCTGTATTAACGTTCTGTCTGGCCACTCGGTTTCCCAAGCTTCTCTTCAACATAATAAACCCAAACAGCAAAGAGTATACTAAACTACCCTGTTACTGCATGAATTCCAGGAGGAATGGTATCTGGCATGAAGTCACGACCTCTGTCTGCTACACCACACAGGCGGACTGGATCCACAAGAGGGAGGGACCTTCAACAGATCCAACAGGGACCTCTGAGGCTCGTTTCCTCGGGTAAAAGTCGGAAAACTCTCATGCAATTTCCTCAGAATTCAAGTAATAGTAATGAGTGGAAACAGAAGTCAAAGCTTAACACAACTGGAAGCAGCCTTCTCAAGCCTAATTCTTCTAAAGCAGACTTACACCACATGTATGAAAGGGTCAAACCAGGACCAGAACTTGCTGCTGGTGCAACTCCCGTCCTCCAGGTCAAAATCCACTGCAGGTCCCTCCGTAGTCGACTACTAAGTAACCAATGTGGGCAAAGGCCTGACATTAAAAGTGAAAGGTCTCAAGGCCGCTTTTCCCAGAATTCTCTACATATTGAACTCTGCCACCTAATCTCCTCCTGTTGCCAAAGAGTAGTGGGAAAAGGTTATACAAGCGTGCAAATATTCTGTTTTGAGTTCTCACCTTGAGCTCTCACAGAGAATTACTCACACCAAGCTACTAAACAAGCACACCTGCTGTAGCACATGTCGGAGGGGTTCTGTCTGAGACGGTCTCACGGGGGAGGGGTGGGGCAGGGTGGGCGCTGTCTGTCTGCCTACAAAGGAGAGGTGAGGCTCACAGGAGGAGGCCCGAACCCTCAGCACTCTTCTCTTTTCACAATGACCGTTAGGCGGTTTCTCATCAATCGTGACAGCCGCAGACACGACCACCAGAAACATCATGACTCTACATGGTTACACAGCACGGGCCTGAGGCTCTGAGGGTGAGCAAACGCCACTCGACCTGTCTGACCGCCGGTATCAATGTCACACATCCCCTCAAGGAGCAGAACCTCAGAAAACTAGAGAAGACGGCCAGGCAAGCTGCCTCAGCAGGGCCCACACAGCGGGCTCCCATCTCTCCGAGAGAACGGGCTCCACAGACGTCACCAGACTCGCCTGAGTGAACCCGAAGGAAATTTCAGCATCATCAGGTATACATTCGACAGGCGGGTGGGGGGGATGAACTGGGAGACTGGGGTTGACGTATGTACACTACTGAGACTATGCGTAAAGTCAACAACGAGTAAGGACCTACTCTACAGCACAGGGCAGTCTACTCAGGGCTCTGTGGTGAAGTAAATGGGTAGGAAATCTAAAAAGAGGGATATATGTAGACACACACACACACACACACACACGTATATATATGTATATATATAAATATAAATATAAATATATATATATATATATATATATATGACGGATTCACTTTGCTGTACAGCAGACATTGACACAGCAGTGTAAAGCAACTGCTAACTGCTAAGTCGCTTCAGTCGTGTCCGACTCTGTGCGACCCCACAGACGGTAGCCCACCAGGCTCCCCTGTCCCTGGGATTCTCCAGGCAAGAATACTGGAGTGGGTTGCCATTTCCTTCTCCAGTGTATCAAAGGGAAAAGTGAAAGTGAAGTCGCTCAGTTGTGTCCGACTCTTAGCCACCCCATGGACCGTAGCCTACCAGGCTCCTCCATCCATGGGATTTTCCAGGCAAGAGTACTGGAGTGGGGTACCACTGCCTTCTCCAATACAAAGTAAAGCAACTGGACTCCAATAAATGAATGAATGGATGAATGAATTTTTCAAAGAGGAACACACTGGGCACCCTAGAACTTGTAGAAATGAGGAGTCCACACCCAGGGTGAGCACAGCGCTAGGGATGCCCTCGTGTTGCTCCACTGCCAATGGACCGCCTGGACCAGGCCTCTTCTACCCCAGAGATCTCGACGCAGAGGCGGGGAGGCCGCCAGTCGCGGTCTCGCCAGCGCTCTGCTCCTACTCACGCAGCCATCCCAAAGCTCAGATCACTGGGAGAACAAGGGACCCACATTCCACCTCAAGACAACAGACACGTCCGCTGTCACTCACTGCGCGGACATCCCGCTGTAGCTGTCTGTTCGCTTCCTCGGACGTGAGGAGCTCCTTCCTGGCCGTGTCCAGGTCCTCCTCCAGCTCTCTCACGTAGGCAGAGAGGTTTGCCAGGCACTCCTTCAACTGGCTCTGCTCCCCTGACTGCCTCTCGATGACTTCCTGGAGCTCGATCACCTTAGCCAGGTCTTCCTCGTGGCTTGGGGAGCCGTCGGAGGATCTCTAAGGGAGAAAGGAAGCCTTAGACAGCCTTGTTTTGGGAGTCAGGGAACACAGCATTTCCGGGCAATCGGTGAGGTCAAAACTTTCTTCTGCACTCTGGGAGCTCACACGACCCTCACGGCCACTCAGATCTACATGGTGCATTGCTGACAGGTCCCAACAGCCCCGCAGAGACTAGATGGTAAGGCGAGAACCAGACAGAGAGCGAGACCGAGGACTTGCCTTTCCATTGGTGCTTGGCATGTTTACTTGCTCGGGATTTACATCAAGCACCCCATCCGTTAGTAGCTTTCCCCAGTTATTCTGCTCTTTAAGAATCATCTGCTAAACGTGAAGTCCACCGGACTTTAGGAAGCATCACTACAAACAAAGCTAGTGGAGCTGATGGAATTCCCGTTGAGCTATCTCAAATCCTGAAAGATGATGCTGTGAAAGTGCTATATTCAATATGCCAGCAAATATGGAAAACTCAGCGGTGGCCACAGGACTGGAAATGGTCAGTTTTCATCCCAATCCCAAAGAAAGGCAATGCCAAAGAATGCTCAAACTACCGCACAATGGCACTCATCTCACGTGCTAGTAAAGTAATGCTTAAAATTCTCTAAGCCAGGCTTCAGCGATAGGTGAACCGTGAACTTCCAGATGTTCAAGCTGATTTTAGAAAAGGCAGAGGAACCAGAGATCAATTTGCCAATATCTGCTGGATCATCGAAAAAGCAAGAGAGTTCCAGAAAAACATCAATTTCTGCTTTATGGACTATGCCAAACAAAGCCTTTGACTGTGTGGATCACAATCACCTGTGGAAAATTCTGAAAGAGATGGGAATACCAGACCATCTGACCTGTCTCTTGGGAAACCTGTACGCAGGTCAGGAAGCAACAGTTAGAACTGGACATGGAACAACAGACTGGTTCCAAATAGGAAAAGGAGGACGTCAAGTCTGTGTCCTTGTCACCCTGCTTATTTAACTTATATGCCGAGTACATCATGAGAAACGCTGGGCTGGATGAAACACAAGCTGGAATCGAGACTGCCGGGAGAAACATCAATAACCTCAGATATGCAGATGACACCACCCTTACGGCAGAAAGTGGAAAAGAACTAAAGAGCCTCTTGATGAAAGTGAAAGAGGAGAGTGAAAAAGTTGGCTTAAAGCTCAACGTTCAGAAAACTAAGATCATGGCATCAGGTCCCATCACTTCATGGGAAATAGATGGGGAAACTGTGGAAACAGTGTCAGACTTCACGTTTTTGGGCCCCAAAATCACTGCTGATCGTGATTGTAGCCATGAAATTGAAAGACGCTTACTCCTTGGAAGGAAGGTTATGGCCAACTTAGATGGCATATTTAAAAGCAGAGACATTACTTTGCCAACAAAAGTCCGTCTAGTCAAGGCTATGGTTTTTCCAGTGGTCGTGTATGGATGTGAGAGTCGGACGGTGAAGAAAGCTGAGCGCCGCAGAATTGATGCCTTTGAACTGTGGTGTGGGAGAAGACTCTTGAGAGCCCCTTGAACTGCAAGGAGAGCCAATCAGTCCATCCTAAAGGAGATCTGTCCTGGGTGTTCATTGGAAGGACCGATGTTGAAGCTGAAACTCCAATACTCTGGCCACCTGATGCAAAGAGCTGACTCATTGGAAAAAGCCCTGATGCTGGGAAAGATGGAGGATGAGATCAATCGATGGTAATCATGAACTCGATGGACATGGGTTTGGGTGAACTCTGGGAGTTTGTGATGGACAGGGAGGCCTGGCGTGCTGTGACTCATGGGGTCGCAAAGAGTCAGACACGACTGAGTGACTGAACTGAACTTAAAGAAGTAAGTAAAGACAGCAGAACTCCACTTGGAAAAACTCAACTCTAAACTGAAAACAGAATATAAAAAGAAAATTCACGGTGATGCTATCCATCGCGAATACAACCAGGTGATTAGAGTCAGAATTTGTCTTCTACTGGACAAATGGGTACTTAAGAGATTCTGTAGCTCTGAACCACAAGTCTAGTTTACTAGTCATTAAAATAACCCAGGTGGGCAGGTCCTCAATCAGAAAGATAAATAACCTCTGATGTCCACCACTACAGCCTTCATACTTTTTTAAAATGAAAGGATGCAAATGACAAACCCTTAACTGAAATTACACGATGACTGATCAAACTTACCCCGTTACATGTGGCACCTAATCCTTCTTCTAACAAACTCCACCTTTCGCGTGCTACTCATAATCGCTCTCTCAACTCAAATAAAAGGGGCCGAGTCACTGTGTGTTGATGTGTGCATATACCTTAGGGCACTTCTTATTGTATACTCACCCTAATACATGGCTACTGTAACAGAATACCTTTAATGTCTCTCATTGATCTTAACGTTAAGAAAATCTCCTTCTTAACAGCTTTAAATTCTAAGTTTGAGACAACAAAATGTTATCCTAAATTAATTCTATTACCCAGTTTTTAAATGCAAATTGATATACAGAATATAATCAATCTTGAGTCATTTATGCCAACTAACACTTTTTAACTGCGGGCTTCCCAAGTGGCTCAGTGGTAAAGAATGTGCCTGCCAATGAAGAGGGCAGGTTCAATCCCTGGGTCAAGAAGATCCACTGGAGTAGAAGATGCCCACCCAGTCCAGTATTCCAGCCTGAGAAGTCCCATGAAGAGAGGAGCGCGGTGGGCTGCAGTCCACAGCGTCGTAAAGACTCGGACATGACTGAGCATGTATGCAGGCAACGCTTTTTAACCATATAAAACTCTGTCTTCTTACAGAAAGAACCTATTTACAAAAATTCAAGAAGCTCAAAAGTCAACTAGTTACATAAATACGTGCAGCATCCACCTAACAAGGCAGCAAGTGTACAAATTCAAGACGGCCAGGTGGCTGGTACCTTCTCGTCCAGGGCCTTGTGGTGCTCGAACAGCGATTTCAGCGCCCTGAGCACCTCCACCTCACTGGTCATGCCGGCTGGGGACTGCGCCTGTTGCTCATCCGCCGTCATCCGGAGGGACGGCATGTACTGGGAAACCAGGCGCTCCAGACGCTCCAGCAGCAGCTGCAGGGCGGGGCCAAAGGAGCACGTTCAACCTCATGCTTGAATTCAGGGCCGATAACTCCTCTCAGCCTCATGCTAAAGCCGAAACCATGCTAAGGCAAGTCGGAATCCTGCCAGTTCAGCCTAAAGTTAGAGTGGACTTCCACAGTGGCCCAGTAGTTAAGACTCCACACTTCTGCAGGGGACATAGGTTTTAATCCCTGGTCAGGGAACTAAGATCCCACACAAAGTGGAGCATGGACAAAAATGTAAGTTAAGAGAACTCCCCCCTCAAATGTACTAAAATTACATTAGCTCTCATCATAAATTTGAAGCAAGGTATGAGAACCCCAAACTGATCCACCTCGGTCTGCTCAGAGGGAAGATGTGAAAAATAACTTGAAAACAGACAGAGTTTAAAGACAGCAACACGGAGCCCAGTGGTGACCCCCGCAAGGCAAATGTCAACACGTGACAATCCCCCTACTGACCCCGGTGTTGTTCCTTTCGGCTTTCAGCTCAGCGATTTCTTCTTCTCTTTCAAGAAGCTGCTGCCTGCATACATTTAGTCCTTCGGTAAGCGTAGCAAAATCCTAGAAAACAGTGAAATGAGTAAGTAACTAAATGCAAACACAAATTAAAAAGAGAGCAAGATGCTGAAGACTGACCCTGCCAAGTCTTTCCAAGATCCACACAAAGGATCTCCTTGCCCCTCCAGAGAAGAGGGGTCTGCTGACCCCAAGACCACACAGACCACCACAACTCAGACCGGCCTGCAGCCTCCACCTCGACCTGACAGGCACGTGGCAGGGGAGAACCCGGAATCCAAGCCTGCCTTCTCAAGACCCAGGGACGTCTGAGAAACTTTCCTAAACATAAATCCAACAACAAAGTGCATAAAGAGATTCTTAAACAACACACAGACAAGTGACCTAGAATCACTGCGGAGAGTGAAGAAAAAAGGAAAGGTCTACAAGGCCACCAGGCTTTGGAGTGTTCCCCTGGGAAAAAGGCTGATGGCACCCCAGGGCCATCCGTTAGCCTGACTCCACTGAAGTCACCCAGTCATTCAGTAAACAGTGCCCAACACTTGCAAGAGGCATGTAGTAGACATGTGAAGCTATGAGGGTGTATGTTATACACGTAAGCAGTAGGTACCCGTCATTAAGATACTGGACACACTGTCCTGTGCTTTGTAAGATGAGAGACGTTAAGAGGCTTAGCATTTCTGCTTCAAGGACGGACTCTCTAGCTCGATCCACATGCCCCAGAGACTCATCCAGCCAGTGTTTCCCTTCTTGTGGGGCCTCCGCCCATCCTCCAAGCAGCACCTGCACAACCTCTTACAAGGTAAACCTGCTGGGGTCGATCCTGCCCACTAAGGCCGAAATGCCCTGGCCGGCAGGGCCCACAACCGTGCTAACAAGAAACACGACCCCAGTGCTTCACCGCGTGAGGGCCGATCCGACGAGCCCAGCCTCCATCTGCTCTCACCTCAAGCAGCTCTGCATCCAGGACTTGGGCCGCGTCCAAATTCTTCCTCGTCTTGGCCTTTGCCTTGGGGTAGCAGCACTGAAAAAGCGCCCAGACGCGGGCCTTTCTGCGACCCATCCTCACGGATGGGGGCAGCCCCCCACTCGGGGGCAACTGCTGGTTCACTACCAGATACCTGAGCAACGGAGCTATCACCACCACTATTCACACTACGACCATGGCTATTCACACCATGAACATCACTCTCACACACCCCACTCTCACACCCCACTCTCACACCCTCCTCTCACACCCCGCTCTCACACACACTACTCTCACACACACAGCTCTCACACTATGACCACCGCTCTCACACTATGTCCACCAGCACCGGTGTCTCAAGAAGAAATGGCACGAAGGCTCTGCCTCCAGCACGTCTCCCAGGAGCCCGGAACCCGGAACCCACTCAGTCACAAGGGGCTCCGTGGTAACAGGGGGGCTGGGCTCAGGCCCACCATCAAGGGCGCCGAGAAGGGGGAGGGGCTGCCAAAAAGACGGCAGGTGAGTGTGGGGTGCGGGAGAAGGAAGGCCGTGCCCACAGCTCAGGCCCACCGTCAAACATGACCCTGCAAGGTACTGGTTCACAGTTGAACCGAACAGTATGAACTGCTTCAGAAACCACCACCACTAGGAATGAGCATGTCTTCTAAGTGGACTTCTGCCCCTCCACCCCCTAAACAAGCCTCCAGTGAGGCTAGTGAAAGGGCACCCCTGAACTCAAGGGCGTCCCCAGAACCCACCCAGCTGAGGAGGACTCACCACACTAGCTGCCCCTCACTCTCACCCTGAGCTCGGTCCTCCCTGACTGACTCTCTCAATCGAGCTCAGCAAGGGCTTGACCAACCTCGCTCCAGGCACTTAACATGAACCCACAGTGGGTACAGGGGTTCACTCAACCTGTTGCGAACTCGCTCTCTTAACTTCAACCCTGGGCGGCCAGACAACTCTGCCCCGTGGGGGCTGCACGGTGGAGGTTCAGGGGTGTCCCTGCCTCGAGCCCCGACAGCCAGCGCCTCCCAGACCCCCCTAGGTGCTGCCCCTCCCTCCGCCCCCGAGTCTCCCACCCCCTCTCCCGGCTCCACTCCCACCCTCGCGGCTCTCCACTCACTGGGGCACAGGCCACACTGCTCCTGGCTCAGCCGGGACCTCTGCTGTCACTTGAGGACCTCAGTCCTGAGGGTGCTTGGGGTTCTATATCCACCCATCTCAGCCATTACAGACTCCGGGAGAGACACAGGACAGTTTGGGGTCCCGCCCGCAGTTCACCCGGAACACATTCTGTTTTTTTGGCTTTATCTACTGGAGTTTTCTGAGATGTCTTTTGAAAACCTCAACTGTTGCTTTCAGAAAGACTGTAAAATCACTGTACTCAAATTTAAGAATAAAATCTTCATTTTCAACCTTAACGTGAAACTGGAGGGAAGACTAAAAGCAGTCATTTTTTTCAAACTGAAAAAGTAAACTCGCATGTGACCACGTCACAGAATACACGTCACCGAACCCCTTCCCCCTCAGCCTTCTCCTCCACCACCAGCCGGTCATCACGAGGCCTGCCCTGGGCCGGCAGGGGCAGAGGAAGAGGGGAGACCGGCAGGGGCAGAGGAAGAGGGGAGACCGGCAGGGGCTGAGGAAGAGGGGAGACCGGCTGCTCTGCCCCCAGGCCGAGTGGGCTGCTTGCTCTACCTCCTTCCCAAGTTCAAGTGGCACTGAAACAGCCCGGCAACCTGGGGATTCTGATCAGAAACACAACCGTGGGTACTAAGCAAGGACTCCTGGTTCATGTTTTCCCTGGTATCAAATAAAGATGATCAGTAGAATTACTGTGACTTTTACATGTGGCTTCAGATGAGAGAAGGCACCCAGGGCTTCCCCACTTCCAGTTACAGACACAAGCAGCCTGTAGGTCAGCCTGCCAAAAGCTAGAAAAGCTAAATACATTTGAAAAGAGGTCCTTAGGCAGCCACAATCCAAGATTTCAAACAAAAGGGAAGCCCAGGGAGGGAGCCAGAGGCTGAGAGGGCTGCTCCTTCCCTTGGGGCATTTGAACAAAGCTGACTCTGGGAAGAAAAGGCAGGCAAAAAGTCAAGCAGAGGGGACTGGCTAACACAGCTCTGGATGGTTCCTTGGGCTGGGAAGACAAAAATTCAAGCACAGGCCTGACAACTCAGTCCGGATGTTAGAGACCAAGCTCCCCAAGAAAAGGGAGGCACAGAAAACGGACCCAACACTCTGCCCAAACCGGCTGAGCGCTGAGTATCAATCACCTCGTGGCGCTCAGGAGACAGACGGTGGGCTTCAGGACCTGCCGAGAAGGAGGGGCCCTGGGAGGGACCCCAGGCTTGCAGACGGAGACGCTGGAGGGCTCCTCCCTGGGGTTGGGGGGGAAAGTGGGTGAAGGCTGCTGAGACTGAGCTTACAAGGAGCCCCCAGTCAAGTCACTCAGGCCCGAGTGAACAGACAGCTCTGTCCCCACTGGAGGTCTGCGTCAGAGGAAACTCTGGAGAAGACAGCATCACTCAGAACCTCTAGGGTTTTCCATACATCATGTCCAACATGCAACCAAAAAAGCAAAAAGGGGTGTAACCACAAACAGGACCAAGAGAAAAAGAACTGAAACAGCTCCACAGGTGTCAGATGTATATCAGCATATCAGAGGTACGCTAGAGGTATCAGATACAAACTTCACCTGCTCAAAAAGATACTTGACAAAAGGAAAAATTTCTGAGAATCACAACCGATTCTAGAACTTTACAATAACAGTGACTCAATTTAAAAACTCAGTCTCTGGGCTTAACATCAAATTGGACGTAGCTGAAGACAGGATCAGTGAACTGAAGAATGGATCGGTTAAAAATACATATATAAGAGGGCGGAAAGTATAGAATATACTGAAGGAGCCCGTTGTTAAACTACGTTGTTAAAATCTATAAAGGGGGCCCCTCACAGTGGGGAAAAGACAGAAAGGGGAATAAGAAATGTCTACAGGGGTTGAAACTAAAGAGCCTCTTAATGAAAGTGAAAGAGGAGAGTGAAAAAGCTGGCATAACACTCAACATTCAAAAAAGGAAGATCACGGCATCCGGCCCCATCACTTCATGGCAAATAAATGGGGAAACAATGGAAACAGCGACAGACTTTATTTTCTTGGGCTCCAAAATTAAGGCAGATGGTGAAATTAAAAGACGCTTGCTCCTTGGAAGGAAAGCTATGACAACCCTAGACAGCATATTAAAAAGCAGAGACGTTACTTTGCCGACAAAGGTTCATTTAGTCAAAGCTATGTTTTTTCAGGTAGTCATGTATGGACTTGAGAGTTGGCCCATGAAGAAGGCTGAACGCCGAAGAATCGATGCTTCTGAACTGTGGTGTTGGAGAAGACTCTTGACAGCCCCGTGGACTGCAAGGAGATGCAACCAGTCAATCCTAAAGCAAATCGGTCCTGAATATTCACTGGAAAGACTGATGTTGAAGCTCCAATACTTTGGCCACCTGATGCGAAGAACTGACTCATTGGAAAAGAACCTGATGCTGGGGAAGACTGAAGGCAGGAGGAGATGGAGACGACAGAGGACGAGATGGTTGGACGACATCACTGACTCGATGGACATGAGCTTGAGCAAGCTCCGGGAGTGGTGATGGACAGAGAAGCCTGGCATGCTGCAGCCCATGGGGTCACAACGGGTCAGACACTGAGCGACTGAACTGACGGACAGGGACAGTGGCAAGAGTTGGATCAAGAATCAGACCATTGACTCAAAAATGCAAACCGCACATTGGTTTCAGCAGCTCTGCGGGTGCCTAAGGCAAGAAGAAAATGTTCAAGCGCTCAGAGGCTTTTAATGGCACAGCAAGACTGAGAGCTGACTTCAAGAACAAGGAAGTCAGAAGATGATGGACTGGCATCTGTAAAATGCTGAAAAACAAATAACCACCAACCTGGAATTCTATACCCAACAAAAACACGTTTCGAAAGTGAAAGCAAAATAAAGACTTTTAGGGCAAATGGAAATGAGACAACTCATCAGCCACAGACGTGAACTAAAAAAACATGAAGGCAGTTCTTTGGGAAAAGGAAAAGTAGTCTCTGACGGAAACAGACAAAACAAGTAAAGACCAACAATGAGGTAACTCTGAGGGTAAATATTAACTCTACAAAACAATGATGATCATGCCAAAAATGTATCTAAAATTTTCAAGTATAACAGTGACAAGGAGGAAACAATCGTGTCAGGGAGGCAGTAAAAGTACTAAGTTAGACTTAAATGTGAAACACACGCTGTATCTGCCAATGTACGCCCAACAACCTGACAGAGGAGTACAGAACTAGAGAAACACTTCATACTTCTAAAAGAAGGCAAGAGAAAAAGAACACAGAATAGGTGGGACAAACAGTAACATGGTATCTACACACTGAAATATCAAAATAATAAATAGAGCAAATACTCTCATTAACAGGTACAGTGTCAAACTGATTATAATTAAACCTATACACTATTCACAGAGGTACATGTTAAGATAGAAGATCTTTTAGACAGGTGAAAGTAAAAGATACCCAGGCAAACAAGGACAGAAAACTCATGTGGCAATATCACTGTCAAACAGTGCCTAAATTAAGAAGCATTACTAGCGATAAAAAGGAGCATCTCATACTGATACAAGTTCAGTCTAGCAAGAAGATGAGGATTCTAAATTTGAATGTACCTAATAACATAACCTCAAAATATCAATCCATAAAAACTGACAGAAATAGAAAAGGAGTAACAGCCAAGTTCATCATCGCAGTGGGAGACGTTAAAGACATGTCTCTCCTGGAACTGGGCTCCCTGGTGCGGAGTCACCTGCAGCCACGAAGTACCTGAAATGCGGCTGGCTCGACAATGAGACGCGCTGCAAGCATGAAACACACACTGGATTTTCAAGACTCAGCATGAAAAACAGAATGTGAAATATTTCACTAGGCTTTATCATGTTGATCACACACTGAAATGATAATATTTTGGGTGTGTTAAATAAAATATATTACAGGTAATTTCACCGACTTCTGCTTTATTCAGCATGGCTACCGGAATCTGAATTATACGAGTGACAAGCCTGCTCTAACTGATACATACGGAACACTGCACTCCCACTGACCCATATTATTTTCAAGAGCCCAAGGAACATAGAACAAAATGAATATATATTGGGCCATTAGGAAAGCTCAAATTATTTCCAAGGACTGAAATAATTCAGGGTATACTTACGGATTGCAATGGGCTGACGGTTTATGTGCCCTCAAGCTTCACCTCGCACGTGGTGATGATACTAGAAGGCAGGGACTCTGGGAGGGGTCAGGTCAGGAGGGAATGGGCTCCCGTGCTGCGAGGACAGAGAGAAGAAGCAGGCAGCCTAGGAGCCAGGAAACAGGCCTCACCAGATGTGGCACCTGCGGGTGATCTTAGGACTTCCCAGCCTCCGGGACTATAAGAAACAACTTTCTGTTGTTTACCAGCTAGTCTATGGTATTTATAACAGTAGCGCAAAATGACTAAGACGGGGCTCTTCATGGAATTAAGTGAGAAATCAAAAAAGGGTCACTAGAAAAACCTCCCCAAACATTGGGAAGTTCAATGACATGCTTCTTGAAGAATTTCTTCAATAAAATTTTAAAAACCACATGAAGATTAGGAAAAACTTTTACATAAAAGATAGTGAAAATCGGGCTTATTCAAACTTGTGGCACGCAGCGAACTGTGTTTAGAGGGTAACTTAAAGCCCGAAACACATATACTGGAAAAGAAGGAAGGCTAAAAATCAACTAAGCCTCTAGCCCAAGAAACCAGAAAAAGAGCAAAGCAAACGAAACACAAGGCAGATGGGGAAAAAAGGAGCAGAAAATAAGGCAACAGAAAGCAAATATGAACATTTTTAAAAACAAAGCCAAAAGTTGGCTCTTTGAAAGGACTGATACAACTCATAAACCCCTAGAGACACTGATTAAGAAAAAGAGACAAAGCACAAATCACCAGTATCAAGGATTTTTGAAAGGGGAGACAACACATCTTGCAGATAGGAAACATACTATAAACCACAGTTCACTTACTAATTGGAGAATCTGCTGGCCTCAATAAATTCCTAGCAGGGGGAATATGCTTTACTTAAATAGACCCAAGAAGACATACAAAATCAGAACATTTTATTTGCATGAAAAAAATTAAATCTGAAATTAAAAGCCTCCCCACAATGAAACCAACTGGTTTTGCCAATCAATTCTTTCCAAAATCTAGGGAAGAAAACAGTAATCTCACAGGAACTCTCGGGGTAAACAAGGAACACTCTGCAACCTTGTTTTAGAAGACTAGCATAACCTTGATACTAAAACCAACAAGGAAGAAGTACAAGAAAGCAAAATTACAGACTCTGAGTATAGATGGAATAATCCTAAATAAAACCCCAACAAATAAAGTCCAACCAAAGGAGAATACATCGAGATCAGGTTGGGGTCGTTTTAGAATCACAAAATTTTTTAAAAGTTAAATCGCCACATTAAAGAAAAATCACCTGTTTCAAAACCTGCAGAAAATAAACTTAACAAAATTTAATGTAATAATCTTAGTTCATGACTAAGAAAAAACTCTTGGTCAACTAACAGAGAAGAATTTATATATTTTGATAAAAATGTCTCCAAAAAAGCTAATATCATATGTGATGGTGAAATACTGAAAGCTTTTCCTCTGATTATGGAAAAGAGACACGGATACTTATTCTCACTACTTCTGTTCACCACTGTACTCTGTACTGGAGATCCCAGTCCGAAAAATAAGGCAAGAAAAAGAAAAGGGTTATCACAGTTGCAAAGGGGAAAGAAAGCACTTATTTGAAGACATAATTATGTATACATAAAAAAATACAATTAGAATTATTTGAAATAAATGGAATTAGGAAGTGAATATAGAAAAGTCAGTTCTATCTCTATCTATGAGGAATTTATAATGCCACTGAAAATATCAAGATATCTAACTAAACATGTGCAAGACATACAGCAAACTATAAACTTCTAAGATAAATTAAAGAAGATCTAAAAAAATGGAGAGCTATATATATTGTGTTCATGGATTCTAGAACAACATTAAAGAGACAAACACACACACACACACACACACACACAGATTTAACTGTGTGAGGCGATGCGTATGTTGGGCAATCATTCCATGAGGCCTATGGGCATCAAGTCATCACAAGGTAGACTTGAAATACACACAAACTGTATCTGTCAAGGACTCCTTAGTGAAGCTGGGGGTCTAAAATCAGGGCCTGGCACCTGGTAGCTGGCAGGTGTGGGAATCCGGGTTCACATGCAGGCTGTACACACTCTTAATCACAGGTGAGACCTGAAGCAACCCAGCAAGTCTCTGTTTTTCTTTTTCTGTTTTTCTCTGTTCCCCTTGCCATTTGTATTTAACAGATTCCCAGGATCGAGTGAGCAGCGCCAAGGCAGCAATCATGTTTCCCCATCTAAGGCGGGAGCATGTAACAACAACAGACTTCCCAA
Source organism: Giraffa tippelskirchi (assembly GCF_054371585.1). Classification (NCBI taxonomy): domain Eukaryota; kingdom Metazoa; phylum Chordata; class Mammalia; order Artiodactyla; family Giraffidae; genus Giraffa; species Giraffa tippelskirchi. Next base: position 102,455,500 of record NC_137275.1, read on the forward strand.
CCGCCCGGAGATAAGTGGGGTGTCCCATCACAACAAAAAGCAAAGAAACAAGACATTCCCCGAGACAGAGATGCCCGACGGCAGTGGAGACTATGGTCCACCAGACTTCCCAAGGGGACCCCCAGGGGCTTGGAGCCCACGCTGGGCCCCTCAGCTTGAGGCCACACTCGCCTTTCCACCATCCTGGGGGTCCTGGCAGAAGAAAGCCAGGCCACAGAAGGGGGATGGTGTGGCCGGCCCGTGGGACTCAGGGCAGGACCGACTTGGGTCTGTGCTGGGCTCCACGTCCAGTCACCACCCTTGGAGTGTACAAAGTTCTTGGGATCATTGTAGGTTTTTGGCAAAAACCAATGGAGCCAAAGTCACTTAGGATGGTTTTTAAGGAAAAAACCTCACTGAGGATTCACTTGGTGCCAGCCTCGGCACCTAGCGAGATGCAGACTCCTGGTCATCCATGGCTGTGCCTGCAGCCCACCAGGGCAAGGGGAGGCTCCCGGACACCGGCTGCCACGTGGGGTTCTTCCCCCACTTTGAGTGAAGGGCTGCACCCCCTGGATGGACCCGGCTCACCCCTCCACCTCTGATGCTGAGACCCCGAGCCTCCCACGACCAGAGGTTCCAGCCTCTCCCAGGGCCTCCGTGTCACTGCACAGGCCTTGTCCATGCGGCCCCAGCAGGCAGGGTGAGTCCTGTGTGGAGCCTCCCAGCTCGTTGGCCTCGTTCCCCACATCAGGGCCGTGCAAGAGCACCGCGTGTCCACTGAACGAGTGGATGAGGACCCCTAATGATGGTGATGATGACAAGGAGGAGGAGGTGAAGGGGGCTGAGACCCAAGTGGCAGTCCCTGATTCAGGCATCTCATCTGTGCATATTCATTCCTTTAACCTTATGACAAGATCGTGGCGGGGGGCGGGGGGGCAGGGGTCGCGGGTCCTGCCACTGTTTTCACCTTGGAGCCAGCAAGTTCACTCTCGGTGTCCAGGGGCGGCTGCAGCCACTGGCCACACACTGGACAGCTTTAACACAAATTCATTCTCCCCCAGTTCTGGAGTTAGAAACCTGTGACCAAGGTGTGGGCAGGGCTGAGCTCCCTCCAGAGGCTCCAGGGGAGTCCCCCTGGCCTGCTCCAGCCCTTGGGGAACCCCAGGCCTCCCTGGGCTTGTGGCCACATCACCCCGACCTCTGCATACATCTGCACAAACCTTCTCCCCTAGGTGGCTCTGTGCTTCAGATCACCCCCTCTTCTCTTCCAAGGACACCCTTCATTGGATTTAGGATCCACATGCATCCCGGGTGATCTGGTACAGAGGTCAGTAACTTACTTCCATCTGCCGAGACCTTTCATCGGAATAAGGTCACCTTTACCGGCTGCAGAAGGATGGACAGCTTTCGGGGCCACCATTCAGCCCACCATACCTGTCAGGACACACACAGAGACCCTGGGGTCACTCTGCCGACACCTCAGGACACACACAGAGACCCTGGGGTCACTCTGCCGACACCTCAGGACACACACAGAGACCCTGGGGTCACTCTGCCGACACCTCAGGACACACACATACAGACCCTGGGGTCACTCTGCCGACACCTCAGGACACACACAGAGACCCTGGGGTCACTCTGCCGACACCTCAGGACACACACATACAGACCCTGGGGTCACTCTGCCGACACCTCAGGACACACACAGAGACCCTGGGGTCACTCTGCCGACACCTCAGGACACACACAGAGACCCTGGGGTCACTCTGCCGACACCTCAGGACACACACACAGACCCTGGGGTCACTCTGCCGACACCTCAGGACACACACAGAGACCCTGGGGTCACTCTGCCGACACCTCAGGACACACACACAGACCCTGGGGTCACTCTGCCGACACCTCAGGACACACACACAGACCCTGGGGTCACTCTGCCGACACCTCAGGACACACACAGAGACCCTGGGGTCACTCTGCCGACACCTCAGGACACACACATACAGACCCTGGGGTCACTCTGCTGACCCCCAGGCTGCTCTCCCAGGAGACGCATCTCCAGGCTGTAGTCTAGCTGGTGGCGTCTTCTGTTCAGTAGAAATGTGCCGCAGACCACTCTTCCACTGAAATCTTAGCCGGATGCTTTTGCATCTCTAGCTTAGTTTGCTTTCTGAGTATAAAAGACCATGGTTTTAAAAGCCTCAAGTCATTGAGCCCGATCTCCTTGTCTGAATGGAATTGAATGTTTCACTAATAAAACAACTAGATGGAAAATGCAGTGTGCAGACCCCACAGTCAAGAAGATATTGTCTGTAAGGGGGTTTCACATTTCCAGGGAACTCCGACAACATTGTTCTGCATGTGGTTTAAAACAGAAACAAACTATTGAAACTCAAGAGATGCATTAGCAGAGAGAAACAAAGAAAAAGCTTCTTACCAGGTTCAGCTGTGGATCGAGGTTCTGTTCCCCACATGAGAAAAAAAGACATCAAAACAGAGCATTCGAGTCAGTTTCCGTTCATACGAAACCTGCCCATCCTTTCCTGTGGCCTTGTCTAGGACATGTCTGCAGAAACACTGGAGATAAGCCCCATCGCAAAAGAGAGAGGGACGGTAGATCAATTTACATTCCCATAAATAAACTAAGACTCCCTTAACAGCTCACACTAGCAAGGTTTTCAATTGCAGTTCATAGAAGGCTCAGAGCCTCCTAGGATGACTGGCCCAACTTTGAATTCAAATGTGGATGTGTGATTTTTGCGGAAGAAGAAAACAAAACTTCAGTCAGGGCTTGTGAGGGCCCATAGCCAGCAGGATGGCTTTCATGTGCTGGAGCCCATGTCCCCTCACTCTGAGACCACAAATCTACACACCTCACACCACTGTCCATAAACAGATAAACAACCAGGTTTCCTGTACAGCACAGGGTCCTCTACTCCATACTCTGTAGTGACCTGTATGGAGCAAGACTCCAAAAAAGGATGGATTCATGTATGCTGTGCTTAGTCACTCAGTCGTGTCCGACTTTTTGCGACCCCATGGACTGTAGCCTGCCAGGCTCCTCTGTCCTTGGGATTCTCCAGGCAAGTGTACTGGAGTGGGTAGCCTACCCCTTCTCCAGGGGATCTTCCCAACCCAGGAATCAAACTGAGGTCTGCTGCATGGCAGGCAAATTCTTTGCCACCTGAGCCACCAGGGAAGCTTGGATGCATGTAGATGTATAGCTAAATCACTTTGCTGTACACTTGAAACTAACTCAATATTGTTAATAAAAATAAAAATTAAAAAATATCTAGAGGGTTGGGATGGGGTGGGAAGTTCAAGAGAGAGGAAGAAAAAAATAGTTAAAAATAATAAAATGCCAAAAAAAAAAGGAAACAAAGAAGAAATCCATGCATCTTAGTGACTGAACCCTTCCTGGTTCTCCTGGGCGGAGACAGGGCCTGGTCAGCCCCGGGGTGGTGCTGTGGGCAGCACTGTGAGGGGGCCCCTCTCCTTACTTTTCTGCAAGATCCAGAAGTCCGGTGAGTCCTGGATCTCGCTGTCTTGCCGGAACCAGCAGACCTGCAGCGGGGGCGTGCCGCGCACACGGCACTCCAGCATGACCACCTGGCCCTCAGACGCACGGATGTTCTGCAGCTCCTGAAACACCGGGACACACCCATCAGGTCTGGGCTCACACAGCCACACGACACGGTCTCATGACACAGAGGAACACTTCCTAAGCTCAGAGGAGCACTTACGGGGTGGGCACCGTGCACACGAACCCCTCCTCAGGTCAGGAGAGCACTGGATCCCAGGTGATGAAGTGAGGGAGGTCCCGGGGCCCGCCCTGCAGTGCACGGGCTCCATTACCCATGGAACGTCTCAGTGTCGGCATGACCTGTCTTTATCAACACCAGGATGCGCTGGTGCAATCCACCCGTGTTCCATCTGGGGGTAGAGTCCTAGGGGACCAGACAGGAGGGGAAGGAGATGCCACTTGTCCACCAGAGGAGCCCGCCAGGCTCCTCTGTCCATGGGATTCTCCAGACAAGAATACTGGAGTGGGTCGCCACGCTCTTCTCCAGGGGATCTCCCCGACCCAGAGGCTGAACCTGGGTCTCCCATCTGTGCCCCAAGCTCCGACCTTCCCCCAGGACCTTCATGTGTCCACCAGCGTCCTGGGGCAGCTGCACCAGAAGGAGGGCTGGCATTTCCTCATCTGCAGGTTCTTTTGTTTTTTTTTAATAATTAAATTTATTTTTAATTGAAGGATAATTGCTTTACAATATTGTGTTGGTTTCTGCCAAATATCAACAAGAGTCATCCACAAGCATAGATATGCCCCCTCTCTCTTAAACCTCCCTCCCACCCCGCTAGGTTGTCACAGAGCACTGGTTTGCGTTCCCTGAGTCACACAGCAAATCTCCAACTGGCCATCTCTTTTACCTATGGTCGTGTATATGTGTCTACACTACTCTCTCCATTCATCTGACCCTCTCCTCTCTCCCAGCCCCCCTCCCCGGGTCCACAAGTCTGTTCTCTATGTCCGTGTCTCCACTGCTGCCCCACAGATAGGTGCACCAGTACCTCTTTCCAGATCCCATTCACCTGCAGGGTCTGAGCGAAATAAAACGGGAGCACTTCCCCCACCTGACCTTCCTCGCCTCCTCCCCCTGACCAGCACTGTCACCCTGGTGCTCCAGCCACTCTAGCTCCAGACCAATCAACTCTGACAGCCCAACAGACCAGAAAGGAGTGTGGCTTCATAGATGCAAAGAGCTGAAACTTGTCAAGCGGCTACTCAAAACCAAAGGAATGACTGACCCTTCCAGGTGCCTCCCTTGCCTTCTTCCCCTGGCAACAGGCCCACTGAAACTTTCTACTATCTATGTATGTGCCTACAGGGTATCACATCCAATAAAGGACAAGTACGGCTCTTGAAGTAAGTCAGATGCAATAATTGATTATGCATAGAACCAAAGCAAACAAATTCACATTAGGCAGGATGCTTTTTTTTTTTTCTGTTTCCATTTTTGCTTTTTACATTTTTCTCAAAAGACGGCCAAAGGTGTGCTGGGGAAAAACAGATCCTGTAGCAACTGGCCTGCAGTGCATGTGCTCTGGCCCTGTGAAACCTTGGAAGTCCACAATGTGGGCAGAAGCAGGAAAGTCTAATGTACCTGCTGAGAATTTTGGTGCCAAAGGCCTTTTTTGATAAATGAAAAGGTGAATATTATTACCTACTTCTGAGTCCATTCTCTCTTCATTCTTACTTGTAAATGTAGAAAAGTCTCTGGTTTTAAATTGACTTCCACTTTCTGATTAGTCCAGAGGGCAGTATTTCGCAGATCAGCAGGGAAGATGTTGCCCTCGGGGTCCAGCTAGTGAGGATGGAGTCATCGATGTCCCCGGTGTGTTCAGGGAGCATTCACAGCGCGTTACAGACGCTGCACTAATACTCTCCACGTGTGAGCTTCCAGACACCCAGGGGCCTCTGGTTTGCTCCTAGGACTGCGCATACTCTTCACACTGGAGAGTCACAAAGGTAGGACCTGGGTAGAAACCAAGCACGTCACACACACAGGTCTCCGTAGTTTTCCAAGGTCTGCCACGTGGCTCCTCCTGAGTGAGCTTCTGCTGAGCAAAGCCACGTTCGCACGGCTGACCTTGGGAGGCTGGTCTGTGGCCCTGAGGGTTTGAGGTCCACAGGAGGGCATCTCCTGCTCTCAGGTCCACCTGGTACCAAGACTCCCTGCAAGGTCCACGGCTCCAGGGAGAAACGCCACACGGGGTGGCCGCTCTCCAGGCCCCGAGTGTGTCCCTGGGACCCGTGAGCTGCTGTCCCCACCAGGTTGGTGGCCCCGGCTTCAGCCCCAGGGAACCCCACCAGGGGCGTGAGGGGACACGGATGGAGGTGCCCAAGGACTGGCAGAGCCCAGGCCCTGAAGGACGGGGCAGGGCAGGGAGGGACAGCGCCCCCAGGGGAAGGGTGCTGCAGGCACCAGCGAGGAGGAAGAGGCCGGCACAGCAGGCGAGGACAGTCACTCTACTGTTTGCGACTTACGAACTCAAGCTTTAGAAAAATGTGGAATCCTGGTTTCCTTTTCTATCAGGCTCAGAGCATGCCTCATGGCTCCCTTTGGGTTGAAGGGGACAGTGTGCTGGGGTCTCTGCCCCAGGAGCTGGACTGCACTGTGCGGACACGGATGGGCTGTGGCTGGCCCGAAGGAGTTTCGCAGCCCTGAGGGAGACAGGAGTGTCTCAGGTCTCTCTCCGCTGGGTACCCCAGGACGGTGTGACACCTCAGCCCGGAGGTGCGTGGGGCCCTGGCTCCAAAACCAACAGCGTTCCGACAACAACTCAGCAGCTCCCACAGACTTCACGGATGGGGCTGCTTGTCAACAGCTCCTGCGCTCCATGCAATAGTCACGCCGGCCGCTCTGTGAACGACTCCTGCTCTGAGCACGGATAGATGCCCCGTGGGCTGTTATCCCGACATCGCTGTTCATAGGCAGGACGTGACTTCTTCCTTCTTTGGGTATTTTATCCTGGGTAGGGGGAGGTGGACCCTCACTGTTGTTGTCAACAGCCCTCATTCATTGACTGTGTCCTCCGTAAACACTCTGTAGGAAGAGGTCTTTAACCAAGCTGGCTGCAGGCTGGCTTAGGAGGAAGCATCACTCCCTGGATGAAGACAGACAGAGGCTCTTCGCGGCTGCCTTGTGGAAGATTCACAGATTTCAGAGAATGGACTACAGAAGCCACTGTCACATTCGTCCTGTTACTTGGGGTTGATCCTGTGAGATGGGTGAGGCCGGGGCCCACCTCTGAAGAACCCACCCTGCCCAGGGACCCTCGGGTTGCTGGGGCATCTTGTGGGCGCTCTCGGGGCCTCGTCCTGCTGTTTGGCCAGGTTTGAGCCAGCCCTGCCCTCCTGGCGCTCTGGTCTAGGGAGTCCTGACATCTCACATCCTAACACCATCTCAGCCTGCCCCTGCAGGAGGACCCCAGCTGCTCTCAGCCACTTTTGAAACCACAAAAGGTTCAGAATCAGCCTGCCAAGCTCAACAACAAACAGAGATAAAAACGAGGATCTGTTGCAATTTGAGGAATACTACACTCAACTTAGCTGGGCTGGGGGCATGACTTCCGACAGTACGCTGGTACACAGGCATGGGGCACCTCTTCAACTGTGCCTTTTAAATATCTTTCCATCAAAAAATGATACACGTGAACTTACGTTCAAAACAGAAATAGACTCACACACTCAGAAAACAAATTCTACCATTAGCAAAGGGGAAAGGGGGGGATAAATTAGGAGACGGGACTGACGTGTACACAATATAGTCTATATACAGTAGATAACCAACAAGATCCTACTGTATTACACAGGGAACTCTACTCAATGTATTTTAAAACTCGATAAGGAAAAAGAATCTGAAAAAAACTACATCTATAACTGAATCACTTTGCTGTACACCTGAAACTAACACAACACTATAAATCAACTCAACTCCAATTAGAACATTTACAATTTTCTCGGAAAGAGGTGGGGAGGAGACAGAGGAGAAACACCCCACGGGACCATTTCTGAGCTGAGCTGACCAGCTGACCAATGTCATCATGCCTGGTGATGCAAAACACCCCCTGAGACAAACTGAAAATCTGTCAGTTGGTTTTGAAACCATCTACAAACCTTGCTGCTTTCCCAGGTTCCCATCCATCATTCTGTCTCCTCCCATGCACTGTTTGGTGTTCCCAGTCTGTTCTGAGCTCTATCAGGCCCACCTTTCGCAGACCTTTATATGATCATGGTCACACAGCAGCTGTGCACCGAGTATCTGTTTAGCCCCACAGGTAACCTTGAGATGAACCCGTTCATCACTCGTTTTCATGTTTAAAGACTATACATGAAGCCACAGGAGAATGGAATCAAAGGCCCAGAGCAAACTCAGAGGATGAGACATGCAGCTGCCTGACCTTGGTGAAGACAGGCGGGAGGCAGGCGGCAGCAGGTCCATCCGGCCGGCAGAGGAACAAGGTGGGGCTGGGGGCCTGGAGGGCAGAGGCACGTGGGTCAGACTCGGAACACGCAAACCACGGAAACATGGACCCACGTGGGTGACAGCATGGCCACTGACAGGGCTAAGCATTCATCGCACACCTACCAGTGCTTACATAGCAAACACGAAACAAGTCCACTGGTGCACAGAATGGTTTCTGTAAAGTCCACTCTGCTTTGGGGGTTGACAGGGAGTTTCTACTATACATGCCACCTCTGAATGACTTCTACTGCTTGGCTCTTTCCTAGTGTCTCATCTCAGATGTGCTTTCTCGATGGTTTGCATACCCAACATACCACAGAGTAAGTAAGAGCTAGTCGCTCAGTCGTGTCCAACTCTTTTGCGACCCCATGGACTGTAGCCCGCCAGGCTCCTCTGTCCATGGAATTCTCCAGGCAAGAATACTGGAGTGGGTTGCCATTCCCTTCTCCAGGGGATCTTCTCCAACACAGAGATCGAACCCGGGTCTCCCTGCACTGCAGGCGGATTCGTTACCACTGAGCCACCAGGGGAGCCCTGTCATTTCTAAAACACCCATGGGCGCTCAGTGGCTGGAGGGCACACTTATGACTCAAGAATGCGCTCATGTTGCAAGAGGCTTGGGTTTACAGATGCCCACCACAGCACCAAGGCAAAGTATCACATCTCATTTAGAGACATCTAGATTCTAATTTTTTACTTAAAAAAAGCTTCAGGTTTCCTGTGTTTGCAAAGTGAATTCACTACAATGACCCAGTTGTGGATACTGTTGTTCTTGGATAAAGCAGTTTTACAATGAAACGAAAGCAGGATGAAAATGCACAGTGACGTGAAGGAATCTGAATATTCCCATATTATCTGTTAAGCTCGCAGAGGATAGGTGGACTTCTGAGCTCTATCGGGTGGACTTTGTGGATAAGGGGGACTTTTCTCCTTTTCTGCTTTCTTTTAAATGAGCTAACGAATTTGGCTACGTGGAAGATGGCACATATGTGAGGGAGAATCAAGCAGTAACAGCCAACACAGATACCACTTTATCAGAGTATTAGCTGTGAGAAAAAGGAATTCTCAAAGGAAATGCAGATGTTGATTAATCAGTGGTGTGTCTCGGATTAAAAATTATTTTTAGTGCATTAAAAGGAAGAACTTAACTTATCATTTTCTTTCCTCCCAGTTGTGTGTCCACTGAGGAGATATTTCAGGGGAGGACTAACTGGGGTCTTTATGCTAAAGAGTCTGACTCCTCTCGGACTGTGGATAGGGCTCACCTGCTCAACAGGGACTGACAGAGGCTGGATCACAGCTGTGGTCACTCTTGTCTTTGGAGATGATGATCCAGTGGTCAAGGACATAGAAGTGGTTTTCTTCTGAGCTCTGCAAAGTAAGGAGTGAAGTCTTGGGTCAGAATTTCTTAAGCAGGAATTATTCTTTGAAATACTGCCACAGAACAGGCCAGTTTCTTTATGTTTGCTTAATCTGCTTCAACTGGAACTGCTTCAGAAATGGGGACCCACAACCTACAGTTAGAACAGTGGTGCTCAGTATATATTCAGAGGGGCCCACAGACAGCAGCAAAATAAACACACAGATGAAAGTACTAACTATGTATCTCAGCTCTTATTAGAAAGCAGAAAGTATTGAACTGGAAAATCCTAAGACAAAAGATAATACTTAGAAAAGCCCAGTCTGGAGCAGTAAGCAGATATGTTTAGGAAATGTTTAGGAACAGGCTTCGATATTTAATTCAAAGTTCTGGTGGTTGCTTTTCAGTCCAGCAACTGCTCTTTATTCCAGTTTCCCATTGTGTAAAGTTGAGCATGTCTTGGACTGTGGTCTTTTCTTAGTGCATAAAAGTTAAGAGCTGTTTCTAGGTCCAATTTTGCTAAGTCACAGGCTGTGTAATCTCAAGCGAGTCATGGAACTTCACTAAACTTGAGATCCTTGTCGGAATGCACAGGTAGCAGAGTATGTGATCTTATTAAGAGCCCTTTAACACATATGCTCAGTTAGCACTCAGTCATGTCTCTTTGCCACCCCATGGACCGCAGTCTACCAGGTTCCTCTGCCCATAGGATTCTCCAGGCAAGAATACTGGAGTGGGTTACCATGCCCCCCTACAGGGGATCTCCCCAACCCAGGGATCAAACCCATGTCTCCTGCATTGGCAGGCACATTCTTTACCACTCAGCCACCAGGGAAGCCCCCTTTAACATGAATGCTCAGTGATAATTTGAGGCTGAATGGCTATGATTGTTATGTATATACTAGTAAATCAAACAAATTTCTTAGCACAGTCTCAATATTCATGGAGTTTTCTACAAACTCTTGGTAGATTTTATCTTTGCAAAATAATTAAGATCCTAACATATTACTAATAATCCCTATGTCTTTGTAGGGACAATGACATTTTGAGATTTTCATGACATGATCTAACTGGAGATACACTTGATCCAAATGGAAACCCATTTCTAGCCTAATTAGATATTTTCTAATTTATGTGACAAGTTGTTTGTCATTTACATTTTAGTACTGATGTCAGTCATTTTCTCTCATTGTGACTGCTCCTTCTACATATTTATAAGCAGTCAGTTGGCACTGGAACAAACATTGTGGATGGTTAGATTTGGGGACACTGAGGATGAAATGCGGATTTCAAAGTTCAAAAGTCAAAGACTCTGTTCCAGGCTCAAGCATCTGATCTCTCACTGACATCAGCTGACCTCTTCCTTCAGCGCACAACACCAGCGGCGTCACTGAGCACAAGTCTGCTGACATTTTCTACTTAAACGGACGGAATCATACACACTTACTGTGGCATGGCTCCAGGCTTCAATTTGCAAGCTAAACTTTCACTGTCAGAATCTGTTGAACTGGCACCTGAGTGAAAAAAAAAAACACAACAAAGATGTAGGTAGTATCTATATCTGCTTCCATTAGCATATTGGGCACCTACTGACCTGGGGAGTTCATCTTTCAGTGTCCTATCTTTTTGCCTTTTCATGCTGTTGATGGGGTTCTCAAGGCAAGAATACTGAAGTGGTTTGCCACGCCCTTCTCCAGTGGACCACATTCTGTCAGACCTCTCCACCATGACCCATCCGTCTTGGGTGGCCCCACACGGCATGGCTTAGTTTCATTGAGAGAGACAAGGCTGTGGTCCGTGTGATCAGATTAGTTAGTTTTCTGTAATTTTAGTTTCAGTGTCTGCCCTCTGATGCCCTCTCGCAACACTTACCATCTTACTTGGGTTTCTCTTACCTTGGGCCTTGGGTAATTCCTCTCGCGGCCGACGCCGGCCCCCAGTCCCCGGCCCAGCCTAGCCCCTGTCGGCCGCCGCCCCCGGCCCCCGGCCCGGCCTAGCCCCTGTCGGCCACCGACCCCGGCCCCCGGCCCGGCCTAGCCCCCTGTCGGCCGCTGCCCCCGGCCCCCGGCCCGGCCTAGTCCCTGTTGGCCACCTCCCCTGGCCACCGGCCCCCAGCACGGCCTAGCCCCTGTCGGCCACCGACCCCGGCCCCCGGCCCGGCCTAGCCCCCTGTCGGCCGCCACCCCCGGCCCGCGGCCAGGCCTAGGCCCTGTCGGCCGCCGCCCCCGGGCAGGCCTAGTCCCTGTCGGCCACCTCCCCTGGCCACCGGCCCCCAGCCCGGCCTAGCCCGTCGGCCACCGCCCCCGGCCCCCGGCCCGGCCTAGCCCCCTGTCGGCCGCCGCCCCCGGCCCGCGGCCAGGCCTAGGCCCTGTCAGCCGCCGCCCTCGGCCCCCGGACCGGCCTAGCCCCTGTCGGCCACCGACCCCGGTCCCAGGCCCCCGGCCCGGCCTAGCCCCCTGTCGGCCGCCGCCCCAGGCCCCCCGCCCGGCCTAGTCCCTGTCGGCCACCTCCCCTGGCCACCGGCCCCCAGCCCGGCCTAGCCCGTCGGCCACCGCCCCCGGCCCCCGGCCCGGCCTAGCCCCCTGTCGGCCGCCGCCCCCGGCCCGCGGCCAGGCCAAGGCCCTGTCAGCCGCCGCCCTCGGGCCCCGGACCGGCCTAGCCCCTGTCGGCCACCGACCCCGGTCCCAGGCCCCCGGCCCGGCCTAGCCCCCTGTCGGCCGCCGCCCCAGGCCCCCGGCCCGGCCTAGCCCCTGTCGGCCACCGACCCCGGCCCCCGGACCCTGGCCCGGCCTAGCCCCCTGTCAGCCGCCGCCCCAGGCCCCCGGCCCGGCCTAGGCCCTGTCGGCCGCCGCCCCCGGCCCTCGGCCCGGCCTAGTCCCTGTCGGCCACCTCCCCTGGCCACCGGACCCCAGCCCGGCCTAGCCCCTGTCGGCCACCGACCCCGGCCCCCGGCCCGGCCTAGCCCCCGTCGGCCGCCGCCCCAGGCCCCCGGCACGGCCTAGGCCCTGTCGGCCGCCGCCCCAGGCCCCCGGCCCGGCCTAGCCCCTGTCGGCCACCTCCCCCGGCCCCCGGCCCCCGGCACGGCCTAGCCCCCTGTCGGCCGCCGCCCCCAGCCCCCGGCCCGGCCTAGCCCCTGTCGGCCACCGACCCCGGCCCCCGGACCCTGGCCCGGCCTAGACCCCTGTCAGCCGCCGCCCCAGGCCCCCGGCCCGGCCTAGGCCCTGTCGGCCGCCGCCCCCGGCCCTCGGCCCGGCCTAGTCCCTGTCGGCCACCTCCCCTGGCCACCGGACCCCAGCCCGGCCTAGCCCCCTGTCGGCCGCCGCCCCCAGCCCGCGGCCAGGCCTAGGCCCTGTCGGCCGCCGCCCCCAGCCCCCGGCCCGGCCTAGCCCCTGTCGGCCACCGACCCCGGCCCCCGGCCCCTGGCCCGGTCTAGCTCACTGTCAGCCGCCGCCCCAGGCCCCCGGCCCGGCCTGGCCTAGGCCCTGTCGGCCGCCGCCCCCGGCCCTCGGCCCGGCCTAGTCCCTGTCGGCCACCTCCCCTGGCCACCGGACCCCAGCCCGGCCTAGCCCCTGTCGGCCACCGACCCCGGCCCCCGGCCCGGCCTAGCCCCCGTCGGCCGCCGCCCCAGGCCCCGGCACGGCCTAGGCCCTGTCGGCCGCCGCCCCAGGCCCCCGGCCCGGCCTAGCCCCTGTCGGCCACCTCCCCCGGCCCCCGGCCCCCGGCACGGCCTAGCCCCCTGTCGGCCGCCGCCCCCAGCCCCCGGCCCGGCCTAGCCCCTGTCGGCCACCGACCCCGGCCCCCGGACCCTGGCCCGGCCTAGCCCCCTGTCAGCCGCCGCCCCAGGCCCCCGGCCCGGCCTAGGCCCTGTCGGCCGCCGCCCCCGGCCCTCGGCCCGGCCTAGTCCCTGTCGGCCACCTCCCCTGGCCACCGGACCCCAGCCCGGCCTAGCCCCTGTCGGCCACCGACCCCGGCCCCCGGCCCGGCCTAGCCCCCTGTCGGCCGCCGCCCCAGGCCCCCGGCCCGGCCTAGGCCCTGTCGGCCGCCGCCCCCGGCCCCCGGCCCGGCCTAGTCCCTGTCGGCCGCCTCCCCTGGCCACCGGACCCCAGCCCGGCCTAGCCCCTGTCGGCCACCGACCCCGGCCCCCGGCCCGGCCTAGCCCCCTGTCGGCCGCCGCCCCAGGCCCCCGGCCCGGCCTAGGCCCTGTCGGCCGCCGCCCCAGGCCCCCGGCCCGGCCTAGCCCCTGTCGGCCACCTCCCCCGGCCCCCGGCCCCCGGCCCGGCCTAGCCCCCTGTCGGCCGCCGCCCCAGGCCCCCGGCCCGGCCTAGCCCCTGTCGGCCACCTCCCCCGGCCCCTGGCCCCCGGCCCGGCCTAGCCCCCTGTCGGCCGCCGCCCCAGGCCCCCGGCCCGGCCTAGGCCCTGTCGGCCGCCGCCCCCGGCCCCCGGCCCCCGGCCCCCGGCCCCCGGCCCCCGGCCCGGCCTAGTCCCTGTCGGCCGCCTCCCCTGGCCACCGGACCCCAGCCCGGCCTAGCCCCTGTCGGCCACCGACCCCGGCCCCCGGCCCGGCCTAGCCCCCTGTCGGCCGCCGCCCCAGGCCCCCGGCCCGGCCTAGGCCCTGTCGGCCGCCGCCCCAGGCCCCCGGCCCGGCCTAGCCCCTGTCGGCCACCTCCCCCGGCCCCCGGCCCCCGGCCCGGCCTAGCCCCCTGTCGGTCGCCGCCCCAGGCCCCCGGCCCGGCCTAGCCCCTGTCGGCCACCTCCCCCGGCCCCCGGCCCCCGGCCCGGCCTAGCCCCCTGTTGGCCGCCGCCCCAGGCCCCCGGCCCGGCCTAGGCCCTGTCGGCCGCCGCCCCCGGCCCCCGGCCCCCGGCCCGGCCTAGGCCCTGTCGGCCACCTCCCCTGGCCACCGGAGCCCAGCCCGGCCTAGCCCCTGTCGGCCACCGACCCCGGCCCCCAGCCCCCGGCCCGGCCTAGCCCCCTGTCGGCCGCCGCCCCAGGCCCCCGGCCCGGCCTAGCCCCTGTCGGCCGCCGCCCCGGTCCCCGGCCCGGCCTAGCCCCTGTCGGCCGCCGCCCCCGGCCCCCGGCCCCTGGCCGCCGCCCCCGGTCCCCGGCCCCGCCTAGCCCCTGTCGGCCGCCGCCCCCGGTCCCCGGCCCGGCCTAGACCCTGTCGGCCGCCGCCCCCGGCCCCCGGCCCCCGGCCCCGCCTAGACCCTTGTCGGCCGCCCCCGGCCCCCAGCCCGGCCTAGACCCTTGTCGGCCGCCGCCCCTGGCCCCCGGCCCGGCCTAGCCCCTGTCGGCCGCCGCCCCCGGCCCCTGGCCTCCGACTCCCGGCCCCCGGCCCCGCCTAGCCCCTGTCGGCCGCTGCCCCCGGCCCCCGGCCCGGCCTAGACCCTTGTCGGCCGCCGCCCCCGTTCCCCGGCCGGGCCTAGCCCCCTGTCGGCCGCCGCCCTTGGCCCGCGGCCGGGCCTAGGCCCTGTCGGACGCCGCACCTGGCCCCCGGCCGGGACTAGCCCCTGTCGGCCGTCTCCCCTGGCCACCGGCCCACGGCCCCGCCTCGCCCTAGTCAGCCGCCGCCCCCAGTCCCCGGCCCGGCCTAGCCCCCTGCCCGGCCTAGCTCCTCTCGGCCACGCTTCTGCGCCGAGGCGTCACAGCCGCCTCGCTTCTGCGTGCTTCTACTACCCAAGTTAAATATTCCAGAGAGTTCCAGAAAAACATCTATTTCTGCTTTATTGACTATGCCAAAGCCTTTGACTGTGTGGATCACAATCAACGGTGGAAAATTCTGAAAGAGATGGGAATGCCAGACCATCTGACCTGCCTCCTGAGAAATCTGTATGCAGGTCAGGAAGCAACAGTTAGAACTGGACATGGAACAACAGACTGGTTCCAAATAGGGAAAGGAGTACGTCAAGGCTGTATATTGTCACCCTGCTCATTTAACTTATATGCAGAGTACACCATGAGAAACGCTGGGCTGGATGAAGCACAAGCGGGAATCAAGATTGCCGGGAGAAATATCAATAACCTCAGATATGCAGATGACATCCCCCTTATGGCAGAAAGAAAAGAAGAACTAAAGAGCCTCTTGAAAGTGAATGAGGAGAGTGAAAAAGTTGGCTTAAAACTCAACATTCAGAAAAGTAAGATCATGGCATCCGGTCCCATCACTTCATGGCAAATAGATGGGCAACAGTGAGAACAGTGGCTGGCTTTATTTTTCTGGGCTCCAAAATCACGGCAGATGATGACTGCAGCCATGAAATTAAAAGACGCTTACTGCTTGGAAGAAAAGTTATGACCAACCTTGACAGCTTATTAAAAAGCAGAGATATCACTTTGCCAACAAAGGCCCGTCTCATCAAGGCTGTGGTTTTTCCAGTAGTCATGTATGGATGTGAGAGTTGGACGATAAAGAAAGCTGAGTGCTGAAGAATTGATGCATTTGAACTGTGGTGTTGGAGAAGACTCTCAAGAGTCCCTTGGACTGCAAGGAGATCCAATGAGTCAATCCTAAAGGAAATCAGTCCTGAATAGTTATTGGAAGGACTGATGCTGATGCTGAAACTCCAATGCTTTGGCCACCTGATGTGAAGAACTGACTCATTTGAAAAACCCTGATGCTGGGAAAGATTGAAGGCAGGAGAAGGGGACGACAGAGGATGAGATGGTTAGATGGTATCACTGACTCAATGGACATGAGTTTGAGTAGACTCTGGGAGTTGGTGATGGATAGGGAAGCCTGGCGTGCAGCAGTCCACGGAGTCACAAAGAGCTGGACACAGCTGAGCAACTCAACCTCAGCCTCTTGCCTCTCTCCCCTCCCCCAACGCTGCTCTAACCATGGAGAAGTCTAGGGCACAGGACCCCCTCCCCGACCCCAGAGCCAACGGAGGAAGAAGGACAGGCGGGAACACTCCCTGCCCCGGCCCCGCTGACCTGCCGGAAGTCGGCCGGGACTCCGCGCGCCCCCTGGCCCCGCGCGTCCACCGCCCCGGCCCCGCACGACCCGCGCTCCGCGCCGCCCGCACTAACCGGCCTCGCCGCAGACACCTCCTGCCCGGAAACAGCTCGTCTCGGGCCTCAGGACTCAGTCCTGCTCGGCTCGCAGCGCCGGCCTCAGAATTCGGTCTCGTTGGCGGAGCGCCAGGGACGGAGAGCGCGCAACCGGCGGCCAGGAGCCGGGGCGAGGGCGGTGGAAAGACTTCTCTGTTCAGTCGGCCTGTGGCGGAGGGGGCCTGAGCTTCGGGTTCACGGAGGGGAGCGGAAGGGTGTGTCCTCGGGCGGCTGGGGAGGGGGAGGGGTGTGTCTTGGGGGCTGAGGAGGGTGTACCCTGGGGCTGGGGAGGGGTGTGTCCTGGGACTGCGGAGAGGGGAGGGGGTGTGTCCCGGGTTTGCAGCTGAGGGGCAGGAGGTGTCTCACTGGGGGTGCTGGGGAGGGGGAAGGGGTGTGTCCTGGCGGGGGGGGGGGGTGTTGCTGGGAGGAGAAGGGCTGTGCCTGGGTCTGGTGGGGGAAGGAGGTGTGGTATATCCTAGGGTTATGGAAGTCAACAAAACGGATGACAGTTTCTGCCCCATGGCATCGATATCTTGGGGGAGGCGCATAAAGCAGACAATAAACATATAAGTTATATGTTGTGTTAGAATATAATAAGAGTAATTGAAAACATAGAGCTAGATAATGGAGACTGGAAATGGCAGGTGGGGACTTAGATTTTAGATGGAGTGGTCAGAGGTGGCCTTGTGGAGAACGTGACATTTAAGCAGAGTTAACGGTGGTGAGGGGGTGAGCGCTGGGATTCTCTGGGGAGGCTAAGGGAATGGCTTGTACAAAGGCCTTGAGGTGGGAGGCTGACCCGCATGATTGAGGTACAGGGAAAAGCCATGCGACTGGAGAAAAGCAAGGTGGACTGTCAAAGGAGGGGAGGGAAATCAGGGGGCCACAGTCAGCCGTCAGAGGGTCTCAGGCAGAGGAGAGGTGTGATACGGATCGCTCTCATGTGTCACATCTCATGGCATTGTCCTGGACAGATGCCACACAACTGAAGCAGGACCCGAACGATAGACCCTGTGCTTCCAGTATTTGGCTATTAAAGCGTTGCAAGCTTCCACATGCGACATTCTACCTGCTGTGTCTAAGGTATTCATCACGGCAAGTGAGATCACTGGGCTGTACATTCCTAATTCTGGTGGACACAGCCCTGTTGCCTCTCAAAGGGCTTCGCCAGCCCAGATGCCCACCAGCAATGCTGACCACTGCCTGTTCACCACGGCCTTGCCTGCAGACCACTTCGGCAAACGTCCGAGTGTCCACTAGTCTGATGGGTGAAGAGTGACGTCTCAAGCAGATTCATAGGGACTTCCCTGGGCGTCCAGTGGCTAGGACTCTGTGCTCCCAATGCAGGGGGCCCAGGTTCAATCCCTGATCAGGGGACTAGATCGCACAGGCCGCAACTAAGATGCTAAAGATTCCACTTGCCTCAACAAAGACCCTGTGTGCCACAGCTAAGACTTAGCACAGCCAATAAATAAACACAGAAAAATTAAAAAGGCATACTCACAGATCTTAAAATCAAACTTTACAGTGACCAAAGGGGAAGCGTGGGGGGAAGTAATAAATTGAGAGATTGTGCTTGACATATACACACTACTATATATAAAATAGGGAACTCATGAGAGCCTACTGGATAGCACAGGAAACTCGGCTCAATATTCTGTAATGACTTCCATGGGAAAAGAATCTAGTGTATAGGTATAACTGATTCAGTTTGCTCTACAGCATAAAGTAACACAACATTGTACATCAACAATAATAAATATTAAACATAATAAAAATTAAACAATTAAAAAAAAGGACAATTCTGACTGCCTTTCTGTGATATTCAAGTAGCTAGTTGGCTACCTGTGTCAGGATACATTTAACAGGAGGCTTCCTGTGTGCTGTTTTCAGTCTTGCATGAATTCTATGTTCTTTGGCACCCCACTCCAGTACTCTTGCCTGGAAAATCCCATGGACGGAGGAGCCTGGTGGGCTGCAGTCCATGGGGTCGCTAAGAGTCGGACACGACTGAGCGACTTCACTTTCACTTTTCCCTTTCATGCAATGGAGAAGGAAATGGCAACCCACTCCAGTGTTCTTGCCTGGAGAATCCCAGGGACGGGGGGGCCTGGTGGGCTGCCGTCTGTGGGGTCGCACAGAGTCGGACACGGCTGAAGTGACTTAGCAGCAGCAGCAGCAGCATGAGAGTTCAATAATTTTTCTGGACACAAGGTCCACATAAAATTCAGTCTCATCTGTTTCATTAAGGAATTATTCTGTTAAGACCAAAATAAAAATAATATAACTTGAAATATTGATAGAAAGACAAATATGAATAATTGGAACCAAATAAAGTTTCTTGTAATTGGCAAAAACTATACAAATGTTTACTAAATCTTTCAGGAAAGAAAAACACAAAAATAATTCAACAGATATGTCCTGTTAGTGACTTCTCTAAATTGATTGCTAAGTTTACAGTTATTTTAATTGATATTTGAATAACATTTTTTGAGATCCATGTGAAAATATTTTGAAATACTTCTAGAAAACAAATGAGCCAGGATTGCTATGAACTTTGAAACACGGAGAAAAATTCAGAGAGGTGTATTGTGGATAATATCCCAACAGAATAACAACAAAAATCACATTATAATAATTATGTATGATGATAGCAAAATCAATATGTATATATAACTGAAAAACCTTATTTGTTGTTCTTCAGTTGCTTAGTTGTCTCTGATTCTTTGCCACCCTATGGAGGGCTGCACACCAGGCTTCACTGTCCATGACCATCTCCTGGGGCTTGCTCAAACCCATGTCCATCGAATCGGTGATGTCATCCAACCATCTCATCCTCTGTCATCCCCTTCTCCTCCTGCTTTCAATCTTTCCCAGTATCAGGATATTTTCCAATGAGTCTGCTCTTCACATCAGGTGGCCAAAGTATTGGAGCTTCCGCATCAACACTTCCAATGAATATTCAGGACTGATTTCCTTTAGGATGGACTGGATTGATCTCCTTCCAGTCCAAGGGACTCTCAAGAGTCTTCTCCAACACCACAGCTCAAAAGCATCAATTCTTCAGTGCTCAGCCTTCTTCATAGTCCAACTCTCACATCCATACATGACGACTGGAAAAATCCATACTTTGACGAGATGAACCTCTGCTGACAAAGTCATGTCTCTGCTTTTTCACATGCTGTCTAGGTTTGTCATAGCTTTTCTTCCAAGGAGCAAAAGTCTTTGAATTTCATGGCTGCAGTCACCATCCGCAGTGATTTTGGAACCCAAGAAAGTCAAGTCTGTCACTGTTTCCACTGTTTCCCCATCTATTTGCCATGAAGTGATGGGACCAGATGACATGATCTTAGTTTTTTGAATGTTGAGTTTTAAGCCAGCTTTTTCACTCTCCTCTTTCATCTTCATCAAGAGGCTCTTTAGTTCCTCTTCCATTTTCACCCTAAGGGTGGTATCATCTGCATATCTGCCGTTTTTGATATTTCTCCCAGCAGTCTTGATTTCAGCTTGTGCTTCATCTGCCCTGACATTGTGCGTGATGTACTATGTCTAAAGGAAATCAGTTCTGAATGTTCATTGGAAGGACTGATGCTGAAGCTGAAGCTACAATACTTTGGCCACCGGATGCGAAGAGACGACTTATTGGAAAAGATCCTGATGCTGGGAAAGATTAAAGGCAGGTGGAGAAGGGGTCGCAAAGAGTCAGACACGACTGAGGACTGAACTGAACTCTGCATATAAGTTAAATAAGCAGGGTGACAATATTCAGCTTTGATGTACTCCTTTCCCAATTTGGAACCAGTCTGTTCTATGTCCATTTCTAACTGTTGCTTCTTGACCTGCATTCAGGTTTCTCAGGAGGCAGGTAAAGAGATCTGGTATTCTCATCTCTTTCAGAATTTTCCACAGTTTGTTGTGATCCACACAGGCAAAGGCTTTAGCATAGTCAATGAAGCAGAAATAGATGTTTTTCTGGAACTCTCTTGCTTTTCTATGATCCAGTGCATGTTGGCAATTTGATCTCTGGTTCCTCCGCCTTTTCTAAATCCAGCTGGAATATCTGGGAGTTCTAGGGTCACTATGTGAAGCCTAGCTTGAAGGATTTTGAGCATAACCTTGTTAGCACGTGAAATAAGTGCAATTGTGTGGTAGTCTGAACACTCTTTGGCATCGACCTTCTTTGGGATTGGAATGAAAACTGACCTTTTC
The DNA here is from genome assembly GCF_054371585.1 of Giraffa tippelskirchi. NCBI lineage: Eukaryota > Metazoa > Chordata > Mammalia > Artiodactyla > Giraffidae > Giraffa > Giraffa tippelskirchi. Next base: position 102,476,126 of record NC_137275.1, read on the forward strand.
CAGTCCTGTGGCCACTGCTGGGTTTCCAAATTTGCTGGCATATTGAGTACAACACTTTCACAGCATCATCTTTTAGGATTTGAAATAGCTCAGCTGGAATTCCAACACCTCCGCTAGCTTTGTTCCTAGCAATGCTTCGTAAGGCCCAACGTCGATATTTTAGGAATCAGTGAACTAAAACAGACTGGAATGCGTGAATTTCATTCAGATAATGATCATTTTACTACTGTGGACAAGAATCCCTTAGAAGAAATGGAGTAGCCTTCACAGTCATCAAATGAGTCCAAAATGCAGTACTTGGGTGCAATCTCAAAAACTACAGAATGATCTCTGTTCGTTTCCAAGGTAAACAATTCAATATCACAGTAATCCAAGTCTATGCCCAAACACTAATGCCAAAGAGGCTGAAGTCTATGAAGACCTACAAGACCTTCTAGAACGAACACCAAAAAAAAAAAAAAAAATGATGTCCTTTTCATCATAGGGGACTAGAATGCCAAAGTAGGAAGTCAAGAGATACTTGCAGTAACAGGCAAGTTTGGCCTTGGAGTACAGAATGAAACTAACAGAGTTTTGCCAAGAGAACACACCGGTCACGGCAATCACCCTCTTCCAACAACACTAGAGACAACCCTACACATGGACATCACCAGATGGTCAATATCAAAAAACCTTCTACCTATTATTAAAACTACATTTATTTTGGATCACGCAGTCAACAGACTCCTCTAAAAGCATCTCATGTCCCTCGGGTCCAGGACTTAACCCGGGAGCCTGGGCACCCTGCTGCTCAGTGCCACTTCACTGCATGCCACCTTTTTGTCACCAGTCTGAAATTCCAGTCTTTGGAGAAGAGTCTCTGCCTTCCCACCTCCACTCTGCAGCTGCCAGACCATCTCTCTGACGTGAATAGACACCCTGCCCCACACTGGGTCTCCAGAGATACACTCACCCACCTTGATCCAATCCTCACCCTCACTCACTGCCTGTTTCCACACCCGACTCATTACCTTCCTATGATCCCCACATTTCCACGATGGCTTTAAACCCCCAAAATATGATCTGCTTAACATCCTAGCGCTTCAACTCGCTTTTCTCCACATCTCCATAATTCGTCAGAGAAAAACTGTACCACACACAACTCAACAGGCCAGGATGCCCTTGCAAAAGGAGAGAGACTGCCCCCAGCTCCTCTGGGATAAAGGCAGGCGAGGTCTGAGCCCTGGGCTGAGCTAGTGAGTAGTTCAGAGGACACAGGGTGGGGGCCCGGTCACGCCATGAGGACTCCCGAGTCTGCCTACTGGCACTGAGGGTTCTGCCTGCCACAGAGCCCGGGGCCAGCAACTGTCTCACTCAGTGACTGTGGCTGAAAGGGGCGGATTCTAAGCCCTTGAGGAAGGCATTTCTAGCCATCCAGCAAGTGGTTGGGAGAAGATTTACATCTCAAATGAGTAAAGAAAGAATTTACAACCACAAGTTTTCCAAAGTAAATGCTCTCAGAAAAAAGAAAAGATGGAAGGCTTATGATAAGGAGAAGTTTATCTAAATACTGGTCAAGCTGAGGGGCTGCTGAGGTCTTCCTGGTCACTACTGTGACTGCATGTATGCATGCTAAACTGCCCAGTGTCCGACTCTTTGCGACCCCATGAACTATAGCCTGCCAGGCTCCTCTGTCCATGGGATTCTCCAGGCAAGAAAACTGGAGTGCGTTACCATTTCCTTCTCTAGAAGATCTTTCTAACCTGGGGATTGAACCTGTGTCTTTTTTGTCTCCTGCACTGGCAGGTGGTTCTTTATGACCACAATCTCCCCGCAGCGATTGTACATCCAGGCATTTTACCAGGTTGATGGGTTGGTGGAGGAGGAAGGGCAGGCCTCAGAGCCTAGGAGCAGAGCCCCTGTTAAAAGCAGGGGCGGGATTCCCTCCTCTCACAGCTCCCTCCCTCAAGACTCTTCCTTCTCTGGAGAGTCTGCACTGAGTAAGGGGCAGATGGGCCCCTGAGTAGAGCAGCTGGAGTTTGTCAGGTGGATTCAACGGGAGCTGTGTCTTCCCTGATACTCCAAGGACGGAGTCAGTGGCAGGAGCCGAGCTCTGCGGGAGTGAGAGAGAGGATGAGCACACCTGTCCCTCCTGAGGGCGGGGAGACGAGGCCCCGCCCCACCAGGCACCAGTGTGCAAGCGGCTCCTTAGGGGTCTCAGAGGGAGGGGGCGCCATCCTATAAGTTGTTGTTGTTCAGTCGCTCAGTCACGTTTGACTCTTTGCGACCCCATGGACTACAGCAGGCCAGGCTTCCTTGTCCTTCACCAACTCCTGGAGCTTGCTCAACCTCATGTCCATCGAGTTGCTGATGCCATCCAACCATCGCATCCTCTGTCGTCCCCTTCTCCTCCTGCTTTCAATCTTTCCCAGCATCAGGGTCTTTTTCAATATGTTGACTCTTTGCATCAGGTGGCCAAAGTATTGGAGCTTCAGCTTCAGCATCAGCCCTTCCAATGAATATTCAAGGTTGATTTCCTTTAGGATTGACTAGTTTGATCTCCGTGCTGTCCAAGGGACTCTTGAGAGTCTTCTCCAGCACCACAGTTCAAAAGCATCAATTCTTCGATACTCAGCCTTCTTTATGGTCCAGCTCTCACATCATAATAAATGTTGTCAAACCTCCCACAATCTTCTGTGCTAGAATCCATCTTGGCTAAAAGATGAGCATGTATATGGGGAGGGCGCTGGGACAGGTCACATGTGGGGAAAGAGGCGAGATACCTGGCCAGAGTGGAACACAGCCCTGGAAGAAGTGTCCCACATTAGTGATTTAAATCCCGTCTCTGGCACACTCCTCACTAGGGACGTTGCCTGCTGTCTTCTCTGGGTCTGTGTGTCCGCTTTGCTCCTGCTCTACATGAACTGCTTCTTTGTTCCCTTTGCGTGAACTGTGCTGCCAATAACTTCTGTGCCTGCTTCACTCCATTTCTGCGGGGAATTCTTTCTCCAAAACAGAGAGGGACCCTGGTGGTCTCACCTGCTGTCAGCAGGACCAGAGCAGTGACTTTCCTCTCAACGCACATTGTAAATCATTCAGAGCCGTGTGGTGAGAAGGACATGGGGTCTGTTCAAACTGGATCCGTGTGGAGTTCAGGGAAGCCTTTTGCTGGTGGGGTAGGAGGGGGATGGAAGAAAGGCCACATTCTCTCCTCCCCTCTATTTGTATTGAATCTTTTAAAAGAAAAGTCTGTAGCAGCAGGAGAGGGGGAGACGGAAGGCACCTCGGCCACGGCAGGGGTACCCTGAAACTTCCACTCACGTTGGGCCTTCTCCCTCCACTGGGAGCACCAGGGGACGAGCTGGCCCACTGGCCTTGGCCCCTGCACCGTGGGCTCTCCCTACCTGCAGTGTGGCACCCACAGCACTCACTCACTCTCCAACACAACTCTCTTCCAGGCTGTGACAAGGACCTGCTGATCGACATCCTGACCCAGCGCTGCAACGCCCAGAGGCTGCTCATCGCTGAGGCTTACCTGGGTGCCTTCGGCCGGGTGAGTCCCCCCAACTCCTCCCGTTTCCAGGCAAACTTCTGAGACACCTCCGCACAGGGTCTGGGCTCTCTAGTCTCTGATCACAAAGGTGTCCGACTTCACTGAACATTCGAGACAGTTCCTCTACCTCAAACGTGTTGCACAGGATGTGGGAAAGAGACACATCAGAAGTGCCGGCACGTGATGTGTGACCCCACCAGCCCTTTCTTAGAAATCATTCAGCTTCATAAAGTACAAGCTCTCACAGCCCAACACTACCAGCTGGTCCAATTAGGCACTGCCTGGGAACACCCCGTGTTCAGCTCCAGGGAAGGCACATAGAGCTAATGATCCAGGCCCAGAAATAAGATCTTTTCCTGCAGTTCTCCTGAGGTCCTCACCCGCATCTCTATCCAAGTGGCTTCCCCACTAGCTTTTCCTCCCAAAGCTGCAGTTAGAGACCATTAGAAAAGAATGGTGCTCAAAAATAATTTCAGGCAATAGAACTGTCCAGAGTACTTTACGGAATCATGCACTGGTTTCAAAGCAGGTGCCATTAAGGATGTCTCTCCTCTTTTGTGCACTTAAACCACAGATTAAGAATGAAAACTCTTCAGTCCAAAAGGACCTGGAATAGCAATTACTTTTTGTCACCTGACCATTATCGATGAAATACCACCATAACTCTTTCTCTGTAAGACTAGTTCTTAAAGATTTACTCCATCTCCAAACCTCAGGCTCTGAACAATCACAGTACACAAAACAAAGGTGTTCTCTGCTTTGGAATGAATGACATCCAGAAGGCCACCACTGCTCATGAAATTAGCTGAATTAAACCGTAGTAGGAAACCAGTTGTTGTTTTTCTTCCAGGTAAAACTGCTCCTTTTCTTATGTTCCTGTGACACCCGGAGTAGTTTTCCTTTGAAAGAGAACATAAAAGCTACACAAGCAGCACTGTGTACAATAGCCAGGACATGGAAGCAACCTAGATGTCCATCAGCAGACGAACAGATAAGGAAGCTGTGCTACATATACACAATGGAATATTACTCAGCCATTAAAAAGAATACCTTTGAATCAGTTCTATTGAGATGGATGAAACTGGAGCCCATTATACAGAGTGAAGTGAGCCACAAAGAGAAACACCAATACAGTATACTAATGCATATATATGGAATTTGAAAGATGGTAACGATAACCCTATATGCAAGACAGAATAAGAGACATAGATGCATAGAACAGTCTTATGGACTCTGAGGGAGAAGGTGAGGGTGGGACGTTCTGAGAGAATAGCATTGAAACATGTATATTATCATATGTGAAACAGAACACCATTCCAGGTTCAATGCATGAGACAAATGCTCAGGGCTGGGGCAATGGGATGACCCAGAGGGATGGGATGGGGAGGGAGGTGGGAAGGGGGTTCAGGATGGGGAACACATGTAAACCCATGGCTGATTCATGTCAATGTATGGCAAAAACCACTACAATATTGTAAAGTAATTAGACCCCAACTAAAATAAATAAATTTATTAAAAAAAAAAAAAGCTATACAAGTTGCAGCATCAGTCACCCAATATTGCTGCAATATGCATACTGCCGTAAGAGAGGTCATTTTCAGTAAGTTCATATCCCAAAAGTTTACATACATCTGTGCCTTTCATAGATGAGGTTAACTTGGGTAAAAGCAATACTTTATCACTTTCTACAAAATGGCCCTAAAACAGACCAAGAAAAAAACTAAGAAACGAGGTGTTTGCACCTTCTCAGACACCGGATCCTCCAGGGAAGAGGCCTTACCACACGCCCAAGGTCTCAGAGTGGTCAGACCCCCTGTTCTAGCGCCCCAGGCCTCCAGAGAGCTTGAGGACCCTCAGAGGAGCCTAGTGGGGCCCCTCGGCTCTCAGATCCCATCAGGTCAGTTAGTCAGTCTCCTAGTCACTTTTACTGCCACGGGTCCCTGGCTCACACGGTTCTGATTTGGGCATCGCCACGTGGTATCCAGATGGATGTGGAAATGGTGCCCCCCCCCCCCAAGCTGCTGCCCCAGGACCTTACCCTGGCTATCCCTAAACTGAAGGCAGGAGGAGTCCAAACCTAAAACTCTACTGTCCCGCTTTAATACCAGAGCATTAATCTCGATCCCCCCGCAAAATACCCATCTGTGCACCGAATTCAATCCATCCTCCCACCCCTCTCACCAAGTCCACAGCATCTGCACTCTGACCCTCAAGCTGGGCTGGCCACCTCCCGCTCTGCCCACTGCATCAAGAGGAGGCCCTGCAGGTCTGCAAACTGAGCGGCCAGGGCTCCGTGCACTCTCCCCGGGACCTACACACTCAGGCCACCCCAGACACACACCCCCGAGACTGCTACACCACATCCTCTGCTGCCGGCGCACAGGCCTGGCTCTCTGCCCCTCCCTCCACGCCAGGTGTGCGGACTGACCTTACCTCCCGCCCCTCAGCCTTCACCTCCTGGAGTCAGGGACCGGGTCCAGCCAGGGTCTGATACAGAACAGGAACTGCATTCATAGAAGTCCACTCTGCCTGTAAATAAAAAGGAGGGAAAAAAATCCCATTAGGGTACACTTAACAGGGAAAAAAAAAACACCGACAAACTGTCTAAATTTCCCTTTTCCTTCATTTCTTCCTCTGGCTGCCCCCCAGTCAGCTTGCTGGACCTTGGGGATGGCTTCCTGACCCCCACTGCTCACGTTCAGAATGACTTCTTCCACCTGGACAAGGCCAGCTTTCCCTTCCTGTGGGAGAGCTGATAGATTTCCTGTATGCTAACCATTGATTTTTATGAACATGAATAAGAAAGATGAGAGGAAATTACTCTCTTAGCTGCTGAATAAGGTACAGTTCTGGGCACATTCCACAAATACTTCTTACTATTTGATACTTTACGTTAGACGAGCTGCTGACACTAGTCCCGAGACACACGAGAGGAGCCTTGGAACACCGCTGACACACTGGTCAGCGTAAGGGATGCGGTCACTCCAGACCTTGACCCAGAGCAGTTCTCCCCAGTGCAGTGGAACCTGGGACCCAAGATGCCCCTGGGCTGGGGAGGTCTGTCCCAGCTGAAGGGCTGGGCAATCTGACAGTGGTTCCTAGAGGAGGCAAATTCACCTGAAGTAATATTCTGGAATACAAACTGGCGCAGCCACTATGCAGAGCAGTATGGAGATTCCTTAAACAAACAGTTATCATATGATCCAGTAATCCCACTCCTGGGCATACATCTGGAGAAAACTCTAATTTGAAAAGCTACATGCATCCCAGTGTCCATAGCAGCATACAATAGACAAGACGTGACTTTTATATCTAAGACAACCTAAATGTCCAATGGCAGAAGGATGGATAAAGAAGATGTGATATGTACATATGTACAATGGAATATTGCTCAGCCATAAAAAAAATGAAATAAAGCCATTTGGAGCAACATGGATGGACTTAGAGATATTATCATACCAAAAGAAGTAACAGAGAAAGAGAAATACCATATGATATCACTTAAACATAGAATCCTTAAAAGTAATACAGATGAATCTACATAGAAAACAGAAACAGACTCACAGACATAGAAAACAAACATATGGTATCAAAGGGGAAAGGTGCGGGGGATAAATTAGGAGTCTGGGATTAACAGATAGATCCCACTGTAAATAAAACCGATAAACAACACCGGTTTACAGTATAGCACAGGGAACTCTACTGAATATCTTGCAGCAACCTATAACGGATCACCCTGCTTTATACCTGAAACTAATACAACATTGTAAATTAACTACATGTCAATATAAGTAAATACGTTTTTTAAACATTTACTTAGCACTGCACAGTGACAAAGCAGTTTGCACAAGTGTTTTTCTAATGTAACATAAAATTTCCCGAGGGTTTACACGATGACTATTGGGGTGGGCAGAATTAAGACAACTTCTAAGTCACACTTGGTACAGGTCTACAACATGGCTTCAAGAGCAAGTATTTTTTTACAACAGCAGGAAAAGTGATAGAAGTTATAAACATATTCCAACAAGCAGAGTGCTGGCCATCCTGTGTCTTGCCCTGAGCGCACACAGTTAGGTAAAGGTGAAAGGAAGAAAGAAAAGGGAACCACACCATGTCACTTTTAGTTTAAGTGGAGCTGTCGGAGCTGCTGCGACACGGCCCACCTGCAGCTCCAACAGATCCACTTGAAGGGCATCCACTCATCAGCCTAGTTTAGGCCCAGGCTGTGAGGCCCAAGGAGTCCCTTTGGGGCGAGTCTTTGGCAAACAGGAAAGAGCAGCAGGCAGGCTGCGGAAAGGCACCCTGCGAAGACTGCATCTGCAAAGCTGTGTCTGTCCCTCCGGAGAGCATTTAAAACACTGACTAGACAACGCAGGTGAAGGCTCCGCTCTGAACTTGAGAAGTTTGGCTACTTCAACATGTTACTCAATATCTGTTTTCCCTGATGAAAGGACTGTCTTCTGATGTCCTGAAAAACAAGCCACCACTACAGCGAGCTTCCCAGGTGGTGCTAGAGGCAAAGAACCCGCCTGCCAATGCAGCAGACTTCAGAGATGCGGGTTCAATCCCTGAGTCAGGAAGATCCCCTGGAGAAGGAAAGGGCAACCCCCTCCAGTATTCTTGCCTGGGAAATGCCAAGGACAGGGAAGCCTGGCGGGCTACACTCCATAGGTCACAAAGAGTCAGACAGGACTGAAGCAACACACACACACGCACGCGTATCATGTTAGAATGAACTAGTGCTCTGGAGAAAAGATCAAGCCGGGCGAGAAAAAGTACTGGGGCCGGGGCATACTGTCAACGGTGATGAGAGCAGGCTCTATGAAGTAGGCAGCCAGCACAGACAGCAAAAGAACATGCAGGTAACAGGACCAAGTCAGGTCCCCACAGTACCCAGTGTGGGCTGGGCGCCTTAGCCCCTGTCACATGGACAAGCCACACCTTATGGCTTCCCTGAGTTCTAACAGCAGGACCTGGGGGTTTTGTCTAGGTACACACTTCCTTGCTGTAGCTCTGTTACCTCCTTTGAGCCCCGCTTTTGTCCTCTAGAAAAAGGACATTGATTGCTACCTTAGCAGGTTGCTACCTTAATCCTGTGAAGACTAATTAGGGGAACCCTACAATGAGCAGCTTGCCTTAAGACATATCAATGACTAGCTGGCCTTAAGAGATCCTGGGCTTCCCTGATAGATCAGCTGGTAAAGAACCCTCCTGCCATGCAGGAGACCCCGGTTTGATTTCTGGGTCGCGAATCCTGATCCGCTGCAGAAGGGACAGGCTACCCACTCCAGTCTTCTCGGGCTTCTCTTGTGGCTCAGCTGGTAAAGAATCTGCCTGCAATGCGGGAGACCTGGGTTCAATCCTTGGACTGGGAAGATCCCCTGGGGAAGGGAAAGGCTACCCACTCCAGCAGTCTGGCCTGGAGAATTCCATGGACTGTAGAGCCCATAGGGTCGCAAGAGTCGGACACGACTGAGGAACTTCACTTCACTTTCAAGAGATATGACCTGAATCCAGATTAAACTGGAGGCTCCCAGTGTCCTCTGGCATTTCTTCCCTGAAGCCAGCCAAAACCCACACACGTGCATTTCCAGGGTCTCCACTTAGCCAGCTGGACAGAAAACCCAGCATGGTGCAAACAAGCTGACAGACAAGCAGGAGAGGACTCACCGGCAGACGGCTTCGCTCAGGTCTCAGGTGGATCTCCGGGACCACAGCAGGAACCGGCGCTCTCAGCCCCTGGGCTCAGCAGCGCCCTCATTCTCAGGCGGGCGGCTCTGCCCTGACGGGCGCGGGAAAGCCACCAACTTCCCCAGGCTGACCTCACGCCGCTTCCACCGCTGTAGCCTGACCTCACCCGGCCACACCCCTTTTGGCGGAACTTCCTCTTCCTCCCTTGATTCCAGCCTGAGGTCCGGCCCTGGGCCCCGATTGGTCACAGCCCCATCCCTGAGCCAATCACGGTGGCCAGGGAGGATGGAGCACACCGATTGGCCAGGTCCAGGTCATGGGACCATATTCCAGGTCCCGTGACCATACTCCAGGTCACGTGTGAGCTGCTCACCCTGTGTCAGCAGTGGAGAGAGTGCGGTACCCCAAGAGCAGGGCTGAGAGTCCAGTCACTGTGTCCGTGTGCTCAGTGTCCTAGGACCTGCCTGCGCGTCCTCTCTACACACTGCTTTGTCCTCTGCAGACAGAAGATTCACGATAAACCTCTTCGCTTCGCAAGCGCTGTTGCACGCACCCACATTCAAGGGAGCAAGGCCTCCGGTTTGAAGGTAAGTTTGGAGATCCTCTCTTAACCTCCGGGCTTGTTTCTTGTAGCCTGTTAGAATAATTTATTCAGTCTGAAAACCCCCAGGAGGACCACCACATGCTGCTTTGCGTATTCAGGATTCTTAGCTGTTCTGAGTAGAGGGCATGGCCCAGGGGCCTCCCAAAGGCAATGAATTTTGTCCAAGGAAGCACCTGAGAGGCTGAATCTGAGTCACTTTGCTGTACACCTTAGACAAACAAATTATGGTAAATCAGCAATACCTCAATTTAAAGAAAAGATATTTCCTCATCAAAAATTGTTCGAATTTTGTCAAGTTTTTCTTTCAATTGTTGGTTCTTAGTATGCAGTCTAATTGGTTTGGTGGTGTTTTGTGAGGTAGGGATCCAACTTACCTTCTCCTATGGATACAATATTGTCCCAATGGGACGATTCCTTTGTCCTTTCTCCTGGAAATGTCCTTTCTGCATTTACATATTAAGAAGCATTTTTTTTTAAATGCCAAGTATCAAGGACTGCAGGTCTTTGGTAATTTGTACAGCACCCCAGAGGCATGTTTCCACTTCTGTGTCTTCTCTTCGCATTTTACCATTGCCCGTTTCTAGTATACACAAGTGCCCTCAGAGGGCTCTCTGCAGTGAACCATGTATGTTTCTGTGAGGACAGAGGATGTGAGCATGGAGGAGAGGCTGAGTCCATAGTGACCATGTGAGCATGCTCAGCAACCCCAATATTAAGTCTGGCTGAGACTTTCTCAGGCAAGGTCTGTGTTTCTTCCTCTTGGTGTCTGGATACGCAAAAAGATGTTGGTGGATTGGGACGTGGGTCTCTGGGTCCAGCAGTGTAGAGATATACCCATGGCCTGCTTTTCCATGATATTTTCCTCCTGCGGGCTCCGCTGAGCTGGTGTGGAGAGATTTCTGCTAAAGGCTTGAGAGGTAGTCAATCCTTCTGCTTTTCATGCCCTGCCTCGTCCATACTTCTGTCATTTTTTTTTAATATAGCTAATTTTCAATGGTGTTAGCCCTTGTGTCATTGTGACACTCAGGCACCTGTGGTTTAATAGACCTCCAAGTCCCGGGAGCTCTTTGCCTGGTGGAGACATGGAGCACTCAGGGAGCAGTACCACATCACACTGGAGCCTGGACCAGAGAGAAGGTTCTTGCCAGGAAGGCTCCATCCCTGCTGTGGGGGGTTCGGAGTTATCACTTCCGATTGCACATCCCCCGGGCCCTCGGTGCAGGCCCCACTCTGAGATCTGGAAAGGAGGTGGCTTCCCTCCCTGACACAGAACTAGTCTTTTCTGTCCTCGTCCTTGTCGCGTCCCATCTGGCTCCCAGGCTCTACCCTTGAGCCTCACCCACAGGATCAGGAGAGCCCAGTTCTAGAGGAGTGTCATACAAGGAGAGTCTCCTGGAGACACTCCATCCCCGGGCCTAAATAAGCACTTCTTCGGAGTTTCACAGCCCTGGGTGTAGATCCTGGGTTTGTGTCCATTTTACAGTTGAATATGTTGAGCCTCAGATCATTGTGTGATTTGCCCTGGGTCACTGTGCGGGTCAGCGGGTGAGCTGAGGTTTGAACCCAGACTGTATGTCTTGGAGGCCGTGACGATACAGGTGTTTCCGCTCCTCGGTTAAATTTATTTCAAGTTTTTTTTTTTTTTTTTTTGATGCATTTGTATATGGGACTTTTCTGTTTTCTTATGCTTCCTATCCTGCTATATTGCTGAGTTTATTAGTTGTAATACTTCTTACTTGGTGGCGTTTTTAGGGTTTCATATAAATCCTGTCATAATCAAATAGTGACAGTGTAACTTCATCTGTTCCAATGGGGATGCCGTTTATTTCCTTTTCTGGCCTAGTTCCTCTGGGTAGGACACTTCCGCCACTATGTTGAACAAGATTGGTGAGAACAGGCCTCCTTGTACTATTCCTGATCTTTTAGGAAAATCTTTCAGCTCTTTATCACTGAGTTGGATGTTAGCTGTGGGTTTGTCTTAACGTGCCCTTTAGGATGTTCCATGGATAACCACTGTATTGAGAGATGGTATCAGAATTGATGTTACACTTTGTTGAAAGCTTTTTCTGCAATTATTGAGAAGATCACATGATTTTAGTCTTCATTTTGCTCATATTGTGTATCACAGTAATTGATGTACAGACAATAAATCATGCTTGCAGGCCCAGAATAAATCCATTTGATCCTAGTGTATGATTCTTTTAATGTATGCTTCAGTTTGGCTTGGTAATATTTTTTTGAGGATTTTTACATCCAGGTACACCAGGGTCAGGGTTCTCTAGTGGTTCATATGGTAAAGAATCTGCCTGCAATGTGGGAGGCCTGGGTTTGACCCCTGGGTCAGGAAGATCCCCTCGAGAAAGGAATGGCTACCGCACTCCAGTATTCTTGCCTGGGAAATTCTGTGGACAGGGACCTGGTGGGTTGTAGTCCATGGGTCACAAATAACTGGACATGACTGAGTGGCTCACACTTACAAGAGTGCTTCTTGACATTTTTAATATCTACATTGAAGATTTTATCTCAGTCAAAAATTGCAGTCAAAGGCAAACATGTCAAAAGTCCAAGAGTCCTTAGAATTAAATGACAATAAGACATAACAGATGAAAGCAAGAAGGACTCCACATATTTACTTTTCATAAGAATTTTAGCTCTTCCGAGGAATTCTCATTAAGCTGAATTAAAATGCAAGCTTTAGTTTAAAATCTTAACCTTTTTCGGTATTATGTTTCTATTTTGAGACTGAAAGTTCATTATTTATGTACGAGATATTAAGCAATGCTATGTAGCTATTAAAATCATATTTTCAAAAACTCTAATGACATTTACAAGCACTTATACTGGAAAAATAGCTAGGAATAGAAGATGATCCCGTATAGCTTTAAATGAAAGTACATATGTGTTGAATGATAGTTTTCAGATTGTATTTATTGATTTTTATTTGGAGAATAACTGCTTTACAATGTTTGGTTGGTTTTCCTCATGCAACACCACGAATAAGTATATTATCCACTCTTTGGTTAGACTGCCTCCCAGTTCCTGGCCTCCCACCCTCTAGGTCGTCCCAGAGCACCATGCTGGGCTCCCTATGTTATCCAGCAACTTCCCATTAGCTAGCTATTTTGCATATGGTAGTGGCTATGTTTCATTGCTACTCTCTCCATTTGTCCCACTCTCTCCTTCTCCAGCTGAGTTCACAAGTCCTTCCTCTACATCTGTGTATTTATTTCTGCCCTTCAAATATTCACCAGTACCATTTTACAAGATCGCATGCGTATGCATTAATATACTACATTTGTTTTTCTCTTTCTGACTGACGTCACTCTGTATCCCAGTTTCTAGGTTCATCCACCTCAGTTCAACGGATTCGTATTTGTTCCTTTTCATGGCTGAGTCGTGTTCCATTGCATGTATGTCCCACAACTTCTTTTTCCATTGTTCTCTTGAGAGACATTAGGTTGCTTCCATGCCCTGCCTATGTTAAATAGTGCTGCAATGGACATTGGGTACGAATGTCTTTTTAGAGTTATGGTTTTCTCAGGGTGTATGGCCAGTAGGGGATTGTTGTGTCATATTGTAGTTTTAGTCCTACTTTTTAAGGAAACCTATGTTCCTTCTCCATAGTGGCTGTATCCATTAACATGCCTACTAACATTGCAAGAGGGTTCCCTTTCTTCCATGTCCTGTCCAGCGATTATTATGTGTAGAATTGTTGATGATGGCCATTGTGACTGGTGTGAGGTGATACCTCATGTAGTTTTGATTAGCATTTCCTGAATAATGAGCGATGTGGAGCATCTTTTCATGTGTTTGGTGGCCTTCTTCCTGTCTTCTTTGGAGAAATTTGTTCAGGTCTTCTGCTCATTTTTCAATTGGTTGCTTTTTTTCCAGTATTAGTCTCGATCATCTACTTGTGTACTTTGTAGATAATCCTTTCCCAGGATTCCATAACGTACATAATTCCTCAGAACATACCTTAGTCTTTTTGGACGGAAGAACATCCAAGTGCCTTCTTTGGTGTGTATGTATGTACATGGCATGTGTTTATTTTCATTGTGCAGATCTTGCCCTTATTCCATTAGATTTATCCCTGAGGAGTTCATAGTTTTTGATGACATTATAATCAAGGGTATTCTTTAAAATGTCAATTTCTGGTCTCGTTTAGTATGCTGAAGTATGGAGCATTTTTATATGTTGACCTTGTATCCTGCAACGTTGCTGAACTCACTTTCATGCTTGTACCTCTTTTGTTGATTCATTTTCCACATTAATCATCAGGTCGTCAGCAAGTACAGTTATATTGTTTTTTCAGTTCATATGATTTCGATTTCTTTTTTCTTGTCTTGTTACAGTGGCTAGGAGTTCCAGTACAGAGTTGAATAAAAGCCAAGAGAGCAGACATCCTTGCTTTGTTCCTGATCTTGAGGAGAAACACCATATGATGTCAGCTCTACATTTTTTGTAGATGCCGTTTATGAGGTTGGGGCAGTTTTCTTCCATTCCTAGATTGCTAAGATTTCCATATATAAATGATAAATATTGTCAGATGCCTTTTCTCTCTCTTTTGAGGTGAGACTGTGGTTTTTATTTTCAGTCCATTGATATGGTGAATTTCACTGATTTCTTCAAATGTTGGCCCAAACTTATGTTCTTGGGATAAACCCTACTTGTCATGCTACCTTGTACTTTTAATTGATTACTGATTTCCTGATGTGTCATTAAGGAATTTTGCATCTGTGTCTCTGAGGGATATTGATATTCTTGTAATATGTTTGTCTGGTTTGGGTATCAAGAGAATTCTGGCCTCAGAATGAGTTAGGTGTTTCTTTCTTCACTATTTTGGAATAGTTTGTGTATAACCAGGATTTTCTTCATAACTGTTTGTTAGGATTCACTACTAAGGCCATTTAGGATAGAGATTTTGTGCGTGTGGGTGTATGGGTAGGTAAGATTTCTAACTACGGATTTGAGTTTTAATAGATTGAGGTTATCTGTTTCTTACTGAGTGGCTTTCATAGGTTGTGTCTTTCAACAAAGTAGGGTATTTTATCTAAGTTGCCTGAAGTTGTTCACAGTTTACCCTTTCCTTTCAGTGTCTATAGGATCTGTACTGATGTTCCCTCTTTGATTCTTGATATTGGTAGTTTATGTCTTCTCTTTTTTCTTCGTCACTCGGCTTAGTCAGTTTTATTGATAGTTTGAAGAACCTGATTTTAGTTTTTTCATTTCATTTTGTTTCTCTGGTCTCTGTTTCATTGATTTTTACTCTTTCATTTTCTTCTTTCTGCTTGCTGTGGATTTCATTTGTTCTTTTATAAGTTGTTTAAGATAGAGTCTTAGAGTATCGATTCAGAATCTTTCTTCATTTGTGTAAGTATTTAATCCTATCAGTTTCCCTCCAGGTAGTGATCTAGCCATGTCCCGTAGCTTTTTAGTATATTGTATATTCACTTTTATTCACTTCAACATATTTCCTGTTTCATTTGTGATTTCTTCTTTGACACATGAATTCTTTAGAAATATGCTACTTTGCTGATGTTTGGGAGACTCTTGGATATCAGGGGTTTTTTAATTTCTAATTTAAATCTGTTGAGATCAGAAAACATGCTTTGTATGATTTGAGTCACTTTAAGTATGCTGAGATTTGTCTGTCTTTTGAAGAATGTCCCGTATCCCCTTGAGAAGAGTTTTATCGTGCTTCTTGTTGGATAGAGTGTTCTATCAAATGTCAGTTAGATCAAGTTGGTTGATAGTGCTGTTTAAGAGGGTTCTCTGGTAGCTCAGATGGTACAGAACCTGCCTGGAATGCGGGAGACCTGGGTTTGATCCTTGGGTTGAGAAGATCCCCGGGAGGAGGGCTTGGCAACCCACTCCAGTACTCTTGCCTGGAGAATTGTTTAAAGGCTTCAACATCCTTACTGACCTTGGTTGGTTGTCTGTTTTGGCTTCCTTGTTCAATCAGTTATTGAGTCACGGAGAGGAAGACTGAGGTCCCTGACTGTAATCGTGGGTGTGTCTATTTCTTCTTTCAGTCTATTTCGTTGTTGTTTTCCTTATCTCTTCTTTTTAAAGCTATTTTTTAATACACTTAACTGACTTTGAAATTAGCAGATGTGTTGCTAAAGAAATTTGGAACACAAAGCGTTGAAACTAAAATTCAAGCTAGCCAGAGATATTTTTAGTGAGTAGAGTTAGGTCGATCCTTCAAACTTGTTCATGAGTCGTGCTCATTCTTTGTTGACATATTATGATGTATAAAAGCTATTTCAGAGAAGTAATGTGTAGTCATTACAATTTTATCATGGTTTGGTAGATAGGTTAAATTTATTGCCACAGATGAGTCATAGACTTTTAATGGTATAATTTCTTTGTATAAAATTTTGCCAGCAAATTTAAAAGGTAGCAAAGAAAAGATCAAATAATTTTGAAGTTATGCTCAATACTGTTGTCTTTGGCTTAGCCTTTGAGATTATGTAATTGTTTAAAAATCCATTTTCAAGATGATGTAAATGGCCCTTGTGACTGCTTCCGTGGGTTTTTTTCCTCAATTGCTGCTGCTGCTGCTAAGTCGCTTCAGTCGTGTCCGACTCTGTGCGACCCCATAGACGGCAGGCCACCAGGCCCCCACGTCCCTGGGATTCTCCAGGCAAGAACACTGGAGTGGGTTGCCGTTTCCTTCTCCAATGCATGCAAGTGAAAAGTGAAAGTGAAGTCACTCAGTTGTGTCCTACTCTTCACGACCCCATGGACTGTAGCCTACCAGGCTCCTCCGTCCATGGGATTTTCCAGGCAAGAGTACTGGAGTGGGTTGCCATTGCCTCCTCCATTTTTTCCTCAATTAACCATTCTTAATTACTGAATGCAGACCCTCGCGTACAGGAACGTGAAACATGAGTGGATCGGCAACAAGTGGCTGCCCAGTCTCGGCCTCCCGCACAACCGTAGCTATTTCGTGGAGTGCCTTGTGCACGTGCGGATGCTGGACCACTTGACCAAGAAAGCCCTTCGTGGGCAACTTAAAATGGTTGATAGTTTTCACAGGTCAGTCGGTGCAAGAAGTTCTCACAAGCCTGCTGAGAGATGTTTGCCTGCGGCCAGGTCTAAATTTTTTTTTTCTCTTGGAAACAGAAACAGTTTCCAGTGTGGAATTGTGTGCCTGCAAAGGTTGAACTATGACCAAAAAGAACTGGAAAGGAAAAGAGAAGAAAGCCAGCATGACCTGAAAGGCTAGTACAGTCCTATTTCTTGCTTCCCAGTGTATAAGCAGCCTCAGTGATTTCCTATTTGAAAGAAAACTTCAGGAAATGCTTTCCTTGGAGAAAACACACCTCGCATCATGACAGAGGAGGGAGGGATGGAAAGGACTGTTTTTGAGGTCGTCCTCTGTGGCCAGAGAACTTGTGCTCCGTCCTTGGGCTCACGTCGGTGAGCTCAGTCGTGTCTGACTTGTTGCGACCCCGTGAACTGTAGCCTACCAGGATCCTCCGTCCATGGGATTTTTTAGGCAAGAGTACTGGAGTGGGTTGCCATTTCCTTGTCCAGAGGATCTTCCCGACCTAGGGATTGAACCCAGGTCTCCTGCATTGCAGGCAGATTCTTTACCATCTGAGCCACCAAAGGTGCTGAGTACTCTGCAGATTGTAGATGCCACTGATTAATTCACAGAAATTCCTTGCTTAGGACTTTGCAGATGAAGTTACTGCTTAAAGATTACTTTTGTCATTTAAAAAAAGCAAAGTTAATATCTGATTTGAATGTGATGACTGTTTTAATTAATTTCCATTTATATGCACTATCAATTAATTCAATTAAAACATTGGGCTTTTAAAAAATTGAGTATCTTATACTGAAGTGAGTTTCTCTTTGTGCACGTGCTAACAAACTTCATGCATCTATCTGTGCGTCATGAATTGTTTTTTTTTCCCCTCCCTTCCTTTCTGCCTTCCTCATCTTTCTTTTTTGTAAAGTGTAGTTGATTTACAATGTTACATTAGTTTCAAGTGTGTAACAGTGATTCAGAATTTTTTCTTTTTCTTTTTTCTTTTTTTTACTGGCTGTGCTGAGTCTTTGCTGCTGCACAGGCTTTTCCCTTGCTGCGGCAGGCGGGGACACTCTCCAGCGGTGGTTCCTCAGCTTCTCACTGCAGTGGCTTCTCTTGCTGTGGCTCCCGGGCTCTAGAGCACTGGCTCAATGGTTGTGGGGCATGGACTTGGTTGCTTCTTGGCATGTGGGATCTTCCTGGATCACGGATTGAACCCGTGTCTCCTGCATCAGCAGGCGATTCTGTGTCACTGAGCAACCAGGGAAGCCCTGATTCAGCAGTTTTACAGATTACACTCCATTTAAAGCTATTACAAAATAATGACTATATTTCCCTGTGCTGTACAATATATCTCTGTTGCTTAGCTATGTCATACATAGTCGCTTGTATGTCTTAATCCCATACCCCAATTTTGTCCCTCCCCAATTGTCCCTGAGATAAAGTTGTGAGATATATACATATACAGTGGACTATTACTCAGCCATAAAAGGAGAAAACTCGGCTATACACAACAATGCGATCGACCTAGAGAGTCTTCTGTTCAGTGAAATAAGCCAGGGAAAGACAAATACTCTCTGCTGTCACTGACATATGGGATTTTTAAAGTGAAATAAACAAACATACCAATCACAGTTATAGACAAATGTCCTAGCAGCTCCCTGCCTCTCTTCATCCCGCTTCCCTTCCCGACTCTTTCCTTTGCTTTCCTCCCCGCTTCCTTCTGTGCTCTTCCTTCCCTTTCTCTCTCTGCTTTTCCTTTTTCTCCTCCTCTCTCTCCTTTCCATGCTCACTCTCCTTTCTCCCTCCACCCCATGCCTTTCAGTGACCATGTTGAGCCAAGGGGGTGTTGTTGTTGTTTTTCAGTCACTAAGTTGTGCCCAACTCTTTGTGACCTCATGGACTGCAGCTGTCAGGATGCTCTGTCCTCCACTATCTTCTGGAATTTGCTCAGATTTATGTCCATTGAGTCAGTGATGCCATCTAACCATCCCATCCTCTGCTACCCCCTTCTCTTGTGGCCTTCAATCTTTCCCAGCATCAGGGTTTTTTCCAGTGAGTTGGCTCTTCCCATCAGGTGGCCAAGGGGTAAATTAAGCTTATTTCTTTCTTTAGCACATTCACTGGAGTAACACATAGAACAGGCTCAGCATCACTAAGTTGGTCTGTTTCCTGAGCTGACTATCGTATTAACAGATCCCTACCAGAAAATGTGCTGTGTCCAGGAATCACTCAACTTTTTAACTTTCTAATCGCAAAGTGAATTCTTCCTTTTATATCTTAGAGGTCGGAGAAAATTACATCTTTGGGCTACTTTCCTTTTTCCAATTCACCTGCTTTCACATTTTAAGTATTTGATTTTACAGTTTTAAGCAAATCATGGGGCCGTGTGTGTATGTTCATAATCTGAAATACATCACAACTTATCTTTGTTTCATGAAATGCCAGTTAAACACTAGATACTGTCATTTGGTCAATTTGTGATATATACAAGCTGTGCTTGTATCTATTTGCATTCATCAGGACAAGTATTTAAACTAAATTGGTGTGCTAGTTCAATATGACTAAGTTCCATCAATTTTATCAGTTGATTGCCTCATTTAGTGGGTGTTTACATTTTTCTAAATAACTAACCTCAACATTTAAAACTAGCCTTGTCATTGGGAATCCAAAATTAATTTAATTTCTAACAAGAGCATGAGAAAGGGTGCAATTAGGATACTTGATAAAGTAAGTTTTAAATCAAAAAGATCAAATTTAAAACATAGAATGATAATCTGACAAACTGGGTTTAATAATTACTGTGAATTTTGACCCAATACAGATGTAAATATCATGAAATATCTACACTTACACATGTCCACATCAATAAGGTTTATTGGCAGAAGTCTTTTGCAAGGTAATTTGATAATACATATTATAATAACTAGAGAAATGTGTATAAACTTCATGACTACCACAGGGAAGTAAACATTCCATCTTAAAAAACTGGGAAAATATCTGGGCATGAAGACGTCCATCATGGTGTTACCTATAATAGCAATACATTAAAATCAACGTAAACATCCAACAATAGGAAAATGACCAAATAAATAAGAGTATCATGAAATTGATAGAATTTTGTATAGCCATTAAAGAAGTAAAAATCATGGAGGCTCTGTAGGAACATAGAACATTCCATACTAAAATGTTATATGCTGTCTGTGCTATCATTTAATTTATGTGAGAACCACAGAACTAGAACTATTTATCCAATGTGTGCTTAGGGAGAATATGTCAGACTCTGTGCTAAAAACAACAGGCAGAAGCTGGCATGTAAAACCTTTGAGTATTTAATAAGTGTTTATGTGTAGTTTGTTTAATGCAGTGCTTGCTGTGTTAGTTTGCTGGGGCAACAATATCGAAGCCCTAGAGACACCTACTGCCTCACACTTCTGGAAGCCAGAAGTCCACAACCAAGGTTCAGGCAGAGCTGACCCCTCCTGAGGGTCAGGATGGCATCTCCCCCACGCCTCGCCCGTCAGTGCTGGTGGTTTGGCGATAATCACGGGCGCGCCTGGGCTGCGGGAAGCACCACCTCCATCTCTGCCTTCGCCTTTATATGGTGTTCTCCCCGTGTGCTGGTCTGTCTCCGGATTTTTGCTTTTTTAAGGATATCACTCACAATGGATTGGGCCCACCCAAGCTTAGTGGTGAAGAAGTGCCTGCCAATGCAGGAGACTTAGGTTCAATCCCTGGGTCAGGAAGATCCCCTGGAGAGGAAAATGGCAACCCACTCCAGTATTCTTGCCTGGGAAATCCCATGGACAGAAGAGCCTGGTGCGCTACAGTTCATGGAGTTGCAAAGAGTTGGACATGACTTAGCAACTAAACAACAACGTGTGTGTGTGCTTGCTAAGTCACTTCAGTCATGTCTGACTCTGTGCAACCCTATGGACTAAAGCCCGCCAGGCTCCTCTGTCCATGGGATTCTCCAGGCAAGCATACTGGAGTGGGTTGCCATGCCCTCTTTCAGGGGAGCTTCTCGACCCAAGGATCAAACCCATGACTCTTATGTCTCCTACATTGCAGGCAGGTTTTTATCACTTTAATAGTAGGACTCAGTGCCCCCTGGGGAACCCTAGCAACAACAATGACCTCTAATTAAATCCATCCCCTCGGTAAAGATGCGCTCTCTAAATAAGGTCAGCCTCTGAGGCGCTGGCGGTTAAGCACACCAGTAAATGAATTTATTGTGGATGGGGGTGAATTCAACCCATTACATTTAGGATACTATAACGTTTTAATAAATATTGGCTAATATTGTTATTATTCTTGCCAATAGTGTTAAGAGCAGTAGTCAGAATATCATGAGATTGTGTGTTGTGAAACCAATCGCATTAACAAAATAGGATGAAAACCGTTGATTTTCTAGGGTGATAAGTTTCTAAGTAATCAGGAATTTTTTGTTTCCTTCTTCTGTTTTTCTCACCCTTATTTTAAAATTTTTATCATGCCTATCCTTCTCTAGATTTCGCACTATTTAAAAAGGGGGGAAATCTAAAACATCTCTTAAATATTAATATAAGCAGTTGCCATTCAACCATAAATACAAATTCCCAGGCTTTCCTCTCTTTCCCATCTTCAAACAGTGTCTTTTTCGTCTCCAATAGAAACACACCTGTGAAAAGTCCAGCTCCCTGATGGAGGAAGACAGAGGCTCTTTTCTTTCATTCTGTCTTTAACTATTACTTGAAACAGCAGCCTTCTCAGCTGCCTTCGTGTCCATTCCGAGGACTCTCTTTACTTTCCGGCCACACCGTGCGGCATGTAGGAGCTCAGCTCACCAACCAAGGGTCGAACCCTTGCCCCCTGCACTGGAGGCGCGGTGTCTTAACCACTGGACCTCCAGGAAAGTCCCAGTTCTTAGAATGTTACTTCACCATCTCTGCTTTTCCTGGCAGGAAAAACAAAGCATAATGTTTAAATTTCTCTCATCTCTGCTGGTGACTGTGTAGTGATTACAACGTACGTGTTACTGCCTGTGGACTGTTTGTAGGAAAAAGGCCCTCAGGCCAGGTGACAAAATCTTTGCCTGTTTTAAAGTTATTCTTTTCTGTCATGATCTTTTTAAATATTTGTTTTCCTCCAGGTATCTGGTCTGTTGGATTTCTGTCTTCCTTGTGTGTCACCATCCTTGAGTTAGGACCCAGTGTTTTGTTTTCAGGAAACAAAATCTTGGATTGTGTAGCTTTCAGATTAAGAAGAAATGAATGATAAAGGTAACCATCATTTTGGAGTATTGATGGGCCACTTTTAAAAATATATATATATAACTCATAGATTATTCAGCTAAAATTTTTATAACTTATTTTATTTTATTTGACCATGCTGGTCTCCGTTGCTATGCGGGCTTTTCTTGTTGCAGATAGAGGGCGCTCCCCTCTGACTGCAGAGCCGGGCCCTGGGCTCGCCGCTCAGTGTTCGGGCCCCAGGGTCCAGAGCACAGGCTCAGTACCGTGGTGTACGGACTGTTGCTCCAGACGTATGGGATCTTCCTGGACCAGTGATCGAACCCGAGTCTCCCGCACTGGCAGGCAGATTCTTTACCACTGAGACATCTGGGAAGCCCCCAGGAAAGAAATTTTAAATTAAAAATGTATTGTTTTCACCTCATAAGATACAAACTGTCTTATTAAAATAGTAAGACTCAGTATTAACACGAGGGTGAGGCAGAAGCCACAGTCCCTGGGACCGTAGTCATGAGCCCTTCTGTCTGGCCCTGCTCCTGATATCTCAGGGTCCCTACAGTTTTAGAAAGACATTTCATGTGCAAGAAAACAGAGGATCCGTTAAATGAATTATTATTCATCCAAATGATGGGATGCCTGATGATCATTAAACACTGCGTTAAGGACAATATTTCATGGAAAATGTTCACGATATATCAAGTGAAAGAGTAAGCTAATAAATATAATACAGATTCGATTTTCTGCAATAATGATTAAAAAGTGTGGAAGTGTATACATCAAACTTAAACCATCATTGTTTCTAGGCAATGGCACGATGGAAAAAGCTTTGTGATTTTAGCATTTTATAGTTTCTTTAGATGAACATGCACTGATTATGAAATTGGGTGGACTGAAGTTGGGGTCTGTTATAATGTTGAGGGCTGAGGTAAAGCCATTATATAAAGAATCTTGAATATATAACACACTGGAGTATTAACACCCATTCATTTGTTTAATCACTTAACCATTAATTCATTTAACAAATACTTTCTACCCTTTTACTCTATGATAATCACTGAGGAAGGGCTTCCCAGGTGGCTCAGTGGTAAAGAATTCTCCTGCCAATGCAGAATCCCCTGGGTCAGGAAGATCCCCTGGAGTAGGAAATGGTAACCGTCTCCAGTATTCTTGCCTGGAGAATGCCATGGACACGGAGCCTGGCGGACTACAGTCCATGGGATCTCCTATGAGTCGGACAGGGCTTAGCGAATACACAACAACAAAAAGTCATGGTGGAGGCCACCACGGATATACAACAGTGAGCAAAACAAACTCTCCCTGCCCTTAAGGAGCTTAGTGGGGAAAAGGAGAAGTAATAAGAATCACCCAAGTACATGTATAATTATATCCATGATAAGTGCAGTGAAGGAAAGGAATAGTGCTATGAGGGTCCATGGCAGGAATGCAATATCCATATTAAATTTTTAAATTATTATCTAATCAAAATATATAGTGCCTCCTTGTGTGTGTGTGTGTGTGTGTGCGCGCGCTGTGTATTGTACGTTGTCACCAGCAGCATCATCTCAAGTGAATACTCCAAAACTAGGAAAAGGAAATTCTAGCGAAAACATCTAGAAATACCAAAAGAGTCTGAAAATTCTTCAAAAGTAATATTGAAAAAAAAATATTGAACCTTTGCATGATGAATCCTGGATAATTGCCTGAAGCTCTTAGTGGTGGACCCCTGAAGATTTAGTTTTCCACCATGCTCTTATCATGCATGCATTTTCCCTCAGAAGCTGAAAGATAAATCTGACAAGCTCTGGATAAACACTGGCTAAGACTCTACACTTGCTGGTATGGGAAGGCGACATGACTTAGTCCCTGTTATCATCAGGTCTCCTATTAGGCAGCCTCGGCAAGGAGTCTGGATAGATCAACGTGTCAGGCTGCGTGCTTGGTGATAATTCAGACTGGGGTTGAGTTGAAGTCGCCACTCAAACAACTGGGAGTGTACAGCCATGCACAATTCCATTTAAACTGCAGGAAAAGTGAGAAGAGGGATAGGGTTTTGAACCCTGGCCCAGGTGGCATTGTGGTCAAGAATCCACCTGGCAATGCAAGCGACACAAGGGACCCGGGTTTGATCCCTGGGTCAGGAAGATCCCCTGGAGGAAGAAATGGCAGCCTGCTCTACTATTCTTGCCTGGAGAATCCCATGGACAGAGGAGCCTCATAGGCTATAATCCATAGGTTCTCAAAGAGAAGGACACAACTGAAGTGACTTAGCACAACAAGAAAATCTTACTTGTCACTAACCCAATTGTTTTGCATTTTTACTGATTTGTTCTTTATACACTCTAGCTTTTCTAACTTTCTATATTGCTTTTACAGTGAAAAATAAGACTTCATTATATCTTGCTATATGATATGTAAAACATAAGGTCCTAAGATACTGGAAGGAAATGTGCAAAATATAACCACAATTATCTTGGAGTGATGGGGCTTTATGCAATTCAACTGCGAGGGCCCTCTGAATTCTACTTCTGCATTTTAGGAATTTATTATAAGGACAAATAAATATGCTTTTTTAAAAAGATTTAATTGCCACCTGGACAACAAAGTGGTGCAACACTGTAAACATCTAAAGTGAAACAGCAGATAAACCTCCACAGGTCCTAGAGTCAGTAGACTCTTCACCTTCCATGGGACCTTCACTAAGTCACTGACCTGTTCCAGACCTCTTCTGTAAAACTGGAACAGTAATGCACCTACCTCACAGGAAATTAAAATAGGAAAATACTGTTTTCTGGATGACTAAACTGAAGATGTAACTGCCTACATAAAAATGAAAGTTCTTTGGAAAAAATCTACAAGTTTATGATAACACAATTTAACAGTGTTTTGCTACTGACACAATCAGTTCAATCTTCAGTGAATTAAAGTTTGAGAAACCTTCAGGGAAATTATAAAGAATTAAAATTCTAAAATAATCGGCAGCAGCTCTGATGAGACAATGGATGTCCAGCCTGCCTTTTGTTGATATTTATCTGCATTTTACATAGATCAACATTCTATCAAGGTAGAGGTTCTATTGCGTGTGTTCACTGAGACAAAGCCTCCTATTGCTTTACTCTAGTTCAAAGATGCAAATACACTTTTGGGATTTTGATTCTGAAAATTATCCTATCTGTTTCTACACCATTTTGACATCAATGTAATTGTTGATTTTCCACCACAAGGAGTATAAAAGGAAAGAGTGGCCTAGAGGCAGCAATGTATTTTAGATCAAGGGTGGCTATGAATCCCATTTTCTCACACTGGTCCACCGAGTGAAATACTTCATTGTGTACTGGTGGGACAGAATGAAGCACACTGCTTTGAAACTTTTATCTTTAACTGGTTTTTACTATAGTATTTTCTTTCTTTTCAATTTAGAAAGATAATAAGAGAAAGAATTACAGGGGAAACTATGTTTCTATCTCAGTGTTTTGGACAAAGCAATATATTGAATCTTTGACATTTTTAGAAACCACCCACATGATTTAAAAAAAAAAAGTTTGCTTCTTCTTGAGGCTCATTTAAAGAAACTTCAAATACAAGGAAATACATGACAATTATCTTTTGATTCCTGCAATTCAGTGGGACTCATTTAATGTTAGAATGCCAGTAAAAATTTTTGCTGCCCAGCAGAAACACAGAATCCAGATCAGATGGTCCTGATTACCTGTAACACTGACAATAGATGTAAGAACAGGCACTGTATTTTGGAGCATATTGCTCTTATTGTGAAGCTTTGGACAACTTTTTTTTTAACTTTCTATGTTGTACTGGGGCATAGCCGATTAACAACGTTGTGATACTTTCAGGTAAACAGTCAGGGGACTCAGCCATCCATATACACGTATCCATGGGCTTTGCCAATGGCTCAGTTGTAAAGACTCTACCTGCAATGTAGGAGACAAAGGAGACATGGGTTCAATCCCTGGGTGGGGAAGACCCCCTGGAGGAGGAAATGGCAACCCACTCCAGTATTCTTGCCTGAAAAAATCCCATGGACAGAGGAGCCTGGTGGGCTACAGTCCAAAGGGTGGCATTGAGTCGGACACGACTGAGCAGGTTCTCCCCCAAACTCCCCTTCCATCCAGGCTGCCACATAACATCGAGCAGAGTTCCCTGTGCCATACAGTAGGACCTTGTTGGTTATCATTTTAAATATAGCAGTGTGTACATGTCTATCCCAAGCTCCTTAACTATCCCTTCCCTCCATCCTGCCCCCTGGCAACCATAAGTTTGTTCTCTTAAGTCTGTGAGTCTAGGACAACGTTTAAGTGAGGATTCTTCCTCGATAATCTTCTTTCTGAAAGAGATTCAAACTCCCTTGATCTAAGTTCAGATTTCACCCTGGGGCCACTGGTTGCTGGCTGAGGATGGCCAGCAGCAGATGCAAGGGAGAGACATAGCGCAAAGGCGAAGGCGGGCTGGGGCTGGGTGCAGAGGAAGAGAGACACAGGTAAGTGATCAGTGCACAACAAGGCACGTTTGTTCATACATCAGATTTGTGTTATTGAGGGAGTACTGCTTCTTAGTACTTCTTCTTAGAAGAAAACTACCACTATTAGTCAGGATCCAATCAGGAAAACAGGGTCCACGCCATGTGGTTCAATAGGAGGAATTTAATATAGGAGCCTGTCACAAAGGTCATGAAATCTGGGGCCACCATGACTTTCTGCCCAGAGTGTCTTTACCATCAGGCTGTTTCTTTCACTTAGGGAAGAATTAAGTAAAAACAGATATTTTCCGGTCGTTTCTTTCTTAGGAGTATTATTTTCCCCACTCATTCTTTAAAATATGTTTTAACAGTTATACTAAAACCCTTTCCTTATTTGCTTTTCCTCATATGCAAATCAGACTCTGAAAAATACCTTCAAAAATGCAAAAATCAACAATGCAGATCATAGAAATAAAAAATGCAAAAAAAAAAAAAAATCTTGAAAATACCAATCACTCTACACCCAGAGATAATAATTTCAAATTTTTGGTTGAAAATTTTATAGAAAAATCTTACAGTATTATACAGTCTTGTTACTAGCTTTTATCCTCCAATGAACATTTATTTATTTTTTTCTACTTCATTGAATATTCTTCAGAAACTTTCTTTTTGGTGTATTCAATATATATCAAGTCTAAATTTCTTTACCATTTTCCTACTGTTGGACATTGAGTTTATTTCCAACCATGTAATTTTAAATAAAGCTAAAATATAATATTCTTATAAGTAGGCGTTTTTTTTTTTTGCCTCTTTGATTATTTCCAAAACTAAGAGAAGTCCTACCCTTTTTTTGTCTCTTCTTAATTTGTGAGAGGGGGGAAAAAGTCAGGTCTAATTATGACTTAAATATATGACTTAAATATGAGTAGTGCTTAATGACATGGTTTCTTAGAAGTTAAAGAAAATTATAACTTTAAAATACAATTATATATAAAAAATAACCAATTCCAGAAACCTCTAAAGTTTTCATGCACTTTAGTCCCCTCAATGTTCTCTTCATGTTCTCTCTATTTTCCTCTTAATGAACATAATTTTCTACAGTGTCATCCTTCAAGAAAAAGGATCAGATTCTCTTATATAGATTTTCTACTTTATTCAGTTACTGTAATTGGAGGCAATATTATTTTCTACTATTTCAATAAACTGTCCTTCAGCTGAATAACAGGCTTGGATATATATCTTTATACTTAATATTGTTTCTATGGGAAAATGTATTCAGAGATTCAAATACATATTTAAAAATAAACTTTAACAACACAATTTGCTTACAGGTAAAGGACATTCAGTATTTCAAAAAGTAAACCATATTTGGTTAACCTTGTTCCATTATTCACATATTACCAAATACCATTGTACTTTGATATATAGTTCATCAGGTCAAATATGAAAAACTTTTCTAAGAAATGTGTGTGTGCGCATTAAATATTAGATATGGTAGATTCTTTGAAGGATTTAGGCACTGGAATTACTAGCTGACCCTTAAGTTATGTTGATTTCCAGAAGGAGACTATAAACTGTGTCAATGAAGATTCTGAGCAAATTTTGCACAATAGCATAGTCATCACTGTTGTTATTGTCTTGCTTTATTTTCTTTTCATAACATTTCTCATTCGGTTTATAATATATTTAGATGTTTTTATTTTAAATTCCATCCTTCATTAGAGTATTAGCACCACGAGAGCAGGTCATTTCTTTCATTCTCTGCTTTATTTACTGTCTTGTATATAGTAGGTACGCAATAAATGCCTTATTTGAATGAATGACTATTGTGTGAATAAAATGTGATGATTGTTTCAGATCTGATACAACAGAAATAACATATAAAATATTGAAAATTTTGTAAATAAGCCCAATTTAAAAAATTGCAAGTGTCATATTTTTATTATCATACAAAGTATTTGTGAGCTGTTTTGTTTTATAGATATATTCATTTGTGTCATATTTTAGATTACATATATAAATGATATCTTGAAATACTGAGTGTGTCAAATCTTGAGCTGTGTCTGTACAGAAAAGAAGTGTGAGTCTCAAAGCCTACATTACAAAACATGTATCTTTTTCTTTCCAAGTAAATTAAAAAGTTTTGTCTTAAAAAAATGTGAAATAGACCTAACTCTTTAAACCAAGCAGCATTGCTGATGATTTTAGAATGTGGTTGCCCTGACCTTCATGGAAAGTCACAAATATTTTCTTCATTTAATACAGACTTCATTTGCTTTACTCTTAATAAGTAAGTTAAACGTCCCACACCATAAAAATTACCCTTAGACAAAGGGTACTTTGTCTTCTGAAAGTAAGAATTCTGAAAGTAAGAATTCTCAACAATTCAAAGATAAACATTAGTCTTTTTGGAGAGGCAAGGCTACAAAGAAATAATAAGATGACCAGCGTCAAATTTAGTCTGGCTTTTTTCCCCCAGCAACTCTTAGGCATTTGTCATGGTGTTTAACAGAAGTTCCCAAAGTTAAATGAGGGAATGGAATTAGAATAGATTTTAAAAAAAATGTTTATTAAGATCCACAACTGTATTCACTATTGGTAAGTGGAACTTCAAAGCAGAGTAATGAATTTAAATACATAATAACAGAAAAAATCTTTTTAAAATTTATAGAAGGAACAAGTTAGGTTGGAAAGAATTATTACCATCAATCAGTCTCAGAATTGAAGCCTTTATTTTATGCATGCCTGAGAGGTAAACTGGTTAATATATCTATGGCCTGCACATTTCCACTATATCTCTTTTCTCTCTCTTTCCCACTCTACCCTTCATTTTTCAGACCCTTTCCACCTCTCCCAACCCAGTCAGCCCACACATTCATGCACATGCACAAGTCTGTCTTTGGTATGAAGCTAACATCTTAGGTTTATAATGACCTCATTAGAAAAGTTAAAACAATAGTGCCTATTACCACATAAATGCGTGCAAATGATTAAAAAAATAATTCCTTTTTCTTGTTCTAAATTACATAGACTGTAATGAAAGCAATTACTGTTGCCATTTCCTGCGTTATCAGAATGTTCATATCACTGCAGAAGTAAGAAAAGTTTTTCTATTTAGTTTGGCCTCTGCAATCACAACAAAAGGTATTTATATAAAAGGCCAGAAAACCGTCAAGAAATTGTACTCAATAATCCCAATGCTATCAAATCTATCCTAAGAAAATATTCTAAAATTCTGAAAATTATGAATACAAATATTGCTGCAAGCAACAAAATGAATTCAAGGTAAATTAAGCAAGTAGGAGAATTTGTTGAAAAGATAAGTCATAAATTTAATGACACATTTGTAAAACAGCTTCAGGAACAGATAGGAGCTAAAACAGAATTCCTAGAATTTCTTATCATTGTGCTACCACTGGAATTAGTTAGCTCCAACTACATTTTCCTTCTTGATTTTTACATGCTTAAGATTCAAAAAGTAAAGAAAAAAGAGGACTAACTAAAATCAGAAATGAAAGGGAGATATTACAACTGATACCACAGAAATATGAAGGATCATAGAGACTACTATAAACAATTACATGCCAACAAATTGGACAACCTAGAAGAAAGGAAAGAATTTCTAAAAACATACAACCTATCAAGACTGAATCATGGTGGAAGAGAAAATCTAAACAGACCAATTAACTGGTAATGAAACTGAATCAGTAATTAAAAATCTCCCAGCAAACAAAAGTTAAAAACTTCACTGATGAATTTTACCAAAAATTCAAAAGAGAATTAAACCAATCCCTCTCAAACTCTTCAAAAATAGAAGAGGAGAAAACTCTTTTAAACTCATTTAAAGAGGTCAGCATTACCTGATACCAACATCAGACAGGATACCAAAGGAAAGAAAATTATAGGCCAATATTATTGATGGATGTAGATGCAAAAATCCTCAACAAAATATTATCAAACTGATTTCAACAACACATTTTAAGGATCATACAACATGATCAAGTAGGATTTTTTCCAGGGGTGTAAGTATCATTCAATATCTGCAATGAAGTCAATGTGATACAACACATTAAAACAAAATGAATGATAAAAATTATGATTATCTCAACCGAAACAAAAAAAAAGCATTTGACAAAAGTCAACATCCATGTACAAAAAAATCTCTAAATAAAATGAGAATAGAGGGACTGTGCCTCAACATAATAAAGGCTGTACATGACAAACCCACAGCTAACATCATACTCAATGGTGAAAAGCTGAAAATCTTTCCTCTAAGATGAGAAACAAGACAAAGATGTTCACTGTCACCAGTTATTTTCAACACAGTATTGGAAATCCTACACAGAGTAATTAGGTGAGAAAAAGAAATAAAAGACATCCAAATTGGAAAGGAAGAAGTAAACCTGTCACTTGCAGATGACAAGATATTATGCCATTAAAAACTGTTAGAGCTAATAAACAAAATCAGTAAAGTTGCAAGATATAAAATCAATATGCAAAAATTTGGTGTGTTCCTATACACAAATAAACTAACATAAAGAGAAATAAAGAAAACAATCTCATTTATAGTTATATCAAAAAGAATAAAATTCTCAGGAATAAATTTAACCAAGAAGGTGAAAAGCTTACATATTGAAAACTAGGGAATTCCCTGGCGGTCAAGTGGTTAAGACTCAGCACTTTCAATTTGGGGGCCTGTGTTTGATTGAAATAGATGAAAACAACAGAATGGGAAAGACTAGAGATCTCTTCAAGAAAATTAGAAATACCAAGGGAACTTTTCATGCAAAGATGGGCACAATAAAGGACAGAAATGATATGGACCTAACAGAAGCAGAAGACATTAAGAAGATGTGGCAAGAATACACGGAAGAACAATACAAAAAAGATCTTCATGACCCAGATAACCATGATGGTGTGATCACTCACCTAGAGCCGGACATCCTAGAATGCGAAGTCAGGTGGGCCTTGGGAAGCATCACTATGAACAAAGCTAGTGGAGGTGATGGAATTCCACAGAAAGTTATAAGACACTGATGAAAGAAATCAAAGATGACATAAACAAATGGAGAGATATTCCATGTTTCTGGGTAGGAAGAATCAATATTGTGAAAATGACCATACTACCAAATGCAATCTACAGATTCAATGCGACCCCTATCAAATTACCAATGGCTTTTTCACAGAACTAGAACAAAAAATTTCACAATTCATATGGAAACACAAAAGACCCCGAATAGCCAAAGCAGTTGAGAAAGAAGAATGGACCTGGAGGAATCAACCTTCCTGACTTCAGATGATACTACAAAGCTACAGCCATCAGGACAGTGTGGTACTGGCACAAAACAGAAATATAGACCAATGGAACAAGATAGAAAGCCCAGAAATAAACCCATGCACCTATGGGTACCTTATTTTTGACAAAGGAGGCAAGAATATACAATGGGGCAAAGACAGCCTATTCAATAAATGGTGCTGGGAAAACTGGACAGTTACATATAAAAGAATGAAATTAGAACACTTCCTAACACCACACACAAAGCTAAACTCAAAATGGATTCAAGACCTAAATGTAAGACCAGAAACTATAAAACTCTTAGAGGAAAACAGGCAGAACACTCAATGACACAAATCAAAGCAAGACGCTCTATGACCCACCTCCTACAGTAACGGAAATAAAAACAAAAGTAAACAAATGGGACCTGATTAAACTTAAAAGCTTTTGCACAGCAAAGGAAACTAAAAACAAGGTGAAAAGACAACTCTCAGAACGGGAGAAAATAATAGCAAATGAAACAACCTGAAAAGGATTAATTTCCGAAATATACAAGCAGCTCATATAACTCAATACCAGAAAAACAACCAACCCAATCCAAAGTGGGAAAAAGACCTTGACAGACTTTTCTTCAAAGAAGACAGATGGCTAACAAACACATGAAAAGATGCTCAACATCACTCATTATTAGAAAAATGAAAATCAAAACTACAGTGAGATATCACCTCACACTGGTCAGAATGACCATCATCAAAAAGTCTACAAACAATAAATGCTGGAGAAGGTGTGGAGAAAAGGGAACACTCTTACACTGTTGGTGGGAATGTAAATTGATATAGCCTCTGTGGAAGACAGTATGGTGATTCCATAAAATCTAGGAATAAAAGCAACATAGCCAGTGCAGTGCAGTTGCTCAGTCGTGTCTGACTCTTTGCAATTCCATGGACTGTAGCCTACCAGGCTCCTCCATCCATGGAATTTTCCAGGCAAGAGTACTGGCGTGGGTTGCCATTTCCTTCTCCAGGGGATCTTCCCAACCTGGGGATTGAACCCAGGTCTCCCACATTGCAGGCAGATGCTTTACCGTCTGAGCTACCAGGGAAGCCCTATAAGCAACATATGACCCAGCAATCCCACTCCTAGGCATATAACCTAAGGAAACTAAAATTGAAAAGACACAGGTATCCCACTGTTCATTGCAGCGCTATTTACAATAGCTAGAACATGGAAGCAACTTAGGTATCCATCAACAGATGAATGGAGAAAGAAATTGTGGTATATATATACAATGAAATACTACTCAGCCATAAAAAGGAACACATTTGAGTCAGTTCTAATGAGGTGGATGAACCTAGAGCCTATTATACAGAGTAAAGTAAGTCAGAAAGAGAAAGATAGATATCGTATACTAGCACATATATATGGAATCTAGAAAAATGGTACTGAAGAATTTATTTGCAGGGCAGCAATGGAGAAACAGACACAGAGAATAGACTTATAGACATGGGGAGAGGGGAGGAGAGGGTGAGATGAATGGAGAGAGTAACATGGAAACTTACATTACCATATGTAAAATAGATAGCCAACGGGAATTTGCTGTTTGCCTCAGAAAACCCCAACAGCAGCCCTGTATCAACCCAGAGGGATGGGATTGGGAGGAAGATGGTAGGGAGGTTCAAAAGGGAGGGGATATATGTATACCTATGGCTGATCCATGTTGAGGTTTGACAGAAAACAACAAAATTCTGTAAAGCAATTATCCTTCAATTAAAAAATAAATTAATTAAAAAAAAAAAGCTGAAGGCATCGTGCTCCCTGATTTCAAACTGCAATATAAAGCATTATAAAACAAAACATGGTACTGGGAAAAAAACAGATACATAGATCAGTGGGACAAGACAGAGGTCGCAGAAACAGACCAACACACAGGGGCCATTGATTTATGATAAAGGACCAAGAATATATAATGAAGAAAGGGCAGTCTCTACAACAAATGTTGTTGGGAAAATTGGACAGCCAAATACTAAAGAATGAAACTGGATTACTATCTTATACTACACACAAAAATTAACTCAAAATGGATTGAGGATTTGAACATAAGACCTGAAGCCATAACATTTCTAGAAGAAAATATAAGTGCTAAGCTCCTTGATATAGGTCTTGGCTACAATTTTTTTAATGACACCTAAAGCAAAAGTGACAAAAGCAAAAATAAATAAATAGAACAACATGGTACTAAAAAGCTTCTACACAGTAAATGAAACCATAAACAAAATGAATAGGCAACCTATGGACTGAGAGAAAATATTTCCAAATCACCTGATAAAGAATTAATATTCAGGAAATGTAAAGAGCTCACACAACTCAATAGCCAAAACAAAAACAAAAACAATGTGATTAAATAATGGACAGAATATCTAAAGAGAGATTTTGCCAAAGAAGACATACAGATGGCTAACAGGTGCAAGAAAAGATATTCAACATCCTCAATCATCAGGGAAGTGCAAATCAAAACCACAGTAGGATATCTCCTCACATCTCCTAGAATGACTGTTATCAAAAGACAAGAAATAACAAGTGTTGGCAAGGATGTGGAGCAAAGGGAACCCTTCTGAACTGTCAGTGGGAATGCCAATTGGTGCAGTCATTTTGAAAAACAGTATGGAGTTTTCTCAAAAACTAAAAATATAACTACCATACCGTTCAGCAGTTCCACCTCTAGATATTATCAGAAGAAAATGAAAGTACTAATTCAGAAAGATACACAACTCCATGTTCAATGTCACATTATTTACAGCACCAAGATATGGGAACAACCTAACTGTACACTGATGGATGAATGGGTAAAGAAGATGCAGTGTATATATACAAACAAATATGTGTGTCAAGTATGTCGAGATTGCTTAACAAATTTAAAAATGAAAAAAAAACTTGCCATTTTCAAAACATGGATGGACCTTTAGGGCATTATGCTAAGTGAAATAAGTCAGAGACAAATATTCTACGATCTCTTTTATATGTGGAATCTAAAAAATAAACGTAACAGTTCACAGATATAGAGAACAAATTGGTGATTGTCAGAAGTGGGGGTGGGTGCAGAAAGAATAGGTATTAGAGGTCAAAAGGTAAAAAAAAAATAAAAAAGAATGACTTGTGAAATAGCCAATAGATTCTTATTATCTTATTCTTAAAATTTCCTATTTCTATCAACAGAAGCATCATTAATTCAAACCTGCTGGAGGCATTTAGACATAGTGAAAACATCTGATTTACAGTCTAATTCTCCACAACATACTTTTATAACTAAAGTACAAGATTGGGTAGAGGATTATAGAAGATCCACTGCTTCATTAATAGATTAAGCTGCTCTGTGACTACAAGATAAAATGTTTATTCTTTCAGCAAACGATTATTGAATACTTACTGTGGCCAGCTTCAGAGGTAACTGCCAACATATAACTGTTTGTACAGAGGTGGTTACTGCACAGTTGCACTCATCTCACATGCTAGCAAAATAATGCTCAAAATTCTCCAAGCTAGCCATCAATAGTACGTGAACTGAGAATTTCCAGATGTTCAAGCTGGATTTAGAAAAGGCAGAGGAACCAGAGATCAAATTGCCAACATCCGCTGGATCATCAAAAAAGCAAGAGAATTCCAGAAAAAACATCTACTTCTGCTTCATTGACTATGCTAACCTTTGACTGTATGGATCACAACAAACTGTGGAAAATTCTTAGAGAGATGGGAATACTAGACCACCTCACCTATCTCCTTAGAAATCTGCATGCAGGTCAAGAAGCAACAGTTAGAACCGGATATGGAACAACGGACTGGTTCCAAATTGGAAAAGGAGTACATCAAGGTCGTATATTGTCACCCTGCTTATTATACTTATATGCAGAGTACATCATGCAAAATGCCAGCTGAATGAAGTACAAGTTAGAATCAAGATTGCTGGGAGAAATACCAATAACCTCAGATAGGCAGATGCTACCACCCTTATGGCAGAAAGAGAAGAGGAACTAAAGAGCCTCTTGATGAAGGAGAGTGAAAAGGTGGCTTAAAACTCAACATTCAAAAAACGAAGATCATGGCATCCGGTCTCATCACTTCATGGCAAATAGATGGGAAACAATGGAAACAGTGACCGACTTCATTTTCTTGGGCTCCAAAATCACTGCAGATGGTGACTGCAGTCATGAAATAAAAGACTCTTGATCCTTGGAAGAAAAGCTATGTCAAACTTAGACAGCATATTAAAAAGCAGAGACATTACTTTACTGACCAAGGTCTGTCTAGTCAAAGCTATGGTTTTTCCAGTAGTCATGTATGGATGTGAGTTTGACCATAAAGAAGGCTGAGCGCCAAACAAACAATTGATGCTTTGAAATGTGGTGCTGGAGAAGACTCTTGAGAGTCCCTTGGACTTCAAGGAGATCAAACCAGTCAATCCTAAAGGAAATCAATCCTGAATATTCATTGGAAGGACTGATGCTTAAGTTGAAAGTCCAATACTTTGGCCACCTGATGTGAAGAGCTGACTTATTAGAAAAGACCCTGATGCTGGGTAAGACTGAAGGCAGGAGGAGAAGGGGTCGACAGAGGATGAGATGGTTGGATGGCATCACTGACTCAATGGACATGAGTTTGAGCAGGCTCCAGGAGATGGTGAAGGACAGGGAAGCCTGGCATGCTGCAGTCCATGGGGTTGCAAAGAGTTGGACACGACTGAGTGCTGAACAACATAGAGGTGGTTGTAAAGATAAATATTTTATAATGCTCTTTGGAGCCAGGTTTATATGTTTAGTTTCTAAAGTATTTTCTTTTGTAAAAAATATGTTCAGTTCAGTTCAGTTGCTCATTCGCGACCTGGCATGGACGGCAGCATGCCAGGCATCCCTGTCCATCACCAACTCCTGGAGTGTACTCAAACTCATTACCCAAAGAAAGGCAATGCCAAAGAATGTCAAAAAGTGTGTAATATCAATGTAAATTTAATTTCAGTGTATGAATTATGATGTTACTGTTGTCTAAATTAGTAAAATCTCACTATGTTCTCAAAAGTGTGAATGAGGTTATTCTTGGTACACACATACCTTGTTTCATTGCACTTTGCTTTATTGTTTCAAAGATACTGTGGCATAGTCAGACAAAACTATAATTCAAAAAGATAGCAGGGTTATTCATAGTAGCCAAAACATGAAAGCAACCAAAATGCCCAATGACAGATGAATGGATAAAGAAGATGTGGTACATACATACAACTACTCAGCCATAAAAAGGAAGAAAATAATGCTATTTGCAACAACATGGATTCAACTAGAGATTATCATACTAAGTGAAGTAAGCCAGAAAGAGAAAGACGAATACCATATGATATCACTTATAAGTGGAACCTAAAATATGGCACAAATTAACCTGGCTACAAAACAGAAACAGACTCACAAGCATAGAGATCAGACTTGTGGTTGTCAAGGGAGAGGAGAAAGATGGTCTGGGAATTTGGGGTTGACAGATGCAAACTATTACATTTAGAATGGCTAAACAACAAGGTCCTACGGTATAGCACAGGGAACTATATCTAATCTCCTGGGATAATCCATAATGGAAAAGAATGTTTTAGAAAGAGAACGTAGGCCATTTCGTGGACGTCCGGTGTGCGAGCGCATCTGGGAACGCCGGGCGGGAGGGGACCGGGAAGACCTCTGTGGATTTGAACCTCCGCATCTCTAACCTAAGATCTCGAAAAGCATCGTGATTCCTGTCCACTGGACTGTAAATTTTATGTCGATAATCTTGGAAACAATGGCAACGAGACTGAATTGGAAGGAGCTTTTGGCTATTAGGGACCACTCCGAAGTGTGTAGGTTGCTAGAAACCGTCCTGGCTTTGCTTTTGTTCAGTCCAAAGATCCCCGAGATGCAGCTGATGCTGTCCGAGAGCTAGACGGGAGAGAACATCGTGTGGCTGCCGAGTAAGAGGGGACTATCCAATGATGAAAAGGGAAGTCGAAATCGCCGCCCACCTCCTTCTTGGGGTCGTCGCCCTTGAGATGGTTATCGGAGGAGGAGTCCTCCACTTCCACGCAGATCTCCAAGACGGAGAAGCTTCTCCCGCCGCCGGAGCAGGTCCCTTTCTAGAGATTGGAGAAGAGAGAGATCACTGTCCCCGGGAGACAAATCACAAGCCGTCCTGATCTTTCTCTAGGTCTCATAGCAGATCTAGGTCGAATGAAAGGAAATGGAAGATCAGTTTGCAAGAGGAGTGGTGTACAGGAAATAACTTCGTTTGACAGGAGTATGTACAGAAAATTCAAGTTCTGTTTGAGACTTCATAAGCTTGGTGCATTTTTAAAATGTTTTAGCTGTTCACATTTGTTTGTCTGTTGGAACAGTGACACACAAAGGTGTAATTCTCTGTGGTTTGAAATGGATCATATGAGGCATGTAATATCAAGAATTGTTACTTTACAATGTTCCCTTAAACAAAATTTAATTTGCTTTGAATTTTAGTCTTGCATAGGCTGATAATAAACCTCTAACTCCTGCCCAGGTAAAGTCAATGTTTAACATTATGGAAACAAAAACTGGCAAAAATTGGAAGATTTTTTTCAACATAGCTGGGATATGATATGTAGCTGTAGTTAAGCAGTTTTTAAAAGCTGCTGTGAACTCAAAAGCCAGCTGGAAAAATTAAAGCTGCACCCTTAAACTAGATTAGAGGTTTAAAAATTCCACTAGTCTTCACATTGGACAAAAGGTTGTCCAGTTGGTGTAGAATCTAAGAAGTTTCAAGGAAGTTAGTTTACCTTTTCTTTAGGTTGTAAGTTCCTTCTGTGATTGCTTTATAAGAATACACAGCTCTTTGTAACATTCTTTATTTGGAAATTTGAGACTACTCAAGATACCAAATATCCTGCCAGTTTAAGGGTACATTGTACAGCTGAACTGAGTTACTGTGTAAGATTCTTTTTTCATGCTGTCATTTGTAATATGTTTTGTAAGAATCCTTGGGATTAAAGTTTTGGTTACAAAAAAAAAGAAAAAGAGAGAATGTATGTATGTGTAAAACTGAGTCACTCTGCTGAATTTTGTACAATGTTGCAAATCAACTATGTGTCAATAAAAAAGGGGGGAAAAGATAAGGTGGTTCCACTGTGAACCTGTAAGATTAACAGAGAAGAAAAGTCTGGCAATACCAAGAATGTCAAGCACATAGGAAAACAAACTCTCAAGTATAGCTGGTGGTAGTATAACTTTGTATAATCATTTTGGAGAGCATCTGGCAATGTTTAGTATAATTAAAGATGCACATATACTACTTCCCAGAAATTTCACTTCTAGATATATACTCTGAAGAAATTATCACCAATGTGTACAAGGAGACATGTTCAGGATGTATACAAGATTATTTTCTGTAATAGCAAAAAAAATGGTACTAAATGTAGAAGGAATGAATAATATATGTGTATATATGTGTGTATAATAAAATATATATCATCTTTAAACACAAATAGAACACTAAAAATAAATCAAAGGATTTCCCTAATGATCCAGTGATTAAGAATCTGCCTTCCAATGCAGGAGACACAGGTTTGATCCCTGGTCCGAGAATTAAGAGCCCACATACTTCAAGGCAACTAAGTCTGACTGCTGGAACTAGAGAGAAGCTTGCACCCCAATGAAAAGTCCTGCATGCCACAACTAAGACCTGATGCAGATAAATAAATAAATGTTAAAAATAAAATAAAAGCTAGAAGTGATTAAGTGTAGTATGAAGGCACGTAGAAAGCCAAGATAGGCCAAAAGTGAGGCCTCTTGCAATGACCACTTAGCCAAGCTGTGAATGCAAAGGAAAAGTTCTTGAAGGAAATTAATCACGTGTGGGTTTTTTTTCCCCCCTTCACTCTGTTAAAGAGGTATATGGGCATGTGTCTGTGATACGCTACTTCAGTCGTGTCTGACTCTTTACAACCCTATAGACCGTAGCCCGCCAGGCTCTTCTGTCCATTGGATTCTCCAGGCAAGAATGCTGGAGTGGGTTTACTATGTCCTCCTCCAGAGGATCTTCCTGACCCAAGAATGAAACCTGCGTCTTATGTCTCCTGTGTTGGCAGGTGGGTTCTTTACCACTAGCGCCACCTGGGAAGCCCAATGTGGTGCATTACATTGATTGATTATTAATTGATTTTCGTATGTTGAACTATTCTTACATTCTAGGAATAAATCCCACTTGGTCATCGTGTTTAATATTTATCATATGCTGCT
The DNA here is from genome assembly GCF_054371585.1 of Giraffa tippelskirchi. Lineage (NCBI taxonomy): Eukaryota > Metazoa > Chordata > Mammalia > Artiodactyla > Giraffidae > Giraffa > Giraffa tippelskirchi. The sequence goes on from NC_137275.1 coordinate 102,516,239, forward strand.
GAATTCTATTTGCTCGTATCTTGTTGAGGATTTCTGCATCAATGCTCATAAAGGATATTGATCTGTAGTTTCCTGTCTTGCTGGTCTTTGGCTTTGGTAATTCTGACCTCACAGATTGAGTCAGAAAGTGTTCCATCCCCTTCAGTTTTTTGGAAGAGTTTGGGAAGGAGTGGTGTTAGTTCATCTTTAAATGTTTGGCAGTGAAGCCATGGTCCAGGGCTTGCCTTGTCAGATTTTTTATTACTGATTCAATCTCATTACTAGTTAGTTCTTAGGTTTCAACCTTGGTAGCTTTTGTGTTTCTAGGAGTTTATCCATTTCATCTAAGTCATCTAATTTGTTGGTATATAATTGTTCATAGTACTCTCATAATGCTTTTTATTTCTATATAATTGGTAATAATGATCCCATTTTTATTTATATTGGTTATGAATTTTCTGTGTCTTCTTTTCCTTTGTCAACCTAGCTTAAGATTTGTCAATTTGTTCTTTTTGAAGATCCACCTTTTGGCTTTGTTTATTTTCTCTATTGTTTTTCTGGCCTCTATTTTATCTCTGCTCTTATATTTATTATTTTCCTTCTTTTACGGTTTCTTTAGTGTGCCAACCTTATCTCCAATTTAAATCCTTTACAATAGTTTCTGGTTTTGTGGCTTGGGATACTCTTCACCAGTATTTCCCGACTCCCCCTTTATTTTCTTTAGGACTCAGTTCCTCTGGACACCTTCACTGACCTTCCAATCTAAAGCAGCCTATAGCTATTTTCTATCACAGCATCATGTGTTCTTCACAGCCCTTATCACTCTATGATATTTTCGTTTTTGTTTTTTTGTCTGCCCCCCACCACACATGCTTGCACATGCGTGTATGCATATGTGCATGCATGTGCATGCACATTCCTTAGAATATAAACTCTATAAGAACAGACATTTTCATTGTCTTGTTTAACCACTGCATCCACGTGGCCTAGAATAGTCTCTGGCCCAACAGTAAAAAATGTTCAGTAAGTATTATTGACTGCTCTAATGTCTTGCGAAGGCTATCAAGTGATTGGTTAAAAAACTTCTTACCTCTTGCTCCTAGAAGATTACTGAAAGACAAGAAATTTATAAAGTAGTTTTAAATTTTAAGATGGCCATAACCTAAATCATTGCTGTCTAATATACTTTATTAACACAGTTGGTTTAACATAGTTATTAGGTAAATAACCATGTTTTACATGCTATTTTTATAATATATCAGCATCTACTTACTTATGTATTATTTCTTACTCTATTTGTTTTTTGAGGTTAAAGTTTTTGGGGGGATATAAATTGTACACTACTCATATCAGGTGGTCAGTTCAGTTCAGTTCAGTCGAGTCCGACTCTTTGCCACCCCATGAGCCACAGCACGCCAGGCCTCCCTGTCCATCACCAACTCCCAGAGTCTACCCAAACCCATGTCCATTGAGTTGGTGATGCCATCCAACCATCTCATCCTCTGTCATCCCCTTCTTCTCCTGCCCTCAATCCTTCCCAGCATCAGGGTCTTTTCCAATGAGTCAACTCTTCACATCAGGTGGCCAAAGGATTGGAGTTTCAGCTTCAACATCAGTCCTTCCAATGAACACCCAGGACTGATCTCCCCCAGGATGGACTGGTTGGATCTCCTTGCAGTCCAAGGGATTCTCAAGAGTCTTCTCCAACACCACAGTTCAAAAGCATCAATTTTTCGGCACTCAGCTTTCTTTAGAGTCCAACTCTCACATCCATACATGACCACTGGAAAAACCATGGCCTTGACTAGACAGACCTTTGTTGGCAAAGTAATGTCTCTGTTTTTTAATATGCTATCTAGGTTGGTCATAACTTTCTTTCCAAGGAGTAAGCATCTTTTAATTTCATGGCTGCAATCACCATCTGCAGTGATTTTGGAGCCCAGAAAAATAAAGTCTGATACTGTTTCCACTGTTTCCCCATCTATTTGCCACAAAGTGATGGGACTGGATGCCATGATCTTAGTTTTCTGAATGTTGAGCTTTAAGCCAACTTTTTCACTCTCCTCTTTCACTTTCATCAAGAGGCTCTTTAGTTCTTCTTCACTTTCTGCCATCAGGGTGGTGTCATCTACATATCTGAGGTTATTGATATTTCTCCCGGCAATCTTGATTCCAGCTTGTGCTTCCTCCAGCCCAGCATTTCTCATGATGTACTCTGCAGATAAGTTAAATAAGCAGGGTGACAATATACAGCCTTGACATACTCCTTTTCCTATTTGGAACCAGTATGTTGTTCCATGTCCAGTTCTAACTGTCGCTTCCTGACCTGCATACAGGTTTCTCAAGAGGCAGGTCAGGTGGTCTGGTATTCCCATCTCTTTAAGAATTTTCCACAGTTGATTGTGATGCACACAGTCAAAGGCTTTGGCATAGTCAAAAAGCAGAAACAGATGTTTTTCTGGAACTCTCTTGCTTTTTTAATGATCCAGCGGATATTGGCAATTTGATCTCTGGTTCCTCTGCCTTTTCTAAGAGAACCTTGACTATCTGGAAGTTCACGGTTCACGTATTGCTGAGGCCTGGCTTGGATAATTTTAAGCATTACTTTACTAGTGTGTGAGATGAGTGCAATTGTGCGGCAGTTTGAGCATTCTTTGGCATTGCCTTTCTTTGGGATTGGACGTGGCACTAAACTGGAAGTCTTAGTTTCTAGCTTCATCTTTGCTACTATATAATATGTATAGCTTTGGGAAGAAGGGCTTCCCTGCTGGCTCAGCTGGTGGTAAAGAATCCACCTGCAATGTGGGAGACCTGGGTTCGATCCCTGGGTTGGGAAGATCCTCTGGAGAAGGGAAGGGCTACCCTCTCCAGTATTCGGGCCTGGAGAATTGCATGGGCTGTATAGCCCATGGGGCCACAAAGAGTCGGACACACCTGAGCAACTTTCACTTTGTAAAGAATTGTTTCACTTGTTTGTACCTCAGTTTTTTCATTTTCAAAATAAGGGGATTAAATTAGATAAACTGATAAAGTCCCTTCCAACAATCAAATCTATAATTCCATAATTTAGAGTTCAATTTTACTAGTTTAACATGTTTATAATTGTTGGATGTTCATAACATATTTTTCTTTACTTTTTAAAATGTTAAGTTCTTTAATATTACTTAAGTTATAAAATTGTAACCCTCTGTTTGAGCATGGAGATTCCTTTACAGATTTCCACTTTATTTTTCTTAGGAAAAGATATATCTTTTTTTTGTTTCTACAGTATATTTTTATTTATTTTAATTAATTTAAAAATTTTGGCTGTGCTGGGACTTTGTTGCAGAAAAAGCTCTAGGGCTTTCTCTAGCTGCAGCTCTTGGGCTCAGTTGCCCAATGACGTGTGGGATCCTAGTTCCCTGACCAGGGATGGAACTGTGTCCCGTGCGTTGGAAGCTGAATGTCTAACCACTGGACCACCAGGGAAGTCCCTAAGTTATTTTTAATTGGAGGATAATTGCTTTACAATGTTGTGTTGGTTTCTGCCATACAACAAAGTGAATCAGCTGTAAGTATACACGTATCTTCTCCCTCATGAGCCTGCCTTTCATCCCACTTCATCCCACCCCTCCAGGTCATCACAGAGGAATTTCCACTTTATAGAGGGGTTTCTAGAACTGAACTACGTGAAGCTGTCCCTACTCTAGGCAAGATGAGTAGCTGGCTGTCAATAAATTTTGTTGAATTTTTAAGTTGAGTCTGCTAAAGGAAAAGGAAAGATAATATAGCAATGATTGACTTCTAAGAAAAATATTATACTCCAAAAGTATGTAACACTTTACATCAAGGAATTTGATTTAAAAATAACAACTACAATTATAAATTAAAATACATAATAATTTAATGAGAAGATGAAATGCTTTCAGACACTATGGTATCTATAAAATAAATTTCATCTAACTTGGCAATTGGATTTAAACATAAGAGACATGAATCTTGATATAAAAAGTAACATCAAAAGGACAATGTTGATTTCTTCTCGTAAACTTTAGGATTTTGAACATAAACAACCATCATATGTTAGAGGAAACAGACCTTAGAAGTTGAGGTAAGTTTACTTTTCCAATTTCCTGGCCCACTCCTGGACTGTCACAATTTTCCTCTTTCTCTTTCTCTCTCTCTCACACACACACACACACACACACACATATGTAATATTTTGGATATATTTAAGGTAAAAATTTTAGGAAGTGTAGCAGGTAACTGTTGTTGTTTAATCGCTGGTTATGTCTGACTCTTTGTGATCCCATGGGCTATATAGCTTGCCTGGTTCTTCTGCCCATGAGATTTTCCAGGCAAGAATACTGGAGTGGGTTGCCATTCCCTTCTCCAGGGGATCTTCCCGACCTAGGGATCAAACCTGTGTCTCCTGCACTGGCAGGTGGATAGTTTACCACTGAGCCATCAGGGAAGCCCAGGAAATTGTTAGCAGGCTAAAATACACATTTCATGTCTTCAGAGATTCAAAATGGGAGGACTAGCTGAAAATATCCAATAGAAAGTCCTGCTCATTAAGAAAATAGTGAGTTGTGACTCTGTGAGGTAAAAAGCTTTGATTTACTTCACCTAAGGACACTTACATGATTATAAATGTGTTCTGTGAATGTAGCTAGTCAATTTGATTTGTTACCATTTCTCTACAGGACTCAAGATAACATAAAGGGAGTCTCTCAAGAGGATTAGAGACTTCAGTACTGGCCAGCCACTTGGTATCTTGTTAATTATCTTTTTTCTCTTCTCTGTATTTAGATCATTTAATTAATTTAGAATCCCCATTGAAACTCTAGCACCTCCTCCACCATGAACCATTTATGGAAAGACTTCCTCCATACAATCCATTTTGCACGATATAATGAAAGGGCTGAGCAGAAGGGATTTGTTAAGCATAATTTACATCTACTGCATAGTCAACCTTAATTATTTAGTGACTGATTGTCCTTTTAGGGGATTATGCAAGCATTTTGTTTCTACTATGTCTCACTGCTGCTAACTATTTAGCCATTTCACTAATCAGCATGTCTATTAAGAGCAGTTTGGGGCTAGAGTAAAGCAGAAGATCACACTGTGATCCATCATTTTGCCATTTCTTAGAAGATTTAGTAAAATCTTTAATGATGTGGGGAACCGAAGCTTGTGTGTAAATCAGTGGAATTTAATGTTTTCATTATCCATTTATTCTTTGCCTCCTGAGGACAATTAAAAGTTGGCTGTATGCATTTTGAAAATCTTAAGAATAAGAACATGTATCTTACTTTGTTCAGGATGCTATAATAAAATACTACAGACTGGGTGGCTTATAAACAGCAGAAATTTATTACAGTTCTGGAGGCTAGAAGTCCAAGATCAGCGTGACAACTCTGACTGCAGAACTCACTGTATCCTGCTGTAGCACAAGGGGCTGGGAGCTCAGTGAGATTTCTTTTTTATGGAAAAAACTCGAACGAATTTCTTGGCCAACTCGATATAAACACACTTATTCTGTCCAGGAGGGCTCCATTTTCACAACCTCACCAACCCCGAAAGACCCCCCCCTACTAATAACATCACCTTTGAGGGTTAGGGTTTCAGTATATAAATGATTGAAGATAAACTTTCAGCCCACAGCAACAAGGCTATTGTTGTTGTTGTTCAGTTGCCAAGTCCTGTCTGAATATCTGTGACCCCACAGACTGTAGACCGCCAGGCTCCTCTGTCAATGGGATTTTCCAGGCAAGAATACTGGAGTGGACTGCCAATCCCTTCTCCAGGGGATCTTCCTGACCCAGAGACCAAACCTGTGACTCTTGCCACATCTGCATTGACAGGTGGATTCTTTACCCATGAGCCACCGGGGAAGCTCCAGCAACATGATTATACATATTTAAATTTTTAATGGGTATTGCTATATCATCCTATAAGAAAGTTTCATCTGTTGTTACTCCCCGTGAATGGTGCATAAGCGTGGCTTCCCTCTCTAAACTTTTCCAAACAACACTACATCTTTTTCCCAAAAGGATGGGTGAATTTACCTTTAACTGTTAAATCTTTCAGGTAGTTTATTTTTCAAATAAGCTTACATAAATCCACAAGACATTTTCATTTAAATGGATAAAACCCATAGTAGAGAAGTTTGAGGGGTAAAGGTTAGAGGGAGAAAATTTTTAAATGCAGCAAATTATTTTTAATAATACAAAATGTTTCCCTTGAAATGCATTGTTACATTAAAATTTCCTTTTGGGAGTTGAAAAATCAAGTGGAGAACTATATTTTTTAACAAATATTTCATGTTAATATGTAAAAAGATAAAAATGTTAGTCGCTCACTTGTGTTCCCTCTTTGTGACCCCATGGACTGTGGCCTGCCAGGCTCCTGTCCATGGAATTCTTCAGGCACGAGTAGTGCAGTGGGTTGCCATTTCCTTCTTCAGGGGATCTTCCTGATCCAGAGAGCCTCCCACATTACAGGCAGATTCCTCACTGTTTAAGCCACCAGGGAAACCCCAATATTAATATATAAGCTTACATAAGTTACATTGTTATTTCAGTATAAAATGCCACTAGTAGATAATATAGGGGAAACAATGGAAACAGTGACTTTAATTTTGGGGGCTTCAAAATCACTGCATACGGTGACTGCAGCCATGAAATTAAAAGATGCTTGCTCCTTGGAAGAAAAGTTATGACCAACCTAGACAGCATATTAAAAAGCAGAGACATTACTTTGCCAGCAAAAGTCCATCTAGTCAAAAGCTTTGGTTTTTCCAGTAGTCATGTATGGATGTGAGAGTTGGACTATAAAGAAAGCTGAGTGCTGAAGAATTGATGCTTTTGAACTGTGGTGTTGGAGAAGGTGCTTGAGAGTCCCTTGCACTGCAAGGAGATCCAACCAGTCCATCCTAAAGGAAATCAGTCCTGAATATTCATTGGAAGGACTGGTGCTGAAGCTGAAGGTCCAATACTTTGGCCACCTGATGCAAAGAACTGACTCATTGGAAAAGACCCTGATGCTGGGAAAGATTGAAGGCAGGAGGAGAAGGGGATGACAGAGGATAAGATGGTTGGGTGGCGTCACCAACTCAATGGACATGAGTTTGAGCAAGCTCCAGGATTTGGTGATGGACAGGGAGGTCTGGCGTGCTGCAGTCCGTGGGGTTGCAAAGAGTCGGACACAACTGAGCGACTGAACTGAAATGAATATAGCAGTATTATAAACTAGAAAATTAGATAAGGATTATAAACTGGAAAATTAGATAAGGGTTACATGCTACATTATAAATGAAAGGAGTATATAAAAATTTACCCATTTTCGGGAACCCCCTTACACTGTTGGTGGGAATGCAAACTAGTACAGCCACTATGGAGAACAGTGTGGAGATTCCTTAAAAAACTGGGAATAGAACTGCCATGTGACCCAGCAATCCCACCGCTGGGCATACACACTGAGGAAACCAGAATTGAAAGGGACGCGTGTACCCCAATGTTCATCGCAGCACTGTTTACAATAGCCAGGACATGGAAGCAACCTAGATGTCCATCAGCAGACGAATGGATAAGGAAGCTGTGGTACATATACACAATGGAGTATTACTCAGCTATTAAAAAGAATACATTTGAATCAGTTCTACTGAGATGGATAAAACTGGAGCCCATTATACAGAGTGAAGTAAGCCAGAAAAAAAACCACCAATACAGTATACTAATGCATATATACGGAATTTGAAAGATGGTAATGATAACCCTATATTCGAGACAGAATAAGAGACACAGATGCATAGAACAGTCTTATGGACTCTGAGGGAGAAGGTGAGGGTGGGATGTTCTGGGAGAATAGCATTGAAACATGTATATTATCATATGTGAAACAGAACACCATTCCAGGTTCGATGCATGAGACAAATGCCCAGGGCTGGGGCAATGGGATGACCCAGAGGGATGGGATGGGGAGGGAGGTGGGAGGGGGGTTCAGGATGGGGAACACATGTAAACCCATGGCTGATTCATGTCAATGTAGAGCAAAAACCACTACAATAATGTAAAGTAATTAGCCCCCAACTAAAATAAATAAATTTATTTTTTTTAAAAATTACCCATTTTCAAACTAACAGTAGCATTTTCCTTTGACATTTAGACACTTTTTCTCTGAATCATTTCCTAATTATAACTATTTACAATAGACAATATTTGGAAATGGTCAAAATCTTCAACAATGTAATTGAATACTGTGAAGCCATTAAAATGGACATTTCAAAAAAATATAATGTCATGGAAAAGATTCTACAATGATATAGTGAGTGGAGGAGTCAGAGAACAAAACTGAAAATACAATGTGACTTCAATTTAGTATTTCCATTCTCCACTGGAAAGAGAGAGCGTGAGAGTGACAGTGAGAAAGAAGAACGGGAAATGCACAGTAAGAGCATTGAAAGGAAATCAATCAGCAAAATGTTGACAAAATTATCTCTGGGTGATGCCATAGAAGAATTTAATTTTCTAAGTCTTTCTTTATTTTTGAGCTTTTATAGCAATAATAACTTTTGTTAACAAAATTTCCTCCTTATTTTGTGTATTTTTTTTTTAGCATCTATACTATCAGCAGGTACTGCAGCAATGATCATGTTAACTCTTCCACAAAACTAGGATTTCTTGGGGAAGAGAGCCTTGTTTATTTATCTTTATGCTCTCAGCACATAGAGCTTAACAAATGTTTGTTAAATTTTAAAGCTTGAGATAATGAGAAAATAAAAAACAATAAAAACAATAAAAACCTCACAATATAACTAACACTCAACTCTTAGGGCTTTGGACCATCCCTTGTGGCTCAGACGGTAAAGAATCTGCCTGCAACGAGACCTGGGTTTGATCCCTGGGTTGGGAAGATCCCCTGGAGGAGGGCGTGGCCACCCACTCCAGTATTCTTGCCTGTAGAATCCCATGGACAGAGGAGCCTGGTGGGCTAGTCTATGGGGTTGCAAAGAGTCAGACATGACTGAACAACTAAGCACAGCACAGCACATCAGGGCTTCCCAGGTGGTTCAGTGGTAACGAATTCACCTGCGGTGCAGGAGATGAAGGTTCGATTCCTGAGCCTGGAAGATCCCCTGGAGAAGGAAATGGCAACCAACTTCAGTATTCTTGCCTGGAAAATCCCATGGACAGAGGAGCCTTGTGGGCTATAATCTATGGGGTCGCAAGAGTCAGGCATGACTAAGCCACTAAAGAAACAAAAAAATCAGAGTACTCCTCCTCTAGTCCAAGTGCTAACATCTGTCACACTGTTCTATCATCTTTCTATCTATATCATTGCTCATGTCATATGTCACCCTTACAGAATAAAAATACTCTTCCACACAAACATAATACCATTATCACAATCAAGAAATTTAATACTATGTAGTAATATTATATTCAAATTTCCCCAGTTGTCTGAATAACGTTTATAGCTTTTTGTTTGTTTAATTCAAGACCCAAACAAGGATCAAGCATTGCATTTAGGTGATAGGTTACCCTAGCCTCTTTTACTCTAGGTAAAAAAAGGTGTTGTTTCTTTTTTTTAACCTAAAAGTGGGTTCTGGGTTTTTTTCTTTGACTTTCATGACCACCATTTTTAAGCATCTAGCCCAGGTGTTTTGTAGAATGTCCACAATTTCAGTTTGTCTGACTGCTTCCTCACAATTAGAAGCAGTTGAAATATTTTTGACAAAAATACTAAAAAGATGATATAATGTCTTTCTTAAATGCATCACATTTGGAGGTACATAATATCCACTTGTCCCATTATATTTATGCTATTTTTAACATAAGTTTTAAAAGTTTTGTAATTCCTTCCAACTGCCATCATGGCTGTATCCCACAGATTTAGATAAGTAAATTCCTTTCATTCAATTCTAAATATCAACTTCCACTATAAATTCTTTAACCCATAAATTACATAGATATGTGTTTTGACATTCCAAACAAAATTTCCTCATTGTTTTTACTATTTTTTTAGACTTCATATTTTGAAATAATTGAAATTACTGGAAATTTACCTGAAAGTTTCAGAAATGTACACAAAGCTCCTGCATATCCAGTTTTTGAGCACATCCTTACTGGTATATCAAAATATTTCAGATTTGTACTTTCCTAATCCTGAAGTGGAGGTAGACAATATTCTAAGATTCTTGGTCCCTTTTATGTGTGTGTGTCAGTCAGTTAGTTGTGTCCGACTCTTTGTGGCCCAATGGACTGTAGCCCATGGGGCTCCTTTGTCCATGGAATTTTCCAGCCAAGAATACTGGAGTGGGTTGTCATTTTCTTCTCCAGGGGATCTCGCCAACACAGGGATTGAACCCATGTCTCCTACATCTCCTGCATTGGCAGGCAGATTGTTTATCATTAGTGCCATCTGGGAAGCGCTGGTACCTTTTATAAGGTGCGTGTTTGGGAGATCAGTCACTTCAGTCATGTGGACTATAGCCCACCAGCCTACTCTGTCCATGGGATTCTCCAGGCAAGGATACTGGATACAAGGTAATGGAATTTAAAAACAGGATCTGTGCAGTACATGCTTTCTTTTTGTGTGTTTTTAAATGACTATAATGAGGCATCATGAGATGGAGATGAGTGCATGAATTTGTAAGTCAAAGCGCAAGGTTCCTGCTTTGACCAGCCAAGCTGCCAGCTTTGTAACCTAGGGGCATTATCCTCCCTGATATTTGGTTTCCTCATCTTTAAAAAAGTTACTTAAAAAAATGGTAACAACAAAAACAATAATGATAACAAAGAAGGGAAGGGTAATGATATGTGATTATAGTAATCTGATGGGTATTATTCTAAGTTCTTATATAAATACTTAATTTTCACAACAATATTGTTGTTATGCCCATTTTACAGATGAAATAAATGAAGATCATAATAAAATATTTGTATCATTCGAATAAAATGAAGTATGTGGATGTGATATGGATTCAAATTGTTTGAGTCCACTTACATGTGAATTTTTTTCAACAGTTAATACTACAGTATTACACTATCTAAGGCTGGTTGAATGAGGGGATGTGGGACCTCAGATTCAGCGGAATAGCAAGCATATTTGGAGGGTCAAGTATAAAATACACACAGATTTTGGACTTAACCTCCTAGTTGTTCAAGGGTCAATTGTATATGTATACATATAATCACTCAATTATTTATTGATTCAATCAGTGAGTATCTATTAAGTATTTACTAAGTACCATATGCAATTTTTATGCTAAGTATAAAATAAAACAATGTATACATGTTAAAGTTTATCGTTATATATGCATATCTGCATGTTTATAGCTCCATAGAAAGTTTATTTGAAAGTACCATACAACAAAAATATAATGTAAGTCACATATGTAATTTAAAATTTCCTAGTAGCTGTAGTAAAATGGCTTTATTAAAGGTGAAATAAATTTTAATTATATATTTTATTTTACATAGTATATCCAAGATATTGTCATTCTAACATGTAAATGTAAAACAATTATTAATGATATATTTTACACTTTTTTAGTCTTCAAAATCCATCACAAATTTTATACTTAGCACATCTCAGTTAGAACAAGTCACAGCTTAAGTTCACAACAATCACGAGTTAGTGGCATCTGTTGGATATTTCAGGTCTAGAATGATATACAAAAAACTGACTGGGAGATGGAAGAGGGAGAGGAATTTACCTTTTATTATATATCCTTTCATACTTTAGATTCTTGTATGCTGTGTACTTGTTGCCTAATCAAAGAAATTTGAAAAAATATATTAATACATTAAAAGCATCATGTTTCTATCTGTGCATGTGTGTGCATTCTTGTCTGTCAGTGGTTTTCAATTGCGGGTGATTCCTCGTCCCCCTCAGGAGACATATGGAAACTTTTGGAGATATTTTGGGTAGGTGGGTGGGGACCACTGGCATCCAGTGAGTAGATGTGAGGAGTGCAGTTATAGATCCTACAATGTATGTTACAGCACCCACCCCCCCCAATAAGAATTATATGACCCAAAGTATCAACAGTGCTGAGGTTGAAAAACTCTTCTATGTTATGTGCTTCAAAAAGTAAAAATTTCAGTGTCTACTTGTTACCAGGCATTATCAAGACCTGGATATACAAAGAAGGTTTACACACAGCGCCTGCACTTCAATGGCTCACAGTCTAGTGAGGGAGGGAGACAATAGGCAAATTATTGCAGAAATGTGATAAATTTGAGAACAGAGTAGAAAGAAGGTATTAAGAAAGAATTAAAATATCTGTAAACATATTCATTAACTAGAAAGCCACTTGTTAGAAGCATCAATTTGAATAGAATAATTGAAATTGAGGGCTTCCCAGGTGGTGCTAGTAGTCAAGATCCTGCCTGCCAATGCAGGAGATTTAAGAGACCTGGGTTCCATCCCTGGGTTGGGAAGATCCCCTGGAGAGGGTCATGGCAACCCACTCCAATATTCTTGCCTGGAGGATCCCACGTATAGGGGAGCCTGATGGCCTCAGTCCATGGGGTTGCAAAGAGTCGGACACAGCTGAAGCAATTCAGCCCCTACACAAGCAGTTGAAATTGAAACATCAATTTCAGAAGTTATTTTCTACCAAATCCTCAGGTTGAGAGTGTAGCACTTTATTCAAAGGCTTTAGTGTGCCTCTGTACCACTCTAATGTCAATAAAAGATGTCTGGGAAGAACCCTTAATTTGGTTATAACATCTGTTACTCTATTTCTGTGCTGAGTATTACATTTTGGAACTTTAAAAGGACTCTGATATATCTTAAGAAGAATGTGTAAGTCATGACTAATTGTTGTTGCTGTCTGAAAGAGACTGCTATATTTTATAAGAACGACAGTCCAAAGGATTATCGTGTTTTGCATATTTCTTCCCAAGAATGTCTCCACTTTTCTGAGAGGCTCCCAAGTTCAACCATATTTCATTACCTATCAAAAAAATGAGACAAAAACTCAGACTGTGAATTCCACTGGCTTTGTTTAGGTTTTCTTAAACCTTAATGCTCTCGTATTTTTGCTTTGGTTTAGTTTTTCACAAGTGAGCTCACAAAAGTGTTGTACACATCTGTTTGCAGGTTGAAAAAAATCTTGTGTCCTTCTCACTGCCTGCAAACTGCCAATACAAGGGGCAGCACAGGGCAGTAGTGATGGGCAAGTGCTCTGGCATCTGGTAAGACCTAGGTTTGAGTCCTGGTTTCACCTCCTAAGCTGCAGCACAGCTTACTTAACTTCACTAAACTTCTGTATCCTCATGTAAAATGTCTGTCATTCAACAAGATCAAATAAGATAGCATATTAAATTCACTATCATTGCTAGGAATGAAGTAATGGGAGCTGTTATTATCCGAATGGCACGAAACAAAAAGCAGCCTTTTAAGCTACAAGTCAGAAGAGAGCTCATGGGTTTTTCTCCACCAGAAATTATTTATGTTTTCATAGTCATTATGTTTCCAAAAAGTAAGTGATTCCCCACCTTTTTATTTGAACCTTAATTAGAGAAATCTGAGTACTGCTTTGGTGCTCTGGGCTGAATTGGTTCACATTTGCATTCACTATTCATTTCTTGCTACCTTTCACCACTGTGCTGTTAGAACACTGTACTAGCTCCTGTTTTTTTATGTCTATGCTTCTTTCCAGCTAAGTTCACGTTGTGTATTTAAAACTCAACTGTCTTGGAAAATTCCCCCTTGGATCCTCATTATCACACTAACTAAACCTCACTAAATAGTAACCTGTATCTGTTTAGCAACGAGCCCATCTTCAATAGCTTGAAAAAATATAGTGCCATTCCACAGAGTTCACATCTATATGCAGAGACAAGAGGCTTCTTCTTGACTTGTAATTTCAACAGACCAAGTGATTGTAATGTTACTGTGGTAAAAAATGCAGCTGCATTTTTTCATGCTTTCTAGAAAAGTTGAGATGCAATCTTACAATCACACCACACATAGTTTATTATTCAAACCTCAAAGAGGTTTGAATTTTTCATTTTCAATCTTCAATTTTTTCATTCAAAAAGCTGAAATTACACATTTCATTTCATTTGTGTGAAAAGTTATACTTGAATCAATTAATTTTATACAAAATCTTCTATTTCTCTTTGTCAAAATACCCACTGAATGCCTAATTAAAAGATGCAATAGCTTTCTTCATCTTTTAATATATTGATATTTTACACTACCCTTTTTCATGATAGCAAAAAGTTAATGACCTAATTAAAGATTAGAGGAGGTTATAATAACAAAGAATATAGGTAATTTCATTGTTTTTCTTATGGTTGATATTAATAATGATAATATTAATAGAGAAGAGCATAAATAAAAGGTACACTAACAATCTAGTAGCCTAATGACTTGAGACAGACAATTAGGCTCCAATCCATCAAGGAAGATGAGCAGACCTCCAGGGTGAGTAGGTTTTTTGTAGAGAGGGAGAGCCTGGACTCTGTCCTTCTCTTTGCCACACAAGCGAAGATGAGAAACAGATCCAAGCTTCTTTGAGCATTTTTCCTCCTGTTTTTCCCTCTATTCTATTCCTGAAGGGAATATTTTTGAGGTGGTATGTCCATTATACACATAACAGATTCCAAAAGAGGGATCTTTTTTTTTTTTTTTTAAATGGTAGAGCAGGTAAGGGAATGAGGAAAACACAAACGGGGCAGGGAGAGAGCAACTGCATGCAGATTGAGTAAGCCGTGGAGAGAAACTATCACTGAAACGGGTGTGGGAAGAGACAAAGAGAGCCTTCCGGGGGGGAAATGGCTGAAAAGCTGAGAGAACAATCGGGAATGTAGACGTTTAGAAATCACCATAGGAAATCTAACGCCTCAAGTGGATCATTTTACTTTTTTGCCCCCAAAACGGTGCTCAAGTCGCTTTTTCATTCAGTTCTCGAGAGCTGGGAGAAGTCCTTGGCCACAGACCCAGCAGAATGTGAGCTGCTCAACAAGCTCCTCATCAGAAGCACCAGTCTCAACCTGTTGACTCTCCTTCACCTCTTACCTGGTCTAGAATTTTAACCTCTCCTCTCATTCCTGTGGGTGACACACCGAAGTGGACGGTTATCTTAAAAAGCTATTATAATTAAGACTCCTGGAGGTGGAGAAGAGGCCCTGAGGGTTCTTTTAGTCCAGCACAAAGGAACGTATCAAATCAATGGCTGGCAAACACTCAGGATCTGATACTGTCCATAACCCTGGAGAAAGGCATGGCAACCTACTCAGTATTCTTGCCTGGAGAATCCCATGGACAGAGGTGCCTGGTGGGCTACAGTCCATGGGGTCACAAAGAGTCAGACACTACTGAAGTGATTTAGGGGGCGCACACCGTCCATAAGGCAGTGTTTGTGATAGGAGACTTGCAGAGAGAGGAGAGCCTGCAGTCTTAAGGCTGTATTCCCGAAGCCACCTTCTGGGTATGAAGGTATGAACAGCTGGAAAGTGCCAGATCTAGGAAAGCAGGTCCTGGAATCCCACTCAGGAGGTACACTGCTACAGACGGTGCTCAAAATGAAGAATATGGGAAAGCAAGAAGTACCAAATTTATTTATTTCTTTTTATCTATTGCATATAGGGTTTAACTTGGTTTGATATCAGTTAACAACCATTCTGGAATGGGTCTGGGTTGGACTCCTCACTGTCTGGAGCAGGCTGGTATGAAAAGGGGGGGATTACACTAGAATGTATTGTCTCGAAGAGGCTGGTGGCACTCTTGAGAATACTGAGCAATATTTTGGGGCTAATGCCTGAGCTCCAGATGGCCCAGTGATAAAGAATCATCTGCCGATGCAGGAGACGCAAGATATACAGATTCAATCCCTGGGTTGGGGAGATGCCCTGGGGTGGAAATGGCAACCCACTCCAGTATTCTTGCTTGGAAAATCCCATGGACATAGGAGCCTGGGTGGCTACATCCATGGCATTGCAAAGAGTCGAACATGGCTAAGGGACTAAGCATGCGCACGAACACACACACACACACACACACACACACACACACACTCACTCACTTATTCACCAAAATGTCTCTCAGAACTGAATGAGGTCAAAACTGATTGATTCTAACCTAAATCCAGGTTAATCATTCAGAGGAGTGGACTAGCCACTGAAACTTAGGGCAGAGTCGTGAGGAATTCTATTAATAACAGGTAGCCTCGTACTTTTAAAATGAGGACTGCTGTTTTAAACGACATTGTGGGCTAGAGTTGTCTCGAAGGATATTTATAGGAGAAAAAAACGGACCTTGATTAATTGGTGAGATTAAATAGGTGGCTCCAAATAGGAAAAGGAGTACGTCAAGGCTGTATATTGTCACCCTGCTTATTTAACTTATATGCAGAGTACATCATGAGAAACACTGGGCTGGAAGAAACACAAGCTGGAATCAAGATTGCCGGGAGAAATATCAATTAACCTCAGATATACGGATGACACCACCCTTATGGCAGAAAGGGAAGAAGAACTAAAGAGCCTCTTGATGAAAGTGAAAGAGGAGAGTGAAAAAGTTGGCTTAAAGCTCAACGTTCAGAAAACTAAGATCATGGCATCTGGTCCCATCACTTCATGGGAAATAGATGGGGAAACAGTGGAAACAGTGGCAGACTTTTTTGGGGGGGCTCCAAAATCACTGCTGATGGTGATTGCAGCCATGAAATTAAAAGACGCTTACTCCTTGGAAGGAAGGTTATGGCCAACCTTGATAGCATATTTAAAAGCAGAGACATTACTTTGCCAACAAAAGTCTGTCTAGTCAAGGCTACGGTTTTTCCAGTGGTCATGTATGGATGTGAGAGTTGGACGGTGAAGAAAGCTGAGCACCGCAGAATTGATGCTTTTGAACTGTGGTGTTAGAGAAGACTCTTGAGAGTCCCTTGGACTGCAAGGAGATCCAATCAATCCATCCTAAAGGAGATCAGTCCTGGGTGTTCATTGGAAGGACTGATGTTGAAGCTGAAACTCCAATACTTTGGCCACCTCATGCGAAGAGTTGACTCATTGGAAAAGACCCTAATGCTGGGTAGGATTGGGGGCAGGAGGAGAAGGGGACGACAGAGGATGAGATGGTTGGATGGCATCACCGACTCGATGGACATAGGTTTGGGTAGACTCTGGGAGTTGGTGATGGACAGAGAGGCCTGGTGTGCTGCACTTCATGGGGTCGCAAAGAGTCAGACACGACTGAGCGACTGAACTGAACTGAACTGAAGTAGATGGAGAAGAGGATGAAGACAGTCATTGATTCATTCACTTATTTCTTCAAGAAATTATTCATGAAGCCTCTATGGGAACTGTGCTACACACCAGGGATTTTGTGGAGAGCAGAAGTGACAGGTTCCTGCCCTAATGGCGCTTACCTTCCTGAGTGTGGAGTCAGACAACAAACACAGTTAAAGACAAAGATCACTTCAGACAGCAGTAGGTGCTGTGAAGGAAGGAGAACAGTTCAATGGGATGGCGAGTGACCTGGGGGAAGGGTGATGATGAGTTTTTAGCTAGAGGGTGCAGATTTGGAGACTACCTGGAAAGGTGGTATCTGATTGAGACCCAAGAGTTGAAGTGTGGCTCTGTGAAGACCCAGAGAAGGGCATTCTTTGAAGAGGGAGTAGCAAGTATGAGAGGCCTGAAATATCAGTGAACTTGATACAGTGGGGGAAGAAATCAGCAACAACAAAAGCAATGAAAAGGAATGTGGCCAAAGAAAGTAAACAAAGGACAAAAAGTCCAAGACAAAGTTCGCAGGCTAGGCCACATGGAGTTTCTTTAACTGTAAAGAGAATTTAAAGGGAAGATTAAAGTAGAAGCTAATTCTGATCCAGAGAAGATTCAGGAAGATCAGACAGAATCCATTAAAACAGCATTTTTGAGGATGTAGAGAAAAGAGGGCAACCCTGGGTGTAGCGCCCCTATAATAGTGAAGACAAGAGCTAAAACCTGGGTGATACTCAATGTCAGCAAGCTTTGGTTTACAAACATGTGCTCCAGAAAGAAAGGTAAAAAAAAACCCTTGCTGTGGCTACAGCAGTAGGTAAGGAACCCCAGGGATCAACCCAGACTACAGTGTTACAGTCACCACAGCTGGTATTCTAATTCAAGAGGAAGAGGGAAATGACTACCACTGATACCTTCATTAAACAAGAACAACAAACTTACATAGATAAAATTTAATGGCCTAAATATCTTAGATTTTTAATAAAGTAAAAAAAGTTAAAATTCCTGTGTGAGAACCCAAAAGAGTATCAGTGCATAATTTAGTCCTTAGAGGTAATATCTTACTTGTTTTATGTTTCAAAGGCTTACCAACACTTTAATTTGGTCTGAACTCCTTTGTCTACCAATTTAAAAGGCAAAGGAAGTTCAGTTCTTTCCCAAAGAAGCTGAGGTTTTAATTAACGACACATTATTTACCAGATTTCAGAGCCACAAATGCACACTGGGTAAGGGTTTTGGTTTTTTTTTGAAAGGTTAGCATGTTCTCAAGGATGTGTAGCAGCCTTCCCTGACTGTTCTGTTTTAGTCTGGATTGTAAAACTGCATCTTGACTCAACATGCTTTGGTAGGAAAAAACTGTTAGTTCTTCAATAATATTGAACAAAGGATGAGGTTAGAAAAAGGGGGAAAAAACAAAACAGAAAACGTACCATCTGTTCAGTGGTCATGAAGTAGCCAGCACAGCATTTTTCTTATTCCTGCACAACATCACTCTGAGGTGGTGCTGACACCTCCAGATGCAACTCGAAGAGAAACTAGCAAAGATCTGAGTTGTTAAACGGCTGGGGAGAATTTGATATAACGCCCTATGGTTGACAGTCTGTGTGCTATCCACCAGGCTACACAGCATCCCCTTATTTAGAGATTTGTAACAGAGATGATAAAAATTTGTTTACTGACATTAAGAAAAATTAATAAATGCAACTGAATGATCACGTTAATTGTAATACCACCCTTTTCTGATGGAAAAGTCACCTATTAAAAATTGGCTAAGGATACAGGTACCTTGGCAAAAGGAAAACAGGGCAGCAGAGCATGAGATGGTTAGATAGCATCACTGACTCAATGAACATGAACTTGAACAAATGCTGGGGGACAGTGGAGGACAGGGGAGCCTGGTATGCTGCAGTCCATGGGGGTCAAAAAGTCAGACACAACTTAGCAACTGAACAACAACACAGGTACCTTTGGGCTTCCCTGATGGCTAAGTGGAAAAGAATCTGCTTGCCAGTGCAGGAGATGGAGGTTTGATCCCTTGGTAGGAAAGACCCGGAAAGGAGAAAATGGCAACCCACTCCAGTATTCTTGCCTAGACAAGCCCATGACGGAGGAGTCCATGGGGCTCACAAAAGAGTCAGGCACAACTTAGCGACTAAATAACAACAACAGATACCTCTCATGGAGTCGCTATGATGCAGAAGGCCTGGAGAAAGGAGGGAGAAGGTAAGAACAGCCTGCATGGGAGCCTAGGAAGATTATCCACCAGAGTTTGAGGAAAGGGAATTCTTTCAATTTCTTTCAGTCAGTTAGTTCAGTCACTCAGCTGTGTCTGACTCTTTGCCACCCCATGGACGCACCCCATGGACACCACGGCATGCAACATGCCAGGCCTCTCTGTCCATCACCAACACCTGGAGCTTGCTCAAACTTATGTCCACTGAGTCAGTGATCCCATCCAACCATCTCATCCTCTGTCGTCCCTGTCTCCTCCTGCCTTCAATCTTTCCCAGCAACAGAGTCTTTTCAAATGAGTCCGTTCTTCACATCAGGTGACCAAAATATTGGAGTTTCAGCTTCAGCATCAGTCCTTCCAATGAATACTAAGGACTGATTTCCTTTAGGATGGACTGGTTGGATCTCCTTACAGTCCAGGGGACTCTCAAGAGTCTTCTCCAACACCATAGTTCAAAGGCATCAATTCTTTGGTGCTCAGCTTTCTTTAGAGTCCAACTCTCACATCCATACATGACTACTGGAAAAACCATAGCTTTGATGAGAAGGACATTTGTTGGTAAAGTAATGTCTCTGCTTTTTAATACGCTCTCTAGGTTGGACAAAGCTTTTCTTCCAAGAAGAAAGCGTCTTTTTATTTCATGGCTGCAGTCACCATCTGCAGTGATTTTGGAGCCCCCCAAAATAAAATCTCTCACTGTTTCCATTGTTTCCCCATCTATGTGCCATGAAGTGATGGGCCTGGATGCCATGAACTTAGTTTTCTGAATGTTGAGTTTTAAGCCAAAGTTTTCACTCTCCTTTTCACTTTCATCAAGAGGTTCTTTAGTTCTTCACTTTCTGCCACAAGGGTGGTATCGTCTGTGTATCTGAGGTTGTTGATACTTATCCTGGCAATCTTGATTCCAGCTTGTGCTTCATCCAGCCCAGCATTTCTCATGATGTACTCTGCATATAAGTTAAATAAGCAGGGTGACGAAATACAGCCTTGACATACTCCTTTCCCAATTTGGAACCAGTCTGTTGTCCCACGTCAATTCTAACTGTTGCTTCCTGACCTGCATACAGATTTCTCAGGAGGCAGGTAAGATGTTCTGGTATCCCCATCTCTTGTAGAATTTTCCACAGTTTGCTGTGTTCCACACAACCAAAGGCTTTGATGTAGTCAATAAAGCAGAAGTAGATGTTTTTCTGGAACTCTCTTGCTTTTTCCGTATCCAGTGGATGTTGGCAATTTGATCTCTGGTTCCTCTGCCTTTTCTAAATCCAGTTTGAACATCTGGAAGTTCATGGTTCGTGTACTGTTGAAGCCTGGCTTGGAGAATTTTGAGCATTACTTTGCTAGCATGTGAGATGAGTGCAATTATGTGGTAGTTTGAACATTCTTTGGCATTGTCTTTCTTTGGGATTGGAAAAAAAACTGACATTTTCCAGTCCTGTGGCCACTGCTGAGTTTTCCAAGTTTGTTGGCATATTGAGTGCAGCACTTTCACAGCATCATCTTTTAGGATTTGAAATAGCTCAACTGGAATTCTATCACCTCCACCAGCTTTGTTCGTAGTGATGCTTCCTAAGGCCCACTTGACTTCGCATTCCAGGATGTCTGGCTCTAGGTGAGTGATCACACCATAGTGGTTATCTGGGTCATGTGTATAATTTTATGTGTAATTCTTCTGTGTATTGTTGCCACCTCTTCTTAATATTTTCTGCTTCTGTTAGGTCCATACCATTTCTGTCCTTTATTGTGCCCATCTTTGCATGAAATTTTCCCTTGGTATCCCTAATTTTCTTGAAGAGATCTCTAGTCTTTCCCATCTATTGTTTTCCTCTATTTCTTTGCATTGATCACTGAGGAAGGCTTTCTTATCTCTTCTTACTACTCTTTGGAACTCTGCATTCAAATGAGTATATATTTCCCTTTTCTCCTTTGCCTTTAGCTTCTCTTCTCTTCACAGCTATTTGTAAGGCCTCCTCAGACAACCATTTTGCCTTTTTGCATTTCTTTTCCTTGGGGATGGTCTTGATCCCTGCCTCCTGTACAATGTTATGAACCTCTGTCCATAGTTCTTTAGGCACTCGACCAGATCTAATCTCTTGAATCTGTTTCCCACTTCCACTGTATAATCATAAGGCATTTGATTTAGGTCATACCTGAATGGCCCAGTGGTTTTCCCTACTTTCTTCATTTTACGTCTGAATTTTGCAATAAGGGGTTCATGATCTGAGCCACAGTCAGCTTCCAGTCTTGTTTTTGCTGACTGTATAGAGCTTCTCCTTCTTTGGCTGCAAAGAATATAATCCATCTGATTTCGGTCTTGACCATGTGGTGATGTCCACGTGTAGAGTCTTCTCTTGTGTTGTTGGAAGAGGGTGCTTGCTGTGACCAGTGCATTCTCTTGGCAAAAGTCTATTAGCCTTTGCCCTTCTTCAATTTGTACTCCAAGGCCAAATTTGCCTGTTACTCCAGGTATCTCTTGACTTCCTACTTTTGTATTCCAGTCCCCTATAATGATAAGGACATCTCTTTTGGGTGTTAGCTCTAGAAGGTCTTGTAAGTCTTCATAGAACCGTTCAACTTCAGCTTCTTCAGCGTTACTGGTCGGGGCATAGACTTAGATTACTGTGATATTGAATGGTTTGCCTTGGAAACGAACAGAAATCATTCTGTCATTTTTGAGATTGCATCCAAGTACTGCATTTCGGACTCTTTTGTTGACTATGAGGGCTACTCCATTTCTTCTAAGGGATTCTTGTCCACAGTAGTAGATATAACGGTTATCTGAGTTAAATTCACCCATTCCAGTCCATTTTAGTTTGCTGATTCCTAAAATGCTGATGTTCACTCTTGCCATCTCCTGTTTGACCACCTCCAATTTACCTTGATTCATGAACCTAACATTCCAGGTTCTTACGCAATATTGTTCTTTACAGCATCGGACCTTGCTTCCATCACCAGTCACATCCACAACTGGGTGGTGGTGTTGTTTTGGCTCCATCTCTTCATTCTTTCTGGAGTTATTTCTCCACTGATCTCCAGTAGCATATTGGGCACCTACCAACCTGGGGAGTTCATCTTTCAGTGTCCTATCTTTTTGCCTTTTCATACTGTTCATGGGGTTCCCAAGGCAAGAATACTGAAGTGGTTTGCCATTCCCTTCTCCAAAGGACCAGATTTTGTCAGAACTCTCCACCATGACCCATCCATCTTGAATGGCCCTACCCGGCAAGGCTCATAGTTTCATTGAATTAGACAAGGCTGTGGTCCGTGAGATCAGATTGGTTAGTTTTCTTTGATTGTGGTTTTCATTCTGTCTGCCCTCTGATGGTTAAGGATAAGAGGCTTATAGAAGCTTCCTGATGGGAGAGACTGACTGAGGCAGAAACTGGGTCTTGTTTTGATGGGCGGGACCATGTTCAGTAAATCTTTAATCCAATATTCTGTTGATGGGTGGGGCTGTGTTCCCTCCCTCTTGTTTGACTTGAGGCCAAACTATGGTGGAGGTAATGAAGATATTGGTGACCTCCTGCAAAAAGTCCCCTGCAAGCACTGCTTCAGTCAGTGCCCCTGACCCTGCAGCAGGCCACTGCTGACCCATATCTCTGCCAGAGACTCCTGGACACTCACAGGCAAGTCTGGGTCAGTCTCCTGTGGGGTCACTGCTCCTTTCTTCTGGGTCTTGGTGCATACAAGTTTCTGTTTGTGCCCTCCAAGAGCCTGTGTCCCCAGTCCTGTGTAAGTTCTAGTAGTTCTATGGTGGGATTAATGGTGACCTCCTTCATGAGGGCTTATGCCATACCCAGGTCTGCTGCATCCAGAGCCCCTGCCCCTGCGGCAGGCCACTGCTGACCTGTACCTTTGCAGGAGACACTCAAACACTCATAGGCAGGTCTGACTCAGTCTCTGTGGGGTCTCCTGGTGCACACAAGGTTTTGTTTGAGCCCTCCGGGCGTCTCTGGTAGGTATGGCATTTGATTCTAAATGCAATTTCGCCTTTCCTATTGTCTTGTTGGTGCTTCTCCTTTGCCCTTGGATGTGGGGTATCTTTTTTTGGCGGGATCCAACATTCTCCTGTCGACAGTTGTTCAGCAGCGAGGTGTAAGTTTGGAGTTCTCACAGGAGAAGATGAGCGCACGTTCTTCTACTCCGCCACCTTTCAGAAACCAATTCCTTTGGCCTGTTATTATACTAGTCAAGAAATCACGCAGAAGCCTAGGGTGAGCTCCTTAAAATTTCCAGAAACCAGCAATCTGTTTTGTCTTTCTTTACAGCAAAATAAATAGAGAAGTGTAGGAGTTCTTTCAGGTAACATTTAGGTTTATGGATCAGTATTTTTGCTTGGAAGAAGACTACTGTGCTTGCTCTTAAGCATTGACCACTTGAAACCAGAGTGCCTAATGTTAACCTGGCTCCTGGGCAGGCTGAGTCTAACTGTTAGTGAACCCGTGACTTCTGTAAACCACGTCCAAACTTCCTTCTTACCTCGATCTCAGAAGACAGTCTGATGGCCTGATCTGGGGCCAAAGTCAACAAAGTAGTACAGAAAAGCCCTGTTCTTTTTCATTGCACCTCCCCTGATCCTAAGATGTCCTATTCTGTACTTATTTTTTAATACCAATAATTTTGGCAATAATATTAATAGCCATCATTTATCCAGAACCTACTGTATGCCAGGTATTATGTTGTTATTGCATTAATTTAATCATCACCAAGGAGTGTCCTTGAAGTAAGTATTAGTGTTGTCAGTCACTCAGTCATGTCCAACTCTTTGTGACCCCATGGACCATAACCCACCAGGCTCCTCCGTCCATGGAATTTTCCAGGCAAGAATACTGGAGTGCGTTGCCATTTTCTTCTCCAGGGGATCTTCCCAACCCAGTGATCGAACCTGAGTCTCCTGCATAGGTAGGCGGATTCTTTACCACTGAGCCACCAGGGAAGCCCTGTTTTTAAAGTAAGCAACCATAAAAATTCTCAACTCCTACGGAATCACTTAGATTTAGGAATAGTCAAGTTTATAGAATAAGAGTTTATCTTTGAAATACAGATATTCCTCGACTGCCAACAGAGATTCCTCGACTTACCATGGGGTTATATCCCGATAAATGTAAGTTGAATATATTGTGTGTTGAAAATGCATTGAATACACCTAACCTACTGAACATCAGAGCTTCGCCTCATTCACCTTAAACATGGTCAGAACAGTTACATTAGCCCACAGTTGGGCAAAACCATCTACACAAAGTTTAATTTATAATAAAGTGTTGACTAGCTCATGTATATGAATATTGTACTGAAAGTCAAAAACAGAATGGCTATGTGGAGACAGAATGGTTATTAACGTATGTTGGTTGTTTACTGTCGTGATCGTGAAGGCAGCTGCTCCTACTAAGTATCATGAGATTATACCATGTAACGCTAGCCTGAAAAAAAGATCAAGCTTCAAAATCTGAAGTATGATTTCTACTGAATGCATATCGCACTACCATTAAGTTAAAAAATCATTAAGTTGAATCACTATAAGTCAGGGACCATCTACAGCAGCATCGTTAATACCATATCTTTCTTCTTTAAATACAGCAATGTTATTAATAACATTTCTTTTTTAACTTTATAACTTCCTGAAATATTGGATCCATTTACTTGTTTTTCCTGAACATTGTATATGTTCATTTTTGCTGATTTATATAGAACAACTTCTTTTTCATTCAGTATCATTCTTAAGATTGTTTAATATCCTGCAACTTCATGAGACCTGTGGACTAGAGTGAAGTTTATAAAAACTGAAATCGCAGCATTCTCCAGTATTTGCAAAATAGGAGGAGGGATACAGTGTGGTTGTGTGAGTTCCATGATTGATTTTGCACTTGTATGATGGGCTTCCCTGGTGGCTCAGATGGTAAAGAATCTGCCTACAATGTGGGAGACCTAGGTTCGATCCCTGGGTTGGAAAGATCCCCTGGAGGAGGGCATGGCAACTGACTCCAGTATTCTTCCTGGAGAATCCCCATGGACAGAGGAGCCTGGCGGGCTACAGTCCATGGAGTTGCAAAGAGTCGGACACAACTGAGCAACAAAGCATATGATTTACTCTGATCACCAAAAACATTTAAAAAAATTGTCATTGCTTCAAATTCATCTCCAGATGCTTAAAAATTATTTGGTCACAGTCCCTCTAGAATTGCTAATCCAATCTATCATCTAAGGGCATGAAAAAGAAAATATAATGGGAAGATACATATTTGTAGCAAAATAAAATGTTCTAAATAAAGTCAGTTTCTTTGTTTTTATTAACATTTTCCATAAAAACTCTTTTAACTTGCAGGGAAAAAACTCTGCATTTCACTGCCTTCTGTGCATTTAACTCTAGGCAACCATCTCACAAAGGTAAACAACTAACCATCAAGAGAACTAGATAAGAGACTAGGGTCAGTGAAAATATTTATTGAGAAGCTTATACTAAGTAACGAGGATCCAGAAATGAATAAGATCCAGTACCTCACTCAATAGCTTACATAAGCCCAGCACAAATCCATCCAACAACTTGAGAAAAATTCATTATGAAAAATAATGTATTTTTAAGTGCTCACTTGGATTCCACTAAATGTGCCCTCTGTGCTTTCTTTGTAAATCTTTATCAAAAATATTTTGAAAATAAAAGAATATAGAAAATTATGAAGTATAAAATCAGAACTTTCAAACACTATTATGTATCACAATCAAGAACCAAAATTATGTCATTATTTATAGTCTTAAAACTAATGCTATTGCTCAGATTTTTGTGTTGATTTCCAGCGTTGGAGCATTTTAAAACTCTTCAAGAGATTGATTTCTTAACAGATTTCTTCTTTCTGCCTTCATTATTTTATGCCCTGTTGAGCTAGTTAAGTTCCAAAGGTTAATATTATTCAAAGTTATTGTTGAGTCTCTGAAATAATTTACCTAAAACATTTCTGAAGACAAACAGTCCACAAGACATAAGCATTACATTAATAGCTGTTCTTTTACAGAACAAAACCTTGTTAGTTAACATTTCTTATTTCAGGTTCCTAGATGGAACCCAGAAACATCCATGAAGTTGCCTTTGCTCGGGCCCAGGAGTCAGCTCCAACACAACTGATACTGTGTGCCTAGTATTGTTTTTCTTGTTGACTGACTGACTGTATTTCATTTTCCTAATGACCATGGGATAGCAAAGAACATTTCGTCATATGTAGAGACTTTTAACACTGGATAGAGGTTTTCTAAGCCTTCTAAAAATAAAGACTAGTCTAGAGTAGCGTCATATTTTTAATGCCCCGAGTTTATTACACAACTCAGTTATAAATACTGCCAATGAATCTCTGTTTCAAAACTGTTATCTTTCAGTCTCCAAATGAGGGCAAACTGTACTTCACAATGTAACTGTTTTATGGAAGGGGGAGAAAAGAAATTCTTTCTGATTTCAGCTCCACGAGCATATTTTGTCTCTAGTTCTTATAGCAGTGTTATGCAAGAGTGTGAGCCTTTTTAATGCTTTGGGGTTTTTGGTTTGAGGGTGTGTAGGAAGGCAACAGCAATGTGTGAAGCTTAAATTTCTTGGACAAGAAACTTCACTGTATTACAAAATTCTGGGAGTTGTGGCGAATACAATTTAACTGAGAAGTTTTGTGATCTCCTCATCAAATTGTTATTGCTGTTGTTGATCAGTCACTAAGTTGTGTTTGCCTCTTTGCAACTCCATGGACTGTAGCCCACCAGGCCCCTCTGTCCATGGATTTCCCAGGCAAGAATACTGGAGTGGATTGTTATTTTCTTCTCCAGGGGAGCTTCCCAACCCAGGGATCAAATCTGTTGTGGTCTCCTGCTTGGCAGGCATAGTCTTCACCACTGAGGCAACTGAGAAGTGCTCTCATCAAATTAAACCAGGGTTATTTTCGTTTCATGTTTCTTTTTCTTTATCAGTATCTTAGGGACAGCCTTACAGGTGGTACAATTGCAGGAGGCTTCCTCCTTATCCAAATTCCTGCTCTCCTGGGACTCAGTTCAGGGGATGCCTGAAAGCCCATAATCCTTTGTCCATTCCATGCATTCTTTTGTCCCTGTTACAATGTTAATATCTCCACACTGGTTGATACATTAAGTCTTATCAGGCAGCTGGTACACTTTGGGAGTCTTTTACTAGGAGTTTGGAGCCCTGAATTCATTGATAAAATCTTTTGGTTTTTTTCCCCTTGCAGACAGATAAAAAACAAGACTGAGTTAGCTTATAATGTAGAGTGGAAGATGTAATTCTAGGGATATTAAGACACCTTTGCTTACAGCTGACCCTATGTTTCACTGAAGTGATTGTTTAATTGACAATGCACTTCCAAGATATTTAGCATTGGGAAAATTCATGTAGTCACACAGCAAGTAAGTATCTGTCTAAATTCCCTGTCTGGGACTTCTCTGGTGGTCCAGTGGTTAGGAATCTGCCTTGCAATGCAGGGTACACGGGTTCGAACCCTGGTTGGGTAATGAAGATCTTACATGCTGCAGGACAACCCGGCCTGTGGGCACAACTAGACAGTCCAGGCTCTGCAACAATCTGGCACAATGTAACAAAGATCCCGTCCCTGTGCCGCACCTAGGATGTGATGCAGCCAAATAAATAAGTACTTTATAAATTCCAAAATATATATATAAATTTCCTGCATAGAACAGTTTTGCAGAATGCAACTATAGTAGCCAGTCTCAAAGAGTGCCCCCCTGAAGTCCCCACCCCCTGGAACTCACACCCCTCCTGCACCGTAGCACAGTTAGTTTACTCTGTGAGCAATAGGATATGGCAGAATTGACAGTGTATCAGTTGTAAGATTAGGTCATAAGAATCTTCGTGATTTCTGTCTTGGTCACGCTCTTGCTCTTTTGGATCACTGGCCCCGGTGGAAGCCAATGCCTTATTGTGAATGGCCTGATGAGAATTCCATGTGCTGAGGAACTAAGCCCTTCAGCCAACAGCCTGTGAGTGATCTGGGAAGCAATTTCTCTAGTGCAGCCAGGCCTTCAGATAACTGCAGTCCCATCACCAATTGGACTGCAGCTTCGTAAGACGTCTTAAGCCGGAAACACCCAGTTCGGCCACTCGCAAGTTCGTGACTCCCAGAAACTCTGTGAGATAATAAATGCTTATTGTTTTAAACCACTAAATTGTGGGACAAAACACTATCATGTCACTGTAGACATTTATCATGTGTCTCCAGAATCCATAGGCTAAAATATCTGTGAAATATCATAATTTAGCATGAAGCTGCTGCCAGATAAAAAAGTATAAACCAGGTATAGTAAACTCAAATGCTTACAAAGTCCAGGCAGGTAGGACCCATGGTGAATTGAGGACCGTTCCCTAAGTCTAAGGATGGAAATAGCCATAGACATTTGTCACTGTGTGGGAACTAGGGTTGTGATAGTGCCAGAGCTCTTGATTTTTTCAACTTGTAGTATACATTAGCTGATCTCTTCCCAAGTTCCCACATAATTAGTCCAAGCTAATCACAGCTCAGTCTATCCTTTCAGTCAATGATTGTTGCAGCAACAGGTGTGCATGCATGCTCAGTTGTGTCTGACTCTATGTGACCACATGGACTGCAGCCTTCCTGCCACCTCTGTCCATGGGATTCTCCAGGCAAGAATACTGGAGTGGGTTGCCATTTCCTTCTCCAGGGGATCTTCCTGACCCAGGGATCAAACTCGTGCCTCCTGCATCTCTTGCACTGGCAGGTGGATTCTTTACCACTGAGCCACCAGGGAAGCCACAGGTGCAGGCATGTGGCCCAGGAATGGCCTACAAAGTGTCAGGGGAAATCCTTGGAAGCCTCTGGGGAAAGATTATTTTGCTCCTGAAAAGGGGCACAGAAAGAACAAATCTCTTTTCTTCTTCTGGACATGACCTCTATCTAGATGTAATGTTTTGTTCCTTGTTGGCAGTCTGAAGATGAAGCCAACACTCAGATAGCCAAACAGAGAGATAAAGAGCCTGCCACCTCAAAGGTGTGGTTAGGCACCGAAACAATCAACCTGGATTGCTTGGTACTTCCTACTGAATGGGATCATATAATCCTTGAAAATACCTGACTTTAAGCCAATTTGAGTTGAAGTGTCTTTTACTTGCAGTCAAAAGCTTTCTAACATGCACACATACAAGGCTGGTAATCCATAATTTCATGGATGAGCTACTGATTTTAAATAATACATAAAGTTCAATTATTAAAATAACATTTCACTAAACAAAATATATCTAGATGGCATGTCCATTTTGGTGGTGGCTAGTTTGTGGTCTCTGTTGTAGACACTACACTATCATATTATAAAAAAGCATTAAAAGCTCATTTGCATTTTATTTGAGGATCTCATTTGCTCACTGTTCATTGGGTGACATTTTTAAAAACTTGACTTAAAATTTTTAGAGCAGTTTTAGGTTTACAGCAAAACTGAGGGGGAAGGTACACAGATTTTCATATATCCTCTTCATCACTCATGCATAGCTTCCTCCATTATCAACATCCCCCACCAGAGTGACATATTTGCTACAACTGATGAACCTACACTGATACATGATAATCGTCCAAAGTCCATGGTTTATATTACAGTTTACTCTTGGTGGTATACATTCCATGTGTTTGGACAAATGTATAATGACGTGGATGCATTATTATAGTACCGTATGAAGTATTTTTACTGCTCTAAAAATTCTCCATGCTCTGCCTGTTCATTGCTGCCCCAACACCTCAACCACTAGCAGCCACTAATCTTTTTACTGTCTCAACAGTTTTGTCTTTTCCAGAATGTCAAATAGTTGAACTCGTATAGTATATAGTCTTTTCAGATTGGCTTCTTTCACTTAGTAATATGCTTTTAAGATCCTTCCACATCTTTCATGCTGAGTAATTCTTTTCAGTGCCAAATAATACTCCATCGCCTATTGGCTTCATGTAAGGACCAATCACTATAGAATGCATAATTCTTTGCATTGGGGATTTTACAATGAAAACAAGTCTGGAACAATGTGATTGTGACTGTAGAAATTCTGTGTGTACGGCATGCCAGGCTAACCCATATTTCAACAGCAGAATTTGATTAGGGAAGATTTCATAGTTTGAACAGGGTTTTAATGGCTATGGGGAATTCTGTCAGACAGACAAAAGTTTAAGAGTAAACTCAAAACAAACAAACAAACAAACAAAAAAGAGTAAACTCAAATACAAGAGTGACTGTGTTTATTGTGTAACAACCACATATTATGCAGCTATGGAAAAGTTAATGTAATCATAGTGTGGTATGTGGAATAAGAGTGACTTTTTTCCATTGAAATCTGCAATGGGTAAATAATATCTGAGGTATTGTTTTTAATTCTATGAGTTGCCATTTACTGCCATATTTGTCCTGATAATTGTCTTTACATACTTAAATGATAGTCATGTGCTCACTGTCCAGACCTTAATATACTGTTTCTAATTCTTGCAGCTTCGTAAAATAGAGTTATCTCCATATTACAAACAGGGAAACTCTATTTTCGAAGAGGTTAGCAGTGATTGATGGATGAGTGGGGAGCCAGGACCCTTAAATCCTATCTCCACTCCCACCCTCTCCCATCCTCAGGCAATGAGTTCCCCGGAGGACGTTGATGCATAGGATACAAGCCGGGCAAATGCAGACTTTTACAATTAGCTGAGGCTTTGATCCCAAACCCCAAAGTAGTTTCCTAGTAGTAGTGGAAGTGTTGGTCACTTAGTCGTATCCAACTCTTCATGACTTCAACTCTTTGTGGCTCCTCTGTCCATGGAATTATCCAGGCAGGAATACTGGAGTGGGTTGCCATTCTCTTCTCCAGGAGATCTTCCTGACCCAGAGATAGAACCCAGGTACCCTGCATTGCAGGCAGATTGTTTACCATCTGAGCCACCAGGTAGGCAAACAACTAAACAGCTAAACTGCTTCTCTCCCTCTCTTTCAACCTCAACCCAGGTCCAAATCTCAACTTTATGGTCCCTAAGATTCCAGTGATGAAGTAGGGAAAACAGTAAGCAAAAGGAGGGAAAATAGGACATTGAACATTTATTCTTATACAGACTCATACCTCCCACAATAATACTATTAAGGGAGTCCAGTAATGCGAATCAATTGCCGTTCTTGGATCTGCACACTCCAAATGGGGAGATCTCTTTCTTGAACGTGAAAGAAGTTGGGGAGAAAAGATTCTTTAATACCACTGCCCCCCCCGGAGGCCAGGAAACTAATAAATTTAATAGGGATTTGAACCCAGGTCTGCTGGACTCTAAATCAGTAGGAGTATAACCAGCATCATAGCTGGATAAAGTAGGTTTCCACCTGGAGGCAACTTGTGGCTTAGTAGATGGGAAGATTTTCCTAACAATTTGGATTTTCTAGAGACAGAGTGAGCTAGCTTCCAAGTAGAAATTTCCCCCACCCATAGTTTTTAAAAAATACCTGGAAGTCTACTTGTTAGGAAATTCTAGAAAGGTTTCCTGCATTTGACAGAGTTGGGGCTCTAAGTCCTTTTCAACACGGAGATTCTGTGCTTCCCAGATCACCGGCAAACAGTTCTAGCCAGGTTTTTCTTTCTATCTGTTTACTCCTTTTACAAGTGACCACAGCTCACTTGCAACTGAGAGATTTGAAAACTACTCATTATCCTCAGGCAGACGGCTCAGGAAAAGAGTTTTAACTCAAAATATCTAGTGATGGGTTGACCAGAAAGTTCATTCGGGTTTGTCCGTAGTGCCTTGGCTTTCAGGGACCAAACCTGTGGGGATGAGGAGAGAGAAAACCCATCAGACAGGACTAGTGTTCAGGGGAGTGAAGCTAGGGTGGCTGCATATTTGTCTTCCATCTTAGAGGGGAGATGCTGGGGGGCAGCAAGGGACAGGGGCGTGGTAGGGAGGGGATTTTCTGCTTTGTGGAGGCAGGTTTTCACAGAGTGACTTACTCTGAGGAGTTAAAACTCAAAGGCAGTTACTGAGGCTAATCTACCGCATTATAGTTGGCACTTTCTGAGTGCTCTGCTCATCAGTTTATAGGCATTATCTCAGTTACCTCCCCCCATCAGATCTATCTTGGAAACATGATTACTATCCCTTTTTTGAAGATGCTGAGCCTTTGACTTAGGAAACTAAGGGAACTTGCTTAAGATATTTCAAGGCCAAAATAACATTTTTTCTTTTGGGGGGGCGCAGGGGTAAAGAAACCTCCTGCCAATGTAGGAGATGCTGGTTTGACCCCTGGTTCGGGAAGATCTCCTGGAGAGAGAAATGGCAACCCACTCCAGTATTCTTGCCTGGGAAATCCTATGGACAGAGGAGCCTGGCAGGCTACAGTCCATAGGGTCACAAAAGAGTCAGACATGACTTAGCAACAAAACAACAATGAAAATCTATATATTTACATCTATATTCTTCATATACCCTATGTATAATTTGAGTAAGCCTGAAAATGAACCTACAGAATTAATTTCCAGGTAGGGATTACACCAAGGTTAGATGAACTTTCTAAAATAAATGGAAACAAAAAAGTATTCTGTTTTATAAAATTCTATTTAAAACAATAAGGAAAATAGAGATCAAATGCCTCTTAAAAGCATTATGAATACAATGAGTCAAGCAGAGCCCCTTTGGCCAAACCACTGTGCCATTCATTTAGCAATTCATTACTTGTTTTCTGGACCTTTCTTTTATTTTCCAGAACTTTTAACTAAATACTATATGTTCTTTTGTTGTATCCACCCCCCCTTGACCAAAGGCCTGATAATGTCTTATAATTTTAAATCTTCCACAGTCCCTAGACATGGACTTATGTTATTGATATTATTTAATATATTTTTGCTTTTATGTGAAAGAACAATGCCCAGTGTTTCTTTTTTAACAATATTTTTGCACTTGGAATTGTTCAAGTAAATACTGCATTTTGCTTTTCCAAATACAGGCAGTACCCAAACTGTACATGGAACTTATCCAAGTTATTTGGTGTATTGGTTTTAGAACTCTGTATATTCAGTCCATTATGTAGGTAAAGCATAATGATCCCCTAAACGACCATAAAACCAAATGTCCCTATATAACACAGTTGCCACAGTAAAGTGCAGGTATGCACATGTATTCAATACTCGCGCCCGGCTCCACCCCCAAGGCTGCACCTCCTCCCTGCTGTGAGGTGGGCAGGGAGACACCCCTCTTCACTTCCCTTTTTAGGTTTTTGGCTGGGAGGCTGGGGATAGTTGAGCTCTTGAGCCTTTGTCACCCAGGTTGCTTGATGGAACTGGAGGTTACAGAGGTGACAAGAGAGACTGGGGGACCTCATGGGGCTTTTGAAGGGTTGTGCTGGGAAATGCCTGCCAAGTGTCATCTGTTTCATTCTGTTCCTTCTCCTGGCTCCTTTAGCGCTGCTGAAGGGATTGGAAAGCAGAGAAAGCATCCACAGTGGGCTTCTTGCAGCTGTAACACGATGGAGCTGCCGCCCCCTTTCCTTTGGCTTTGCTGTGTGTGACAGGGTGAGGAGCGGCTGAGGAGCGGTGGCTAGGTGGTGGTTCTCCGGGGTGGAGGGAGGCTTCTCCCCCAGCCCCCAACACAGGCAGTGTAATGTGACAGAGGCAGGAGGGAGAAACGCAAATCAGGGAAGGGGAATCCATTCCATCGGATGGGGAATTGGAAATCCTAAACATCTGCATGTTGGTAGCAGCCAGGAGGAATGAAGGAAGAGAGGGAAGGAAGAGATTAGCAGGAGGGCGGAGTAATACATAAAGAGCAGGTCTGTTTAAGTCATACTTTCCCTGTAAAATAGAGGACAAAACCCAAATCGAGGCCCTTGACTTCACAGTCCAATTACAGACATGCTGTTTTATCATCTCGGAAAGGGTACGCTTTAAAATGGAGGCGATTACATCCAGATGTGGAATTTTCTGTGGATAACTCCACTTCGTATGAATCAGCTTCATAACTTGTTAACTGTTAAGTAGACCTTGGAAAATTGTCAGTTCCTCTTAGGTGTAAAACGGGCTGGAGAAGAGGCCACACCAGGGTCCCTATTCTTGGGAGCTCAGTTCCAACCATCTTCTCTTCTACTCACTTCTTTCTTGTTATTTTCCTCTCTCCAAGGTGCATAGGTACACTGGGACCAGGTCTGCCTCCAGACTCTCAGCAAGTGTGAAAGCCCTGGGTGTAGGAGCCATGCAGAGAAAGGAGAGAAGCAGGGCTAAGCGGGCCGATCAGAATCCCAGGGCGAGCCTTTCTTGGACCATCATGTGAGTGGCAGAAGGTGGAGACTCAGTTTTGAAGAAAAGGGGT
Organism: Giraffa tippelskirchi; assembly: GCF_054371585.1. Lineage (NCBI taxonomy): Eukaryota > Metazoa > Chordata > Mammalia > Artiodactyla > Giraffidae > Giraffa > Giraffa tippelskirchi. Next base: position 102,550,987 of record NC_137275.1, read on the forward strand.
GATTCCTTTTAGAACTGTCACCTATTATAGACAAAGAATCTATGATTTGTCGGAATCTACTTTGGCCACCTCATGCGAAGTGTTGACTCATTGGAAAAGACCCTGATGCTGGGAAGGATTGGGGGCAGGAGGAGAAGGGGACGACAGAGGATGAGATGGCTGGATGGCATCACTGACTCGATGGACATGAGTTTGGGTAAACTCTGGGAGTTGGTGATGGACAGGGAGGCCTGGCGTGCTGCGGTTCATGGGGTTGCAAAGAGTCGGACACGACTGAGCGACTGAACTGACTAAACTGTGATTCTTCCCTGATGGTCCAGTGGCTCAGACTCCGTGCTCCCACTGTAGGGGCCTGGGTTCAATCCCTGGTCAGGGAACTAGAGCCCATGTGCTACAACCAAGACCCAGCACAGACAAATAAATAAAAATAAAGAAGTAATTAAAAAAATAAAGTGTACAAATCAATGGTTAAGTAAAAAAAAAAAAGAAAAAATCTGTGATTGGTGAATTCTGCTGACCTCTACTAAAATAAGTAAATCAACTTCCCCCAAATATGTATTTTAACTTTACTCTTCTTCGCCAAGTACAGTTTTAACTATGCTTTTGGAATCAGAAAAGTGTAAGTTTAAAAAAAATGAAACAGTGGGTAAAAGCATCTGGAGCAAAAACATCTTGAATAAAGATTTAATAAACACATTCCTGGATGCCTAATATTGTTCATTTGTCCACTTCTCTAAGTAAAAATCAGATATTTCATTAACAGGGGTGAAAAATTAAGAAAACAGTAATATGATTCAGAATGGTTAAACTAAGATTATTTGAGTTGGGGGTAGGAAATTAATTCAGTTTCTAACTGAAACTAGGTTTTAACAATAAACATTTAATGTTCAAGTTTTCTTCAGAGGAGTGTACGATGGGATTCCCAGGTGGCTCCGCACTAAAGAATCTGCCTGCGATGCACGAGACTCCGGTTGGATCCCTGGGTCAGGAAGATCCCCTGCAGAAGAAAACGGCAACCCACTCCAGGGTTCTAGCCTGAGAAAACCCATGGGCAGAGGAGCCTGGTGGGCTACAAAAGAGTCATGGGGTCATAAAAGAGTAGCGACTAAACAACAGTATACTGTGGGGCAGCCGGTCTCCCCTACACTTCAACACGATTATGCCAGGATGTAAAACATTACCTTTTTTATTGGCCTTCCTTGTTTCTTGTTTAACTTCCGTGGCATAGTCAGGAACAACTGAAGGGGGAAATCCCTAAAACATCCAGCTTCAGGGATTTTTAAAAAGATTCTAAACCAACTTTTTTTTTTTCTGGCCGGGGAAGTGGGGCAGTGCAAATCGGGGGAGCTGTTGAAAAGGCTTTCCTAAGGTCGAGCCAACAGCTATAGAGTTGCCGGTGGACAGAGTCCACTGTGGAGAGGCAAATGAGTAGGCTTAACTCAAGTCCCATGCTCGGCCAAAACGAGGCAGGTGTTAGAGGGATGGGCTTTTTGGATAGGATGGAGACCCGGACGGATGAAATCTTCTCTGGCTAGAAAGGAAATTTGGTATTAAGAGGGCTTCACTGAATCCCAATAATAACCAAACAACTGGTGTTGTTCAGGGCACCGGGTGGAGAGTGGGTGGCAGGAAGTAGAAAGGCTCGACCTGCTTTCCCTGGGTCGGTTCAGGAATTTAATTTCAGCAAATGTTTATTGGAGCCTAATAAGTGTGGCCCGCGGTTTTAAGTTTTAAGCACTGGGAGATAAAGGAAACGAAATGTGGTCTTGTCCTTGAGGAGCTCACAGCTCAGGAAAATGGCTTCGGCATTCCAAGTGGGCTTTGATAGCTTTTACCCCGGGACTTCAAGGGACTAAACCCATCCACACTTATAAATATTTCAAAACATAGGAAATGAAGCGCGGCAAAGGGGTGGAGGAGAGGTGGGCTGCAGGGGCTGGTGGCAGGTTTGGCAGCCGCCAGACGGAAAGGCTGTGGTGGTGTCGGCTGCTGGCAAAGAGCAGCCAAGACCGTCCCCCGCGTGGGCACCCTCGGACTTGGCTCAGGCACCCCGAGGCCGCTGGGGTGCCAGCGAGCTGGTCTGGCCCGGCCCGGCGCGCTGACAGCGGGAGCCCGGCAAGGACAGGGCGGAGCCCGGCTCCGGGGCGAGACCGCGCGCCTGTGCCCGCCGCCAGAGGGCAGAGTCCCCGGGTCGGCGCCTTCTCTTGGCCGGTCCTCTCTACGAGCCAGGGCTCCGCGGAGCGCACGCCTTCCCCGCCCGGGACCGCTCCCGAGCGCAGCGAGCAGGGGCGCGGCAGCGGGCCCCGCGGCGGGAGGCGGTCCGCGCGCGGGAGGGCGGGAGGGGGCTGGAGCGGGGGTTCCGGGGACGCGCAGCGCCTCCCCCGCCTCCCCTTCAGAAGCGGCGGAGCCGGGGAGCATGGACCAGACGCCGCGGCTCCGGCACCATGAAGCTCCCCCACTTCGCGGTGGCTCTGATTCTCGGGGCGCTCCCCGGCGTGGTCAGCTTTGATTCGGTCCTCGGTTATCCGCTCCACCACCGCTATCACCATGCGCCCTCTCGGGGTCCCCAGGACCCTTATTACCTTGCCACTCAGCGGCGGCCACAGAAGACGCCCCCGCCGCCCCCTCTCCCGCGCGTCCTGCACCCCCCTCCGGCGCTCCGCGCTTCGCGCGCGCACGGCCTCCGCATGACCCGGCCGCCTCCCGGGGACTGCCCCGCCGGGGCGCCCGGGGCCAACGTGACAGACTCCGGCGCTCCTTGTCTGCGCTGGGCAGACGTGCCGCCGTTCCTCGCGCTGTCGCCCCCGGCGGGCTGGGCGCAACTGCGAGGGCAGCGCCACAACTTTTGCCGGAGTCCGGACGGCGCGGGCAGACCCTGGTGCTTCTACGGGGACGCCCGCGGCAAGGTGGACTGGGGCTACTGCGACTGCAGACGGGGTGAGTGGCCGCGGAGCGGCGGCGACCGGGGCCCGGCGGGGAGCCCGCCTGGGTGGGCGAGCGCGTTAGGTGCTCCTGGAGGAGAAAGTGAGAGCGGGTGGGGTTGCGGGTTTGCCTCGCTCTGTGTGAAGGTGGACGGCCACGGACTTACCGTCCAAGTACCTTGGCACCGTGACTGTGAACTAGCGAGGCGCGCTTTGTGTGCGGTTACCTGGGGTGACAGTCTCAATGGAGGGTGGTGCACTCTCGGGCTCCTGGGTGACGGCTTGTCTCCGGGCTGCGGGCTTGTCTCCAGCCACTGTGATGTGTGTGGGGGGAGGGGAAGGAGATGTGTGCGCGCGCGCTTGGCGTGGATGTGTGTTTTCTGCATCAGCTTTGCCTTGAGAATGGTGCCGTATTTACGTAGAAGTGGCAAAGTAAAAGAGAAGATAGTTTCTAATTACCTGTTTTGGAAAGGGAAATATTAAATCTAATATGACAATCAATTACCACACACCCCCGCTCAATTTCTGCCCGCAGTTGACATGTATTTGAAAAGGTTTTTGCAAACTTTCTGGGCCCAAATGTGACTTGTCAAATGATGTTCATGTTCTGGGGCACAGCGTGGTAAATATCAGTGAGTGGAGAAGAAAGGCAAAAGATAGGAACAGTAACTATTCTAGGGAAGAAGCAACTTGATATAGTCAAGTGCTGTTTTCAAGAATGCCAGTATTCAACTGTATATGTTATTTGTGGAAAACCGGAATTAGTTGGTAAAGAGATAAAGTTGGTAAGATGTTTCACATTAATTAATGTGAAAGATCACATTAGTAGATTTAATGTAAGTGAATCATCTGCCTTTGAACAGTGCTTTGTTTTGAGTTGGTGGCGTTTTGTTTACCATTAGGGCTTTTTTTTTTTTCTTTAATAGTTGTGGAAAAAAACCCTAAAGTTCTTCAAAGTTTAGATTTTCCTTAAAAAAAATTTTTGGCAGCTCTCCATCCAAGCTTTGTGGCAGGGGCTTTGTTAATTGTGATTCTGAGATATATTGTACTTTGTACCTTTTGGTGATTTGGAGGTTAAACTTTCACAGGGCCATTCTTTCCCTTCATAAAATTTTATTTATATGTACCTTCAGTTGCATTAGTGCTTTGAGTTAAAGGGAAGTGATAGGAAGGTTAAGATCCATTATCCTTCATCCTAGAGAATGAAGTCATCGCTACACTTGTTACACAGACAGAATGCCAATGTGGCTATAAAAAATTTGAGGTGATATCAGGCAGACAGCCCTAGTGCTGTTTCACTCTTTATTTGTAGTAAAAGCTCATGGTTAGCAAACACTGACACTTTTTTCATTTTTCTATTATTATATTTCATATTTCCTATTGTGTATACATATATATATAAATAAGTGGAATTCAAAGTTAAAACACTGTAGTGATCTATTGTTCTCTGTTTAACACATAATTTTTTAAATTTTACATTCGGAATGAGGAGAATAGCTTGGCGGTTCATTCTCCCCACCCTCTTGTGTTGAAAAGAAAATTAAACCTAACATCAGTACAGACTCTTTGGGATAGATACCTTTATGCTGATAGCTAATTCTCACTAGACAAAACTCTAAGCACTGCATAATAGTGTGTACTTCCTGAAATAAAGTGCCTGACTGAACACAAGAGAAGCAAAAGAAACCCCCCAAGATTGGAGATAAATACACTCCCTCCCCACCCCACCCCCCAAAAAAGAAACAGGAAAACAGTCTGCTGGCTCTGTAATGATTTAATTACTTTCCAGGCTGTCTGTCATTCACTCCTCACTTTCTGACGGGGCATAGTCATGCCTTAAAATGACTGACATGTTCTGAAACTATGGCTGTCCTGGTTCTACATTCGGTTAGGAGTGTAAACAAAGCTATCATGGTGTGGTGAAAAGAATATGGAATTGTGCTCTGGAGAGCACTGGTGTCCACTTTGGCTCAGCCAGTAGCTATACAGTGTTGAGTAGGACTCTTAACCCCCAAGCTTTGATTTCCTTATCTGGAAGAAGGCAGTTTGGGGATAGATGTATTCAAAGGACTTTCCTAGCACTGAGCACGTACCAGAACAGCCCAGCCTGATAGTTAACAGGTAGGATTTATTGAGGATTCATTCTGTGTTGGATGCTGAGCTAAGCATTTTATATATTAGTTTTCTCATTTAATTCTTTTTTTTTTTTTTTTTTTTCTGAAATATCAGTTTTACTGTAACCCAGGAACTGATAAGGATTGTCTTACATGTTCTAGGTGGTCTCCCCATCTGGCACAGTGAGAAAACCCACTTTGTGTCTATACCATGTTTCTTTTCCTCACAGAATATTTAATTTAAAAATGCGAAGTCTTCATGGAATTGATTCTGTTGGTTCCTACCAAGAGGAAGTGTGGTCTTCCTTGAGGCCCTAGGTTTACATTTGACTCTAGAAGTAACCTAGAACTGGAGATATCAATGGGAGATGCTCCCATTTAGTGATTCCATCATCCTCTGCTGCTGCTGCTGCTGCTAAGTCTCTTCAGTCGTGTCCGACTCTGTGCGACCCCATAGACTGCAGCCCACCAGGCTCTGCCGTCCTTGGGATTCTCCAGGCAAGAATACTGGAGTGGGTTGCCATTTCCTTCTCCAGTGTCTCATTTAATTCTTATAGGAACATTATAAGATAGTGCACATTTCACTCCATAGCTCATTTTCCTCTTTAATTATATAAACGTGTAGAAAGTCTGTGTGCTCAATTGCTCAATTGTGTCCAACTCTTTTTGACCTCATGGACTGTAGCCTGCCAGGCTCCTCAGTCAGTGGGATTCTCCAGGCAAGAATACTGACTGGAGGTGGTTGCCATTTCCTCCTCCAGGGGATCTTCCCCACCCAGGGAACGAACTCGAACTCGAATTTCCTGTGTCCCCTGCATTGCTGGTGGATTCTTTACCACTGAGCCACCTGGGAAGCCTGTAGAAAAGCCTAATGATTCTATTTTTGTAGCTTAAAGACTAGTTTAAAAGGAAAGAGAAAGGAAGCTATGTTTGGCCCAATGCATGTGATTTCCAGTCTCTTATGGCTTGAAAATATCCAGGGTTTTCATTCTCTTTCTTTTTTAAACAAAAAATAGCTTGAACAAAAGGAAAGAAGATTAATTGTAACGGAATCCCTCCTTTGAAAAATGTACTGGAGGCTAGATTTTCATGTACCTGGCTGCGTGGAGACAAATGAGGAAGCTGGTGTCTCCAAGGTGGAAAGTTGATTGAAACCTAGTTGAAGGGGTGGCAGGGGGATCTCAGGTGAGTGGGGCAGGGCGTGGACACTCCAATGGCTCAAATGTCTCAGAACAAGGAAGATTATGCCTGGGCCCTGGGTGTGTGAAACTTGCAAATCAGTGATAAAAGAATCGTTGGGGGATTGGAATACCCTGAATCAGCCTGGAGAGTTAGTTCTTACAATAAGCATTAGAATCATGGCACGGGGGTGGTGGTTGGGGGGGCTTATTAAAATACAGATACCTGGGCTCTAGCCTTGAGACCCTGTTTAAGTAATCTCCGGAATCTGGCTGAGGAATGTGCATTTCTAATGAGCAGTCAAGGTCATTTGGAAACTGAAAACTCATTGCCACAGTCAGGGAAAACCAGGGGAGGGCATCAGAACCCACCTAAGCTGTGTAGCGGTGGGTGGTCACGTCAGCTGAATCTGCCATTCTGTGACTTAATCCTACTAGATTTAGGTGACACTAGTGGTAAAGAACCCTCCTGCCAATGCAGGAGACATAAGAGATGCAGGTTCAATCCCTGGGTTGGATCCCTGGGTCAGGATGCCCTTGGAGGAGGGCATGGCAACCCACTCCAGTATCCTTGCCTGGAGAATCCCATGGACAGCGGAGCCTGGCGGGCTACAGGCAGTAGGATCGCAAGGAGAAACAACTTAGCATGCATGCACATACGGCAGGCCTATGGTAACTTTTTGTGTGGTTTTAGAAAATGGTACCACACTTGTTATTTGACCAGTGTGGGGTAATACCAACTTAGCTCACCAGAATATGATTTATTAACTGAATGTGAGCCAGGTTAGTTTTGACATTTCTACAGGAAGAATTAACAGGTGACTGATGACCTCCAGGAATGTGCTCAGTCGCTCAGTTGGATCTGTCTCTCGGTGACCCCGTGGACTGTAGCCCACCAGGCTCCTCTGTCCATGGAATTTTTCAGGCCCGAATACTTGGAGCGGGTTGCCATTTCCGCCTCCAAGGAATCGTCTAGATCGAACCCCCATCTCTTGTGTCTTCTGCATTGGCTGCTGCTGCTGCCGAGTCGCTTCAATTGTGTCCGACTCTGTGCGATCCCATAGATGGCAGCCCACCAGGCTCCCCCATCCCTGGGACTCTCCGGGCAAGAACACTGGAGTGGGTTGCCATTTCCTTCTGCAGTGCTTGAAAGTCAGAGTCTTTACCACTGTGTTACCTGGGGAGCCCCAGTAATTTACGACTTCCTGACTGGAAAGGGAAATCCCTTCTCTAGTCTCAGGTTGGCCCCTCAGGTGGGGCAACTTGCTTGCACTGTGCTGGGAACTCCTCTTTGTTACAAGCAGCTGAGTGGAACTCAACCTTAAGTGACTGATAGGTAAAATAGATAGAAGAATCAATAGTGTTCTAATAACTGAGATTTTACCAGAAAGAATGATTCATAGATCTGACTTTTTGTCATGTCCTGCTAATCTGTTCACCCAAATCTGATTCAAATAGAGATAGTGGTCTTGTGGGATAAATGCTGCTGTTTACAGGCAGTATTCTTTGAAGTCCATCTGGTGTTTGAAGTGAAGGTTAATTAAAAAGTTGGCTGAAAGCTGTCCCTTTTTAAATTTTTTTAATGCTGCATCTTGATTCTATGTAGCAGATGCTAAAATCATTTATTAGCAACAACAGATTTGATACATTTCCTGGCTGGATTTTAGATATTGAGCTCAATCTCCTTTTCAGGCTAAGGCAGATATAAAATACTTTTGATTTGGAGGCATTATCAGACTCTTCAGTAATGTGAAAAAAATTTTAAGAAGAAAATTAGATGTTCAGTTACTATTGCCTTTTATGAGTGATTATCCTGGACACACACTGTACACAGACACACATACACACACTCTCTTACTGCATATATATTTATTAAATATATATATTTATTCACATATAAATATGGATATATTTATGAAGCATATATACTCATATATTTATATTTATGCAGTGTGTGTGTGTGTGTGTGTGTGAAGGTAACCTTTGTAAAAGTAATTGGTTTTTTAACTGTGAAGGCAAACCTAAGTGCGCAGCAATAATGTATTATTCAGAGATCCCTTTATTTGATGTATACTGTGCAGGTCCTAAGGGCTTCCCAGGTGGCACTAATGGTAAAGAACCCACCTGCCAGTGCAGGAGACATAAGAGACGTGGGTTCAATCCCTGGGTCGGGAAGATCCTCTGAGGAGGGCATGGCAACCCACTCCAGTATTCTTGCCTGGAGAATCCCATGGATAGAGGAACATGGCAGGCTACAGTCCATAGGGTCTCAAAGAGTCAGTGTGTGGTGCAGCTCCTAAGTGATAATTGTGAAGATTGTCTATAGAAGATGGAAAAATGCTCATGATAAGGTTGAAGGGAAAAGATTGGAACAAAATGTATATATGTTTTTACTAACTGAAAATAAAGATGGCTGTGAAGTTTGGGAAGGAAAACAGGTGATGATTATGAACTTGGATATGAATGTGGCTTGGATCAGTTCACGCAATTTTGATGGCAAAGAATAGAAAACCTAATTCAAAATGACTGAATAAATAAGGAGGTTTGTTGTTCATATTACAAGAAGTCGGGCTCCAACATAGTACATCTCTATCTCTCTGCTACTCTCTTGATTCTATTATTTTCAAAGTGTGGTTTTATCCTTAGACTAATGGTTATTCCAGATTTCATATTGAGATAGAATAACTTGAAGAAGCAAGATAGGGTATCCTCTTTATGTATGTCCCATTGAAAGAGCAAGGAGACCTTCCCAGAACTTCTGCACAGATTCCCTCCTGTGTTTCATTGCTCAGACCTTCCTGGCACTCTCTGGGAAGGAAAATGCAGTTACCATGCTTTGCCTGTATTAGTCAGGATTGACCTCTGAACACGTGGGGCCTCGCCTGGCAGGGAGAAGCAGGTAGTTATTCAAGAGAACCAACAGAGTCTGTCAAAAAATGTGACTGAGGTTTGTCCTCTTGGGCTGCACACCACAAACTTGCAAGCCCTGGTGCCTGCCCAGCCTCCTACGTCCATGGTTTAATGGATGCGGGGGCCTTACATGTCTGCAGCCAGCTCCTGAAGCAGCATCTCACCAGGTGTGGCAGGCGGTGAGCAGGACATGGCAGTAGTCTTTGCTGTGTGTGTGTGTGTGTGTGTGTGTGTGTGTGTGTGTGTAGGGGGTGTGAGGTAGGAGGAATAGAGGTGAGAGCTGGGGCTGGGAGGTGGAGAGGGAGGTTACCAGTTATAGAGGAAATTGACTTGTCAGGTTGGCTCACTGGTTACCAGGGAAACCAGCAGAGGAGCACACCTCTCACCACCCCTTTGATAAGCTGTCATAGTGGAGATGCTCTGTTCTAAGAATTCACACAGTCCCTAGCTGGAGTTGGGGCAGGTATGTAGGAGTTGACTGATTAGGCTCTATGATTAAGAGGGAAGGTCAGTCACATGAGTAGGGTGTAACGCAGGGACTGATGGAACAGAGGGATGTACTGAGAGCAAGGGGACGGCCATCTGGGATGGCCTGACCATACAATCCTTATACAGGTATCCCCCACTTTTTGAAAGTTTGCTTTATGCCGCTTCACTTTTAAGAAAGACCTACATCAGTACTTGTTTTCGCTAACCAAAGGAAATCCAATTTTCACTTTTATGAAAAATGGTGAGAATTTACAAGTGCTCTCAGTGTTTGTTTTGCTGGGGGCCGTTATAAACTCAGGGCGATAGCGGAGGACAGAGGAGCCTGGCCTGCTGCAGTCCCTGTTGTAGCAGAGCTGAACACGACTTAGCAACTGAACATTATAGCGGCGGCGCACACCCCCCTCAGCAGCGAGAGTGCTGCCCCCAAGCGCCTTCTCCAGGAACTGCACTCAGTATATCAGCATCCGGCTGCCGCCAGTCTTTGAGCTGTGTCTGGGAGCATCTGCACTTTTCCTGTTTATTTTGTGCATTTCTTAGCAAGATGTTTCCTAAGATTAGTTGCTTCTTTTTTGTTTGTTGTTGTTGTAAGGTGTAGGTGTTGTTTTTTGACAAGTTGTGTCTGACTCTTGCAGCCCCATGGACTGTAGCCCGCTAGGCTCCTCTGTCCATGGAATTTTCCAGGCAAGAATACTGAAGTCGCTTGCCATTTCCTTCTCCAGGGGCTCATCCCGACCCAGGGATCGAACCCGTGCCTCCTGCATTGGCAGGCGAATTCTTCACTGCTTAGCCACCAGAGAAGCCCAGGAACAGAACTTACAAAGATGAATAAGAAATCACCTAAGTCCTCTGGTTAAGGATGCCCACTCTCTGGTTGAAATGTCAAAATAATACTAGGCATTTTTTATTACCTTTCCTGTGATATGTACGCTGGGAGACAGATAAACTTACTATTAAGTGTAGTTTAATTTCATCACTTAGAGTTGTACAATAAAATGTTAATACCCACACTATGTGTTTATGTGTGGACTTAGCTACTGAACAGTATAAACACAATTTGTAAAATTTTCTGCTAAAGTTATTTAAATGCATATATTGTCTTATTCTTTTGCATTATATTGTATAATGTTTTAAATGCATGAATAATTGGTGGTGGTGGTGTTCAGTCACTCAGTCGTATCCGGCTCTTTGCGACCCCCTGGACTGCAGCACTCCAGGCTTCCCTGTCCCTCACCATCTCCCGGATGGGCTTATAGATTTATGTAAGCCCAATGTAAATGGGTAGAATTGCTTATTCAAAAGATATGCTTTCATTTTGAACCTGACAAGTTCATATTTTTCTCAGTATGAAAGGTATCTACATAAATAATAAATGAACAATTAATATGAATTATAGATGAGGACTAATGGGGGTGAGTATAGTTCAGTTGGATATTTAAGGGGATGCTTCCTATGTTAAAAGATGATTTCATTTTGACATGGCATGATTTGAGTAAAATCTATTATTTCACAATGCTAAAGTGATTTCAGTTATGGGTAAGTGTAATCATTGACAAAATAGAATTCAGTTCAGTTCAGTCGCTCAGTCGTGTCCGACTCTTTGCGACCCCATGAATCGCAGCACGCCAGGCCTCTCTGTCCATCACCAACTCCTGGAGTTTACCCAAACCCATGTCCATCGAGTCAGTGATGCCATCCAACCATCTCATCCTCTGTTGTCCCCTTCTCCTCCCGCCCCCAATCCTTCCCAGCATTAGGGTCTTTTCCAGTGAGTCAACTCTTCGCATGAGGTGGCCAAAGTATTGGAGTTTCAGCTTCAACATCAGTCCTTCCAATGAACACCCAGGATTGATCTCCTTTAGGATGGAGTGATTAGATCTCCTTGCAGTCCAAGGGACTCTCAAGAGTCTTCTCCAACACCACAGTTCAAAAGCATCAGTTCTTTGGCGCTCAGCTTTCTTCACCATCCAACTCTCACATCCATACATGACCACTGGAAAAACCATAGCCTTGACTAGACGGACCTTTGTTGGCAAAGTAATGTCTCTGCTCTTAAATATGCTATCAAGGTTGGCCATAACCTTCCTTCCAAGGAGTAAGCGTCTTTTAATTTCATGGCTGCAATCACCATCAGCAGTGATTTTGGAGCCCAAAAAAATAAAGTCTGACACTGTTTCCACTGTTTCCCCAATCTATTTGCCATGAAGTGATGGAACCAGATGCCATGATCTTAGTTTTCTGAACATTGAGCTTTAAGCCAACTTTTTCACTCTCCTCTTTCACTTTCATCAAGAGGCTCTTTAGTTCTTCTTCCCTTTCTGCCATAAGGGTGGTGTCATCTACATATCTGAGGTTATTGATATTCTCCCGGCAAAATAGAATACCTGAATACTATCAAATAAGCTGTAGGAAAAAAAACAAAACATAAAAATTAATGTAGCCTCCCCAACTGTACTTGAAAAATTCAACTAACTAATTCTCTATTCAGTTGTTTTTAGGCAATGTGATTATTTGGTGTATGTTTTATAATTAAGACAGAAAATGATCACTTAATATATTTTTCCAATTTTGCCTTTAGTAGAAGGCATAAGATTATATTTAATTCATTGTCAAATATGTGTACTAAATTGTCCAATATGTAATGGACTTTTGTTCTGTTTTTTTAATAGTTCATAAACTGAAATTTCTACATCACTTTCAGCTTTAAGTATACTTTTTGTCAAAGATCTGAATAATAGCTTGATGTCACCAGCATGAATTTCTGGTTCCACCAGAACAATAGAGCTGACTAAAATTAAGTATTTTGTGCCTCTGTGAAGTTCAGTAATGGATGAGAAAGGATTTGGGCGATAACATTAATTTTCTATTCCTCATTTATCAAACTGTGATTTTTACAAGATTTCAGAAATATTTATTTTTAATTCTGTTCAGAATACTGGGATGGATCTTTGTTTTTGCTGTTTTTTCTGTCACATGAGTGAGTGCTATTGTATAAGTATATTTTAAGGAGTTAACTAAATAGGCATACCTTTTCATTTCACTAATTTTGAAATGAGCTGGATTTAGAGAACAAAGATAACTGACATGTTTGGTTCCTTTCCTGATATTTCTTTTAGGTCTTCTTGAAGTATGGATGGTTTTGCCAGCTGTCCATGGAGAGATAATACCAGAATGGGTCTATTAGTTTGCTAGAGCTGCTGTAATGAGTACACAGACTGAGTGGCTTAAATAAAGAAACTTGCTATTTCACAGTTCTGGGGACTGGAAGTCCAAGATCAGTGTCAGCAGAGCCATACTTCCTCTCAAGACAGTAGGAAAGGATCTGGTCCAGGGCTCTCTCCTAGCTTCTGATAGTTCCTTGGCTTGTGGAAATGTAACTGCAACCTCCGGATGGCATTCTCCCTATGGGTGTCTGTCCAAATCTCTCCTTTTTATGAGATCATAGTCATACTGGATTGGAGCCCACCCTAATGATCTCATTTATCTTGATCCTCTGCAAAGACCCTATTTCCAAATAAATTCACACATTCATAGGCACCGGAGGTCAATGCTTAAGCATATTTTGGGGGGAAAAGAATTCAGCCCATCACCATCTTTCAACGATAACCCTGTATGCGAGACAGAATAAGAGACACAGATGCATAGAACAATTTTATGGACTCTGAGGGAGAAGGTGAGGGTGGGACGTTCTGGGAGAATAGCATTGAAACATGTATATTATCATATGTGAAACAGAACACCATTCCATGTTCGATGCATGAGACAAGGGCTCGGGGCCGGGGCAATGGGATGACCCGGAGGGATGGGATGGGGAGGGAGGTGGGTGGGGGGTCCAGGAGGGGGAACACATGTGAACCCATGGCTGATTCATGTCAATGTATGGCAAGGACTATTACAATATTGTAAAGTAATTGGCCCCCAACTAAAATAAATAAATTTATTAAAAAAAAAAAAAAAAGAATTCAGCCCACTGCAATAGCCTTGAGAACCGATGAAACTTGTGAAGAGAATTTTAATCTAGTTAACTCTCTTTCTCTAGATTACCTTGTATTGAGTGAGACTGATAACATGGCAGAAGAGAACCCCTCTGGAATGTCTCTTTGTTTTAGGAATCCCTATTTTTTTTTTTTTTTGTAGCTAAGTTATCCATAAAGCAAATTTCTGTAACAAAAATCTTTTATGTTCCTTTTCCTTTATAAAAACTGGAGATGTGTTTACATAATAAAAAATAGTAGTAAACTAAAATGACAGTGATTTCAACATCTTTTAAAAATGTACTCATTTTTAATTGGAGGATAATTGCTTTACAATATTGTGTTGGTTTCTGCCATATGTCAACATGAATCAGCCAGAGGTATATGTATGTCCCCTTCTTTTTGAACCTCCTTCCCACCTCCCACTCCATCCTACCCCAAGTTCAACATTTTTGGCAGAGAATTAAGGTAGTAGAATTCTGACCATTGTTGTGTATTGGCACATTTTGCCTTTAAGTAGTTGTTTATACCAACAGGCTGGTACGACTGACAGTTTTCTTTGTTTTTTTGCAATAATTCTTTTCATGAACTCTAGGGGCTCCTCTCCATGACATGCCATCATGCATAGCTTTATAGTTCCAGACTTTTTTCTATTACTGGTTTAGTCTGTAAATTAGTAATGACTACTATAGTTGATCTAAAACCTCTGTCTGAGACTTCAAATTTTAGATTATTGTTATTAACACTTTTTAAAAAATAGGAATATTTAGAATAGAATATTTTTCCATCAAATTGGCACATGAGAGACTTTAAGACCATGCAACCCTGGATTCACTGAGGTGTTGCTGAGAGACATGAGCTGAGACTACGAGGAACATCGCAAAGTGCTGGGCAGAAGCAGGAAAGTATGAACCAAGGAAGACAGATCAATTTTTGGTAATAAGAGGCTGTGACAACAGAGCAATATTTACCAAAGAATCTGGTCTAGAATTTGTCTGAAGAATTTTATTGTTAGTAAGATAGTAATAAAAATGAGTTTACCAGGCTCTGGCCTTTGTGGATTGCTTTATTGTTTTATCCTCTCTCTCTCTGGTTTTTTTTTTTTTATTTCCTCTTGTAATTGCGTATCTATAAATTTGTGCAAATGTATAGTCCTAGAAATTTGTACAGTCCTAGAAATTTGTACAGCCCATGGGACAAATCAGCCTCCACTGGAGGATTAGCCTCAAATATAGATCACCAGAAAGCCACTTCTCTTGTGTTCTGTAGTATAGAGAAACTCTTAAGACTGTCTTATGGATCTGCCTGCCTAGTGTATCCCCATGTAATGTTTGGTAGATTTGTTGTAGTATTTCACCATCCTGGTGAATGCCAACATGGCAGAATGCATAAAGTGGTACCTGAACTATTGAAAAGTGCTTATTGCATCCCAAGTCTTTGCTCAGGTTTGGAGGCAAGGGACTGGTAGCAAGGGAGGGAATCTGGGAGGCAGTTTGTCATGGCTCTGCAACTGCTCAGTTGGTTGGCTCCATAGCTTCCTCATCCATAAATTAAGGGAAACCAATTACAGTTCTACCGTCTTAAGCATTCTAAGAGAGCTAAGTGAAGCAAGAACGAAGTAAAACCAAAACCAAACAAAAACTACCTCCTGTCTCAAATGTATGTAGTATGAATTGTGTGTTCATGCTTTTCTTATCTTAGGCATATTATCGTGCTGATATTTTTTTTTAAAAGTTCTTTCAAAAAATTATTAGAAGTGTAAACCTCATAGAATTACATACCAGTAAGAAATACTCACTGAGTTCAAGGTAGATGATTACTCAGATATTTTGGAAATTTTTATGGCGTAAGGAAAGGATAAACTATGTGGAGGGGCACTGCTAGGCAGGTGTGTGTTTTGGGGATGTTGGTGTTGAGAATGGATTCTTCCAGAGAATTCGCTAGTCATTGACATGCAAACTGCCTTTCCAGAATTGCAAATATTTGTATCCATTTGTTAAAGGAAAATTGGATGAGCACTCCACATTTCTTGCCATATAACAAATACAGATAAACAAATCCAGGTTTTCACAGCATGTTTGGTGCATGTGAGAAATGATGGTAGAACTGATAATTGACCTGGAAATTATTCCCAGTGCTATCATTTTTGTTATAATGATGTTATGGTAACAGTTACACATTATGCAGAGTTTTCTCCTCCTCATTTGTAGATAGGTGCCTTAATCATTTAGATAATATGCCTGCATCATTTCTTCTTTGAAAGCTTTTTAGTGATTTGGGCAATATTTTACATTTTATTGTGATTATTTAACATGCATGAGTAGAGTTCCAGTTTGTTTTCATTACTAGAACTTCTGTCCAACCCTTTGACATGAAGAATTTGATGGCGGTGGTATTTGTGGTGGTGGTGAATTAATAAACAGATAATAGATTAAACGGTTTCTCTGGTGGCTCAGCTGGTAAAGAATCCGCCTGCAATGTGGGAGACCTGAGTTCGCTCCCTGGGTTGAGATGATCCCCCTGGAGAAGGAGACGGCTACCCACTCCAGTATTCTGGCCTGGATAATTCCATGGACTGTATAGTCATGGGGCCACAAAGAGTTGGACACGACTGAGTGACTTTCACTTTCGGATTAAACATCATTTCAAATAACATGTGTTTGAGGTGAACAAATGAATTCTTTGATTTGAAAAAAATCAAAAGACATTTTTACTGTGCATGATATTAGTATTATGTGGGTCTCTATAGAAGACATTTTGTGATTATAAGAAATCATTAAAGTTCAGTTAAACTCTTTGGACATATTTCTTTAAAAATATTCTACAGCTCACACTTTTTGTTGTAGAAAGGGGGACCTCTTCTAAGGCCCAAGAGTAGGCTCTTGTCTGACAGTGAGAAAGGAATTATCTGAGGAGGCACATGTGCTGACAAAGCAAGAGATTTTATTGGTAAAGGGGCGCCTGGGTGGAGAGCAGTACTGTAAGGAAACCCAGGAGAACTGCTCTGCCCCATGGCTCACAGTCTTGGGACCTATGGTGATGAGATTAGTTTCCGGGTTGTCTCTGGCCAGTCATTCTGACTCAGGTCCTTCCTGTTGGTCCAGGCATTGCTCAGTCAAGATGGATTCCAGCGAGGAGGATTCTGGGAAGTTGGTAGGACATAGGGATTGGTGTCTCCTTTGGAGCTTTCCCAAATTCTTCTGGTTGGTGGTGGCTTGTTAGTTTCATGTTCTTTACCAGGACCTCCTGTCATAAAATAAATCATGAGATGGTTACTGTGGTGCCTGGCCAGGGTGAGCGGTTTCAGTTGGTGTTTCCCCCTAACATTTTCACTGAGCTAGACAGGGCTTCCTCTTGCTTGGTCTGAATTAAAGAAAGTTAGAATATATATGAATCAGTTTTAGATTATCTGCCATATGAATGATGCACGCTCACGTTCTCTCCTGAGTAATCAGGATTTGGCAGTGCAACTTTGTCTCCATTTGTTCTTGCCTCTTGTTTAAATTAAATGACACTTTGTATTTATCATGAGAGATAGGATATGTGTTTCTTAAATAGTTATATTTTTAAAGGATGATTGGGTGGAAAATAATAGTGATAGATGACTAGGCTAATGCAAATGAAATGAATGGATGATTTAGAATCTATTATTTTTGAAAAATAATTATAAAGCCATAGATTACTTTGAAATATGTAAAATGTGCCAGAAATTTTTAATAAAATTTAATTTCTTAACTTCTTTTACCTATGAAACAAAGGTCATCTTAAGTGACTTTTCACAGACTTTTATGAAATTTTTAAGTTGTCTGAGTTTGATTCTACCTCTGCACATGTCTCAACTGCAGCCTCAGGACCGACTCTAAGAATAAATGCCAGTGAGAAGAGAAATGTAGTCCTTTGATGCACACTTAAAAAAAACTTGAAATATATTTGATATACGCTATTATGTTGGTTTCAGATGTACTGCATAGTGATTGCAATTTGCATATGTTATGAAATAATCACCACAGTAAGCCTAGTAACCACTTTGATCCACAGTTAAGGGGTAAGACTTAAAATAGTATCTTCCCAGGGATGCTCTAATTTAAATTTTGACTCTTTTAAGACTGAGAAGAATGACTCAAATTATGGACTGTGGAGCAGCTCAGTGGGGATGATATGTAAAGAGAAGTGAAGTTCAAGGGCCATTCAGTTACACCACACCAGTCTCCCTAGGGGCAGTTTCCCTAAGACTAACATTAGACAGTATTTCTGACACTTAACACCTTTCTGAAATTTTAGACATTGTCTTTAGACTTCTCACAACTACTGGAGAGGCTAAAAGGGGAAAAACATTTTATTCTTCTTTAGTGGAAGAACAGATAGAAGGAAGATACAACAGCCAATAACAGGTAACTTATAAACAGCATTGTATTTGTTTCTGTTTTTCTTTTTTTAAAATCTGTGATGTCTCGTGAAGATGGAAAGTGATACATAAGTGATAAGAACTTCCTATGTGATGTAATCAAACATGTGGGATGCAATATCTGCCATTAGTCACAGTCTTCCACTTTTTCCCTTTGGACTTCTGTTTGCCTGGATAAAGAAAGAAAGTATCCTTAGCATTGACATCAGGATGTTAATTTAAAAAAAAGAGCCTGCTAAATCCTCATTTAAAGAAAGAAGGACTTGCTGTGAACAGTGAAAGCCTGGCTCTCTCAGCATGTTACCCGAGGACTCGTTCAGTATGTTCAGTGTGTTCAAACGGTTATGTTCTATTCAAGGATCTGGGGATTCTTTTCCATTTAGGGTCAGTCCGGCTTCGTGGTGGCAAAAGCGCCTTTGAAGGCACAGTAGGAGTGTATGAGAATGGAGCCTGGGGCGTCGTTTGTAGCAGCCACTGGGACGACGCTGATGCTTCAGCTGTTTGTCACCAGCTGCAGCTGGGGTGAGTTTGTTCATCCTTGACCGAATCTGTCTGCTGATACCTGAAGGGAGTGCTGGCCCCCCGCTGTTACCTTGGAGAGGTTACCTCCTCCTTCTCCTTCTCTCACGTTCCTCACTCACTTCTCTCAGGAGACTTTTAAAGAAAGGGTCCCCAATGGAAGGAGTGAGTTCCTTTACATACAAATGCATTTCACTTGTTACTACCCCTGCTGACTAGGAAATGCCTGCCAGAGACGCTCAGAGGGCTCAAACAAACCAAGTGCACACCAGGACCCAGGGACCCCACAGAGACTGAGGCAGAACTATGTTTGAGCCTCACTTGTGGAGGTGAGGGTCAGCAGTGGCCTGCCGCTGGGGCAGGGGCTCTGGGTGTAGCAGACCTGGCTATGGCATAAGCCCTTTTGGAGGAGGTCGGCATTAACCCCACCATAGAGCTGCCAGAACTTACACAGGACTGGGAAATAGACTCTGGGAGGGCACAAACAGAACCTTGTGTGCACCAGGACCCAGGAGAAAGGAGCAGTGACCTCACAAGAGACTGACCCAGACTTGCCGGGGAGTGTCCAGGAGTCTCCAGCGGAGGCATGGGTCGGTGGTGGCCTGCTGCAGGGCTGGGGGCACTGAGTGTAGCAGTGCATGCATGGGACCTTTTGAAGGTCACCATTATCTTCATTACCTCCACGATAGTTTGGCCTCAGGTAAACAGCAAGGAGGGAACACAGCCCCGCCCATCAACAGAAAATTGGATTAAAGATTTACTGAGCATGGCCCCGCCCAGCAGAACAAGACCCAGTTTCCCCCTCAGTCAGTCTCTCCCATCAGGAAGCTTCCATAACCTCTTGTCCTTCTCCATCAGAGGGCAGACAGACTGAAAACCACAATCACAGAAAACTAACCAATCTGATCACATGGACCACAGTCTTGTCTAATTCATTGAAACTATGAGTCATGCCGTGTAGGGCCACTCAAGACAGATAGGTCATGGTGGAGAGTTCTGACAAAACGTGGTCCACTGGAGAAGGGAGTGGCAAACCACTTCAGTATTTTTGCCTTGAGAACCCCATGAACAATATGAAAAGGCCAAAAATATGACACTGAAAGATGAACTCCCCAGGTGCTCAATATACTACTGGAGATCAGTGGGGAAATAACTCCAGAGAGAATGAAGAGATGGAGCCAAAGCAACAACACCACCCAGTTGTGGATGTGACTGGTGATGGAAGTAAAGTCTGATGCTGTAAAGAGCAATATTGCAAAGGAACCTGGAATGTTAGGTCCATGAATCAAGGCAAATTTTAAGTGTTCAAACAGGAGATGGCAAGAGTGAACGTCGACATTCTAGGAATCAGCGAACTAAAATGGACTGGAATGGGTGAATTTAACTCAGATGACCATTATATCTACTACTGTGGACAAGAATCCCTTAGAAGAAACGGAGTAGCCCTCATAGTCAACAAAAGAGTCCAAAATGCAGTACTTGGATGCAATCTCAAAAACGACAGAATGATCTCTGTTCATTTCCAAGGCAAACCATTCAATATCACAGTAATCCAAGTCTATGCCCTGACCAGTAATGCTGAAGAAGCTGAAGTTGAATGATTCTGTGAAGCCCTACAAGACCTTTTAGACCTAACACCCAAAGAAGATGTCCTTTTCATTATAGGGGACTGGAATGCAAAAGTAGGGAGTCGAGAAATACCTGGAGTAACAGGCAAATTTGACCTTGGAGTACAGAATGAAGCAGGCCAAAGGCTAATAGACTTGTGCCAAGAGAATGCACTGGTCATAGCAAACACCCTCTTCCAACAACATGAGAGAAGACTACACATGGACATCACCAGATGGTCAACACTGAAATCAGATTGATTATATTCTCTGCAGCCAAAGATGGAGAAGCTCTATACAGTCAGCAAAAACAAAACCGGCAGCTGACTATGGCTCAGACCATGAACTCCTTATTCAGAGTCAGACTTAAATTGAAGAAAGTAGGGAAAACCACTAGACCATTCAGGTATGACCTAAATCAAATCCTGTACGATTATACACTGGAAGTGAGAAATAGATTGAAGGGATTAGATCTGTAGACAGAGTGCCTGAAGAACTGTGGATGGAGGTTCGTGACATTGTACAGGAGGCAGTGATCAAGACCATCCACAAGGAAAAGAAATGTAAAAAGGCAAAATGGTTATCTGAGGAGGCCTTACAAGTAGCTGTGAATAGAAGAGAAGCAAAAGGCAAAGGAGAAAAGGAAAGATATACCCATTTGAATGCAGAGTTTCAAAGAATAGCAAGAGCGACAAGAAAGCCTTTCTCAGTGAACAGTGCAAAGAAATAAGGAGAACAATAGAATGGGAAAGCCTAGAGATCTCTTCAAAAAAATTAGAGATACCAAGGGAACATTTCATGCAAAGATGGGCTCAATAAAGGACATAAATGGTATGGATCTAACAGAAGCAGAAGATGTTAAGAAGACATGGCAAGAATACACTGAAGAACTATACAAAAAAGATCTTCATGACCCAGATAATCACGATGGTGTGATCACTCACCTAGAGCCAGACATCCTGGAATGCAAAGTCAAGTGGGCCTTAGGAAGCATCACTACGAACAAAGTTAGTGGAGGTGATGGAATTCCAGTTGAGCTATTTCAAATCCTGAAAGATGATGCTGTGAAATTGCTGCATTCAATATGCCAGCAAATTTGAAAATCTCAGCAGTGGCCACAAGACTGGAAAAGGTTAGTTTTTATTCCACTCCCAAAGAAAGGCAATGCCAACGAATGCTCAAAGTACCGCACAGTTGCACTCATCTCCCATGCTAGTAAAGTAATGCTCAAAATTCTCCAAGCCGCGCTTCAACCGTGAACTTCCAGATGTTCAGGCTGGATTTAACAAAGGCAGCAGAACCAGAGATCAAATTGCCAACATCCATTGGATCATCGAAAAAGCAAGAGAGTTCCGGAAAAACATCTGCTTTATTGATTATGCCAAAGCCATTGACTGTGAGGATCACAATCAACTGTGGAAAACTCTGAAAGAGATGGAAATACCAGACCACCTGACCTGCCTCTTGAGAAACCTGTATGCAGATCAGGAAGCAACAGTTAGAACTGGACCTGGAACAACAGACTGGTTCCAAATATGGAAAGGCGTACATCAAGGCTGTATATTGTCACCTCTGCTTATATGCAGAGTACATCATGAGAAATGCTAGGCTGGATCACGCACAAGCTGGAATCAAGATTGCCGGGAGAAATATCAGTAACCTCAGATACGCAGATGACACGACCCTTATGGCAGAAAGTGAAGAACTAAAGAGCCTCTTAATGAAAGTGAAAGAGGAAAGCGAAAAAGCTGTTTTAAAACTCAACATTCAGAAAACTAAGATCATGGCATCTGGTCCCATCACTTCATGGCAAATAGATGGGGAAACAGTGGAAACAGTGGCTGACTTCATTTTTTCGGTCTCCAAAATCACTGCAGATGGCGACTGCAGCCATGAAATTAAAAGATGCTTCCTCTTTGGAAGAAAACTTATGACCAATATAGACAGCATGTTAAAAAGCAGAGACATTACTTTGCCAACAAAGGTCTGTCTCATCAAAGCTGTGGTTTTTCCAGTAGTCATGTATGGATGTAGAGTTGGATTCTAAAGAAAGCTGAATGCCAAAGAATTGATGCTTTTGAACTATGGTGTTGGAGAAGACTCTTGGGAGTCCCTTGGACTGCAAGGAGATCCAACCAGTCCTACCTAAAGAAAATCAGTCCTGAATATTCATTGGAAGGACTGATGCTGAAGCTGAAACTCCAGTACTTTGGCCACCTGATGTGAAGAACTGACTCATTTGAAAAGACTCTGATGCTGGGAAAGATTGAAGGCAGGAGGAGAAGGGGACAACAGAGGATGAGAAGGTTGGTTGGATGGCATCACCGACTCAATGGACATGAGTTTGAGTAAACTCTGGGAGTTGGCGATGCACAGGGAGGCCTGGCGTGCTGTGGTTCGTGGGTTCGCAAAGAGTTTGACAGAACTGAGCAACTGAACTGAACTGAATTGACTAGGAAATGGGCAGAAGCTAAATGGTCCAAAAATAAAAGCATCTTTTGGTCTTTGATCTAACAGATGGATTCTTCAGTGCCAGGAAACAAAGAATTGGGTCCTAAGAGTTTTATTTTCCCAGTAGCCTCTACAGCCTGTGGTTGCTGTCATTCGCTTTTACCTTGAGCCAGCCACAGATTCCCCTGTTGTATGTGTGTGTGTAGGAGGTGAAGTTCATTTGTAGTTTCATCCCATGCTGAGTAAGGTGTGATATCCTGGGACATAGGTTTCTGCACTGAGGAGATTCTGTAAGAGATGGCAATTTCCCTCAGCCCAGCAGCACCTGTCATCCTGAGAAGTTGCTGGCCGTTCCTACCACCCTCAGTTCCGTTCAGTTCAGTCACTCAGTCGTGTCCGACTCTTTGCTACTCCATGGACTGCAGCACACTAGGCCTCCCTATCCATCCCCAAATCCCGGAGTTACTCAAACTCATGTCCATTGAGTCAGTGATGCCATCCAACCATCTCATCCTCTCTCACCCTCTTCTCCTCATGCTTTCAGCCTGACCCTAGGCACTCTCCTTAAAATGGACTGGTGTACACTGACTCCCACCATGCCCAGTACCTTTATGCTTTGTCTCAAGGGGTTTCCCAGGAGCAGAAGTTTCCATTTTGGAATTAATGGGTTTTTTTTGTTGTTGTTATTGTTCTGCTTTTCTGTATCATTTATTTTTTCCAAGTATACATGCCCTATATTTTTCTTGACCTTTATGACCAAGGATCTTTAAAAAGCTTGGAAAATATCTTGTTATGAAAAAAATAAAGGTTAAAAGGCCTGAAAGAAAAGCTTTCTATTTGCAAATATTTTAGATTAATAATCAATGAGTGGTAATATCTAATGTGATGACACAAATGAAAAGGTTAGTCAAGTGCAGTCAAATCAGTAAGAATTTTAATTTGCCCGTTTCCTGTCTTCTCACTCGGAAGGTGGGAAATTAGTATTTAGTACAGGCGAACCTTGCAGGCTTAAGTTTTATTCAGACTTTTGATTCTATTAGAGTAGCAAATAGGGTTAATGTAATACTTAATTGATGCTTTCCAACTGTGGTGTTGGAGAATACTCTTGAGAGTCCCTTATACTCAAGGAGATCAAACCAGGCAATCCTAAAGGAAATCAACCCTGAATATTCATTGGAAGGACTGATGCTGAAGCTGAAGCTCCAGTACTTTGGCTACCTGATGTGAAGAGCTGACTGATTGGAAAAGACCCTGATTCTGGGAAAGATGGAAGGCAGAAGGAGAAGGGGATAATGAGATGGTTGGATGGCATCACCGACTCAATGGACATGAATTTGAGCAAGCTACTGGAGATGGTGAAGGAAAGGGAAGCCTGGTGTGCTGCAGTCCTTAAGGTCTCAAAGAATTGGACACGACTGAGCGACTGAACAACAACAACAATACTTAATTAGGCTTCCTTGGTGGCTTATCGGTAAAGAATCCACCTGCCAGTGCAAGAGATGCAAGTTCTATCTCTAGGTCAGGAAGAGCCCCTAGAGAAGGAAGTGGCAACCTGCTCCGGTTGTCTTGCTGGGAAATCCCATGGACAGAGGAACCTGGCGGGCTACAGTAAATGGGATTGCAAAGAGTCAGACACAACTTAGCAACTAAACAACGATTAGTTAAGTTAGTTAACTAAACGATTAGTTAAGTTCAGCTACAACTCACTAATTTTTTACAATGAGGGTTGAAATAAATCAGGATAAAAGCAAGAGGAGAGAGCCTACAAAGAGTTATGGTGTTAGCATGTTAATTACTGATTTTATCCCCAGTGGTTTGTTTGGCAAACAGTCCTTGGCTGGTTGGGCAAGTCACAAAGAATGTTGGCTTGATGCTTTTTCTTTGACAGCCTGAAGGTGTAACAATTTGTAGGTTGATGTCAGTGTCTTCCTTCATGGACCTTTCTACCTGTGCTTTTATTATCCCTGAAAAGCAGGGAAGAATGAAATTTTCTATGAGACTGACATAAGAAAACAAAAATGGTACAAATGAACTTATTTACAAAATAGAAATAGAATTACAGATGTAGAAAACAATCTTATGATTACTAAGGGGGGACAGTAGGGAGGGATAAATTGGGAGATTGGGATTGATATATACACACTACTATATATAAAATAAATAATTAATAAGTACCTATTTTATAGCACAGGGAACTCTACTCAGTGCTCTGTGATGACCTATATGGGAAAATAATCTAAAAAAGAATGGATATATGTATATGCATAGCTGATTCACTTTTTTGTACAGCAGAAAGAATGGATATGTGTATATGCATAACTGATTCACTTTTTTGTACAGCAGATACAACACTGTAAATCAACTATATGCCAATAAAATTTTCTAAAAAATTTTAAAACAAAACAAGCTCTGTAGCGGAGATGTGAATTACAGAGATCCTCTTGATTGATAAGGGACTTCCCTGGTGGCTCAGAGGTTAAAGCGTCTGCCTCCAATGCGGGAGACCTGGGTTCGATCCCTGGGTCGGGAAGATCCCCTGGAGAAGGAAATGGCAAACCACTCCAGTATTCTTGCCTGGAGAATCCCATGGACGAAGGAGCCTGGTAGGCTAGAGTCCACGGGGTCGCAAAGAGTCGGACACGACTGAGCGACTTCCCTCCCTTGATTGATAAAAGAATGTAAACTATCTTTATGCAAACATAAACTTCAGATAAGCTGATCTGATTCCTTCTGTCATCTCTTAGTAGTCCATTAATAAAAAAGAATTTCAAATAAGAGCAGAGCAACCTGGCTTTATTGCTGTCAAGACAGATTCATATTTTAGATACACCCCAAATATTTATTGTTGGGTTAATGGAAGCTGTAGCATGGAGACAGTTCTAGAGATCATCATGTTATTCAGATAAGCATTTAATCTTTTAAAAATTTAATTTAAGCTTTGTACATATTAGAGGTTAAAAGTATGTAGACTAGATGAGTTTTCTCAATTGATTTCAAAAGTTCATTAGCAAATACTATTATATATATATAAATTTTTTAAAAATGGGAATGGATTGCCTCTCTTGATATTACCTTGCTTAGATGTGGCAATAATAATTGTTTTGAAAATGACAGCCTAAAATATTGGAATAGGAAAGAATCTTCAAGCATCCAGACTTCTTTCATGTATCAGAAGGAAGGACTTAGAGACGTGTTAGAGTAATTTGCAGCTGAGTGCAGACTAGAATCCAAGTCCCACTAGATCACATGACAGACACACTTCTTCCATATAACCATCCAGA
This sequence comes from Giraffa tippelskirchi, assembly GCF_054371585.1. NCBI lineage: Eukaryota > Metazoa > Chordata > Mammalia > Artiodactyla > Giraffidae > Giraffa > Giraffa tippelskirchi. The sequence continues at coordinate 102,576,833 of NC_137275.1, forward strand.
CTCCTGTTTTATGTCTGTAGTATTTGCCCATTTTCTTCTAAAATCAGCTGTAGATAAAGGCACATGCCTAGCATTATTCAAGGTTAATTAGAAAGATTGCCATAGATAATCACCCTGTTCTGATCTAATATTTTGATTTCCTTGAAATTTACATAATCCATTATGTTTGTCTTTTTCTTCCACATCCACCTTTTTTGACTTTTTCAATTTTTTTAAAACCCTTGTGCTTTGATAAAAGTTAGCCTACATTTGATAAACCTAACCTTGAGCATTGTACTTCCAGAGGAAAAGGAGTCGCAAAACAAACCCCGTTTTCTGAACTGGGCCTTATTCCCGTTTATTGGAGCAATGTCCGTTGCAGAGGAGATGAAGAAAATATACTGCTTTGTGAAAAAGACATCTGGCAGGGCAGGGCATGTTCTGAGAAGATGGCAGCTGCTGACCTGTGTAGCTTTTCCCATGGTGAAAAAAAAAAATTTTTATTCCCTCGCTTTACTTTTATTCTGTTTTCAGCATTCCAGATGAAAAACATGTCTTAGTTGAATGTTTTCCTAAGCGTTGAAATACAGACCTGAGTCTGAATCATCATAGTCTATCAACAATCTAATTAGTCTTCAAAGGAATTCATGTAACAGTCGGATTTCCATTTGAACTCAGTTGTTTTTTTTTTTTAATTAAAAAATTTTTTGATTGCACCGAGTCTTGACTGCTGTGCACGGGCTCTCTCTAGTTGCAGTAAGTGGGGGCTACTCTCTAGTTGCAGTGCACGGGCTTCTCATTGATTGAGGTGGCTTTTCTTGCTGTGGAGCACAGGCTCTAGATCATGCAGGCTTTAGTAGATGTGATGCTTGCACCTAACTGCCCCCTAGCATGTGGGATCTTCCTAGACCAGGGTTTGAACTGGTGTCCCCTGCATTGCAAGGCAAACTCTTAACCACTGGACCGCCTGAGAAGCCCTGACCTCACTTCACATATTTTCTGTTTTAATATAATTTGTTTATAGGATTATTATATACTGTATATGAAACACTTATTTGGGTAATGAAAAATTGTGATGGAATCAAGTTAAAAGTCATCTTGAAACCAAATATAAAATACAGAAACTATAATAAAATGTTTTCACTTTATAAAATAGAATAGAATCATAGTTATTAGCGTTATTCTTTGAAGATAGCACATTCCATAAAACAAATCGCTACCTTGGATAAGGGCTCCTATGCATGATGTCCTAGGCATTCAGTTCAGTTCAGTCGCTCAGTCGTGTCTGACTGTTCGCGATCCAATGGACCGCAGCATGCCAGGTTTCCCTGTCCATCACCAACTCCCGGAGTTTACTCAAACTCATCTCCACTGACTCAGTGATGCCATCCAACCATCTCATCCTCTGTTGTCCCCTTCTCGTCCTGCCTTCAGTCTTTCCCAGCATCAGGGTCTTTTCAAATGAGTCAGCTCTTCTCATCAGGTGGCCAAAGGATTGGACCTTCAGCTTCAACATCAGTCCTTCCAATGAACACCCAGGGCTGATCTCCTTTAGGAAGGACTGGTTGGATCTCCTTGCAGCCCAAGGGACTCTCAAGAGTCTTCTCCAACACCACAGTTCAAAAGCATCAATTCTTCGGCGCTCAGCTTTCTTTATAGTCCAACTCTCATATCCATACATGACTACTGGATAAACCTTAGCCTTGACGAGATGGACCTTTGTTGGCAAAGTAATGTCGCTATTTTTTAATATGCTGCCTGGGTTGGTCATAACTTTCCTTCCAAGGAGGAAGCATCTTTTAATTTTATGACTGCAGTCACCATCTGCAGCGTTGGTGATTAGTATGTGGTTTTGGTATACAGATGTGTGTATGATCATGTGAACGGAAGCAGCGGGAGAAGCTCCCTTTGCTAGTTATTTTTCCTTGTTTGGGATATTCTTTCTAGGCTTTTAGTTTCACAATTGTGGGTGGGTTTTCTGGGGTCCGTGATTGTTTTAACGTGTGACCACAACCTGTGGCTATCACACCTTTTTGGATTTTCTTGGCGATAGTAGCGTGATCAGATGTCCCAGGTCTTAGAATGCCAGCAGACAGCCGAGGGCAATGGTTTCTGATTGAGTACAAGTATCAGGGAAGGAATTGACACACTCCCTCTGCAAAACATAGGAAGATCCAAGCTAGGGTCATTCCTGTGAACTGACTGGAAGAACCAATGGAAATGGTGCAAGATATCACACAAGTGTGTGCTTGGAGAGCTACAGTCCTTTTGTGGATGCAAGGTGCATTCTAAGTCTTTATGTCTTGTAAGTTTTTCCTTTTCTTCCTTTGCCTCTCCACCTCTTGGTAATCCTACTTGTGGCAAACACATGTTTACACATTGCTACATCAGGGATGCTGTGCATCGGGCTCAACAGTGCACTGCTTTTTGTAGACATTGCTTGTATTCTGTGTTCAACTGAACTGATAAAGTATGTTAACATTTTTCAAGTAGTGAAGTAAGTAAATTTTTGAAAACAATCCTTTTTTTTTTTCAGGGTTTCATAGTACTTTATTTTATTTTTAATTTGATTTACGGTGTTGTGCCAGTCTCTGGTGTACAGCAAAATGACTCAGTTATACACACATACAGTTTGTAGTACTCTAAAAGCCTGCATTTAATTCTAACAACAATGGGAAGTCAGTATATTTTTTTCAGGCTCTCTGTCTACTCTTTTTTTAAAAAAGCTCTCCATTCTCTATAATCTATCCACTTGTTTATGCTCTGGCTGCAAAGATAAATTTAAGGTTGATGTAAGCATATATAACATATCGAAGGTTGAGATAAATTAGAAGTGAGAATGAAAAAATATGCTTTTATGGTAAATTAAATGAGAATATGAAAACAAATAGCTCAAATCAGCAAACACTGAGTCTATCTTAAGGCACAGCAGCAGACCTTTAACATTAATACTTTCTTTTAGTTTGGAATTTACATTTAGCATCTTGGCATTTAGTACTTTTCCAACACTTACAAAGTAGAAGATCGTATCTTTGTATTGGACATAGGAAATATCAGTATAAATGAAAATGTCTGGGAGTTTTATTTATCCATAAGTTAAATACGAGTCAACTACTTCACTGAAATTTCTTTCAAGTGATTTTTTTTTTGTGCGTGTATTTATTGGGAAGATGTGAGATGGTGACTAAATTTTGTCTTTGAGCTTCTCTATATTTTCACAAATACTTATACAACCAGTGTAAAAACTACATTTAAAAATAAAGCACAACGTTTAAAAAAATGTAAGGTAATTATGCCATAATGTTTCTAGGTTGTAGATAATTTTAAATTTCCTTTTAAATTTTTTTTTTTTTTTCTGTTTTCTCCAAGCTTACGATGGAGGTGGGGAGAGGAGAAGCAGAGAAGGATATAATAGTTTAAGAAATTTATGCTGTTTCTATTGGTTTGTTTCTATATTTTCCAAGCTTCTTAAAAGAAAAACATAGTAACATGTAAATTTAGGTTTCTTGTCATAATTCAGCAGTCATTAATTATAAGAAGCTGCTATATACTGTTGAGAACAGTTATGTTTATTAAACCTACCTTTATCCTTTTCCAAATTACAAGTGCTAGTTGACTTATGTAAGAAAACTGTGTTACAAATATCAGAGTATGAGTATATGTACATGTTTGCTAATCTAAATCCCTTCTCTGGTGTGATATTTGAATATAAATATGAATGTCCAAGTACCATTTATTGATAGCTGCTTATACTGTGGAGGAATTAGAAGCATATTTCATGTGGATAAATGATGAGTATTTGGCAAAAGATAACACTAAATTTCCTAATAGGGACCCAGCCTGTTCTGAACCTTTGACCATCTCACATTCTTTATTCCAGAAAAATTAGAGGGCCGTTCTGTTTCCCAAACACACACAGCTTTGTGTTTCTATGCTTGTGTTCATTCGGTTCATTTTGTCTGAAGTGCACATCCCCCATGTAGAACTTATGAAGTCCCATCCATCATCTTGGCCCTCTCAGCTACAGCTCCTTTAGAAGAGATTCCCTAATTTCCTCCGGGGGTGGGCGAGCACCTTTTGCATCTGAACCCCTGCAGGGCCTTCTCAATGGTCTCCCATCTGTACTCATGTTGTCCATATCCCGAGGCAATATACTTCTTAAGGGTAGCATTTGTGCAGTGCCTCTCTGCCTAACAGCTGTTTAAGAAACAGAATTGAAGGAGTGGATATCAATAGTTATTTTTCGTTGTTTGGGATATTCTTTCTAGGCTTTTAGTCATCGTTTGCCAATCCAGTCAGTCAACAAATATTTATTACATGCCTTCTACATAGCTGGGTATCTGAAGTACTTGAGTGAAAGGGAAAGGCGTTCCCTGTGTCCTCAATTCTAGACTAAGAAAAAGAGAGAAAAATTAAAAAACTGATGAAGCTAGATAAGGGCATTGTAGACTATAATAAGGAATTTGCATGGGGAAGCCTCTGGTATTCTTCACAGAGAATGAATTGATTCATACACAAATGATGAACTGATTCATACACAAATGAATCTTCAATATTGTTTTTTGAAGGTACTGGCTGTGATGTCCACCAGCTTCTTATAATGTGATAATGTTAACTTTGACTTGATCTCTACAAATGTAGAAATATTTCTATGCTGAAAGCAAGTATGTCATAGATATAAGTGCCATTCTTAATAATTACATGTTGGTAATTCTCAAGTTACTGTAAATAAAAAATCAATGCTATCCCCCACAATACCACAAAAATCAAATGGATTTCCAATAACTGCAGTTTTGAGTGTGTCTTTTCTGGTTTCTGAGGTCCTCGGGAAAAAGTGAATTTAGACTGCTTCCTCTTGACAGCTATTTGTATGAATGTAATTCAAGTTGGAGGATTTTAATCAGTTGAGATTATCATAAAATATATTAGACATGCGTGGGTATGTCCATATTGCTGAAGTGGCTTATTAAATATAACTTTATGATTGAGAATGGCAAAGAAATAGAATATACCTGATCTTCTATAGCTCAGTATGAATGTGTAGGTTTAATTTGTTGTTAATTTCATATCGCAGGCCCTGCGTTCCCCATCCTGCGCCTTGCTGGGGGGAGCAGTGTGCGTGAGGGCCGAGTGGAGGTCTACCATGCCGGTCAGTGGGGGACAGTCTGTGACGACCAGTGGGATGATGCAGATGCAGAAGTGGTCTGCAGGCAGCTGGGTCTGAGGTTGGTTCTTCTTCTTTTGTTTTGCTTACATTTCTAAGTTTATTACTTCCATACCCAAAGATAGGTGTGTTTAAATTGCACATTTCTTTGAACAAGTAGAAAAAGCCACCTTTTTGATCATTGTATTTGGCGGTAGTCTCCTTGAAGAGAATGTCTATGTACCTATAGATCTAACCTGTTTGTATCTGAATTCAACTGATTTTGTATCCTTAAGAACCTTAAGCCTTTTACCACTTTTTATCGGGAGCCTTTATAGGACTCCCAGGTAGTAACTAGCACGGTCAACTGCAGTAACTTACCAAAGTCATATGATGAAACTAGTTGTGAGGCTTTAACTGAAGTTCAACTTCTTTCCCCCAAATATCGTCTAAACTTTTGCCCTTTGCTCCTTATTTGTTAGGTATGTGCTTAGAACAAAGAATGTTTATTAATGTTCAAAGGAAATAATTCCTATGCAGGATATGGCAATGAAGCTTGTGGAATAAAGACAGAAAACCAATATTATATGTTGCTTTAGTTATGGTTACTTTGGAATAGTATGGTATAATTGTGTATCCTCTGATCCTTGTCTTTAGTGATTTTGAACATTGGTATAGCAGGCCTAAAAGTTTCTCTGAAATTATACTGGCAGATCTTCTGAAGTTGATATTTTACTTTAAATTGGAAAAAAATTATTTAGCATGTTGTGGCAGGTAGGGGTGGGTTGATGTGGAGACCTCTCAAAATTAAGTCTTCTCAGTTCTTGTTTCACTTTGTCCAGTTAAGCATAGTCTTTGACACTGGAGCATGATTTTTGAACCTTGAACCGTAATTTTTTTGCAATTGTTTTTGCAACTGACCCCTCCCCTCCCACTTTTTCAAAACTGTAGGTTAATATTAAAGTATTTTAAAACAAAATAAAGGTGTTTCAACATTTTACCTCTAAATACTTCAGTGTATACTTCACCTTTTAAAAATAAGAACATTGTCCTACATAGCCAAATTATCATCACAACTAATGTCAGTGGTAATCATTCTTACATTGTTTAATATCCTGTAATATTCAGATTTCCACAGGTGTTCCCACCATGTCCTTGACGGATGGTTTCTCTGTAGCAGAATTTAGCCCAGGGCCTTGTGGTGCATCTGGACGTTATACCCCCAAAGTCTTTTAATCCAGAACAGTTTCTTGTTTTTCCTAACACTGACTTGTTGCAGAGACCAAAGACCACACCAGTTGGTTTGTAGAATATCCTCCCTTCTGAATTTGTCTCATTCTGGTTCTTGTAACTTCTGAAATGGGAGGCTAGATCCAAAAGTTTGATTAGATAAACATCACTCAAGTATTTGCTTCCCAGGTGGCGCTACTGGTAAAGAACCCACTTGCTAATGCAGGATACTCAAGAGACCTGGGTTCGATCCCTGGGTTGGGAAGATCCCCTGGAGGAGGAAATGATAACCCACTCCAGTATTCTTGCCTGGAGAATTCCATAGACAGTGGAGCCTGGCGGGCTATAGTCTGTGGGGTCTCAAAGAGTTGAATACCACTGAGCAACTAACACTTTCACTTTCATAGTTTTAAAAGTGAGTCTAAAAATCCATGTTGTAATGTAGAGTTCTTTCTTGAGAGCCAAGATTTTTTTTTTTTTTTCACTTACATAAACAGTTCTCAAACAAAGACTGTGTTGACAAACAATAGTCTACTGCATGGAAAGAATGTAGAGATAGAATCACAAGGAAGACTGTATTAATGTTGAACATATGTATGGGTTGAGTAAAGTGTTTACATCTTTCTCAAGCATTTGCTCGCTGCCATCTTTTGTATGAGGAGATTTGTGTTTGGAGAAGTGATGAAAAGGAAAAATATCTTCAAATATTCAAGACAGCAAAGATCTTCCACAAGCCTGTGTAATAACCAACAATCTAGCTTGGTGGAGATTTTCTTTTTATTATTAAGTACCCTAGGATCTGAGCTGATGCTGTTCTTTTGCTTTGTTTTTCTTTACTTTGATTTTCTACTTCTCTCATAACCTTGCAGTACAGCAGTATTCTGCAAGTGCTCTTCCCCTAGAATTTGTTTTGCTCACTTAAAGGCACAGTACTTTCAGATGCAATAATTTTTAATGTTGCATGTTTCATCTCAGTGGTACTTGCTTTGTTGAATTCCCAAAGGGAAACTATATCATGCCTCCCTGGAGTGCTGGTTACAATTTCTTTGTGAGATGCTGTCTTTGTTGACCCTCATCTTTTAATGGTGGCTGTAGATTTTGGTAGCTGGCAAGCGTCCTAAAACACAAAAGGAATAACTGTACTTAAGATATTTAAATTTGATTAATCCAGAACTCAGAGAAACATGAGGATTAGGAAAGGAAGAAGCCAAGTGTTAGAAAATTGAACTTGAGAATGCATACATATGCAGTGAAGTTTCAGATAGAGACATTTTAATTGGAGTTCCTTTTGTGCACTTAACATTAAAGCATTTCCTATGTCTTTCAGAACTCTTAAAAGCATAGCTGCTCATGGAACTGTGACATCATATTTTATTTTGTGGATATGCCATAATTTACATAAGAATTTTAAATTTTTGAGCGCTTTTTTCTTCTTAGGTTTTTTTTTTGGCTATAAAATTATCTTAAAGAAAGAACCATATTATTCCGTGGTCAAAATAAAAATTCTTCTCATGCTCTTTTTAAATATTTATTTGTTCTCTTATTTTATTGTTTATTAATTTTTAAAATACTTTATAAACATTATTAGTATGTCCAATTATTGAGCAGAAAGGAGGCCTTATTTAACAGATGAGAAAGTTAGGCTCTCTGAGATTACTCAAAGTCCCCAAATTATACTGTGAATGAAGACTGGAATCTTGAGATTTGTGGCTCCCAAGGTAGGATTTTTCATTTCATGTTACACTGTTTGCAAAATAGGCAGGTATTAATAAGAATAAATATGAATACAAGCTGAAAGAAATAGGGAAGTCAAGGGAGAAAAGTTTATTGTAGGAGGAAATTGATGATGAGCATGTTTTAGACAGACTATATATTAATGTGCCACAGACACATCACTGAAAATGCCCCAAGAGACTGAAAGAAAGTAAAGTGTTTCAGAGTCTGCTCTAAAGCCAGACAAATTTTACTATCTAATGCTGGGCAAATTGTTTAACTTCTGCAACTCAGTTTCCTCATCTGTAAACAGTGGGTAATAACATCATGGGGTTGTAGGGAGGATTGAAAAAGTTAATACATTTGAAGCTGTTAGACCAGTGTCTGGGATACAGTAATCATTCAGTATACTTCAAAATATCATTATTGGAGATAGAGGGGATTGTTTTCCAGAAAGAAATATGGACTATTGACCAGTAAAAATGAGTTTTTCATCCAAATGTTATGTGTCACAAAATGATATTTGCTGTCAAAGAACCAATCTTTTATAACCTAGCAAGTAATTCTTTTTACACAATAGAATTGCCTAACTCCATTCTGTGTCTAGTCAAAGTAGTAGCTAAATCCAGGGATTGAGTTAGTCAGGTGGTATTTTTTATTTGCTCTTTTTCTATGAAAAACAGACAAATTTTATATGAATACAATCAGATTAGCTAAATAGGTTTAGGAATGTTTTGGATACGGATCAGACATAGGATCAGTTCGGTGTCTATTGGGGATTGCTGCTGTGTAGGTCAAACAGCTTTGCATAAAATAACCTAATAAATCGATGCATTATATCAGAAAACCCCTATTCCACAAATTTATTCTGTGGTCAGATGGTGAGAAAGTAGTAAAACTGGGACTGTTACTACAAATGAACTGCCAGGGCTGATGTGGACATACTTTTCATAATGGAAGGGAAGAGAACACACAACTTTATCAAATTTACATAGTACTTATTAGCCTTTAACAAACCATGAGTCTCATGTTGCTTTCCCTGGTATTAGACAATGTCTTAAACGGCAGAGTCATCCATTTCTTTGGTATTCCCCTGAAAGCTAATACAGTCCAGGACACCAGGAAATAGGCTGAAGGACTGTGTGAATTTATAAATATCATCTTAATTTTTAATGAACTCCAAAATTAGCTGGGAAACCTAGTTTGTTTTACATCATGATTTCTTCGTGTTTTTTTTGTTTTGTTTGGTTCTTGAATTTATTGCATTAATTTTTCTGATTAGTTTATTTTAATTAAACATTTTTGTGATCATTAAAATAATGGTTGTAAACAATGGAAAATATGGAGATGCATAAGGAAGAAAATAAAACACCCAAATGATGTTTTAAGGCTGCATTATAACATAGGTGATTTTCCCCAGAGTCACTATCCGGGGCTTCTGATCTCCCATCTAGTGTTCTCCCTTAAGGAAGGAACACAGTTTAGAGGCTGTTAATCAGGGCTTTTGCTTTTTCCTAGAACCTCTACCACATCTTTGACATATTTGAAATGCAATGTATTTCAGTTACTCTGTCCAGCCTGTCTCAAGTCACTCCCAAGTAATGAGTATTTTAGGTTTGTTATTTTTTTCTTGGGAATAGAAAGCCTTTAGTTTTTAATCTTTTAGCCTAGATTTTTAGTGCAAAGGATTTTAAGGATATGTAAAAATGCATTCTAACTGTTTTAATTTGATCACTGTAAGTTGAGCATCTTACAATATGCTCAGTGGCCATGGGTATTTCTTCTTCTGTAAATAGCTTGTTTGTCTCCATTACCCTATTTTTGATGTTGGTCGTTTTTTCTTTTATTATGATAATAATAAATTATGATTATTTACTTCTAGGAATTTTTTTTTATTTGATTGCTGTTATATTTTACAAATATATCTTTCACCTTCTTTGCCTTTTGATCTGGTTGTGGTGTATTTTGCCATACAATAGTTCAAATTTATGTGTTTGGTTTATTTATTACATAGTTCAAATTTATAAGTTTAACTTTTTTTAGTCTTTGTTTTCTGATTTCTTGGTTTTTCATCTTGCTCAGGAAATTCCCTTATTACCAAGGTTATAAGAACTATGTTATTATTATTTCATTGCATTGTATTAACTTTTTAGTCATCTTGTCTTCCTCTTTCCCTCCTTCCTCCCTTTCTTTCCTTCTTTCTATTTAAATTTTGAAACCATCTGGAGTTTATTTTTTGTTTCTGAGTTTGGGATCAAATTTTATTTTCTCTCATATTGGTCCCTGGTTTTATTTTAGCACCTAGTCTTGCCTCAAGGAATTATACTCACTGAAATTTTCTTTGACAGGTCTTTTTCTTTTCTAGCAATTGTCACCGGGCAGAGACCCAAGAGACGGTCAATCTGCCTTTCTCTAAAACTCTGCTCCTATCTGGCTTCCCCATGGCCTGCATTAGTCATCCTGTCTCTTCTGCTTCTACTCTCCAGCTTTCAGTGTTCTCTAAATCAGTTTCCATATTTGCTTTCATTAATCTCTTTCCTCTAGAGCAAGGGTCAGCAAACATTTTCCGTAAAGGGACAGATAGTGAATATTTTAGACTTTCCAATTACTCCACTGAGCTTTTGTGTAGTGCAAAAGCAGCCACAGACAATAATTTGGGAATGAGTGTGGCTTTGTTCTGATAAAACCTTATTTCTGGATAGTAAAATTTGAATTACATATATCAAAATTGCATTCCTGTTTTGGTTTTAAATTCTCAAGATAGTTATAATGTAAGGAGAAAAAGGCAACTTAAATAATGGGGAATAGATGCAGTATCGTTGAAAAGCAAACTAAAAATATAAATTCTCTAGTCTAAGAATTAAATGGCTGAAAAAGGCTGAAGATACAATTTCTGAAGTCATTTATCATTTTGACAGGCAATCATGATCTTCTTCACTGAAATCTGGGGTTCTAGAGAATATGGTGTCACTTTGAATTGTGAGAGAAGTAAATTTAGTCAAATAAATTTGAGTGAAGAGATGTTTGACCATGAGTAACAGAGAACTGAAAATAACCATGGCTTAAACAAGACATGAGAAATGCCAGGCTGGATGAGTTACAAGCTGGAATCAAAACAGTCAGGAGAAACATCAACAACCTCAGATATGCTGATAATACCACTCTAATGGCAGAAAGCAAAGAGGAATTAAAGAGCCTCTTGATGAGGGCAAAGGAGGAGAGTGAAAGAGCTGGCTTAAAACTAAATATTAAAAAAGCTAAGATGATGGCATCCAGCCCCATTCCTTCATGGCAAAGAGAGGGGGAAAAGGTGGAAGCAGTGGCAGATCTCTTCTTCATGGGCTCCAAAATCACTGTGGACGGTGACTGCAGCCATGAAATCAGTAGATATTTGCTTCTTGGCAGGGAAGCTGTGACAAACCTAGACCATGTGTTAAAAAGCAGAGACATTACTCTGCCGACAAAGGTCCGTATCGTCAAGGATATGGTCTTGCCAGTGGTCATGTCCGGTTGTGAGAACTGGACTGTAAAGAAGGCGGAGCACCGAAGAATTGATGCCTTCAAACTGTGGTGCTGGAGAAGACTCCTAAAAGTCACTTGGACAGCAAGGAGATCAAACCAGTCAATCTTAAGGGAAATCGACACTGAATATTTGTTGGCAGGACTGATGCTGCAGCTGAAACTCCAGTCTTTTGGTCATCTGATGTGAACAGCTGACTCACTGGAAAAATCCCTGATGCTGGTAAAGATTGAGGGCAGAAGGAGAAGAGGTCATCAGAGGATGAGATGGCTGTCCAGCATCATTGATGCAATGGACATGAACTTGGGCACACTTTGGGAGATGGTGAGGGACAAGAAGGCCTGGTGTGCTGCAGTCCATGGGGTTGCAAAGGGTCAGATGTGACCGCGTGGCTGAACAACAACAACAAAGACAAGAGTCTATTTCTCTCTCTGGAGACCGGAGATAGTTAATTCAAGGTTGGTACGGTGGTTCCACAGTCATCAGGGCCCCAGACTCTAGCTTGTAGCTCTTTCATTCTTAGTTTGGTACTTTATGGACCAAGATAGATACAGTGGAGTGAATTGATACGGAAAATTATAAATTAATCATAAGTTTACCTTTGCCAGAGGCAAAAGAAGAAACAGGTCAGACTAACCTTCAATCTGACTTATGTTCTTATGTTTGTTCAGTGGCATTGCCAAAGCGTGGAAACAGGCGTATTTTGGGGAAGGGTCTGGCCCAGTAATGTTGGATGAAGTACGCTGCACTGGGAATGAGCTTTCTATTGAGCAGTGTCCAAAGAGTTCCTGGGGAGAGCATAACTGTGACCATGAAGAAGATGCTGGAGTGTCCTGTACCCCTCTAACAGGTAGGAACTTCACCCTGTCAACCTAGCCACTCTTGCCTTCGCCCGTATTTGGGCTTAACTTCCCTTCTCAATTTAGCTGATATTACTAAATGAACTTACAAATAAATCCCCCAAATAAGACATAAAAAGAATATACACTGTATATTATAATGCTATCTCTTTATTTATAGATATTTCTGAATTTTTCAGTTGAAAGCTACACAATCCTATAAAGTAATTAAGAATATATGATCTTGTTGCAATATATAGTACCTAGTAGTCAGAATCAGTGTACAATGCTACATTTAGGATGTTAGATTTTATAATTATACATTTAGTCCATTCATTTATTAGCCTGTCTTGACTCTCAGAATGTGTTTATAGCTGGTAAAACTATTTTGATGGGATTGTTGATTAAAGCACACTATTAAAGAACCAGGTTAACCTTTGCTGTGCTGAATATTCAGACTGTTCCAAATCACAGCATGCTTGTCAAGCTATGTCTTGTGTTGCAAGAAGGACATGTCTGAGTGCAAATGAGTGTATGTGTATGTACTTAAATGTTTGAGGGGAAGAAGAGAGAAATGGATGGGCAAGAGAAGTTGGGTCAACACAAATCTGTTGTTTCTATAGCAAAAAGAGCTTGAAGAAAAAAATTAAGGCTTTAATATTTCTTTAAAAAAGTCAAATGAAATACTTCTGACAGACTGTGAAATGCTGAAGGTCTACTTTTTTATTTACATAGCTCTGTATACACTGTTGTTTTATTAGAATAACCCATTTATACACAAAACAAATAGAAAATTTATACCAGATTGTAAGCCAGAGCACTTCATCTTCTTGAGCCTCCATTTCCTCCTCTTTCAAATGAGGATAGTCTTGTACTGTTGCTGGGATGGTCAAATGAGGTAACAGGTGTAACAATGCTTTGCAAACAGTGAAATTTTACATTAATAATGATTCTGTTGCTAGGAGACCTTAATTTACTTTGAATGATCCCAGAGATTCATGAAAAGTATGACTTTTTCCCAAGATTATTTATATATTTCATTTGGGAAGAGGGACAGTGTTTGGATTATTTTGGATGGAAATGGCCTCTTATACTTTTTGGGGAATGAATTTATTATATTGTGTATCTGCTTAGAAGCTTTTTACAGGATTTTCTGGGAATTAAGTATTCATTTAATTTCAGAAGACTGAAATTTAGATTTGTATTATCGATAAAAGAACACAGGCAAAACATGCACCCTAGTTTTTATTCCCTTCTCCAGGGGATCTTCCCAACTCAGGAATTGAACCTGGGTCTCCTGCATTGCAGGTGGATTCTTTACCATCTGAGCCACCAGGAAATCCTTTATGAATGCCTAAGGAATAGTAATAAATATTTTGACATGATAGATCACTCTTTAACCAGAGTAGCTTTTTCTGTCTTCATATTTCAGTATTTTTTCATTCACAGTTAAATTTTTCAGCTATTTCCAAGTTACTGTGTTTTTATACTTTTTAAATTAAAGTGACAAATATTGCTCATACTTTTAAGGAGATTAAAACCATAAGAAATTTCCCAAGTATTATTTAATCTGAAGAAATCTAAATAGTTACTTTGGAATTATATCAGAGTATATTTTTCTAGTTAGACACAAGAGTAGAAATAAAAGGGAAGTAGTTTGTTAGGACCGATATGTGTTATGACTTTGTTCAAGAACAATCCCGTTAATGATCTCAGATCACTGAGCACAGTTCTATGCTTGTGTGCTTAGTTGCTTCAGCTGTGAATGACTCTTTGCCACCCCATGGACCGTAGTCCTCCAGGCTCTTCGGTTCATGGGAAGAATCCTGGAGTGGGGTGCCATTTTCTTCTCCAGGGTATCTTCCCGATCCAGGGATTGAACTCAGGTCTCCAGCATTGCAGACAGGCTCTTTACTGTCCGAGCTACCAAGGACAATTCTAATAGGAGTTTAAAAAAAGGCCTCGAGAGAGATCTGGGTAGGATGATATTTCTCATGAAATTACAATGTTGCTCTGCCTTTTTCTGATCATTATTTGCTCAGTCTCCGTGTCTTCTTCTTGTCGCAGATGGCGTCATCAGACTTGCAGGTGGTAAAGGCAGCCATGAGCGTCGCCTGGAAGTGTATTACAGGGGACAGTGGGGGACTGTCTGTAATGATGGCTGGACTGATCTTAATACCTATGTGGTTTGCTGACAGCTGGGATTTAAGTAAGATCTATTGATATGAGATAGCTAAATGCCAAGCTATATTTTTAAAAGTCTTATTTTGTCACCCTTGCTTGTAATGTCTATAATACTAACAGTATATATTCTCAATTATTATCTACCTGTCTATTCTACCTACCTTCCTACCCCTCTTATCTACCTATCTATATATGGAAGTTCAGCAATTAAAAAACAATAACATTTCTTTGATGATAAATAACCATATCTTGCTATTTATCTCATTTGCCTTTCCTGCCATGACCCCTCTTCTTGAATAACTGGTTGGAGCCATGGATGACTTCTAAGTCCCGTTTTGTCTATTTAAGTAAGACTGTATGCTGTGAATGATCAGTTTTATTCTGATGCATTGCTACTATTGGATGTTGTTAGTAATAACATCACTGTATTTAAAATTTCAGAGAAGTCCAATGTCAAATTCTTTGGTATTACATTATTTCCTTTCTCATAATGTGATGATAATTATCACTTTTATTTGAGAAAAACAGCTTTCTTGTCATGAGATGACCTTTTGAACTCACCCTTGACCTCATTCTCTTAAAAACTGAGTATCACACTTTGAGCAATATATTTCATGTCACACACATAATGCATTCCAGAGTAAAGACCTAAGTTGCTTGAAGTAATTGCAAATGATGCCTTTGAGCTAATATCTGAATGAAGCCCATGGATGCCCATTCTTTCTTATTTTCCATATTGCTATGTCATACTTGAAGTAATTGTCTCTTGTTTAAAAGAAATAAGCAAAATTATATTATTTCAGCTTGAGATAGAATTAATTGCAAATATTTATTAAAACTTAAAATATGCTTTCATTCAAGCTATGTTTAAACATATATTTTTAAAGTTGTAAAAGTAATATAAAATTTTAGCAATTTGGAAAAAAGAGAAAATAAAAAACTACTCCTAATTTTTCCATTATTAAAACTTGTGTATAACTTTGTAGCAGCTCTAGTAGTAGATATATAATTTTACTATTCACTTTTTTACTTTATATTACTGTAGTCATAATTTTAATAACATAACTGATGATGTTCATACTATAATTTACTGAATATATCAATTAGTTTAAATTTTCCTGTTGTAAATAATGACATCACAAAGGTATAGATGTATGCGATTGACAAATATTTTGAATTTTCATGGGCAGTGCAGTTAATTATAATTATGAGGTCAAGGGCTATGACATGCTAGCCAAATAAATATTGATATTTAATTAATAAGAATTACTTTAAAATGCCGTTTCATCCAAGTAAATCTCTGTTAGTCTGAGAACTGTATCCCATTTTCACAAGTTTAGAAAAATTCAAAAATATTATTGTTTACTGTTCTCATATTTTTCCTTATTAGTGAAAACAACTGAATAAATGCTGATTTTTTCTCCATTTTTTATTTTATTTTATTGTTTCACAGATACATTCAGTTTTTCTTGCATATACAGAGTATCAGAACTTAATGGTTCTGAAAGTGTTCTCAATATTTGTTAAAATTCTAAATGATTACGTTAGAAGGTAGAATAGGCACCTGCTACATTTACATTTTAGTTTACAGAGGAATTTCTGAAAGAGAATGCACTTTTGGAATGAAAAAGACGGTGAACTCTGGGTTTCTTCATACAAACGAAATCCCAAAGTAAAATGACCTCTTGCTGTCTCTTACATAATCGATATGAATGGATGTAATCCGATTGCTGCATTTTGTGGAAACCTGGTGTAAGTTGAGCGTGATAGCAGTATGGAATTTAGGATAATTACTTTTTTAGCTAAGAATCGATAAGTCAGCAAAATAGAAGTCTTAGAATGACATTGAAAGTTGCATTGTTTTAATTAATTGAAATGTTTATCATGTTAAATAAATTTAATAAGTAAGTGCATAGGAAAAGATTAGGAAAATTCATTTTTCAGAGAGAAAGATCTCTTCATACTCTTAGTACAGAAATAATAAATTGGGATGGAAGTGACTAACATAAAATTTATGAGTTAGAGTTTAATTATTTATATAGACCAATTGAAAGACACTTCAGATATCTTTTAGCCCAGGGATTTCTGGAGGCTTGTTTGGATTTTACAGAACAAAAGAACTAAACTGGGGAGAAGATGAACGAAGGTAGAGATTGACTTATTTGCTAATTTTTGACTTTGTGGATCTTTCCTATTTCTACAGTGTGTGTATATATATATATATATATATTATAATATACTTCGGGTTTTTCAGTAAGGCAGTGTTACAAATAAAGTCAATTGAAACACAAATATAATTCATGAAAGTTTAAAAAATCAGATTATGTAACCTTATAAAAAGGTAGAAACACTGTTATTACTCTGATTTTGATGGGTTAAAATCCACGTTTCATCATGGATGGGAATGATGCTTGAGAAATCATTGAACCAATACATACATTTTGTTTTTATTTTTTGTTTACTTGTTTTCTTTGACTGTGCCATGTAGCTTTCAATATCTTAGTTCCACTACCAGGAATTGAACCTGCAACCCTTGGCAGTGAGTGTGGAATCCTAACCACTGAACCTCCAGGAAATTCCTCACATGGTTTATTTTGGAAGACAGGATAGGAAAGGGTCTTAGAGAACTAATGAAATCACATGCACTCAGAAGGCTTTCAGAGGCTGACGCAAGTGTTTTCACTTCCTGGTGCACTGTGTTATTTCCACGGTCAGGAATTTGACATTTATCTGTCTGCATTCTCTCTGGATGGTGGCTTAAATTGTAGACAAAACACAAGAATGGTTGGGGGAATAGGATTAATTATCCACTCGTTACCCATTCAGTCAATCAAACATTGTTAAGATCATCAAAATATGTGATGTAGTGAACACTACTGTTAGAAGTGAGTTCTCAGGATAGGAGAAAGAACAAGTACTTACCCTCTGAAGTCATGATGCTTAATGAAGTTGCTTGTTTTATGTTTTGTGGTTCCTTGAAACAAGAGACAGCAGTTCTGTGCATGATGTTTATTTTATTGCCACAGATGTGGCAAACAAGCCTCTGCAAACCACTTTGAAGAGAGCACGGGACCCATATGGTTGGAAGGTGTCAGTTGCTCAGGAAAGGAAGCCAGTTTCCTTCAGTGTTCGCGGAGACCCTGGGGAGGTCATGACTGCAGCCATTGGGAAGATGTTGGCATCTCCTGCTACCCTGGCGGGAATGGATTCAGATTCTCCCTGGGTGAGGTCCTGCCACAGCTCTTGAGTATTCATAATCCAGTAGCCACTGCACATCTAGCCACTGGTCCGGAATGTGAGAGGCTTCTAATCTCTGGCTTTTCAAAAAGTCTATTTCCCCAAATGCTCTAATTTTTAATAATTTGATTTCATATAAAAATAGTCTTTTGAGTCTTTCCACCAATGTCACAAAATTTTACTCCTAGTTTTTCTCTACCTATGAGCCCACGTTTCTCATGTATCTGAAAGATGGAAGAAAGAAACTGCAGTGTCCATTCCCCAACTGATTTCGTCACCTATTCTGCCTCTCATTTACCTAGACTTCTAATGAACTATTTGAGAAAGGGTTGAAAATAAACCAGAACAAAACAATAGGTCTCTTTCCCACCCTCCATGATTCATTTGTCTTTAGTCCTGAGGCCTTGTCAATCATTGCTTGCCAGCCAGCCATTGCTGTGTCCTAACCTAGATCTTTCAAGTTTCTCACTGGATTCCAAGGTGGATTCATTGGAGTAAACAGCCCACTTATCTTTCTAAGATATCTTGTTACTAAAAACCCATTAGCATCACTTATTATCCCCTCATTCCAAATTTCTTCAGACTTATAGTCAGATAAAAGGTACTTAGCTCATCTAACAGTCTAAAATATTCGTGTGTAGTCTTAATCACTCAGTCGTGTCCAACTTGTTTGATGGCATGGACTGTAGCCTGCCAGGCTCCTCTGTCTCTGGGATTTCCCAGGCAAGAATACTGGAGTGGGTTTCCATTTCCTTTTCCAGGGGATCTTCCCGACCCAGTGGTCCAACCTGGGTCTCCTGCATTGCAGGCAGATTCTTTACCATTTGAGCTACAAGGAAGACCTTAAATATTGTTAGATAAAGGTCCTTTTGTGAGCAGAGAGGAACTACTATATATCCTTGACAGACTTAACATCTGATGAGGAGGCCAGAATAAATATGAATGAAAAGTGTAGAGGGAGATATTCAGAAGACTTGCCAGGACTCTACCATAGCTCTGTTTGTATCTATACATGTATTTTTTGGTACATAAATGTTGAAATAACAACTGGTGGTCCTTAAGTCTCACCTCAGGCTTGAGTCAGCCCCTTTTATATCCTCCTGTTTTGAGACTCTGAAGCTGGAATCTTCATATTATAAAATAATGGGATGTGTTGAATCCCACAGTATTAACTATTCTCTGGTGGCACAGTGGTTAAAGAATCTGCCTGCCAATGCAGGAGACGTGGGCTTGATCCCTGGGTTGGGAAGATCCCCTGGAGAAGGAAATGGCAACCCACTCCAGTATTCTTGCCTGGAAAAGTCCACAGATAGAGGAGCCTGGTGGACTACAATCCACGGGGTCACAAAAAGTGGGACATGACTGAGCATGCAGTTAAGCACACATACTTTAATTTGTCAAAGTGTATGTTGATTCCTCATTGTACTCTGACCTGTGAGATCATAGTGACGTACTCCACTAATCTAGCACTGATGATACCAGGTAGAAATACAGCATTTTACCCTGTCCCTCATAGGTCATAGTTTAAATTGTTTCTGTTTGGTCTCCTTCCTTGCTACTTTCTTCCTATAAAGGATTTATGATCCTCCTAGGATTATGTGATGAATGATTGCATGTGGTTGGGAGAGATAGAGCCTGTTTGCTAGAAATGGAACCTCTTAGCCCCAGATAGCAGGTATTTGGATCATGGAGTGATCTATTCAGGCATATTCCATCAGTACTCCATGTGATGAAGTGTTATAAATACTATGCATGTGTTCTCAGCCACTTAAGTTGTGTCTGACTTTTTGCAACCCTTTGGACTATAGCCCGACAGGCTTCTCTGTCCATGGGACTCTCCAAGCAAGAATACTGGAGTGGGTTGCCATGTCCTCCTCCAGGGGATCTTCCCAACCCAGGGATGGATCACCCCCCAACCCCCCGCCCTGTCTCTTTTCTCTCCTGCATTGGCAGGTGGGTTCTTTATTACTAGTGCCACCTGGGAAGCATACCAAATACCACAATCTCAGTTCTCTGAAGACCTGTGTGGTTAAATATACACATACAGTTAGGAAAACTAATCCTTTCAATTTCCTAAAAATTTTTAATTTTCTAGGATTATATTGATAGATATATTTTTAAAAAATTTAAAAGTTGAGGGTGATAATTATTAATAAAATATGAGATTATTATTATGAATTCTTTGGTACTAATTTTGGTAATATATTAACTACTTATTTGTCCAAAGAACATTATATCTGAGCCAAATTATTCTTTTGCAGTAGAATCAGATTACCATTTATTCATCCAAAGAGATCATTACTTATCCACTTATCAAAAAGGACTGCATAATTAAAAGAGAAGTTTAGGGAAAGAGACCATGTAATGGTGCAGTTTAAAAACAATTGAGTTTTTTCACTTCTTTGGCGCTATGATAAGAGCTGTTAGACTACTAAGAGTATTCAACTATTTGAAGGCAACTCATTGACCTTAACTTTAATTGTGAATGAAACTTTTCTCAAAATTAGTAGTAGTTCAGTAGACACTTCCTAATTTTAGGTGTGTGGTAGATGGAATGCTCAAAAACAATATTCTAGGTCAGTAAAGGTGATTTAGTACAAGTGTAGTTAATGCCTATGTTAGTTGGGGGAAATTTGTAGGATGGTAAATATGTAGATTTCTTATTTTAATACTGCATTCTTTTTTAAAAATTTAAATAAATTTATTAATTACTGAATTTTCCACATCCTATCTCAAACTTACTTGCCCTGATTGCCCTAAGACTACTCTCCACCAATACTGCATTAATTCTAAAGTTCAGAGTATTAAATCTTAACAGAGATATCTTTCACACCTTCATTGTCTCTCAATTTTACGGTATAAAGTTCAACTTTTACTTTTATGCTAGATTTTATCGTTCTTTTAGGAAAAATATTATTTCTTAAAAATAATGTATTAAATCAGTTTTAGAGGAAAATTGAAATAAAGAAAACTCTGTTGTAATCAGAGTTTGAGATATATAATGAAAGGTACTATATACTCTGTTTAGTTTTCCCAAGCATTTTAAGATTTTAGAAATAAATCATGTATGTTATTATTGCTATAACAAAAAGAACTTAGTGAGGTGGTATTAATAGAATGGCTTCTGTCATTCAGTTTCTCTTCAAGCATCGAAAATCCAATGATTTAATAAAATGAATGGCTAAAATTAGGTTCAGAAATATTGTATATATTATTTTTACAAAATATGCAACTTAGGCTTTAAAACTACTTTATCATTTTTATTTTTATGGAATGTGAAAAACTGCCTATAAAACAACTAGGATGAAATGTGGAGATCGAATTCCATGTGTATATGATTTCTTAATTTTCTTAATTTCTTAATTTTACACTAAAAAGTGTAAAAATCAAAAACTTGAAGAATTTCATCTCTTTAAATTTTTTCATTGAAAATCACTTTTCCCCTTGCTCCTCTTGCAAAGAATCCCTAAATTTCAGATATAATAATAAAAAATGTAAAGTTTTAAATATATTGCATTTTGTAACATGCCTATTACAAAAATTTTTAGCTAATGTAAACAACACATAGAGAAGGTTGTTAATTTTGACTTTGCTGTATTGATTCCACTATGATGCCTGTTACATGAAGTGGGTATGATCAGAGATTAGAGAGCCAGCAACTCTGGGGCAACAAAGAAGAATTCGAGGAATCAAAGTTGGATGTGTCTATCTTGCCAACTGTGTTTTCTTTCAGTTAAAAAATGTCATCTAGTGATTACATACATGGGGTTGAACACATATTGAGTGATACTTGGTTTGTTAGCTGCTTACTTCACCTCCTTAGGTTCTGATCATTTCACCATGTTGGATGGTATTCTTTGAGTCCTTATCAATCTTAGAGGCGCAAGCTGGAGACCCTTCTAGTAACTAGATAATGTAAAGAAGGTGTATTAGTTTGCATGGACTACTGTAACAAATCACACACTGGGTGGCTTAAACAACAGGTATTTATTGTCTCACACTTCTGGAATCTGGAAGTCCAAAATCAAGGTGTGCACTCTGGTTGGGTACTTCTGAGGACTGGGAGAGAAAGATCTGTTCCAGGCCTCTCTCTTCAGCTTGTAGGTGGCTGTTTTCTCCCTCTGTCTCTTCACAACATCTTCCTTCTGTGAGTCTCTGTGTACAGATTGGATTAGAACCCATTCTAATGGCTTCACAACTCAGCCCCAGGCAGTATGCAAGCCATAATGAGGGCTTTTAATTAAACGAAACCATATTTATTGGTGTCAATAGAGATGTGTGAAAAACTCTACACATCATTTCTTTTGCATAATTCAGATAAACCCCCAGTTTGCTAGAGATCAGTATCTCAACTTTTACATCTTTAATGATTTTTATGACTTAAGCCCTTCCTTGGGAATCAATAATAAATAGGAAGCCTGAGATGGAAATTGTCCTTATTAGTTGCTTGCGTTTTTTTTTTTTTTTTCTTCTCTTCCATCATTCAAGTTACTCATGCATCCTAAAGTATATCTAAAAATTCTTCTTAAAAATCCTAGCTTTGGAATGTAATCAGTGCAGATCCTGGCCGTATGATAATTTTCAGTATTTGGCCACCCTGGACAATTTGAGCAGTTAAATATATATAGAAACAAATTATAATCATTGAATAAAACAGAAAGCCATGAATACATGCCAATATAAATAAACAGATGGATAAAATAATGCAGAATAGGATAGGTACTCTTATGGTACAATGAAGTGAATCAGCTATATGTCTACATATACCTCTTCCCTCCTGAGTCTCCCTCCCCTAAGCCCCGTCCCGCCCCTGGGTCATCACGGAGCCCCGAGCCGAGCTCCCTGCACCGCACAGCAGGCTCCCACTCACTGTCTGTTGTGAGTGGTCCAGGCCATGTTCGCAGGAGGGGACCCGAGATGCAGACGCAGAGAAGGGGAGTGTGAGGCAGGGGGTGTGAGACTAACTGAGAGTTAGGAGGCACACGTGTACACTACCACGTGTTAAGCCTTCACATTCCATCAGAAGTGGGTTCACTGTAATGATATATGTTGTGTGTTGGGGCACGGAGTCGGAGCCTCAACCAGCGCCCAAAACTCCCCGCGCAAGTCTTCTTCAGAATAAATGTTTCCATGTACAGAAAGTGAGCTGATTTAATGAATATGATAGGACAGAGTACATACATATGTGTAGTTTCCTACTGCTTCTGTAAAAAATTATCGCAGACTTCATGACTGGAGGGCTTCCTTTGTGGCTCAGTTGGTAAAGAATCCTCCCACAGTGCGGGAGACCTGGGTTCAATCCCTGGGTTGGGAAGATCCCCTGGAGAAGGGAAAGGCTACCCACCCCAGGATTCTGGCCTGGAGAATTCCATGGACTGTATAGTCCATGGGGTCACAAAGACTGAGCGACTTTCACTTTAATAACTGGCAGAAAAAAAAAAAAAAAAAACAACCCTTGCAGTTTTGAAGTTTAGAAATCCAAAACAGGGCTTGGGGCCGAAGAGATGGACATAGGTGGAGGCTCTGGAGAAAAGCAGCCTGCGGGCCTCTCCCCGGGGCGGGGCCCCGCCTCCCCGGCCGCATCCCCTCCCCCGGCGCTCTGACCGCTCCCTCTGGCCTCACGTCTCCTTTTCTGACTTCGACCCTCCTGTCTGGCTCTCTTGTCTTTTTTAAGGACCTTTGTGATTACACTGGTTCTACCTGGAAATTCTAGGATCATGTTCCAATCTCAAGATCCTTAATTTAATCACATCTGAAAAGTTCCTTTTGCCATATAACATACCATATTCACAAGTTCCTGGGATTAACAAGTAGACAACTTTGTAGGGAGAAGCATTGTTGAGTCTATCACAGCGTATCGAGAAACGTACAAAGTGCTGTCAGGGTGATGCATGACTGACATCTAAGAAATCTTGTTTCAGTTATTTATTGTTTACTTATTGTTGCAGTTGCTTAGTTGCTAAGCCGTGTCCGACTCTTTTTTGAACCCATGGACTGTAGTCCGCCAGGCTCCTCTGTCCGTGGGGTTTTCTAGGCAAGAATATTGGAGTGGGCATGAATATGAGCCAGACATGACTGGGACCCTCTCTTACACTCAGAAATAAAGATAATAAACGGGGAGAAAGAATAGAAGGATACTGGAGTGAGTGGGTTGCCAGCTCCTTCACCAGGGGATCGAACCCATGTCTCCTGCGTTGGCGGGCGGATTCTTTACCACTGAACCACCTGCGGAGCCCCAGTTATCAATTACTGTAAAGCAAATGACGCCAAAACTTAGTAGCTAAAATAGCACACACGTGTTGTTATGTCACAGTTTCTAAGGGTCAGGAAAGGGTAGCAGCGTAGCTGGGCTGTCTTGAGGCTGCCGTCAAGGTGTCTGCTGCCCGAAGCATCTCAAGGTTCACCTGGGCCGACCTGCTCCCGAGTTCGCCCAGGGCCACGGCTAAGGTTCTGTTCCCTGCGGTTGAACTGGGGTCTTAGGTCCTCATTAGCTGCTGGCTGGGGACCTTCTTTGCCGCACGGGCCCCCCTGTGGGGGAGCAGATGGCTCCGTCTCCATTGAAGTGACTGGGAGAGCGAGATCGTGAGCAGGCGGAAGTGACACCCTGCTCTCTGAAGCTGCTCTCTGAAGCATCAGCTGGCTTTTGCCCGTTCTCTCCGTTAGGAGGGAGTGAACAAGCCCAGCCTAGCCAAGCAGAAGGCCATTATGCAAGAGTGTCAATCCAGCTGCAGGCGCCCTGGGGTCATCTCAGAACCTGCCTCCACACTCATCACAGGCCTGTTTTTTGCTTCCAAACATGCAGTGCCCCTGTTAGCAGAGAAGGGTCTTCTCCACAGACTTCCTTTCCTCCCGAATCTGGGAGCACCCCTCCCCCCATTTCAAGTGTTCCCACTGTGAAAACCGGCCTTCTTGATTTCCCTTGGGTCTCACCAGCTCTTTCCCCACGCACCCTTCTCTGTTGTCAACTGTCCTCTCTGCGTTCCCACTAGATGCCTCCATTATTATTTCTTTAATTTATGTAAATTAAAATTTTAATTTGAGAATAATCTAACTTTTAAAAAATGTATATGTATAATTAGTTTTTTTAAATTTATGCATTATTAGACATTGTTTAAGAAGCTTCACGACGAAAAAGACAGACAGAAAAATATAAATCTCCTTGCTTAATTAAATTAAACCCAAATCTGAGCTCTGGCTCTTTGGGAAATTCAACCCAGAAATTTTTAGGGTGTGAATAGAGCTTCTCGACTACCAGTGACTGAATCAGATTTTTAACTTTCTACATCTTTCTCCCTTTTTCTCTCCTTCAACTTCCCTGACCAACCCCACAAAAAAAAAAAAAAAAAATTATTTTTGGCTGTGCTGGGACTTTGCTGCTTCTCAGGCTTTTCTCTAGCTGCAGCGAGTGCAGGCTGCTCCCCAGAGGCGCGCAGGCCTCTCGTGCGGAGGTTTCCCTCTCGCGGAGCTCAGCTCTAGGACGCCTGGGGTTCAGGGGTTCCGGCTCCGGCTCCGGCTCCAGAGCGCAGGCTCAGTAGCTGTGGTGCACAGGCTTAGCTGCTCTGTGGTTTGTGGAATCTTCCCTGACTAGGGATCGAACTCGTGTCTCCTGCATTGAGGGGTGGCTTCTTAAAACTGAGCCATCAGGGAAGCCTCCCAAAGCCCTTTCTCATAACTTTTTGGGTTTCATGTTGATAATCAGGGTTTTTTGTTTTGTTTTGTTTTGTTTTTAATGCATGTTTTACACCTGGCTAATTTATAGTCTGATTTGTGTGGAGTCTAAAATAGTGAGAGGAGCCTGGCTCTTTCATGAAACCAGACGATGCAAAGGATTGGGGGATGTCCCGTAGCAAGTGCGAGGGTCAGTTCATTTCTCTCTCCGCGTGTTATGATGCACCGGAGATAACCCTGATGGATTTAATCTGGTGACCTTTAGCAGCTGTCAGGCCTCAATAATTTTTACCTGTTTTGATAGTCCCCAAAATTGCTGAGGACATTACAACATAAAAAGAGCTGGTGAATATGCATAAATCTGTGGGAACTTGAGCAGTCGTTTACGTGGGTGGAGGGGGTGCAGAGGGCAGGTCTCATCCTATGCCCCTGGAGGGACTGCATTCTGGAGAGATCAAGTAGACTTTGAAAATAAACAGGGCTTTTCTCCTCTCCGCTTTCATTCATATTTAATAATAGCTAATTATCCTAAGAATTCAAAAAACTGTAAAAGAAGAGCATATGATGTGTTCTGTTTATCAAAGGGGAGCACGGGTTTAAAAAATAATTGGGCCTCTCTGTTCTTGCTAGTGGTCTCTGAAGCCAACACTAGGCATCCACTTGGCTACTTTTAATTTTTAAAATATTTTACTTTTTTAATTTTGGCTGTGTCAGGTCTCAGTTTGCTGCTTGAGCTTAGTTGCCCTGAGGCATGGGGAATCTTAGTTCCCCAACCAGGGATCAAACCCAAGTCCCCTGTGTTGGGAGGCAGATTCTTAACATCTGGACCACCAAGGAAGCCTGTTTGGTTCCCTCGAGAGTCCCTTGGACTGCAAGCAGATCAATGCAGTCAATCCTAAAGGAAATCAATCCTGAATATTCATTGGAAGGACTGATGCTGAAGCTGAAACTCCAATACCTTGGCCACCTGATGGGAAGAACTGACTCACTGGAAAACACCCTGATGCTGGGAAAGATTGAGGGCAGGAGGAGAAGGGGACAACAGAGGATGAGATGGTTGGATGGCATCACCGACCCGATGGACATGAGCTTGAGCAAACTCTGGGAGACAGTGAAGGACAGAGGAGCCTAACCTGCTGCAGCCCATGGGATCATAAAGATGGACATGACTGAGAGACTAAACAGCAACTACAACAAATTTCCAGGGGCAGCAGCCAAAATGGAAGACCATCCTATAACTGTCTTCAAGCTTTACTATCCACTCCCTACCCCTTGTGAAGGAGTTCATGTTTCAAACTATTGAATACTCCTTGATATAAAAACAGATGTAGCAATTAGTATGAGGAAGCAATAAGAACACTGCATTTTATTGCACTCTAAATATTTTATAATTTTTTAATAATCCTGTAGAAAGGCTCCATAGATCATTTTCTAAAAATGACTTTCCTGGCAAATATCAAATCAAGATGGGAGAGTGTCTTATTTTTAAAGCGATCATTTGTATCTAGACCTCTGTACTGTGTTAAACAGCCCTAGTAAAAAATGATATTCCTGTTTTATACTAATAAATGCTGTTTTTACCTGAGTAAGAAAAAAAGAAAGAAAGCTGAAAAGAGCCTGCCCTGGAGTGGGAATATCATTTACTTGAAATAGTGGCTTCTTGTTTTTATGCTTAACAGATTCTATATTACTCCCAGATTAGTGGCCACGTTACCTCTGATTACATCATCTTGAATTTCCTCCACATTCAGGCCAGAAGACAAAACAAAGCAACAACAACAACAACAACAAAAAACTCTAAATGTGAATTATGTTAGAAAATAGAAGTCAAGACCTGGTGCCTTAAGGGAAGCCTTGCTCCATGTGGAAATTGAGATTTCAGTTCTCCAACATTCAAGCTGTCTTGGAGGAATTTGGCACGTGTGAATGACCCTCTTTGGAGATGGCCTGCAGCAGTCCTGGGGTAGATGGCATTCCAAGTTCTAAGGACAAATGACTATGTCCGTCCATTAAGGGGCACCTGCTAAAGCCAATGGAAGAGGACATGGAGACAGATATCTTCTACCTTGCTTGCCCTCTCTTGACTTTAGTTTTTATTTTGTCTTGTTATCTTATTTCATTCTATTTTTTTTTCTTCCCTATATCTTTTTTTACCTATAGCCTTGGGTAACACATCACAAGGTTTGCAAACAATTCTCTGTGATGACCATTCTGATGGCCTTTGGAATTGCACCAATGACGCCCGTAATAATGCCCGTCCATCATGGAGGCAGAGAAACAGGCCCTACCCCCGCCTCCAGGTTCCCGGTCAGGATGCCAACTACTGCCTCCTGTGCAAGCCTCAGGGGTGTGCACCCATCTTCCCTACCCTGTGAAACCCTGATCCTGCTTTAATGGAGAGTCACCCAGTCTTCAGTTGCTCCATGAGGTCCAGAAGCTGAATAGAGAATTTAACCTGAATTTAGGTCCCTTAATTCAGTTTTTTATACCAATTATTTCTCCTTTTTATTCAATGATCTTAGTTGTAGATCCATAGTCTATTATCCTTTAATTTCTGCCTGAGTTTAGAAGTAAATATGGCTACAAAATAATAATGACATCTTTCTCAACTACAATTTAGTTCAATCTATTGGTTTTCTTACTCATTTAAAAATTAATTTATCAATGTCACACTTCATTCTTAATGTTGACATTTCATTTTCAACATAGGCTGAGATGCATCTTCCTGAGTTATCTATTGTTTCTGCATCCAAGTCTTCTCTAAAATGTTTGCTATCATTCTTATTTGATTATTTTGTTTTAAAATAAATTTGTTACTTACGTAAAAAAATAAAATGGAGTCGCTATGAATGAGTCTACTGTGAGCAAGCTAAATCGTGTTTTAAAATTAATTTAAAGGACTTCCTGGGTGGTACAGTGGATAAGAATCCACCCGCCAATGCAGGGCACGTGGGTTCCATCCTTGGTCCGGGAAGGTCGCGCATGCCATGGAGCAGCTACGCCGTGTGCCATAGTCACGGAAGCCCGACTCTCTAGGGCGGCGCACTGCCCCGCGGAGCCCGGCGCTGTAGCTACTGAGGCCCACACGCCCAGAGCCCGCGCTCTGCAACAGAGGAGCCGCCGCGACGAGAAGCCTGCACGGCGCAGCTGGAGCGCGCCCCCTGCCCTCAGCCGCTGGAGAAACGCCCGCACGCAGCAGCGAAGGCAGAGCACGGTCAAAAAAGCAACAACCCCAACTAAAATAAATAAATTTAATAAAAAAAAAAAAAAAGCAACAACCCAGTTGGACTTCAAATGTTGCAGTAATTTTTCCAGTTATATTTAAAATGATTTGTATATTACACTCCTCTCTTCCTAAGGAAAGAAATGATAGTATTTATCTTCACATCTTCAGTATTTAGCATTCATTTAATAAAATGTCTATTTTAAATAAAGACATTTCATATGAATAAAAGACATTTTATTAAATGAATAGCTAAAAGTAATATCTAAAATGACTATGAGAACTAGTTTACGCAGGAATCATTGTTAACAGCACTGAGTCTAAAAGGATGTTTATTCTGTGCTTCCTGTATATCAGATACAGTTTTCAAGTACTTTGCATGAATTAATTCATATATCCACCAACAAATTCATGAAGTAGAGTGGCAATTACCCTGATGTACTGCAGGAGGCCCAGGAGACCCAGGTTCGATCCCTGGGTCAGAAAGATCCCTTGGAGAAGGAAATGGCACCCCACTCCAGTATTCTTACCTTGAAAATCCCATGGACAGAGGAGCCTGGGGGGCTACGGTCCATGGGGTCACAAAGAGTCAGAAACGACTGAGCGACTGAGCAGGCACGCTCATGCATGCACGCACACCTTGGACACACCGTCCATCATCACAAGGTTCCCATTAATTACATGGTTTTGAGCAGAGTGGTGGCTTCAGTGGATTTGTATTTTAAAAGGATCCCTCTGTTTCCCTTTGTGTGTGGAAGGCAGTTTGCACGGGATGAATAAAGATTCATTTGACTTTTTGGTTTAAAACATACAGGTAGATAGTGTTCAGTGGAGGGAGGGATACTAGATAAGTATGTGCTGAATTTCATTGCCTGAAAAACATAAAAGAAAAGTCAAGGATGGCACCAGCCACATAAACAAGCTAGTTCGTCTTCTGTCGCTCGATGTGGAAAGCAAACAGAAACTAATAAGGACTCTTAATCAAGACCTCGCTCATCATTTGTGGTGCTTTCAAGATGTGTCAAAATGTTTTCCTCATCAATTATTTTTCTGAAGTGAAGAATGCATTTTCTCCTTATAAAAAAAAATCTCGTTAAAAAACTACTGAAGGCTTTAAACAACAGTGTGCAATAGAAAAAACAGCCTAGGTCCTTAGGCACAAACGATTTTCAATTCTATTCAGAGAAGTCTTTTCGCATCCTGACACTCAGAAAATGAACGATTCCAAAGAGCACACAGAACTGCGCCGTAGGGCTGCTTGGAGCTCTTTGGAATTGGAACTTGTAACCAACCCAAACATTTTTATCAGCTCCATAACAATACCCAAGTCAATAATAAAGGGGGGGATTCAGTTGCCAATCCAGATCCAAAAGACAGTGGCCTTAAAAATAAACAGCCCAATCAAAGTGACATTGATGCTGCCTTGAAACAATGAATATTAGCTCTGTCACGGCTTAACTGCATCGAAGTGCCATATTCTCTCTGGCTCTCACCTTAGAAAATCTCCCAAGGAAAGAGAGAAAACCACCTCAACAGATTCATTTTAGCTGCAGCCATAACTTAAGTTGCCTTCGACTTCAGGTTGGTGTCTGCCTGCAATTTTGCAGATGCTCATCATGGGTAGAATCCTGGTTATTCCACATGGAAAGGGGTTTTTTATTTCTCCATTATATCACTCTGATTCTCTGCCCCTATACATTTAAAGGGTGAGGTAGATTCTGTGAAACAAGAGGAATTCCTTGGTTTTTTTTTTTTTCCCCTGGGGCAATTATGTTCTTCTCTAATCTTGACCTCCAACTTTGAGGAGAAAACTTTTGAGTTCCTCCCAGCCCTTCAATAAAGATACATTGCAGGGACTTCCCTGGTGGTTCAGTGGTGAGGAATCCACCTGCCAACGCAAGAGACACGGGTTCGATCCCTGATCCGGGAGGATCCCACAGGTCGCAGAGCAACTAAGCCCTGTGCCGCAACTATTGAACCTGGGAACTAAAGCCTGCAAGCGGAAACCACTGAGGCCCACACGCCTAGAGCCGGTGCTCCGCAAGAAGAGAAGCCACCGCGATGGGAAGCCCGGACACGGTAGCCCTGGAGGGCAGCCCTGCTCGAGATCCAGCACAGCCAAAAACATCAATAAAATTATATATCTGTATATAAAATTGTATAAAGATCCATTGCAAATGCATGTGTACTATTAAGCCTTAGAGTCACTGACGTGATTAAACTGGTTTACTAATAAAATTATATAAAAATAAACATGCAATGAGAAATATACTGCTATATATATATATATGAAAGACCTGATAACCTAAGTACAGACTTGATGGGGACTTCCCTGGTGGTCCAGTGGCTAAGACTCTGCTCCCAATGCAGGGGCTCGGGTTTGATCCCTGGTCAGGGAACTAGAGCCCAGAGAACTCAACTAAGGATTCGTATGACTCAACGTAGACCTGGCCCAACCAAGTCAACAGATTTAAAAATAAATATGAAAAGACTGTATGGTCTAAGACTGCAGCTCTTTTAGTTTCTCCTAAGTTTATTTTTAACATAATTTGGAAAGGAAGCCATTAATTCATATATTCTCCATTCCAAAAGCATAGCATCACCTGCTATAATTAAGGAATGCCAATTTCAGTCTCACAGATTATATTCCTTCCTCTCTGTGACCCCGAGGTTCTTTCATTTGCTATCCAGGCATTCATTTTGTTTTCCTCATCACCTATTTCAGGCAGTGTTTTAACTACTAGAGAGAGGAAATGTCTAAATTATGTTCTCTGCTTAGGGGCAGGCAGACATATGAATAACTGGCTATAGAACCCGGAAAAATAAAATAAATTCTTAAAAGAATACCAGCAGCAAGACTCATTGTCGAAGAAAAAGAAACTAATTATGATCACCTTTCTTGTATTGGAGAACTTTAACAACAATCAAGACAATTTTACGTGATTTTCTCTGCCAGTGTAGAAACAGCCCTCCTTGCCCTGGCAACTGCCTCCGTTAGTAATAGATACCGACAGGAAGGATATTCAATTCCCCGACCTTGGATTCTGTGTTTAAAAAAATAAAAATCAGCCTAACTTCAGCCAAGAAACTGCTTGACTTTTGAAGCTTGAGTATTCTGCTGCTGCTAGGTCGCTTCAGTCGTGTCCGACTCTGTGCAACCCTATAGACGGCAGCCCACCAGACTCCGCCGTCCCTCGGATTCTCCAGGCAAGCACACTGGAGTGGGTTGCCATTTCCTTCTCCAGTGCATGAAAGGGAAAAGTGAACGTGAAGTCGCTCAGTCGTGTCCGATTCTTAGCGACCCCATGGACTGTAGCCTACCAGGCTCCTCCATCCATGGGATTTTCCAGGCAAGAGTACTGGCGTGGGGTGCCATTGCCTTCTCCGTTGAGTATTCTAAATCCTTTTAAACCCACAGTCACGAGGGAAGCACACAGCAACGAGCATTTAACGACCAGAGCATGGCTGTGGAGGGCCTAGCGTGGTGAAACGTCACACAAGGAGACGCGTGAGCCCCACGCTGCACGCGGGGGCCCCTGACCCCCAGACTCGGCCTGCACTGCCGTCTCCAGTGACGGCTACTCAATGCGTTTGTTATGCGATGGATTTTGTTGTCTTTTCTGTGAACTTATTTATTTCAGACCCCGATACTGGGAAAGATTAAGGGCAAGATTTTTGGAGAAGGAGGTGACAGAGAATGAGATGGTTGGATGGCATCATTGACTCAATGCATATGAGTTTGGGCAAACTCTGGGAGACAGTGAAGGACGGGGAAGCCTGGCGTGCTGCTTGTCCACGGGGTCACAAAGAGTTGGACATGACTGAGTGACTGAACAACAACAATTTTTCATAGAGGAAGAAGCAATGCTAAACCTTGACTTAAGATTCAATTCTTACACATTTTAAGACTGAAAACTACACACCTATAATCATTACAGGCCTTGACATCTGCCTCTTCCTTAAATTTTCATTGTTCCTTGCTGTCTTCTGTCTCTCTGCTTTTACCAAACAACACAGCCAGCCCTTAATTTAAGCAACGGCTTAAGCAACATTTGACTTTAAATTGTTCTTTAAAAAAAAAAGTCCTCACTGGGCTTCCCTGGTGGCTCTGTGGTATAGAATCCACCTGCCAGTGCAGGAGACTTGGGTTTGATCCCTGGTTCTGGAAGATTCCACGTGCTGCAGAGCAACGAAGTGCACGCACCACAGCTCTTGAGCCTGTGCTCTCGAGACCGGGAACCACCTTGCTGAGCCCACGTGTGGAAGCCGTGGAAGCCTGAGTGCCCGAGATCTAGCTCCTGCTCTGCAACAAGATGAGCCACCGCATGAGAAGCCCCCTCGGCAACAAAGACCCAGCACAGCCGAAAATAAATAAAATCATTTTTAAAAAGCCTCACCATGTCTAGAATCAAACCTGCATCATAATGATCCTATATGCGAGACAGAATAAGAGACACAGATGCATAGAACAATTTTATGGTCTCTGAGGGAGAAGGTGAGGGTGGGACGTTCTGGGAGAATAGCATTGAAACATGTACATTATCATATGTGAAACAGAACACCATACCTTGTTCGATGCATGAGACAAGGGCTCAGGGCCGGGGCAATGGGATGACCCAGAGGGATGGGATGGGGAGGGAGGTGGGTGGGGGGTCCAGGAAGGGGAACACATGTAAACCCATGGCTGATTCATGTCAATGTATGGCAAAAACTATTACAATATTGTAAAGTAATTAGCCCCCAACTAAAATAAATAAATTTATATATAAAAAAAAAATAATGCAGATTTCTACTCCCTAGTGGTAGTGAGGTAAAGAGCCTCAGGGTGTGTGGAACATTCGATCTACCTTTAATATTAATGTAAATCACAGAGGCGAAGCTGATGGGTGGGGTAAATCCTCTGACTTCAGTTCCTATCTGATTATATTACCCTGGACTCCAAGCCGTCCTTTATGTTGCACTCCACTGAAATAAGGAGAGGTACTCAAGTTTCCACCCAACAATATAATTGCATCAAAAGCTTGTCCAATGATAAGACTTCCTGCCAAACCTAAAGAGCTTTATAACTTTGAAACAATATGTTTGCTTTGGAAAATAAACTACAAGGAGGCTTTTGGAACAGAGGAATGTGTTAAGGTAAAGATGGATGGAATGCAAAATGGAAAGTGTTGAGGAGGTCTAAATTCCTCTATCAAACAGACCAGTGCTATTCAGAGACTGTAGATGTTATATACGATTATTGGCTGTATCAGGGTTGCTTGGGATGGTTGTAAATCCAGTTTAATCTGCTTGAGCCATCTAATATAAAACTAAAATGTAAGCATAACAAAATTTGTAAAATGCAGTCTCATAACAATACAAGCAAATATAAGCTTATAGAAAGGAAAAAGATAACTTTAAGGTAAGGAAGGAACTCAATGAATAGGGTCAGAGTTTAGAGGATCTCCATGGTTTTAAACCCCACTCTGATCAATTTTCTTTGGTACAAATGCTAAGTTGGTGGCACGAGTTGGCTTTAGAACACTGGTGTTAGTGATTAGCGCTAGGGGATGTGCATTTAATTAAGTACTTCCTTCTTGCAGACCTTACATTGTTTGCTCTCATGAAAACCCATGTTGTCGTATTATTTTCCTGCTTAAAAGATGAAGAAAGAGGCTTTAGTGGCATTAATAAGTATCCCAAACCATATTACTAGT
The DNA here is from genome assembly GCF_054371585.1 of Giraffa tippelskirchi. Taxonomy (NCBI): domain Eukaryota; kingdom Metazoa; phylum Chordata; class Mammalia; order Artiodactyla; family Giraffidae; genus Giraffa; species Giraffa tippelskirchi. Next base: position 102,611,265 of record NC_137275.1, read on the forward strand.
GATGAATTAAGACAAAACCCAGACCCAGTCTTTTCCTTCCAACTCCATAGTCTGTCTCAGGACTAAGATCACTAAGCGTCTGCTATGCCACGGGAAGGGCTTCAGACTGTTTTGCAAATAAACCTCCTTGGGGTGGATCAAGATGTCTACCTCGTTTTTAACTATTTTTAATTCAACTTGCCAACCTTCTTAAACAAGATTTGGGGAAGGGCAGGAAATAATTTGATATTAGTCCATTCTAGGGAAGAACCTTCTTGAGCCAATCACTACACAAAACGACAGATTTCCTCCTCAAGATGGAATGTGCTAAGTGAAGCTGTAGTGGGAGCCTCGCTGTAGATGCTGAGAAGATGGTGAAAATCTGCAGTGATGTCCATCGTGCACTCACCCATTTTTGGTGGCATAACGTGCAGGGCAACTTCTTTTTGGAGAATTACTGGTGAAATTAGAAATAAAGATATCTTGATCTTCCCTAAGCAGTGGGGAGCACGTGACCCAGCCTGAACTCTTAGACTTTATCTATGGAGGTTGAGTCCTGAAAGGAATGGACCCTAACAGGGTAGAGGAGACAAATAATGGGATTAATGCCTCCCAGGAGCCCACGTCCAGGTGTGCTGCCTGATGAACTTCTGCTTCTGGACACCAGCTGGACCATTTTGTACCCTTTTCATGCCAGGTCTTTGAGATTTTCAATGAATCTGATCATGTCCTACCTTAAATTTACAGTCTTATCGTGGAGACAGCGATGTGCACGTCAACTCAAATAGCACCACTTCCAAGAAGCCATCCTTGACTGCCCCTCTGACATAGGTGCCCCACCCCAGGAACTTCCTATTCTAATATCCAGTTTTAATGTCCTTGCCAACAGTGATTACTATCTGATTTAATCTTGCTTATTGTGTATCTTCATATGTTTGAGCAGGTGAGCCTCATGGAGTTTCTGCTAGTTACAACAGACAGGACATGGGGAGTGCTTCCTGCGCGCCTATGCTATGCTATGCTATGCTAAGTCGCTTCAGTCGTGTCCGACTCTGTGCGACCCCATAGACGGCAGCTCACCAGGCTCCGCCGTCCCTAGGATTCTCCAGGCAAGAATACTGGAGTGGGTTGCCATTTCTTTCTCCAGTGCATGAAAGGGAAAGGTGAAAGTGAAGTCGCTCAGTCGTGTCCGACTCTTAGCGACCCCATGGACTGTAGCCTACCAGGCTCCTCCGTCCATGGGATTTTCCAGGCAAGAGTACTGGAGTGGGGTGCCATTGCCTTCTCCGCCTAGGAGCAGGAAAAAACTTGGTCTAAGGACATCCAGAGGGTGTGAAGAGGCCTCACAGTCAGAAGAGGAGGATACAGCTGATTCCATGGACCAGCAGATAAAAACCAGATTGGAACAAGGGTGTCTGTAGGCTCCAAGGTAACAGAAAGAAAATGTGAAAATCTAGATTGTTGCGCTTCCAGCTGCTGATTTAACACTAGCTGTGTTGGTGTGGCCTCTTGCATTACACGGTGCTATATTTAAAATGGGCAGTCAACAAGGACTTACTGCACAGCACACGGGACTCTGCTCAGTGTTATGTGATATCCTCGATGGGAGGGGAGTTAGGGGAGAGTCGATGCATGTATATGGGGCTTCCCAAGTCTCAGTGGTAAAGAATCCACCTGCAATGTGGGGGACTCAGAGATACAGATTCGATTCCTGGGTTTGGAAGATCCCCTGGAGGAGGAAATCACCACCTACTCCAGTATTCTTGCCGGGAAAAATCCCACGGACAGAGGAATTTGGCAGGGTAATAGTCCATGGGTTCGCAAAGAATCGGACATGACCTAACGACTGAGCACACATGGATACGGGCATATGTGCGGCCGAGCGCTTAGTGGGGAACTATCACACCCGGAACTGTCACAACATTGCTAACTATCTATGCCCCAACACAAAACACAAAGACATGGATACGGGCACATGTGCGGCAAAGCCCTTAGTGGTCCATCCGAAACTATCACAACATCGCTAACTGTCTACGCCCCAACACAAAACACAAAGACATGGATACAGGCATACGTGCGGCCGAGTCCTTAGTGGTCCACCTGAAACTATCACAACATTGTTAACTGTCTACGCCCCAACACAAAATACAAAGTGAAAAAAAATAAAAATGGGAAAAATCACACTGAGAAAAGATGTTTTTTGTACACTTCAGTTTACAGCCTGAGACTTATACCTAATAAACTTGATTGTGAGTTCGTCAGACAATATGGAGATATAAAATGTAACAATGAGTCTCTTCTAATCCTATCCCCAGAGAGAATGGCTCACAGCTCTTCCTGTAGTTACGTCAACAGAGAGAAGTACAGATGCAAGTATGTACTTGTACATGGACAGAATCACATCTCTGGACAGAGTGTAGTCATTGTTTGAATGAATAAGTAGGCTAATAGCATATGCACTCTTCAGAATCAATTTTCAGACATTACAGAACAGCTTTTTTTGAATTTGAGCAAGTGAAATATGTCAGTCATTGATAGGTTGACAGCTGACAATGTCATTTAGGGTTAACGGGTGTATTTTCTTTTTCCATGTAAAAAATAACTTTGAAACACTGGATTCACATGGCTTGCTGTAATCAAGAGGCCACCAGGGTAAGACGAATTGCTGCTATGAGAGTGGGTTCCTTGACAAGAAGAGTGAATGTTCACTGGCAAACCCATGAAAAATCAAAGATATTTGGTATATGACTTTGGAAGTGAAAATTGTATACAAGATGTTTATTCTCTGATTAATTATAATTAGAGAGCTCTAAAGCCAAAGTGAAATCATTAAAACTCCCCAATTAATTTTTCTCTAAGACCTCTGAATGAAAAGGCAGGAAAAATGCTTTATTATTATTATTGTTATTATTATTGCTCTCAGAAACTATCAGCTGAAATAATCTACACTTCAGGGGTACCTTGTAAAATACACACGATGCATTTCTTTCAGCGGTAAGGTAACAGATATTTAAAAGTTGACTTAATCCTTTCAGAGACATTGTGACTGCCAAATAAATTTCTGAGGGTATCAAAGTTAGTAATGCAATGATCCCAGGAACTACCCCTGCAGTCCAGTGGTTACGATTTTGCTTTTCAATGCAGGGCGCACAAGCTCAATCCCTGATCTGGGAATTAAGATCCCACATGCTCCGAGGTGTGGCCAATAGTAATGATCTAATGATCCCAGTATTTCTTTGGCTGAAATTTTCAGGTTATCCTTCATGCCATTATCATTTTTTTCGTGACCAAATGTAACTGACTGAAACTTTCCAGGGTTGAGAGAAAAAAAGTCAGTGAGTATCTTTTCTTGAAGAAAGATTGTGTTTTAAGGCCACTGACTCTACCCTAAGTGTGATTAACTGGTCTGAGAGCTTCCATGAAACCAACAGGTAACAAGTAGGTGTATTGCTCCGCTCTGGCCGCCATGACGAACTGCCGCCGGCTCTTGCTGTTCAGTTTCTCAGCTGCGTCTGACTCTCTGACCCATGGACTGCAGCACACCAGGCTTCCCTGACCTTCACTGTCTCCTGGAATTTGATCAGACTCATGTCCATTGAGTCGATGATACCATCCAGCCATCTCATCCTCTGTCGTCCCCTTCTCCTCCTGCCCTCGATCTTTCCCAGCATCAGCCCTGTATAACTCGGTGAAACTGTGAGCCATGCCGTGCAACCTCCACGGGAGAAGGGAACGGCAAACGGCTTTAGCATCCATGCCTTGAGAACCCCATGAACAGTGTGAAAAGACAAAAAGATATGACACCACGGATTGGATAAACTATGTTTCTTGGTGGCTGGGAAGCCTAAGATTAAGGAGCTGGCAGATTGAATGGATGGTGAGAGCCCACTTCCCAGATGACCATTTCTTTGCTGAAAACTCACATGGTGGAAAAGGCAAGGGAAATGTGTTGGACTGCTTTTATAAAGGCACCAATCCATTCATGAGGGCTCTGCCTCTTGACTGACTCACTTCCCAGGCCCCACCTTGGGGGTTAGGTTTAAATATATGAATTTTGGAGGGACATATATATTCAGATCTTGACAATGTGTGTGTGTGCGTGTGCGCGTGCATGCGTGTGCACTAAGTTGCTTCAGCCATGTCTGTCTGACTCTGTGTGACCCTATGGACTATAGCCTGCCAGGCTCCTCTGTCCATGGGATTCTCCAGGCAAGAATACTGGAGTGGGTTGCCAGGGGATCTTCCCGACCCAGGGATTGAACCCGGGTTTCCTGCACCTCCTACATTAGCAGGTGGGTTCTTTACCACCGCACCACCTGGGAAGCCCTCTTTACATTACCCTTTTGGTGTGTGGGGGGGACATCAGCCTTGACATGTGACTCAAACATTGGACGGTTCCATCTTGATTTTGGAAGTTGACCATGATACGAACATTATCCTTCTGGGACTTATAATGAACTGGGAGACATGCCACCTGCACGGTCAGTCTTAGGTAAAGCAACTTCCCTGAAGAGTAGAATTTCCTTCCCTGGAAAAAGAGGGTATTACTGGTTTCTAAAATTAACTTGAAGTTGAAACACAGGCAAATTAAAGTATGGGGTAAAAACTCAGGACGGGGCCGCCCCTGGTGGTCCAGGGGTTAAGACTCCACATTCCTGATGCAGGGGGACAATCTGATCCCTGGTCAGGGACTAGATCCCACATGCAGCAACTAAGGGTTCTGCATGCCACAATGGAAATCCCACATGCCAGAAAAAAGGTCAAGATAAAGATTATCTTCGAAGTGGGAAGAGAAGGCAGTGACTTAGAGACACTCAGCGGGGGCTCCTGAGATGCTAGGGAGCTTCTGTTTCTTGATATGGGTGCTGGTTATCTAAGATTTTATTTTTATTATTACTATTATTATTTTTAAAAATCCATTGAACTACATCATTATGGCTTGCACTGTTTCTTTATGTTTGCACGCACTGATAGTTCATTTTTAAAAAGGTATTTCAGTTATATTTGAATTAAGAAAGCGAGCCTCTCCAAAATTTATTCGGAGAGAGTTGTTAAAGAATATACTTTGTGGGGAGAATAATCTGAATCCATAAGGTTTTTACCTTTTCACCACCCCATCCAATTCCCTCACTCTTCATCTCTGCCTCTGACAAACACAATCCTGATCTCTTTTTCTGTGAGTTTGTTTGCTTTTTTTTTTGGTTCCATATATAAATGAGATAACACAGCCTTTGTTTTTCTCTGCCTGACATTTCACTTAGCATAATACCCTCAAGATCTACCCATGTTCCTGCAAATGGCAAGACTTCCTTCTTTTTTGTGGCTGAATAGTATTCTCAAACACACACACACACACACACACACACTACTCAGAACAAAGTCTGGGTTGTGGAAACAGGCAGCCCTGACTGAACTCCTATTCTGTTTTACACAGTCAATATTTACGGACCACTTATTAAGTTCCAGGCACAAGATATGGACACCTCGAAAGCCTGGATCTCATTTTCCTCATGTAAAGATAAATTTGATGAGAGCAAGACTTGCTGTTTCCAAAATATGTAAACAGTATTTAATACATAGGAGACCTTCACAGTATAAGCTAAATGCAAAGATTATACTTCAAATGTTACGGTTAAGATTAAAGAAAATCAGGTATGTACAACTCTTATAAAAGCAAATAAACAATGCTCTGAAATGTCAATTCATTACTTTTCTTACTTCCCTGAAAAAAGAGCCCAAGAAATTTGACTAGCGTTCTTGTCACTTTTTCCATTTTCCCTGTTAGATTAAATAAATACATAGCCTTTGAAGGTATACTCCTATAGATATAGATAATCAGATTGAAGGAGAATGATAGCATTTCCTAAACAGATTAGAAAAAATAGTCATCATCACTGGGGTCACCTTTGCAAGTCCAAAGCTGAAAATCTGTAATCTGCCTACAATAGATCTCTGCAGTGCACGAGAGGGTAAAGCGGTAGACTTTTCTGCTGCCTCTGGAGGAAGATATATCTACTATAGGTATCAATTCAGCCGTGGAGAATAATTTACTCATACTAATAAATGACATTCCAACAAAAGGTCATCAGATCTATCATGCCCTCATTGACTTAAGAAAACTAGACCTGTTGTATTGATGTTGGAAAGTGAAATAGTGCCTGACTCTCTTTGTAAGGAGACTGGGGAATCAGGAACGCGTGTCTGAGCTGAGCGAAATCCCGGAGCCCAGGCGAGCGGACCGTGAGCCGCTCCAGCTGCAAGTCCTGGTGCCAGCCGAGCGGTTTCTTCTGCTCCCCCTTCATTTTCTTACGAGACTAAATAAACATGTTTCAAAGTGATGTGTGCGTCTCTTCAGTCGTGTCTGACTCTCTGCAGCCCCATGGACTGTAGCCAGCCAGGCTCCTCTGTCCATGGGATTCTCCAGGCAAGAATAGTAGAGCAGGCTGCCATTTCTTCCTCCAGGGGATCTTCCTGACCCAGGGATCAAACCCGGGTCCCTTGTGTCGCTCGCATTGCCAGGTGGATTCTTGACCACAATGCCACCTGGGCCAGGGTTCAAAACCCTATCCCTCTTCTCACTTTTCCTGCAGTTTAAATGGAATTGTGCACGGCTGTACACTCCCAGTTGTTTGAGTGGCGACTTCAACTCAACCCCAGTCTGAATCATCACCAAGCACGCAGCCTGACACGTTGATCTATCCAGACTCCTTGCCGAGGCTGCCTAATAGGAGACCTGATGATAAGAGGGACTAAGTCATGTCGCCTTCCCATACCAGCAAGTGTAGAGTCTTAGCCAGTGTTTATCCAGAGCTTGTCAGATTTATCTTTCAGCTTCTGAGGGAAAATGCATGCATGATAAGAGCATGGTGGAAAACTAAATCTTCAGGGGTCCACCACTAAGAGCTTCAGGCAATTATCCAGGATTCATCATGCAAAGGTTCAATATTTTTTTTTCAATATTACTTTTGAAGAATTTTCAGACTCTTTTGGTATTTCTAGATGTTTTCGCTAGAATTTCCTTTTCCTAGTTTTGGAGTATTCACTTGAGATGATGCTGCTGGTGACAACGTACAATACACAGCGCGCGCACACACACACACACACACACAAGGAGGCACTATATATTTTGATTAGATAATAATTTAAAAATTTAATATGGATATTGCATTCCTGCCATGGACCCTCATAGCACTATTCCTTTCCTTCACTGCACTTATCATGGATATAATTATACATGTACTTGGGTGATTCTTATTACTTCTCCTTTTCCCCACTAAGCTCCTTAAGGGCAGGGAGAGTTTGTTTTGCTCACTGTTGTATATCCGTGGTGGCCTCCACCATGACTTTTTGTTGTTGTGTATTCGCTAAGCCCTGTCCGACTCATAGGAGACCCCATGGACTGTAGTCCGCCAGGCTCCGTGTCCATGGCATTCTCCAGGCAAGAATACTGGAGACGGTTACCATTTCCTACTCCAGGGGATCTTCCTGACCCAGGGGATTCTGCATTGGCAGGAGAATTCTTTACCACTGAGCCACCTGGGAAGCCCTTCCTCAGTGATTATCATAGAGTAAAAGGGTAGAAAGTATTTGTTAAATGAATTAATGGTTAAGTGATTAAACAAATGAATGGGTGTTAATACTCCAGTGTGTTATATATTCAAGATTCTTTATATAATGGCTTTACCTCAGCCCTCAACATTATAACAGACCCCAACTTCAGTCCACCCAATTTCATAATCAGTGCACGTTCATCTAAAGAAACTATAAAATGCTAAAATCACAAAGCTTTTTCCATTGTGCCATTGCCTAGAAACAATGATGGCTTAAGTTTGATGTATACACTTCCACACTTTTTAATCATTATTGCAGAAAATCGAATCTGTATTATATTAGCTTACTCTTTCACTTGATATATCGTGAACATTTTCCATGAAATATTGTCCTTAACGCAGTGTTTAATGATCGTCAGGCATCCCATCATCTGGATGAATAATAATTCATTTAACGGATCCTCTGTTTTCTTGCACATGAAATGTCTTTCTAAAACTGTAGGGACCCTGAGATATCAGGAGCAGGGCCAGACAGAAGGGCTCATGACTACGGTCCCAGGGACTGTGGCTTCTGCCTCACCCTCGTGTTAATACTGAGTCTTACTATTTTAATAAGACAGTTTGTATCTTATGAGGTGAAAACAATACATTTTTAATTTAAAATTTCTTTCCTGGGGGCTTCCCAGATGTCTCAGTGGTAAAGAATCTGCCTGCCAGTGCGGGAGACTCAGGTTCGATCACTGGTCCAGGAAGATCCCATACGTCTGGAGCAACAGTCCGTACACCACGGTACTGAGCCTGTGCTCTGGACCCTGGGGCCCGAACACTGAGCTGCGAGCCCAGGGCCCAGCTCTGTAGTCAGAGGGGAGTGCCCTCTCTCTGCAACAAGAAAAGCCCGCATAGCAACGGAGACCAGCATGGTCAAATAAAATAAAATAAGTTATAAAAATTTTAGCTGAATAATCTATGAGTTATATATATATATTTTTAAAAGTGGCCCATCAATACTCCAAAATGACGGTTACCTTTATCATTCATTTCTTCTTAATCTGAAAGCTACACAATCCAAGATTTTGTTTCCTGAAAACAAAACACTGGGTCCTAACTCAAGGATGGTGACACACAAGGAAGACAGAAATCCAACAGACCAGATACCTGGAGGAAAACAAATATTTAAAAAGATCATGACAGAAAAGAATAACTTTAAAACAGGCAAAGATTTTGTCACCTGGCCTGAGGGCCTTTTTCCTACAAACAGTCCACAGGCAGTAACACGTACGTTGTAATCACTACACAGTCACCAGCAGAGATGAGAGAAATTTAAACATTATGCCTTGTTTTTCCTGCCAGGAAAAGCAGAGATGGTGAAGTAACATTCTAAGAACTGGGACTTTCCTGGAGGTCCAGTGGTTAAGACACCGCGCCTCCAGTGCAGGGGGCAAGGGTTCGACCCCTGGTTGGTGAGCTGAGCTCCTACATGCCGCACGGTGTGGCCGGAAAGTAAAGAGAGTCCTCGGAATGGACACGAAGGCAGCTGAGAAGGCTGCTGTTTCAAGTAATAGTTAAAGACAGAATGAAAGAAAAGAGCCTCTGTCTTCCTCCATCAGGGAGCTGGACTTTTCACAGGTGTGTTTCTATTGGAGACGAAAAAGACACTGTTTGAAGATGGGAAAGAGAGGAAAGCCTGGGAATTTGTATTTATGGTTGAATGGCAACTGCTTATATTAATATTTAAGAGATGTTTTAGATTTCCCCCCTTTTTAAATAGTGCGAAATCTAGAGAAGGATAGGCATGATAAAAATTTTAAAATAAGGGTGAGAAAAACAGAAGAAGGAAACAAAAAACTCCTGATTACTTAGAAACTTATCACCCTAGAAAATCAACGGTTTTCATCCTATTTTGTTAATGCGATTGGTTTCACAACACACAATCTCATGATATTCTGACTACTGCTCTTAATACTATTGGCAAGAATAATAACAATATTAGCCAATATTTACTAAAACGTTATAGTATCCTAAATGTAATGGGTTGAATTCAGCCCCATCCACAATAAATTCATTTACTGGAGTGCTTAACCGCCAGCGCCTCAGAGGCTGACCTTATTTAGAGAGCCCATCTTTACCGAGGGGATGGATTTAATTAGAGGTCATTGTTGTTGCTAGGGTTCCCCAGGGGGCACTGAGTCCTACTATTGAAGTGATAAAAACCTGCCTGCAATGTAGGAGACATAAGAGTCATGGGTTTGATCCTTGGGTCGAGAAGCTCCCCTGAAAGAGGGCATGGCAACCCACTCCAGTATGCTTGCCTGGAGAATCCCATGGACAGAGGAGCCTGGCGGGCTTTAGTCCATAGGGTTGCACAGAGTCAGACATGACTGAAGTGACTTAGCAAGCACACACACACGTTGTTGTTTAGTTGCTAAGTCATGTCCAACTCTGCAACTCCATGAACTGTAGCGCACCAGGCTCTTCTGTCCATGGGATTTCCCAGGCAAGAATACTGGAGTGGGTTGCCATTTTCCTCTCCAGGGGATCTTCCTGACCCAGGGATTGAACCTAAGTCTCCTGCATTGGCAGGCACTTCTTCACCACTAAGCTTGGGTGGGCCCAATCCATTGTGAGTGGTATCCTTAAAAAAGCAAAAATCCGGAGACGGACCAGCACACGGGGAGAACACCATATAAAGGCGAAGGCAGAGATGGGGGTGGTGCTTCCCACAGCCCAGGCGCGCCCGTGATTATCGCCAAACCACCAGCACTGACGGGCGAGGCGTGGGGGAGATGCCATCCTGACCCTCAGGAGGGGTCAGCTCTGCCTGAACCTTGGTTGTGGACTTCTGGCTTCCAGAAGTGTGAGGCAGTAGGTGTCTCTAGGGCTTCGATATTGTTGCCCCAGCAAACTAACACAGCAAGCACTGCATTAAACAAACTACACATAAACACTTATTAAATACTCAAAGGTTTTACATGCCAGCTTCTGCCTGTTGTTTTTAGCACAGAGTCTGACATATTCTCCCTAAGCACACATTGGATAAATAGTTCTAGTTCTGTGGTTCTCACATAAATTAAATGATAGCACAGACAGCATATAACATTTTAGTATGGAATGTTCTATGTTCCTACAGAGCCTCCATGATTTTTACTTCTTTAATGGCTATACAAAATTCTATCAATTTCATGATACTCTTATTTATTTGGTCATTTTCCTATTGCTGGATGTTTACGTGGATTTTAATGTATTACTATTATAGGTAACACCATGATGGACGTCTTCATGCCCCGATATTTTCCCAGTTTTTTAAGATGGAATGTTTACTTCCCTGTGGTAGTCATGAAGTTTATACACATTTCTCTAGTTATTATAATATGTATTATCAAATTACCTTGCAAAAGACTTCTGCCAATAAACCTTATTGATGTGGACATGTGTAAGTGTAGATATTTCATGATATTTACATCTGTATTGGGTCAAAATTCACAGTAATTATTAAACCCAGTTTGTCAGATTATCATTCTATGTTTTAAATTTGATCTTTTTGATTTAAAACTTACTTTATCAAGTATCCTAATTGCACCCTTTCTCATGCTCTTGTTAGAAATTAAATTAATTTTGGATTCCCAATGACAAGGCTAGTTTTAAATGTTGAGGTTAGTTATTTAGAAAAATGTAAACACCCACTAAATGAGGCAATCAACTGATAAAATTGATGGAACTTAGTCATATTGAACTAGCACACCAATTTAGTTTAAATACTTGTCCTGATGAATGCAAATAGATACAAGCACAGCTTGTATATATCACAAATTGACCAAATGACAGTATCTAGTGTTTAACTGGCATTTCATGAAACAAAGATAAGTTGTGATGTATTTCAGATTATGAACACACACACACGGCCCCATGATTTGCTTAAAACTGTAAAATCAAATACTTAAAATGTGAAAGCAGGTGAATTGGAAAAAGGAAAGCAGCCCAAAGATGTAATTTTTTCCGACCTCTAAGATATAAAAGGAAGAATTCACTTTGCGATTAGAAAGTTAAAAAGTTGAGTGATTCCTGGACACAGCACATTTTCTGGTAGGGATCTGTTAATACTATAGTCAGCTCAGTAAACAGACCAACTTAGTGATGCTGAGCCTGTTCTATGTGTTACTCCACTGAATGTGCTAAAGAAAGAAATAAGCTTAATTTACCCCTTGGCCACCTGATGGGAAGAGCCAACTCACTGGAAAAGACCCTGATGCTGGGAAAGATTGAAGGCCACAAGAGAAGGGGGTAGCAGAGGATGGGATGGTTAGATGGCATCACTGACTCAATGGACATAAATCTGAGCAAATTCCAGAAGATAGTGGAGGACAGAGCATCCTGACAGCTGCAGTCCATGAGGTCACAAAGAGTTGGGCACAACTTAGTGACTGAAAAACAACAACAACACCCCCTTGGCTCAACATGGTCACTGAAAGGCATGGGGTGGAGGGAGAAAGGAGAGTGAGCATGGAAAGGAGAGAGAGGAGGAGAAAAAGGAAAAGCAGAGAGAGAAAGGGAAGGAAGAGCACAGAAGGAAGCGGGGAGGAAAGCAAAGGAAAGAGTTGCGAAGGGAAGCGGGATGAAGAGAGGCAGGGAGCTGCTAGGACATTTGTCTATAACTGTGATTGGTATGTTTGTTTATTTCACTTTAAAAATCCCATATGTCAGTGACAGCAGAGAGTATTTGTCTTTCCCTGGCTTATTTCACTGAACAGAAGACTCTCTAGGTCCATCGCATTGTTGTGTATAGCAGAGTTTTCTCCTTTTATGGCTGAGTAATAGTCCACTGTATATGTATATATCTCACAACTTTATCTCAGGGACAATTGGGGAGGGACAAAATTGGGGTATGGGATTAAGACATACAAGCGACTATGTATGACATAGCTAAGCAACAGAGATATATTGTACAGCACAGGGAAATATAGTCATTATTTTGTAATAGCTTTAAATGGAGTGTCATCTGTAAAACTGCTGAATCAGGGCTTCCCTGGTTGCTCAGTGACAAAGAATCACCTGCTGATGCAGGAGACACGGGTTCAATCCGTGATCCAGGAAGATCCCACATGCCAAGAAGCAACCAAGTCCATGCCCCACAACCATTGAGCCAGTGCTCTAGAGCCCGGGAGCCACAGCAAGAGAAGCCACTGCAGTGAGAAGCTGAGGAACCACCGCTAGAGAGTGTCCCCGCCTGCCGCAGCAAGGGAAAAGCCTGTGCAGCAGCAAAGACTCAGCACAGCCAGTAAAAAAAAAAAAAAGTTAAGAAAAAATTCTGAATCACTGTTACACACTTGAAACTAATATAACATTGTAAATCAACTACACTTTACAAAAAAGAAAGATGAGGAAGGCAGAAAGGAAGGGAGGGGAAAAAAAAACAATTCATGACGCACAGATAGATGCATGAAGTTTGTTAGCACGTGCACAAAGAGAAACTCACTTCAGTATAAGATACTCAATTTTTTAAAAGCCCAATGTTTTAATTGAATTAATTGATAGTGCATATAAATGGAAATTAATTAAAACAGTCATCACATTCAAATCAGATATTAACTTTGCTTTTTTTAAATGACAAAAGTAATCTTTGAGCAGTAACTTCATCTGCAAAGTCCTAAGCAAGGAATTTCTGTGAATTAATCAGTGGCATCTACAATCTGCAGAGTACTCAGCACCTTTGGTGGCTCAGATGGTAAAGAATCTGCCTGCAATGCAGGAGACCTGGGTTCAATCCCTAGGTCGGGAAGATCCTCTGGACAAGGAAATGGCAACCCACTCCAGTACTCTTGCCTAAAAAATCCCATGGACGGAGGATCCTGGTAGGCTACAGTTCACGGGGTCGCAACAAGTCAGACACGACTGAGCTCACCGACGTGAGCCCAAGGACGGAGCACAAGTTCTCTGGCCACAGAGGACGACCTCAAAAACAGTCCTTTCCATCCCTCCCTCCTCTGTCATGATGCGAGGTGTGTTTTCTCCAAGGAAAGCATTTCCTGAAGTTTTCTTTCAAATAGGAAATCACTGAGGCTGCTTATACACTGGGAAGCAAGAAATAGGACTGTACTAGCCTTTCAGGTCATGCTGGCTTTCTTCTCTTTTCCTTTCCAGTTCTTTTTGGTCATAGTTCAACCTTTGCAGGCACACAATTCCACACTGGAAACTGTTTCTGTTTCCAAGAGAAAAAAAAAATTTAGACCTGGCCGCAGGCAAACATCTCTCAGCAGGCTAGTGAGAACTTCTTGCACCGACTGACCTGTGAAAACTATCAACCATTTTCAGTTGCCCACGAAGGGCTTTCTTGGTCAAGTGGTCCAGCATCCGCACGTGCACAAGGCACTCCACGAAATAGCTACGGTTGTGCGGGAGGCCGAGACTGGGCAGCCACTTGTTGCCGATCCACTCATGTTTCACGTTCCTGTACGCGCGGGTCTGCATTCAGTAATTAAGGATGGTTAATTGAGGAAAAAATGGAGGAGGCAATGGCAACCCACTCCAGTACTCTTGCCTGGAAAATCCCATGGACGGAGGAGCCTGGTAGGCTACAGTCCATGGGGTCGTGAAGAGTAGGACACAACTGAGTGACTTCACTTTCACTTTTCACTTGCATGCATTGGAGAAGGAAACGGCAACCCACTCCAGTGTTCTTGCCTGGAGAATCCCAGGGACGTGGGGGCCTGGTGGCCTGCCGTCTATGGGGTCGCACAGAGTCGGACACGACTGAAGCGACTTAGCAGCAGCAGCAGCAATTGAGGAAAAAAACCCACGGAAGCAGTCACAAGGGCCATTTACATCATCTTGAAAATGGATTTTTAAACAATTACATAATCTCAAAGGCTAAGCCAAAGACAACAGTATTGATCATAACTTCAAAATTATTTGATCTTTTCTTTGCTACCTTTTAAATTTGCTGGCAAAATTTTATACAAAGAAATTATACCATTAAAAGTCTATGACTCATCTGTGGCAATAAATTTAACCTATCTACCAAACCATGATAAAATTGTAATGACTACACATTACTTCTCTGAAATAGCTTTTATACATCATAATATGTCAACAAAGAATGAGCACGACTCATGAACAAGTTTGAAGGATCGACCTAACTCTACTCACTAAAAATATCTCTGGCTAGCTTGAATTTTAGTTTCGACGCTTTGTGTTCCAAATTTCTTTAGCAACACATCTGCTAATTTCAAAGTCAGTTAAGTGTATTAAAAAATAGCTTTAAAAAGAAGAGATAAGGAAAACAACAACGAAATAGACTGAAAGAAGAAATAGACACACCCACGATTACAGTCAGGGACCTCAGTCTTCCTCGCCGTGACTCAATAACTGATTGAATAAGGAAGCCAAAACAGACAACCAACCAAGGTCAGTAAGGATGTTGAAGCCTTTAAACCATTCTCCAGGCAAGAGTACTGGAGTGGGTTGCCAAGCCCTCCTCCCAGGGATCTTCTCAACCCAAGGATCAAACCCAGCTCTCCCGCATTCCAGGCAGGTTCTGTACCATCTGAGCTACCAGAGAACCCTCTTAAACAGCACTATCAACCAACTTGATCTAACTGACATCTGATAGAACAGTCTATCCAACAAGAAGCACGATAAAACTCTTCTCAAGGGGATACGGGACATTCTTCAAAAGACAGACAAATCTCAGCATACTTAAAGTGACTCAAATCATACAAAGCATGTTTTCTGATCTCAACAGATTTAAATTAGAAATTAAAAAAACCCTGATATCCAGGAGTCTCCCAAACATCAGCAAAGTAGCATATTTCTAAAGAATTCATGTGTCAAAGAAGAAATCACAAATGAAACAGGAAATATGTTGAAGTGAATAAAAGTGAATATACAATATAATAAAAAGCTGCAGGACATGGCTAGATCAGTACCTGGAGGGAAACTGATAGGATTAAATACTTACACAAATGAAGAAAGATTCTGAATCGATCCTCTAAGACTCTATCTTAAACAACTTATAAAAGAACAAATGAAATCCACAGCAAGCAGAAAGAAGAAAATGAAAGAGTAAAAATCAATGAAACAGAGACCAGAGAAACAAAATGAAATGAAAAAACTAAAATCAGGTTCTTCAAAATATCAATAAAACTGACTAAGCCGAGTGACGAAGAAAAAAGAGAAGACATAAACTACCAATATCAAGAATCAAAGAGGGAACATCAGTACAGATCCTATAGACACTGAAAGGAAAGGGTAAACTGTGAACAACTTCAGGCAACTTAGATAAAATACCCTACTTTGTTGAAAGACACAACCTATGAAAGCCACTCAGTAAGAAACAGATAACCTCAATCTATTGAAACTCAAATCCGTAGTTAGAAATCTTACCCACCCATACACCCACAGGCACAAAATCTCTATCCTAAATGGCCTTAGTAGTGAATCCTAACAAACAGTTATGAAGAAAATCCTGGTTATACACAAACTATTCCAAAATAGTGAAGAAAGAAACACCTAACTCATTCTGAGGCCAGAATTCTCTTGATACCCAAACCAGACAAACATATTACAAGAATATCAATATCCCTCAGAGACACAGATGCAAAATTCCTTAATGACACATCAGGAAATCAGTAATCAATTAAAAGTACAAGGTATCATGACAAGTAGGGTTTATCCCAAGAACATAAGTTTGGGCCAACATTTGAAGAAATCAGTGAAATTCACCATATCAATGGACTGAAAATAAAAACCACAGTCTCACCTCAAAAGAGAGAGAAAAGGCATCTGACAATATTTATCATTTATATATGGAAATCTTAGCAATCTAGGAATGGAAGAAAACTGCCCCAACCTCATAAACGGCATCTACAAAAAATGTAGAGCTGACATCATATGGTGTTTCTCCTGAAGATCAGGAACAAAGCAAGGATGTCTGCTCTCTTGGCTTTTATTCAACTCTGTACTGGAACTCCTAGCCACTGTAACAAGACAAGAAAAAAGAAATCGAAATCATATGAACTGAAAAAACAATATAACTGTACTTGCTGACGACCTGATGATTAACGTGGAAAATGAATCAACAAAAGAGGTACAAGCATGAAAGTGAGTTCAGCAACGTTGCAGGATACAAGGTCAACATATAAAAATGCTCCGTACTTCAGCATACTAAACGAGACCAGAAATTGACATTTTAAAGAATACCCTTGATTATAATGTCATCAAAACCTATGAACTCCTCAGGGATAAATCTAATGGAATAAGGGCAAGATCTGCACAATGAAAATAAACCCATGCCATGTACATACATACACACCAAAGAAGGCACTTGATGTTCTTCCGTCCAAAAAGACTAAGGTATGTTCTGAGGAATTATGTACGTTATGGAATCCTGGGAAAGGATTATCTACAAAGTACACAAGTAGATGATCGAGACTAATACTGGAAAAAAAGCAACCAATTGAAAAATGAGCAGAAGACCTGAACAAATTTCTCCAAAGAAGACAGGAAGAAGGCCACCAAACACATGAAAAGATGCTCCACATCGCTCATTATTCAGGAAATGCTAATCAAAACTACATGAGGTATCACCTCACACCAGTCACAATGGCCATCATCAACAATTCTACACATAATAATCGCTGGACAGGACATGGAAGAAAGGGAACCCTCTTGCAATGTTAGTAGGCATGTAAATGGATACAGCCACTATGGAGAAGGAACATAGGTTTCCTTAAAAAGTAGGACTAAAACTACAATATGACACAACAATCCCCTACTGGCCATACACCCTGAGAAAACCATAACTCTAAAAAGACATTCGTACCCAATGTCCATTGCAGCACTATTTAACATAGGCAGGGCATGGAAGCAACCTAATGTCTCTCAAGAGAACAATGGAAAAAGAAGTTGTGGGACATACATGCAATGGAACACGACTCAGCCATGAAAAGGAACAAATACGAATCCGTTGAACTGAGGTGGATGAACCTAGAAACTGGGATACAGAGTGACGTCAGTCGGAAAGAGAAAAACAAATGTAGTATATTAATGCATACGCATGCGATCTTGTAAAATGGTACTGGTGAATATTTGAAGGGCAGAAATAAATACACAGATGTAGAGGAAGGACTTGTGAACTCAGCTGGAGAAGGAGAGAGTGGGACAAATGGAGAGAGTAGCAATGAAACATAGCCACTACCATATGCAAAATAGCTAGCTAATGGGAAGTTGCTGGATAACATAGGGAGCCCAGCATGGTGCTCTGGGACGACCTAGAGGGTGGGATGCCAGGAACTGGGAGGCAGTCTAACCAAAGAGTGGATAATATACTTATTCGTGGTGTTGCATGAGGAAAACCAACCAAACATTGTAAAGCAGTTATTCTCCAAATAAAAATCAATAAATACAATCTGAAAACTATCATTCAACACATCTGTACTTTCATTTAAAGCTATACGGGATCATCTTCTATTCCTAGCTATTTTTCCAGTATAAGTGCTTGTAAATGTCATTAGAGTTTTTGAAAATATGATTTTAATAGCTACATAGCATTGCTTAATATCTCGTACATAAATAATGAACTTTCAGTCTCAAAATAGAAACATGATACCGAAAAAGGTTAAGATTTTAAACTAAAGCTTGCATTTTAATTCAGCTTAATGAGAATTCCTCGGAAGAGCTAAAATTCTTATGAAAAGTAAATATGTGGAGTCCTTCTTGCTTTCATCTGTTATGTCTTATTGTCATTTAATTCTAAGGACTCTTGGACTTTTGACATGTTTGCCTTTGACTGCAATTTTTGACTGAGATAAAATCTTCAATGTAGATATTAAAAATGTCAAGAAGCACTCTTGTAAGTGTGAGCCACTCAGTCATGTCCAGTTATTTGTGACCCATGGACTACAACCCACCAGGTCCCTGTCCACAGAATTTCCCAGGCAAGAATACTGGAGTGCGGTAGCCATTCCTTTCTCGAGGGGATCTTCCTGACCCAGGGGTCAAACCCAGGCCTCCCACATTGCAGGCAGATTCTTTACCATATGAACCACTACAGAACCCTGACCCTGGTGTACCTGGATGTAAAAATCCTCAAAAAAATATTACCAAGCCAAACTGAAGCATACATTAAAAGAATCATACACTAGGATCAAATGGATTTATTCTGGGCCTGCAAGCATGATTTATTGTCTGTACATCAATTACTGTGAGACACAATATGAGCAAAATGAAGACTAAAATCATGTGATCTTCTCAATAATTGCAGAAAAAGCTTTCAACAAAGTGTAACATCAATTCTGATACCATCTCTCAATACAGTGGTTATCCATGGAACATCCTAAAGGGCACGTTAAGACAAACCCACAGCTAACATCCAACTCAGTGATAAAGAGCTGAAAGATTTTCCTAAAAGATCAGGAATAGTACAAGGATGCCTGTTCTCACCAATCTTGTTCAACATAGTGGCGGAAGTGTCCTACCCAGAGGAACTAGGCCAGAAAAGGAAATAAACGGCATCCCCATTGGAACAGATGAAGTTACACTGTCACTATTTGATTATGACAGGATTTATATGAAACCCTAAAAACGCCACCAAGTAAGAAGTATTACAACTAATAAACTCAGCAATATAGCAGGATAGGAAGCATAAGAAAACAGAAAAGTCCCATATACAAATGCATCCAAAAAAAAAAAAAAAACTTGAAATAAATTTAACCGAGGAGCGGAAACACCTGTATCGTCACGGCCTCCAAGACATACAGTCTGGGTTCAAATCTCAGCTCACCCGCTGACCCGCACAGTGACCCAGGGAAAATCACACAATGATCTGAGGCTCAACATATTCAGCTGTAAAATGGACACAAACCCAGGATCTACACCCAGGGCTGTGAAACTCCGAAGAAGTGCTTATTTAGGCCCGGGGATGGAGTGTCTCCAGGAGACTCTCCTTGTATGACACTCCTCTAGAACTGGGCTCTCCTGATCCTGTGGGTGAGGCTCAAGGGTAGAGCCTGGGAGCCAGATGGGAGGCGACAAGGATGAGGACAGAAAAGACTACTTCTGTGTCAGGGAGGGAAGCCACCTCCTTTCCAGATCTCAGAGTGGGGCCTGCACCGAGGGCCCGGGGGATGCACAATCGGAAGTGATAACTCCGAACCCCCCACAGCAGGGATGGAGCCTTCCTGGCAAGAACCTTCTCTCTGGTCCAGGCTCCAGGGTGATGTGGTACTGCTCCCTGAGTGCTCCATGTCTCCACCAGGCAAAGAGCTCCCGGGACTTGGAGGTCTATTAAACCACAGGTGCCTGAGTGTCACAATGACACAAGGGCTAACACCATTGAAAATTAGCTACATTAAAAAAAATGACAGAAGTATGGACGAGGCAGGGCATGAAAAGCAGAAGGATTGACTACCTCTCAAGCCTTTAGCAGAAATCTCTCCACACCAGCTCAGCGGAGCACGCAGGAGGAAAGTATCATGGAAAAGCAGGCCATGGGTATATCTCTACACTGCTGGACCCAGGGACCCACGTCCCAATCCACCAACATCGTTTTGCATATCCAGACACCAAGAGGAAGAAACACAGACCTTGCCTGAGAAAGTCTCAGCCAGACTTAATATTGGGCTTGCTGAGCATGGTCACATGGTCACTATGGACTCAGCCTCTCCTCTGTGCTCACATCCTCTGTCCTCACAGAAACACACACGGTTCACTTCAGAGAGCCCTCTGAGGGCACTTGTGTATACGACAAACGGGCAATGGTAAAATGCGAAGAGAAGACACAGAAGTGGAAACAAGCCTCTGGGGTACAAATTACCAAAGACCTGAAGTTCTCGATACTTGGCATTTTGAAAAAAGCTTCTTAATATGTAAACGCAGAAAGGACATTTCCAGGAGAAAGGACAAAGGAATCGTCCCATTGGGACAATATTGTATCCATAGGAGAAGGTAAGTTGGATCCCTACCTCACAAAACACCACCAAACCAATTAGACTGCATACTAAGAACCAACAATTGAAAGAAAAACTTGACAAAATTCGAACAATTTTTGATGAGGAAATATCTTTTCTTTAAATTGAGGTATTGCTGATTTACCATAATTTGTTTGTCTAAGGTGTACAGCAAAGTGACTCAGATTCAGCCTCTCAGGTGCTTCCTTGGACAAAATTCATTGCCTTTGGGAGGCCCCTGGGCCATGCCCTCTACTCAGAACAGCTAAGAATCCTGAATACGCAAAGCAGCATGTGGTGGTCCTCCTGGGGGTTTTCAGACTGAATAAATTATTCTAAGAGGCTACAAGAAACAAGCCCGGAGGTTAAGAGAGGATCTCCAAACTTACCTTCAAACCGGAGGCCTTGCTCCCTTGAATGTGGGTGCGTGCAACAGCGCTTGCGAAGCGAAGAGGTTTATCGTGAATCTTCCGTCTGCAGAGGACAAAGCGGTGTGTAGAGAGGACGCGCAGGCAGGTCCCAGGACCCTGAGCACACGGACACAGTGACTGGACTCTCAGCCCTGCTCTTCGGGTACGGCACTCTCTCCACCCCTGACACAGGGCGAGCAGCTCACACGTGACCTGGAGTATGGTCACGGGACCTGGAATATGGTCCCATGACCTGGACCTGGCCAATCGGTGTGCTCCATCCTCCCTGGCCACCGTGATTGGCTCAGGACTGGGGCTGTGACCAATCGGGGCCCAGGGCCGGACCTCAGGCTGGAATCAAGGGAGGAAGAGGAAGTGGAAGTTCCGCCAAAAGGGGTGTGGCCGGGTGAAGTCAGGCTACAGCGGTGGAAGCGGCGTGAGGTCAGCCTGGGGCAGTTGGTGGCTTTCCCGCGCCCGTCAGGGCAGAGCCGCCGGCCTGAGAATGAGGGCGCTGCTGAGCCCAGGGTCTGAGAGCGCCGGTTCCTGCCGTGGTCCCGGAGATCCACCTGAGACCTGAGCGAAGCCGTCTGCCGGTGAGTCCTCTCCTGCTTGTCTGTCAGCTTGTTTGCACCACGCTGGGTTTTCTGTCCAGCTGGCTAAGTGGAGACCCTGGAAATGCACGTGTGTGGGTTTTGGCTGGCTTCAGGGAAGAAATGCCAGAGGACACTGGGAGCCTCCAGTTTAATCTGGATTCAGGTCATATCTCTTGAAAGTGAAGTGAAGTTCCTCAGTCGTGTCCGACTCTTGCGACCCCATGGGCTCTACAGTCCATGGAATTCTCCAGGCCAGACTGCTGGAGTGGGTAGCCTTTCCCTTCCCCAGGGGATCTTCCCAGTCCAAGGATTGAACCCAGGTCTCCCGCATTGCAGGCAGATTCTTTACCAGCTGAGCCACAAGTGAAGCCCGAGAAGACTGGAGTGGGTACCTGTCCCTTCTGCAGCGGATCAGGATTCGCGACCCAGAAATCAAACCGGGGTCTCCTGCATGGCAGGAGGGTTCTTTACCAGCTGATCTATCAGGGAAGCCCAGGATCTCTTAAGGCCAGCTAGTCATTGATATGTCTTAAGGCAAGCTACTCATTGTAGGGTTCCCCTAATTAGTCTTCACAGGATTAAGGTAGCAACCTGCTAAGGTAGGAATCAATGTCCTTTTTCTAGAGGACAAAAGCGGGGCTCAAAGGAGGTAACAAAGCTACAGCAAGGAAGTGTGTACCTAGACAAAACCCCCAGGTCCTGCTGTTAGAACTCAGGGGAGCCTTATGGTGTGGCTTGTCCATGTGACAGGGGCTAAGGCGCCCAGCCCACACTGGGTACTGTGGGGACCTGACTTGGTAACTGCCGTCTGGCAGCTCTGAGGCTGACAAAAGCAGTTTGCACTAAAGAGAGGAAGGACACCTCCCTTCATCCACCCCACCACACCCTCGGGGTACTGCCACACCCTGCCCCCTTTCTCTGGCTTTGTGAGGGAATGAGTCACGCTCATGTGACCACATTGGCTGTCCACTTTTCACGGGCTACCAACTGGAGCTGCTACAGGAGAGGCCAAGAGCCTTTGCCCCTGAGTACCTCTCTTTCCTTTGCACTGTGGGGGCCCTCCTCCACACTTGCACACCAGAGGCCTCCTCTGAGACACGCAGGGACCCTCCCTCAGTTTACAACAGGTTGCCTCCATGCCTGTCCTTTCAATGCCTCCCTCGAAACTCAGAACCTAGCCCCTTTGTCTACTCGCGGCCCACCTGGCTGCCATGGGAGGGCCAGAGCTTACAATGAATCCCAAGCTCAGATCTGACAGGCGGGAATCTGTGTATAAAGGACCTGATTATTCACGCTGTACAGGCTGTAGTAGGCTCCAGGGATCCGTAACCAGGGCTTGGGCCATAGTGACTCCGCAGCTGTTTTAATGCCTGCGGAGGGTTCTGCCTATAGTGGGGGTGGGGTGAGTCTCCTGAGGTTCTGAAGGCCAACTTTTTGCAGGTTCATGGTGCACAGAGAAGAGAAGGCGGAGTCCTTCCCTGGAGGTGGTCACAGCTCATGGATGAGCCAGACAGGCAGGCAGGGCACAATAGCACCTGAGCTGCCTCCATGAGGAAATGGTGTGAGGGCAGAGGAAGAGAAGCAGGTCTGCTCCCTCGTGTGGTGCCCAGGGCAGGTTGTCACCAGACTAAACACTTAACTATGGTGATGACCATCACTGCTGTCTGCAAAGGCTTTACACTGGCATGTGTCTTCATCTAGTGGTCAGGCCGTCTCTAAACTACACTGTCCATGGGCATGGCCTCTTCCTTGGAACTTGCCGTGTTTCGTCTCTTCCTTACTGAACATTCGTTTCCAAGAGGGTTTTTGGGCCACAAGATTGTTGAGTTTTCTCTAGCTTTGCCTCATGAGGAATGCTTTTCCGGTTGTTGGTGTGGTTTGTTTTTCCAGCTCTCTTTCTTGGCTTATTTTGTGAATTGGTTTCTGCCAGAGGAAGAGCTCAGAATTTGCCTTCTGGCTGAGATGTGACACTCACAGCAGCAACGCCTACCTGGATATTATGACCACATTTGCCGAAAGGGCTTTGTTATGCAGAAGACCCCTTGAAAGTACCTACCCTGTCCTTTCAGATACCCAAAGGCTATTTGCAATGAAATAGAAAACAATAACGCTCAACTTTAGTCTTACAATCCGTGGGGAGTCAGAAAAATCCCCTGGAGAAGGGAAACACTAGCCATTCCAGTATTCTCGCCTAGAGAATTCCATGGAGCGCGTAGTCCATGGAGTCGCAAAGAATCAGGCAAAATCTGATGACTGAACAACAACAATGAAGCTTCATCACTCATCAAACAGAGACAACAACAGTATTTACACAACTGTGTGCATGTTCAGTTGCTCCTTCGTGTCCACCTCTTTGCAGCCCTGTAGATTGTAGCCCCCAAGATCCTGTATCTGTGGATTTTTCAGGCAAGAATGCTGAAATGGTTTGTCATTTCCTCCTCCAGGGGATCTTCCCAGCCCAGGGATTGAACCCAAGTCTCCTGCATCTCCTACATTGGCTGGCAGGGTCTTTTCTGCTGAGCCACCTGGGAAACAAGTCATTACATCGCTGGGTTATCCTAAAATACTTAATGTAGAGTCTGGCTCTTGGGAAATTCTCACTGGTAATGTGAATATTCAGTCATCTATCATTATTGCTCATAGGATAATGGAATGGCCATGCTCACAAAAGGGAAAGAAGAGCCTTTCCAAGTCCAGTGAAATCCTTTGCCACACATATCTTTTTTAAAACTTGACTTTGAAATAAATATCAAACATAAAGACATTGGTTATGGCCACCAGAAAAGATGGAGTTGTACCAACAAGTGAGGATTCTTCTCCAAGTTCCAACATGCATGCGTTGTTTGCCTGGCACCACCCACACTTCTGTGACAGCAGCTGGGGGTCCTGCAGCTTAACTCAGTGTGGACACTGCCTATCTGCGGGTAGTGCCAGACCCCACAGGTTAAAGGCCCAACCCTATAAGACCCTTGCCCCACTTGAGACATCATTTGCAAGCCCAGATGGTCACCTACGCTCTGACCCACTGGCCACCCGTTCAGAGGTTCTAATGACTTTGGGTTCTATTAATTGGTAGAGTGGCTCACGGAACTCAGAGAAACATGTTGCCTACTAGATCACAGCTTTATTGTAAAAGGTACTAAAATTCAGGAACAGCAGATGGAAGGGGATGCACAGGACAGAGTGTGTGTGGGGGAGGCACGGAACTTCACGCTCTCCAAGCCCCGCTTTCCCCAAATCCACATGTGTTCATCAACCCAGAGCTGTCCAGACCCTGTTTGGTGGTTTTTCTGGAGGATTCATCACACAAGCACAATTGGTTAAATCACTGGCTGTTGGTGATTGCTTCGACAGGAAGCCCTTCTCGCGTTCCCAGACATGGTAGTGGGGAGGGACCGGAAGTTCCAATCCTCTAACCATGTGATTAGTTCCCCTGGCAAAAAGCCGCCCCCCTTTGGAAAAGAGGCACTCTCTGAAAAGTCATCTCATTCACCTAACAAGAGACACCTTGACTGCTGTCCCCACTTAGGAAATTCCCAGAGTTTTAGGAGCTCTGTGTCAGGACTGGGGGACAAAGACCAAAAATGTATTTCTTCTTATGAATACAAGTCACAAGGTCACAGTGACCCCAAATTTCAGTGATAATTTGGTACTATAGCTTTAAAAGGTTTTCAGCAGTTGATTGGACCTTTTTTAAAAAAAA
The DNA here is from genome assembly GCF_054371585.1 of Giraffa tippelskirchi. NCBI lineage: Eukaryota > Metazoa > Chordata > Mammalia > Artiodactyla > Giraffidae > Giraffa > Giraffa tippelskirchi. The sequence goes on from NC_137275.1 coordinate 102,636,438, forward strand.
ATGTTGGGGCCACACCTCAAGGCATGTGGGCATCTTAGTTCCCCAACCAAGGATTGAACCCACACTCCCTGCATTGGAAGGCAGAGTGTTGATCACTGGACCACCAGGGAAGCCCCTGATGGGCCCTTTTTTGATCAGAATGCTCCTGTGGTGTAAACTAAAGGGTTCAAGATTTCAAAAAGCTGGAGCTGAGCATGAGCCATCTTCTTATGCTGTCTTTAGATCATAACCGACTTTTCCATGGCCCTTGCAAGCCTGAGCTTTCCCCTGAGATGAGTCAGGCCCCAAGCAGCCTGTTGCCTTCCCCTGCTCGAGACCAGAGTCTATTCAGGGGCCGCTGGGCGCAGGCAGCATGCAGGGTGTGCGCGGGTCCACGCCAGCGAGATTAGCGAGAGATGCCTGGGATGGCTCATTGCCGGGTGTGCTCTGATTACAAGAAGTGAGAGGGTTTGGGGAACAAGATAGCCTCGGAGAGAGCCCAGCCACACAACCTTGCCCACTGTGAAACAAGAAATCCATGGACTCCTTTGAATAATCAACGACCCCCAAAAGATGAAGAGTCTTAAAGTGGGATTCCTCAGCCTTGGCGTTGCTGGCATTTGATATGTTGCAGCATTTGTAAATACAACCGAAAATGTCCCCAGATGTCACCAGTGTCCCCCAGACCCCAACATTGAGGGCCAGCTGGACAGGCTGGACCAGGAGCAGGGATGAATGAAATGAAAGTTGCTCAGTCATGTCCAACTCTTTGCAACCCCATGGACTATACAGTTCATGGAATTCTCCAGGCGAGAATAATGGAGTGGGTAGCCTTTCCCTTACCAGGGGTCTTCCCAACGCAGGCATCGAACCCAGGTCCCACATTGCAGGCGGATTCTTTAGCAGCTGAGCCCCAAGGGAGGCCCAAGGGAAGACCAGGAGCAGGGATGGGAGAATGCAAAAATGCAAAAGGACAGTGAAGCAAGAGAAATGGGGGCAGAGAAGCAAGTCCGCCCTCCTGAGACGTCTGCTGGCCCGGTCATCTGCAGTTGTGACCAGGTCACGGGGGCTCAGAGGTGTGTGACCCCCTGTGCTCCCCCAGGGCCAGCGGGTGTGTGAGGCTGAGCTGCTCCGGGGGAAGTGTGGGCCTCAAGCCCCACACAGACGTGCGGCGCGAGCCTTTCTCCCGAGTCAGGAGGTTTATTGTTGAGAAGACTTCCCGTGATGAACAGGGGAAGACCGGCCTGGCTGAAGTCGCGGTCAAGGGGTGGATCTTTTTTTGTTGTCGTTTGCTGTGAGGCTCAGGCATAAAAACTTTTATTAGAGAAGTCATGATTATGTATAGATGTGTGTAATTTTGATCTGATATTCAAATATGCAAATGTTTTCTCTTTTAGTTTCTCAGCTCAGTTCAGTTGCTCGTTCGTGTCCAACTCTTTGCGACCCCATGAACAGCAGCACTCCAGGCCTCCCTGTCCATCACCAACTCCCAAAGTTTACCCAAACTCATGTCCGTTGAGTCAGTGATGCCACCTAAGCATCTCATCCTCTGTCGTCCCCTTCTCCTCCTGCCTTCAATCTTTCTCTACATCAGGGTCTTTCCAGTTGAGTCAGCTCTTCGCATCAGGTGGCCAAAATATTGGAGTTTCAGCTTCAGCATCAGTCCTTCCAATGAATATTGAGGACTGATTTCCTTTAGGATGGGCTGTTGGATCTCCTTGCAGTCTAAGGGACTCTCAAGAGTCTTCTCCAAGACCACAGTCCAAAAGCATCAAGTCTTCTGCGCTCAGCTTTCTTTATAGTCCAACTCTCGCATCCATACGTGAGTACTGGAAAAACCGCAGCCTTGACTAGATAGACCTTTGTTGAGAAAGTAATGTCTCTGCTTTTTATTTTTTTAATCAGCTTATTCATTTTAGTTGGGGGCTAATTACTTTACAGTATTGTAGTGGTTTTTACCATACATTAACATGAATCAGCCATGGGTTTACATGTGTTCCCCATCCTGAACCCCCCTCCCACCTCCCTCCCCATCCCATCCCTCTGGGTCATCCCATTGCCCCAGCCCTGAGCATTTGTCTCATGCATCGAACCTGGAATGACGTTCTGTTTCACATATGATAATGTACACGTTTCAATGCTGTTCTCTCAGATCGTCCCACCCTCACCTTCTCCCTCAGAGTCCATAAGACTGTTCTATGCCTCTTTGTCTCTTTTTCTGTCTCGCATATAGGGTTATCGTTACCATCTTTCAAATTCCATATATAGGCATTAGTATGCTGTATTGGTGCTTTTCTTTCTGGCTTACTTCACTGCATATAATGGGCTCCAGTTTCATCCATCTCAATAGAACTGGTTCAAATGTATTCTTTCTAATGGCTGAGTAATAGTCCATTGTGTATATGTACCACAGCTTCCTTATCCATTCGTCTTGTGATGGACATCTAGATTGCTTCCATGTCCTGGCTGTTATAAACAGTGCTGCAGTGAACATTGGGGTACACGTGTCTCTTTCAATTCTGGTTTCCTCGGTGTGTATGCCCAGCAGTGGGATTGCTGGGTCATATGGCAGTTGTATTCTCAGTTGTTGAAGGAGTCTCCACACTGTTCTCCATAGTGGCTGTACTAGTTTGCATTCCCACCAACAGCGTAACACCCTCTCCAGCATTTATTGCTTGTAGACTTTTGGATAGCAGCCATTCTGACTGGCGTGAAATGGTACCTCATTGTGGTTTTCATTTGCATTTCTCTAATAATGAGTGATGTTGAGCATCTTTTCATGTGTTTGTTAGCCATCTGTATGTCTTCTTTGGAGAAATGTCTGTTTAGTTCTTTGGCCCACTTTTTGATTGGGTCGTTTATTTTTCTGGAATTGAACTGAGCTGGTAGATCTTAAGGACACAGAATATTGGGAGTCCCAGATGGGGCTTCTGATACTGACGACCACAACCTGGGGGCTGGGGGTGGGGGAGGCTTAAAACAATACTAATCGATTCTCTCCCAGTTCTGGGACCAGAAGTTTATTGTATTTTCTTTATTTTTATTAAATTAGGTTATTTATCTATCTTTTAACTTTACAATACTGTATTTGTTTTGCCATACATTGACGTGAATCCACCATGGGTGTACATGTGTTCCCCTTCCGAAACCCCCCTCCCAGCCCCCTCCCCATCCCATCCCTCCAGGTCATCCCGGCGCACCGGCCCCGAGCACCCTGTATCATGCGTCGAACCTGGACTGGCGATTCGTTTCACATATGATAATTGACATGCATCAGTGCCATTCTCCCATATCATCCCGCCCTCGCCCTCTCCTATAGAGTCCATGATACTGTTCTATATATCTGTGTCTCTTTTGTTGTCTCGCATACAGGGTTATCTTTCCGATTTACTAAATTCCAAGGCGTCAGCAGGACCGGGCCCCCCGACCCAGGCTCTGGGGGAGCGTCACTTCCAGCTCTTCCAGTTTCTGGGGCTCCAGGTGTTCTTGGGTTTGGGGCCATGTGCCCCCAGCCTCGGCTTCCTACTCACATGGCCTCCTCCTCTCTGTGTGTCCTTCCTCTTCTTATAAAGACACCCAGCATTCTGCATAAGGCCCAGCTAATCCTCTATAACCTTATCTAACTTGATTTCATCTGCAAAGACCCCATTTCCGAATAAAGCCCCCCTCGCAAATATGAGGAGTTGGGATGTGGGTGTCTCTTTTGGAGGGCACCATTCACCCATCCACAAAGCTGGGCCTTTACACATGAGCGGTTATCCCAGGAGTGGGGGGAGTTCACGCAGGACCCCTCGAAGTACAGCCATGGGTGGGGGAGGCATGGCTCGTGGTTGGAAGGCTGAGCGGGGCAGGTGGTCTGGTGGGAACCAAGCTTTGAGCTGGCTGCCTGAGTGCAGGGTCCCGGGGTGTGCATCGAAGCCCCCGAGGTCGTCCAGATGCAGGTTCTGACTCAGCAGGTCCAGGTGGGCCCCACACTGCGCTTCTCACCTGCTCCCAGGGTGTATAAACTGCTGAGCCTGGTCCACGCTTGGAGGTGTGAGGAGTGTGCAGTCCTGTTTCCCAGGAGCCGTCAGAAACGTCCCCAAGGAAGGCCCCTCCCCAGTGTCCACTCAAGTCCCCGATCCCCTGTCCAGTGCCCCTGAGGTACCCCAGACAGAGGCCCGCACACCCCGCTGGGTGCCCCGCGCCAGGAACCCAGTGGAGGGGGAGGGGCGGGCCTGGAAGAAACGTGCTCATGGCTCCGTGTGTGGGGCGGATGGAGGCTGAGCCCGGCCGACGGGCTGTGCCCACAGGTGACCCACCGGCCCCCGCCCCCCGCCAGGCACTGTGGTCCCAGGGGAGCTCAGCTTGAAAACTGCTTCCCCAGCCACCCAGAGGAGGGGCCCTGGTTGTCAAATTAGGATCTGACAGCTTGATCCAGAAGACGGCCCCCGAAGTCAGTTTCACACATGAGGGTCCAGGAGGGGGTCATGTCAGAGACCCCTGGGACAGCAGATAGGATGGAAACGGTGGGGAAGGTCCTGGAGGCAGGCAGCCCAGGCCTGCCTTCTGCAGGAGCGCCTCTTCTGCCCACCCCCCACTCCTCTGTCCCTCTGATGGCATTGGGATCTGAGCCAGGGATTCCAGGAAATGGAAAAGAGCAGCTTGTGCGCCAACATGTTTCCCTGTACCTGAAACCCATCAGCATTTTTCAAGTCCAACCTCAAAGCCAGGGCGTTATTGATGTCCTAGGAATGTCTTTGTAAGCCTCCCAGAGTGCAGGCGGACACCCGGGCTGGACTCGGGAATTGAGGCCCAGGGAGCAGGCCCGGAGGTCTGGCGTCTGAGGAGCCCCAGACTTTCTGTGCGAGGGAGGACTGAAAAGCCACTCTCTGGGGCTGCCTTTCCTGCCTCCAAGGACGATAGCCTCCCCTACCGCGTTTGGGCTGAGAGTCATCCTGGGCTGGGAAGCGCTGGCTGGGAGGTCATTTTTCAGAGGCCATTGCCCAGGGGGCCCCGCGCCCAGGGAGAGCTCCCACACTGCCTGGGAACGTCAAGGCGCCCTCCACACGGCTGTTCTGTCACGTTTGCTCTGTGGGAGGGAGCTCGCGAGACTAGGCCTGTCTGCACCGTGCTCGGCTCCTGCAGGGAGAACACCGTGGGCGCCCGCCTGGATCCCGGGCCTAGGGGCCCCAACCGGCATTTTTCTCCTGGGAAGGCCACACGCGGAGCGGCCCAGCAATGCCTTTGGAGCCATCCCGTGGCTGTTTGCTTTCGTCTGCCGGAGCTAGCTTTGCTCCCCTCAGCGGCGTTGGACAGGGCCGGGGTAGGCCCGCCACCCCTCGCCGGGGGGCCCCTGGGAAGTGCGGGCTGGCCTTGGCCAGGGGACACCGGCATGGCACACGGACCTCTCCGCCATACTCACCTGGCCTCCTGCCCCATGGGAGGACGCGTTGCCCTAGCACTATCTTTGCAAGGCTCCCAGAGTGCAGGCAGTCACCCGGGCCTGACTCGCGAATTGAGACCCTGGGAGGAGGCCCGGAGGTCTGGGATCTGAGGAGCCCCACACTTGCTGGGCGAGGGAGGACTGAAAACCCACTCTCTCGGGCTGCCTTTCCGGCCTCCAAGGAAGATAGCCTCCCCTGCCAACTTCGGGCTGAGTGTCACCCCGGGCTGGGAAGCACTGGCTGGGAGGTCATTTTTCAGGGGCCATGGCCCCTGGGGCCCCGCGCCCAGGGAGGGCTCCCACACTGACCGGGAACTTCAAGGCACCCTCAAAAAGGCTGTTCTGTCACGTTTGCTCTGCAATACTAGGCCTGTCTGCACCGTGCTCGGCTCCTGCGGTGAGAACACCGTGGGCGCCCGCCTGCATCCCGGGATTTTCTCCTTAGGCTTTTAGTTACATCATTTTGCAAGAGGTACGGACTGACATATGCAACACTTAAAAAGACGTTAGTTGAAATTCTTGTTTTATATAAGGCCTGTGCTGATCTACAGATCTTCCTTGGTGGCTTGCTAAGTTGCTTCAGTCGTGTCCGACTCTGTGCGACCCCATGGACTGCAGCCTACCAGGCTCCTCCGTCCATGAGATTTTCCAGGCAAGAGTACTGGAGTGGGGTGCCATTGCCTTCTCCGCCCTGGTGGCTTAGCGGTAAAGAAACTGCCTGCCAAGGAAGACACGCTGGCTTGATCCCTGGGCGGGGAGGATCCCTTGGAGAAGAAAATAGCAACCCATTCCAGTATTCTTGCCTGGGAAATCACATGGGCAGAGGAGCTTGGAGGCTACAGTCCATGGGGTCACAAAGAATCGGACATGAGTTAGCGACTAAAACAAACCACAGTGCTGATTTGTGAATACGATGGCCATGAGCCAGGTTCCCTAATTGTCTTCCTTTCCCTTTTCGTGTTGTTTCCAGATGGGGGAAATCAGGTCATTGGCAGGCATCCCCCTGGAGTGATTGCAGCGTCTCTGCTGGTGTTTCATTCAGCATTTGGAAAGATCTGGAAAGTCATCTGCCCCCCTTCCCTAGCCAACAAACCTCTGACAAATCTGTAGTCAGTTTCTTTCATGACTTGCCTGTAAGAAAGAATTGTTCTGATCCTTTAGAAGCAAGATTTTGCTACATTTGAGCAGTAGTTTTGGTAAAGGACTAATTTAGGGTTGCAAAAATATAGATGTCATCTATGTTTTGTCTCTGCCTCAGCATTACTGACTCATTCCTTTATGAGCCCAATTGATACAATAGTTTACAGAGATTCACAAGAATGCTAACATTTCCACTTAACAGAGGAAGACAAACGGGCTGATGCTGCTGTTTAGTCACCGAGTTGTGTCCTACTTTTTGTGACCCCAGGTACTGTAGCCCGCCAGGCTCCTCTGTCTATGGGATTCTCCAGGCAAGAATACTGGAGTGGATTGCCATGCCCTCCTCCAGGAGTTCTTCCTGATCCAGAAATCGAACATGCGCCTGCCTCATTGGCAGGTGAATTCTTTACCACTGAGCCATCAGGGAAGCTGAAAGCCATACTGGGACAGAGACAAATGCAAACAGCCCCCAAAGCAGCTCATTTCCTCTTTCGTCTTGGCAGCTCTGCACAGGGCCGGGTCGTGGATCTGAGTTTGCTCAAAAGAAGAGTCAAGTGACCCTGCCGCTGGGCTACGGAGGCCCCCCTTTCATGACAACCCCCTCACCCCAAGCATTTCTCTCATTTCTTCTTTGCTGACATGTCCCCCTCCGCCGCCGATCACACGTGGCAGTATATCACTGGGTGACCCGCTCTACCTTCATGGCGTGCCACAGCTCGTGGGCATCATATGAGGGTGGGGGGTACATGAGGCCGACCATGACGTCCTTGAAGTGATTGGAAAGCTTCTTCTTCAAGTCCCCAACCAGGTCCTGTGCAGGGAAAGCAAGTACTTGCATTACACCACTTCCCAAGTTTGCGGGGAAAATGGGATAATTGCAGAAAGTCTTCTAGCAGGATTCCCTTCTCCTTGCCCCTTCACATGATAGCTAGTTTGGTTTGGATTCACACGTGTGTACATGGGTTACATGAGAGGATGGACTTGAGGGTTTGAAAATGAGTGATGTGGTCATACCTCCACACCAGACGTCATCTGTATGGATATTCTAGTTACACAATCACAGAACCATGATCCTTCTTTAATCCCAACACAACCCCTCTTCTGAGCCTATAAATAAAAGTTAAAATCTGAAAAGCTTAAAATAAATAAAAGTTGAAACTGAAAGCATTTCAGTAGGGAGTATAATAGTTTTGTGTGGAATTAATGAAATATTAGTCCTTAAAGAAAATATGCATTTTATCATTATAGCAGTGTCTTTTAGTAAAGAGTTCCGGTTATACTGTTGCCAAAAAGCTTGTGTAAATGAGTTAAGTAAGCAGTCTTGGAACTTTCTTCAAATAGTCACCTGAAAAAGAAAAACAAGCATGCTAGATTTTAGCCCTTGAAATACAGGTATAAAGGCGTGAAACTGATGGTTTTCCTTTAGTTTTCATTTCACTCATATAGAGTAGATGTTTAAAAACAAAAAATATGCACAATTTATGTTTTCTAGGGTTATAAAGACATCTGAAAGATTTTTTAAATGTACCATTTCTTGTTAAAATGTACAGTATATATTCAGTTATATGTTAAAATATGCAACAGTTTAGTTATGAGATGATTCACTAAGATAATTCAATAAGGCACAATAAGCTTTGTTACAGTACAAAACAAAATTGTCATAATTTTCATTTTATTTGCTATAATCTGGCAGTATATTTCCTGTGTTTCTTTTTTAGCAAAAAAGGCATCAGCCACAAGGTGTTAATTGGCAACACAGAGAATGTTTGCTCAGGTCAAGGCAGTTTGTCTAATGTCTGGAGTTGTGGCTGGTCTTGGAGTATATATAAGACTTATAAGATCGCCTCCTCATGGAGCTGGTATTCCAGTCAATTCCCTCATCTTTTGCCATCAACTGTTTCTAATTTCTGTAACAGACTGTCCTGGTGTGCTGTCAGGAGGCAGGCAAAAGCAATGATAAAGCCGTTGTGAACACATGAGCTTGTGAAGACTTTGTTCTCCTGCCCACATGAGCTCAGCACATCGTTTTGAAGGAAAGGCAGCAGTGGAGTCAGTGGGTTTTTATTTCTACTTTTTCTCAGACAAGATGGTAGGAGCTGGAGAAAAACAACACACAATCTCTGTTTTCAAGAGGATCCACATCCATAAACATCCCAGACATAATGCGAGTGAAAATGCGAGCTAATGCTTTGGAAGGCTCTGGTCATCATTTTTCACATCATAAGATCCTAAACAGTAGTTCAAGAGGGTTCTAAAAATTCAGATAAGAGATGAGAATGGCCTTACAGGCCTAGGGACACAAGACAGTCAGACAAGGGAGAAGTTGCTTTGGGATGGGCGTTCAGAAGTCACTTCTGATAGTTAACTTTATTCACTTTTGCTGGGCCATTAACATTGTTCTAGATGTTTCTGTGAAGGTGTTTTTAGATGATTTACGTTTAAATCAGTGGACTTCAAGTCAAGCGAATTGCCCTCCACAGTGTGGGTGAGGCTCCTTCAGTCAGCTGAAGACTTTCCCTCAAGAGTTCTGCCAGCAGCTGATCCTTGACACCGGGCTCCTACCCCCTCTGAGCCTCCAGTTGGCCTGCGTCTCGGCTGGCCTGCCCTGTGGATTGTGGCCTGTCCACCTCACAGTCATGTAGCTAATCCCTCACATCGCCCTCCCTCTCGGTGGCGGTGGGCATCCTTCCGACAGCGAGGACTTTGCATAGTCAGAACAGCATGAGGGTGACACGTTTCCTGCGGCACGGCTCATGACTTGTCTCTCGGGTGAGTTTACTCTCCCACTGCAGCAAAATCAACTGCGAACTAATAATAAAGATGGATCTGGGCAATCCCAGATACTTTATTTAGTGAACCTGAAAATGTAACACGTCAAAATATGTGACATGCAGCTGAGACAGTAATTGAACATCCATTTTAGCTTTAAATATTTATATTAGAAGAGAAACAGTCAGTCAATGACCTAATCTTCCACCTCAAAACTAGAAAGAGAAGAATATATTAAATCCAGTATAAGAAGGGAGGAAATGACAGGGTGGAGTGCAGACTGTGATGGATTACTGTAACTGTATTACACATGTATGAAACATATATTCATATATTTTAAATTTTAAAAAAGGGAGGAAATGAGAATACGATCATAATTCAATGAAATAGAAAATTAATAAATACTTAAACTGTCAATGAAATCAAAACCTAATTTCTGAATGTTAATAAAATTCTAATTAGACTGAAAAGAAAAAAGAAAATGCAAAAATATTGGCAATGTAAGAGTAGCATATACATATAAAACAAAAAAAAAGCATACACAAATACTACAGATATTAAAGGAAAAAAGAATATTATGAACACATTTATACCACTATATATATTTTTAGTTGAAATATAATTTATTTACAATGTTGTGTTAGTTTCAGGTGATTCAGATATATATATATATATATATATGTTTATATGTTCTTTCTCATAATCTATCTCTTAGGTTATTACAAAATATTGACTAAATTTCCCTGTGCTATACAGTAGGTCCTTGTTGTTTACCTATTTTATATATAGTGATGTGTTTATGTTAATCCCATCCTGCTAATTTATCCCCCCCTGTTCTCCGTGCATGTGAGTCTGTTCTCCATTCGTGTGAGTCTGATCTCCGTGCCCGTGAGTCTGTTCTCTGTGTCCGTGAGTCTCTTTTCTGTGCATGTGAGTCTGTTCTCCATGAGTGTGAGTCTGTTCTCCGTGTGTATGAGTCTATTTCTGGTTTGTAGATAAGTTCATTTGTGTCATATTTCAGATTGTACATATAAGTGATATCATACAGTGTCTGTCTTTCTCTATCTGACTGGTTTCACTAAGCGTAATGTTCTCCGGGTCTCTCTATGTTGCTGCAAGTGGCATGATGTCATTGCTGTTTATGGCTGAGCAATGTTCCATACGCATACCACAGACACATTCCGCATCTTTATCCACTCCTCTGTCCATGGACACCTAGGTTGCTTCCACGTCCTGGCTATTGTGAACACTGGGGTGCGCGTGTCTTTTTGAATTATGCCATCATCATAAAGCCTGAAATACTCAGCATCTGTAGGTCATTCCTGTCACCTGGCTGCTGCATCCCTAGGGACCGCCTGTGGCTGTGTCACAGACAGGAGAGCAGAGCTGAGGCTCAGTTCCCTTCTGCACTCCTGATGGGAATAGGAATGGTGCAGCGTCTACAGAGAACAGCATGGAAGCTCCTCAGAAAACTAAACATACAACTACCATATGACCCTGCGATCCCACTCCTGGGCATATATCTGGAGAAAAACATAAAGATACACCACTATAGTTGAAAATTTAGTTGAAAAGTATAAATTTGTTGACAGCCACATATTACCAAAATAGGACAAGGAGAATTTCCAACTCAATCTAAATTTCCTTATATTAACGAAAAACAAAACCAAACCAGATTCACAAGTAATCCACCCTCTTTAATCTCTAGACCCAAGTGGAGTCACTTCATAACATCTATGACACATTTTAATGTAGAAGTAAAATCATCTCTACACAGTATTGTGTAGAAAGCAGAGGGTGAAAGAAGACTTCTCAATTTATGCAACTATTATTGCCCTAATACTCCAATAAAAAAAAAAAATGAAATCCAGTGCTGTGCCTGGGTTTAAAGGGCGGCAGACCGAAACGTTAGAATCAGCAATTCTTTGCGAGCCTTCCTCTGGCCCTCAGGGCAGCTGATTGTTTCTTTGGCACTGCAGCTCCACCCCTGAGTTTATTGCACTGGATGAATGACCATATTACAGGAATGTTTGCCCCCCTCCCCAAGTCTGTCTCAGGCTTCTCAGGTGGCTCAGCGGTACAGAATCTTCCTGGCAATGCAGGAGAGGTGGGGTTGATCCCTGGGTTGAGAAATTGCCCCCGGAGAAGGAAACGGCAACCCACTCCAGTCTTCTTGCCTGGGAAAGCCTAAGGACAGAGGAGCCTGGCGGGCTACAGTCCATGGGGTAGCAAAGAGTTGGACATGACTGAGCGACTAAACAACAAGAAACGGCTTTATCACAAATGTTGCCAAATTTGGCCGAGTGCTGAGTGGTCAGATGTGCAGAGTTTATGGTGTATACCCGGTATAAATGAACCTGTAACAAGTTGAAGAATGAAGGAATGAACGTGGGAGGAGAAAGCCCTGAAGTTACTGATTAAACGTAAAACATACAGGCAATGGCTTGGGCATGGCAAAATCCTCCATTTGATCTTCAGTCACTTCTGGGGTCCCTATCCCTCCCGAACATTCGTAACAGCATCTTCCCCTTACTTCACCTGTGATCGCTGTGGGCTCTGACCCGGAACACCTGCGCCGGTTCCACTGCCCGGTGAGGTTCGGCGCGGCCGCAAGATGGCGCTGGGGAGCTGCGCGCGGGAGCGCGGGGGTGCGCGGGTGCGTGTGTGCGCGTGGCTATAGCACACGGATTTGATAAGGGACCTAGAGGAAGCTGGAGCACTGCGGTGAAAAAGACTGCCGGTGGCGCCCGGGCGGGAGGTGGCCTGGGTTCAGCCCGGGCCGAGCGTCAGCTGCGAAGTGGGCGACTCACCTGTGTGCCCCGTCTGGTCTGTACAGTGAGGACGGCTCCCACCTCAGCGTTGAGCTTTCTAGACAATGTTTGCTCAGGTGAAGTCCTTAACATGTTTTCTGGCTGCTATGAGGCACTGAAAATGTCTTTTTTCCCAAAATATATTAGGTAATTTGCTGTAGGTTTAAAATGGTGGGTACTAGCTGTGTCCTCTCTCCCCTCTTTTTTCTTTCTCTCCACCTCATTAGTTGTCTGTTCCCTTATATATCTCACAGCCTTTCCAGTATCCAGTTGTCAGTGATTCCATGGTCTCTAACTTACGAATGCATCCCCAAATTGACGATTTCATGCCCAGTTACCGCTGCAGCCTCGGCCTTTCGTGGTCATCGCTCCTGCGGTCAGTGCCCAGGCCTCCAGAGCGCCCCGTTCTGCCCTCCCGTTTGCCCTCCCAGCGCACCTGGCAGGTGACCCTGGAACATGCACATCAGCTAGTCACTTCTCTGCAGAAAGGCCCTTCCCCACTCCAAACGCCAGGACGAATTACAGCTACGTTTGTGCAGCTCAGCTCAGAATACAGCAAAGATGCAGGTGTTCTGTGTGACGGTCTCCAGGGCGCTGGATGGGCCCGCGGTGGACACATCCCTGCCCTCACCTCCGGCCGCTGCCATCCCTGCTCCCTATCCGTTCCACCCCGCCGCCGGCTTCCTGCAGCTCCTGGGTCTGCAGGCCCCTCCCTCAGGGCCCCAGCTTCCCATTCCTGTTACCTGCATGTTCTTTTGTTGTCTGTGCTGGCTGCCTACTTCATAGAGCCTGCTCTCATCACCGTTGACAGTATGCCCCGGCCCCAGTACTGTTTCTCGCCCGGCTTGATCTTTTCTCCAGAGCACTAGTTCATTCTAACATGATACGCGTGCGTGTGTGTGTGTTGCTTCAGTCCTGTCTGACTCTTTGTGACCTATGGACTGTAGCCCGCCAGGCTTCCCTGTCCTTGGCATTTCCCAGGCAAGAATACTGGAGGGGGTTGCCCTTTCCTTCTCCAGGGGATCTTCCTGACCCAGGGATTGAACCCGCATCTCTGAAGTCTCCTGCATTGGCAGGCGGGTTCTTTGCCACTAGCACCACCTGGGAAGCTCGCTGTAGTGGTGGCTTGTTTTTCAGGACATCAGAAGACAGTACTTTCATTAGGGAAAACAGATATTGAGTAACATGTTGAAGTAGCCAAACTTCTCAAGTTCAGAGCAGAGCCTTCACCTGCGTTGTCTAGTCAGTGTTTTAAATGCTCTCCGGAGGGACAGACACAGCGTTGCAGATGCAGTCTTCACAGGGTGCCTTTCCGCAGCCTGCCTGCTGCTCTTTCCTGTTTGCCAAAGACTCGCCCCAAAGGGACTCCTTGGGCCTCACAGCCTGGGCCTAAACTAGGCTGATGAGTGGATGCCCTTCAAGTGGATCTGTTGGAGCTGCAGGTGGGCCGTGTCGCAGCAGCTCCGACAGCTCCACTTCAACTAAAAGTGACATGGTGGTTCCCTTTTCTTTCTTCCTTTCACCTTTACCTAACTGTGTGCGCTCAGGGCAAGACACAGGATGGCCAGCACTCTGCTTGTTGGAATATGTTTTTAACTTCTATCACTTTTCCTGCTGTTGTAAAAAAAAATACTTGCTCTTGAAGCCATGTTGTAGACCTGTACCAAGTGTGACTTAGAAGTTGTCTTAATTCTGCCCACCCCAATAGTCATCATGTAAACCCTCGGGAAATTTTATGTTACATTAGAAAAACACTTGTGCAAACTGCTTTGTCACTGTGCAGTGGTAAGTAAATGTTTAAAAAATGTATTTACTTATATTGACATGTAGTTGATTTACAATGTTGTATTAGTTTCAGGTATAAAGCAGGGTGATCCGTTATAGGTTGCTGCAAGATATTCAATAGAGTTCCCTGTGCTATACAGTAAACCGGTGTTGTTTATCGGTTTTATTTACAGTGGGATCTATCTGTTAATCCCAGACTCCTAATTTATCCCCCGCACCTTTCCCCTTTGATACCATATGTTTGTTTTCTATGTCTGTGAGTCTGTTTCTGTTTTCTATGTAGATTCATCTGTATTACTTTTAAGGATTCTATGTTTAAGTGATATCATATGGTATTTCTCTTTCTCTGTTACTTCTTTTGGTATGATAATATCTCTAAGTCCATCCATGTTGCTCCAAATGGCTTTATTTCATTTTTTTTTATGGCTGAGCAATATTCCATTGTACATATGTACATATCACATCTTCTTTATCCATCCTTCTGTCATTGGACATTTAGGTTGTCTTAGATATAAAAGTCACATCTTGGCTATTGTATGCTGCTATGGACACTGGGATGCATGTAGCTTTTCAAATTAGAGTTTTCTCCAGATGTATGCCCAGGAGTGGGATTACTGGATCATATGATAACTGTTTGTTTAAGGAATCTCCATACTGCTCTGCATAGTGGCTGCGCCAGTTTGTATTCTAGAATATTACTTCAGGTGAATTTGCCTCCTCTAGGAACCACTGTCAGATTGCCCAGCCCTTCAGCTGGGACAGACCTCCCCAGCCCAGGGGCATCTTGGGTCCCAGGTTCCACTGTACTGGGGAGAACTGCTCTGGGTCAAGGTCTGGAGTGACCGCATCCCTTACGCTGACCAGTGTGTCAGTGGTGTTCCAAGGCTCCTCTCGTGTGTCTCGGGACTAGTGTCAGCAGCTCGTCTATCGTAAACTATCAAATAGTAAGAAGTATTTGTGAAATGTGCCCAGAACTGTACCTTATTCAGCAGCTAAGAGAGTAATTTCCTCTCATCTTTCTTACTCATGTTCATAAAAATCAATGGTTGGCATACAGGAAATCTATCAGCTCTCCCACAGGAAGGGAAAGCTGGCCTTGTCCAGGTGGAAGAAGTCATTCTGAACGTGAGCAGTGGGGGAGGTCAGGAAGCCATCCCCAAGGTCCAGCAAGCTGACTGGGGGGCAGCCAGAGGAAGAAATGAAGGAAAAGGGAAATTTAGGCAGTTTGTCGGTGTTTTTTTTTTCCCTGTTAAGTGTACCCTAATGGGATTTTTTTTCCTCCTTTGGATTTACAGGCAGAGTGGACTTCTGTGAATGCAGTTCCTGTTCTGTATCAGACCCTGGCTGGACCCGGTCCCTGACTCCAGGAGGTGAAGGCTGAGGGGCGGGAGGTAAGGTCAGTCCGCACACCTGGCGTGGAGGGAGGGGCAGAGAGCCAGGCCTGTGCGCCGGCAGCAGAGGATGTGGTATAGCAGTCTCGGGGGTGTGTGTCTGCGGTGGCCTGAGTGTGTAGGTCCCGGGGAGAGTGCACGGAGTCCTGGCCGCTCAGTTTGCAGACCTGCAGGGCCTCCTCTTGATGCAGTGGGCAGAGCAGGAGGTGGCCAGCCCAGCTTGAGGGTCAGAGTGCAGATGCTGTGGACTTGGTGAGAGGGGTGGGAGGATGGATTGAATTTGGTGCACAGATGGGTATTTTGCGGGGGGATCGAGATTAATGCTCTGGTATTAAAGCGGGACAGTAGAGTTTTAGGTTTGGACTCCTCCTGCCTTCAGTTTAGGGATAGCCAGGGTAAGGTCCTGGGGCAGCAGCTTGGGGCGGGGCACCATTTCCACATCCATCTGGATACCACGTGGCGATGCCCAAATCAGAACCGTGTGAGCCAGGGACCCGTGGCAGTAAAAGTGACTAGGAGACTGACTAACTGACCTGATGGGATCTGAGAGCCGAGGGGCCCCACTAGGCTCCTCTGAGGGTCCTCAAGCTCTCTGGAGGCCTGGGACGCTAGCACAGGGGGTCTGACCACTCTGAGACCTTGGGCGTGTGGTAAGGCCTCTTCCCTGGAGGATCTGGTGTCTAAGAAGGTGCAAACACCTCGTTTCTTAGTTTTTTTTCTCGGTCTGTTTTAGGGCCATTTTGTAGAAAGTGATAAAGTATTGCTTTTACTCAAGTTAACCTCATCTACGAAAGGCACAGATGTACGTAAACTTTTGGGATATGAACTTACTGAAAATGACCTCTCTTACGGCAGTATGCATATTGCAGCAATATTGGGTGACTGATGCTGCAACTTCTATACCTTTTTTTTTTTTAATAAATTTATTTATTTTAGTTGGGGGCTAATTACTTTACAATATTGTAGTGGTTTTTGCCATACATTGACATGAATCAGCCATGGGTTTACATGTGTTCCCCATCCTGAACCCCCCTCCCACCTCCCTCCCCATCCCATCCCTCTGGGTCATCCCATTGCCCCAGCCCTGAGCATTTGTCTCATGCATTGAACCTGGAATGGTGTTCTGTTTCACATATGATAATATACATGTTTCAGTGCTATTCTCTCAGAACGTCCCACCCTCACCTTGTCCCTCAGAGTCCATAAGACTGTTCTATGCATCTGTGTCTCTTATTCTGTCTCGCATATAGGGTTATCGTTACCATATTTCAAATTCCATATATATGCATTAGTATACTGTATTGGTGTTTTTCTTTGTGGCTCACTTCACTCTGTATAATGGGCTCCAGTTTCATCCATCTCAATAGAACTGATTCAAAGGCATTCTTTTTAATGGCTGAGTAATATTCCATTGTGTATATGTAGCACAGCTTCCTTATCTGTTCGTCTGCTGGATGAACATCTAGGTTGCTTCCATGTCCTGGCTATTGTACACAGTGCTGCTTGTGTAGCTTTTACGTTCTCTTTCAAAGGAAAACTACTCCGGGTGTCACAGGAACATAAGAAAAGGAGCAGTTTTACCTGGAAGAAAAACAACAACTGGTTTCCTACTACGGTTTAATTCAGCTAATTTCATGAGCAGTGGTGGCCTTTTAGATGTCATTCATTCCAAAGCAGAGAACACCTTTGTTTTGTGTACTGTGGTTGTTCAGAGCCTGAGGTTTGGAGATGGAGTAAATCTTTAAGAACTAGTCTTACAGAGAAAGAGTTATGGTGGTATTTCATCGATAATGGTCAGGTGACAAAAAGTAATTGCTATTCCAGGTCCTTTTGGACTGAAGAGTTTTCATTCTTAATCTGTGGTTTAAGTGCACAAAAGAGGAGAGAAATCCTTAATGGCACCTGCTTTGAAACCAGTGCATGATTCCGTAAAGTACTCTGGACGGTTCTATTGCCTGAAATTATTTTTGAGCACCATTCTTTTCTAATGGTCTCTAACTGCAGCTTTGGGAGGAAAAGCTAGTGGGGAAGCCACTTGGATAGAGATGTGGGTGAGGACCTCAGGAGAACTGCAGGAAAAGATCTTATTTCTGGGCCTGGATCATTAGCTCTATGTGCCTTCCCTGGAGCTGAACATGGGGTGTTCCCAGGCAGTGCCTAATTGGACCAGTTGGTAGTGTTGGGCTGTGAGAGCTTGTACTTTATGAAGCTGAATGATTTCTAAGAAAGGGCTGGTGGGGTCACACATCATGTGCCGGCACTTCTGATGTGTCTCTTTCCCACATCCTGTGCAACACGTTTGAGGTAGAGGAACTGTCTCGAATGTTCAGTGAAGTCGGACACCTTTGTGATCAGAGACTGGAGAGCCCAGACCCTGTGCGGAGGTGTCTCAGAAGTTTGCCTGGAAACGGGAGGGGTTGGGGGGACTCACCCGGCCGAAGGCACCCAGGTAAGCCTCAGCGATGAGCAGCCTCTGGGCGTTGCAGCGCTGGGTCAGGATGTCGATCAGCAGGTCCTTGTCACAGCCTGGAAGAGAGTTGTGTTGGAGAGTGAGTGAGTGCTGTGGGTGCCACACTGCAGGTAGGGAGAGCCCACGGTGCAGGGGCCAAGGCCAGTGGGCCAGCTCGTCCCCTGGTGCTCCCAGTGGAGGGAGAAGGCCCAACGTGAGTGGAAGTTTCAGGGTACCCCTGCCGTGGCCGAGGTGCCTTCCGTCTCCCCCTCTCCTGCTGCTACAGACTTTTCTTTTAAAAGATTCAATACAAATAGAGGGGAGGAGAGAATGTGGCCTTTCTTCCATCCCCCTCCTACCCCACCAGCAAAAGGCTTCCCTGATCTCCACACGGATCCAGTTTGAACAGACCCCATGTCCTTCTCACCACACGGCTCTGAATGATTTACAATGTGCGTTGAGAGGAAAGTCACTGCTCTGGTCCTGCTGACAGCAGGTGAGACCACCAGGGTCCCTCTCTGTTTTGGAGAAAGAATTCCCCGCAGAAATGGAGTGAAGCAGGCACAGAGGTTATTGGCAGCACAGTTCATGCAAAGGGAACAAAGAAGCAGTTCATGTAGAGCAGGAGCAAAGCGGACACACAGACCCAGAGAAGACAGCAGGCAACGTCCCTAGTGAGGAGTGTGCCAGAGACGGGATTTAAATCACTAATGTGGGGCACTTCTTCCAGGGCTGTGTTCCACTCTGGCCAGGTATCTTGCCTCTTTCCCCACATGTGACCTGTCCCAGGGCCCTCCCCATATACATGCTCATCTTTTAGCCAAGATGGATTCTAGCACAGAAGATTGTGGGAGGTTTGACAGCACTTATTATGATGTGAGAGCTGGACCATAAAGAAGGCTGAGTACTGAAGAATTGATGCTTTTGAACTGTGGTGCTGGAGAAGACTCTCAAGAGTCCCTTGGACAGCACGGAGATCAAACTAGTCAATCCTAAAGGAAATCAACCTTGAATATTCATTGGAAGGGCTGATGCTGAAGCTGAAGCTCCAATACTTTGGCTACCTGATGCAAAGAGTCAACATATTGAAAAAGACCCTGATGCTGGGAAAGATTGAAAGCAGGAGGAGAAGGGGACGACAGAGGATGCGATGGTTGGATGGCATCAGCAACTCGATGGACGTGAGGTTGAGCAAGCTCCAGGAGTTGGTGAAGGACAAGGAAGCCTGGCCTGCTGTAGTCCATGGGGTCGCAAAGAGTCAAACGTGACTGAGCGACTGAACAACAACTTATAGGATGGCGCCCCCTCCCTCTGAGACCCCTGAGGAGCCGCTTGCACACTGGTGCCTGGTGGGGCGGGGCCTCGTCTCCCCGCCCTCAGGAGGGACAGGTGTGCTCATCCTCTCTCTCACTCCTGCAGAGCTCGGCTCCTGCCACTGATTCCGTCCTTGGAGTATCAGGGAAGACACAGCTCCCGTTGAATCCACCTGACAAACTCCAGCTGCTCTACTCAGGGGCCCATGTGCCCCTTACTCAGTGCAGACTCTCCAGAGAAGGAAGAGTCTTGGGGGAGGGAGCTGTGAGAGGAGGGAATCCGGCCCCTGCTTTTAACAGGGGCTCTGCTCCTAGGCTCTGAGGCCTGCCCTTCCTCCTCCACCAACCCATCAACCTGGTAAAATGCCTGGATGTACAATCGCTGCGGGGAGATTGTGGTCATAAAGAACCACCTGCCAGTGCAGGAGACAAAAAAGACGCAGGTTCAATCCCCAGGTTAGAAAGATCTTCTAGAGAAGGAAATGGTAACCCACTCCAGTTTTCTTGCCTGGAGAATCCCATGGACAGAGGAGCCTGGCAGGCTATAGTTCATGGGGTCGCAAAGAGTCGGACACTGGGCAGTTTAGCATGCACACATGCAGTCACAGTAGTGACCAGGAAGACCTCAGAAGCCCCTCAGCTTGACCAGTATTTAGATAAACTTCTCCTTATCATAAGCCTTCCATCTTTTCTTTTTTCTGAGAGCATTTACTTTGGAAAACTTGTGGTTGTAAATTCTTTCTTTACTCATTTGAGATGTAAATCTTCTCCCAACCACTTGCTGGATGGCTAGAAATGCCTTCCTCAAGGGCTTAGAATCCACCCCTTTCAGCCACAGTCACTGAGTGAGACAGTTGCTGGCCCCGGGCTCTGTGGCAGGCAGAACCCTCAGTGCCAGTAGGCAGACTCGGGAGTCCTCATGGCGTGACCGGGCCCCCACCCTGTGTCCTCTGAACTACTCACTAGCTCAGCCCAGGGCTCAGACCTCACCTGCCTTTATCCCAGAGGAGCTGGGGGCAGTCTCTCTCCTTTTGCAAAGGCATCCTGGCCTGTTGAGTTGTGTGTGGTACAGTTTTTCTCTGACGAATTATGGAGATGTGGAGAAAAGCGAGTTGAAGCGCTAGGATGTTAAGCAGATCATATTTTGGGGGTTTAAAGCCATCGTGGAAATGTGGGGATCATAGGAAGGTAATGAGTCGGGTGTGGAAACAGGCAGTGAGTGAGGGTGAGGATTGGATCAAGGTGGGTGAGTGTATCTCTGGAGACCCAGTGTGGGGCAGGGTGTCTATTCATGTCAGAGAGATGGTCTGGCAGCTGCAGAGTGGAGGTGGGAAGGCAGAGACTCTTCTCCAAAGACTGGAATTTCAGATTGGTGACAAAAAGGTGGCATGCAGTAAAGTGGCACTGAGCAGCAGGGTGCCCAGGCTCCCGGGTTAAGTCCTGGACCCGAGGGACATGAGATGGTTCTAGAGGAGTCTGTTGACTGCTTGATCCAAAATAAATGTAGTTTTAATAATAGGTAGAAGGTTTTTTGGTATTGACCATCTGGTGATGTCCATGTGTAGAGTTGTCTCTAGTGTTGTTGGAAGAGGGTGATTGCCGTGACCGGTGTGTTCTCTTGGCAAAACTCTGTTAGTTTCATTCTGTACTCCAAGGCCAAACTTGCCTGTTACTGCAAGTATCTCTTGACTTCCTACTTTGGCATTCTAGTCCCCTATGATGAAAAGGACATCATTTTTTTTTTTTTTTTGGTGTTAGTTCTAGAAGGTCTTGTAGGTCTTCATAGACTTCAGCCTCTTGGGCATTAGTGTTTGGGCATAGACTTGGATTACTGTGATATTGAGTTGTTTACCTTGGAAACGAACAGAGATCATTCTGTAGTTTTTGAGATTGCACCCAAGTACTGCATTTTGGACTCATTTGATGACTGTGAAGGCTACTCCATTTCTTCTAAGGGATTCTTGTCCACAGTAGTAAAATGATCGTTATCTGAATGAAATTCACGCATTCCAGTCTGTTTTAGTTCACTGATTCCTAAAATATCGACGTTGGGCCTTACGAAGCATTACTAGGAACAAAGCTAGTGGAGGTGTTGGAATTCCAGCTGAGCTATTTCAAATCCTAAAAGATGATGCTGTGAAAGTGTTGTACTCAATATGCCAGCAAATTTGGAAACCCAGCAGTGGCCACAGGACTGGAAAAGGTCAGTTTTCATTCCAATCCCAAAGAAGGTCGATGCCAAAGAGTGTTCAAACTACCACACAATTGCACTTATTTCACGTGCTAACAAGGTTATGCTCAAAATCCTTCAAGCTAGGCTTCACATAGTGACCCTAGAACTCCCAGATGTTCCAGCTGGATTTAGAAAAGGCGGAGGAACCAGAGATCAAATTGCCAACATCCACTGGATCATAGAAAAGCAAGAGAGTTCCAGAAAAACATCTATTTCTGCTTCATTGACTCTGCTAAAGCCTTTGCCTGTGTGGATCACAACAAACTGTGGAAAATTCTGAAAGAGATGAGAATACCAGATCTCCTTACCTGCCTCCTGAGAAACCTGAATGCAGGTCAAGAAGCAACAGTTAGAAATGGACATAGAACAGACTGGTTCCAAATTGGGAAAGGAGTACATCAAAGCTGAATATTGTCACCCTGCTTATTTAACTTATATGCAGAGTTCAGTTCAGTCCTCAGTCGTGTCTGACTCTTTGCGACCCCTTCTCCACCTGCCTGTAATCTTTCCCAGCATCAGGATCTTTTCCAATAAGTCGTCTCTTCGCATCCGGTGGCCAAAGTATTGGAGCTTCAGCTTCAGCATCAGTCCTTCCAATGAACATTCAGAACTGATTTCCTTTAGACATAGTACATCACGCACAATGTCAGGGCAGATGAAGCACAAGCTGAAATCAAGACTGCTGGGAGAAATATCAAAAACCACAGATATGCAGATGATACCACCCTTAGGGTGAAAATGGAAGAGGAACTAAAGAGCCTCTTGATGAAGATGAAAGAGGACAGTGAAAAAGCTGGCTTAAAACTCAACATTCAAAAAACTAAGATCATGTCATCTGGTCCCATCACTTCATGGCAAATAGATGGGGAAACAGTGGAAACAGTGACAGACTTTACTTTCTTGGGCTCCAAAATCACTGCGGATGGTGACTGCAGCCATGAAATTCAAAGACTTTTGCTCCTTGGAAGAAAAGCTATGACAAACCTAGACAGCATGTGAAAAAGCAGAGACATGACTTTGTCAACAGAGGTTCATCTCGTCAAAGTATGGATTTTTCCAGTCGTCATGTATGGATGTGAGAGTTGGACTATGAAGAAGGCTGAGCACTGAAGAATTGATGCTTTTGAGCTGTGGTGTTGGAGAAGACTCTTGAGAGTCCCTTGGACTGGAAGGAGATCAATCCAGTCCATCCTAAAGGAAATCAGTCCTGAATATTCATTGGAAGTGTTGATGCGGAAGCTCCAATACTTTGGCCACCTGATGTGAAGAGCAGACTCATTGGAAAATATCCTGATACTGGGAAAGATTGAAAGCAGGAGGAGAAGGGGATGACAGAGGATGAGATGGTTGGATGACATCACTGATTCGATGGACATGGGTTTGAGCAAGCCCCAGGAGATGGTCATGGACAGTGAAGCCTGGTGTGCAGCCCTCCATAGGGTGGCAAAGAATCAGAGACAACTAAGCAACTGAAGAACAACAAATAAGGTTTTTCAGTTATATATACATATTGATTTTGCTATCATCATACATAATTATTATAATGTGATTTTTGTTGTTATTCTGTTGGGATATTATCCACAATACACCTCTCTGAATTTTTCTCCGTGTTTCAAAGTTCATAGCAATCCTGGCTCATTTGTTTTCTAGAAGTATTTCAAAATATTTTCACATGGATCTCAAAAAATGTTATTCAAATATCAATTAAAATAACTGTAAGCTTAGCAATCAATTTAGAGAAGTCACTAACAGGACATATCTGTTGAATTATTTATGTGTTTTTCTTTCCTAAAAGATTTAGTAAACATTTGTATAGTTTTTGCCAATTACAAGAAACTTTATTTGGTTCCAATTATTCATATTTGTCTTTCTATCAATATTTCAAGTTATATTATTTTTATTTTGGTCTTAACAGAATAATTCCTTAATGAAAGAGATGAGATTGAATTTTATGTGGACCTTGTGTCCAGAAAAATTATTGAACTCTCATGCTGCTGCTGCTAAGTCACTTCAGCCGTGTCCGACTCTGTGCGACCCCACAGACGGCAGCCCACCAGGCCCCCCCGTCCCTGGGATTCTCCAGGCAAGAACACTGGAGTGGGTTGCCATTTCCTTCTCCATTGCATGAAAGGGAAAAGTGAAAGTGAAGTCGCTCAGTCGTGTCCGACTCTTAGCGACCCCATGGACTGCAGCCCGCCAGGCTCCTCCGTCCATGGGATTTTCCAGGCAAGAGTACTGGAGTGGGGTGCCAAAGAACATAGAATTCATGCAAGACTGAAAACAGCACACAGGAAGCCTCCTGTTAAATGTATCCTGACACAGGTAGCCAACTAGCTGCTTGAATATCACAGAAAGGCAGTCAGAATCGTCCTTTTTTTTAATTGTTTAATTTTTATTATGTTTAATATTTATTATTGTTGATGTACAATGTTGTGTTACTTTATGCTGTAGAGCAAACTGAATCAGTTATACCTATACACTAGATTCTTTTCCCGTGGAAGTCATTACAGAATATTGAGCCGAGTTTCCTGTGCTATCCAGTAGGCTCTCATGAGTTCCCTATTTTACATATAGTAGTGTGTATATGTCAAGCACAATCTCTCAATTTATTACTTCCCCCCACGCTTCCCCTTTGGTCACTGTAAAGTTTGATTTTAAGATCTGTGAGTATGCCTTTTTTCTTTTTCTGTGTTTATTTATTGGCTGTGCTAAGTCTTAGCTGTGGCACACAGGGTCTTTGTTGAGGCAAGTGGAATCTTTAGCATCTTAGTTGCGGCCTGTGCGATCTAGTCCCCTGATCAGGGACTGAACCTGGGCCCCCTGCATTGGGAGCACAGAGTCCTAGCCACTGGACGCCCAGGGAAGTCCCTATGAATCTGCTTGAGACGTCACTCTTCACCCATCAGACTAGTGGACACTCGGACGTTTGCCGAAGTGGTCTGCAGGCAAGGCCGTGGTGAACAGGCAGCGGTCAGCATTGCTGGTGGGCATCTGGGCTGGCGAAGCCCTTTGAGAGGCAACAGGGCTGTGTCCACCAGAATTAGGAATGTACAGCCCAGTGATCTCACTTGCCGTGATGAATACCTTAGACACAGCAGGTAGAATGTCGCATGTGGAAGCTTGCAACACTGTTTAATAGCCAAATACTGGAAGCACAGGGTCTATCGTTCGGGTCCTGCTTCAATTGTGTGGCATCTGTCCAGGACAATGCCATGAGATGTGACACATGAGAGCGATCCGTATCACACCTCTCCTCTGCCTGAGACCCTCTGACGGCTGACTGTGGCCCCCTGATTTCCCTCCCTCCTTTGACAGTCCACCTTGCTTTTCTCCAGTCGCATGGCCTTTTCCCTGTACCTCAATCGTGCGGGTCAGCCTCCCACCTCAAGGCCTTTGTACAAGCCATTCCCTTAGCCTCCCCAGAGAATCCCAGCGCTCACCCCCTCACCACCTTTAACTCTGCTTAAATGTCACGTTCTCCACAAGGCCACCTCTGACCACTCCATCTAAAATCTAAGTCCCCACCTGCCATTTCCAGTCTCCATTATCTAGCTCTATGTTTTCAATTACTCTTATTATATTCTAACACAGCATATAACTTATATGTTTATTGTCTGCTTTATGCGCCTCCCCCAAGATATCGATGCCATGGGGCAGAAATTGTCATCCGTTTTGTTGACTTCCATAACCCTAGGATATACCACACCTCCTTCCCCCACCAGACCCAGGCACAGCCCTTCTCCTCCCAGCAACACCCCCCCCCCCCCGCCAGGACACACCCCTTCCCCCTCCCCAGCACCCCCAGTGAGACACCTCCTGCCCCTCCGCTGCAAACCCGGGACACACCCCCTCCCCTCTCCGCAGTCCCAGGACACACCCCTCCCCAGCCCCAGGGTACACCCTCCCCAGCCCCCAAGACACACCCCTCCCCCTCCCCAGCCGCCCGAGGACACACCCTTCCGCTCCCCTCCGTGAACCCGAAGCTCAGGCCCCCTCCGCCACAGGCAGACTGAACAGGGAAGTCTTTGCGCCGCCCTCGCCCCGGCTCCTGGCCGCCGGTTGCGCGCTCTCCGTCCCTGGCGCTCCGCCAACGAGACCGAATTCAGAGGCCGGCGCTGCGAGCCGAGCAGGACTGAGTCCTGAGGCCCGAGACGAGCTGTTTCCGGGCAGGAGGTGTCTGCGGCGAGGCCGGTTAGTGCGGGCGGCGCGGAGCGCGGGTCGTGCGGGGCCGGGGCGGTGGACGCGCGGGGCCAGGGGGCGCGCGGAGTCCCGGCCGACTTCCGGCAGGTCGGCGGGGCCGGGGCAGCGAGTGTTCCCCCCTGTCCTTCCTCCTCCGTCGGCTCTGGGGTCGGGGAGGGGGTCCTGCGCCCTAGACTTCTCCATGGTTAGAGCAGCGTTGGGGGAGGGGAGAGAGGCAAGAGGCTGAGGTTGAGTTGCTCAGCTGTGTCCAGCTCTTTGTGACTCCGTGGACTGCTGCACGCCAGGCTTCCCTGTCCATCACCAACTCCCAGAGTCTACTCAAACTCATGTCCATTGAGTCAGTGATACCATCTAACCATCTCATCCTCTGTCGTCCCCTTCTCCTGCCTTCAATCTTTCCCAGCATCAGGGTCTTGTCAAATGAGTCAGTTCTTCACATCAGGTGGCCAAAGCATTGGAGTTTCAGCATCAGCATCAGTCCTTCCAATAACTATTCAGGACTGATTTCCTTTAGGATTGACTCATTGGATCTCCTTGCAGTCCAAGGGACTCTTGAGAGTCTTCTCCAACACCACAGTTCAAATGCATCAATTCTTCAGCACTCAGCTTTCTTTATCGTCCAACTCTCACATCCATACGTGACTACTGGAAAAACCACAGCCTTGATGAGACGGGCCTTTGTTGGCAAAGTGATATCTCTGCTTTTTAATAAGCTGTCAAGGTTGGTCATAACTTTTCTTCCAAGCAGTAAGCGTCTTTTAATTTCATGGCTGCAGTCATCATCGGCCGTGATTTTGGAGCCCAGAAAAACAAAGCCAGCCACTGTTCTCACTGTTGCCCATCTATTTGCCATGAAGTGATGGGACCGGATGCCATGATCTTACTTTTCTGAATGTTGAGTTTTAAGCCAACTTTTTCACTCTCCTCATTCACTTTCAAGAGGCTCTTTAGTTCTTCTTTTCTTTCTGCCATAAGGAGGATGTCATCTGCATATCTGAGGTTATTGATATTTCTCCCGGCAATCTTGATTCCAGCTTGTGCTTCCTCCAGCCCAGCGTTTCTCATGGTGTACTCTGCATATAAGTTAAATGAGCAGGGTGACAATATACAGCCTTGACGTACTCCTTTCCCTATTTGGAACCAGTCTGTTGTTCCATGTCCAGTTCTAACTGTTGCTTCCTGACCTGCATACAGATTTCTCAGGAGGCAGGTCAGATGGTCTGGCATTCCCATCTCTTTCAGAATTTTCCACCGTTGATTGTGATCCACACAGTCAAAGGCTTTGGCATAGTCAATAAAGCAGAAATAGATGTTTTTCTGGAACTCTCTGGAATATTTAACTTGGGTAGTAGAAGCACGCAGAAGCGAGGCGGCTGTGACGCCTCGGCGCAGAAGCGTGGCCGAGAGGAGCTAGGCCGGGCAGGGGGCTAGGCCGGGCCGGGGACCGGGGGCGGCGGCTGACAGGGGCGAGGCGGGGCCGTGGGCCGGTGGCCAGGGGAGACGGCCGACAGGGGCTAGTCCCGGCCGGGGGCCAGGTGCGGCGTCCCACAGGGCCTAGGCCCGGCCGCGGGCCAAGGGCGGCGGCCGACAGGGGGCTAGGCCGGGCCTGGGGCCGGGGGCGGCGGCCGACAAGGGTCTAGGCTGGGCCGGGGACCGGGGGCGGCGGCCGACAGGGGCTAGGCGGGGCCGGGGGCCGGGGCCCGGGGC
This sequence comes from Giraffa tippelskirchi, assembly GCF_054371585.1. Taxonomy (NCBI): domain Eukaryota; kingdom Metazoa; phylum Chordata; class Mammalia; order Artiodactyla; family Giraffidae; genus Giraffa; species Giraffa tippelskirchi. The sequence continues at coordinate 102,663,639 of NC_137275.1, forward strand.
CGGGGGCCGGGGGCGGCGGCCGACAGGGGCTAGGCCGGGCCGGGGGCCGGGGGCCGGGGGCGGCGGCCGACAAGGGTCTAGGCCGGGCCAGGGGCCGGGGGCCGGGGGCGGCGGCCGACAGGGGCTAGGCCGGGCCGGGGGCCGGGAGCCGGGGGCGGCTGCCGACAGGGGCTAGGCGGGGCCGGGGGCCGGGGGCCGGAGGCCGGGGGCCGGGGCGGCGGCCGACAGAGGGCTAGGCTGGGCCGGGGGCCGGGGGCGGCGGCCGACAGGGCGTAGTCCTGGCCGTGGGCCGGGGGCGGCGGCCGACAGGGCCTAGGCCTGGCCGTGGGCCGGGGGCGGTGGCCGACAGGGGCTAGGCCGGGCTGGGGGCCGGTGGCCAGGGGAGGTGGCCAACAGGGACTAGGCCGGGCCGGGGGCCGGGGCCGGCGGCCGACAGGGCCTAGGCCGGGCCGGGGGCCTGGGGCGGCGGCCGACAGGGGGCTAGGCCGGGCCGGGGGCCGGGGGCCGGGGTCGGTGGCCGACAGGGGCTAGGCCGGGCTGGGGGCTGGTGGCCAGGGGAGGTGGCCGACAGGGGCTAGTCCTGGCCAGGGGCCAGGTGCGGCGCCCAACAGGGCCTAGGCCCGGCCGGCCGCGGGCCAAGGGCGGCGGCCGACAGGGGGCTAGGCCGGGCCGGGGGGCCGGGGGCGGCGGCCGACAAGGGGCTAGGCCGGGCCGGGGGGCCGGGGGCGGCGGCCGACAAGGGGCTAGGCCGGGCCGGGGGGCCGGGGGCGGCGGCCGACAAGGGTCTAGGCCGGGCCGGGGGGCCGGGGGCGGCGGCCGACAAGGGTCTAGGCCGGGCCGGGGGGCCGGGGGCGGCGGCCGACAAGGGTCTAGGCCGGGCCGGGGGGCCGGGGGCGGCGGCCGACAAGGGTCTAGGCCGGGCCGGTGGGCCGGGGGCGGCGGCCGACAAGGGTCTAGGCCGGGCCAGGAGCCGGGGGCCGGGGGCGGCGGCCGACAGAGGGCTAGGCTGGGCCGAGGGCTAGGTTGGGCCGGGGGCCAGGGGCGGTGGCCGACAGGAGCTAGGCCGGGCCGGGGGCCGGGGGCGGCAGCCGACAGGGCCTAGGCCTGGCCGCGGGCCAGGGGCGGCGGCCGGCGGGGGGCTAGGCCAGGCCGGGGGCCGGGGTCGGTGGCCGACAGGGGCTAGGCCGGGCCGGGGGCCGGTGGCCAGGAGAGGTGGCCGACAGGGGCTAGGCCGGGCCTGGGGCCGGGGGCGGCGGCCGACAGGGCCTAGGCCTGGCCACGGGCCAGGGGCGGCGGCCAACGGGGCTAGGCCGGGCTGGGGGCCGGTGGCCAGGGGAGGTGGCCGACAGGGACTAGGCCGGGCCGGGGGCCGGGGGCCAGGGGAGGTGGCCAACAGGGACTAGGCCGGGCCGGGGGCCGGGGCGGTGGCCGACAGGGGCTAGGCCGGGCTGGTGGCCGGTGGCCAGGGGAGGTGGCCAACAGGGACTAGGCCGGGCCGGGGGCCGGGGGCGGCGGCCGACAGGGCCTAGGCCGGGCCGGGGGCCTGGGGTGGCGGCTGACAGGGGGCTAGGCCGGCCGGGGGCCGGGGGCCGGGGGCGGCTGCCGACAGGGGCTAGGCGGGGCCGGGGGCCGGGGGCGGCGGCCGACAGGGCCTAGGCCTGGCCGTGGGCCGGGGGCGGTGGCCGACAGGGGCTAGGCCGGGCTGGGGGCCGGTGGCCAGGGGAGGTGGCCAACAGGGACTAGGCCGGGCCGGGGGCCTGGGGCGGCGGCCGACAGGGCCTAGGCCGGGCCAGGAGCCGGGGGCCGGGGGCTAGGTTGGGCCGGGGGCCAGGGGCGGTGGCCGACAGGAGCTAGGCCGGGCCGGGGGCCGGGGGCGGCGGCCGACAGGGCCTAGGCCTGGCCACGGGCCGGGGGCGGCGACCGACAGGGGCTAGGCTGGGCCGGGGACTGGGGGCCGGCGTCGGCCGCGAGAGGAATTACCCAAGGCCCAAGGTAAGAGAAACCCAAGTAAGATGGTAAGTGTTGCGAGAGGGCATCAGAGGGCAGACACACTGAAACTAAAATTACAGAAAACTGACTAATCTGATCACACGGACCACAGCCTTGTCTCTCTCAATGAAACTAAGCCATGCCGTGTGGGGCCACCCAAGACGGATGGGTCATGGTGGAGAGGTCTGACAGAATGTGGTCCGCTGGAGAAGGGCATGGCAAACCACTTCAGTATTCTTGCCTTGAGAACCCCATCAACAGTATGAAAAGGCAAAAAGATAGGACACTGAAAGATGAACTCCCCAGGTCAGTAGGTGCCCAATATGCTAATGGAAGCAGATATAGATACTACCTACATCTTTGTTGTGTTTTTTTTTTTCACTCAGGTGCCAGTTCAACAGATTCTGACAGTGAAAGTTTAGCTTGCAAATCGAAGCCTGGAGCCATGCCACAGTAAGTGTGTATGATTCCGTCCGTTTAAGTAGAAAATGTCAGCAGACTTGTGCTCAGTGACGCCGCTGGTGTTGTGCGCTAAAGGAAGAGGTCAGCTGATGTCTGAGAGATCAGATGCTTGAGCCTGGAACACAGTCTTTGACTTTTGAACTTTGAAGTCTGCATTTCATCCTCAGTGTCCCCAAATCTAACCATCCACAATGTTTGTTCCAGTGCCAACTGACTGCTTATAAATATGTAGAAGGAGCAGTCACAATGAGAGAAAATGACTGACATCAGTACTAAAATGTAAATGACAAACAACTTGTCACATAAATTAGAAAATATCTAATTAGGCTAGAAATGGGTTTCCATTTGGATCAAGTGTATCTCCAGTTAGATCATGTCATGAAAATCTCAAAATGTCATTGTCCCTACAAAGACATAGGGATTATTAGTAATATGTTAGGATCTTAATTATTTTGCAAAGATAAAATCTATCAAGAGTTGGTAGAAAACTCCATGAATATTGAGACTGTGCTAAGAAATTTGTTTGATTTACTAGTATATGCATAACAATCATAGCCATTCAGCCTCAAATTATCACTGAGCATTCATGTTAAAGGGGGCTTCCCTGGTGGCTGAGTGGTAAAGAATGTGCCTGCCAATGCAGGAGACATGGGTTTGATCCCTGGGTTGGGGAGATCCCCTGTAGGGGGGCATGGTAACCCACTCCAGTATTCTTGCCTGGAGAATCCTATGGGCAGAGGAACCTGGTAGACTGCGGTCCATGGGGTGGCAAAGAGACGTGACTGAGTGCTAACTGAGCATATGTGTTAAAGGGCTCTTAATAAGATCACATACTCTGCTACCTGTGCATTCCGACAAGGATCTCAAGTTTAGTGAAGTTCCATGACTCGCTTGAGATTACACAGCCTGTGACTTAGCAAAATTGGACCTAGAAACAGCTCTTAACTTTTATGCACTAAGAAAAGACCACAGTCCAAGACATTCTCAACTTTACACAATGGGAAACTGGAATAAAGAGCAGTTGCTGGACTGAAAAGCAACCACCAGAACTTTGAATTAAATATCGAAGCCTGTTCCTAAACATTTCCTAAACGTATCTGCTTACTGCTCCAGACTGGGCTTTTCTAAGTATTATCTTTTGTCTTAGGATTTTCCAGTTCAATACTTTCTGCTTTCTAATAAGAGCTGAGATACATAGTTAGTACTTTCATCTGTGTGTTTATTTTGCTGCTGTCTGTGGGCCCCTCTGAATATATACTGAGCACCACTGTTCTAACTGTAGGTTGTGGGTCCCCATTTCTGAAGCAGTTCCAGTTGAAGCAGATTGAGCAAACATAAAGAAACTGGCCTGTTCTGTGGCAGTATTTCAAAGAATAATTCCTGCTTAAGAAATTCTGACCCAAGACTTCACTCCTTACTTTGCAGAGCTCAGAAGAAAACCACTTCTATGTCCTTGACCACTGGATCATCATCTCCAAAGACAAGAGTGACCACAGCTGTGATCCAGCCTCTGTCAGTCCCTGTTGAGCAGGTGAGCCCTATCCACAGTCCGAGAGGAGTCAGACTCTTTAGCATAAAGACCCCAGTTAGGCCTCCCCTGAAATATCTCCTCAGTGGACACACAACTGGGAGGAAAGAAAATGATAAGTTAAGTTCTTCCTTTTAATGCACTAAAAATAATTTTTAATCCGAGACACACCACTGATGAATCAACATCTGCATTTCCTTTGAGAATTCCTTTTTCTCACAGCTAATACTCTGATAAAGTGGTATCTGTGTTGGCTGTTACTGCTTGATTCTCCCTCACATATGTGCCATCTTCCACGTAGCCAAATTCGTTAGCTCATTTAAAAGAAAGCAGAAAAGGAGAAAAGTCCCCCTTATCCACAAAGTCCACCTGATAGAGCTCAGAAGTCCACCTGTCCTCTGCGAGCTTAACAGATAATATGGGAATATTCAGATTCCTTCACGTCACTGTGCATTTTCATCCTGCTTTCGTTTCATTGTGAAACTGCTTTATCCAAGAACAGCAGTATCCACAACTGGGTCATTGTAGTGAATTCACTTTGCAAACACAGGAAACCTGAAGCTTTTTTTAAGTAAAAAATTAGAATCTAGATGTCTCTAAATGAGATGTGATACTTTGCCTTGGTGCTGTGGTGGGCATCTGTAAACCCAAGCCTCTTGCAACATGAGCACATTCTTGAGTCATAAGTGTGCCCTCCTGCCACTGAGCGCCCATGGGTGTTTTAGAAATGACAGGGCTCCCCTGGTGGCTCAGTGGTAACGAATCCGCCTGCAGTGCAGGGAGACCCGGGTTCGATCTCTGTGTTGGAGAAGATCCCCTGGAGAAGGGAATGGCAACCCACTCCAGTATTCTTGCCTGGAGAATTCCATGGACAGAGGAGCCTGGTGGGCTACAGTCCATGGGGTCACAGAGTCTGACACACTGGGGGACTGAGCACGCACACAGAGATGTAATAAGAAGAGTAGATTTGGAAGGGAATAGTGTAGCTGAAATCAAGGGAGAAGAGACCCTTTCAAAGAAGAAATGCTGTGAAAATCTCAAATATTGACAACAGGTCAGTAACTCAAGAACTAAACAGGGTTGTTTGGATTTGGCTGTCCATAGCTCATCGCTGGTGATGTTTGGCAGAGGAGCTCTAGTGCAGATTCGGTCTAAAGGTAGGTCAGCTCACCCACCTTCAGGAGTTTGAAGGGGAAGGAGTAGAGATGGAGCGTGTACACCCTGCAAGTTTCCACAGGGAAAGAGAGGAGGGGAAGTGGGGTGTGGGCTCATTCTCACAGGTGTTTCAAAGATGGAAGTGGATTGATTATTTTAATGGAATGGATGGTAATGTTAGTTGTACTGAATTCTTATTGTTGTTGTAACAAATTCCAACCAATTTATTGGATTAAAGCACACAAATTTGTTCTCTTTCAATTCTGAAAATCAGAAGTCTAAAGTCAAGGTGTTAGCAGGGCTGTGCTACATCAGGGGGTTGAGGGGGGATCTGTTTCCTTGTCTTTTCCAGCTTGTAGAGGTTCCTCAATACCTGTTATGTGCCCACTCCCATCTCTAAGCCAGTAGCATGGCACTTCTCTCCTCTCTAACTACCTGCCTGAGACCATATTGGGCCTCTTGGATAATCCAGGATAATCTCCCATCTCAAAGTCCTTAAATGAATGAATGACATATGCAAGTTCTTTTGGCCACCTAAGGTAATATTCACAGGTCCTGCAGATTAGGGCATGGACTTCATTCATTGGGGGCCATTTATTTGTCTACTACAGTCCACTCTCTGCCCAGAAAAACTCACATCTATTTCACATGAAAAATATAGTCACCGCATCCCAAAGTCCCCTAAAGCCTCAACCCATGATGGTATCACCTCAAGTCCAAACTTTCATCTAAATCTTATCAACTCAGGACATCCAAATATCATCAGCTAAATTATTTAAATCAGGTATGGGTGAGGCTGCTGCATATGAACCATTCTCAGCCAACACTCCTTTCCATTCAAGTAGCATGGAGCTAGAATGCAGGTTATCTGTGCCCAAGATGGAACATTGTGACAGGGGCAGGGTACCAGTTATGAACATCCCTGTTCAGAAAAAAAGAAAATGAAAGGAAAAAAAGGAGTTACTGGTCGGTCCCCAAAAAATTAAAATTTCTAGCAAACAATCCTCCGTGGCTCTGGGCTCTGCCTTCTGGCCTTGAGGTTCTGACCTTGGAGTCATCCTTCCTTTTTCTTGAAAGGTATCGCACATCCTGAGGCTGGGCTGTGGCTTTTATCTCAGCAAAACTTTCTCTCTGCTCTTCTGCTCATCCCGAGGCTGTCTTTTTACCCTTCGTTGTGGAGGCTGCTTATCCAGTCTAGGGAATTATTGTATTAGTTGTAGATTTGTTGTGTCCTTGGGAAGAAGTGAATTCAGGCTCTTCCTGGGCGACCATCTTGAACCCTCCCTCCATCAGTCTTTGCTGTCCTTACGGGACAGATTACAAGGAAGCACTGATTCTTCAGCTGTCAGGCTCAAAACCTTCAAGGAAGCTACCTTTGAGCTCTGTGTCATTTGTCATATTTATGATTCAAATTTTTTGTGTAATTGTTTGATTAGTGTCCCTCTTAGCCATCAGATTGTTTATTCCATGAAGTTTGTTACCAGTAGTGTTTTTGCTCATTCTCCTTGTTGTTGTAAGTATAAGTGCATTTTTGATTTTTCTTTTTTTTTTCCAAGAGTACTATTTACATAAAATATAGTCAATGTAGAGGTGACAAAATAAAAGATATTAGCCGTATTTAATACATATTCTATTCTAAGGTCCAAGTAGCAACCACAATGGGGTAATTTTCAATCTTTGACATTTATAATTTATAAAACCACAACATTGTGCGATAGTCAGATTCAACAGTATTAAAAATAATTGGATTGCCCTCTCTTCTTTCCCTAACAATAAGTAAACTACGTGTTTATTTGGAAAGTATTGATGGTTCACAATAATCCTTTTTTTTAAAGTTAGCAGATCATGTAGTATTTTTCAGGAAAATGACAAAATTAATGTTGAGTGAAATAGCCAAAGTTAGGTAAGTACTTTGAAACAAAAAACAACGTGCTGTGAAATCTTCTGCTCTGTGTATCCGTGTATCTATAAAGTGATAAACACATAAATGATCATTCAGTATACTTACTCAGAGCAATTTGGTGACGGTGGGAAAACATTATTTTCCCTATGGCTGTCAACAGGTGTCATTACCAAATGGTTTCCAAAATGAATCAGATTTCTGATGTTTTGCATGCAGCTATATTACATATATTTGTATCCAGAATAACGGCCTTAGAATCGGATTTTAAGTTTAGATCCTGGCTCTGCACTGGGTATATTACTTTGTCCCACTGAGCCCAGTTTTTCTTGTTATGAAATAGTAATTGCCCTGTGTCTTTATGTAGGATAGTCGTAATGCTGAAATGAGGTTAATTTTGAAAGTCATAGCAGACTGTCTGCTATAAGTACTCAACAAAGAGGACTTCCCTGGTAGTCAGTGGTTGAGAATCCACCTTCCAATGCTGGAGACCCTGGTTCGATCCCCAGTCGAATATTCATTGGAAGGACTGATGCTGAAGCTCCAATACTCTGATTACCTGATGGGAGGAAGTGACTCATTGAAAAAAACCTTGATGCTGGGAAAGATTGAAGGCAGGAAGAGAAGGGGACAACAGAGGATGAGATGATCAGATGCCATCACCGACTTGATGGACATGAGTTTGAGCAAGCTCAGGGAGCTGGTGATGAACAGTGAAGCTGGAACGCTGCAGTGCACGGGGTTGCAAAGAGTCGGACATGACTGAGCAACTGAACTGAACTGACTCAACGAAGAGTAGCTGTTGTTGATAACTACAGCAACAATGATGCTGATAATCAAAATAATAATAACAACAATGTCCTTGTAGAAAATGTAGTCATAAATCTGTAATGTTTATTTTAACGGTTGATTTTTATTTTATATATTCCAGTTTCCTAAATGATTTTGTTGAATCTAACTTTTTTTGTGATGGATGGAGACTCCTTGCTTGTCACATGCCTACGTGAGAAGTCATTCAACAGGGGCAGTAGCTTCTTCTACCTGGTAGAATGCTATCTCGCAGATTTTATGAGAAATGAAGGACAGCTTGCATAGTTCTCCTCAGATAGTCTCAGCGCACTAGCCAGGACCGGAAATAGCATGCTGGAGAGGAGTGGTGAGAGGGGTAGCCTTTCTCTGCAGCTTCTCAGTGAGGAAGCTTGAGTTTCTTGTACATGCTAAGTTGCTTCAGTCATGTCCAACTCTTCGAGATCCTGTGGCCTGTGGCCTGCCATGATCCTCTGTCTGTGGGATTCTCACTGTTAAGTATAATGTTTGCTCTAGGTTTTTTGTACATGGTCTTTATCTAGTTGAGGAAGTTTCCCCTCTATTCCTAATTTATTGTGCTTTTCAAGAGATGGGTGAAGTTCATCAGGTAATCAAATTTATTGATGTACAGTTGTTCATAGTGTTCTGTGATTATCCTATTATGTCCATAGGGTTGTCATGAATGTTCCCTCTTCGTTTTTGATATTAGTAATTTTTGTCCTCTCTCTCTCTCCCTTAGTTAGCCTGGCTTAGCGGCTTATCAATTTCTTTGAACTTCTCAAAGTACCAGGTCTTGGTTTTCTTGTTTTTGTCTGCTAATATCCTGTTTTCAACCTCATCGATTTCTGCTGCAATTCTTATTATTTATTTATTTTCTGTTGTTAATTTTGGACTAATTTTGCTCTTCTCTTTCTGTCATGGCAGCCCAAGCACAGGCTGGAAAAGAATTTCCAGACACAGCATTGCAGAAGGGAGGGAGTTTATTAAGAGCAAAGAGCAGAGATAAGAGGGGCACTGAGAGCTCAGAGGAACGACCTCTTGACAGACCAGGGAGAGGTAAAAGTGTCTGTGGTTTAGTAGCCAGTTTTGATAGCCTCAAGGCAAATAAAATTCATGCTGTAAAGTTGGCATTAGGTGATTGGTTAGGGCACTGTAGGGTGAGCACTGAGGTGGGCCTTTTACCTAGTTTGGAGTCAGGAAGCTTGCTGGTGATGATCAGGGGCCTTTTGTCAACAGTGACACAGAGGCTCAGTCAATTCCAGAGGTGACCTTGACACTGGGCTTGCACCTGTGGCCTAGTTTTCTAAAGTAGCAGCTTGGATTACTGATTTTAGATCTTTCTTTTCTAATGTATGCATTTAATACTATAGATTTCCTTCTAAGAATTGTTTTCACTGCCTTTCACAAATTTTGATGTTATATTTGAACTTTCATTTAGTTCAAAATATTCTAAAATTTCTCATGAGATATCTTCTTTGGTCCATGTGATACTTAGAAAAGTGTTAAGCTCCAGTTATTTTGGATTTTCCAGTTGTATTTCTGTTATTGATTTCTAGTTTAAATCCATTTTCATCTGTGAGAAATATTGTATGATTCTAGACTAATGTCTTCTTAATTCTTTGAAAATAAAAATTAAAATCTCTTAACTTACTGTCAAACTACTTTACTTAGAAAGTATATCATTATAGTGAGTGGAGATTTGCAGAAAATATATAATCCATTATCTCAGTACTCAAAGAAAACCATTCTTCAGTTTTCAACATTTTATTATAAAAATTTGCAAACATGAAAAGTTGAAAGGTGTGCCACAAGTATCCATCGCCCCACCATCTAATTCTATGATTACTTTTATTATATTTGCTTTACATATGTCCATAAATTTTCTCTGCCTCTAGTCATTTATTAAAAAGACGATGGAGAGGGACACATTTGAAAGGAAGTTTCAAATGTTCAGTTCAGTCACTCAGTTGTGTCTGACTCTGTGACCCCATGGACTACAGCATGCCAGGCTTCCCTGTCCATCACCAACTCCTGGAACTTGCTCAGACTCATATCCATAGAGTTGGTGATGCCATCAAACCATCTCATCCTCTGTCATCCTCTTCTCCTGCCTTCAAACTTTCCCAGCATCAGGGTCTTTATCAATGAGTCAGTTCTTCCCATCAGGTGGCCAAAATATTCCAGTTTTAGCTTCAGCATCAGTCCTTCCAATGAATGTTCAGGATAGATTTCCTTCAGGGTTGACTGGTTTGATCTCCTTGAAGTGCAAGCGACTCTCAACAGTCTTCTCCAACACCACAGTTCAAAAGCATCAGTTCTTAGGTGCTCAGCTTTCTTTATGGTCCAACTCTCACATTCATACATGACTACTGGAAAAACGATAGCTTTGACTAGACAGACCTTTGTTGGCAAATTAATGTCTCTGCTTTTTAATATGCTGTCTAGGTTGGTCATAGCTTTTCTTCCAAGGAGTAGGCATCTTTTAATTTCATGGCTGCAGTCACTATTAGCAGTGATTTTGGAGCCAAAGAAAAGAAAGTCTGTCACTGTTTCCATTGTTTCTCCATTTATTTGCCATGAAATGATGGGACCGGATGCCAGGATCTTAGTTTTCTGAATGTTGAGTTTTAAGCCAACTTTTTCACTCTCTTCTTTCACTTTCATCAAGAGGCTCTTTAGATCCTCTTCGCTTTCTGCCATAAGGGTGGTGTCGTCTGCATATCTGAAGTTATTAATTTTTCTCCCATCAATCTTGATTCCAGCTTGAGCTTCATCCAGCCAGCATTTAGCATGATGTACTCTACATATGAGTTAAATCAGTAGGGTGACGATATACAGCCTTGATGTACTCTTTTCCCAATTTGAAAGCAGTCCTATGTCCAATTATAACTGTTGCTTCTTGACCTGCATACAGATTTCTAAGGAGGCAGGTCAGGTGGTCTGGTATTTCCATCTCTTTAAGAATTTTCCACAGTTTGTGGTGATCCACACAGTCAAAGGCTTTGATGGAGTCAATAAAGCAGAAATAGGTGTTTTTCTGGAAGTCTCTTGCTTTTGCGATGATCCAATGGATGTTGGCAATTTGATCTCTGGTTCCTCTGCCTTGTCTAAATCCAGCTTGAACATCTGAAAGTTCACAGTTCATGTACTATTGAAACCTGGCTTGGAGAATTTTGAGCATTACTTTGCTAGCGTGTGAGATGAGTGCAATTGTGCAGTAGTTTGAACATTCTTTGGCATTGCCTTTTTTGGGGATTAGGATGAAAACTGACCTTTTCCAATCCTGTGGCCACTGCTGAGTTTTCCAAATTTCCTGGCATGTTGAGTGCAGCACTGTCACAACATCATCTTTTAGGATTTGAAATAGCTCAGCTGGAATTCCATCACCTCCACTAGCTTTATTCATAGTGATGCTTCCTAAGGCCCACTTGACTTTCCATTCCAGGATGTCTGGCTCTAGGTGAGTGATCACACCATCATAATTATCTGGGTCATGAAGATCTTTTTTGTGCAGTTTTTCTGTGTATTCTTGCTACCTCTTCTTAATATCTTCTGCTTCTGTTAGGTCCATACCATTTCTATCCTTTATTGTGCCCATCTTTACATGAAATGTTCCCTTGGCATCTCTAGTTTTCTTGAAGAGATCTCTAGTCTTTCTCATTATGTTGTTTTCCTTTATTTCTTTGCATTGATCACTGAGGAAGGCTTTCTTAACTCTCCTTGCTATTCTTTGGAACTCTGCATTCAAATGAGTATATCTTTCCTTTTCTCCTTTGCCTTTAGCTTCTCTTCTTTTCTCAGCTATTTGTAAGGTCTTGTCAGACAACCATTTTGCCTTTTTGCATTTCTTTTTCTTGGGGATGATCTTGATTGCTGTCTCCTGTACAATTTCACGAAACTCTATCCATGGTTCTTCAGGCACTCTATCAGATCTAATCCCTTCAATCTATTCGTGACTTCCACTGTAAAATCGTAAGGGATTTGATTTAGGTCGTACTTGAATGGTCTAGTGGTTTTGCCTACTTTCTTCAATTGAAGTCTGAATTTGGCAAGAAGGAGTTCATGATCTTCGCCACAGTCAGCTGCCTGTCTTGTTTTTGCTGACTGTATAGAGTTTCTCCATCTTTGGCTGAAAAGAATATAATCAATCTGATTTTGGTGTTGACCATCTGGTGATGTCCATGTGTAGAGTCTTCTCTTGTGTTGTTGGCGGAGGGTGTTTGCTATGACCAGTGTGTTCTCTTGGCAAAACTCTTATTAGCCTTTGCCCTGCTTCATTCTGTACTCCAAGGGCAAATTTGCCTGTTACTCCAGGTATCTCTTGGCTTCCTACTTTTGCATTCCAGTCCCCTATGATGAAAAGGGCATCTTTTTTGGTGTTAGTTCTAGAAGGTCTCGTAGGTCTTCATAGAACTGTTCAATTTCAGCTTCTTCTGCATTACTGGTTGGAGCATAGACTTGGATTACTGTGATAGTGAATGGTTTGCCTTGAAAATGAACAGAGATCATTCTGTTGTTTTTGAAATTGCACCCAAGTACTGCATTTCAGACTCTCTTGTTGACTATGAGGGCTAGTGCATTTCTTCTACTGCTATATCACAGTAGTAGATATAATGGTCATCTGAATTAAATTCACCCATTCCAGTCCATTTTAGTTCACTGATTCCTAAAATGTCAGTGTTCACTCTTGCCCTCTCCTGTTTGACCACTTCTAATTTACCTTGATTCATGGGCTTAACATACCATGTTCCTATGCAATATTGTTCTTTACAGCATCAGATTTTACTTCCACCACCCGTCACATCCACAGCTGGGTGTTGTTTTTGCTTTGGCTCTGTCTCTTCATTCTTTCTGGAGTTATTTCTCCACTGATCTCCAGTAGCATATTGGGCACCTACCGACCTGGAGAGTTCATCTTTCAGTGTCGTATCTTTTTGCCTTTCATGCTGTTCATGGTGTTCCCAAGGCAAAAGTACTGAAGTGGTTTGTCATTCCCTTCTCCAGTGGCCCATGTTTTGTCAGAACTTTCCACCATGACCCGTCCGTCTTGGGTGGCCTTACATGGCATATCTGATAGTTTCATTGAGCTAGAGAAGGCTGTGGTCCATGTGATCATTTTGATTAGTTTTCTATGATTGTGGTTTTCATTCTCTCTGCCCTCTGAGGGACAGGGATAAGAGGCTTATGGAAGCTTCCTGATGGGAGAGAGTGACTCTGGGGGAAACTGGGTTTTGTTGGGATGGGTAGGGCCATGCTCAGTAAATCTTTAATTTTCTGCTGATGGACGGGGCTGTGTTGCCTCCCTCTTGTTTGACCTGGACCAAACTATGGTGGGGTTAATGAAGATAATGGCGACGTCCTTCAAAAGGTCTCATGCACGCACTTCTGCACTCAGTGCCGCGGACCGTGCAGCAGGCCACTGCTGACCCACCCCTCTGCCGGAGACCCCTGGACACTCACAGGCAGGTCCGGCTCGGTCTCCTGTGGGCACACTGCTCCTGTCTCCTGGGCCCTGGTGGGTGCTAGGTTTTGTTTATGCCCTCCGAGTGTCTGTTTCCCCATCCTGTGTAAGTTCTGTAATCACATCCCACTGGCCTCCAAAGTCAAATTCTCTGGGAGTTCTCAGTCCCTTTGCCAGACCCCGAGGTTGGGAAATCTGTTGTGGGTCCTAGAACTTTCTTAACAGTGCAAGAATTTCTTTGGTATAATTGTTCTGCAGTTTGTGGGTCGTCTACTCCGCAGCTCTGTGGTGGGGTTAATGGCAACCTCCTCCAAGAAGGCTTATGCTACAGGCTGTGTGACCCAGGTTGCTACACCCAGAGCCCCTACCCCAGTGGCAGGCCATTGCTTTCCCTTAATTCCAGAGGAGACACTCAAACACTAAAAGGCAGGTCTGGCGCTCTCTCTGTGGGGTCTCTGCGTCCTGGTGAACACAAGGTTTTGTTAGAGCTGTCCCAGCATCTCTGGCGGGTATGGGGTTTGATTCTAAACACTATTTCGCCCCTGCTACCATCTTGCTGGGGCTTCTCCTTAGCCCTTGGATGTGAGGTATCTTTTTTTGGTGGGCTCCAACACTCTCCTATTGATGGTTGTTCAACAGCGAGTTGTAATTTTGGAGTTCTTGCAGGAGAAGAGGAGTGCCCGTCCTTCTACTCTGCCTTCTTGTATCATACTTTTAAACATTTCACCATGTAGGTCTTTAACTAGAGTTCAGTATTTCTAGGAGATTTATTTTTTGAGGTAAGATTTACATGAAATGAGATGCTCAAATCTTAGCTATACTATTTTGATGAGTTTTGACAGATGCACACTTGCATAGCCCAAACTCTTACCAAGCAGAGAAACATGACCATCACAGCAGCATGTTCTCTGTTTTTTCTTTTTTAAATTTCCAGCAATACCAATAGACTGTTGATTCTCTTCTTTTTTGTCAGGCAGCATGCAGCAGCTTTGTTCCTTGACTAGGGACTGAACCCATGCCTCTTGCATTGGAAGCATGAAGTCTTAAACACTGGACCACCAGGGAAGTCCCAACATTTTCTTTTAATCCCCTGCTCAGTCTCTCCTCACTCGTCCCCAGAAACAACCACCATTTAGATCTGTTAGTTTTGCCTGTTCTTTTAGAACTTTTAATAGGTGGATCTTTACAGCATGAGCTCATTGTGTAAAGCTTCCTTCACCCAGTGTAATGTCTCTGAGTCTCGTTCATTTTGTCACGTGCATCGGCACTGTGTTCCTTTAATCAGTGCCGAGTGGTAGTGTACAATACACGTGTACCACAGTTTCTCATCCATTCTGCTGTTGAAGGACACTTGAGCTCTTTCTCTACTTTCCCTGGTACCAGTAGAGCTACTGTGCCTAATTGCATTCAAGAATTGAGGCATGTATTTTCATTTTCCTTGTTCATGTATCTGTGTTTATAATTACCATGTCACAAAGTGGATGTATATTTAGTTTTATTAAAAAAAAAAAGCACTGTCAAATCTTTTCCCAGAGGCTGTACCACTCTGCACTCCATCCAACAGTGAGTGAGAGTTCTGGTGTTCTTCATACTTGTAAATGCTTGTATTTTCAGTCTAGTCATTCTAGTGGATGTGTAGTGTGGTGTTATGTCATTGTGGTTTTAATTTTATCATCAGAATTTACCTACATGCTTTTTTCCAAGTGCTGGTTGTCCATCCATATATGTTGTGAAGTGTCTGCTCAAATCTTTTAACTATTTTCAATTGGATTCTTTATATTTTTATTATTGAGTTGTAGAAGTTCTTAATATATTCTGGCTACAATTCCTAGTCACAGGCAAACCTGAAAGATACTGTGGGTTCATTTCCAGATCACTGCAATAAAGTGAATATCATAATGAATAAGTACAAGAATGTCTTGGTTTCTCAGTGCACAGAAGTTATGCTTGCGCTATACTATACTACAGTCTGTTAAGTGTGTAATAGAATAGCATTATGCCTAGGAAAGCAATGCTCATTGCTGTTGTTCAGTTGCTCAGTTATGTTCAACTCTTTGCTACCTGATGGACCGCAGGCTTCCCTTGTGGCTCAGCTGGTGAAGAATCCGCCTGCAATGCGGGAGACCTGGGTTTGATCCCTGGGTTGGGAAGATCCCCTGGAGAAGGGAAAGGCTACCCACTCTAGTATTCTGACCTGGAGAATTCCATGGACTGTATAGAGTCGGACACGACTAAGCGACTTTCACTTCACTTCACTTCACCCCATGGACTGCAGCAGGCCAGGCTTCCTTCTCTTTCACCATCACCCAGAGCTTTCTCAAACTCATGTCCATTGAGTTGGCGATGCCATCCAACCATCTCATCCTCTGTTGTCCCCTTCTCCTTCTGCCTGCAGTCTTTCCCAGCATCAGAGTTTTTTCTAATGAGTCAGCTCTTAGCATCAGGTGGCCAAAGTATTGGAGCTTCAGCTTCAGCATCAGTCCTTCCAGTGAATATTCAGGATTGATTTCATTTAGGATGGACTGGTTGGATCTCCTTGCAGTCCAAGGGACTCTCAAAAGTCTTCTCCAACACCACAGTTCAAAAGCATCAATTCTTCGGTGCTCAGCCTTCTTTATGGTCCAACTCTCACATCCGTACATGACTATTGGAAAAACCATAGCTTTGACTAGATGGACCTTTGTTGGCAAAGTAATGTCTCTGTTTTTTAACATGCTGTCTAGGTTTGTATAATAGCTTTTCTTCCAAGGAGCAAGCGTCCTTTAATTTCATGGCTGCAGTCACAATGTGCAGTGATTTTGGAGCCCAAGAAAAGAAAGTCTGTCACTGTTTCCATTGTTTCCCTATCTATTTGCCATGAAGTGATGGGACTGGATGCCATGATCTTAGTTTTCTGAATGTTGAGTTTTAAGCCAACTTTTTCACTCTCCTCTTTCACTTTCATCAAGAGGCTCTTTAGTTCCTCTTTGCTTTCTGCCATAAGGATTGTGTCATTTGCATATCTGAGGTTATTGGTATTTCTCCTAGCAATCTTGATTCCAGCCTGTGCTTCATCCAGCCTGGCATGTTGCATGACGTGCTCTGCGTATAAGTTAAGTAAACATTGTTCATACCTTAATTATAAATACTTTGTTGATTAAAATGCTAACCACCATCTGGGCCTTCAGTGAGTCATAATCTTTTTGCTGGTGGAGGAGTGTGGCCTCGGTGGCTGCTGACTGATCAGGGTGGTAGTTACTGAAGGGTGGGGTGGCTGTGGAAATTTCTTGAAATAAGACAACACTGAAGTTTGTAGCATTGAATTGACTCTTCCTTTCATGAACAATTTCTCTGTAGCTTGAGAAGCCATGTGATCTAACTCACAGGAGAACTTCTTTCAAAGTTGGAGTCTGTCCTCTAAAACCCTGCCTCTGCTTTATCACCTAAGTTTAAGACATGTTCTAAATCCTTTGCTTCCTTTTCAACAGTCTTCACAGCATCTCCACCAGGAATAGATTCCATCTCAAGAAGCCATTCTCTTTGCTTATCCATAAGAAGCAACTCCTCTGTTAGAGTTTTATGATCATATTGCAGCAAATAATCACATCCTCAGCTCCACTTCTCATTTTAGTTCTCTTGCTGTTTCTTTCATTTTTTTTTACATTTTTTTTGGGGGGGGGGTTATTTTTCTTTATTTTAAAAAATTAATGTATTTATTTTAATTGGAGGCTAATTACTTTAGAATATTTTTGTGGTTTTCCGCCATAGATCAACATGAATCAGCCACGGGTGCACATGTGTCCCCCCCTCTTGCTATTTCCACCACGTCTGCTGTTACTTCTTCCACTGAAGGGCTGAACCTGTCAAAGTGACCCATGAGGGTTGGAATCACCTTCTCCATTAACTCCTGTTAATGTTGATATCGGGACCACTTCCTCTGAGTCACAAGTGTTCTTAATGGCATCTAGAACAGTGAAGCCTTTCCAGAAAGCTTACAGACTACTTTTCCCAGGTCCATCAGAAGAATCACTATCTGTGGCAGCTGTAGCCCTACAGAATGTATTTCTTAAAAAAAAAAAAAAAAAGATGTGAAAGTAGAAATGACTCCTTGATCCATGGGCTGAAGAATGGGTATTGTGTTAGCAGACATGAAAACAGCCTTAGTCTTGTACTTTTCCATCAGGTGGAGAAATCAGTACTGACATGTTTATTAAGGCCACAGTCTTTTATGGGTGCAGTAAACAACGGTTTACTAAACATGGTTCCACTAAACAATTACAACATCAAAGATCTTTGTTTATAGATCACCATAATAAATTGAATAATAATGAAAGTTTGAAATATTGTGAGAATTACCAAAATGTGACACAGAGATATAGAATGAGCAAATTTTGCTGGAAAAAATGGTACTGATATAATTGCTCAATGTAAGGTTGCCAAAACATTCAATTTTGTAAAATGTGCAATATCTATGAAACACAATAAAGTAAAATGCAATAAAACAAGCAATCCTTTATGTTATGGCAATATGTTCTCCCAGTCTGTGGCTTGGCACTTAATTTTCTTAACGCTCTCTTCAGATGACCAGACAGCTTTTTCTGATGAAATCTAATTCATCATACTTTAATAGTTGTTGTTCCTGTACCACTTAAAAAAAAAAAGCCTCTTAATCATATAGTCTCCTATATTTAGTTCTAGGAGTATATAGTTTCAACTTTTGAACTTGAGTCTATGATATATTTTGAATTAAGTTTTGTGTGTGTGTGGTTTGAGTTAGAGTTTGAGGTCCAGTTATTCCAGTATCAACTGTTGAGAAGATTTCTTTTTCCTTCAGTGGATTACTTTGTTGTTGTTGTTTTGGTAAAAAATCAAATGACTGTATATGTCAGTTTACTTCTGGGCTGTCTACTCTGTTTCAAAAATGGACTTAACTTTGTTGCCAGTATCACAATGTCCTAATCAGTATAACTTTATAGTAAGTCTTGAAATCAACTTTGTTCTGTGCCGTACTTAGTTGATCAGTTGTGTCCGACTCTTTGTGACCCCATGGACTGTAGCCTGCCAGCTCCTCTGTCTATGGGATTTCCCAGACAAGAATATTGGAGAGGGTTGCCATGCCCAGGGAAGATTGTTTGTTCTTTGTTCGGCTTTGACTATTCTAGGTGCTATGCACCTCCACATAAATTTTACAGTCAGCTTCTGAATTTCTGTTTTTTTAAAAAAGCTTGATGGAATTATACTCATTATAGCTGCAGAGTCTTTTAGTGAATGAACATGGTATGTATCTCCGTTTATTTAGATCCTCTCTAGTTTCTGTCACCAGTTGTTTGTAGTTTTAAGTGTGGAGGTCTTGCGCATCTTTTATTAAATATATTTATAGATATTTCATTTTAAAAAATTATCCACTGAACTTTTAATTTCTTCATCTTTTGCTGCTAGTGTATAGAAATATAATCGATTTTTGCATATTGACCTATTATCCTACAATCTTGCTAAACTAACTCATTAATTTTAGTCATTCATTTGTACATTTCTTAAGCTTTTCTACATGTCTTTAGTGAATAAATATGATCTTATTTCTTCTTCAATTTTATGTGTTTTCCCTTGTATTATTAAATTGGCTGATTCCTTCTGTAAGGGTTGAAGTAGAGTGAATAAGCATCTTCACTCTCTTCTTGATCTTAAAGGGAAAGTGTTATTTCACCATTTGATATTGTGTTATCTGTAGTTATTTTGTAGATACCTTTATCAAGATTGAGTAAATCCCCTTTATTACTAGTTTCCTGAGGGTTTTTTTATCATAAATAGGTGTTAAGTTTTTTCAAGTGCTTTTTCTATGTGCATTGTTATATGCTTTTCCTCTTATTTTTTTAATTAAGTGTTTTACATTGACTGATTTTGGAGTATTAATTCAACCTTTTTTTCCTGGGAAAATTCTACTTGGCCATATTTTTTAAAAGATATATAAGTGGATTTGATTACCTAATATTTTGTGTGTGCCTATATTCATTCATGAAGGATACTGATGTGTAATTTTCTTTCTTTTATAATGTCTGTCAGGCTATTTCGGTATCAGTATTTTACTGACCTAGTAAATGTATATTCTTTATATAATATTAAATATTCTATAAATTCTTTATATTGCTAATTTATGACTTCTGTCCCATCTTATTGATTAATTTATCTAGTGGTTTATTAGTTTTCTTGATGTTTTCAAGGACCCAGCTTTAGCTTTTTTTGTTGTCGTTGTGCTGGGTCTTCACTGTTGAGCAGGTTTTTCTGGGGAGTGGGGGCCACTCTAGCTGCGGTGCTCAGGCCTCTCATTGCAGCGGCTTCTCTTGTTGCAGAGCACAGGCTCTAGGGCTCATGAGCTTCCGTAGTTGCAGCATGTGGGCTCAGTAATTGTGGCTCCCTGGCATGTGGGATCTTCCCGACCCAGGGATTGAACCCCTGTCTTCTGCATTGGCAGGCGGATTCTTTACCACTAAGCCATCAGGGAAGCCCTGGTTTTGTTACTTTCTCAAATGTTTGTCTGTTTTCTAAAATAAATTCGTTAATTTCTACTTACATTTGTTATTTCTTCTCTTGGAATTTCTTTATGTTTTTTCCCCTCCCTTATTAAATTGGAACCGCAAGTCAAGACCTTTCTTCTTTATCATTTTGAACATTTAAAATTTATTTTTAATCATTGCTTTAGCAGCACATCACGAATTTGCATCTACTGGTTTTTTCTTCCCCATTTAATTAGACGTATTTTGTAAAATACCTCATCATTCTTCTTTGACAAGGGATTAGCTAGAAGTGTGCTATTTTAATTTATAAATACTTGTTTTTTTCTAGATATGTTATCACTGTTGGTATCTAATGTAATTCCATTGTAGTCAGATAAATTATTCCTGTATAATTTCAGTTATTTAAAAATGTTGGGGCTTGTTTTATGACCCCCCAAAATGGCCTATTTGTATGAATGTGCCATGTGTTCTTGGAAAAAATACATCTTCCATAGTTTTTGAATATAGTGTTCTGAAAATGTCATTAGGTCAAAATGGATGATAGGTAAAACTCATTTGCGATGCAGTGAAGTGAAAGTCTCTCAGTGGTATCTGACTCTTTGTGACCCCATGGACTGCAGCGGGTAGCCTTTCCCTTCTCTAGGGGAGTCTTCCCAAGCCAGGGATTGAACTCAGGTCTCCTGCATTGCAGGCAGACTCTTTACCGGTAGAGCCACCAGGGAAGCCCAAGAATACTGGAGTGGGTAGCCTATCCCTTCTCCAGCGGATCTTCCCGACCCAGGAATCGAACTGGGGTCTCCTGCATTGCAGGCGGATTCTTTACCAACTGAGTTATCAGGGAAGCCCCTATTTATTTGTGATGATGGAAGTCTATTTTAAGGACATCCAGAAACATGAGGAAGGAGAAGAAGTTTCATCAACAGCCTTTTTCCTGTCTAGATGCCGGCCTTAAATTCTAGAAAGCCCTTTAGACTTCAAAACTCACCAGGGATTTTATTTACAGCCCAGTAAAATGGCACATTCAACAGAGGCACTACGCTCTCATTGTTTCCTTTATATTAAATATCCCCAACAAGGTAATTTTCTGGCTTTTAAAAATTACAAATTGAATGGACTCCAATTTTAGCAAATCTCAATCTGATAAAGAATTTCTCCTACCCTACTCTTTATAAGCAATTATTGCTTTACTTTTAAGCAACCTAGACTACTTCACTGAAAAATGGAATTTTTTATCTGCTCATTAAAGACTTGTGTTGTTTAAGGAGGAAATACATTACCTCAACTACTAGGTTTAATCTGCTGAGAGTGACGCACATCAGCTTCCGAAAACAGATATAACAGATCCATCCACTTGCTACTTTGACCCCTGTTTGAACTTAGAGAGTAAAAGAATTGGAAGTTGAGAAGTGAAATTAATAGATACTCTAAGTAGTGTACACCTGCTTAATTATATAAGACAGATTTATTTAAATCCTAATTTTGACCTATGGCATACATTTGTGAAATGACAGTTGAGGATTCAGACCTCTACTTAACCTATGGTCCTTGACTATAATTCAGAGCGAAACATTGGACCACACTGATTCCGATCCTATGACTCGTTGATCTCTAACTAATAGTATTAACTGCCATGAAGTGAAGATTTCAAAGTAATGTACATTTTTCCCCTCACTGCAAGAAACTGAATGTTTATGTTTTGATTTCTTAAACTTCTTTCATTGAGTTATCTGTCTTAATTCTCTGTCTTCGATACGGTGCTAACGCTGGTGTTCAAACAGGGTTTTCTGGATGCCTCTCATGAGAGTAGAAATTATTCTTGGAAAAGCATTGCCCCCATGTTTCCTGATAGTTTCAAAGGAATCCTGATGACCTCAAACACTCCTTTATAACTTCTTAATCATACTCACCCAGAGGATGGGGATCAATATTATGTTTCTACCAGGGCAAGAATCTGATAACCTCAGAAGTTACGCATATGTTATGCAAAGCACAGAAAGAAACAAAAAAAATTTTAAGAGGTAATTTACAGGAACAATTTACAAAACAATTCTCTTGTTTTGTCCTGACTTTTTATTTTATTTATCAAAATGACTTAATGCAACATTCTTTCCATCTTTTTTTTATAAGATTTATCAGAGATAGTGGGAGAAGGCAATGGCAACCCACTCCAGTACTCTTGCCTGAACAATCCCATGGACAGAGGAGCCTGGTAGGCTGCAGTCCATGGGGTCGCACAGAGTCGGACATGACTGAAGTGACTTAGCAGCAGCAGCAGCATCAGAGATAGTCTCAGAAGAGGTAATCAATTTAGTAATAGTAACAATTGTTTTTGCTAGTTCCTTTTCTAAATAATCTCTTTTAATTCTCAGAATAATCCTATGAGATACAGGATATTTATTTATCCCTATCTGTTTGTGGTATTACCCACTCCAGTATTCTTGCCTGGAGAATCCTAGGGACGGTGGAGCCTGGTGGGCTGCCGTCTATGGGGTCGCACAGAGTCGGACACGACTGAAGCGACTTAGCAGTAGCAGCAGCAGCAGTTTGTGGTATTATCACATCACCTGTCAAAGCATATTTAGAGTATGGAAATAATTTTCTCACATTAAATATCTAATGAAAGATTGACAGTGGATTTCTTTCTTTTAATTTTTATTTTATATTGGAGTAGAGTTGATTAACAACGTTGTGTTAGTTTCAGGTATACAGCAAAGTGATTCATTTATGCATATACGTGAATCATTCTTTTTCAAATTCTTTTCCTATTTAGGTTGTTATGTAATATTGAGCAGACTTCCCTGTTCTGTACAGCAGGTCCTTATTGGTTATCCATTTTAAATATAGCAGTGTGTACATGTGGATCCCAAACTCCTGAACTATACCTCCCCCACTCTTCTCCTCGGTAACCATCAGTTTGTTCTCTAAGCCTGTGAGTCTGTTTCTATTTTTTTAAAGAAGTTTATTTTTTTTTTCAGTTTTTTTTAGATTCCATATATAAGTGATAACATATGATATTTGTCTTTTTCTGTCTGACTTACTACACTTAGTGTGATTATCTCTAGGTCCATCCATGTTACTGCAAATGGCATTATTTCATTCTTTTTAAGGCTGAGTAGTATTCCATTGTATATATGTACCACAACTTCTTTATTCATTCTTCTGTTGATCCGACATTTAGATTGTTTCCATGTATTGGATATTGCACATAGTGCTGCAGTGAACATTAGGGTGCATATATTTTTTTTGCCATTTAGTTTTGTCTGGGTATAAGCCCAGGAGTGGGATTGCTGGATTATATGGTAGCTCTATTTTTAGTTTTTTGAGGAACGTCATCCTGTTTTGCTGGATTCCCTGGTGGCTCATATGGTAAACAATCCACCTACAATTCAGGAGACCTGGGTTCTATCTCTGTGTTGGGAAGATCTCTGGAGAAGGGAATGGCAACCCACTGCAGTATTCTTGCCTGGAGAATGCCATGGACAGAAGAGCCTGGCGGGCTACACTCCATGGGGTTGCAGAGTCAGACATGACTGAGCGAGCAACTTCACTTTCATGTTCTATTTTCCCTAGTAGCTGCACCAATTTACATTCCCAGCCCCATGCTGTTTGTCTCTGAGTTTGAAAACCAGCTTCTAAATGTACAAATGGTAACAAAAATCAGTGAAAATTTGCTGTTTTGAAAGACATCCTTCATGACAATGAAACATTCATAAAGTACTGCGTTTTGGTTTACTGTTTGATTTTGTGTTGTCTCTGTCATTAAAAATTTCTCAGGTTTTTAAAAGAACTTTAAATTATATTTTCATAGTGAGAGAAGGTACAGCCATCAGTAAATCTTTATTTTGTCTGACAGATGCCAGACTCAGAATGTTAAAAATGCAGCATAAGTACTCTGTTCGGTCTCTCCTTAATAATAACCTTTTTTTTTTTAATTGAGGATTTTATTTTCTGCAAAATTGTTTCCTACTCCATTGACTATAGCCACTTCCCTAATAGTAGTTATTTTATTCATCACCATTTGTACTCAGTCTATGAATGAGCATTACAGTTGTGTTATATGTTGATTATTGAGGGTGGTATAAAGATGGAGGTCATACTATTTTCTGTACTTTTGAAAACTTCATAATCCAAACAACCCATTGTATTTTTTAATAAAAATTAATTTGGCAAAGAGTTTAAGCAAATTAGAGCTTAAACAAAATTGCCCCAAAGACACATACAAGTGATTTTACTTAGTGTACATTGTAACACATACAGAATTTATATATCTTATTTTTTCATAGTTGGAAAACTAAAGCCATAATTTTAGAGAAAACTACACAGCTATGACCTACTGTATTATACACTAATTAAAAATATTGTGGTGCTCTGTCTCCTTGTTCAAAAAGCCTATTGCATAATAATTCGGAATCCGAGCTCTAGAAATGGGACTAGCTGCACATCTAGGGTTTCCCTTTGTCACTGTACCACTCCAGCCAACACATTTGAAGAGTTATTTCTCGTATGTGTAAAATCAGGATAGTAGCAGTGTGCTTCCTCATAGGGTTCTAGTAAAAACTAAACGTGGCCATAGCTGTAGTGTAGCTAGACACTGCAAACATACCATAAGCCCTTGATCAATGTGATCTGTTATTTGCTATTTCTTCATAATATCCCCATCCTGTGTACTGAAAGCAGTTTGTTAGCACATGCTAGACATTCAAGAACCATTAGCTGATTTGATGAATAAATACTTATTTTTCAATCAACAAAGCAATGAAATCACAGTTCACTTGAATGTAAACAAAGGAGAGAATCAAGAAGGAAGAAGCAGAGAGCTCAGTGTTCTTCTCTCCCCCTGTCCCCGGGGCCCAGGTTTTGTACGTGTCTGTGTCCTCACCTGCTACCTCACGTGGTTAGCAAGATGTTGCCATCTTTACTGGGACTGGGGAAAGTGGGGAAGCCCCAAGTTTGAGGCATTGGTTGCAGGCATCTTAAATTTGAGATGTCCATTCACTACACATCCAAGTGGAAATGTCGGTAGGCAATCGGATATGTGTCTGGAGTCCTAGTACCTTCAGAGACCAGGAACACTGCGTCCCAAGGGGTGTGCTGTCAACTGGATACACTGTGTGTTCCTTCTCTGTCCCCAGACTGCATATCGTGTCACCAAGAACAAGGAAACGTCTCGAGAAAACACATTGATGGGTTTTAAATATTGACGACTCCTTCCCTAGAGCAGTAGTTCTTTGAAACCTGTGCAGTCACTTTTTATGAACTGGATTTTTTTTAGCCTGGAATATACCAGTATCCAGACTGAGACTACATACAAGGTTTCCTCTGAGTGTGAGTGTGTGCACGTGCCTAGGGTCACATTCAAGGAGGGAGGCATTTTTTATTAGAAAATTCATGTTCATGAACAGATTCTTAAAGGGTCCTCTAAGCCAAAAAGTATTTTTAAAATTCAGAATTTCTCCAGCGTGCGTAACATGTATAAAAGAACAGAAATGTTCTTTTATAAAAGGCAGTTTAGTAAAGTGGAACCATCACAAGCTTTGGTGTTTCCAAGGAGGTGCTAGTGGTAAAGAATCTGCCTGCCAATGCAGGAGAGGAAAGAGATGCAGGTTTGATCCTTGGGTTGGGAGGATCCCCTGGAGAAGGAAATGGCACCCCGCTCAAGTGTTCGTGTCTGGAAATCCCATCAACAGAGGAGCCTGGTGGACTACAGTCCATGGGATTGCAAAGAGTCAGATAAGACTGAAGCAGCTTAGCACGTATCCATGCGCATATTGCAAGCTTTGATGCCAGTCCTCCTGGTAGAATCCAGGTAGCGTTAGTTACCATAACAAAGTCTTGGTCTCCATCACGTGAATGGAGAGCATCATAACACTTACCCTGAGAAGCCGCCTCCCCAGAGTCATTTCTTTTCCCCTTCTTACTCACTTTCTCTGGTGATTACAAAAATTAGAAAAGTAAGTTCTAAGTGGAGCTTCAGATAATACTCTCTCTGCATTGTTTTCTAAAAACAAATTAGTTAAATAACAATATTTTCTCATAAGCACTCTGATTTCCCCAGTTTTTATTTATTTTCTCTTTGGCTGTGCTGGGTCTTCATTGCTGCGGTGTTTTCCTCTCATTGTGGCGAGCAGAGGCTGCTCTCTAGTTGTGGTGTGTGGGCTTCTCATTGTGGTGGCTTCTCTTGCTGTGGAGCCTGGGCCGTAGGACACACGGGCTCCCAGGCTCTACAGCACAGATTCAGTAGCTGTGGCACACAGGCTTAGTTGCCTTAATACCTGTAGAATTTTCCCAAGTCAGGGATTGAACCTGTGTCTCTTGCATTGGCAGGTGGATTATTTATCACTGAGCCACCTGGGAAGCCTCTCTCCCTGTTTTGATATTTAGTACATATAAATTAGCAAGAGGGCGGGGGTAAGTTCCAAAGGAAGGACACGGTGGTCAGAGCCAAGAGTGTTTCCAGAGTGGAGACCCCCGGGGGGGGGGGGGCGCTGCAGCGACGCCAGCCACACCTGCTGATGAGTGACTGTCTCCCGCCCGGAGGCTGCATCCTGTCCTTCCCCGAGAAGGGACAGCACGTTCTCAGAGGCTAACACCAAGTCAGACAGACATCACACCCGGAGCCCCAAGCTTCTCATCCGTGGGAAGCAGAGAAGCCTGTCAGAAAAGAACACTTTTCGAATGTCAAATAATTCAGAAAGATTCTTTTTTACTCAGCAATATTCTTAACTGAAAGAAAACATATAGAAAAAATTGTTTACATCTGACTACACAGAACTCCAGTAGTGGAATGATGACTATCCCTTCATGTTTTACTTTATTTTCCAGAGTTTCTCAAGCAAATCACCTTTTTCCATTTGACGATCAGAAAAAGGAAGAAAGGGGTTCTCTTGCCTAGCAGTTCATCACAATCGACAGTGGTGTAAAGCTTGGTTTGAGGAAACCAGGTTGAAGGTACAATTAATTTCTCATTTTGACTTTTTAGGTGACGAATGATAATTTTACTGACCTCCTTAATTAGGAAAACATGCACTAAAAACTAGATTGCTCTTGCATTAACTGCTACAAGTTTCTAATCTGCCAGAGTCTATGCTAATGTGGTTCCCAGGAATGAACATTAAGTCTCATCTGCCATCTGATCAATGCAGGTCCCATTAAGAGCATGGTATGCTGAGATGCGGGCAGTTTGTCTCTGGTTGGTAAGGTCACAGAAGGCAGCCTTTAGTCTGGTCTGAGGCACTGAACTCCTCAGAACAGTTTCTTATTGATCAAAGTCCATCAAACTTGTATTTCAAAACCGAGCCTTTCAGTACCTCTTCCATAGTCTCTTTCCATGTTAAACATCCAAAGTCAGGGGCTCATGCTAACATCTTCCTTTCTCCTGTGGGTTGCATGAAGCTTTGCTATGCCATCTGAATCATCATCTTACTCTAAAAAATAGAGAAAGTCATATACAACACCTTCAGTGAAATATACATCTGTCCCAGATAAAAAATCATGACTGCTCCCCAGGTGAACATGGTCGTCACTTTCTCCATCTGTCCTTCCTATATGCTGTGACGGTCACCTGCTGCTCTTGAGCACCTTCTGTGCTTCGAGCAGGTAGTGGGAAGGCCTAGCCTCGCAGGGGGAGGTTTGTGTGGCCGTGGTTCTCTCTGTGCGGCTTCGCTGCTCTGCTGCCCTGGCTTGGAGAGCCTGTTCTTCTAGGATTGGGTGTGTCTGTGTGTTCTTAAAAATGGTAACTGTAGTTCACACTAGCTTATCTTTTGTTTCAAGATGAGAGATAAAGAGCATGATCACCTTTAAAATAGATTCATGTTGTGGGAAACTGCCATAGAGTGCAGGGAGCTCAGATCAGTGCTCTGTGATAACCTAGAAAGGTAAGATAGTAGGAGGGAGGCTACATGGGTGGGAGGGAGACTCAAGAGGGAGGGGATATGCATATAGCTGTTGTGAATGTGTCTGGTGATGAAAGTAAAATCTGATGCTGTAAAGAACAGTATTACATAGGTACCTGGAATGTTAGGTCCATGAATCAAGGTAAATTGGATGTGGTCAAGTAGGAGATGGCAAGAGTGAACATTGACATCTTAGGAATCAGTGAACTAAAATGGACATGAATGAGGGAATTTAATTCAGATGACCATTATACCTACCACTATGGACAAGAATCCCTTAGAAGAAATGGAGTAGCCCTCATAATCAACACAAGAGTCCAAAATGCAGTACTTGGGTGCAACCTCAAAAATGACAGAATGATCTCTCTTTGTTTCCAAGGCAAACCATTCAACATAACAGTAATCTAAGCCTATGCCCTAACCACTGATGCTGAAGAAGCTGAAGTTGAGTAGTTCTATGGAGACCTACAAGACCTCCTAAAACTAACACCAAAAAAAGATGTCCTATTCATCTTAGGGGATTGGAATGCAAAAATAGGGAGTCAAGAGATACCTGGAGTAACAGTCAAGTTTGGCCTTAAAGTCCAAAATGAAGCAGGGCAAAGGCTGACAGAATTCTGACAAGAGAACGCACTGGTCATGGCAAACACCCTTTTACACCAACACCAGAGATGACTGTACACATGGACATCACCAGATGGTCAATAGCAAAATCAGATTGGTTATATTCTTCGCAGCCAAAGATGGAGAAACTCTATACAGTTAGCACAAACAAGACCTGGAGCTGACTGTGCTTCAGATCATCACCTCCTCATAGCAAAATTCAAGCTTAAACTAAAGCAAGTGGAGAAAACCATTAGGCCATTCAGGTACAACCTAAATCAAATCCCTTATGATTATAAAATGGAGGTGACAAATAGATTCAAGGGATTAGATCTGGTAAACAGTGCCTGAAGAACTATGGACAGAGGTTCATAATATTGTACAGGAGGTACTGACCAAAAGCATCTGAAAGAAAAAGAAATGTAAGAAGTCAAAGTGGTTGTCTGAAGAGGCCTTACAAATAGCTTAGAAAAGAAGAGAAGCCAAAAGCAAGGGAGAAAGGGAAAGGTACACCAAACTAAATGCAGAGTTCCAGAGACTAGCAAGGAGAGACAAGAAGGCCTTCTTCAACGAACAGTGCACAGACATAGAGGAAAGCAACAAAAGGGGAAAGACTAGGGATCTCTTCAAAAAAATTGGAGATATCAAAGGAACATTTCATACAAAGACAGACACAATAAAGGACAGAAATGATAAAGATGTAATAGAAGCAGAAGAGATCAAGAAGAGATGGCAAGAATATACAAAAGAACTGTACAAAAAAGATCTTAGTGACCCGGATAACCAAGAAGGTGTGGTCACTCACCCAGAGCCAGACATTCTGGAGTGTGATATTAAGGGGCTTAAGGAAGTGCTGCTGCTAATAAAGCTAGTGGAAGTGATGGAATTTGAGTTGAGCTGTTTAAAAATCCTAAAAGATGATGCTATTAAAGTGTTGCATGCAATATGTCAGCAAGTTTGGAGAGGTCAGCGGTGGCCATAGGACTGGAAAAGGTCAATATTCATTCCAGTTCCCAAGAAAGGCAGTTACTAAAGAATGTTCAAACTATTGCACAATTGCACTAATTTCACATGCTAGCAAGGTAATGCCCCAAATCCTTCAAGCTAGGCTTCAGGAGTACTTGAATTGAGAACTTCCAGATTTACAAACTGGGTTTAGAAAAGACAGAGGAACCAGAGATCAAATTGCCAACATTTGCTGGATCATAGAGAATGCAAGGGAATTCCAGGAAAACATACACTTCTGTTTCATTGACTACACTAAAGCCTTTGACTGTGTGGGTCATAACCAACTGTGGGAAACTCTTAAAGTGATGGGAATACCAGACAAATTTGCCTGTCTCCTGAAAAACCTGTATGCAGATCAAGAAGCAACAGTTAGAACCTTATATGGAACAACTGACTGGTTCAAAATTCAGAAAGGAGTACATCAACGCTGTATATTGTCATCCTGCTTATTTAACTTATATGCAGAGCACATCATATGGAATGCCAGGCTGGATGAAGCACAAGCTGGAATCAAGATTGCTGGGAGAAATATCAGTAACCTCAGATATGCAGATGCCACCACCCTTATGGCAGAAAGCAAAGAGGAACTAAAGAACCTATTGATGAAGGTGAAAGAGGAGAGTGAAAAAGACAGCTTAAAATTCAATGTTCAAGAAAACTAAGATCATGGCATCCGGTCCCATCACTTCATGGCAAATAGAAGGGGAAAAGGTGGAAGCAGTGACAGATTTCCTCTTCTTGGGCTCTAAAATCACTGTGAATGGTGACTGAAGCCATGAAATTAGAAAATGTTTGCTTCTTGGAAGGAAAGCTATGACAAACCTCGACAGTGTATTAAAAAGCAGAGACATCACTTTGCTGACAAAGGTTCATATAGTCAAAGCTATGGTCTTTCCGGTAGTCATGTACAGATGTGAGAGTTGGACCATAAAGAAGTCAGAGTGCTGAAGAACTGATGCTTTCAAACTGTGGTGTTAGAGAAGACTCCTGAGAGTTCCTTGGACAGCAAGGAGATCAAACCAGTCAACCCTAAAGGAAATCAACCCTGAATACTCATTGGACGGACTGATGCTAAAGCATCAGATATGAAGAGCTGACTATCGGAAAAGACGCTGATGCTGGGGAAGATTGAGGGCAGGAAGAGAAGGAGGAGACAGAGGTTGAGATGGTTGGATGGCATCATGGATTCAATGGATATGAGTTTGGGCAAACTCTGGGGAATTATGAGGGACAGAGAGGCCTGGTATACTTGGTATATGCAGTCCATGGGGTCACCAAGAGTCAGACACAACTTGGAGACTGAACAACAGCAACAGCTGATCTATGCTGTACAGCAGAAACTAACACAACATTGTAAAGCAATTACATCCCAAATGAAAAAAATATATAGATTCATCTTGGAATAATGCCAGATCTAATTAGTTGATGAATCAATCAGGTCCCATTTTCAACACATTGCTTTATTTCCACAATATATCTGTTTGTTTGAAGCGTGAGAGCATTCCTCTCTTTCCTTCCTCCCTCTGATGAGAGCATGTTTCTGTGTCACCAACCACGAAACTTGGTTAACACTGTGTTCTGTTCTTAGAATTAGAAAACCCATTTATGCATTTATTTTTTCTGTTTATTATAAAATTATGAGAAAAATTGGAAAACTGAAGAAAAATAGATAATATGTACTCCTAGCCTACCTCTCAAATTGATGCTGATAACTATTAGTATTTTGACTTAATTTCTACTACTGTTTTATTTTAGGGCATAGATTTTGTTGTGGCTGTTTTTCTCTCTCTTTGTTTTTCACTTTTTAAAATATTTTACTGAGCCGGGTTGTCATTGCAACATGTAGGGTCCAGTTCCCTGACCTAGGGATCAAACCTGGGTCCCCTGTGTTGGGAGCATGGAGTCTTATCCACTGGACCACCAGGGAAGTCCATGTGGTTGTTTCTTATATGGTTGCAGTCATACTATATATACTGTGCATTATTTTACCTTAAAGGTATTTCCATTTTTTTCACAGCACTGTGAAAAAATAATTTTTATGACTGTTAAATAGTGTTCGAGTGACCTACTATAGTTTATATAATTGCTCCATTATTACAGAGCATTAGGATAATTTTCAGGTTTTATATCATAAATGCTGTTGGTCTCAAGAGTTATGTGTTTAAAGATTTCCTTCCAGTTTGGAATGAAATTCTTAGATTTTCTGAAATGGAAAGTGGGATTATTGGCCAAAAAGCTGCTGAAAATGTGAGGATCTTGGTGCCTCTTGTTAAATTCTCATGGAAGGCAGTTAGTAACTCATGTGTGGGCAGCCAGCACACGAGGGAGCCAGTGCTCCTGGAGCCCTAGCCCCTTGGCTGTTCCTCCTCCTCCCCTTCCGGGCATCGGCCAATTTCCCTCCCTTCCCCACCCGCGGGCGGGGTGGTGAGACCCTTGGCTTCCTGCTCCTGCTGCTCTCTCTGCCTTCCTCCTTCCACACAAACTGGAGCTCTAGGGGCCACTCAGCCCACAGGAAAGTGGGGCCCTCCCAGAGGTCAGGCTCCCCTTCTCCAGTGGGCAGCCTGGCTTGGAGTGCTGTCCACCCCTGGGAACCACAGGCACTGTCCCTTCGCTGCTCCCCAGGGTGGTCTCCCAAAATCTGGTCTCCTCTGTAGGCTTTCTTCTCCTTTTGCCCCCACCCCTAGTCCTATCTCCCCAACCTGTCCCCTGAAGCCCAAAGCAGCTGCTTCCTCCCCCAAACGAAGCCCAGGCCTTTGGTTCTTTCTGTCACAGACTTCTCCCAATAGATTTCCATAAGTTGTATTTCTGTTCGCATTTGTTTCTATATATTTTTAAATTTCTCCTTTGGTTTACTTGATGACCAGTTGATTATTCAGCAGTGTTGTTTGATTTTTTGTGTTTATTTTTTCCATTTTAAAAAAGTTTTGTGTAAGTTTTCTGCTGAAAAATCTGCTGGTAGCCTCATGGGGGTTCTCTTGTATGTAACAAGTCATTTTATTCTTGCTGCATTTAGGATGCTTTCTTTATCCTTAAGGGCTTCGCACGTGGCTCAGTGGTAAAGAATCCACCTGCCAATGCAGGAGGCGAGGGTTCGATCCCTGGGTTGGGAAGATCCCCTGGAGAAGGAAATGGCAACCTGCTCCAGTATTCTTGCCCGGGAAAACCCATGGACAGAGGAGCCTGGTGGGCTACAGTCCATGGGGTCACAAAGAGTTGGACATGAGTGAGAGACTAAACAATAACAACAATTGCATCCTCAATTTTTACCACTTTAGTGTTCATGTGCCTTGGGGTGGTCTCTTAGGGTTAATCTTATTCAGAACTCTCTGGGTTTCCTGGACCTAGATGTGTTTCCTTCCTCAGATTAGAGATGTTTTCAGGCACTATTTCTTCTAATAATTTTCCTCTCTTGCTCTTTCTCTTATTCTTTTGGGACCCCTATAATGCAAACGTTATTCTGCTTGATGTTGTCCCTAGGTCCCCTTAAGGTAGCTTTGTTTTTTTCTTAAAACTTTGTTTTTCACTTCGCTGCTCTGTCTGGGTGAGTTCCTCTGGTTTGTCTTCCAGTTTGTTGATTCCCTCCTACCCGCTGTTGAGTCTCTCTGGTGTGTTTTTCAGTTCAGAAACACGACTGTTTGGTTTTTTCTATCTCTTTGTTGAAGTTCTCACTGTGTTTGTTCATCATCCTTGCCCTGAATTCAGCAAGCACTTTCAGGACTATTACTTTGAACTCTTTGTCAGTTAGATTGCTTGTATTTGTTTCATTTAATTATTTTTCTGAGGTTTTTTTGTCTTGTTCTTTTGATTGGAACACATATCCTTATGTTGCCTAGTTCTCTGTTTCTGTGTATTAGATGAATCAGCTCTCTCTTCCGGTCTTGAAGAAGTAGACAGCATAATAGGTTGCCTGTGGGCTCAGAGGCACAGCCCCGCCTGGCCACGAGAGCCCAGGGGCTGCGTGTCCTCCTGTTGTGACAAGGCTGTGCAGGCGGGGGGGCTGGCCCCGGAGTGACTGCGTGGCCCGCCACAGCAGCCGTGGCCATGGGGAGTGTAGTACAGTTTGTAACACATTAATTTGGCCAGTTCTGAGGCCCTTACTAGGAGCTGCTAGTTTCCCTTTCTTGTCCAGTGCCTCAAGCCCACACCCCAACCACCTCCCATATAGAGCTCCAGGCCACCATGCACCTGCCCTTATCACCCCCCTGGTGGGATTTATTTGGAGCCTGTACTAGGTTGCTCACCCTGCCTCACCAGCTCCTTTGCATGGAAACCACAGACCAGGCACCACCCGCTGTTCCCCTCTCCTCTGCCCCCTGCCTGACCCCACTGCTTCTTCTGAGTGGCCCTGCATGGTCTGCTCTCCCCCTGGAACTCAAGTGACAGAGCTGCTGGACTCTTTCTGGTCTCTCCTCTCAGTCTGCTTCTGGCCTTGCCGTGCCTAACTGAGCGGACGTTGTGAAAGGGAGTCCCACGCACTTCCCATTTACCACCGCAGCCCATTCTACGTGCATCTGAGGCTGGGAGATGAGGAAGGAGTCAGTGGCCTGTCCTGGGTCCCCAGTTCAGCCTCGATGCAATTGCTTCTTCATAAAAAGCCCTGCTCTTTCATGCGCTGGTCATTGGAGTTGACTGTCCTCCACCCACCTTGTTGAATCAAGACCTTGAACTATCTGGGCTCTTGGCTTTCTTCTTCACCCCAAGTCCTGCCATAATCCTGGATGACACCAGCACCCACTTGTCTGTCAATTCCACACCCTGGAGTCTTGCTTCCTATCTGTGATTTTATCTTCTTACACCTGTTGCTTTTCACCTCTGTTCATTGTCTACCCCTTGCTTGTCCAGCAACACTTATGTCCTCCACTTCCAAAATCCCAGATCAAAATATGTATCAGTATGTATTGCTGTATAAGAAACTACTCTCAAATTTAGAGGCTTAGAGCAACAGCCTCAAACCTCATGTGTTTTTATCCAGAACATTAAATGACCCTCACTGACTTTAAATAAAAGAAAGTGAAGTCGCTCAGTTGTGTCCAACTCTTTGTGACCCCATGGACTGTAGCCTACCAGGCTCCTCCATCCATGGGATTTTCTAGGCAATAGTACTGGAATGGATTGCCATTTCCTTCTCCGTGGGATCTTCCCGACCCAGTGATCGAACCTGGGTCTCCCGCATTGTAAACAGACGCTTTATCATCTGAGCCACCAGGGAAGTTGAAGTGTCCTCTACTCAGGGCCAGCTCTCATCTGTGAACTGGCAGATCTTTAGTCCATTTGTAAGTGGATTAGCATCTGCACACTTTAAATGCTCACACTTGACAGCATACTTTGACCCACTCATTCTCTCCTGCTCTTCTTTGAGGACATGTGTGATGTCATGGTCTGTACAACAGTATTTATAGTAGCAAACAGTCAGTAACAGCCTAGATCTCCAGGGTATGGACTGGCCAAGTTAATTCATGGAATTTAAAGTGGTCATAGAAAGTGATGTGAATGAAATGTTTCTAATTGCATAGGAAAAACTCTCTGTAGAATGATAATGAAAAGAAATAATAATCATCTGTGTTTACACTATGAATGCATTATTTAAAATGCAGCATCTTTTAAAATTTATCTATTTATTTTTTACCATGCCAGATCTTCATTGCTGTGCAGGCTTTTCTTCAGTTGGTAGTGAGCCGGGGCTCCTCTCTAGCTGTGCGCGGCTTCTCAGTATGGTGGTTCCCTCGCTGTGAGCACAGGCTCCAGCGCACTGGGGCTTCAGTTGCTGCGGCTCCCGGGCTCTCGAGCACAGGCTCAAGAGTTGTGCAGCACAGGCTTAGTTGTTCCGCGGTATGTGGAATCTTCCTGGATCAAGGGTGGAACCTGTGTCCCCTGCATTGGCAGGCAGATTCTTATCCACTGCATCAACAGGGAGGCCCACAGCATCTTTTTTTTTTTTTTTTTTTATGGTGGCAGACTGCACTGTTTTAAGTTGAGTTGATATAAAAGGAAGTAAAGCCTTGATGGGAAGAGATAATTTGGCTTTTTTCTCCATTAGAGGGGAAGGCAGATCTGCCAGGATAATTTGATGTCTAATAGTGGCTTTGAGACTTCACAACCTCATCCCAGCTGACAGCCTCTGCTTCTCCTAGAGTTCTTGTTTTCTCTGCCTTGGAGAGATATGGGGTGGAGACATAGGGTGGGGAGCATCAGACTTGCCTGGGGAGCATTTGCTGCAACAAGCGGGGATATGGGGACAGCTGCCCACAGCTTCAGGGGCAGCTCCCCACGGAGCCTGCCCTGGACCATGCGGCCGGGACTCCCCTGGGAAAGCAAACAGGAAGCAAGAATGTGTCAAAGGGGGAAAGCGGCTGTCGGAGCAGAGAACGATTTAGACGCTGAAAAAAGGCCAGCGTGGAGGCCAGTTGCTGTGCCACAGAAACCCCGGGTCTGCCCTGGCTTGCTGCGGCTGGACACACTCTTTGCTCAGCGCCTGCTATTCTGGGAAGGAATCTGCAGGGAGCTGGCAGGTCTCTAGCCCCAAGGTTTCCTCTGATGGACCGACAAGCAGGTGTTGGAGATGCCTGTATCAGAAATGTCACACACCCAGGGGCTCATCTTCACTTTCTACTAGAGCCTGTGATTGTGTGTAAATGTTTTATGTGTTTCTTCATGATGAAGAGGTCAGTATATTATTGCTGACACTTTTCCATAGGGATACAGAAAAATTGATTAAGCCCATCGTTTATTTATGATTTGTATATTTAATACTGAGGTTATTATTACACAATTCAAACCAAAACAGATTCAGTAGAGAAGAACTCTGTTGGTAATAAAAAGTGTTGACTTTATGATCTTAAGAAAGCATGAGACTATCTTGGTGTTAAAAAAAAAAATTCATCGTGGGACTCCCTGTGAGTCCAGTGGTTAAGACTCTGAGCTTCTGCTGCAACAGGTACAGGTTCAGTCCCTATTCAGGAAACTAAAATGCCACATGCTTCCTGGCAAGATCAAAAAAATTCAATTACATCTGAAAAAGTAAGTCTTGGATTCCTTAGAAAGCCACATGTTAGGTAAACTCCTAAAATAATAATCACAGCATAATCAGAAAAAAAAGTAAAAAGTGAAACAGCATATATTCAACTGCTGCACTCTTGACAAATAATTTTCATGAACTGAGTGACGTCCGTGTGTGTGTGTGTGCTCAGTTGTGTCGGACTCTTTGCGACCCCACGGACTGTAGCCCGCCAGGCTCCTCTGTCCATGGGATTCTCCAGGGAAGAATACTGGAGTGGGTTGGCATTTCCTTCTCCAGGGGATCTTCCCGATCCAGGGATCGAACCTACATCTCCTGCTTGGCAGGTGCATTCTTTACCGCTGCACCATCATTGACCTAATGAATGAAGGGGTGGTAGCCCTCACTGGCTCTCCAGGCACCAGCCCACCTTGGTGTGTTCTCAGCCTGAGAGTGCCCCCTGCCCCCACAGTGGATCCACTCCCTTCATGGCTCCAGGAAGCCCCCACCCCCCGTCACTCCATCCAACGGCAGCTGGTGCATGACTGTCACAGAAATGCACAGCTGTTCTGTTCTGTGCCTGTTTCCATGGCCCCTCTGAAGTCTGCAGTGTCCCATCTCTGAAGGGCCAGGACGTGTGTCTGCCTGGCTCCCTGGGGAGGGGGGCAGCCGCCTGGGATGTGCACATGCTTTGTAGGTGACGTCTTAGCCGTGTCACCTTTCTCCAGGGGCACAGGTGTGACAGCACTGATGGTATCATCTGAGGAGACCCCTTCTTTCACTGAAGTGCTCATCTTGGACCCACGGATGTTGACAAAGAGCCCAATGCGTGTTGGGGTTGGATGCCGCACAGACAGACGGTGCCGGCCCGCCACCCTAGAGTGGGGCTCAGGATCTGATTGGTAAGCTGAGGGCCCCACTGCCGACTAGGAGTGCAGAGACCTGGTGACCGGGCCCCATCCAACGTGTGGACACAACGCTGACAGCTTTTAGTCCTGTTTGGGTTCTGGGGACAACACGATCTGCATCCACTCATTTCACCTGACTGATGGTGGGACTTGCAAGTCACTGTCTCATGGGGGCCCCTGCACCACACGCTGTAAAACTTGCCCCCACTGAGCTCTGTGCGCATTCCATAGGTGCCCTCCCCCACTCCTCCGCTGAAGAGGCCTCCTTTTGTGACTCCTCAGTACCTGACTACCTGCGGTGGCCACGGGCACCCCCGGGCTTGTGACCTCAAGTGCTGCCTTCCTCAGCCCTGCACT
Organism: Giraffa tippelskirchi; assembly: GCF_054371585.1. Lineage (NCBI taxonomy): Eukaryota > Metazoa > Chordata > Mammalia > Artiodactyla > Giraffidae > Giraffa > Giraffa tippelskirchi. The sequence goes on from NC_137275.1 coordinate 102,701,194, forward strand.
CAGGATCCCGGAAAACAGGTGCCCATGACCCTGAGCCTGTGACCCTCTGGACTCTGCCCTCCCCGATTCGGTTGGTGATAGCAGCACCCCACAGTGTGGAACTGGGACCAGGCCTCTTGTGGAGGGCAGGGGTGTGGGGCTGAACCTGGGGCCCTGGCAGGTCCCACCCTCGAGCAGGACTTGTCCTCTCTGCCCCCTGCCCTCAGTCCAGGCCAGATGCTGGGGAGTTGGAGGAGGTACCCCGATCCCAGACCATTCAGCTGCCTGGGGACACCCAGAGATCACCTGAGTGAACAGAAACGGGAGTTGGCAGATTCTATAGATGGAGTTACCACCAGTGTGTGTGCAGGAACTCAGGGATTTGGGGCTACTCTCCCATCTCTCAAACCAAGTGTCCTGGCAGAGGAAGGGGGCCAAGGCTGAACAGCTGGCTGCCCTTCAGGCAGCGGTCTCAGCCCCAAGGCTGGCCGACCAGGGGCCCTGTCTGGGAATCTCCACGTGTGCCTGCCCCTGGCCTGGAAGCCTCTCCCTTTGGGTTGAAGGACTCCAGAGATCTTTGCTTTACAGGTACCCAAACAGAGAGCCAGTAGCAGACTTGTCTACATCTGCTAACCCCCAGACAGCCCTCCTGGGACATGCCTCATCCCCCTGGGAGTCCTAGATGTCATCCAGATGTCACCCACAGCAAGGACTCCTGTCCCATCTCAGAAGACATTGCTAGGCATGAAGGGAGTGCTCGGCGCACCCGCCTTCCACATACACCCCCGGCAGCCGATCTAATTGGTTCAGTTTGGAAGCCAAGGGACTCTTCCAGAGCTCTGATAGAAGTTAAACAGTACCACATGCCACCTTTCCACCTCCTGTGAGTGTCACCATTACTACAGACACCAATCAAGCGAACTTTCTGTCCCTGGGGACTTCACTTCCCCCAACATTCCCACCCCCACCACTCAGACACCCCAACCACTTATAGTGGCCATGAGGATGGGAACCTCTGAGGTTCTCGTTTCCAGTGGCCACCTCCCCACCTGACCCTGTCCCGCCTGGTCAGGGGCCTACTTTGCTTCCTGAGGAGCATTTGTCCTCCTCCCTAAAGATATGAGTCATCACCAAGGTTTAAAAGGATGTCAAAGTATTGTAAGACCTAAAATCCCATGTGTACCCTGTGTGTGCTCAGTCGTGTCTGACTCTTTGCGATCCCGTGGACTGTAGCCTGCCAGGCTCCTCTGTCCATGGAATTCTCCAGACAAGAATATTGAAGTGGGTTATCATGCCCTCCTCCAGAGGATCTTCCCAACCCAGAGACTGAACCTGCATCTCGTGTCTCCTGCATTGGCAGGCAGGTTCTTTACCACTGAGCCACCTGGGAAGCTATAGAGGAGGACAGACGTCCTCTGGTCTCTTAGGGTGTGTGGCTGAGTCTAAGCATTAAACTGACATAAGATGGGTGAGCAGGAGGAAAGCATACACATCTTACTGATATTTGACACATACTTGGGACCTTTCAAAATAGAATGAAGTCCCAAAGAACTGAGCAGAAAATTAAAAAAAAATTTTTTTATTGGAATAGAGTTGATTTACAATGTTGTGTGGTTGTGTGTTTCAGATGTACAGCAAAGTGAATCAGTGTGTGTTTTACATACACATATATTCACTCTTTTTTAGATTCATCAGTGGAAGGAGGCTTATCAAATGGTTGGCAGGTCCCAGAAAGGAAGCACTAATGAGGTTGATTTAACTCAGAAGCAAGAGAAAGCATTGGAGTGTGTTCAGCAGGGTCAGTCAGCCTCCACCTTACACACTCATTGGTGGCCCAGGTAGCAGGAGGCAATGGGGTGGAGAGGCCGCCAGCAGTCTGGCAGGGAAGCACTTGTTTCAGCCATCCAGGTGAGCGTGGTGATGCTCGCGCCAGTCTGTGGAAAACGGGAGCAAGAGGTGCCAGATTCTCTTGGTGCTAGGAGCTCAGGTTCACTGGGATTTGAGTGAAGATGCTCAACGATCTTCACACTTCTAATTTGAGCAGTGATTACACTAATCCCGAGAGAAGAGAGGAAGAGAAATAGATCTAAGGAAGAATACTGTAACTGAAACCCAGGGAGCAGAAGCTCTTAGGAAAGGAGACCCTGGCAGAAATCTTTCACGTGTTTCAGAGAGAAGCCAGCGCACTGTGGGCCAGGGGAGCATCGTCTGGATTTCTCTATCACTGAAGCATCACTGGTGTTTGAAGAGCAGTGCCAAGGACTAAAGGGTTGGTCCCAAGGACTCAGAGGAAGGGGAGGAGGTGCAGACAGTGTGTGTAGACCACAAGGGGGAGCCGTGCCAAAAAGAGGAGGGAGAGAGTGCCGCAGGAGATGAACCTTGGTGGTGTTTTCAATGGAAGTGACCTGAGTCTGCTAGTGGAATGAACAGCAGCGCCTTCCAGTTGACAGGGTCAAGGGGGAGTACAACTGGCTGAGGAAGAAGGAACTGGGAAGTTTGAGGTGGTACCTGGTCCCATCGTAGGGGGCTAGTGTTGGGTCTGGTGGTGCCTGGTGTCTTCTCAGACTCTAAGACCGAGAGGGTGAGCGTTCATCACAAAGTTGAGAGAGAACTGAAAACAGAGATGTCCTCTCATCAGAAAGGACTGCAGAAGAATGTCAAGGGCTGTGGAGTTGTACCATCAGTTCTACCATCATTGTAGAACATGCAGAAGTCTTGTGGGAAAGGCATCAGCTATGTCACAGTTTGATGGGACACGAGCAGGGTAAACTTGCCCTGTGTCCAGACAGAACACTGGGGAAAGTGGATCCAGATCGTCAGCTGCAGGCAAGGTATGGAGGGGAGCCAGCAGCGGACTGGAGAGGTGCTGCCTCGGAGCTCACCCAACAGGACACACTTCTGGGAGGTCCCCAGGGGAGGCAGCTGGAGGGAGGGGCTGACACACAGAGAGGGGTTTGTGATTGTTGACATGCTGGACAGGGTCCAGGTGTGGTCACGGGAGTAGGTTGTTGAAGTGGAGAGCGAGACTAGAGCTTCCGGTGCTGTTGAAATATGCTGGGTGGAAGAGGGGGAGGACTGGGTCAGGGGTTGCTGAGGTTTCACATCCTCAACTCATTAAAAACCCTGAACAGCCACAAAATACCACACATACCCAAACACTTCCCATCTCAACAAGTGAACCGAAGGAGAAACCAGAATGAAATCAGTTGTCCATCAGTGAAAGGCTCTCAGTTGTGGAGCTTGAAGGGTGGATCAGGTCACAGAGAAAACTGTGGGCAGACCTGTAGGCCTGATCCTGGAGCTCGTCCTTGAGGCCCACAGGGAGGTTCTATGCGTGCTGGCCGCTTGGGGAGGGCAGCTGCCTTAGTGAGGGTGGCGGGGGCGGGGGGAGGCAGGCAGGGGGGCACAGTTGGCTCAGGGCAACCCTCCAGGAAGGGAGCTGGTGGCACTAAGACCTCATCCTCATTCCCCTCAGGTCTCTTGCCCAGGCTCTCATTCAGCCAAATCCGATGGACCCAGAGAACCCCGGAACCCTTTTGAAGTAGCCTCTGTGGCTCAGTTTCCCAGGGCAGAGAGAGCAGGTTGGAAAATAGACATTTATAGGGCAAATGAAGGGTACTGAGAACGTTTTTACAGCAGAGTGAGAGTATTTATTCAGAGAGGCTTACAGCATTATAGAAGAATTCTTCCGCTCTAAGGGGCTTTCAGCTTGAAGGGGAAATGATGATAAGCCTGTGTTTCGCTTAACTTTTCCTGTGTGAACTAGGAGCCACCAAGCAGGCTGTATTTTTGATTTGTTTGAAGCTGACTTCTTGTGTTTATTTCTGCTCAATCTGTATACACTGCATCTTGAAGGCCTTGAATATTCACATTTGGAAAACATCCAACAGCTTTGTCTTTGCACTCCAGGGCCTTGAACTGTACTCTTGTCTCCAAGCTCTGAAATGGAGTGACATGGGGGACCTCAGCTTCCCCAGCTTCTGTAAGGGTAAAGCTGGAGGTCTTTGGAGACTGATGGTTCTTCTGGCAGAGTCAGGGAAGAGTGCCATGTGCACAGACTGTAAGGCCACCATTCAGCTGTGTTATCTGACTGTGTGTGGTCAGTCCCTCAGTCATGTCCGACTGTTTGCAACTCCATAGACTGTAGCCCGCCAGGTTCCTCTGCCCATGTGATTTCCCAGGCAAGAATACTGGAGTGGGTTGCCACGCCCTCCTCCAGGGGATCTTCCCAGTCCAGGGATCAAACCCCTGTCTCTTGTGCCTCCTGTATTGGCAGGTGGATTCTTCACCACTGCGCCACCTGGGAAATCAATAATAAATAGAATTCTCTAGGCAAGAAAACTGGAGTCAGTAGCCATTCCCTTTTCCAGGGGATCTTCCTGACTCTGGGATCGAACTCAGGTCTCTTGTGCCTCCTACACTGTAGGCAGGTTCTTTACCATCTGAGCCACCAAACCAAATGGGCAAGGGAATTGTAAAAAATTATCTAATAACTGTGATAGTGAGTCATTTCCAGTTGATTGCCAAGTGTCAGTGTAATCTGTTTAAAGGAAACCAGTGTGAGATGAAGTATTTCCTGCCATATCATAGACAAGGATGTCACAGCCTTCAGCTGTTTTGGCCCTCCAAATGTGAATTTCTGAGCCCCGAGGGTGGCCAGGAAGAACAATGCGTGCTATCTGGCAGCCATGGAGCTGCCACCACTCCCTATGGTGAACAAGGAACTAAGGATGTGAATAATCACATCACAGGGCAGTGGCCCCAGATAGCTGAGATGCATATGAAAGGGATGATTTCAGTGAGCCCAGACTCTTGCATCTTCCCATACACAGAAAAGTGCAATTCCTTAATGAGATATCTCGTCTTCCCTCAGTTCAGTTCGGTTCAGTCATTCAGTCATGTCTGACTCTTTGCAACCGCATGGACTACAGCACGTGTTCCCTGATTAGCAATAATCTTTTGATTTTCAGATTACCTGCCCCTTGTTGCAAGCTTCTACATTACCTGACTTCCCACCCTCCCCTCCTCTCCCTGTCTCCTCAGAGCAGTTCTCTCAGGGTCACTTGAGAGGCTGTCTCCCGGGCTTGATGCCCTAAAAATTCCCACCAAATGAAACATAACTCTCACCATGTTTAGTTTTTAACTAAAACCGTGTCCTGTGATGTGATTATTCACATCCTTATTTCCTTGCTCACCATAGGGAGTGGTGGCAGCTCCATGGCTGCCAGATAGCAGGTATTGCTGTTCCTGGGCACTCTCGGGGATCAGAAATTCACATTTGGAGGGCAAAATTAGAGGAAAACTTATATTTTATAAGTTGACACCACTTTTGAGAATCTTCCCTAAATCTAGTTCCATTTGCTTTATCGGGTCAAAGGACGTTCATGCATTCGGCATAGAAGCAGTGTCTCCACAATGCCAGGCACTGTGGGTGTGGGAATGCCCAGGTGTGAGCCACAGAATCACTGGGCAAAAGGGATCAGACAGCTGAGCATACGTGTGACTGTGGCAGCCCACTTCCCTGCATATGGTGATGAGAAGGGGCAGCCTGTCTGACTGTGATGATGGCCAGCTGGGGGATAGGTGCAGCCTGAGGACAGCTCTGCAGTGCTGGTGGGAAGAGTCTTCCAGTGGGTGACACTAAACCGAACTCTACAAGTCCAAAAGGGGGTAAGAGCATTCTAAGCAGAGGGAACAGTGTATGTGGAAGCTCTGGGGTAGGAAATTTGTGTTCAGGTGACAAAGCGAAGTCCGGTGTGTCTGGAGAGAAGTGAGTGCACGAAGGGAGAGAGGCTGGAATGCGGCTGGAGAGTGGCTGGTGAGGGTGGGAACCCCCAACACAATGTTCGCCCTGTTCGGGAGTCTGTATTTTGTTCCACATGTAGTGGGAAGATATTGAGAAAATGTAATTGGGGACGTGGCCTGATTGAGTTCATCCTCGAGACATGTCTATTGGCTATGATGTGAAGAGTGCAGGGGTGGGCCCAGGGGAGCTGGGAGGTCAGCCAGGAGGATATTGTAGATGACCTGGGGGCCATGAACGTGGAGAAAATGCTTAGATTTGAAAGATATTTTGGAAAGTAAGATACAGAGGAATTATTGATGGATTGGTTATGGGAATTAAAAGAAAGTGTGTGTCAGGATTTTGTGTTGGCTGAATTTGTCAGTGTTTATGTAAACTTGGCATGGTTGGCCAATATGAAACGATGTATGATGATGAGTCAAGCTTCCAGGTCTTATTTGCATCTGCTATTTTTAAATCAACTGGAAAGCTATTTAATTTGTTTAAACTAAACTAAAACAACAAATAAAAGCCATTCACCAATTTCTCCCACACCCACTTCTTGTAACTACATGCGTGTTCTCTATATATTTGAGCTTGTTTGTGTGTGTGTGTTTTAAGATTTCACATGTGAAATCATTTTTATGTCTGACTTATTGATTTATTTCACTTAGCATAATGCCCTTGACGTCCTTCCATGATCACAGATGGGAAGATGTCATTCTTTTTTGTAGTTAAATAATATTCCATTCTATGTATACATACTACAGTTTCTTTATCCATACATCCATCCTTCAGTGAACACTTAGGTGGCTTCCTATCTTGGCTGTTATACATAGTGCTGCAATAAACATGGGGGATGCATATATCCTTTTGTTTTCTTTGGATAGACACCCAGAAGTGGAATTGCTGAATATAATTGCAGAATATGGCAGTTCTATTTTTAGTTTATTGAGGAGCCTCTGGTACTATTCTGAATGGCTGTAACCATCTCACATTCCCTCTAAAAGTGTACAAGAGTTCCTGTTTCTCCATACCCTCGCCAACAATATTTTTTTAAATGTGTTTACTTAGTCTCTGAGCAATGGACATTCAGATTGCTTTTTAAAATATTTTTGTTTATTTTATATTTTTATTTTTTGGCTGTGCTGGGTCTTCACTGCTGCATGGGCTCGTCTCTAGCTGAGGCGAGTGGAGGTTTCTCTCTAGTTGTGGTGCACTGGCTTCTCAATGCAGTGGCTTCTCTTGATGTGGAGCATGGGCTCTGGGGCATGAGGGCTTCATTTGTGGCACATGGGCTCAGTAGTTGCAGCTCCTGGTCTCTAGAGCACAGGCTTAATTGTTGCGGTGTGCAGGCTTAGTTGTACCTTGGCTTGTGGGATCTTCCTGGATCAGGGATTGAACCTGTGTCTTCTGGATTGGCAGGTAGAATCTTTACCACTGAGCCATCAGGGAAGCCTCCAGCCAACACATTTTATGTGTGTTCTTTTTGGTGGTGGCTGTTCTGACAGGTGTGAGTGATACCTCATGTGGTTTTGATTTTCATTTCTCAATGATGGGTAAAGTTGAGCATCTTTTCAAGTAACTATTGGCCATCTGTTTGTTTGCTTTGGAAAGACATCTTTCAGACCTCCTGCTCAGTTTTAATGGAGCATTTTTGTCTTTAATAGGTCCACTGTCTTGGTGGGGAAACTGGAGCAGAAATCTGGGAGCATCTCATCATTATCCACTGCCCCTTCCTGGCTCTTTCCGCTACCATCAGCAACCCGGAGCATCTGACTGAGTAGGCCTGAGCTTCAGTCTAGATAGAATACTTATCTGTTTTGAATGTTTGAATGTCATCTTTTCTATATGTGTTCTGGAAAGTTCCATAACCACCTGATGAATCTCTTACCTTATCTCTGAATATTCAGGGAATACACTCACTCCTCCTGGCAGGTGCTGAGCAAGGCCACACTCTGTAAAGGAAAAAAACCAAGGGTTCCCCCAGCTGGATCTGCAGTTGAGTAGGAAATTTCCCCCGTATCTCAAGAAAGGCTCACCAGAAGTGATTGATTTATTTTTCTTTTTCTTTGTCCTTCTGCAAAGAAATAGAATTAAAATAGTATCATGGCTCCCTGGTGGCTCAGACAGTAAAGAATCTGTCTGCAATGCAGGAGACCCAGTTTCCATCCCTGGGTCAGGAAGATTCCCTGGAGAAAGGATAGGCTACCCACTCCAGTATTCTTGCCTGGAGAATCCCATGGAGAGGAACCTGGTGGGCTAGAGTGCCGGAGTCCAGCTCCAGTGGGTCCAGGGGTTCCTTCAGGAAGGATGGCGTCGGTGATGCGAAATGAGAAGACACAGCGAATCTTAGCGTCTCCAAGTGTCTCCCGACTTTATTGTTTTCAAGACAGCTTTTATATTTTTAGTGATACATAGAAACAAATGTAAAGTATAGAGTCATACCAAATCAGCTTAATGGGTCGGCAGTTTTGACCATTATTGAAACCGTTTGCATCTCTTAGTTACAAAAAGTTTCATTATGTTTACATCATCTTCTGGCCCGGGTGCCTGCCAACACCCTGTGACTCTCCATTGACAGGGGTCGACCAGCCAGAACACTCCTGCATCCGGCACAGCAGGAAAGAATTCATCAACAGAAAGCCTCAAGGCAAAACCTCTCTTCAGTAATCCATCCCACGCCCGAGCCCGAGGGAAAAGAATGTGGTCCCATAAGGTCATGGTACAGCAAGTTGAAACAATGTAGCGCAAAGGTCAGTTCTTAGCAAAAATCACCAGCTAAATTAACAATTGTCTTATTATTTGTATTAAAGCTAAACTTTTATCTCTAACTATTATGCTTTCATTATATAGGCTAAATATGTTAAGAGCAAAAACATAGTGAGTAAATATAGATTAAGTAACAGTTTCATAAAGCAATATTTCTTATATTTCCTAATAAGCCTTCTTTCCTACGAAGGGTTCTGTGCCCATTGGGGCTTTCTGTGCAGAGGCTCTCAATGCTGTTTTATTGTTAAGGAGCAGTCATGCACATTAGTTCCAAAGGCACAGGCACTCTTGTTAAACAGACTAAAATGCTAGCAAGGGAAGTTTAGATTAAAATACTCTATATCCTAGATAATCTAACAGGGCGCCACCGTTCGGGGGCCGTATCGATCAGGGTTCCAGATTGATCTATTTAGGAAGAGATCAGGAAAGGCCTTTTCCCTAAGTCACAGAAAATAAGAAGAGGTTTATTATAGCAAGCATCAGAAAGAGAGATATCATCTTTAAGGTGAGCGCTGAGACAGCCTTCCTTGCGAGAATCCCTGAGGCCTGAGTTACTCTGCTCATCAGGTCTTCTCCTCATGACTCTGTCATGGGTGGGATCTCGTGAGCTGGCTTCCGGCACTACAGTCTGTGGGGTCGCAAAGAGTCAGACACTTTGATTGAGCAACTAACACACACACATAATGACACAGTCTGCCATGGACCTTGAGACTTCTTATGTTGTCCCAGTTTACAGATGTTTGGAAAGATAGGGGAGCCTTATTAGTTGAAAGCCCCGTATCATTTTTCCATTGTGCTAGATCTTTGCCCACTAACAACAATTATAGCAAAGACTCTGATTTGCCAAGTGCCTTTCTAAGTACTTTGCATATGTTGATGTGTCTTAGATGGCCAACAACGCTTATGATTTATTATTTTAATTGCTGCTGTTAGGTAGATTTTCTGACTGCTATTATTATTTCCTTTTAAATATTAAAAACGAGGCACAGAGAGATTTTGTGATTCAACCAAGAGTCTCAGCCCAGGTTAAGGAGGCTGGAATTCAACCTTAGGTCATCTGGCTCCAGGGCCTATTCATTTATGTACAAGTTTTAAGGCACATAACATTTTCTGTATTTTGAAGTACTTGACATTTCAGGAAGTGGTTCCATGTTCTGCATAAGTAATACATAATTAAAATTTTTAAGGTGGCTACAATCTGTAAAACGGTACTGGAAACAAGCAGACAGTATGATTGAATGAAGTATTGCTTCTAAAAGAAATGCCAACTCCCGTGCCAGTTCCCACAATAACTACTTGCTGATGAAGCAGTCATATAAAGTGAGACTTGGTAGGTTTGACACATTCATAGGAATTTTGTGTCTTCCTTTCAAGTTATCCCATCCTTGTGTGTCCATTCATTGGGAAATTCTTGCTCTTCACTTCCAGCGCTGTATGAAGAGAGATACGATGACTTAGAGAAGTACATATGTTCAGTGAGCAATCATGACATTTCCTGTGACCATTTTCACCTGTGTGCTGCGTTGACAACAGACCATGTGAGTGATACTTCTGCCATGTTTGTTCTGAGCAAAGGCTATTATTTATGTCATAATGCAGAGCTGCCTGGGTGGTACTCATCAGAATTACAGAATCAGTACTTTTAACAGATATTTAATCTGAGTTTTAAAAGCAACAAGAATAACTTCCTAGTTTTTATCTATTCCTTAATGGTGTATGCCTCTGCAAAGCTTAAAAATGACTGAACACTTTAACCTGAAGTTTTTTTGGGTTGATTTTTCTTTATTCTTGGATGTTATCTTTGCCCATTTTCCTTCTTCTCAGCACCCATGTCCATCCATCCACCTTTTTGGACACTGTCTCTTCTCTTAGTGCAGCTACAACTTTGTGTGGACAGTGTCTCATACACGTGAGAATTTGATCGCTGTGAATTAGGTTAGACAAGGAAAAGATGCTTTTCACTGACATAGCAATCACACTGTGATGTTTTGGTAGTAAATCAATAAGGTGGAAGTCTTAAGGAGACCTCATTTGGGGCTCTGGGGTTTGAGTGGGGGAAGATTTCTTAATTTTCTTCGCATTTGTTTTCCTTTTCCATTCTATTCTCAGGATGGCCCATTAAAGCTTTGGTTGCCTCTCAAAGTGATAATTAGGCAACAGTTTTGCTTCCAAGACTGAACAAGTTAAATATACTCTAAACTCTGTTGTCAGATGAAGCCTTCTGGTCTGACAGTTTTTAAGTCACATGCAGTTTTCTTTAGTTAACAATAGTTGATGTCCTAGGGAGTAGTTCCAAGTTCTGCCTGAATGACGTATCTATCAGAAACATAACTTAGGTAAATAAAGAGGATAATTCTGATCCTGCTGAGCCTCTGATGGCTTTCTTTTGCAAACAGCCAAAGGCACAGCTCCTTGGTCAGGCTCCCGAGGTCTTCCAGAACCCAGCCCCAAGTGCTTCTGCTCATCTGCTTGATGGATTTTACTGGACGCCCTCATGGTTTATTTGTAAACTGGAGTGTTTCACCACAGATGCGCAGTACCAGTTGTCCAGACCCTGTTCATCTTTGATGGCCCTTCTCATGGGAAATCTCTTCAGAATCCTCTGTGACCTGCTTAGCTGGAGGGAGTCTTCTCTCCACGCACCTGGTCTGTATTTCCTGTCTGACAACAGTCGTGGTTGTCTTGCTGCTGAAGTTCCTTAACAGCTTGTCTTCTTACTGGAATAATTCCTTGAAGACAGATTTTCTGCCCTTGTGGTTTGTAGCTAGCTGGATTGAAATGTTTGTTACATGAATATAGACACCCAGAGGGAGCACATACTTTGGGTTCTAAGGATTTTATGTATCTTGTCTCCTTTAACCTTTGCAACAATAGGATGGACGCCTTACTGATACTCCCGTTTCACAAGCGAGGGAGGTAGGGCAGAGAGAACCTGTACTGCTGAGGAAGGGGTGGGGCTGGGGTGCCGTCTCACATAGATGACTCCAGAGCCTGCAGTTTCATCTCTGTGTTCTGAACAGACTGGTGGACAGATGCGTGAGTGAGGGACTGAGTGAGAATCACGTTATGGCCTTTGGGCTGTGACGCAGTAGCTTCTAAAAGCAATGGAATGAGTTCAGTGCAGTAATTTTCCAATAGGATTTTATTACAGGACTTTCTTTTTTGTGTGGCAATAGCTCTATCTACATCTAAAGAAAACTGAAATGTGGGTGAAATTCCTGTGACCTAACTCGTACCCCCAAACTGGAGTAGTGATGATAACCCACACATAGATAACAAGCCTCCTTTCTCTGTGTCCATCTCCTCTTCTCTTCTCTTTCCACCTTGTCACTAGGCATTTCAGTGCAGCATTTACACAGTCCTCTGTTCTGTGTAGATGGTTCAGGGCAGGCTGTCTTTAGGTGGCAGTGAGCACAGGGGTTGGGAGAACTTGGTGAGGTTGGCATCTTGCTCCAAGTGCCTGTCTGCTATCTCAGTGGCTATTAATGGATGGCTGGGAAGCGGCTCCAGCTACTCTAACCCCATGTGACTCCTGCAAAGGTCATGCTGCTGCATGAGTCTCCTTTTGCAATAGGAACCCAGCTTGGACGGCATTAAATGTGTATGTTGACAGTTGTGTGTGTAGCGTGTGTTCATATGGAGTGTTTCCTAAAGCATCAGTGGCACAAGGCATGGCAGCCTCCCTGAGCAAGGAGGTGATCCCTGATCTTGTGTAGTAGACCTCAGGTGGACGTGAGGAGGTTGGGTGGTGAGGCAACATGAACAGAAGAGCTGTCCCCATAGGTGTCTGCGCTGTGGCTCTGCTGTCACACGGGGGCTCCAGAAGGAGGGGCTGAGTAGGTTTAGGGCCTGCCTCCATGTGAGGTTCATTTCTGGCACGGGGTGGAGTCCAACTTGGTCACCAGCTATCTGGCCACTCAGGGACAGCTGTCGGGACGGGGGTGTCAGCCCCAGCAAATGTGGGAGGGGCTGCGCATCTTTCTGCTGCCTGTGGAACTGTGCTTCCCGTCACCTGTGGGGTTGCGGACAGTGCGATTTGCCAAAACACCATCATGGTGTGATGCTGCATGTTCATAAATGAAGGAGGGTGTGAGCCTGTGACCTTTTATCTCTCTTCCTTGTCTCCCTGGGCTGGCTCATTAGTTGTCATACAGTGAACACCAGCGGAATGGAATGGTGTGGCCCAGCTTTTGGCCACGGAGATTGTTAAATTGATTAAAAAATGAAGACCTGTAAGTTGGTCCGGAGAAGGCAATGGCACCCCACTCCAGTGACGGAGGAGCCTGGTAGGCTGCAGTCCATGGGGTCGCTAAGAGTCAGACACGACTGAGCGACTTGACTTTCACTTTTCCCTTTCATGCACTGGAGAAGGAAATGGCAACCCACTCCAGTGTTCTTGCCTGGAGAATCCTGGGGACAGAGGAGCCTGGTGGGCTGCCGTCTATGGGGTCGCACAGAGTCGGGCACGACTAAAGCGACTTAGCAGCAGCAGAATGGTGTAATGCCTATATAGCAAGGAATTAATATGCAATGAATTAGCGAGTAAATTGTTACATAGTTATACTGATTTTTCACCAACTTACACATTTATATTTTTTATTCTTTTTCAAAGACAGTGTAATTTTTATTTAGCATCTTGTCATTTAAGTTAGCATTTTTACTTATATAGCTTAAAATACATAATTTTGTATGGCTTACCTATACTGTATTTCATTCGCATTATGCACAGCATTGTTACTTTTATACTTTTAGTGTTTACCATGAAACTGAAGTGAAATAGATAGTAATAAATAGCATAAGTGAAACCTGAATGCTAGGAAACTGTAGTCGCTCAGTGGAGTCTGACTGTTTGCGACCCCATGGACTGTAGTCCACCAAACTCCTCTCTCCATGGAATTCTCTAGGCAAGAATACTGGAGTGGATTGCCATTCCCTTTTTCAGGGGATCTTTCCAACCCAGGGATGGAACCTGGGTCTCCCGCATTGCCGGCATTGTCTTTACCATCTGAGCCACAAGGAAATCCAAACAATACAAGATGAAATATGAAATGAATTTTCTATTTTTCTATCAGTTTCTTCCAGTCCTCATTCTCAGAGGTTGACCCTAAATTTGTTTCTTAATTTTCATCTAGTAATAATCTCTGTAGATGCAAGGGTATTCTCTATATGTATATGTATTTGTTTATTTCTATATATCTATCACTTGCTTTTGCTATGCAATATCTTAAAGACATTTCCATACCAGTCCATATATATTTCTTAAATTTTCTCAAAACACTCTTTATAAATTTATATCAAAATTAATTATGTCCATTCCTTTTATGAGATTCCCAAGCTTTTCTGCGACAGTTATATTTCCAATAAATGTATGTTTTGTTGTTTTTATTATTATGTGTATATATGAGTTCCTAGATGTAGAATTGTTGATATTACATTTGATTCAATGTTCAGGTAGTATATACATTTAAAATGTTGATACTGTTATTTATTGCCAAAATATCATTCCCTTTTTTTAAAATCTATTTTTTTAATTGAAGGAAAATTGCTTTGCAATATTGTGTTGGTTTCCGCCATACGACAGCCCAAATCAGTCATAATCATACATAATGTCACCTTGCCTCATACCTCAGTTGATAAAGAATCTGCCTGCAATGCAGGAGACTCCTGGGTCGAGAAGATCCCCTGGAAAAGGAAATGGCAACCCACTCCAGGATTCTTGCCTGGAGAGTCTCATGAATAGAGGAGCCTGACAGGCTCCAGACCATGGGGTCGCAAGAGTCGGACACGACTTAGTGACTAAACCAGCACCATCTCCATCGTGAACCTCCCTCTTCTCCCCGGACTCCACCCCTGTAGGTCACCACAGAGCGCCAACCTGGGCTCCCTGTGTTATATAACAACTTCTCACCATTATCTGTTTTATACAAGGTAGTGTATATATGTCAATGCTACTTTTTCTGTTTGTCCCACTCTTTCCTTCCCCTACTGCATCCACGAGTTCCATCTTTATATCTGCGTCTTCATTTCTTTCCTGCAAATAAGTTCATCAAAACCATTTCTCTAGATTCCATACAGATACGATAAATTTTATATTTGTTTTTTTATCTTTCTGACTTCAGTTCTGTTCATTTCAGTCGCTCAGTTGTGTCCGACTCTTTGTGACCCCATGAATTGCAGCACGCCAGGCCTCCCTGTCCATCACCAACTCCAGGAGTCTACCCAAACCCATGTCCATCGAGTCAGAGATGGCATCGAGCCATTTCATCCTCTGTCATCCCCTTCTCCTACTGCCCCCAGTACTTCCAGCATTAGGCTCTTTTCCAATGAGTTAATTCTTCGCATGAGGTGGCCAAAGTATTGGAGTTTCAGCTTCAACATCAGTCCTTCCAATGAACACCCAGGACTGATCTCCCCTAGGATGAACTGGTTGGATCTTCTTGCAGTCCAAGGGACTCTCAAGAGTCTTCTCCAACACCACAGTTCAAAAGCATCAATTCTTCAGCACTCAGCTTTCTTCATCGTCCAACTCTCACATCCATACATGACTACTGGAAAAACCATAGCTTTGACTAGACAGACCTTTGTTGGCAAAATAATGTCTCTGCTTTTAAATATGCTATCTGGGTTGGTCATAACTTTCCTTCCAAGGAGTAAGCGTCTTTTAATTTCATGGCTGCAATCACCATCAGCAGTGATTTTGGAGCCCCAAAAAATAAAGTCACCCACTGTTTCCCCATCTATCCGCCATGAAGTGATAGGACCAGATGCCATGATCTTAGCTTTCTGAATGTTGAGCTTTAAGACAACTTTTTCACTCTCCTCTTTCACTTTCATCAAGAGGCTCTTTAGTTCTTCTTCACTTTCTGCCATAAGGGGGTTGTCATCTGCATATCTGAGGTTATTCATATTTCTCCCAGCAATCTTGATTCCAGCTTGTGTTTCTTCCAGCTCAGCGTTTCTCATGCTGTACTCTGCATATAAGTTAAATAGGCAGGGTGACAATGTACAGCCTTGACGTACTCCTTTTTTCTATTTCAAACCAGTCTGTTGTTCCATGTCCAGTTCTAACTGTTGCTTCCTGACCTGCATACAGGTTTCTCAAGAGGCAGGTCAGATGGTCTGGTATTCCCATCTCTTTAAGAATTTTCCACAGTTTATTGTGATCCACACAGTCAAAGGCTTTGGCATAGTCAATAAAGCAGAAAATGATGTTTTTTTCTGGAACTCTCTTGCTTTTTTGATGATCCAGAGGATGTTGGATAATTTGATCTCTGGTTCCTCTGCCTTTTCTAAAACCAGCTTGAACATCTGGAAGTTCACGGTTCAGTTACTGCTGAAGACTGGCTTGGAGAATTTTGAACATTACTTTATTAGCGTGTGAGATGAGTGCAATTGTGCAGTAGTTTGAGCATTCTTTGGCATTGCCTTTCTTTGGGATTGGAATGAAAACTGACCTTTTCCAGTCCTGTGGCCACTGCTGAGTTTTCCAAATTTGCTGGCATATCGAGTGCAGCACTTTCACAGCATCATCTTTTAGGATTTGAAATCGCTCAACTGGAATTCTATCACCTCCACTAGCTTTGTTCATAATGATGCTTCCTAGGCCCACTTGACATCACATTCCAGGATGTCTGGCTCTAGGTGAGTGTCAGTGATCACACCATCGTGATTATCTGGGTCTTGAAGATCTTTTTTGTACAGTTGGTCTGTGTATTCTTGCCACTTCTTCTTAATATCTTCTGCTTCTCTTAGTTCCTTACCATTTCTGTCCTTTATCGAGCCCATCTTTGCATGAAATGTTCCCTTGGTATCTCTAATTTTCTTGAAGAGATCTCTAGTTTTTCCCATTCTGTTGTTTTCCTCCAATTCTTTGCATTGATCACTGAGGAAGGCTTTCTTATCTCTCCTTGCTATTCTTTGGAACTCTACATTCAGATGGGAATATCTTTCCTTTTCTCCTTTGCTTTTCACTTCTTTTCTTTCAAAGCTATTTATAAGGCCTCCTCAGACATTCATTTTGCTTTTTTACATTTCTTTTCCATGGGGATGGTCTTGATCCCTGTCTCCTACACAATGTCACGAACCTCCATTCATAGTTCATGAGGCACTCTGTCTATCAGATCTAGTCTCTTAAATCTATTTGTCACTTCCACTGTATAATCATAAGGGATTTGATTTAGGTCATACCTGAATGGTCTAGTGGTTTTCCCTAGTTTCTTCAATTTAAGTCTGAATTTGTCAATAAGGTGTTCATGATCTGAGCCACAGTCCGCTCCTGGTCTTGTTTTTGCTGACTGTATAGAGCTTCTCCATCCTTGGCTGCAAAGAATATAATCAATCTGATTTCAGTGTTGACCATCTGTTGATGTCCATGTGTAGAGTCTTCTCTTGTGTTGTTGGAAGAGGGTGTTTGCTCTGACCAGTGCGTTCTCTTGGCAAAACTCTATTAGCCTTTGTCCTGCTTCATTCTGTACTCCAATGTCAAATTTGCCTGTTACTCCAGGTTTTTCCTGAAGTCCTACTTTTGCATTCCAGTCCCCTATAATGAAAAGGACATCTTTTTTGGGTGTTAGTTCTAAAAGGTCCTGTAGGTCTTCATAGAACCGTTTAACTTCAGCATCTTCAGCATTACTGGTTGGGGCATAGACTTGGATTACTGTGATATTGAATGGTTTGCCTTGGAAAGGAACAGAGATCATTCTGTCATTTTTGAGATTGCATTCAAGTACTGCATTTCTGACTTACTTCACTCCAAACTGTCGTTCTTGAGGTTTTACTAACAGCTAGTTATTCAACTGTGTCCTACTCTTCTCTGTTCTTGGGATTTTTCAGGCAAGAATACTGGGATGGGTTGCATTTTTTCCTCCAGGGGATCTTCCTGACTTAGGAATCAAATCTGTGTCTCCTGTGTCTCCTTTACTCACTGAGCCATTGAGGAAGCCCCACTAACAGCTACTGTCCTGTCCATAGTCCATGTGAATTTTTTTGACCACATTCTCAAGAACCAGTATCTGATAAATATATTTATCACATGTGATTAAAGTTATTTTTTACTTTAACTGCAAACTTTTTGATATAATTGAGTTTGAGCATCTTCCCACATGTTTAATTTGATTTGTATTTGTTTTTGGATTTTATATATATGTCTTTAATCTTATTCATTCAATTTTTGATTTTTATGAGAGAATTTTAAGCCAAATAAATTGTCTATTTTACATCGTATATATAGTTAATATTTTCTGGTTAAATGTTTTAAACTTTTTATCCTATGTAGAGTTATCTTTGCATGTAAAATTTTTTGTAGTTTATATTAAATTTTAAAAAAATCTATCTTGCTTAGGAAGAATTTTCTCATTTCAGTTGTGCCAAAAGTTCTTCAATTATTTTTTTCCTTTGCATTTAATTTTTCAAGCATTTTTCATATCTTACATCTTATAACATTTGATTCATCTTGAATTTATTTAGGAGTTTGAATAGGGTTTGATTTATTTGTTCTGTAAATTTTAGAATGTTTTAAAAATATTCACCTATTTATCATTTTGCCATTGATTTGAAATTCTGACTATTGTATTTTGAACTCCCAATGTATCTGGGTCCAATTCAAAACTTTAATCTTTTTAACTGATCTCTTTATTCATGTGCACCTTGGCACATAATTGCTATGATATCTAAGATATTTTGACATGTGAAGAATCTAGAAGTCCCTTATTACTGCTACTGCTGCTACTGCTAAGTCGCTTCAGTCGTGTCCGACTCTGTGCGACCCCATAGACGGCAGCCCACCAGGCTCCGCCGTCCCTGGGATTCTCCAGGCAAGAATACTGGAGTGGGTTGCCATTTCCTTCTCCAGTGCATGAAAGGGAAAAGTGAAAGTCAAGTCGCTCAGTCGTGTCCGACTCTTAGCGACCCCATGGACTGTAGCCTACCAGGCTCCTCCGTCCATGGGATTTTCCAGGCAAGAGTACTGGAGTGGGGTGCCATTGCCTTCTCCGAGAAGTCCCTTATTAGCATTTTGTTATTGTTGTTTTTGTTATTTTAAATTAGTTTATTTATCTTTTTTTTTTTAACTTTACAATATTGTATTTGTTGTGCCATACACTGACATGAATCCACCATGGGTGTACATGTGTTCCCTTTCCAGAACCCGCCTCCCACCTCCCTCCCCATCCCATCCCTCCGGGTCATCCCAGTGCACCAGCCCTGAGCACCCTGTATCATGTGTCTTTTACAGAATTTTGCCTAAGCCTGTAAGTATTAGGCAAAAAACTATTACAATATTGTAAAGTAATTAGCCCCCAACTAAAATAAATAAATTTATTAAAAAAAAAAAGTAAAAATTAAATAATAGATTAAGTATAAATAAGATAAAAATGTTTAAAATAAAATTAGCTTAAAATTGTTAAAATAAATTTAAAATATATTCAAAACTATTATTTTCATTAAGATTCACATTAAGAAGAGTTTATACGTTTAGAGTATATATATTAAAAAAAAAACCTGTTATCTAGATAAGAATTGGTGTCTTCGGTTAACAAGTCACCTATTGTAACATTGGGTGGAACTTGTAGTTCCTGCCCGTGTTTCTAATCCCTTGCAGATAGCTGTTGTTCTTTAGCTATGACGTCTAAAATGCTACGTGACACTTGCTTTAGGAAAAAAAATCATCTCTTTCAAAGCAATTCAGGACGTAAATCACTGCTAAGCATCTTGTGCTGCTGAGATCTTCTTGCCATGTACTGTGATAAGTTGATTCAGTCCTGTATGACTCTTTGCAACTGTATGGACCGTGGCCTGCCAGGATTCTCTGTCCATGGACTTTGCCAGAAAAATATAGTCACACACACACACACACACACACACACACACACACAAGAAAGAAAAACCTAAAAAAAAAAATGTGTTAGGATACAGTTTTAGAGATTTTTTTTCTGAAATGCTAACATGTTTCTTTTATTATGACTTATTACAACCCCAGGTGGCACTAGTGGTAAGGAATCCACCTGCCAATGCAAGAGATGCCAGAGACTTGGGTTTGCTCCCTGGATTGGGAAGATTCCCTGGAGCAGACAGTGGCAACCCACTCCAGTATTCTTGCCTGAAAACTTCCATGGACAGAGGAGCTTGGCAGGCTGCTCAAGTTGATTACATAATACTTGGATATTGACATACACACTGCTGCTGCTGCTGCTGCTGCTGTTGCTAAGTCGCTTCAGTTGTGTCCGACTCTGTGCGACCTCATAGACGGCAGCCCACTGGGCTCCGCCGTCCCTGGGGTTCTCCAGGCAAGAACACTGGAGTGGGTTGCCATTTCCTTCTCCAATGCATGAAAGTGAAAAGTGAAAGTGAAGTCGCTCAGTTGTGTCTGACTCTTAGCGACCCCGCGGACTGCAGCCTACCAGGATCCTCCTTCCATGGGATTTTCCAGGCAAGAATACTGGAGTGGGTTGCCATTGCCTTTTCCGGACATATAAACAGTATATTTAAAATAGATAATCAACAAGGGCCTACTCTATAACACAGAGAACTCTACTCAATATTTTGTAATAACCTAAATTGAAAAAAGAATTTTATAAAATAGATATATATATACATGTATAACTCAGTCCCTTTGATTTAGACCTGACACTAACATATTGTTGGTCAACTGTACTATAATATATAATAAAAATTAAAAAAAAATAGAGGATTTTATTCAATGGTTTTGCCATTAGATTGACATATTTAACTCTTAAACAAGTTACTCAAGTTTATCTGAAGCCATGATATTTGCATATGCTTTATGTTATCAAGCTATATTTTATGTTTCCATCATAAACCAATTAATGAAGTCACCTTAGTTTTTTTTTTTTTTTCTTTTACGAAACTGACTTCATTTTTTTTTTTTTTTTTTTTTTTGACATGGAACAGAACCCACTCCAGTATTCTTGCCTGAGGAATCCCATGGACAGAGGAGCCTGGTGGGCTACAGTCCATGGGGTTGCAAAGAGTTGGACATGACTGAGCAACTAACACATATACTGTTTTATTTATTTATTGCTTGCACTGAGTCTTCCTTGCTGCATGTGGGATTTCTATATTTTCAGAGAGTGGGAGCTACTCTCTAGTTGTGGTTCATGGGCTTCTCATTTCTGTGGCTTCTCTTGTTGAGGAGCACAGGCTCTAGGTGCATGGGCTTCAATTCTTGCAGCCTGAGGGCTCAGTAGTTGTGACTTACTGTCCTTAGGGTGCCTGGGCTTCAGTAATTGCAGCACTGGAGCTAATTAGTTGTGGCTACAGGACCCTGGTGTATTCAGACCTCAGTAGTTGTGGCATGCAGGCTGTCTAGTCATGCCTCTCAGGCTCTAGAGCATGTGCTCAGTGGTTGTGGTGCATGAGTTTAATTGCTCTGCAGCATGTGGAATCTTCCCAGACCAGGGATTGAACCTATGTCCCCTCCACTGGCAGGCTGATTCCCATCCACTGCACCACTAGGGAAGTCCATTAGTTCTTACATTTATTTTGAAAATTGTGCTCCTATATACATAGGGAAGGTTGAGTGTCAAAGAATTGATGCTTTAGAATTGTGTTGCTGGAGGAGACTCTTGAGTGATCCTTGGACAGAAAAGAGATCAAAGCAGCCAAATCTAAAGGAAACCAATCCTGTACATTTTTTGGAAGGACTGATGCTAAAGCTGAAGCTCCAATATTTTGGCCACCTGATACAAAGAGCAAACTCAATAGAAAAGACCCTGATTCTGGGAAAGGTTGAAGGCAGGAGAAGGGGATGACAGAGGATGATAGTTAGATAGGATCACAAAATCAATAAGCATGACTTTGAGCAGACTCCAGGAGATTAAAAAAGGACAGGGAAGCCTGGCGTGTTACAGTCCATGATGTCAACAAAGAGTTGGACATAACTTAGCGACCGAACAACAACATACATAACAAAATTTACAATTTTAATCATTTTAAAGTGACACAGACTTGTTATAGAAACATTACCACTATCCAACTCTTAAACTTTTCCAACTTCCCAAACTGAAATTTCAGTCATTAAACAAAACTCTACATTTAAGCTCATGAAGCCCCAGGCAACCACCATTCTACTATCTGTTTATGAGTTTGATTGTCTAAGTTCTTCATGTAAGTCAAATTATATGATAATTGCTTTTATGTGATTGCCTTCTTATAACTTTTTATAATATCTTTTCCCCTTTAAATACTCTTGGGACCCTTGTTGAAAATTATCTAAAGACATATCAGTTCAGTTCAGTCGCTCAGTCGTGTCCGACTCTTTGTGACCCCATGAATTGCAGCACAGGTTTATTTCTGGACTTTCTATTTTATTCCATTAGTCCACCATCCATCTTCATTCGAATACTGGTGCTATGATTACCATTGCTTTGTATAATATCTTTTAGAGTCAGGAAATATGAGACCCCCAGCTTTCTTCTTTTCAAAATTGTTTCAGCAATTTGGAGTCCTTGAGATTCCATATGAATTTTAGCATGGATTTTTCCGTTTCTGCAAAATCAATATTGCTATTTTGATCTGTATATTACTTGAGGTAGTATTAACAACTTAATACTTTTAAATGTCCCAGATCATAAATGTCTTTTCATATTTGTGTGTGTTCCATAATATCTCTCAGTAACCTTTTGTAGTTTTCAGTTTACAGGACTTGTCTCTTTGATTAAGTTTACTTAAATATTTTATTTTTTGATACTTTTATACGTGGAATTATTTTCTTAATTTTTCCTTGAGTTGCTCATTATCACATAGAAATGAAACATCATTTCATAAAAAAAAAAACTCTCAAGTAATTAGCAAAAGATGTACCTTGACATAAGAAACTCCATATATTACAGATATACAGCTAACATCATCCTCAATATAGAAAGGTTGAAATCTTCCTCATTAAAATCTAGAATAAGACAAGAGGGCACACTCTCACAAGTCCTTTTATAACATAGTACTGCCATAAAAATTCCTGTGAAAAGTTTATATTTTTCTGAGTATAGATCCTGTCATCTCTGATGACAGGAGATAATTTTATTAATTTTTATTTAGTATTATTCTCTGTAACACTTCTAATGACAGCAACGTTCTACCTTTCAATCACAGCTTAAACATAACCTTTTAAGAAGGGTCTCCTCTGATTATATTATCCATGGTAGAATTCTATCTCTTCTTTTCTGTCACGTTATTCTATTTCTTACATTATGAGCCCTGAATAAGACTATAGCTACTTTATTAAATGTCTCCTTTTTTATTGTCTGACGATTATAATATCCATGCAGGAAAATATTTTTTACGTGATTTTTCCGCTGCTTTTATTAAGTACTGTGTCCTAACTCATAGCACAGATGATGGCATAAGAGGCGTGCCCTGACTTTTATAAACAACTAATAATTGGATAAATTATTAGTTATTACATCTAAAACCTGAAAACATTTAATTTTATTTTTAGTATAACTGTTATTTATTTAACCAAATTTTAAGGTGATTGAATCTAGTATTAAATAAAAGGAAAGATATTCTTTCCATGGCAGGGGAGAATATATTAATAATTCCACTAGATCAAAATGAGTGGGTCTATATTTTATCCTTATTGGCAGCAGCCTCATAGTGATTCTAAAGCTACTTTTTTTGTTTTTTTGCATGTTGTACCTTTCTGACATTAATTACATGCTTTGCTCTCGTAATATCTTCACATATTTTTTGTTGTTATTTAGTACCTAGGTCATGCCTGATTCTTTTGCCACCCTACAGACTGTAGCCTTCCAGGCTCCTCTATCCATGAGATTTTCCAGGCAAGGATACTGAAATGGGTTGGTATTTCCTTCTCCAGAGGATCTTCCTAAAACCAGGGGACAAACCTGCATCTTATGCATTGGCAAGTGAATTCTTCATCACTGAGCCACCAGGAAAGCCCCTATAGATGTTCTTTAAAACCTCTGTGGAAAATCCCAGTGAATTAATTAAACAAGAATCAGCCTTGAATACATTCCAAGACTCAGTGATAATTGAAGCTGGAAGGGATGGAATATCCCATGATCTTCACCTCTAATAGGAAGAAGATGCTATTTGCTTAGTAACTGGCATAAAACATTCAGGAGGTCCTTTCTTAGACTTATAACATGACTTAAAAAGAATCATGGGAATGTCTTTCAAAATCTCAGTCAACTAATCTGGTCATGTTTATATGACAGAGTGAAAATAACTGACCAGTCAAATGCTATTTTTCTTTTTGAAGTTAGTAGGAAAGAACTTACTTGTGAATAATTTCCCTGCCAAATAGCTAGCTGATTTCTTCTATGTATATGTAGGATTTACTGGTCATTTTGATATATTTCCTAATGTAATGAACTTGTTTTTCAGTGTGTGTACCATGGAATTACTTTCAAATAATTTACACTTCGCATAAAAATGACCTGAGTAATTAGAAGGTTCCATGAAGTAAATGGACAGAAAGTCAAATAAACTATACACTCAAGTAATAAGGCAGCCTTTTTTCCTCTGTTGTCAAACTGGATGAAAAACAATTCCAAGTGTTTATGAATAACTTCAAGTTATTTTTCAGGTTCTGAACAAGCCTCCAGAAGGTAATACTAACATTAAATAGTGGGAACCAGACTCACAGATGTGACTTTCTTTATTATATAAGAAAGTTAATTTCTTTGAAATCAATCAAACAGATTCAATTCTAGGTATATCACTTAAAAATGTGTACATGAGAAAATGAATTAGATATTCTGAGCCTTAATTTTTTCACTTATGAAATAAGGATTACAGTTCTTGCTACTGTAAATATTAAATGTGTTACATTAAACTATGAGTGTGTGATTGGAATATACTGTAGGAGTTTGGAGAAGTAGAGTGATGTTATCAGAATAAGATTAAAAAGTACAATTTGATCTGCTTAAGGAGAATTGACTTTTGAGGCCAATATAAATGTGGAGAGACTTAGTAGGAGGCTATTAGAGTGGACCAGGAGGAAATTAAGTAGGGGATGATCACATTTGTGATGTATTTTGAAAATAGAGTTAGTAGGATTTATTAATTCTCATGAGAGTAAAAAATGAGTTAAGAGTACTGAAATTTTGTTTCTGAATATTAACATGAAAATTATAGCATTTAATGAGACAAATAAGGAATGCCTCTTTAAATTTTGCTTAGAAAATGCTCATGTTTATTGTGGAAAATTTAGAAGTTATGTTTTACAATAGTAAATTGCTATTCAATTGGAATTCAAAATTAGATATGTTGTAAATAAACATTTGAAATTTAGGGGAAAGATAAGGATTAGAAATACAAAATTAGACTGTTGCAGTATAGTTTATTGGTCAGAAAAGGGAAATATCTACCTAAAGACTGAAAAAGTGTCAGGGAGCTTTGAGACAATTCAAGACAAGGAACTTGTGTTCATACATTCATCTACCCACTGACTATGTGTATTACCTTGAGTGTGTCTCATGTATTATACTCTGCGTCTTTATAAATGCTGCACCTTTTCATGACTTTCTCTTTCTATTTCTTTATACTTTGAATTATTTTTTACACTCAGCTGAAGCATTACTTCCTCTTGAAGGTCTTCTGTGATACTTACTTGATATACTCTTATATTCTGACTCCTCAGTGCTGTGTGGATTTAATGGAACTTCATACATGTGTCTGGAATTGCTTGTTTTCTTTGTTCTGTGTCATATCACTGAGGTTAAAAAAAAAAAAACAAAAACACAAGCTATGCCTATTCAAATTGGTAATCAAAATGTCTATGACACATTAGACACAATTGCATGTTCTACTGACATTCTTCCAATGAATGGATAAATAAAACGTTATTTCTATAAATTTTTAGCGTTTTTCCCCTTTAAGTGTTATACCCCCCCCTTTTTTTTTTAGGTAAACTGCTTTAATATGTGAAGTCAGCTCCTGTTCAGATTAGATGGAATCAAGAAATGATGTAACCTACTTTGTCCTTCTGGGTCTCACACAGAATCCAAAGGAGCAGAAAGTCCTTTGTCTTTTGTTGCTGTTCATCTACCTTTTGACTCTGGTAGGCAACCTGTTTATTATAGTGACTATAGCTGTCAATAAGAACCTGTACTCACCAATGTACTTTTTTCTTGCTAGCTTATCATGTATGGATGTCACTTACTCCAATTCTGTCACCCCCAGATTGATTTCAGAGTTGTTATTCGAGGAAAAACACATATCCTTTGAATCTTGTATGACCCAGCTGCTTACAGAACACTTTTTTGCTGGATCAGAGGTCTTCATTCTGCTGGTGATGTCCTATGACCGCTATGTGGCCATCTGTAAGCTCTTGCATTATTTGGTGATCATTAGGCAGAGGGTATGTGTTGTGGTGCTGGCGGTGTCCTGGTTTGGAGGTTTTCTGCACTCAGTAATTCAACTTAGCACTATTTATGGGGTCCCATTCTGTGGCCCCAATGTCATCGATCACTTTGTGTGTGACATGTACCCCTTATTGAAATTCGTCTCTACTGACACCTATCTCATTGGAATCTTCGTTATGGCCAATGGAGGACTGATCTGCACTATTGTGTTTCTGCTCTTACTCATCTCCTATGGAGTCATCCTGCAATCTCTGAAGAATCTGACTCAGAAAGGGAGGCAGAATGCCCTCCACACCTGTGGTTTCCACATCACTGTGGTTGTCTGCTTTTTTGTTCCCTGTATTTTCACGTATGTAAGACCTGCTAAGACGTTTCCCCTTGACAAATTATTGAGCGTGTTTTTCACAGTCACAACCCTCATTCTGAACCCATTAATCTACAGTTTAAGAAGTTCTGAGCTAACTTATGCTATGAAGATGCCCTGGAGAAGAAACATCATATCTCATATTCAATAAGTGCATCATCCACCATGAAGGGAGTAATTTGACATCAGGTTGCATTTCCTTAGAATGCAGAAGTCATTTTAAAATTTGATTCTGATTTCTCTTTCTTCAAAGAGTTTATGGTAATTATAATTATACAACCAGGGTATAATAACAGTTTACCTACGTACTAGAATATGAAGTCTATAATTAACTTATCAGTGTACCTAGAATGGTGTAATGCCTATATAGCAAGAGATTAATATGTAATGAATTAACAAGTAAATTATTATACAGTTATTCTGATTTTTCATCAACTTATGCATTTATATTTTTTATTCTTTTTCAGAGGCAGTGTAATCTTTACTTAGCATCTTGTCACTTAAGTTAACATTTTTACTTATACAGTTTAAAATACATAATTCTGTATGACTTGCCTTTACTGTATTGCATTCACATTATAGACAACATTTTTACTTTTATACTTTCAGTGTTTACAATGAAACTGAAGTAAAATAGATAATAATAAATAGCATAAGCAAAAACTGAATGCTAGGAAACTGTATTCTCTCAGTAGAGTGCGACTCTGCAACCCAATGGACTGTAGTACACCAGGCTCCTCTCTGCACAGAATTCTATAGGCAAGAATACTTGAGTGGATTGCCATTCCCTTTTCCAGGAGATCTTCGCAACCCAGGGATGGAACCTGGGTGTCCCGCATTGCAGGCAGTTTCTTTACTGTATGATCCCCAAGGAGATCCAAATAGCATGAGGTGAAATTTAAAATGAATTTTCTGTTTTTCTCTCAGCTTCTTCTAGTCCTCATTCTCAGAGGTTGAACCTAAATTTGTTTCTTAATTTTCATCTAGTAATAATCTTTGCAGATGCAAGTATATTCTCTCTATATATATTTGTTTCTTTCTAAATATGTATCACTTGCTTGCTTTTGCTATGCAATATCTTAAAGATATTTCCATACCAGTCCATATAGATTTCTTAAATTTTCTCATTTTGCACAACACTCTTTATAAATTTATATCTAAATTAATATCCATTCCTTTCATGAGATTCCCAGGCTTTTCTATGACAGTTACATTTCCAATAAATATATGTTTTTGAATATGTGCAAATATAAGTTTCTAGGTGTAGAATTGTTGATATTACATTTGATTTAATGGTCAGGTACTACATGCATTTAAAATGCTGATACTGATATTTATTGCCAAAATATCATTCTCTTTTTTTTTTAATTTATTTCTCAATTTGGCAAAAATTGCTTTACAATGTTTTGTGTTGGTTTCTGCCATACAACAGCCCAAATCAGTCATAATTATGCACGTGTCACCTTACCTCCTAGCTCAGTGGGTAAAGAATTTGCCTGGAATGCAGGAGACCGGAGTTTGATTCCTGGGTCGATAAGATCCCCTGGAGCAGGAAATGGCAACCTACTTCAGGATTCTTGCCTGGAGAGTCCCATGGATAGAGGAGCCTGACAGGCTACAGTCCGTGGGTCACAAGAGCCGAACACGACTTAGTGACTAAACCAGCACCACTCCATCTTGAGCCTCCCTCTGCTTCCCCGACTCCACCCCTGTAGGTCACCACAGAGTGCCAAGCTGGGCTCCCTGTGTTATATAGCAACTTCTCACAGTTATCTGTTTTATACAAGATAGTGTATATATGTCGATGCTACTTTCTCTGTTTGTCCCACACTTTCCTTCCCCTACTGCGTCCATGAGTCCTGTCTCTATATCTGCATCTCCATTTCTTTCCTGCAAATAGGTTCATTTTTCTAGATTCCATATAGATAGTTAATATACTATATTTGTTCTTCTCTTTCTGACTTACTTCACTCCAAACTATTGCCCTTGAGGTTGTACTAACAGCTACTATGTCTGTGCTTAGTTGTTCAGTTGTGTCTCACTGTTTGTGACCCCATGGACTGTAACCTGCCAGGTTTCTCTGTTCTTGGGATTTCTCAGGCAGGAATACTGGAATGGATTGCCATTTCCTCCCTCGGGGGCTCTTTCTGACTCAGGAATCGAACCTGCATCTCCTGTGTCTCCTTTACTCGCTGAGCCATCAAGGAAGCCCTAATAACAGTTTCTGTCCTGTTCATAGTCCATGTGAATTTTTTGTCCACATTCTCAACGACCAGTATCTGATAAATATTTATCACATCTAATTAAAGTTATTTTTTACATTAACTGAAACCCTTTTGATATAATTAAGTTTGAACATCTTCCCATATGTATGATTTGATTTGTATTTGTTTATGGATTTTATATATATGTCTTTAATATGATTCATTCATTTTTTTATTTTTAAGAGAGAATTTGAAACAAAAGAAATGATATCTTTTACATTGTATATATGGTTAATAATTTCTGGATATATATTTTAATTTTTTTATCCCATGTAGAATTATTTCTGCATGTATTTTTTTTTGTATTTTATATTAAATTAAAAAACAAAAACGTATCCTGCTTAGGAAGAATTTTCTCATTTCACTTGTGCCAAAACTTCATTTTTTTTTGCATTTAATTTTAAAGCATTTTTTACATCTTTAAAGCATATATTACATCTTACATTAAAGCATTTGATTCATTTTGATTTAGGATTTTCAAGAGGGGTTGATTGTATTTGTTTTGTAAATTTTAGAATTTTTTAAAAATATTCACTTTATCTTTTTGCCATTGATTTGAAATTCTGACTATTGTATTTTTACCTCCAAATGTATTTGGGTCTAATTCAAAACTCTAATCTTTTTCACTGATCTCTTTATTCATGTGTGCATTGACACATAATTGCTATGATATCTAAGATATTTTGACATGTGAAGAGTCTCAGTTCAGTTCAGGCGCTCAGTCGTGTCTGACTCTTTGCGACCCCATGAATCACAGCACGCCAGTCATCCCTGTCCATTACTAACACCAGGAGTTTATCCAAACTCATGTCCATTGAGTCGGTGATGCCATCCAGCCATCTCATCCTCTGTCGTCCCCCTCTCCTCCTGCCCCCAATCCTTCCCAGCATCAGGGTCTTTTCCAATGAGTCAACTTTTCGCAGGAGGTGGCCAAAGTATTGGAGTTTCAGCTTCAACATCAGTTTAGGATAGACTGGTTGGATCTCCTTGCAGTCCAAGAGACTCTCAAGAGTCTTCTACAACATCACAGTTCAAAAGCATCAATTCTTCAGTGCTCAGCTTTCTTCACAGTCCAACTCTCATATCCATACATGACTACTGGAAAAACCATAGCCTGGACTAGATGGACCTTTGTTGGCAAAGTAATGTCTCTGCTTTTTAATATGCTATCTAGTTTGGTCATAACTTTCCTTCCAAGGAGTAAGTGTCTTATAATTTTGTGGCTGGAATCACCATCTGCAGTGAATTTGGAGCCCAGAAAAATAAAGTCTGACACTGTTTCCACTGTTTCCCCATCTATTTCCTAGGAAGTGATGGGACCAGATGCCATGATCTTAGTTTTCTGAATGTTGAGCTTTAAGCCAACTTTTTCACTCTCCTCTTGCACTTTCATCAAGAGGTTCTTTAGTTCTTCTTCACTTTCTGCCATAAGGGGGGTGTCATCTGCATTTCTGAGGTTATTGATATTTCTCCTGGCAATCTTGATTCCAGCTTGTGGCTTCTTCCAGCCCAGTGTTTCTCATGACGTATATACGTTAAATAAGCAGGGCGACAATATACAGCCTTGACATACTCCTTTTCCTATTTGGAACGAGTCTGTTGTTCCATGTCCAGTTCTAACTGTTGCTTCCTGACCTGCATACAGGTTTCTCAAGAGACAGGTCAGATGGTCTGGTATTCCCATCTCTTTCAGTATTTTCCAGTTTATTGTGATCCACGTAGTCAAAGGCTTTGGCATAGTCAATAAAGCAGAAATAGATGTTTTTCTGGAACTCTCTTGCTTTTTTGATGACCCAGCAGATGTTGGCAATTTGATCTCTGGTTCCTCTGCCTTTGTAAAACCAGCTTGAATATCTGGCAGTTCACAGTTCAAGTATTGCTGAAGCCTGGCTTGGAGAATTTTGAGCATTACTTTACTAGCATGTGAGATGAGTGCAAGTAGTTGTGAAGAGTCTAGCAGTCCCTTATTAGTATTCTTTCTCAGAATTTTGCCTAAGCCCATATATTTCTATTTTAAAATTATTAAAATAAGATAATATATTAAGTATAAATAAGATAAAACTTTGGAGAATGCAATGGCAACCCACTCCAGTACTCTTGCCTGGAAAATCCCAGGGACAGCGGAGCCTGGTGGGCTGCCGTCTGTGGGGTCGCACAGAGTCAGACACGACTGAAGTGACTTAGCAGCAGCAGCAGCAAGATAAAAGTTCAAATTAAAATTAGCTTAAAATTGTTAAAATAAATTTAAAATATATTCAAAACAATTATTTTCATTAAGATTCCCATTGAGAAGATTAATTTAAGAAGAGTTTATACCTTTAGAGTATGAAAAACTCTTATCCAGATAAGAATTGATGTTTTCAGTTAACAAGTCACATATTGTAAAATCGAGTGAAACTTACAGTTCCTGTCCGTGTTACTAATCCCTTGTAGATAGCTGCTATTCTTTAGCTATGATACCTAAAATGCTAACAACTGCTTTAGGACAAAAATCATCTCTTTCAAGGAAGTTCAGGACTTAAATCACTGCTGAGCATCTTGTGCTGCTGAGATCTTCTTGCTATGATAAGTCATTTCAGTCCTGTCTGACTCTTTGCAATCCTGTGGACCGTGGACTGCCAGGATTCTCTGTCCATGGGATTCTCCAGGAAGAATACAGTAACAGCAACAATAACAAAAAAGAATGAAAGAAAAAGAAAAAAAACTGAAAAAAAAGAAAAAAAAATTGTTGATATACAGTTTTAGAGGCTTTTTTCTGAAATGCAAACATGTTTATTTTATTTTGACTTATTACAACCACGGGAGGAGAAGGGGACGACAGAGGATGAGATGGTTGGATGGCATCACCGACTCGATGGACATGGGTTTGGGTAGACTCCGGGAGTTGGTGATGGACAGAGAGGCCTGGCGTGCTGCAATTCATGGGGTCGCAAAGAGTCGGACACGAGTGAGCGACTGAACTGAACTGAGCAGAGAAGAATTGCATGGCATCTCTCACCTCCAGTCACCAGTTTCTCTGTAACTTAGTCTTTCATGGCCAAGGACTATTAATTATTATTTCAATCTACATTTGTGCATGTGTGCTTAGTAGCTCAGTCATGACTCTGCAACCTGATGGAGTATAGCCCACCAGGTTCCTCTGTCCATGGGATTCTCCAGGGAAGAATACTGGAGTGGGTTGCCATTCCCTTCTCCAGGGCATTTTTCCAACCCAGGAGTTAAACCTGGATCTCCTGCATTGCAGGTGGATTCTAAGCCAGCAGGGAAGGCCCAATTTACATTTAGCAACTCAAAATTGAAAGGATTCCATGAACAACAAAACAGCAAGTGATTTCCTGAAGTGCTTTAGTATGGATAAAATAATAAACTATAAAAATACAAATCATTAGTAAAGCTTTTTTCTTCCTGGAGAATCGTATTCAGAAATTAATGCAAACATCTAAGGTATGCATGTATGCTTTTTCACCCATCATGTTTGTGTGTGTGTGTGTGTGTTTGTGTGTGTGTGTGTGTGTGTGTATTCCACTGCCAAAGGAGACATGTAAAATAATATCAGATTTGCTACTATCTATAGTACTGGTTTCTCCCAAGAACTGTGCTTGCAGGGTTAGTTCAGGAAGGTGATTGCCCAAAAACCAAATCAGAGTCATATCTCATCACCTTCAGCTGAAATAATTTATAATTTAATCTTACATGCAGGGTATTAAATTAGTATTACTCATCAGAACTTGCTTATTAATAAAACAAGCCGAATTAGCCACTGGAGAATCATATTTGGAAATTCAATGACAATTTTACATTTTTAATAAAGGCTCAGAAATATTATTGCAAAGCAGGTGGTATAGAGAACTGTGGTCAAACTTGACATGCATTAATAATTGAAGTGTGGAACGTGACAGAGGTGAAAATTGATATTGATTTCTTTTCTCTAATATTTGGAGGAGTTCTAAAAGCTAAATAAAATGAGATAACAAGATATATCAAGTCTCACTGATTTCTTTGATCATCTCCTCCCCACATATCACTCCTTCGCCTATCATGTTTTGAATAATTCAGTGCCCATAGTCTTTCCAGTTCAATGCATTATAAAACACACTCAAGCTGAGTTTCAATCATATTAGACTGAAAGCTGAATTTTTTATGAAGGATTATTTAAAACAAAATGCGTCTTGAGCCCGACAGCCTTTGAAACCAAACAATCCTGGGAATTCAGTAAGGAAATGTCAACACTGTGCAGAATTTTTCGATTCAGAAAATTAAAGGAATCCTATTTGATGTATATTAACCATATCGATATTAACAACCTTCTGCTGGATTTCCACACTGATTTGAGAGCTGAGGTACTATTGGTCTTGTGTTTTAACTAGTTGTGAAAGCACTGAGAGAGTTGTTCTTGGGTTGAACTTGACCTGCCTCTGGGAATGCTCTCTGTTCCATCCATTTAGAAAAGCTTTATTCAGGTGCATTTTTCTGCCCTCATTCTTCTCATTTGCATCCCTTGGGAAAAAGAAAGATGTTCCATATAGATGTTAACACTGCAGATGCTGTTTGGCAACAGTGTTTTTCAGCTTCCCATCTTAAAAAAATTATATTGCTGACCACCCATTTGACTGAAAAGTGATTCATTTTACTGACAGACACCTGGACTGAGATGTGGGAGGTGAGATGAAATGGGGGATTGGTGTTGAAATATATACACTGTTGATACTATGTGTAAAATAGATAACTAATGAGAATCTTCAGTGGAGCTTCCTAGGTGGCTCAGTGGTAAAGAATCCGCCAGCCAACACAGGAGACACAGGAGAGGGGGGTTTGATCCCTGGGTCAAATCTCCTGGAGAAGGAGATGGCAATCTGTTCTAGTATTCTTGCTGGAATAATCCCATGGACAGAGTAGTCTGGCTGGCTGCAGTTCATGGGGTTGCAGAGAGTCAGACAAAACTGAGCAACTGAGCACAAGCACACACAGGAACCGACTGTATAGCACAGGGAACTCTTTTCAATATTCTACGGTGACCTAAATGGGAAGGAAATCCTAAAAAGAGGGCATACATGTATACCTATAGCTGATTCACCCTGCTGTACAGTAGAAACACAACACTGTAAAGTAACTATACTCCAAAAAAAAAAATTTCTTAAGAGAAACCAAAACAAACAGATCATTTCAAACTTCCTTTTTAATTTTTAGTCATAGCTCTATGTTGCAACCCTACTTGTTTAAAAGTCAGATCATGAAGGTTCCTTCCTATGAACTTCAAAATAATTAACCAAAATAGTCTTCAAGAGGCTATATAAAAAGCAAGCAGAATATTAATAATTATCAGTCTTTCTCTTGAGTTATATAGTATCTTATAAATTCAACTAAGGGAAACTCAAATGGACAGTGTCACAGTAGCCAAGCATACCAGCACTGTTATCTCACCATTCGTTAATTTTCTCTGCCAAGTCACCCTGAACCTTAGACTACTGAGAATGTCTTTTTAATTAATTTTTAAGGTTCTCCTCATTTTGAATTGAAAAATGGTCACAATTTTACAAGTAAAATTAAAAAAAATACATGAAAGTAGGAGACCGTCTGAGATATTCTCATTAGGCATTAAATACATATAATTTAAAAACATACACAGACAAACACACAAAAATACATATATACATGCACTGGGCTAAACCTCCATCCTTCCTGTCAGTTGAACATAGGTCTACTGTTTTACAAACAGGGAATCCATTCCACAGTGTAATTAGGGAAATTGGCTGGACCATCCCTTTTGAATAGAATTCCATGTAGCCACTTTTTAAAGTTATCCAGATCTTGGTCCCTTCTAGCAATCTACTCCAATATTGTGTATGTACTCATGTTCAGTCATGTCCAACTCTCTGCAACCCCATGGACTGTGGCCTGCCAGGCTCCTCTGTCCGTGGAATTTTCCAGGCAAGAATACTGGAGCTGGTTGCCATTTCCTTCTCCAACACTGTGTAGTCAATCGAATTATCTTCCTTCTAAAGCCAGATGAGAAAGAAAAAGTGAGGTGAAGAACTAAGGTAACTGACCAAAAAGGTGGAGGAAAAGGAACGAAAACAAATTCCCAAATTTCACTTCCCCCCATATTCTCTGTACTTTGCAAGAGAAAAATATTTGGATCTGAGTTCCTTTCATTCTTGGGCTTCCCTGGTGGCTCAGATTCTTAACCACTGCTGGTTCAAAGTGTGAGAAATAAAAAGGTAAAAAAGAAAACAGACAGAAGTGGTATGGACCTAACAGAAGCACAAGATATTAAAAAAAGGTGGCAAGACTAAACAGAAGAACTATACCAAAAAGATCTTAATGACCCAGATAACAGTGATGGTGTGATCACTCACCTAGAGCCAGACATCTTGGAGTCTGAAGTCAAGTGGGCCTCATGAAGCATCAGTATAAACAAAGCTAGTGGAGGTGATGGAATTCCAGTTGAGCTATTTCAAATCCTAAAAGATGATGCTGTGAAAGTGCTGCACTCAATATGTCAGCAAATCTGGAAAACTCAGCAGTGGCCACAGGACTGGAAGAGGTCAGTTTTCATTCCAATCCCGAAGAAAGGCAATGCCAAAGAATGTTCAAACTACTGCACAATTGCACTCATCTCACACGCTAGCAAAGTAATCCTCAAAATTCTCCAAGCCAGGCTTCAACAGTACATGAACCAAGAACTTCCAGATGTTCAAGCTGGTTTTAAAAAAGGCAAAGGAATCAGAGATCAAACTGCTAACATCCATTGGATCATCGAAAAAGTGAAAGAGTTTCAGAAAAACATCTATTTCTGCTTTATTGACTATGCCAAAGCCTTTGACTGTGTGGATCACAAGAAACTGTGGAAAATTCTGAAAGAGATGGGAATACCAGACAACCTGACCTGCCTCTTGAGAAATCTATATGCAGGTCAAGAAACAACAGTTAGAACTGGACATGAAACAACAGACTGGTTCCAAATCGGGAAAGGAGTACGTCAAGGCTGTATATCGTCACCTTGCTTATTTAACTTTTATGTAGAGTACATCATGAGAACTACCAGGCTGAATGAAGCACAACTTAAAATCGAGATTTCCAGGAGAAATATCAATAACCTCTGATATGCAGATGGCATCACCCTTATGGCAGAAAACAAAGAGGAACTGAAGAGGCTCTTGATGAAAGTGAAAGAGGAGTAGCTGATTCATGTCAATGTATGGCAAAAACCACTGCAATATTGTAAAGTAATTAGCCTCCAATTAAAATAAATAAATTAATTTAAAGAAAGTGAAAGAGGAGAGTGAAAAAGTTGGCTTAAAACTCAACATTCAAAAACCAAAGGTCACGGCATACGATCCTATCACTTCATGGCAAATAGATGGTGAAACCGTGGAAACAGTGACAGACTTTATTTTCTTGGGTTCCAAAATCGCTGCAGATGGTGACTGCACCCATGAATTAAAAGATGCTTGCTTGTTGGAAGAAAAGCTATGACCAACCTAGACAGCATATTAAGAAGCAGAGACATTACTTTGACAACAAAGATCTATCTCATCCAAGCTATGGTTTTTCCAGTAGTCACGTGTGGATGTGAGAGTTGGACTATAAAGAAAGCTGAGTGCCGAAGAATTGATGCGTTTGAACTGTGGTGTTGGAGAAGACTCTTTGAGAGTCCCTTGGACTGCAAGAAGTTCCAACCAATCCATCCTAAAGGAAATCAGTCCTGAATAGTCACTGGAAGGACTGATGCCGAAGCTGAAGCTCCAATACTTTGGCCACCTGATGTGAAGAGCTGACTCACTGAAAAAGACCCTGATGCTGGGAAAGATTGAAGGCAGGAGAAGGGGACGACAGAGGATGAGATAGTTGGATGGCATCACCAATTCAGTGGACACGAGTTTGAGTAAACTCCAGGAGTTGATGATGGACAGGGAAGCCTAGCATGATGCAGTCCATGGGGTCACAAAGAGCAGGACGGGTCTGAGCGACTGAACTGAACTATGTTTATCAATTCTTTCTTTCATGGATTGTGCCTTTGGGGTTATATCTTAAAAGTTATTGCCATACCCAAGGTCATCTAGGTTTTCCTATGTTATCTTCTACGAGTTTTATAGTTCTGTGTTTTACATTAAGATCTCATTTTGAGCTAATTTTTATGAAGGATGTGAAGTCTGGGTCTAGATTTCTTTTTTTTTTTTTTAATGGATATTCAGTTTTTCTAGCCCTATTTGTTGAAAGGACTATCTTTGCTCCATTATATTGCTTTTGTTCTTTTGACAAAGATGAGGTGACTGTATTCATGTTGTTCATTTTGAGGCTTTTTATTCTGTTCCATTGATATATTTGTTCTTTCACCAATATCACGCTGTCTTGATACTATATCTTCAAAGTAAATCTTCAAGGTGGGTAATATTCCTTCAACTTTGTCCTCGTTCAATAAGGTAATAGCTATTTTGGGTTTTTTGCCTCTTCATATACCATCTCACACCAGTCAGAATGGCTGCTATCCAAAAGTCTACAAACAATAAATGCTGGAGAGGGTGTGGAGAAAAGGGAACCCTCTTACACTTGATGGGAATGCAAACTAGTACAGCCGCTATGGAGAAAAATGTGAAGATTCCTTAAAAAACTGGAAATAGAACTACCATCTGACCCAGCAATCCCACTGCTGGACATACACACTGAGGAAACTATAACTGAAAGAGACACATGTACACAAATGTTCACTGCAGCACTGTTTACAATAGCCAGGACATGGAAGCAACCTAGATGTCCATCAGCAGATGAATGGATAAGAAAGTTATGGTGCATACACACCATGGAAAATTACTCAGCTATAGAAAAGAACGCATTTGAGTGCGTTCTAATGAGGTAGATGAAACTGGAGTCTATTATACAAAGTGAAGCAAGTCAGAAAGTAAAACACCAATACAGTATATTAATGCATATATATGGAATTTAGAAAGCTGGTAATGATGACCCTATATGCGAGACAGCAAAAGAGACACGGATGTAAAGAAGACTTTTGGACTCTGTGGGAGAAGGCGAGGGTGGGATAATTTGAGAAAATAGCAAGCAAATATGTATATTACCATATGTGAAATAGATGATCAGTCCAAGTTCGACGCATGAAGCAGGGCACTCAAAGCCGGTGCATTGGGACAACCTAGAGGAATTGGATAAGGAGGCAAGTGGGAGGGGGGTTCAGGGCAGGGGGACACATGTACACCCGTGGCTGATTCATGTCAATGTATGGCAAAAACCACCACAGTATTGTAAAGTAATTAGCCTCCAATTAAAATAATCAATTTTTAAAAAAGACCAAAAAAATAAATTTTAGAATCAATGTGACAGTATCCATAAAATAACTTTCTGGGATTGTGATTGGAATTGCACTGTATTTCTACAGATTACATTGGGAAAAAACTAGTATTTTGGTAATGCTGAATATTCCTATCATGAACATGCAATGTCTCTTGATTTATTTATTCTTTGATCTCATTCATCAGGGTTTTGTAGTTTTCCACCTATTGAGGAAAACAATAGAGGTTTGGTACATGTTTTATTAGATTTATACTGAAGTTATTCATTTTTGGTGGTGCTAATGTATGCAGTGTTTGTTTTTTTTTCAATTCTGAAATCTTTTGTTTTATTTATTTATTTTTTTAATAAATTTATTTATTTCAGTTGGGGGCTAATTACTTTACAATATTGTAGTGGTTTTTGCCATACATGGACATGAATCAGCCATGGGTTTACATGTGTTCCCCATCCTGAACCCCCCTCCCTCCTCCCTCCCCATCCCATCCCTCTGGGTCATCCCATTGTCCCAGCCCTGAGCATTTGTCTCATGCATCGAACCTGGAATGGTGTTCTGTTTCACATATGGTAATATACAAGTTTCAATGCTATTCTCTCAGAACGTCCCACCCTCACCTTCTCCCTCAGAGTCCGTAAGACTGTTCTATGCATCTGTGTCTCTTATTCTGTCTCGCATATAGGGTTATCATTACCATCTTTCAAATTCCATATATATGCGTTAGTATACTGTATTGGTGTTTTTCTTTCTGACTTACTTCACTCTGTATAATGGGCTCCAGTTTTATCCATCTCAATAGAACTGATTCAAATGTATTCTTTTTAATGGCTGAGTAATATTCCATTGTGTATATGTACCACTGCTTCCTTATCCATTCGTCTGCTGATGGACATCTAGGTTGCTTCCATGTCCTGGCTATTGTAAACAGTGCTGCGATGAACACTGGGGTACATGTGTCTCTTTCAATTCTGGTTTCCTCGGTGTGTGTGCCCAGCAGTGGGATTGCTGGGTCATATGGCCGTTCTATTCCCAGTTTTTTAAGGAATCTCCACACTGTTCTCCATAGTGGCTGTACTGGTTTACATTCCCACCAACAGTGTAGGAGGGTTCCCTTTTCTCCACACCCTCTCCAGCATTTATTGCTTGTAGACTTTTGGATAGCAGCCATTCTGACTGGTGTGAAATGGTACCTCATTGTAGTTTTGATTTGCATTTCTCTAATAATGAGTGATGTTGAGCATCTTTTCATGTGTTTGTTAGCCATCTGTATGTCTTCTTTGGAGAAATGTCTGTTTAGTTTTAACCTATTCCCTTGTTCATTTTTTGTATATAGGAAAGCAATTACCTTCTGTATATTAACCTTCATCCTGCCACCTTACCAACATCACTTATTAGTTCTAGGAGTTTTTTGGTCAACTCTTTATTTTCAACATCGATGATCATGTCATCTGTGAACAAAAACAATTTTATGTCTTTCTTCACAATCTGCACACCTCTTATTTCCTTGCCTTGCCTTACTGCATTATCAAGGGCTTAACAGCACAATACTGAAGTGATAATAATGGGGAACATCCTTGTCTTTTTTTTAATCTTAGTGGAAAAACTGAGTTTTTCTCCATTAAGTATGACATTAACTATCAATTTTTTATAGATAATCTTCAACAAGTTAAGAAAATTCTCCTTTATTCCTAGATTATTGAGAGTTTTTATCATGAGTCCACACTGGATTTTGTCAAAAGCTTTTCTGCATGTATTTATGTGCCTATGTGTTTTGGTCTTTTTTTCTCCTTTTTAGTCTTGGATGGATTATATTAATTGATTCTCAAATGTTGAACCAGCCTTACATAACTGAGACAAACTCCATTTTGGTCATGGTATATAATTATTTTTACACTTTTTTGAATTTCATTTACTAATATTTTGTTGAGAATCTCTGACACAATTTTTATCATATTTCTACTACAAACATTTTTGGATCCTAACAAATTTAAGCTAGTAATTAGTCTTATCTAAGTGTGTTTTTTATACATGGATACACCACAGGAGACCTGAGAGAATAGATCATGAATGGTAAAGCCTGAACTTACACTTCTTTTTTTATATTCTAGTGACACCATCACTCAA
The DNA here is from genome assembly GCF_054371585.1 of Giraffa tippelskirchi. Classification (NCBI taxonomy): domain Eukaryota; kingdom Metazoa; phylum Chordata; class Mammalia; order Artiodactyla; family Giraffidae; genus Giraffa; species Giraffa tippelskirchi. Next base: position 102,741,122 of record NC_137275.1, read on the forward strand.
TAAGTGTTTACAGTTTATGTTTTTTTAATTAGATATAATTCATTATATTCATTCATTCAACAGATTCTACAGTAAAAAGAGAGATTTCTAAGGAGGTAGGGTTTATTAATGGGGTTGCAGGTTATTATAAGAAAACTATGAGTGAGTAAGTGAAAGTCGCTCAGTCGTATCCAACTCTGTGCAACCCCATGGACTATACAGTCCATGGAATTCTCCAGATCAGAATACTGGAGCAGGTAGCCTTTCCCTTTTCCAGGGGATCCTCTCAATGCAGGGATTGAACACAAGTCTCCTGTATTGCAGGCAGATTCTTTACCAGCTGAGCCACAAGGGAAGCCCAAGAATACTGGAGTGGGTAGCCTACACCTTCTCCACCAGATCTTCCCAACCCAGGAATTTAACTGGGGCCTCCTGCATTGCAGGTGCATTCTTTACTAACTGAGCTATCAGGGAAGCCCAAGAAAAATAAGCAAGGGCTCATAACGGAGAAGGTGATATTTGAGAAAAGACCTATAAAAGAGAGCGGATGAGTAATGTAGATGCTGAAGAGAACTACAATTTAGGCAATGTGAACAGCAAGTGAAAATGTCTGCTACTGTATTTGTTTTTTTTTTTTGCAACACCAAGGACTAAAGAGTACAAGGTGTTTGGAAAAGGGCAAGCAAGGAGAAGAGGTGAGAGAAATAAGTCCAAGTAAGAGCCAAGAGGCTGAATTTTTAAGAAGTTGGGTAAGGATGTTGAACGGTCAAAAGTTAACTGATCATTGGCAAAGTAAATAATTATAATGCCAATTTCCCTGTGTATTCCCTGTGTACTTTAGGGGTAAGAATAGTATTTGTGAACTGATTTCAAAATGTACAAATATTGCCTATGGCATATAACCTACTGGTTAAGAGCACTGACTCTGAAATCAATTTGCCTGGATCTTTTCCCCAGCTATACCTCTTATTAGTGGTGGACTTTTAGGAGTGTTTTTCTTTGAAAAACAGGGGGTTAAAAACCTCACCCATTTTACAGAGCTGTGACATGGAATTAAATACATGTAGAGAGCTTAGAAATCTGTGCTGCTCTTCAGTCTTTTCAAACCAATCTATTATTGTTACTATTATTACTGCTCCATAAGCGGTCCTTGAAAAAATTTGCCAGTTGTTCTCTCTTGTTTTTCTTCTTGTTACATATTCTCTACATCCCACTTAAGTTTCTCACAACCCTATGAGGCTGTTTTCAGATATTTTACACCTCTGTACCTGTTTGTCACAGCAAAAAGTGAAAGAGTGTGGATCACCTTGATCGGCAAACTAGGACTTTGATTTTCTCTCACTTATACACATTGATGAACAGACATGAAAAGAATGACTCCATGGAGCTTTCAGTTTGGAGCCAAATATCCAGGCTCTGTGCAACTCTACACTATTACGCTCAGATGTCAGTCCTTGAGGACCCAAAAGAATGTCAACTAAGCCATCATTATTTCAAGGATATGAAGTATGTTTTTTGTGAAGGTGAACATACAAAAAAAAAGAAAAGGGAGAGGTGTTTTGTATCACAACTTTCTGAGAAACGCTCATAGCTCTAAGATGTAGTTGACAAATTCCCCATCAGGTAAAGCTGTCAAAGTTACCGTATATTTCACCATAAATACATTTTTTTTCCCCAGCAATGGCAATAATGCTGTAACTATACTGCTCAATCCCTCACAGCATCAGCACTGACTACATTAAGAGGGTAAGTGAAAATATCTATCTGGTTGCTTCTGACATAACCTCAAGATTACTTTTGTTTCTATACTCCTATACTCCCTCAATTATAATGTGGAACATGAAGACACATTATTTCTAAATACTAACAAGGGTTATAGTAATAAGTGGCAGACAATCAAGGTGAGTTTTGCCATAGTAGTGTGCTAATTTTGCTACAAGCATGAATGCAAACCCTAAGGATGTAATTTAGAGAAATTCTGTCTGGACTATCCTCTAGGAACTAGAACAAGGAGACTGAGAGAAGATGATTCTGAGTAAATCAGTTCTTTTTTTCTTTTTTTCCCCCCTAATTACAGCTGAATAACAAGCAGCAAACTCCCATGGAAGGTAGTAATCTGTTTGAAGGCAGCTAGGAGGGTGCCCTGGTGAGTGTCTTTTGTATAGTTACTCAAGCACAGACTTGTTGATTACCTGTCAGGGATGCTACAGCAGGAAGAGTTTTGCCATATCTGTGAGACGCAACAAGATCACTTCCAACTCTAAAACCTACAAGTGCAATTTAATCACCAACCCTAGCCATCATTAAGAATGACCTCAAATAACTCCAAATCCATGTATCTACTCACACATTCTTTTCACAGTCAACAGACCTTGAGTGATGACTACATGCCAAACACTATTCTAAGTCACAGAATAAGGGATAAGAAAGGTAACAACCTCTGTCATTGTGGGGCTTTTGTTCTTTGGGAAGAAACTTATCTAAATACAAATAGAAACCAGAGATAATATTTATTTTTATTTTTATCATGTAAAATAAATAAATAAGGTAATCTGATAAAGTTAGGCTAGCAGGACAGTCCAGGACCAAATATCTTTTAAGAAGTGAGTGCCACTGAAAGGAATCATTTACAGAGAATTTTTCTGGAAATGGTATTTCCAAAAAATGGGAACAGTGAATACAAAGGCCCTAAAGCAAGATGAAGCTTAGCTACAATCAAGGAACAAAAAGAAGCTAAAAGGTTAGGTCAGGAGATAACCACAAAAATTGACACCAGCTGGTCCCAAACTTCATGTCTACATATATTCTTGAAATAAGTTATTTGTATATATCATCCAAAAAAAAAGTTGAACTGAAAATTACATTGGAAATTCTGAATGAGATTCTTGACAAAGCCACAACCCTATTAAAGATCACAGCCATCATTCTCAAAAGCTTCACTCTGGCAATCACTTGCAGGCATTTAACAGGGGTGTTTAATATCCTCCTGAAAACACTGGGCAGGAAGAACAAACCTTCCAGCATGCCTGCAATGGGAACCTAGTGTCTCACAACTGAAAATTGGCTTGAGCTTACGCTGCTGACTGCTTTGGCAGCAGTCCAGCATTTAAAACCTTGAATTCCTGTCCATTCATCTGTAGTTGTGTTTATGTCTCTCACTTAAGCAGTTTTCAACACACTTCTGTGGTTCTTTTGATATAGTGAATGTGCAGGTGTATGTCTGACTCTGCCAGGGACTGTGTCCATATCTGGTCTTTATTGCTAAAACAGACATCTTTGAGTATTTGAATCACTGCATATGCCATATTTACTCTTGTGTAGGTAGGCCAATTTTCCTCCAGCTGAAGATATAATTTAAAATTATTTCTCCCTGCTTACTCCTCCATATTCTCCCATTGCCTATGCTAAATAATTCAGCTCACTACTCCAAAAGTGCTGTGAGTCACCCACCCCATCTATATTCTTTCAGGGTTATAGAGAAGGTCAAAACATGCAAAAAAAAAAAGAGAGAGCCTATATGGAACAGACTTAGAGAAAAACTGGAAACATCTCAACAGATCAAAGTGATCGCTTCTAGTGAACCAAATTTAATTTTTTTTTTATCTCATTTCCTGGAAAAGGCGCACAATTCAGGAAGACTAGTTAGAAAAGGGAGTGAAAAATTCATTGCAGCTAGCCTGCTTCTACTGTGAAGCTCAAGTTTTGAAACTTTTGCAATTATGAACTGGAAATCCATGTGTTACATAATGCATTTCTGGAAAAATGCCCAAGACACATATGTGCTCTATGAAGCTCTAATACTAACATTAATCTAATGAACAGTATATTAGAAAATGATTTGTGTACATCCTAATGGAAAGCATATTTTCTGAGAGAAGCTTGTAGACTGAAATGCAAAAAAATAATCCATCCCCTAAACACAGCTTCCAGCTACCACATCAACCAATAAGATAAGTTGGTGCACCTTTGCAGAATGCTGAATGATTGCTCTGTTTTCTGTCGCCCAGGGGAAAGCATTTTCCAAATCTCGTGCAGGTGTCTGACAGAGACTACCTAAAAGGAAAGAAGCTGAATTCTCCTTTTTGAGCCCCTAGATGACTTTTTTTCATATATAAGCTTATTTTTTTAATATCAGTTCATTTTTCAAATGCAGCAAAATCCAAGCCCCTGTTTATCCCAGCGGGTTAATTTGGTTAAACCTGATACATCATATTGTGACTGGCCTCATATTTTACTCAAAAAGGGATAGCATCTTTTATCTTTTATTTGTAGTGATCTTCATATTCATTTCTCAACTGAGACAGGTATTTCAGGGAGAGCTTGCATTGATTTCTAATCTTTTTGTCTCTCCCTTTTTGTAACGTACACTTTTGGCCCTTAAGAAATAGCTCTGATAGAAGTTTGCACTTTTTTTTTTTTTTAAAGGAAAAGCAAGAGTTTGAGATCATGGATTGTTTTTAACCTGCTGAAGAGAGAATCAGACTTTGTCACCTTGTAGGTGACACGGCTTTTTTAAAGTGCATTTGTCTTCAAGAGACGGAGCTTGACTTGACTCTTTCATGTAGCTGATTCTGATTACTAACAGGTGAGAGTGAGGCCAGGCTCTAAAGAGAGGCTTAAATGATGTAGGAGATGAGAAATTAAATGTTCCTTGCCAACTACAAATGAATTCATAGGTAGAACCTAGAGTCAAGACCAATAGATTCATAAATGCATTTTAAGGAATCTAAATCCCGTCTAGTTGTCCTGAGAAGCAGCCAAAAGGAACTGCAAATCAAGGTACACACCTAACTCAGCTGTCTGGCGATCACAGCAGCCTCGTGTCTCAAGTTGCCAGTGGGTGTGTGCACGCTCAGTCGCTCTGTCACGTCCAGCTCTTTGTGACCTCATGGACTGTAGCCGGCCAGGCTCCTCTGTCCTTGGGATTTTCCAGATGAAGAATACTGGAATGGGTTGCCAGGTCCTCCTCCAGGGGATCTTCCCAACACAGGGATCGAACCCATATCTCCTGCACTGGCAGGTGGATTCTTTACCACCCAGAGCCACCCAGGAAGCTGCCAGTATGGGCAGAGTAAAGTTTAAAGCTGGAAACCTCGGGGATTCAGAGTCACTTTGAGTTGAGCCATGCAGACTAGTGCACACAAATTGAGCACGAGAGCCAGCAGCTGCATTTAGACTTTTAGATGCAAATATAATTAACTCATGACTTTTCAACAGGTTGCTCCTCTTAGGGCCTTATTTTCTTGACAACCAGCATTATCGTAATTCAACTAGCATTTTTCTTTTCTCTCCCAAGCCCCTTTCTGGACTCCACATCTCTTTTTGAGTCTGATAATCTGTTCTGTTTTCTCTTCTCTAGAAGAAACGTTGATAATGCCCTCTGTGAAGCTCTAGAATCAGAGATGCTCTGCAAATGATATCTGTCAAATGTTATTATCATGCTGCACATAGATCTCTGGTCTTGAGTGTATGTTAAGAAATACACTCGTCTTTGACTGCTTCTAGCATGATTACCTCGGAGAAGGCAATGGCACCCCACTCCAGTCCTCTTGCCTGGAAAATCCCATGGACGGGGGAGCCTGGTGGGCTGCCATCTATGGGGTCGCACAGAGTCGGACACGACTGAAGCGACTTAGCAGCAGCAGCAGCATGATTACAAATTAGTGCTCTTCTAAGGGAAGCCCTAGAGAGCACAAAAATGGGAGTTTTACGAAGAGACTTTGCGATAGGAGATACCTTGATAAAAAGGATTGAGCACAGGAACTGGGGTCCATTAGCAGCTCCGTCTCTGGCTGGCTGCAAATATTTGAGCAAACCACTTAGCACTCTGGTCCTCAGTCTTCTCATGTAAAATGAGATGTCTAGGGTTAAATAATTTCTGCAGTCTCTTCTAGGCTTAAAACTCTACAACACAGAGAAGAACACTGTTTTTAACTTTTTCTCTAGGAAGAGATCCTTCTCACATGCCAGCACCACCTCTTGTCCTCAGACTGGATTTGCAACAAAGTAGTAGAAGGCCTGTATGGGGTTAATTTCTTCCTCTTGTGGTTTAGATTCCTCTGGCACATTGTGTCCAGCCTTAATATTTTACACTGTTAGCCATATCATCTTTTATCTTTTATTTATAGTGATCCTCATATTAATTTCTCAATAGCAGCTGATGCGGCAGCAGGGACAAGTCATTGATCTTCCAATTTATCCTGAGGTCGAGGCAGCCTGGGGAGATTAATGGAGCCCTGATACCTGCCCAGGAGCTGGGTGTTCCTCATGCATGAAAATCAACCACAGGAAACCGAAATTCAACAATCGGCAGCAATATCAGCCACCTCTCTAATAAATATAACAGGGCATTCTTTAATTATTGAAAGGGGTGTCTGGGATTCGGTAATGAAAGCACTCCGGCACAAGAGTGCCAGGGCCACTCTGGGCCGGCCAGGAGGTGGTAGATTTGGGTAGGGGGAGTGGAAGTGGGGAGGTTGTTTGCAGATACCAGCTTCTCACATGGCAAATATTCTTATTACTTGAGTCTCAAGCAAGTCACGAGTAAGCGTATACTCCTTCACTTCTGTAAAGCCAAATACTTCTTACAAATTTTTTTTTTTTAATTCTGCAAGAAAAACAACAGATCCTCCTCATATCATGTTAATGCCCAGTGATGACAAAGGAAATGGTACATGGAGCTGCATATACTCCACTGGTCACAGAGACCAGGTGAACAGTTGTGCCCAGAGCTCTGAGTCATTTGCAGGCCCTCATAGGGACAAACCACTAATTGATTCTTAAGGGAAGGTCTCCATTCCTTGACACAGCTGAACAGTGGCTTCCATCAAGCCTCCTTGTGGTCTCAGTTATCTTGAGCTGCTTACCTCTTGCCCCTATCTGCTTCTCAGCTAACCTCTCCAGCTTGAGATCAGTGTTGCAGACTTATTCGATCATCAGCTTTGTGCCTGTCTGGATAAAAACCCATCCCCTGAGGCTCAGCACTCTCTTTTACAATCTATAGCTGGGGAAACAAGTACTAAATGAGGAAGCAAAGTTTCCCATGTTAGGCCACACACATGATGCTGAGGAGGCAGGTCAGCAAGAAGTCAACAGGTGGGGCGGATGTGGAACTACGTACAAGCAGAGCGTGCCCATCACTAGCCTGCAAAAATATCCCATTCTCTTGGTTATTACTCAGCACGCATACTACATAGACACACATACTACCTCTGCATTTTTAAAAATAATAGAGTGACTAATAATGTCCTCCAGCGATAAACTGGAGTGGCAAGCTGCTCAGAAATTTCAGGCACAGAATTGCCAGAAACAATTTACTTTGAACAAAATGTGTTATGAAGATTTGGAGTACACATGGGGTTTGGGCAATGTAATGATTTTCACAGACAGAGCCTCACAATGAGTTGTGCCTGTTGTGTACCTTCTCTTCCTTTGATTAAAAGAAGCTGAGTGGATTCTTTGAGTGTTGAAATCATAATAAGTATAACCAATGATTTTGTCTCATATAGAACCACTGTTTGATATAAATTCACAATAAAAATATATATTTCTTCTAGCAGGTTTGAACACTTTATATGTTTTTTTTATTTGGATTCTCTTTGCTCCTTGAACTTAAATACAATTTTCCCTTTTGGTATCTAATCAGGCTTTATAGTTATTTATTTTTTTGTTACTGTTGTACTCAGTTGCGTGCAACTCTTTGTGACCCCAAGGACTAGAGCCCACTAGGCTCCTCTGTCCATGCAATTTCCCAGGCAAGAATACTGGAGTGGGTTGCTATCTCCTTCTCTAGGAGATCTTCCTGACCCCAGGGATCAAACCCATGTCTCCTACGTCTCCTGCACTGCAGGCAGATTCTTTACCTGCTGAACTATCAGGGAAGCCCCACAGTTATTTATTGGTACCAATAAATAAAAATTAAAGTGGAAACTGGTTCCTCAACAAAAAATAAGATATATAAAATGTAATATTATCTTGTACAAAGCAGGGCAAACTCATTGAAAATGATAAGTATGTTTTCTGGATAGCATCTCACCTGGTGATATTATTAACAGTATGGTAGAAACAGGAGTAAGAACAATACAATAGTAATAATGGTACTGTGTGTTGCTACCACACATAATCATCTTCAAAACGTCAGTAAGCACACGGTTTCACTTGACCTTCAAAAAAGTCCTATATGGTAGACAGGCCTGGTATTCTGATTCCCCTTTTGTAGATGAGGAAACTAAATTCCAGAGATATTAACTGATTCACCCAACTAAGAAGGTCAAGAGTCAGGCTTTCTAAGTATTAGTCTAGACCCCTTCCCAGGAACTGGTGAGACATAAAGTAACAACACTAATAATCAAGAAAGAAACCAAGAACAAAACATCCCCAGAACTCTCCTGATAAGAAGAGTTTGAAAGTAGCTATTGTTACAAGGTAGCTATTGTTACCTGGAGCTTATCAGAAATCAAACAAGACCTATGGGTTCAGCAAAATGTGTAGGTTCAGGAAGTGAAGTGTAGATAATTACAAAATGGAATCTGTAAAAAGTCATAGAATTTGACATTTGCCTGAAAAATAATTCATATTTGGGGAAGTAAAGGCCAGATATGACTTGAAACTGTTTAAAAATATAATCCCTAAAGAAGTATCCTGCTTACTTGTGTTTTATAGCTTTAGCTTCAGACTTTATGTGAACTATTTCTTTGGCTGTACCCATCTAAAATATTACTTTCTATGAGACAGGAGCACTGCAATATATGACAATTTTATGGAAGAAGAGTTCTAGAGGACTTGGGGTCCATACACAGGAAAATCACTTAATAGTAAGCACATGAATGAGGAATAATAAAGTGTGGAGGGTCAGGATACTTGATGTCAGTCATGAGGAAGGGGGGCTTTTTCCTGTCACTACTCTCCCTGCTAGCAGACTGTAAATTTCTAGGTGCTTGCTCAACACTGGCTTTATGCAGTAAAGTTCAGAGTCCTGGCGGAGTGGGGAGGTGGGAGGTAGTGGGGGGGGTGAGGGGGTGGGGGGGAGAAGGAAGTCAGCCCCTTCTACCCACCTCTGAGAATCAGGATTATCAGCTGAATGATTTAAGCAGCCAGGGGATTCTACAGTAAAAGTTCAACCATGTTAGCAAATCTTTGAAAAGAGTGACCAAAAAAAATTTATAAACTGGTTGGGCACACGTGTGCAAAGAGTTCAAGCTTACTGCACAAACAGTTATCTTTGTTTTATCTACTCTTCCTTAAGAGGCAGCCTTGCACTCATCTCACATGCTAGTAATGTAATGCTTAAAATTCTCCAAGCCAGGCTTCAGCAATATGTGAACCGTGAACTTCCAGATGTTCAAGCTGGTTTTAGAAAAGGCAGAGGAACCAGAGATCAAATTGCCAACATCTGATGGATCATCAAAAAAGCAAGAGACTTCCAGAAAAACATCTATTTCTGCTTTATTGATTATGCCAAAGCCTTTGACTGTGTGGATGACAATAAACTGTGGAAAATCCTGAAAGAGATGGGAATACCAGACCACCTGATCTGCCTCTTGAGAAACCTGCATGCAGGTCAGGAAGCAACAGTTAGAACTGGACATGGAACAACAGACTGGTTCCAAATAGGAAAAGGAGGACGTCAAGGCTGTATATTGTCACCCTGCTTATTTAACTTCTATGCAGAGTACATCATGAGAAATGCTGGGCTGGATGAAGCACAAGCTGGAATCAAGACTGCCGGGAGAAATATCAATAACCTCAGATATGCAGATGACACCACCCTTATGGCAGAAAGTGAAGAAGAACTAAAGAGCCTCTTGATGAAAGTGAAAGTTGAGAGCGAAAAATTTGGCTTAAAGATCAACATTCAGAAAACTAAGATCATGGCATCCGGCCCCATCACTTCATGGCAGATAGATGGAGAAACAGTGGAAAGAGTAGCTGACTTTATTTTTCTGGGCTCCAAAATCACTGCAGATGGTAATTGCAGCCATGAAATTAAAAGATGCTTACTCCTTGGAAGGAAAGTTATGACCAACCTAGACAGCATATTAAAAAGCAGAGACATTACTTTGCCGACCAAGGTCTGTCTAGTCAAGGCTATGGTTTTTCCAGTGGTCATGTATGGATGTGAGAGTTGGACTATAAAGAAAGCTGAGCACCGAAGAATTGATGCTTTTGAACTGTGGTGTTGGAGAAGACTCTTGAGAGTCCCTTGGACTGCAAGGAGACCCAACCAGTCCATCCTAAGGGAGATCAGTCCTGGGTGTTCATTGGATGGACTGATGTTGAAGCTGAAACTCCAATACTTTGGCCACCTGATGCGAAGAGCTGATTCATTGGAAAAGACCCTGATGCTGGGAAAGACTGAGGGCAGGAGTAGAAGGGGACTACAGAGGATGAGATGGCTGGATGGCATCATCGACTCGATGAACATGGGTTTGGGTGGACTCAGGGAGTTGGTGATGGACCCGGAGGCCTGGCGTGCTGCGGTTCATGGGGTTGCAAAGAGTCAGACACAACTGAGCGACTGAACTGAACTGAACTGATGTTACCAAATGAATAAACCTTAAATATGGCAAAGTAAATCAAGCCATAGGGAGGAGACAAAAAAAGGGGGCAAGAGACAACACAAATTCGAATAATGAAAAGCTTGATACATCTTTAAAATAGTCAATAAATCCCTGAAGAAGAAAACAAACGAAGAATTCTAAGGCAGAACAGCAAGGAAGAGTATTTACCACTACTAAGAATATTAATAAGAACTTGCATCACTGGTTATTTAGGAACTCAGTAAATTTTCTTTGCTTTATCTGCACTAAAAGCCATCTAACATAAATCCCAGAACTGCTGAAAAACATGCTCGTCAAACCCTTGCAACAGCTTGGGATTCTGTTATATAAACTTTGGGAGACTACTAAACTTGAAGTAGAGAGCCTTTTGAAAATACATGTCCTTATCTGTTTTGGCATATTCATCCCCTGTAGAAGAGTTGTATGATTCAAAGAACATTAAATAGTAAAATTTTAAAAAAAAGAAAAAAAGCAGTTGAGAAAAAACACAGCACTTCAAAAGGCTTAAATCTGGAAGCATTTCAAATACGAGGTTTAGGATTACCAGTACAGTTTCCTAACCTCCTAATTATTTGAGAATGAGGGCACTTTTGTGTATCTCTCTGTTTGGAATCACTGGAAATATCAATTAAACATAATAAAGTAGGAGAATCTCCCTTGGGATGTGAGATCATCTTATACACATGATGGCCTTCTGCTAGGGGTTAGTGATTCTTTAATCAATCCTGAGAGGTTTCCTAAGCCCAAGAAATTTGGTAGAATGATTTAGGGCTCACTTAGAGATGCTACTATCATTAGAACTGCATTTATCTTTGAAAAAAAAAGATGATTTCTATATATAAGCCATGTTTTTCATAGTGATACCAACAAAATCTCTCAACTTCCATAGAGAACATCCAATTTTATTCCACTTCTGTTCTCGCTACCCTTTCACAGTCTCCCTGTGCACAAAACATTGAGAAGGTGTCTCACCAGAGTAGCAGCAGCCACATGCAAACCACTTATCACCAGATACCACTGTTGCCATTGGGTGTCGTGGCAACCAGAGACATGTACTAGAGCCTCTGATGGGTAATAGTGAGGCTATGATCCTCAAGCATCCTCAGTGAAGCCACAGATGGTCTGGGTACATGTGGGATAAATTTTATTTTCTCCTTTTCTCTAACATGTTGCTAGCGAGATATCAAAAACTATCCCTGAAATTCAATGAATATGGTTTTATTACCCTTTATTAAGAGTCCCATCTCTTTCAAGAACTGGGATATATGTTTTGAGGGAAATAAACTATAGAAATATTCAACTGACAGAGATCATAATGCACTTAACTTTTCTGTTCTTTTGTACATTTTTGTTAAGACAAACTTCTGTTCTTGCCTTCTATTAAGGGTTCTATTAAAATAAAATTGACATGATAAACTGCACATACTTAAAGAACACAATTTGACTAAGTTCTGAAATATATATATATACCCATGAAACTACCAACACAATCAAAAAAAGGAACATACCATCACTTGCAAAAGTGTCTCCATACCTCATTCATAATGCCCCTATTTTCTTTCCACATTCTACCCCTCCACATCTCCAGATGACCACTGATAAACTTTCTATCACTATAGAGGTGTCTGCATTTTTAAAAAATTTATATAAATAGATTTACACAGTGTTCACTCTTCTGCCTGGCTTCTTATACTCAGTGTAATTATTTTGAAAGTAATCCATATGTTTGTGGATATTATTAGTTTATTCCTTTGTTTTGCTGAGTGGTGTTTCATTGTATGAGTATACAACAGTATGTTTATTCATTAACCTGTTGAAGGATGCTTGATGTTATTACAATTGTATTAAAAATAAAGATGCTATAAAGATACATGCACAAGTCTTTGTATGAAAAAATGCTTTTATTTTTCTTGAACTCCTTATTGAAATTGAAGAAAGTGGAGAAAACCACTAGACCATTCAGATATGATCTAAATCAAATCCCTTATGACTACACAGTGGAAGTGAGGAATAGATTTAAGGGACTAGATCTGATAGAGTGCCTGATGAACTATGGATGGAGGTTTATGACATTGCACAGGAGACAGGAATCAAGACCATCCCCAAGAAAAAGAAATGCAAAAAAGCAAAATGGCTGTCTGAGGAGGGCTTACAAATACCTGTGAAAAGAAGAGAAGTGAAAAGCAAAGGAGAAAAGGAAAGATATACGCATTTGAATGCAGAGTTCCAAAGAATAGCAATGAGAGATAAGAAAGCCTTCCTCAGTGATCAGTGCAAAGAAATAGAGGAAAACAATAGAATGGGAAAGACTAGAGATCTTTTCAAGATAATTAGAGATAGCAAGGGAACATTTTATGCAAAGATGGGCACAATAAAGGACAGAAATGGTAGGGACCTAACAGAAGCAGAAGATATTAAGAAGAGGTGGCAAGAATACACAGAAGAACAGTACAAAAAAGATCTTCACGACCCAGATAATCACGATGGTGTGATTACTCACCTAGGGCCAGACATCCTGGAATGTGAAGTCAAGCAGGACTTAGGAAGCATCACTACAAACAAAGCTAGTGGAGGTGATGGAATTCCAGTTGAGCTATTTCAAACCCTGAAAGATGACACTGTGGAAATGCTGCATTCAATATGCCAGCAAATTTGGAAAACTCAGCAGTGGCCACAGGACTGGAAGAGGCCAGTTTTCATTCCAATCCCAAAGAAAGGCAATGCCCAAAAATGCTTGAACTACTGCACAATTGCACTCATCTCACATGCTAGTAAAGTAATGCTCAAAATTCTTCAAGCCAGGCTTCAGCAATACGTGAACCGTGATCTTCTAGATGTTCACGCTGGTTTTAGAAAAGGCAGGGGAACCAGAGATCAAATTGCCAACATCCAAGGGATCATCAAAAAAGCAAGAGAGTACCAGAAAAACATCTATCTCTGCTTTATTGACTATGCCAAAGCCTTTGATTGTGTGGATCACAATAAACTGTGGAAAATTCTGAAAGAGATGGGAATACCAGACCACCTGACCTGCCTCTTGAGAAACCTGCATGCAAGTCAGGAAGCAACAGTTAGAACTGGATATGGAGCAACAGACTGGTTCCAAATACGAAAAGGAGTATGTCAAGGCTGTATATTGTCACCCTGCTTATTTAACCTATATGCAGAGTACATCATGAGAAACGCTGGGCTGGAGGAAGCACAAGCTGGAATCAAGATTGCCGGGAGAAATATCTATAACCTCTGATATGCAGATGACACCACCCTTATTGCAGAAAGTGAAGAAAAACTAAAGAAAGTGAAAGAGGAGAGTGAAAAGTTGGCTTAAAGCTCAACGTTCAGAAAACTAAGATCATGGCATCTGGTCCCATTGCTTCATGGCAGATAGATGGGCAAACAGTGGAAACAGAGGCTGACTTTATTTTTCTGGGCTCCAAAATCACTTCAGATGGTGACTGCAGCCATGAAATTAAAAGACATTACTCTTTTGAAGGAAAGTTATGACCAACCTAGACAGCATATTAAAACGCAGAGACATTACTTTGCCAACAAAGGTCCATATAGTCAAACCTATGGTTTTTCCAGTAGTCATGTACGAATGTGGAGAAGGCAATGGCACCCCACTCCAGTACTCTTGCCTGGAAAGTCCCATGGACGGAGGAGCCTGGTGGGCTGCAGTCCATGGGGTCGCAAAGAGTCGGAAACGACTGAACGACTTCACTTTCACTTTTCACTTTCATGCATTGGAGAAGGAAATGGCAACCCACTCCAGTGTTCTTGCCTAGAGAATCCCAGGGACGGGGAAGCCTGGTAGGCTGCCTGCCGTCTATGGGGTCACACAGAGTCGGACTTAGCAGCAGCAGCAGCATGTGCGAATGTGAGAGTTGGACCATAAAGAAGATTGAACACTAAAGAACTGATTGATTTCATATTGTGGTGCTGGAGAAGACTCTTGAGAGTCCCCTGGTCAGTAAGGAGATCAAAGAAGTCAACCCTAGAGGAAATCAATTCTGAATATTCATTGGACAGATTGATGCTGAAGCTGAAGCTCCAATACTTTGGCCACCTGATGCAAAGAGCTAACTCACTGGAAAAGACTTTGATGCTTTTGAAAGACTAAGGACAAAAGGAGAAGGAAGCAGAGAATGAGATGGTTAGATAACATCACTGACTCAATGGACATGAATTTGAGCAAACTTCAGGAGACAGTGGAGGACAGAGTAGCCTGTCATGCTACAGTCCACGGGGTTACAAAGACTTGGACATGACTTAGTGACTGAACAACAACAGCAACAACAAGCATTGTATAACACTTCCAATTTTTACACTGCCTCACCAATACTTAGTGTGGTTGGACTCTAATTTTAGCCATTCAACAGGTGTGCAGTGGTATCTCCTGTGGTTTTTTTCTTTTAGCTAATCATTGATTACATTGAGCAACTTCATGTGCTTATTTGACATCCATACATCTTCTTGGCAGGATCTCTTTTTAAATATTTTTGCTCATTTTTAAAAAAATTTTCTAATTATTGAGTTTTGAGTTCTATTTATGTTACAGATACAAGTCTTTTCAAATTTGTAATTTGAAAACGTTTTCTTCCAATCCCAATCTGTAGCTTTTCCTTGATTAATAATGTCTTTCAAAGATGACACTTAATTTATCACTTTTTTTCTTTTATGGATCTTGTTTTTGGTGTCATCTCTAGGAAATCTTTGCTTAACCAAGGTCAAACAGATTTTGTCCAAGTTTAACAGATTTATGTTTTGATCTATTTTTAATTAATTCTTTATATGGTGTGAGGTAGGGATCAAAACTCATAGTCTTGCATATGGCTATCTATGGATATTACCCATGTACTACATGTTTCTAGCACCATTTGTCAGGAAGACTATCCTTTCTCTTCTAAACTGGCTTTGCACCTCTTTTGTAAGTTAATTGTGTTTATATGTGTGGATATGTTTCTGGGATTACTTGATTGACCCATGATATCTGCCTTTTGGTTATAATATATCCTTTTGCTGATTTCTTTTCGCTTGCTCATTTAAATAGTCTCCTCACCATTTTACTGGACATACCTAGGTATACCTGAAATGCATTTGGTAAGTCGATGGAATTTGCACTCAAACTTGAGTGCAAAATTTCCAAAGGTATTTTTGAAATGTTGAGATGAAAAACTATGTATTCTACAACCTTCCTAATTCAATCCAATGTATGCTAACCCATCCCTAGAAGCTATTTTTGCACATGTATAGGGCTGTAGAGTCTGCGGAGTATGTGAATGGTATATGCAGGCTATTCTAAAAGATCATTATAGGAGGCAAAGGGAACATTAGAGAAAATAGGTGGGGAAACTCATATGCCAACTGTTAAAATATCTCAAGTTTTTTTTTTAACATTTACATTAAGATAAATAAGCAAATTATTATAAAATAAAACACAAAATTTAGAGAACATTTCAACATGCTTATTTTGCCAGATGCAACAAGATACTAGGAACAGACAGAAGAAATTTCTAGAACCATCCTGTCTTTTGTTTTTCATCACCATAGGGTGATTGGTTGTATTTTATTCAGTGTATTGTACATGTGGGTGTGAATAAGATGGAACTTGTCTCAAAAACAAATGAGCAAAGAATATATGTTGCCAACTTGTCTAAAATATTTTTCATGTTCTGACTCATTTTTCTTTGTATTGGCATTTTAAGATATTTTGGGTTTTGTTTCTTTAATTTGACTACTATAAAAATCTTGATAACTTAAGTAAAATCTCATGAGAATAATATAAACAACTGTAATGGAAAGTGAAAAGGTGATAATAGCAATCAACACTGAAATATTTCTTGTCAGAGTCCTTTATCACTTAGAATAGTCACAAATTCCATATAAATTTGACTTTTGGACCTTTAGTCTTTACTTTAGTGGAATAATTTCTTTTGAGAAGAGATTTCTTTCTCTTTGCCTATTATTTCTTTGCAAGTAAAATAATTAATAACCATACTTTGATATGATTATCTTAGAGTGGTGTAGAGGACGATAATTATGCAACTATATATTAATCTATGGGTTCAATGAAGTTTAAAGACTTGATGTTTGAATCTTGTGGAATGTAACCCCCTTTTCCAGAGGGAAATGAACATGTACATGCACTTCTGTCGTTTAAAATAAATCAACACAGGGTTATAGAGGCACCTCCTATTCCAGGCATGGTGAGGTACAGGGAAGAGGAGCAAGAGATATACCCAACTAAGCCTGAATATATTGAGAATTAAGATGAAAGCCTAAGGGGCTTCTCTGGCAGCTCACTGGTAAAGAATGTGCCTGCCAATGTAGGGGACCTGGGTTTGATTCCTATCTGGGAAGATTCCACATGCCGCGAAGCAACTATGCCCCTGAGCCACAACTACTGAGCCTGTGCTCTAGAGACTGGGAACCACAACTCTGAGCCCACATACCACAGTGACTGAAGCCCACACACCCTCGAGCCCATGCTCCACAACAAGAAAAACCACTGCAGTGAGAAGCCCACGCACTGCAAAGAGAGGAAACTCTACATGCCACAACTAGAGAAAAGCTTGGACAGCAATGAAGACCCAGTACAGCCAAAATATAAATATGATTATTAAAATAAAAACATTAATGGTAAAATAATTTTTTAAAAAGATGAAAACCTAAGATGGAAGTGAAAATGTCACCTAGAATTAAGGATACACTTAGGCTGAAAGTGAACATACTGAAAAAAGATGCAGAAAATGCTAAAGAGTTCACAAAAAAATCTATTAGAACTAATAAACTTAGCAGTTTGTTTGCAGAATACAAAATCAGCATACACACATTACTTGCACTTCTGTACACTAACAATTAACAATCTAAAAAAAATCAGGAGAACAATTTCATTTATAATAGTATCAAAAATAATAAAATATGAATAAACTTAACTAAAGACATGAAAGACTTGCACACTGAAAACTACAAAATGTTATTGAAAGAAATTAAGGAAGACATAAATGGAATGATATACCATGTTTACGAATTAGAAGACTTAATATGTTAAAATGTCTATATTACACAAAGCTATCTACATTTTAATGCAATACCTATCAAAATAACCTATTTTTTTCAGAAATAGAAGAAATTAGTCTAAAATGCATATGTAACCACAAAGAACCCTCAATAACCAAAGCAATCTTGAGAAAGAAAAACAAAGTTGAAGACCTCACTTTTTTTTTTTTTTTAAATCAGGTTTCCTTGTTATGCTGGGTTAAAAATCTGAAGTCCCTAAATGTCCAGAAATAATCCTCCCAAATGTATGTTTTAATTCATTCTCAGTGGCAGGGCTTTCCGTGTCTCAGTGGACTGAGGGATACTTCCATATCTATAGCTTGGACTTCTGTTACTGACATTGGCTTGGGTCTCTCAGGATCTTGGCTGTTCTATCAGTTTATCAAGTCTTTCATGAATCATGCTTTTAAAGATTTTAAAGAGTTACTAAGATTCAATCTGAGATTACAGCATTATGCCCACAATTTAAACAATCTCAAAAGCAAGCCAGTCCCCACTCCTAGAATAATGAAACTAGGTACATTTTCATTCCCAGAAACCAGTACAGAAATTATCAAAGAACATAGCAGAAACTCAATGGCATTTGAAAGATAAAGTCTCTTTGATTTTAGCCTCACTAGGATGTCCATTAGTCTGTGCCATTTATCTGAAATTCCTGACCTGCAAACTTAGAACCAGGAGGAATTTTCTGGCCTGAGGTTGATTGTTCGCTATGAATTTGCCATGTGCAATGCACAGCCCTGAGCACCTATCACACATGGACTTTTGAGTTATCCTTCCTCTTTGATGATCTTGTTCACACTGCAGTACTGACCTGATTATGGGTTCTATCCAGTAACATTATACCTCCAGTTATGATGTGTAGATTCTACGATCCTACGGCGCCATAGCCATTTTCACTGCCTCTGGCTGTGGAACTGCACAGACCAAAGAAGCCTGCCTTTTAGAGAACATTTCTTTCTCCAGTGTAACTGACAAATTCCATGTCAGTTTGGATCCACATGTAAAAGGATTAACTTGAGCCTATGGTAACCATATGTGTCAATGCTGACAAGTTCTGTAAAATATACTTTCCTTACAACTAAGTCTTTGTCTCAGTCAAGCCTGCTTGGGAAAAAACTACCTGAAGAGTAAGCCAAGGTGAGCAGCTGCCTGAGTATTTCCTGCCCTGTAAACTCCTGCCCACCCCAAAGTTAAGAGCCAGGTAAAGTTCTCTGTATACTAAAGACCCTCCAGGTGCCCTATTCATTCTGCTCCAGTTATTCACTCAGCCACCTGCAATTCCCTAGGGCCCCTTTTCTTTATGCCAGACCTTTACTTAAGTGGCTTGACAGAAACAGCCACTCCTCCATGCAATAAACTGCAGCCAACTGCCGAGTCTTATTGTTGGTGTAGTGGGTTGAATGGTGACCCCCAAAAGGATATATTCATGTTCTAATTCTTAACTGTTACCTCACTTGGAAACAAGGTCTTTGCAAGTTTCATTAAGGATCTTGAGATGGGATTCCCATCCTGTATTAATCAGACGGGTTCTTAATATGACGATAATTGTCCTTATTAAACAAGAAGGGCAGAGGGCAATTTGGACCAGATGAAAGAAAAAGATACAGACACACAAAGGGAGTGAAAACAGAGACTAAGTGATGCGCCTCAAGGCAGGGAAGCTACTAACCACCAGAGGCTCAAAGAGACAAGGAGTGGACTCTCCCCTAGAACAGCTTTAGGGAGGGCAGCCCTACTGACACCTTGATATCAGACTTTCGACCTCTAGAACTGTGAGATAGTACATTTTTATTATGTTAAGCCTCCAAGTTTATACTGATTTGTTATAGCAGGTACTGGAAACTAATACAGCATACATTAAAACTTTTCTAGACTTCAGCAGTTAACTGCATAAGCCGAAGTATTTTCAAATAGTCAAAGGTCCCAACATCCCACCACACATTAAAGACCAAGGCACAAGACTACCTTGCATGGAAGCACCAAAACATTTCCACGTGGACATTTTCCTCTCCAAAAAGTCTGCTCCTTTCTTTTTATTTCTCAGTGTTTCCAGGTAACATATCAAATGATGCATTTGTGCAAGTACAACAGGTACAGCACCTTAATTACACCTAGGTATGGAGTTAATTAAGAAACAAGATAAAAGAGCGAAGATGGAGGTCAAAATATTCCTGGTACTGATCTAAACCTGGCTTAGAATCCAGTTTGAATGAAATGACCCCATAACTGAACCCCAGAAATTACTAGTCCATAACTGAACTAGTAATACACAGGATGACAGAAACAGAAGACACCAACTCTCACTCTCAAGGGAGAGAACAGAATTAGTTAAGACAAACAGGCCCACTTAATTCTTTTCAAGCTTCCTATATAAGTCACGTGATCACCCTAGGGTGGAATAAGAAAAGAAGCAGGGCTGAAATTACCCTAAGATCTCTCTTGACAGGATTGAAACATAAAGATGGGAAAAGACCATTCCCTCACTCCCCACCACCACCACCCCCAGCGTTAAAAAATAATAACCTACATTTACAATGTAAAACAAGTCAGAAACTACTTTAGTTTTGATTTACTCTTAGTATTACTAATAGCTAATCAGGAGCCTCATGCAGAAACATCTTGATTAGTTGCTAATAAAACTCTTTAGAGGCAGAGCCCTCCATATGCCTCAAAGGGAAGATGTAGACCTCTTATGCATTAGGATTTTCTCACCAAAAAGTCACACAATGTCTTTACTATTCCAGCCAAGTATAACCTAGCCCTACCCTCATTCCTGCTTTACTTGGATTAGCAATAAATATATAGATGGAAATAAAGAAGAGATATCGGGTAGAAATACATTAAATGGTGGGTAAAACATTATAAGTGGAGTCAAGTACCACCACCATTCACTACAGTAAAAGTGAACATTCAGCACCAACAGTAATATTTTTTCCTGTTATGTCTGGAAAATGATAATAAGTCATAGGTACCTACCTTTTTAAGTTTATTCAAATCTCATTTTTATATTAACTACTGCATAACAAGTAACATGCTAAAGCTGCAGCAATAGATGAAGAAAAGGTAGTCCCTGGCCCCAAGGAATGTTGCCCAGAAGAAGCCCGAGATATGTAAAAAATCCAACTACAATACAGTGTAGCAAGTGCAACAATCAGGTATGCAAAAGTGTAATGGGAGCAAAAAGGAAAGTGTGATCACAACACTAAACAGAAGACAGCACAAAAGAGATAATATGTAAACTGAGTTTTGACAAATGAAGTGGGTTTTCCAGGTGCCCAATAGGGAGGAGAGAATTCTTGAAGGAGGGAAAAGCATAATTCAAGATAGTGAATTGTTCATATAATCCTAGAAGAAAAGCAGGGAACAACAGAAGAAATACTTGGATACAGGCATCATGAATATTTGTATGTTTCATTTTGGCAAAACCACTGTAATGGAAATTTTGAAGATCAGCTCTAGAGGGGATAAACAGAACTAGTAATTACTGCAGAAAACACTAGAACCAATTTCTACTATAATCTACCAAAAAGAAGCAAAACTATTTCAACGACAACACAGTATCACAGAAAGGGCTTGTTGTTGTTTGTTTTTTTTTTAGTGTATTAGGTGTCACTTAAAATTTTGACTCCATACTGCACTTGCTTTGGGATCTTGAATAACACTCATAACTTCAGCTAGTCTCACTATAGTGAGTGTACGTGATTACGTACATCTGTACCTGCACCGCAATCTTAATGCAAACTCAAGTTCAGGTCCAAGCCTAGGTTCTCTGTGACTCCTCCTCTGGTTAATTCAAAAGCTATCTCTCTCTTCCTCATTTGGCTTCTCTATGGAAATATCATAAGAACGGCTATGACTTCTTGGTGTCTTTTGTTGTCTGTTTTTTAAATTGAAGTATAGTTGATTTACAACGCCATGTTAGTTTCAGGTGTACAGTTCAGTGATTAATTTATCTATACGTCCTTTATCAGATTCTTTTCCATTAATAAGTTATTACAAAATATCGAGTATAGCTCCCTGTGCTATACAATAGATGCTTACAGGTTATCTGTTCTATGCCTTCTTTGAATTACTGTAGCGCTTGTTGTCTGTATCATTTACATGTTTCAATCACGTTATGACTGAAAACAAAAAATTTGTATTTGCCCATACCCTGGCCCTTACTTTAAAAATGTATTCATTTATTTCATATTCATTGGCTACATTCTAGACACCGTGTTAGTTGGTGGTTCCAGATGTTAGTAAAATATAGACATTCCTGATCAGAAGGTCACGGTCTTTGTGGGAAAACAAACAAAAATAAACAATCTGTGTCTTAAACAGACTTCCCAAAGAGAACACACCTAGTTGGTACAGTAAATACATGTATCACAGATAAATGCATCAATAGTTATTTGGTGTTAATAACTTCAAATAACTGCTTTTCTATTTTGAAGAAATGATGGCTATATTTCACCAGGAGCTCAGTACCCCTCTGAGACTAAGGGCTTCACTTCCATCCTGACTCACCACATTGCTTTCTTATATGAAAATATACAAGTCTGTACGTACTCGCTATTAAAAGGATTATCTGGCGTGAATTTCTGACAGCATGAAGAAAAACTCAAGAGGTTCAGAATTTTAGTTCTGAGATGCATCCAGAAGTTCAGATGCCTTAACTCAACTTGCTTGACTGGAAAATGGAGCTGTAAATCTCACAAGATCAGATGATCTTTTAAGAATTTCAAAACTTCCTGCTATTAATTAGAAATCTTAGAAGAATAGCTTCTTTTAAAATACACTGATAATATGCTTTACAGCTTAATATCCGGCAGCCTATGTTCAGTTAAGTGAGCTTCGGGAAAGAAGGAAACGTGTGGTTTAGCTGCATTTACTTTGGAGCCTCTCTGGTCAAAACATCTACCTCTGTGCTCAGCCATCTTATCATTTTTTTTTTTAATAAATTTATTTATTTTAGTTGGGGGCTAATTACTTTACAATATTGTAGTGGTTTTTGCCATACATTGACATGAATCAGCCATGGGTTTACATGTGTTCCCCATCCTGGACCCCCCTCCCTCCTCCCTCCCCATCCCATCCCTCTGGGTCTTCCCATTGCCCCAGCCCTGAGCATTTGTCTCATGAATCGAACCTGGAATGGTGTTCTGTTTCACATATGATAATATACATGTTTCAATGCTATTGTCCCAGAACATCCCACCCTCATCTTCTCCCTCAGAGTCCATAAGACTGTTCTATGCATCTGTGTCTCTTATTCTGTCTCGCATATAGGGTTATCATTACCATCTTTCAAATTCCATATATATATACGTATTAGTATACTGCATTGGTGTTTTTCTTTCTGGCTTACATTACTCTGTATAATGGGCTCCAGTTTCATCCATCTCAATAGAACTGATTCAAATGTATTCTTTTTTAATGGCTGAGTAATATTCCATTGTGTATATGTACCACAGCTTCCTTATCCATTCGTCTGCTGATGGACATCTAGGTTGCTTCCATGTCCTGGCTATTGTAAACAGTGCTGCGATGAACATTGGGGCACACGTGTCTCTTTTAAAACGGAGGCAACTCTAAAAACATAGTTACATAGATGGTGCACAGCTTCATGTGTCATTGTCTTCATTTGTTTCAGAATACCAATAACATCGAAGCTATTACTGCAAAGAGTGGGATGTTATTTGGTGTCATCTAGTGCAACTCTCTGAAAGAGATGGGAATACCAGACCATCTGACCTGTCTCTTGAGAAACCTGTATGCAGGTCAGGAAGCAACAGTTAGAACTGGACATGGAACAGACTCGTTCCAAATAGGAAAAGGAGTATGTCAAGGCTGTACATTGTCACACTGCTTATTTAACTTATATGCAGAGTACATCATGAGAAATGCTGGGCTGGAAGAAACACAAGCTGGAATCAAGATTGCCAGGAGAAATATCAATAACCTCAGATATGTAGATGACACCACCCTTATGGCAGAAAGTGAAGAAGAACTAAGGAGCCTCTTGATGAAAGTGAAAGAGGAGAGTGAAAAAGTTGGCTTAAAGCTCAACGTTCAGAAAACTAAGATCATGGCATCTGGTCCCATCACTTCATGGGAAGTAGATGGGAAAACAGTGGAAACAGTGTCAGACTTTATTTTTGGGGGGCTCCAAAATCACTCCAGATGGTGATTGCTGCCATGAAATTAAAAGATGCTTACTCCTTGGAAGGAAAGTTATGACCAACCTAGACAGCATATTGAAAAGCAGAGACATTACTCTGCCAACAAAGGTCCGTCTAGTCAAGGCTATGGTCCAGTGGTCATGTATGGATGTGAGAGTTGGACGGTGAAGAAAGCTGAGCGCCAAAGAATTGATGCTTTTGAACTGTGGTGGTGGAGAAGACTCTTGAGAGTCCCTTGGACTGCAAGGAGATCCAACCAGTCCATCCTAAAGGAGATCAGTCCTGGGTGTTCATTGGAAGGACTGATGTTGAAGCTGTAACTCCAATACTTTGGCCACCTCATGCGAGGAGCTGACTCACTGGAAAAGACCCTGATGCTGGGAAGGATTGGGGGCAGGAGGAGAAGGGGACGACAGAGGATGAGATGGTTGGATGGCATCACCGACTCGATGGACATGAGTTTGGGTAAACTCCGGGAGCTGGTGATGGACAGGGAGGCCTGGCGTGCTGCGATTCATGGGGTCTCAAAGAGTCGGACACGACTGAGAAACTGAACTGAACTGAATAGTGAAACTCTGGAAATAAAGACAAGGAAAGGGGTCTAGAATAACTACAATTTTCCTGAGAACACAATTATTTTATGGTAAATCTGGGACAAGAATCCTGATCTCTTTGATCCCACTCCATCCTTCTATCACTGGGATCTGAACAATCCAGAGAAATAAATGTGCTGTGTTCTATGTAACTGGTGCAGGACTTGGCAAGATGGGAATTGTAACACTATGTATGAAGAGTTATCTGGAAATTCTTAAAACTAAGTAAGATACATCTCAGGTATATAGAACACTATGTTTTATGAAGATAATTCTGTGGAATGAACAGAACTGGTAACTGAAGTGTGCGTGCTGTGCTGCAGTTTCAAGTAGGTAGGGTGAATTCTCGTTTTCTGGTACCTTGAAGATTCCACTCCAATATACACATTAAAATGAAATTAACATTTGAACTGTGTTAGTGCTAAGTCTCTTCAGTACTGTCTGACTCTTTGTGACCCTATGGACTGTAGCCGGCCAAGCTCCTCTGTCCATGGGATTTTCCAGGCAAGAATACTGGAACGGGTTTCCATTTGCTTCTCCAGGGGATCTTCCCAACCCAGGGATTGAAACCAGGTCTCCTGCACTGCAAGCAGATTCTTTACCATCTGAGCTACCAGAGAAGCCTTAGTAGCTCAGATTTGAACTGGGTCATATTTAATTCTGCAGGGTCCTTTAAGTCAGAAAAATATTCCATGTATCATTTAAGTTGTGATTTATTTTTTGTCTTGATCTTTAATTTCTAAAAGTCTTTCCAAACAGAAAACAGAGGTTAGAAATGGTATGTGGGAGGCTTTCAAGAAGAAATAAGCTCATTTCATTCAGCATGAAAATTAATATCCCAACAAACTCTTCATTGCTAAAAGTGTCCAAAGCTGCTAGCTTCATCTTGTAGCTAAGGCATCTGAAAGAATCATGCTAAAAGACTCCTAATCACTCAAATGTCCCATATCTGACTCAGTAAGTATCAGTATACATTGCGGGTATTTTTCTGAGTGACAGAGAACAATATCCTGGCTGAATATCCCTCTGCCATGACACAGAGATGATGGTCTCAAACTATTTTGAAGGTGTTGGAATCCACGTTATCCATTACTAATATTAACGGAGGACAAAACTTAATATTCTCTTTGCTTTGTATTTGTTAAATCACTTCTTGCCTTCATTAAAATGGATGGCCCATAATTGAGTTTGTAGTATGTGTATCGTTGGAAGCTGAACACATGTGTGTTGGTTTTATTAATGTCACAGATTTCTAGGGAGGGTATACTCAAAAACTAAGTCTAGTTTCACAGCTGCAAATAAATTATGATATAATTTTGAACAAATTAAGCTCATAATAAAGGAAAGATACTGATACTTACAATAACCCTGTCCTTGAGGGGCTCTTGTAAAGCACTAAATAAAGTAATACAGGCATGCACACATTCATAGATTTTCAGTGATATCTGTGCACACTTCAAAAGAACTCTACACAATACATTATAAAAATCTTGATACTGTGTCCCTAGTTCGCAGCTCGCTCATTAAAACTATCTAAATTAACAAGACCTTATCTATTGGGATAGCTATCAGAGTATTCCAAATTCTACTTCTTGTAGTACCCTGCCCCAACCATTTGCCTTCCTCTTTTCATTAGCCCTCAATCCAGAAGCCCTGGAGATTTGTTCATTAATTTATGTACGTATTTAGTTATGTGGCCAATTTCTTAATCCCTTATCAAATTTCAGGCACCATTCTTCAGTATGTTTTATAGGTTGATGACACAGCAGTGATCAACATAGATGAATATACCCTCTCTCCAACTGAGGGGGTAGACAAAAATAAACAAGCAAATATAAAACTATAAGTATAAACATGTAAATAAAAATTAAATAGATGCATAGAATAACTAGAATATCAGGTAAGTGCTAGAGAAAAAACAGAAAGCATTGTAGGGAGATGGAGATGGCTGATAGAAGGCACCTGCCACTTGAAATTAAGTAATAAATGAAGGCTTTATGAGGAAGATAATAATTATGAAGGAATTTAAGGTGGTTGTGGAAGGGAGCGAGGTGCATATCTGGGGAATGAATATTACCAGCAGAGGGAACAGTCAGATGGAAAGAGAAGGAGGCAAAAATATGCCTAGGGTATTCAAGGAACAGAAAGGATGTCAGTGTGTGGGAAATAGAGTGAGCAAAGTAGAGAGGAGAAGGAACAAGTCAGGGAGGAAACAGAGGCCCAGATTTCTAGGCCTGTGGAGACTTTGCTTTCTGCTTGGAGTAAGTCACTGAAGAGATCTGAGCAATAGGATCTGATTTATGTTTTAACAGGATCTCTCTGAATGCCCTGTTGATTAGAGACTGCAAGAGAGTAAGGACAAGCTCCGGAAGACCAAGAGTTGACTCAAAGACATGATTTACTCAAAAACGCACCTCTTAGTCAGTGACAATGTAGAGCAGGGACTGGCAAATAATTGCTCACAAATCATTGTGAGCTCAGCTTGTGTTTTTATGACCGGTGAGCTAATACTGAGCCTCACATTTTGAAAGGCTGCTGAAGAAAGAAGAGGAGAAGAAGCTACAGCAACTGTATATGGCCCACCAAATCTAAGACACATATTTAAAAATCCAGAAAATGTTTTCCGACACCTGATGGAAAGCATCTGGCGGGTAGTAGGTCCACAACAAAATTGGGAGGAGGAATACATGAGTGAATTAGGTGCTGAAAATATTGTAAAGTGACAAGTATCAGGAAACATTTACAGCTTCACCTTCAGAAATTATGTTTTCATTGAACTGTTGAAAAATACAATCTAACTTTCAAAACAGCAAATCAGAAGGCATCTTCTCACATAAGCAAGGTCAAGTAAAATTGAAGTAGCAATAAATCAATAACAAAAAACATTTTTATGGACTTTTAAACTTTAGAAAGTGTTTGTATGTTCATTATCTAACGTAATCCTCAAATAAATTCCATGAAATAGTTATTATTTTCCCATTAGAAATTACCACATACTAAGTCCTTAGTGATTGCCCAAGAAAAGCTCAAATCTTGAGTGTTACACCTATTAATGTCAAGGTTTTTTTTTTTTTTCCCCCTATGGGAATGCTGGATGCTAAAATTGACAGGGATTTTCAGCTCAAGATGGCAGACTAGGGCACATATTTACTTTCTGTTCCTTCTGAAACCATATTTAAATAAAAGTGTAGAAATACCAAATTAATAAGCTAATAAAAGCCAAGAGGTTGTGGAAGTCATCAACTACAGAAAGATTTCAACATATTTCTAGAAGGCAAAAAATGAAACAGAGTGATGAATAAAATAATTAAGGAAAGATTGTCCTAAGAGGGGTCTGCACAAAGCCAGTCAGCTTTTGGTGAGTTCTGGTTATGGTAAAGGGCAAGGAAAGAAGAGGAGCTGAAAAACAAGGAAATTAAAGTTATTTTAGGGAAAAAAAGTTACTTTAATGAGCTCCAGAGATCACTCAGCCTGCTGCCATATTAATACATGGATTACAATGGATTGTTGGTAAGCAAAACAAGAAAACAAAGAAGAAACAAAAATCAAGAGATTGTTCCTTACTGAACTCGTCTCAAACAAGATCAAGGAATTATGGTTAAATGCCACGGCTGTAAATCATTTCTGCTCCTAGAGAGGTCAGATAGGGCTCATGATATTTCTCGCTTTTTTCAGACATAATTTAGGTCTGAGAAAAACTTATTGTGCCCTCCAATCTCAAATCTTATTGGGGATGGAAGTCCAAATTTGCTTTGACATACTATAAAAAGAATCTCAAGGGCAGAGGGCAAAACTTATTTATAATATATGAATTATGTCATGTTATTTTAAAGAGATTTTAAACTAAAATATATAAATAAAATTTCACTGATCAATACAGTTCTGGGTTCTGAAACCTCTACATGTCACATGCCTGATGTGTAACACACAATGTGTTACAGGAGAAACACAGGAGAAAGAAAACACTCCAATGAAGTAAGCCAAAGAAACAAGATTCAAACTCGATAAAGCCATGTTAGACTAGGATTTTCCAGTTCTTTCCTATTATTTTGAAGCTTCTACCTTGTGAATAATAACATGTTTCCCTTGTCCTAGACACCCAAGAGTGCTTCTTCTCTCCTGGGCATAAGAATCTCGAGAATTATATATGGTAGTAAAGAGTGGACCAAGCTGACATGCTCACAGTGACC
Organism: Giraffa tippelskirchi; assembly: GCF_054371585.1. Lineage (NCBI taxonomy): Eukaryota > Metazoa > Chordata > Mammalia > Artiodactyla > Giraffidae > Giraffa > Giraffa tippelskirchi. The sequence goes on from NC_137275.1 coordinate 102,769,669, forward strand.
AAATTGTACCTGACTATTTTAAACTGACACAGTGATCCACTATGAAGCTACAATAAATGATGTATTTACTTTCTAGACATGAAAGGCAACTGCCTTACTGAAAATAACTCCAGGAAGGCCAGAGAAATTGGCTTCTAATTCATACGGGATAATTCACTGGTAAATTTCTTTCAGGAAAGCCCACGATTTATTTAGACTATAATCTTTACATATCTGGATCCTTCAAACTAGACCAAAGGGAAAACCTCCGCTGGTGCTATGCTGACAACTGGTGGTCCCTAACCTGCATCTTCTGAGATCAGAACCCAGTGCGGTAGGTGATCAATTCATGAATTGAGCAAAAGAAAACCTTCTACAGGGTAGAATATAGGCTCATTATAGGTATGACACTTAGGGCTAAGTGCCATAAGGAGTACAAGAAAAGAACAGTAACACATGAAGCATGTATGACAAGGAGGCACCACAGTCCAGAGCAGGCTTGGTTCAAATCCTGGCTAAGCCATTACCATCTGCACACCCTGAAGAACAGTATAAGGTTTAACTGTTGTACCAAATTTCTAAAAAGAAGTGAAGAAAGAGCCTTACCTGCCAAGAAGGGACGTTGTGGGGTGCAGCATCTGGCCAGGTGAGGTCTCTGCATTCTCTGCCGGCTGGTGATGATGGCAGAGGAACAGCAGTGGAGAAAGTGGTCCTGGCTCCAGGCCTCGCAGAGAAGCTGGGGAGGTCCCCCATAGGTGCTGGACCACCCCTCCACAGGGTGGGTGGCTCCTGCACTCAGCTTTGCACAGGCCTCTGAGACCCAGGCAGGGAGGGGCTGGCCAATACACATGCAGGCACCAAAGGGGCTGCATGATGAGATGCTAGACAGGATGAGCTCTGGAGGAGGAAGCCCCCACAGTCCTGAACAGTCTCTGCGTGGTGGCGCCTCTGGTGCCAAACACCTGCACCCACAGTGGGAAGTCTCAGCTGCTAGAGAGTCCGGGAGGGGCCCCGCCCTTTGCCCCGGAGTTTGCCCTCTGTGATGCGTATACCATGGACATGTCACAAACGCCAGGCTGAGGAATCGTTTCTCCAGTGCGTGTTTGACCGCGATAGGAGTCAGAAGCTAGGGAGACGCTCTCCCAGTTTCACACTCTATTCTCGGGGCGTTTGGCGCACAATCTGTCCTATATGGGCAATTTACTGTGTAAATTTGTTTCCGCGCTCCACCGCCGGCACCCGCTGGGCCATCGCTCACTGGTTTTGCCCTCTCGGGTTGCCATCACATCTGGCCGGGGCCACCCCGCTGCTCCAGCTCCTGCTTTACACCCCGCTGCTCCAGCTCCTGCTTTACACCCGGGTCGTAGGCTGCTCAACCAGGATCGAGTGCCTTTATCATCCAGCTTTTACATCGCGCCGAAAAGGCACTACCCCATCCAGCAGGCTGGGTACTCCCGTGTGGGCGTCCTACCCCTGGTGAACTTGAAGGACTCGCCGAAGAAGCAGCCCGTCTTGTCCACTCGTAATTCCATGATGTTCGGACCTTCGAGAACTGTCAGAATTCCTCCACCGGGGCGCAAAATTATTCTCCTGCGTTCACTACCTGAGCTACCTGCTTGGGTCGTTGAGGCTGGGAAGCTGGTACCAACCAGTCACCTCCTACTTTCTTGCGCAAAAGAGAGTGAGGCGAAGGTCCAAGAAGAACACAGGGAAGGCACGACAAAGGAGGAAGGTCACACAGAGGCCGAAGGAGAGGACAATGGAAAGATAAGTCCATACCGCAACGGGGATATGACAATGACATCTAGGCCCCAGGAGACCAGCGGGGTCCTCGCGTCCTTCCAATGCAGTCCTGAGCCTCCAAATCTCCTTCCGGTGCACCCAGAAGGCAACTTTAGTGAGAAAGCCCAGGTGTCTCGGATGAACTTTTCCTCCGAAAGCCCCGCCATCTGCTCAGACGGCACTGCTGGAGATGGCCAGCCTCCCTTGCAGCCTGGCCCCCTGGCCACGGTGCTCTCTGCCTCAAGTCCGTGCTGCAACCTGCTGCCCGACAGGCCAATAGAAGAAGTGCTGGGTGAAGACCACCGACCCAGCTCCCCTGACTCACTGATGTCTGGGAAGGTGCTGCAGCGCGAACAACCTTCAGACACCCCACGGAGAAGCTCTTCTTCCCTGGGATCTGCCAGCAGTAGGCACCACCGCAAGCGGAAGATGCCCCCGCTGCTTTTTCTGCCACTGCCGCCACTGCTGCCACCACTGCCACCACCGCTGCCTCTGCCGTGGGGTCGCAGTGACCTTCCCCCACCTCCGAAGCTTCCAGGCATGACTCTTGCCAAAAACTGGGGCACCCTGAAACGAAGCATGGAGCGACATCGGAACAAAGTCCTGAAGGATACAAGGAAGGCCATGCGACGCCGCAGTGCCCCTCCGCCTGCCCCAGGGACCGCAGGCTCCCTGGTTCCGGTCAGTCACATTTTAGAGGTCCCTCCTACTACCACTGACTTGGCCGACCTGTCCTCCAGATTCCCCAATCTGGCTGGCCTTCCACCTTACCTGACACCTTGTATGGATCAGGAGGCAAGACACACAGACCGTGTTTACTCTCATTCTGCTATTTCTGCAGATTCTCGTCTTCCTCCAATTTTCAATCCCATTGTGGGAATAACGCTTAAGGAGGATGGAGGCCCTCAGTGTTCAGTCAGAGCAACACCACCTTTTATTTCTGACCTCTCCACACCTCTGAGCACCCCAACCCTCTCCTCCCAGCCACCCTCCTACAAAAATGAAACCCCAACACCCATGTGTGTAGATTCTCCCCCTCCCTTATACTTACTCACCCCTCTTCCAGACCCTCCCATCGCTCCCCCTGTTCTAACTGACCAGCCCATCACTTCTACTTCAGTCCCTTTTACCACCACAGTCATGGCATCTGCAAGTGTGACCTCCCCGTCTCCTTCAAATCCGGGCATCACTGACATGGACACTACTCCCCCTGATCAAGCTGTCATTTTTCTGTCTCCCCCAGGTATTTGGGTGGAGCAGACACACATTGCACAGAGACCAGACACCACCATCCCATTTGTGCCGATGGTCCCCTGCCGCGCTTCAATTTTTAACTATCCCTTTGACTCCCAAACCAACCCTCGGCCCACATTTGTGACCACAGATAAGCAGCAAAAAGCCTCTGTATTCCCCAGACCCCCAACTGGGGCTCCGGCTGCCGTCTTCCCCGGGCCCCAACCTGGGGATCCTGCTGCCGTCTTCCCCAGGCTCCCATTTGGGGATCAGGCTCCCGTCTTCCCGGTGCCCCCATTTGGGGATCAGACTGCCGTCTTCTCCGGGCCCCAACCTGGGAATGCGGCTGCCGTCTTCCCCGGGCCCCAACCTGGGGATCCTGCTGCCGTCTTCCCCGGGCCCCCACCTGGAGATGCAGCTGCCATCTTTCCCCGGCCCCCACCTGGGGCTCCAGCTGCCGTCTTCCCCGGGCTCCCATTTGGGGATCAGACTGCCGTCTTACCCAGGCCCCCATTTGGGGATCTGGCTCCCGTCTTCCCGGTGCCCCCATTTGGGGATCAGACTGCCGTCTTCCCCGGGCCCCTACCTGGGGATCCTGCTGCCGTCTTCCCCGGGCCCCCACCTGGGGATGCGGCTGCCGTCTTTCCCCGGCGCCCACCTGGGGATCCCGCTGCCATCTTCCCCAGCCCATTTGGGGCTCCGGCTGCCGTCTTCCCCGGGCCCCCACCTGGAGATGCAGCTGCCATCTTTCCCCGGCCCCCACCTGGGGCTCCAGCTGCCGTCTTCCCCGGGCTCCCATTTGGGGATCAGGCTCCCGTCTTCCCGGGGCCCCCATTTGGAGATCAGGCTCCCGTCTTCCCGGTGCCCCCATCTGGGGATCAGACTGCCGTCTTCCCCGGGCCCCCACCTGGGGATGCGGCTGCCGTCTTTCCCCGGCCCCCACCTGGGGATCTCGCTGCCATCTTCCCCAGCCCATCTGGGGCTCCGGCTGCCGTCTTCCCCGGGCCCCCACCTGGGGATGCGGCTGCCGTCTTTCCCCGGCCCCCACCTGGGGATCCCGCTGCCATCTTCCCCAGCCCATCTGGGGCCCCGGCTGCCGTCTTCCCCGGGCCCCCACCTGGGGATGCGGCTGCCGTCTTTCCCCGGCCCCCACCTGGGGATCCCGCTGCCATCTTCCCCAGCCCATCTGGGGATCCCGCTGCCGTCTTCCCCGGGCCCCCACCTGGCGCTCAGGCTGCCGTCTTCCCCAGCCCCCGATCTGGGGCTCCAGCTGCTGCCTCTCTTGGCCCCTCCATCTAAGGCTCTGGCTGCTGTCTTGCCCAGCCCCCCATCTAGGTCCCCGGCTAATGTCTCCTTTGGTCCCCCATCTACGGCCTTGGGTCCTGTGTTCCCCAGCCCCACTATCTAGGGCTCCAGCCGGTGTCTTCCCCATCCCTCCATCTACGGTTCCGGCCGCTGTCTCCCCTGGCCCCCCATCTACAGCTTTGGGTCTTGTCTTCCTTGGCCCCCTCTCTAGGGCTTTGGCTGTTTCCCTCAGTCCCCAAATTATGGCTTTGGGTCCTGCCTCTCCCAACCCCCATCTATGGTTTCAGTTCCTGTTTTTCCCAGTCCCCCACCTATGGCTTTGGCAGTTATCCATGCTCCAGCAGATGGCATCTGTACAAACGTTAAACCAGTCTTTGACATCGATGCTATGGATACAACACCTCTTTCTCAGATTTATTTTTCAGTCTACCTCTGACTCCAAGGAGAACCACTACCCATATCACATGCTATTGTTGGTTCTGAGAACACAGCACCCAGTGGTGGCAATGCCTGGACCCAAGCTTCAACTTATTTACCTGTGGAGTTGGTCAACAGAGGTACCCACGTTTTCAAGCTTCACTTGGACCCAGAACTCACCATTCAGCCCACATCTGGGGCCAACAATAGGGAGAAGCCTGACAAGTTTATTCCACTGGGAAACCCATTAGTCCTAGCACGAGATAAAAAGCTAACCTCTTCTGCAGTCCAGCCACCCAGAGGAAACATAATGGATTCAGGTTTGCCAGATCCCCTGTCTGCCACAACCATCATCAACATGCAGCCGGCCTTTGTCTACAACTCAAGTATTTTCCCCAGGGATGTATCTGCTATTTTGGAGTGTATACCACAGTGCCTGGTACTGGAGACAGTAGCTTGCTGTCTGCTAGTACCACATCAGGCCCACTGTTGATGGGATCTGCAGTCTCTATGGCTGGTGGGAATTTGGGGGTTGGTGTGAATGCCCTAGGCCTCACTTATTCAGATGCATCTGGCCCAACTAACTTTTGGACAGAACTGTGTGGGGCACCCAGCACCACTTGTGCTCCTACTGTGGGCCAGATTACCTGCGGGTCATCTCATTGCAGCATGGCTGCTGCAGTAGGAAGGGCAAGCCACCATCCCAGCATCCAGGCACATATCTGGTTCCAACTTGAATCCAAATGCCTGGGGTCTACCTGAGCTGAAACCAGGTGGTAGAGTGATGGCAGGGGACACCAGCATCCTTATGGTTAGAGGTCGGGGTGTTACCACTTCCCATTGCTGCACTCAGGACCCACATGAACGTAGAAAATCTACAGTTACAAATCCCTTCACCATGGAGAAGAAATTTGTGTTAAGGGACAAGTCAATTTCCACTTTCCACCAGGGCAACACTGCATCCATTGGATTTGCAAGTGTGAGACCCACCCCTGGCTTGGAACCCACTAGAAGTTCCACCTTATTTCCAAACACAAGGGGCCTACCTGTCCAAAATCCAAGTGGTGGTGGTACAGGAGGGAACAACATCATTCCCAGGATTGGAGGACCTGGTATCCACACTTCCCATACGTACAACTGGGGCCCACCTGGCCAATACACCATGAGTGGAATAGATGGAAGGAGCAACATCTCATATAGGATGGGAGGCCCCAGTGTCAACACCTGCCATTGGACTCAGAACTCTTATATGCAAAGCACAGAGGGGGCGATGGGGGACAGCACCACACCTGCTATGACTGGGTACACTTCTAGTGTTCCATGCATACAAAGCACCCGGGCCTCCCCAGCCCAAACCCAGGAAGTATGATGGGGGATAGCACCATATATATTTAGAGAGGAACTTCTATGCTCAGAACACCTGGGACCCCAACTCAGGGCACCCCTCTGACTTTGGAGGAGCACAGTGTTGTGTTTAGCGGCTCCTGGTCAGGGAAGCTGCATCTGTGCTCTAGGTCTGGTACTTTCATCACCTGCCCAGGATTTCATTGGAGCATCAGCAAACTCCTTTCTTCTGTGAAGAAACTCAACAGATAAAGAGCAGATCTTGTTCTGCAGATTCTGTGCAACGATGAACGGGCTTTGCTGGAAAACGACTCTGCCCATTTAAGTGAAACTGTTAACCTGCTTTCTACAACGAGCCAAACGACCACACACTCAGGGGTGTGCAGGAGTATGTGTGTGTTGTATGTGCATGGGTGAGGAATGTGGGTGTGTGTGTGTTGCAAGGTTAGAAGCAGATGAGCCCAGCTCAGAACTAGATACCAGACTTGAGAAGTTCCATTTGGAGGATGAAAAATAACTTGCATGTATCATCAACTGTGCCATCCCTGGTTTGACTGTAAACTTGGCCGACCCAAACTTCTGGCTATTTTCCCTACACTTGGAACTGGCAGGGTGCCCACAGCAGTCTTTAGCTGCTTCTTCTCCCCCTATCCATTTGCCTCAATGGGCCCTTATCTTTCCTAGCTTTATGTACAAATATGTATATATGTAATTTATATATAAATAAAAACTTATTCTTGTTAATCTACTACTGTTTATGTGTCTTTACTCGTTGATATTGATGTGTTGAGGCAGACTTGAGGTTGCAAAATTTTCTGGGTCCCAGTGACTGGGATGAGGAGCTGGGCACACATTATGACCATGTGTGCTGACTCCTGAAATCTGTTTTGAGTGTAAGGAGTGACAATCCAGGAAGAACTAAGGTCCAGAGGAGGGAGAGACAGGGTGACTTATCCTTACTTCTCTCTGTCTCTCTCTCTCTCTCCCCCCACACCACTCTAACCACACTAGAGTCCAGATAATCCCTGATGTGTGAGGAGGAAACACACTTTATGATTTTAGTTTTTGAAAATGTTTAAACGTCTCTTTTGTGCATCTTTTTTTTTATCCAGTTGAGACTTAGGCCAGTCATCTTGGTATATTCCCACTTCACCCAGAGAGGATGGATTTTGTATCCAGGTTCATGTGTCTGGAAAACAAAGGAAGAGTCCATGCCTGCTCTGTAATTGTTGAAAATTTAAGTTTACTTCAAGTTTATCATACTGCTTAAAGTATCAGAAAAGTTCTCTTTAATAACTGGCTTGGCTCTGAGATAGGCTGCTAAAATACCAAACATAAGAGTTATAACTGTGTCCAGTTCTTGCATACCCTAGAGTTCTGTTGGGCCTCCAGGTTCAATAAAGGCAAAATTCCTGACTCTAGGTAGCCTATCTTCTAGTCAGAGGGGAGAACAGAAATCTATGTAAATTATCTGACAAGTTGGTGGTGTGGTTTAGTTGCTAAGTAGTGTCCGACTCTTTGCAACCCCAGGGACTGTAGCCCACCAGGCTCCTCTGTCCACAGGATTTCCCAGGCAAGAATACTGGAATGGGTTGCCATTTCCTTCTCCAGGGGATCTTCCTGACCCAGATATCGGACCAGGTCTCCTGCATTACAGGTGGATTCTTTACTGACTGAGCCACCAGGGAAGCCTAGTAACAAATGTAATAGAGATTAAGCAGTATATGGGGAATTGACCTTGTGGGCAGAGAAACAAGGTTTTCAAGTTAAACAGTAGACAGGATAAGTCTTACTGGGAAAGTGGAATTTGAACAGTGTAGGGGAAGGCAACTGAGTCAGATATCTGAGGAAAAAGCATTCCAGATAATGGGAATAACCTCTGCAAGGCCCAGAAGAAGGATACCAATGTCCTCAGGGAAAAGCTAGTAAATAATGTGGCTGGAATAGAGTCAGAAAGTGGGAAGGGAGAAGAGAACAGGAAAGCAGGATGGAGAAGATGTGGATTGAATTGTGGCATCATTATTTATTGATTGTGTGATCACAAAGTTAATTCAACTTTCAAGTGTTTCAGTGAAATCAGTGATCTTCCTATGGCCAATTTACCTCACACGAGTAAAGGAAGGATAAAATAACACAGGGAAATGAATTATAAGCCACTGTTACTATTCTATACATAAAGACAGACAGACAGAGACAGATATAGAGAGTTAAGACTGAATTCTTTTGTCCCTTTCCAGAGATTCATATATTGAAGCCCTATCCTCTTATGTGTGATAGAATTAGGAGATGGAGTTTTTAGGAGGCAACTAGGTTTAGAAGAGGCCATGAAGGTAGAGCTGTCATGATGGGATTAGCTCTTCTAAGAAACAGAAAAAACACTAGAGCTTTCTCTCTCCACCATGTGAGGAGGACTACAGCAAGAAGATGGCCATCTACAAGCCAAAAATGGAAGACTCACCTGGAAGTAGATCTGCCTTGATCTTAGACTTCCCAGAAGTGTGAAATGTCTGTTGTTTAAGCCACTCAGACTACGCTATTTTGTTATAGCAGCCTGAGCAGACTAACACAGGTAGGTAAGTAGGGAAAGGATGATTGATAGATACATAGATGGAGATAGAGCACGTATATGTATACTTAATGAATTACTTCAAATGTCTTCACCAGGCAATTCAAATAGGAGATTCCCATTTCAAAGGGAGCATAAAAGTGCTTGCTTTCATGAAGTACACAGATGGAAAAACATGGTAACTCCAGCCTAAAAATGCATAGCACTGAGCCTAATGCAACATTTCTGAGATTGCTGCTGCTGCTGCTAAGTCGCTTCAGTCGTGTCCGACTCTGTGCGACCCCATAGACGGTAGCCCACCAGGCTCCCCCGTCCCTGGGATTCTCCAGGCAAGAATACTGGAGTGGGTTGCCATTTCCTTCTCCAATGCATGAAAGTGAAAAGTAAAAGTGAAGTCGCTCAGTCGTGTCCGACTCCTAGCGACCCCATGGACTGCAGCCTACCAGGCTCCTCCGTCCATGGGATTTTCCAGGCAAGAGTACTGGAGTGGGGTGCCATTGCCTTCCCACAAAAACAACACCATCACAGAGAGGCCTACAGCCTCCTCCCGGCACCCTGCTGCCTGATTCATTTATTCTAAGTTGTTACAACTCCAGAGGATCAAAGCTCCTGCTCCCTGACTTCAGAGACTCTCCTTCCCTTTGTTGTTGCAACTGCCTCCCAGAAGCAGGGCTGAAATCCAGTTTGCTTCTAATAGTTCCACACCTCTCAGCCATGCCGGGCAATATTACCAGAGACAATTTTTAAAATTTATAATGCTTTTCATTAAAAAAAAAAACTTTGAAGCTGAAAAGATCAATTCTGATAAGGCAAGTACTTAACAAATGTATGAGATGTAAAGATGATTTTGAATTTCATGTTTTAATGCACTTACACAGTTGAAGCTATTTCTAAATAAATAGAATTATTTTTATGAAAATAATATGTGGACATGATAGCATCTCAGATACAGAAATTCAACTTTTCTAACCCCAGTTCCCCCTCTCCAGAGACAGTTTTTGGCCACATGCATGTTACTCCCATAATTCTAAACATTATGTTTATCTGCTGTATCCATTGTAGATTGATTTTATCACCGTAGCATGAGGCAGGAAGACAAACTCCTGCCCCCACTACTTCTCATCCCTCTTCCTTTCAATACTTCATATTCATTTCATTACTTATGCTGCTTCTCTTCTGTAATGCCATGCAATTTTTGCTGGCTTTTACTGAAGGGAGAAGTGGTAGCATAGTGGCTAAAAGCCTTGGTTCTGTAGATGGACCACTTGGCTTGGAAGCTTTGTTCTTCAGTTTATTAGCTCTGCAATCCTGAGCAATTTACTCAACCTTCCTGGGCCTCTGTTTCCTCACCTGTACAATGAGGAAATGGATGGTAACCACCATTGCATGGAGTTGCTCGTGATGATACAAATAATAACACATTTGCAGCCTTCAACGTCCAACACACGGAAGCTCTCAAGAAATATTAGCTATAGTACATAGCTACAGTAGTCACTTTCACTCTAATCTCATCATTTTCTTTATGCCTGAGACTGCTTGTGCTCCCATTTCTGTCTTTCCCCTTGTACAACTCACCTTTTGTCAATAGCATGTTTGCTTTGTTTACCTGTGATGATAATATTTACAATTTGTTATGCAATCAGAACAAAGTGTCCTGTGTTTTATTCACAGGTTGATGCTATGGGTTGAAAACCAATAAGTTAAATTAACTAAGTTCTGCTCAGTCCTGGGGACAACAGTATGATAGAACTGTATTTTCCTCTCTGTAGGTATGATGCTCCTACTTCTGTCTCTAACATCAACTGTTTAAACTGATGCTATATTTCAGTTTGCTTTTTACTTCAACTGCTATTTTCTCACAAAATTTCATTACTTTTCCTAAAATGTGACCCACCTTCTTTTGTTCTCCTTGCACTATTTTCCCAGAATAAACTATTTTTGAAATGTTCAAACTCAACACTGTTTCCTTGCCTGGATCCCCTCCTTTTTCAGAACACTTGTCCCTCCCCTTCATCAGTTTGGAAGCTGTAAGACCAAAGTAAGGATAAGATCCTGAAAGAAAAGAGACCAAATTGCTTTCCAGTTAGACTAGAAATAATGACTAGTTACTGATCATGAAAACTGCATAATTCTGACCCCATCACTCTTAATTTCCTTGCTTTGTGGGAGAGTTAACAATCTGGATTTCAACCAGTACTTCAGGTAATTATGAGCCAGGTAGACCTTGTTCCATATCACGCCCAATACTGGTCTAGGCCACAAGTGAGATCTGACCTAGGGCCTCCTATATTTCCTAAGATTAGAAATTCTGTGTGGAACTTCAGGCTAAAACTCTAGTTATTACTAAGCAGGGCATTTTCCCTGCATATATCTCGCAGGAATGAGAAGGTAGCTTGTGGAAGATTTGAGAATTTCAGACTCATGAATGTATGCCTGTCTTGTCCTATATATTTTCTTCTTAGAGATCCAGAAACAGCCCTTGACTGTGTTGAGCCCACCCAGGCCCTCCCTGGACCAGCCACTGCCGTGTACCTAGGGTGATGTGATGCAATGGGCTGCCTGAGCAACAGTTTATACTTTACCTGAGACAGAGCTAAGCGTGGTCCTCTCAGCAGTCCCGGGACAGGAGTGTTGCCCTCAGATGCTCCTTTCAGGCTTGGAGAATGCCATAGGTACTAAGTATTGAAGCCATAGTATGGATCTCCTGTATTTGTCCAAGGTTGAGAGGCTGGGAGAGACAGAAAAACAAAACAAACTTGAAAAACACAACCAGTCTTGAAAAGTTGTCTCTCTGAGGTAAATGGTACCTTTGTCTTAAATTCACATTAAGTTGGAGATCACACACCTTTGTTTTTTAAATTCGCAGATAATTGTTTTACAATGTTGTGTTGGTTTATGCCATACAACAAGGCAAATCAATCATAATTTTACATATATATATATATATATCCCTCCCTTTTGAGCCTACCTCAGCCCTCCCCTCACACCCTTCTAGGTCATCACAGAGCACCAGGTTGGGCTCTCCGTGTTATATAGCAGCTTTCCACTAGCTAGCTATTTTACACATGTTAGTGTATATATGTCAATGCAACTTTGTAGTGACATGGATGAACCCAGACACTTTCTTAGAAGTAGGTTTTCAGAAGATGGAGGACAAATGAAAGTTTGTGTCCAAAGAGATGGGGATTTGTGTGGGGGGGGGGGGGCAGTGAGGTAAAGGGTGCAAAACATAAGCTCTGTCCATTTTTAATTTGCTGCTGGAGTAGCCCAGGCTATTGTACAGAAATTTGGAAACACTAAATGTGGTGAAATAGCCACATAGACAATTGCTCAAAAATACTTTTCTGTTCCCCTTGAAACAGAATGATTTTACTGATTTCATCAAATACATACCTCAAAGTTATGACAGAAAGTTGAGTAGGTTATGTGCTTGGAATTGCATTTATTATTATTAGCAAGCACAACTATAGTGCTTACACTATAACAAGTACTATTTTAAGTGCTTAGCAAATATTAAACTCATTTAATCCTCACAATTGTAATCTTAGGTAGGTATTATTTATAATACTGACTTATTTTTTTGAAACTGAGGCCCAGAGAGGTTAAAGAGCCTGTCCAATGTCACACAGTAAGTAGATGGCAAAAACTCAGGATTAAAACCAAACCATCTGTACTTTCATCACTTTGCTATGTCACCTTATTAAGGGTTGTGTTTAAGGAAGAGACTAAAATGACAAGATTCAACTAAAAGGAAAAGGGAGAAATGAGAAAATGAGTGATCCTAGAAGCTAGGGAGGATTTAGGCTCAGGAATTTCTGGTGATGAGGTCTGGAAATAAGAACAAGAACTTACTGGGAATATTAATTTGGGGTAGTATCTGAATCCATTGAGAAATGACTTTGTTTTCTTTAAAATTTATAAAGACCAGCTGGATGAAGAATCACGAAGGAAAGGAAAAGAATAAGGTGGCTTAAGTAACATATTACTTAAGTAACCTCTTCCCTCTAATTAGGGCTTCCCGGGTAGCTCAGTTGGTAAACAATCTGCCTGCAATGCAGGAGACCCCAGTTCGATTCCTGGGTCAGAAAGATCCCCTGAAGAAGGAAGACTACCCACTCCAGTACTCTTGGGCTTCCCTGGTGGCTCAGTTGGTAAATAATCTGCCTGCAATGCAGGAGACCTGGGTTCAATCCCTTGGTTGGGCATATCCCCCGGAGCAAGGCATGGCAACCCACTCCAGTATCCTTGCCTGGGGGATCCCCATGGACAGAGGAGCCATGGGGCCACAAAGAGTTGGACATGACCGAGCAACTTTTACTTTCCTTCTAATTAATAGAGGTGAGAGGACCTGTGGAGAAGGACAGAGCTCTCTCCACTAGCTGTCTAGACATGTTACCAGGATGAACAAGGAGAAAAATGGCGACCACTGTACTGGATTTGATGATCCCACAAAACCAAGGATTCGGGTTTTTAAGAATGGCTTATGATGGCATACATGCTGCATGCAGATATGCCACTAAGTCTGCTTCCAATCACACATTTTAACTGGGGTAATAATTCCTAAGAGGTGCACATTTGTTTGCTATGGCTGCTATAATATTATTACAAACATGGTGGCTTAAAACAAAACACATTTTCTTATGGTTCTGGAAGACAGAGGTCCAAAACCAGTTTCACTGGACTGGAATCAGGAGTTGGTAGGACCATTCATGCCCCCTCTAGAGGCTCTAAGAGAGAATCTGTTTCCTTGCCAGCATTTCTTGGTTTCTGGCTGCATCAATCCAAACCCAGCTTCATCATCACTTTCTCTTTGGAGTCAAATCTCCCTCTACCTCTCTTTAATGAGAACACCCGTGATGAATTTGGGCCCATTCAGGCAACCCAGGATAATCTCCCCGTCAATAACCCTAATTTAATCCCATTGGCAAAATCCCTTCTGTCATTTAATGTGACATTCACAGGTTCTGGGCATTAGAATGTGGACATTTAGGGACAAGGGTATTATTCAGTCTACAAGGTAGATACTGTTATTTTTCTCAGATCCAGGAAATGAAGTTTAGGGAAGCAATTTTTCCCAGGTTTTACAATTTCCAGAGTTGAGATTTAAATCCTGGCAGTCAGAGTTTAGGACACACTCTAAACAATTTCAATCTGTGTCCTTAACTACTGCATACTCCTTGGTTAAGAGTCACACATAGGTATCAAGACCCAACTGAATAGAACATGATGTACCATCTCCTCTTTCACTTGTGTATTTCTGAATCTGGCCCAGAGCAGAAGAGTCCAGAAAACTGTTAAGCAGGTTTACTAAGAGAAAGCATTTACTGTTTGATTTGCACTAAGTAATGAAAGGTTGCTTTTTTTTAAAAATATAATATGCCACCAACTAGTGTTATCATCATTTTATATATTTAAACAACTAAACAACAACAAAAAGCTATAGATGCAAAGGTGTGGGGCCAAGTCTAAAGGCATCCTGCTGGAAAAAGAGCTGGTATCCAATGCCGAGACCCAAATTCAGCCCATCCAGTCGTGATTAAGCACCTATTCAGAGAGATTGTGACTCACCACCCAGCACCTGAGTCTTTATATCCCAGCTTCAAGACGGAAATTAGTTGAGAGATCACAGACACTTGTACTAATCATTAATTCATAACCTGCTAACCCCTTCCTTTGTGGGAGAGAACTTGGCATTTCTAAAATCCTTTTCTGCCTCAGAGCGAGCAGAGCAGCCCTTGCTCCTCTGGCCATGACCTACTGTGCTTTGACAAGGTGATTTGCCAAGTGCAGCTGCAAACGCATCTCCAATATCACACGTCTATGGAACATTCCAGTCAGGTTTTAGACCCAGTCACAGTACATTTTCCTGAGGATCAGTAATGATTTGCTGAGGATCAGTAATGCTCTCTGTATGCTAGCTGACAAGGGCATGATCTCTGTGCTTATTATATTCCATTTGTCAGCTCCTCTCTGACACAGTTGTCCACAAGATTCCTTAGGAATATTTGAGTTATATAGGCGCTATTTCAGGAGTTGCTCCTGCCTGTATCCTCTCATTTCTTAATTAACATTTCCCAGTTGAGACCATAAGTAATTCAGCTGAGGTGGGTTATGAGAGGCATTCTTCCCTACTCAACTTCATTTGAATCTACACCCTGTAAATCTGAATCTCCATGCCCTGTAAGTTTCATATATGTGACATCACATACTCCCCATCATCACTATTTTCAGGAGTCAGGACCACAACGGCGACTGGCAAGTTCATCAGCCTTTCCATTTCTTTCCCTCTTGATTGTTTAAGAGTGATTGACCGAGACTGTGCATTTCGATTTTTTGCAAAGCTCAGTGGTCCAGAGACAATACTAGAATTCTGCCCTGGAGAAACACACATTCTGCTAATTGTTTTCTCTCTCTTATAGAACAGAAAAGAGACTCATCCATCACACAGTTACTCAAGGTTTACCTGTGTGCATTGCCAAGGATTTGGATAAGATGGGTAGTGCTCCATATTTCCTACTGGAAGGTATTTTGCATTCCATAAAATTAAATCCACACCATATAAGAAATTTAGTCTAACCTCTCATCTATTGATTCATGAGGTTTGGCTCACTGAGATTTCCCCCCTCATTCTATTGTGCAGAAAAGGAATTGTTGGCCAAAGACATCGTCAGATGTTTATGTTTCCAAGTTTGCCACTTATCTTTAACTCTATTTGGGTTGCCTTTTGCTGTGCAGAATTCTTTCATTTTTATGAAGTCAAAGCAACTCTCTTTTTTCTTTATATCTCAGTTTCACATTCTGCTCAGAGAAAGACTTCCTCATAACAAGATATGAATTCTCATCCTATAGGCCTCTAGGTATATGTTTCTTACCATGGAACATTACTCAGTGTATGCTACACAGGCAGTCCTTACTCTGAACAGTTTGCTCATTCGTGAATTTCAGTTACTGTTATTTAATTAAATAATACCTGTCCCCCAACAGAACAAACAAATTTCAGACACCAGCATGTGTTAACTGTGAGGAAGTGCATAAAGTACAAACTTCACAGCTGTTAACAAGTTTACAAACCACCACGGTAATGGTAGATGTATATCACGATTAGAGAACAATCAGGCCCCATCTTTCAAAGTCTCTGGGTGCTGGGTCACTGTGCATGTTCACTTACAGACAGCAAGACTCATGGAATGCTCAGAATTGAACAGCTTCATTTCCAGGTATTCTGGAATTTTCCACCTCTCTTTTTATTATTGATTTCAAGTTACTCCTATCATGGTCCAAGAATAGAACAGACTTCATATATTTCTGCTATTTTAAATTTGTTAGAGCATGCTTTATGCCCCAGAATGTGGTCCATCTTGGTGTATATGCCATGTGAGCTTGAGACAATGTGCATTCTGTTGTTGGATGAAGCAGTCTGGAGATGTTTATTACATCCATTTTGTCAATGGTGTTGTTGAGTTCAGTTATGTCTGTGCTGATTTTCTGCCTGCTGGATCTCTCCATTTAGGATAGAGGGGTGTATAAATCTCCAACTATGATATTGGGCTTCTTTCTTTCTCCTTGCAGTTCTGTTTCTGTCTCACTAATTTGATGCTTTGTTGTCAGGCACATACACATCAAGAATTGTTATGTCTTCTTGGAGAACTGACCCCTTTATCATTATGGAAAGCCTTCTTTGTGGCTGGTAATCTTCCGTGCCCTTAAATCTGCTTTGACTGAAACTGATGAAGCTTCTCAAACTTCTTTGAATTAGTATGATATCTCTTTCCACAACCCTTTGCTTTTAAGTTATATGTGCCTTTATATTAACATTTAAAGTAGATTTCTTATAAGTGGATCTTGTTTTTAGATGCTCTATGACAATCTTTTAATAGGAATAGTCATTGGTATTTAAAATGATTATTGATATCATTGGATTAATATCTATCATATCTGATGCTGTTTCACATTTATTGCCATTGTTCTTTGTTCCTATTTTTATATTCCATCTTTTTCTGCCATTTGTGGTTTTAATTAAACATTGTATATGATTCAGTTATCTCCTTGAAAAGGAAGACACAGTATACTGGTGAAATTAACAGCAGTAAATAAATCTTCAGTGATGTGGTGCTGCAGAGGCATTCTATAGTCTTATGATTAGGTCTCAGTCTTATAATGAGCATGTGCTTCTCAGCGCTGAATTTCAGAAGTGCCTCTCAACATTTTCTCTCACTTTAAATGAGACAAAATGGCTGGAAGGGACTTGGGTAAGGTATTTCCCTTCCCTCAGGTCAGTTCAGTTCAGTCGCTCAGTCACGTCCGACTCTTTCTAACCCCATGAACCACAGCACGCCAGGCCTCCCTGTCCATCACCAACTCCTGGACTTTACCCAAACTCACGTCCATTGAGTCAGTGATGCCATCCAGCCATCTCACCCTCTGTCGTCCCCTTCTCCTCCTGCCTTCAATCGTTCCCAACATCAGGGTCTTTTCCAATGAGTCAGCTCTTCGCATCAGGTGGCCAAAATATTGGACTTTCAGCTTCAACATCAGTCCTTCCAATGAACACCCAGGGCTGATTTCCCTTAGGATGAACTGGTTGGATCTCCTTGCAGTCCAAGGGACTCTCAAGAGTCTTCTCAACACCACAGTTCAAAAGCATCAATTCTTCGGCGCTCAGCTTTCTTTATAATCCAACTCTCACATCCATACATGACCACCGGAAAAACCATAGCCTTGACTAGACGGACCTTTGTTGGCAAAGTAATGTCTCTGCTTTTAAATATGCTGTCTAGGTTGGTCATAACTTTCCTTCCAATGAGTAAGCATCTTTTAATTTCATGGCTGCAATCACCATCTGCAGTGATTTCGGAGCCCAGAAAAATAAAGCCAGCCACTGTTTCCATTGTTTCCTCATCTATCTGCCATGAATTGATGGGATCGGATGCCATGATCTTAGTTTTCGGAACATTGAGCTTTAAGCCAACTTTTTCACTCTCCTCTTTCACTTTCATCAAGAGGCTCTTTAGCTCTTCTTCACTTTCTCCCATAAGGGTGGTGTCATCTAAATATCTGAGCTTATTGATATTTCTCCTGGCAATCTTAATTCCAGCTTGTGATTCATGCAGCCCAGCATTTCTCATGATGTACGCTGCATATAAATAAAATAAGCATGGTGACAATATACAGCCTTGATGTACTGCTTTTCCTATTTGGAACCAGTCTGTTGTTCCGTGTCCAGTTCTAACTGTTGCTTCCTGGCCTGCATACAGGTTTCTCAAGAGGCAGGTCAGGTGGTCTGGTATTCCCATCTCTTTCAGAATTTTCCACAGTTTATTGTGATCCACACAGTCAAAGGCTTTGGCATAGTCAATAAAGCAGAAGTAGATGTTTTTCTGGAACTCTCTTGCTTTTTTGGTGATCCAGCAGATATTGGCAATTTGATCTCTGTTCCTCTGCCTTGTCTAAAACCAGCTTGAACATCGATAAGTTCATGTTCATGTACTGCTGATGTTTTTCTGGAACTCTCTTGCTTTTGCAGTCAGTCCCAAAACCCCAAAAAACCCAGTATATTAGACCTCTAGTAAAACAGTCTCTCCTGAGGGCAGGGCTTATTAAGAAAAAGTGATAGAAGTAAAGTCTGATACTGTAAAGAGCAGTATTGCATAGGAACATGGAATGTTAGGTCCACGAATCAAGGCAAACTGGAAGTGGTCAAACAGGTGAAGACAAGAGTGAACATCGACATTTTAGGAATCAGCAAATTAAATGTACTGGAATGGGTGAATTTAACTCAGATGAACATTATATCCACTACTGTGGGTAAGAATCCCTTGGAAGAAATGGAGTAGCCATCATAGTCATCAAAAGAGTCCAAAAGGCACTACTTGGATGCAGTCTCAAAAATGACAGAATGATCTCTGTCGCTTCCAAGGCAAACTGTTCAACAGCAAAGTAATCCAAGTCTATGCCCTGACCAATAATGCTGAAGAAGCTGAAGTTGAATGGTTCTATGAAGACCTACAAGACCTTCCTGAACTAACAACCAAAAAAGATGTCCTTTTCATTATAAGGGACTGGAATTCAAAAGTAGGAAGTCAAGAAATACCTGGAATAACAGATTAATTTGGCCTTGGAGTACAGAATGAAGCAGGCCAAAGGCTAACAGTTTTGCCAAGAGAACTCACTGGTCATAGCAAACACCCCCTTCGAACAACACAAAAGACGACTCTACCCATGGACATCACCAGATGGTCAATATCAAAATCAGACTGATTACATTCTTTGCAGCCAAAGATGGAGAAGCTCTATACAGTCAGCAAAAACAAGACCAAGGCAAAATTAGCAAAATGGTTGTCTGAGAAAGCCTTACAAACAGCTATGAAAAGAAGAGAAGTGAAAGAAAAAGGAGAAAAGGAAAGATATACACATTTGAATGCAGAGTTCCAAAAAATAGCAAGGAGAGATGAGAAAAGCCTTCCTCAGTGATCAATGCAAAGAAATAGAGGAAAACAATAAAATGGGAAAGACTAGAGATCTCTTGAAGAAAATTAGAGATACCAAGGCAAAATTTCATGCAAAGATGGGCACAATAAAGGACAGAAATAGAAGATATCAACAGAAGCAGAAGATATTAAGAGGTGGCAAGATAACACAGAAGAACTATACAAAAAAGATCATGACCCAGATTATTATGATGGTGTGATCACTCTCCTAGAGCCAGACATCCTGGAATGTGAAGTCAAGTGGGCCTTAGGAAGTATCACTATGAGAAAAGCTAGTGGAAGTGATGGAATTCCAGACGAGCTATTTCAAATCCTAAAAGATGATGCTGTGAAAGTGCTGCACTCAATATGCCAGCAAATTGGGAAAACTCAGCAGTGGCCACAGGACTGGAAAAGTCAGTTTTCATTCCAATCCCTAAGAAAGGCATTGCCAAAGAATGTTCAAACTACCACATGATTGCACTCATCTCACAAACTAGTAAAGTAATGCTCAAAATTCTCCAAGTCAGGCTTCAACAGTACATGAACCATGAACTTCCAGAGGTTCAAGATGGATTTAGAAAAGGCAGATGAACCAGAGATCAAATTGCCAACATCCGATGGATCTTCAAAAAAGCAAGAGTTCCAGAAAAACATCTATTTCTGCTTCATTGACTATGCCAAAATCTTTGATTGTGTGGATCACAACAAACTGGAAAATTCCTCAAGAGATGAGAATACTAGACCTTCTGATTTGCCTCCTGTGAAATCTTTATGCAGGTCAAGAAGCAATAGTTGACACTGGACATGGAACAACAGATTGATTCCAAATCAGGAAAGGAGTATGTCAAGGCTATATACTGTCACTGTGATTATTTAATTTATATGCAGAGTACATGAGAAATGCTAGACTGGAATGAAGCACAAGCTGGAATCAACATTGCTAGAAGAAATACCAATAACCTCAGATATGCAGATAATACTATCCTTATGGCAGAAAACGAAGAACTAAAGATGAAAGTGAAAGAGGAGCATGAAATAGTTGGCCTAAAGCTCAACATTCAGAAAACTAAGATCATGGCAAATAGATGGGGAAACAGTGGAAAGAGTGGCTGACTTTATTTTTGGGGGGCTCCAAAATCACTGCAGATAGTGACTGCAGCCATGGAATTAAAAGACACTTGCCAATCTTGAGAAAGAAGAATGGAACTGGAGGAATCCACCTGCCTGACTTCAGGCTCTACTACAAAGCCACAGTCATCAAGACAGTATGGTACTGGCACAAAGATAGAAATATCGATCAATGGAACAAAACAGAAAGCCCAGAGATAAATCCACGCACCTATGGACACCTTATCTTCGACAAAGGAGGCAAGAATATACAATGGAGAAAAGACAATCTCTTTAACAAGTGGTGCTGGGAAAACGGGTCAACCACTTGAAAAAGAATGAAACTAGAACACTTTCTAACACCATACACAAAAATAAACTCAAAATGGATTAAAGATCTAAATGTAAGACCAGAAACTATAAAACTCCTATAGGAAAACATAGGCAAAACAATCTCCGACATAAATCACAGCAGGATCCTCCATGACCCACCTCCCAGAATATTGGAAATAAAAGCAAAAATAAACAAATGGGACCTAATTAACATTAAAAGCTTTTGCACAACAAAGGAAACTATAAGCAAGGTGAAAAGACAGCCTTCAGAATGGGAGAAAATAATAGTAAACGAAGCAACAGACAAACAATTAATCTCAAAAATATACAAGCAACTCCTGCAGCTGAATTCCAGAAAAATAAACGACCCAGTCAAAAAATGGGCCAAAGAACTAAACAGACATTTCTCCAAAGAAGACATACAGATGGCTAACAAACACATGAAAAGATGCTCAACATCACTCATTATTAGAGAAATGCAAATCAAAACTACAATGAGGTACCATTTCACACCAGTCAGAATGGCTGCTATCCAAAAGTCTACAAGCAATAAATGCTGGAAAGGGTGTGGAGAAAAGGGAACCCTCTTACACTGTTGGTGGGAATGCAAACTAGTACAGCCACTATGGAGAACAGTGTGGAGATTCCTTAAAAAACTGGGAATAGGACTGCCATATGACCCAGCAATCCCACTGCTGGGCATATACACTGAGGAAACCAGAATTGAAAGAGACGCGTGTCCCCCAATGTTCATCGCAGCACTGTTTACAATAGCCAGGACATGGAAGCAACCTAGATGTCCACCAGCAGACGAATGGATAAGGAAGCAGTGGTACATATACACAATGGAATATTACTCAGCCATCAAAAAGAATACATTTGAATCAGTTCTGCTGAGATGGATGAATCTGGAGCCCATTATACAGAGTGAAGTAAGCCAGAAAGAAAAACACCAATACAGTATACTAATGCATATATATGGAATTTGAAAGATGGTAACGATAACCCTATATGCGGCAATAAGAGACACAGATGCATAGAAGTCTTATGGACTCTGAGGGAGAAGGTGAGGGTGGGACGTTCTGAGAGAATAGCATTGAAACATGTATATTACCATATGTGAAACAGAACACCATTCCAGGTTCGATGCATGAGACAAATGCTCAGGGCTGGGGCAATGGGATGACCCAGAGGGATGGGATGGGGAGGGAGGTGGGAAGGGGGTTCAGGATGGGGAACGAATGGAAACCCATGGCTGATTCATGTCAATGTATGGCAAAAACCACTACAATATTGTAAAGTAATTAGCCCCCTACTAAAATAAATAAATTTATTTAAATAAATTAAATAAAAGATGCTTGCTCCTTGGAAGGAAAGTTATGACCAACCTAGGCAGCTTATTTAAAAGCAGAGACATTAGTTTGCTAACAAAGGTCCATCTCGTCCAAGCTATGGTTTTTCCAGTAGTCATGTATGGATGTGAGAGTTGGAGTATAAAGAAAGCTGAGGGCTGAAGAATTGATGCTTTTGAACTGTGGTGTTGGAGAAGACACTTGAGGGTCCCTTGGACTGCAGTGAGATCCAACAAGTCAATCCTAAAGAAAATCAGTCCTGAATATTCATTGGAAGGACTGACGTTGAAGCTGAAACTCCACTATTTTGGCCAGCTGATGTGAAGAACTGACTCACTGGAAAGGACCCTGAAGCTGCAAACGATTGAAGGTGGGAGGAGAAGGGGACAACAGAGGATGAGATGGTTGGAGGGCATCACTGACTCAATGGACATGAGTTTGAGTAAACTCCAGGAGTTGGTGATGGACAGGGAGGCCTGGCGTGCTGCAGTCCATGGGGTCACACAGAGTCAGACACGACTGAATGAGTGAACTGAACTGAACTGAGGGCAGGCCTTACTATGAATAGTAGAATTTTCTCGTGTATTTCAAAATTGTTCTGGTGTGTTTCAAAATTGTATTTCAAAATTATCTTCCCTCAGCCAGAAGAGGAGTTTATTCTGACCTTCTTCACCCAGTAGTGACAACCTGGCAGAGCTCAAGAAACAAAACTCACAAAAGTATAGAGGCCTCCCTGGAATTTTTATCACACAGACATTTGCACACGGGGCCTCTAGCAATTCATCGAACACAGTTCAGTTTTTCCTACCTCAGTTTGGTTTCCACAGTGATTTCTACTCTTGCGTTTCCGTTCCAGTAAGCTGTTATATTCTGTTTGCCTCTCCAATTTTGGGCATGGTGATTTTTCCTGTGACCTCACTTCTCTACTGTATCTAAGAATTGTTGATTTTTCAGTTTGTTCAGATATTTACTTGTTAGTACAGAGTGGCAACTTCCAAGCTCCTTTCATGTTGGACTCAAAACTAGACGTCTCGTAAGTTTTTTTGACAATAGAATAAAACATGCTAATTCTCAGTATTTCTAATGTTTTAGGTTGCAGTCTCTTAACTAAGGTTTACTATATTTTGAAAGCTTAAAAGAATGTATCTTTAAGTAAAATAAAATTTGTAATATCCAAAT
Organism: Giraffa tippelskirchi; assembly: GCF_054371585.1. NCBI lineage: Eukaryota > Metazoa > Chordata > Mammalia > Artiodactyla > Giraffidae > Giraffa > Giraffa tippelskirchi. The sequence goes on from NC_137275.1 coordinate 102,792,735, forward strand.
ATGTTAGCATTATTATATAATGACTTGCTATTGTCATCTAAAACAATTATATAAATCAAGCTCCACATTTAGTATTAAAAACATTTTTAACTTTTTCTTTTATATTGGAGGACAGTTGATTAACAATATTGTGGTAGTTTCATGTGTACAGCAGTTACTTTTTTAAACAAGAAAATTTCTAGTGTTTTCTCAGCAAGATTTTAAGATCAAGGAACAATAATATTTTCTGCACTGGTCATTAAGATCAACTTTGCAGAGTGCAATTTGTGTGACCATTTTTGTAGTTCTACAGTAAGGACAGTCTGCACTTTATTTATCTTATATTTTATTTCTTATATATACATGGGTTCCTATACAGGTTTAATAATATATTGATGTACTATTATAGTTTAGTAGATTTTTTTAAAACCACTGAAACTTTGGAGTGTGTTTTGATATTGGATATGCACATTTCTCTCCTCATTCCAACTTTATCTTCCCTTAAAAAACTCTGCTTTATGGTGATAAATCCCTCTTGATCATTATAACTTTTTAAAAATGTGTTGCTGGAATCTATCTGCTAACATTCATTATAACCTAATACCGTAAAAGAAATGTGCTTCTGGTTAATTTTAGGGTAAATTGCTAAATCTGATTTTTGTCTTGGGACTCTTAGCTTTTTTAATAAATTGGAAAACAACTGATATCTTTCTAAAGTGTAGATCTTTGATTATATTTTCTAACCTCATAAAGCTACTTATATTTTCTACTCAAAATATGAGTCAATCTTGGATGCATATAACTTATTATCATCTAGTTTGTCCAGATTTTCAAGTGTATTGGTATAAAGTTAGTACAGTATTCTGTTGTAATTAAAAAAATACTGCTTTATAGCTAGTTCTATCTCTACTGTCTTTACCAAATATTGCTTATTTTACTAGTCTTTCTAAAGAACAAGCTTTCAGTATTGTCAAGTTTACTACTTTTCTTCTCTATTTTTGTCTTTGCTCTTTATTAATTTTGTCCTTCCACTCTTTTGGATTTACCTTATTCTTTTTCTGTGTCTACTGTCCAGTTCCTGTAGCTTCAAGAGCCATTTTCAACAACTCAACCAGCTCTGCCAGCTGTCATGGCCACTTCATCATATGCCATTAAAACTTAATCTCATACACTGGGTGCAGACTCAGCAGCCTTATTTTGCTTCAGAATTGTGCCTTGGCCTTGTATCCTTCTTCTCCTAAATTAGCACTATCATCAGAGAAAATTCTAGTGGGCTTCATCCCATGCTGCTTACAAGGCTTGCCTTTCCTCCAGTTTCATAGTAAAAAACAAAGTATTTCCATCCTTTTTATTCTTCTTTTTTTTGATGTTGATCAAAAATTTTGCAATACTTCTTTGCAGTGTATTCAAATTCAGAAAAAAAAAAGCAAGTCTTCATACACACAGGCTCACTGAAATGTCATGATTTTAAACTATGTATGACCTTGAAAATGACCTTTTCTCCAACATCTTTAACACATGGTCAATTTGTCATAAGCTCTTCCTCACTACCACTTCCAAAGGAAACACCATCATTATTTGAAGAGATATCTGCACTCCCATATTCATTGCAGCATTATTCACAAGAGCCAAGATACGGAAACAGCCTAGGTATCCATCAATACATTGATAAATAAAGAAAATATGATGTATATACAAAGTGGAATATTACTCAATCTTAAAAAAGAGAAAATTCAACTGTTTGAGACAACATGGATAAAACTAGAAGACACTATGCCAAGTGAAATAACACAAGGACAAATAGTGCATGATGCCACTTACATGTGGACTCTAACAAATAGCTAAACAAACTCTCCCTCCACAGCACATTTTCCTCAGCAGAATCTAACGGCCCCTACTATTAGCTGCATCCTTTTCTTATTATCTGTACCAGATTAAAAACACAGGGAAATATGCATCTACTGATGTATTTAGATTATATTTTACCTTTTTCTTTTAAAATCATTCCTTCCACTTCTGGCATCAGAATCTCATTTTTTCCCTTTGGAGAAGTCCTAGAGATTCAGGTAGACTGTGTCTCCTCTCGAGGCTGTGTGACTTGGGCCTGGCTAGACACAGTAGTTTATATATATACTCCATATGTCTTTTGTACTCATTTCTCTTTTTCTTTTTAAGAATATTTTATTGAAACAGTTTCTCAATTAACAATGAAACAAAGTAAAGTTGACTCAAACCTGTCTAATCAGCCTCAAGTACTAGTGAAGCACCTCAAATATATACGACAAGATAGGACCCTTAGGTCATATTTCTGCCATTATGGAAAAAAAAAAAAAAAGACAGACACAAGCAGGCTGTCCCTTGCCCTGGGAGCTGGCGTGGCAGCCCTGGCTTCTGCTACTTAAGGCATCTTGGAGGGCAGGCTCCCTAACATTTTGCATGGTGGGTAAAAGGCCCCCCTCCCAGCAGAGCAATGAACTAAAGGCAGGCCAGCCTGTTCCCTCTTTGTGCCAAGAGAGCCAGGTGGAATTTTTACATTCATGCCATGGTTTTTCCTGCCCCCAGGGTCTTGGGATAGGTTCTCTGTTTCCCATCATTTTCCCTCCAAATTTTAGTCTAGCTATTTTTTAATTAGCATCAGTAATATATTGCTACACTCAATATGGCAGCGAATCTGGAAAACTCAGCAGTGGCCACAGGACTGGAAAAGGTCAGTTTTCATTCCAATCCCAAAGAAAGGCAATGCCAAAGAATGCTCAAACTACCGCACAGTTGCACTCATCTCACACACTGGTAAAGTAATGCTCAAAATTCTCCAAGCCAGGCTTTAACAGTATGTGAACCGTGAACTTCCAGATGTTCAGGCTGGTTTTAGAAAAGGCAGAGGAACCAGAGACCAAATTGCCAACATCCGCTGGATCATCGAAAAAGCAAGTGAGTTCCAGAAAAACATCTACTTCTGCTTTATTGACTATGCCAAAGCCTTTGACTGTGTGGATCAGAATCAACTGTGGAAAATTCTGAAAGAGATGGGAATACCAGACCACCTGACCTGCCTCTTGAGAAACCAGTATGCAGGTCAGGAAGCAACAGTTAGAACTGGACATGGAACAACAGACTGGTTCCAAATAGGAAAAGGAGTCTGTCAAGGCTGTATATTGTCACTCTGCTTATTTAACTTCTATGCAGAGTACATCATGAGAAACGCTGGGCTGGAAGAAACACAAGCTGGAACCAAGATTGCCGGGAGAAATATCAATAACCTCAGATATGCAGATGACACCACCCTTATGGCAGAAAGCGAAGAAGAACTAAAGAGCCTCCTGATGAAAGTCAAAGGGGAGAGTGAAAAAGTTGGCTTAAAGCTCAACATTCAGAAAACTAAGATTATAGCATCTGGTCCCATCACTTAATGGGAAATAGATGGGGAAACAGTGCAAACAGTGTCAGACTTTATTTTTTGGGGCTTCAAAATCACTGCAGATGGTGACTGCAGCCATGAAATTAAAAGACGCATACTCCTTGGAAGGAAGGTTATGACCAACCTAGATAGCATATTTAAAAGCAGAGACACTACTTTGCCAACAAAGGTCCATCTAGTCAAGGCTATGGTTTTTCCAGTAGTCATGTATGGATGTGAGAGTTTGACTGTGAAGAAAGGTGAGTGCTAAAGAATTGATGCTTTTGAACTGTGGTGTTGGAGGACACTCTTGAGAGTCCCTTGGACTGCAAGAAGATCCAACCAGTCCATCCTGAAGGAGATCAGTCCTGGGTGTTCATTGGAAGGACTGATGCTGAAGCTGAAACTCCAATACTTTGGCCACCTCACGCAAAGAGTTGACTCATTGGAAAAGACCCTGATAGTGGGAAGGATTGGGTCAGGAGGAGAAGGGGACGACAGAGGATGAGATGGCTGGATGGCATCACCAATTCGATGGACATGAGTTAGGTAAACTCCTGGAGTTGGTGATGTACAGGGAGGCCTGGTGTACTGTGATTCATGGGATCGCAAAGAGCCGGACACGGCTGAGCGACTGAACTGAATTGAATAACCTGTATCCATCATCACAGAACCACACATGGAAGTTTCACAGCCTTTAAATTTCCATGGTTCACCTATCCTTTTCTCCCTCTCACAATCTCTTATGACCAAAGATCTTTTCACTGTGACCACAGTTTTGCCTTTTCTAAGTTTCACATAGTTGGAATCATGCAATATGTACATAGCCTTTGCAGACTGGCTCTTTTTCACTTAGCTATATGCATTTAAGATTCTTCCATGTCTGTTCATGGCTTCATAGATTTTCTTTCTTATTGCTGAATGCTATTCCTTTGTATGGACTCAAGGAGTTCAAAAGACTATAAGCAGAGAAGCCAAATGGTTCATCTATTGGAAAACATCTTGGTTGATTCCAAGTTTTGGCAATTAAGAAAGAAACTGTTATAAACACCCACATTCAGGTTTTTAATAGAGATATAACTTTTCAGTTGCTATGGGCAGATACCAAGTAGCATGATGACAAGATCACTGTATGATAAAAGTGTTTACTTTTCTAAGAAACTGTCAAGTATCTCACTAGCAACAAATGAGAATTCCTATTTTCTATATCCTCACCAGCTTTGGTATTTCATTTTTTGGATTTTAGCCACTTGAATAGGTGTGTATCTCATCGTTTTAATTTAAAATTCCCTAGGGAGACCTGGCATGCTGTGGTTCATGGGGTCGCACAGAGTCGGACACGACTGAGTGATTGAACTGAACTGAATGTTATATAACATGTAGCACCTTTTCATGAACTTACCTGCCATGTGTATATTTTCTTTGTTAAATCATAGTTGTTTTAACTAATGACTGAAAACCCAAATATCTTGTCCTCCTGTGTTGATTTATGTTGTCTTTTTCTTTTGGGGCTCTTGACAATTTAGTCTTTTTTCCTGGTATGCCAAATTATGTTTTATATTAACATTGGGCTTATTTTAGGAAACTATAAAGATACCTCCACTCTGGATGTTGTTATCTTTCTTTTGAAAAGATCTCTTTTTGCTCACAGCAGACAGTTATGGTAGGGACTGGTAACCTTAGTCCATTCTCAGTTTGAGCTCATTCAAAGGGGTTCTCAGTCTTTGTGAAGACTGGTCTATTTCTGGCTTGTCCTTCCTCTATGGGTGCTGCCCTTTGAAATTACCATGTGACCATTCCCAAGTACTTGCACTGGTCAGGCTTTATATGCAATGGTTCCCTCAGCCCTGTGAGACTTAGCTTGTCATTCTCTTAGTTGTTTCTTTTTGCTTGAGCTTTTGCCACTTGGCTTCTCTGCTTGCAGTCTTTTGAACTCCTTGGCTTCTCAGCCCCTAGGCTGTAAGATTTGAATCAGCAAATGCCCCAAGGAGAAAAGCTGGGCCAAATGTCAAGCCTGTGTCTGTTTCCCTTCTCTCTAGAACTTGGCCCACACGTCTTTGTGTCTCTAACATTCTGATGCCTTCAAACAGATGTTTTTCTACTTTATCCAGGTTTTCTAACATTTCTTCAGACTTCATCTGATCTTATTTTATTACTGAACTATCATCACAATTATCCCTAGAAAGAAAATTTTCAATTTTATGTTTTAAGTTACTTTATTTCCTATATTTACTCAGTTTCTACAGATACCTTTTACCTGATCCTTCAACCTTGTTTCTGTATTACCAGTAAGATGGAGGTAAGGTGGAGGCTAAGTATATTGGGAGGAAATCACTGATGAATTATATGTCTTGTTCTTTTATTTCTCCTCTCCTTGTCTACTCTGGCAGCCTATATTGGCCTTTCTTGATTTGACCCGGTGGCCCAAATAAGGAACCCACTCTGGCAAAGAAAGATCTGATTTCACTCTCAGAAATGTCTGCATGATAGGATTAGCTAGATGATGAACACCATGTCAGATTTCTTTGGGTGAGACATTTGCAGAATTGTGCAAGCTCTTTAATGTGCCTTCTGCCAATACTGCTCAGACTATTCAGCTTTTCTAAGGTTCTGGAGGTTTAACCTTTCTACTTGCATGTCAGATGAGCCCTTCTCTCTTTCCTGAGCTTATTTGTGAGAGGTCAGCCCTTGGTTTTTCTCTTTCCCCATCCAATCATATTTGTTCATGAATTTCAAAAAGTCTTCAAGATCTCTCTCTTCCCTCCCTTTCTCTCTTTTCTCTTTTTTTAACCAATGCTGTTAAATATTAAATATATAGTTGCATATCTCTTAATTACAATGGAATATTAGAAGGCTAAATCATTAAATATGAACCCCACCAACCTATGACTTGCACAACACTCTCCTCCAGGCCTAAGGCTGTGATATCCATTGGCTTTCTTACAATATCTTATACGTTTCTAAATTTGTAATGATATTTAGTTAATTTCTGAGTTATGTGACAATAAGAAATCAATCAAATTAGCATTATAGTACTGCGGCTTAGACCCAAGGACCAGAACCAAGGACTACAAAAACCTGTAAACCAGTAAGTTCCAAGTATCCTTTATGTTTAACAAGTGCTGAGGGTGAATGGGAAGTGGGGGAAAAGGATGTCAACTTCATATCACAGATCCTTGTACGAAAATGAAAACGAAAATGCCATAGCTCCTAGTTCAAGTCATTAAAATCTTTTTATATAAAGAAGAATAACACATAAGAAAAACAATATACCCTATATGATGGAGTCAATGGATAATTAATTACCAGGTCAGGGAGGACAAATTAGACTTGCTATGGGATTTCATTTAAAGAAGGGTTTCAAAAAGCACTGCCTTCTTCTGTGAGGACCTCTTAGATGAGGTAGGATTTGAGTCTTGCATAAGTATATAAGAAGGACAGCAAAGAGCCTTCAGGGAAGGGACTATACACAACGTCAGGAGTGAGCACAGAGGGCTTATGGAATAGGGAACAAACCTGGCTGAACATATGAGTACTACATGTTGGGGGACCTGAGAGAAAGGCTGGATGAGGTTAGTTAAGTGAAATAGAATTAGACTGAAGAGAAATAGATGGAAAGACAGATGGAAGACTGTGGAAAGCTCCTGAAAATGTAGGTCCATCTAGTCAAAGCAATAGATTTTTCAGTAGTCATATATGGATGTGAGGGTTGGAACATAAAGAAAGCTGAGCCCTGAAAAATTGATTTTTCTGAATTGTGGTGCTGGAGAAGACTCATGAGAGTCCTTTGGACAGCAAGGAGATGAAACCAATCAATCTAAAAGGAAATAAGTCCTGAATATTCATTGGACGGACTGATGCTGAAGCTCCAATACTTTGGCCACCTGATGCAAAGAGGCAACTTATTGGAAAAGACCCTGATGCTGGAAAAGATTGAGGGTAGGAGGAGAAGGGGGCGACAGAGGATGAGATGGTTGGATGGCATCATCAACTCAATGGACATGAATTTAAGCAAACTCCAGGAGACAGTGAAGGACAGGGAAGCCTGGCGTGCTGCAGCCCATGGGGTCGCAAAGAGTCAGACACAACTGAGCAACTGGACAATAACAACAAGAGGAAAAAATAAAAACAAACAAAAAAGAGGTTGATAATTCATTCAAAAGAAAGAAGAAAGAGAAGAAAAATAAAAATAAAGGAAAGCAGAGAGATACACTGAAATTTGGGCTTCTGATTAATGCTAGCTTGGAAGAATGTACCAGCATCACAGTTAAATCAGAGGTGCAGGACTTCTAATCCATATTCTCTCTTATATATGGCAAACTCAAATGTGGAAAGGTTCTGAGGGACAAGTTTCTTGGGAATTAACCCTGCTTCATTCTGAACCTCCTTCCTCTTATCCCCAAGGTTCAGTTCAGTCAGTTCAGTCGCTCAGCCATGTCAGACTCTTTGTGACCACATAGACTGCAGCACGCCAGGCTTCCCTGTCCATCCCAACTCCCAGAGCTTCCTCAGACTCATGTCCATCGAGTTGGTGATGCCATCCAACCATCTCATCCTCTGTCGTCCTCTTGTCCTCCAGCCTTCAATCTTTCCCAGCATTAAGGTCTTTTCCAATGAGGCAGTTCTTCGCATCAGGTGGCCAAAGTTTTGGAATTTCAGCTTCAGCATCAGTCCTTCCAATGAATATTCAGAACTGATTTCCCTTAGTATTGACTGGTTGGATCTCCTTGCAGTCCAAGGGACTCTCAAGAGTCTTCTGCAACACCACCAAGATTTGACCAGATGAGAACTGATCCTTTGTTCTCTGACTCCTCCCTGTCTCACAGAGGTGTCAATTCAATTGTTGATACACTTGTAAGAATATATTTACCAAAGGATAAAGGATGGAGGGGCTTCCCTGTTAGCTCAAGGGTAAAGAATCCACCTGCAATGCAGGAGACCTGGGTTCAATACCTGGGTTGGGAGATCTCCTGGAGGAGGGCATGGTATAACCCACTCCAGTATTCGTGCCTGGAGAATCCCCATGGATAGAGAGGCCTCGTGAGCTACAGTCCATGGGGTCACAAAGAGTCAGACATGACTGAGCGACTAAGCACAAAGGATGGAGATCAAGTCGTTTCTAGTACTAAATGCATATCATAGTCACTGCACACACAACATACCTCACCTATACCGTGTATACTATTATGTATAAAATATTACATATTTTGGTGCTAACTTCCTGATTTAATTGACAAGGAAGCTAAAGCTTAGAGAAGTTTCACAATTTGCTCAATATCACTCAGCTGATAAATGAGAGAGTAGCTCTAACTACCCAGAAACACAAGGCATCCAGTTGTTCAATACTTCAGAGTTTCTGAGAGTTGAAGGTCCACCAATAAAACACATGAGTCACATTTTCAGAGAGCTGTAACTCCAAGTTTAAATTACAATTATTTTGAAATGTTCCCAGTAAGAGAGGTTGATAGGGTCAAGGAGTTTTGGAATAAATTGAAACAGTTGGAAAAGTTTTGTAGGAGTTAGATTTTGACCTCTGGTTTAGAGGAAAGACCAGTAAATGTTTTGCCAAACGAAGTAAGAAAAGCTATTTCAGGCGACTGACAGAAAAGCCATCAATCATTAAAGAGTCATCCTCACTACTCAGAAACAAAAGGTCTTCTTAAGGCAACCATCCATCCAAATTTCCAAGGTTCCTTTGAAACGCATGCATCTGTGATTCAGAAATTAAAGTTTCAAATCATAACTGACAACTGCAGTGGCTATTACCCTTTGCCCTTAGAAACCACCACCCAAACTTCCAGGAGAATTTTCCTTACTGTTTACTCTGTAGAGTCTTAGTCCCTGGGTTTCAGAGATTTCACTTTGTTTTTGTAAATTTCATTGAGGTATAAAATACACACAGAAAAGTTTATGAATCTCGATTGCTTTTGACATCCAGATCGCTCAAACTCAAGTCACAGAGTACATTTCAAAGAGATAAAGAGCATTGTGATTTCTTTACTTTTTTTTGTTTATCATTACAATCACAACTTGCCATTCTGTTATTACACACTATTTGTGTTTGCTGGTTTAATGTGAGTCCTCCCTTGGGAAAAGAGATTGTATTTAGAATTCTAAAAATGTCATGTTTCCAAACCCTACAACTGTGGGAAAGCCCCTGGGCTTTGGTAAATTCATCCAGGTGAAAGATTTCAGCTTCAGATGTGACAAAACCTTATTCTGTTCAGATGTTCCTACCCAATTCATCTTGCTTGATTTATTTTGAACTTCAAAAGACCAAGTATTAATCACAACTAATATAGGACAACTCTGTAATAAACATATATTTCATACATGTTAAATATATTAAACATACAGTTCATAGAAAAGTATAACTATTAGAGCTGCATCTCTCTTCGATCTGAAAACTATCTTTTCAAAAAATTTGAGAGTGATGCATGGGTAGCAAGGAAGGTCAAGAGAGAGGAGATACATGTATACATATAGCTGATTCACTTTTGCTGTACAGAACATAACATTGTAAAGCAATTGTACTCCAATAAAAATAATTAAAAATTAATATTGTAATTTTTTTTAATTTGAGAACATAAAACAGGTATCACTATTCATGAAAATTTTCGTCCACATAAACAGTCAATATCTTTCATATCCCACCTTCTTTATCCTCTGGTTCTTATAATATTCATTGATAGTAATTTTTACAGCTTTAACAAAAGAGAGGGTAGCTTCATTATGGAAACTAAAAAGATAACTCGATACTCTGTTTTTTTTTTGATTTGTAGATTTTTTTTCCCTCATTCATAGAAATCAGAATTGATGCACTAGTAGTAATGAATTACATAGAGCAGAAATAAAAAGCTGAGTAAATATGGTATTTCTTAGGTTGTAATGAGGGAGATAGTTTTTCAGAACCTTAAGATGTTATACATCGTAAGAGACATCTAAAGTGAGTTGAAGTCAAACCACAGTCTTTCATTCATAGATAATTAAAATGATCCCATGTTTCAAGACATAAGTCAAGGATTTTCAGGAGTATAGTAATCTTTAATGGCTAACCTTCAGGAAATTTTCTTTGCAACCTGGGAAAGGTACTGAAAAGAAGCTTATGGACCAAGAAGAGAATTTAATGGGCTCTTAACCCCTTTCAATTGAGGTACAAGATGTGGGATTAGGAAATGGAGCAACTATTTAAGTCTCTTCATTCTATTTTTCACTCAGCTCAGAAAGAGTCCAGTTCGCAAAGCACAGTCACTTGAAATTGTATGTGCATCGTCATTTCTTTGAGTACTGAACTTTCACACTTATGAGAGTCTTCTATAGATATCTCTAGAAACTAAAACCTCGATTTCTTACCCATAAATTACTGCATTATAGTGATATGAAAAAGAGAGATTTTTGATGTTGCAACAGTATCACAGAATATTACATTGAAATAAATGAACATTTCTTCTGGGCTGAGAGTACTATAAAATTAAAATGCCAACAGTAAATGGTAAAAAGGTTAACATCCTGACCTTGGCTATGTTTGTTACTAATGGGTATTATATTAATTAAACATGCCTCCTCAATAATTATACGAAGAAGCTGCAAAGCTTTTAAGACTCCTGCTAATCCAGCACCCTCTGGTTACTTGTTTTCTAATTTGTTCATTTTAACTAATTATGCGAATTAGAGAAAATAAACATGTGAAAAATCTCTCTGAGACTCTGACCTCCAAATGTTTTGTATCAGATGGAACAACCCCTGTTCTAGCTCAATTATTCAATTTCTAGAATAGATTAAAGGATTAAAAAGGCTGATTTATTTACTTGTGAATAAGCAGATATATCTTGAGCTTTCATACTTTTCATGGTGACTTCTCAAGCACTAAGTATTGTCATCCTGATCAAGTCCAAAGAGGATTAAAATAAGATAAATGCATAATGAATGACTATACCAATTTTTACTAAAAGCTCCATATAGGATCATATTATGATCATGCCAGAGAAGAAAGAATAAGACAGTTTTGCATGTACTGTTTTTGGCAAACATTAATGACCTCATAAGTATTATAGTACACATGAGAGGAACATCCTGCATTTTATCTTTTTTTTAGAGTAATGAACTTAACATAGAGGTCTTATATTTTTTGTTGTTTATGTTGTGTACTTTTGTTTAACCCTTTTTTCTTTCTGTTTAACCCATTTTCAGGTCCATATTTCCCACTAAGGATATGAGGGCAGATTTCTTTTAATGCATCCATGGTAGAATATAGAGAGAGTTACTGGATAACCATCCTCTCCAGGTCACCTAGCAGATAATGATCGTTATTCCAACTTAGATTTAATGGTGCACCATCCTGCCCAGTGCCCATAAACAAAAAAGCTGGCATGCTTTTTTCTCCTGTGGAGTAACGCACAGTGGGAAAATGAAAGCGTCCCAGGTAGTAAAACTTCCCTTAGCCCAATAACTGAATCAATATTTGTGGGAAGCTGATCCAATGCTTTTTATTGTTTTTCTTTTTTTCCCCTTCTGATTACAAAAACATAGTATGCCCAATGACAAATTTGGAAATTTTAAAAAATAACAGTCACTCATAACTCCATCACTGAAAAGATCTACTATACATATTTTAATATAGTTTCTGCTCCTTTTATTTTTAATATGTTTGAGATTATAAAATATACAGTTTGTACCTAGTTACCTTGCTTCCATTAATATTACAATGAGCATTTTCTGATGTAATGAATAGCACATGAATAACATAATAACATTAATGATTTTAGGGCTATCCAACAGCCCACTATATCTGATGATGTATAAATCTCTGTTAATTCCTCTAACGTTGTACTCTGAGATTGCTTTGAGTTTTTTGCGGTTATGTATAACATTGCTCTACATATAAACTTTGCTAGGAAACAATGTATTTTGATATTGTTGAATAGGGAATGTTTTTCTATATTTAGTGCAGATCCTGGCCGTATGATAATTTTCAGTATTTGGCCACCCTGGACAATTTGAGCAGTTAAATATATATAGAAACAAATTATAATCATTGAATAAAACAGAAAGCCATGAATACATGCCAATATAAATAAACAGATGGAGAAAATAATGCAGAATAGGATAGGTACTCTTATGGTTACAAATTATCTCCTGATATAACACCTATTACAAAAATGGAAAAATAGTAAGTTTAGAATGGTCAGTAGCATTTTAATCAACTTATCAAAGGTAAACACTATCAGTAATAGAACAAAGGAAAACATGTGCATCTGATAGGATGGGCATATAATGAGAACACAACACTATTTCTGAAATACTTCAGCCAATGATGCATTAACTTTAAACTAACAGGAACACCCCAAATTAACAGATGTTCTATGAAATAACTGATTTATAGTTCTGTAACTGTCAAGGTATGAAATACAAAGAAAAAATGAGGAACTGTTCCGAACTGAAGGAAAATGCAAAGACACAACTAATAAATGTTACATGTCAAACTCACTGGAATCCCTTTGCCAACTGAAGAAGCTTGAATGAGGACAACTATCAGATCTGTTAATTTCCAGACTTTGGTTTCAGGAAATATAGTCATAATATAATCTGAAAATAATGATGTTTTCCTCTTATCAAATCTTTCATGTCTTATTCACTAGTTGGAACTTTCATTAACTTTTTTTCCCTTAAATATTCATGAAATAGAAGATATTCTTGTAGCATTTATGACTTTAAAAGACCATCTCTGATGTTTAACTGTGAAAAACATCAGAGTATGTATGCTGTTTGTGGCATACTGAGAATATACTTTTCCATTTCTAGATTAATATTTTTCTATCATAAAAAGAGACCAACTGTTTCTCTGTATCTATTAAGATTAATGCATGATTTCTCTGCTTTGGGCTATGTGATGTGATTAGGTATATTAGCATATTTCCGTATAGTAAATAATTTATACACCCTGGAATAAATTTTCACTTGGCTGCAGGTAATTAATAGTTAAACATCTGCTGAATTAGATTCAATAATATTTACTTTCAATATTTCACCTGTATGTGAGAAACGTATCTATTTTTTTTCATTATGCTTTTCATTCAATGTTTTAGTATGCGAGGATGCTAACAAAATAGCATAACATTACATGGTTTTCTATGCATGTTAGAACATGTTAAAAACAACTGACATATCACAGATTAATTTTAAAATCATTATTTTATAATTTTATTTTTAATAATCCTTTTCTTTACATGCCCTAGATTAAGGTTACAGTAAGTACAGTAAAGGGCTGGAAAAGAACGGAAAAGATCAGTTTTCATTTCAATCCCAAAGAAAGGCAATGCCAAAGAGTGCTCAAACTACTGCACAATTGCACTCATCTCACACGCTAGCAAAATAATGCTCAAAATTCTCCAAGGCAGGCTTCAGCAATTCGTGAACCATGAACTTCCAGATGTTCAAGCTGGTTTTAGAAAAGGCAGAGGAACCAGAGATCAAATTGCCAACATCTGCTGGATCATTGAAAAAGCAAGAGAGTTTCAGAAAAACATCTACTTCTGCTTTATTGACTATGCCAAAGCCTTTGACTGTGTGGATCAGAATCAACTGTGGAAAATTCTGAAAGAGATGGGAATACCAGACCACCTAACCTGCCTCTTGAGAAACCTGTATGCAGGTCAGGATGCAACAGTTAGAACTGGACATGGAACAACAGACTGGTTCCAAATAGGAAAAGGAGGACGTCAAGGCTGTATATTGTCACTCTGCTTATTTAACTCATATGCAGAGTACATCATGAGAAACGCTGCACTGGAGGAAGCACAAGCTGGAATCAAGATTGCTGGGAGAAATATCCATAAGCTCAGATATTTAGATGACACCACCCTTATGGCAGAATGTGAAGAGAACCTAAAAAGCCTCTTGAGGAAAGTGAGAGAGGAGAGTGAAAAAGTTGGCTTAAAGCTCAACATTCAGAAAACTACGATCATAGCATCTGGTCCCATCACTTAATGGGAAATAGATGGGGAAACGGTGGAAACAGGGTCATACTTTATTTTTCTGGGCTCCAAAATCACTGCAGATGGTGACTGCAGCCGTGAAATTAAAAGACACTTACTCCTTGGAAGGAAAGTTATGATCAACCTAGATAGCATATTGAAAAGCAGAGACATTACTTTGCCAACAAAGGTCCGTCTAGTCAAGGCTATGGTTTTTCCAGTAGTCACGTATGGATGTGAGAGTTGGACTGTGAAGAAAGCTGAGCGCCGAAGAATTGATGCTTTTGAACTGTGGTGTTGGAGGAGACTCTTGAGAGTCCCTTGGACTGCAAGAAGATCCAACTAGTCCATCCTAAAGGAGATCAGTCCTGGGTGTTCATTGGAAGGACTGATGTTGAAGCTGAAACTCCAATAATTTGGCCACCTGATGCGAAGAGTTGACTCATTGGAAGAGACCCTGATGCTGGGAAGGATTGAGGGCAGGAGGAGAAGTGGACGACAGAGGATGAGATGGCTGGATGGAATCACTGACTCGATGGATATGAGTTTGAGTGGACTCCGGGGGTTGGTGATGGACAGGGAGGTCTGGCGTGCTGCGATTCATGGGGTCGCAAAGAGTCTGACATGACAGAGCGACTGAACTCAACTGAACTGAAAGGGCTGTATGACTTTGAAGCTGAATAGTCCCTGTCACAATGACTCAACACTACCCTTGTAGCACTAGCTCATCGCTGAGGCTTACCTGGGTGCCTTCGGCCGGGTGAGTCCCCCCAACCCCTCCTGTTTCCAGGCAAACTTCTGAGACACCTCCGCACAGGGTCTGGGCTCTCCAGTCTCTGATCACAAAGGTGTCTGACTTCACTGAACATTCGAGACAGTTCCTCTACCTCAAACGTGTTGCACAGGATGTGGGAAAGAGACACATCAGAAGTGCCGGCACGTGATGTGTGACCCCACCAGCCCTTTCTTAGAAATCATTCAGCTTCATAAAGTACAAGCTCTCACAGCCCAACACTACCAGCTGGTCCAATTAGGCACTGCCTGGGAACACCCCGTGTTCAGCTCCAGGGAAGGCACATAGAGCTAATGATCCAGGCCCAGAAATAAGATCTTTTCCTGCAGTTCTCCTGAGGTCCTCACCCGCATCTCTATCCAAGTGGCTTCCCCACTAGCTTTTCCTCCCAAAGCTGCAGTTAGAGACCATTAGAAAAGAATGGTGCTCAAAAATAATTTCAGGCAATAGAACCGTCCAGAGTACTTTACGGAATCATGCACTGGTTTCAAAGCAGGTGCCATTAAGGATTTCTCTCCTCTTTTGTGCACTTAAACCACAGATTAAGAATGAAAACTCTTCAGTCCAAAAGGACCTGGAATAGCAATTACTTTTTGTCACCTGACCATTATCGATGAAATACCACCATAACTCTTTCTCTGTAAGACTAGTTCTTAAAGATTTACTCCATCTCCAAACCTCAGGCTCTGAACAACCACAGTACACAAAACAAAGGTGTGCTCTGCTTTGGAATGAATGACATCTAAAAGGCCACCACTGCTCATGAAATTAGCTGAATTAAACCGTAGTAGGAAACCAGTTGTTGTTTTTCTTCCAGGTAAAACTGCTCCTTTTCTTATGTTCCTGTGACACCCGGAGTAGTTTTCCTTTGAAAGAGAACGTAAAAGCTACACAAGCAGCACTGTGTACAATAGCCAGGACATGGAAGCAACCTAGATGTCCATCAGCAGACGAATAGATAAGGAAGCTGTGCTACATATACACAATGGAATATTACTTAGCCATTAAAAAGAATACCTTTGAATCAGTTCTATTGAGATGGATGAAACTGGAGCCCATTATACAGAGTGAAGTGAGCCACGAAGAAAAACACCAACACAGTATACTAATGCATATATATGGAATTTGGAAGATGGTAACGATAACCCTATATGCAAGACAGAATAAGAGACACAGATGCATAGAACAGTCTTATGGACTCTGAGGGAGAAGGTGAGAGTGGGACGTTCTGAGAGAATAGCATTGAAACATGTATATTATCATATGTGAAACAGAACACCATTCCAGGTTCAATGCATGAGACAAATGCTCAGGGCTGGGGCAATGGGATGACCCAGAGGGATGGGATGGGGAGGGAGGTGGGAGGGGGGTTCAGGATGGGGAACACATGTAAACCCATGGCTGATTCATGTCAATGTATGGCAAAAACCACTACAATATTGTAAAGTAATTAGCCCCCAACTAAAATAAATAAATTTATTAAAAAAAAAAAAGCTATACAAGTTGCAGCATCAGTCACGAATATTGCTGCAATATGCATACTGCCGTAAGAGAGGTCATTTTCAGTAAGTTCATATCCCAAAAGTTTACGTACATCTGTGCCTTTCATAGATGAGGTTAACTTGGGTAAAAGCAATACTTTATCACTTTCTACAAAATGGCCCTAAAACAGACCGAGAAAAAAACTAAGAAACGAGGTGTTTGCACCTTCTCAGACACCGGATCCTCCAGGGAAGAGGCCTTACCACACGCCCAAGGTCTCAGAGTGGTCAGACCCCCTGTGCTAGCGCCCCAGGCATCCAGAGAGCTTGAGGACCCTCAGAGGAGCCTAGTGGGGCCCCTCGGCTCTCAGATCCCATCAGGTCAGTTAGTCAGTCTCCTAGTCACTTTTACTGCCACGGGTCCCTGGCTCACACGGTTCTGATTTGGGCATCGCCACGTGGTATCCAGATGGATGTGGAAATGGTGCCCCGCCCCAAGCTGCTGCCCCAGGACCTTACCCTGGCTATCCCTAAACTGAAGGCAGGAGGAGTCCAAACCTAAAACTCTACTGTCCCGCTTTAATACCAGAGCATTAATCTCGATCCCCCCGCAAAATACCCATCTGTGCACCGAATTCAATCCATCCTCCCACCCCTCTCACCAAATCCGCAGCATCTGCACTCTGACCCTCAAGCTGGGCTGGCCACCTCCTGCTCTGCCCACTGCATCAAGAGGAGGCCCTGCAGGCCTGCAAACTGAGCGGCCAGGGCTCCGTGCACTCTCCCCGGGACCTACACACTCAGGCCACCCCAGACACACACCCCCGAGACTGCTACACCACATCCTCTGCTGCCGGCGCACAGGCCTGGCTCTCTGCCCCTCCCTCCACGCCAGGTGTGCGGACTGACCTTACCTCCCGCCCCTCAGCCTTCACCTCCTGGAGTCAGGGACCGGGTCCAGCCAGGGTCTGATACAGAACAGGAACTGCATTCACAGAAGTCCACTCTGCCTGTAAATAAAAAGGAGGGAAAAAAATCCCATTAGGGTACACTTAACAGGGAAAAAAAAACCACCGACAAACTGCCTAAATTTCCCTTTTCCTTCATTTCTTCCTCTGGCTGCCCCCCAGTCAGCTTGCTGGACCTTGGGGATGGCTTCCTGACCCCCACTGCTCACGTTCAGAATGACTTCTTCTACCTGGACAAGGCCAGCTTTCCCTTCCTGTGGGAGAGCTGATAGATTTCCTGTATGCCAACCATTGATTTTTATGAACATGAGTAAGAAAGATGAGAGGAAATTACTCTCTTAGCTGCTGAATAAGGTACAGTTCTGGGCACATTTCACAAATACTTCTTACTATTTGATACTTTACGTTAGACGAGCTGCTGACACTAGTCCCGAGACACACGAGAGGAGCCTTGGAACACCGCTGACACACTGGTCAGCGTAAGGGATGCGGTCACTCCAGACCTTGACCCAGAGCAGTTCTCCCCAGTACAGTGGAACCTGGGACCCAAGATGCCCCTGGGCTGAGGAGGTCTGTCCCAGCTGAAGGGCTGGGCAATCTGACAGTGGTTCCTAGAGGAGGCAAATTCACCTGAAGTAATATTCTGGAATACAAACTGGCACAGCCACTATGCAGAGCAGTATGGAGATTCCTTAAAAAAACAGTTATCATATGATCCAGTAATCCCCCTCCTGGGCATACATCTGGAGAAAACTCTAATTTGAAAAGCTACATGCATCCCAGTGTCCATAGCAGCATACAATAGACGTGAGTTTTACATCTAAGACAACCTAAATGTCCAATGACAGAAGGATGGATAAAGAAGATGTGATATGTACATATGTACAATGGAATATTGCTCAGCCATAAAAAAAATGAAATAATGCCATTTGGAGCAACATGGATGGACTCAGAGATATTATCATACCAAAAGAAGTAATAGAGAAAGAGAAATACCATATGATATCACTTAAACATAGAATCCTTAAAAGTAATACAGATGAATCTACATAGAAAACAGAAACAGACTCACAGACATAGAAAACAAACATATGGTATCAAAGGGGAAAGGTGCGGGGGATAAATTAGGAGTCTGGGATTAACAGATAGATCCCACTGTAAATAAAACCGATAAACAACACCGGCAACAAATAAACAACAACAGCAATGACATCATGCCACTTGCAGCAACATAGAGAGACCCAGAGAACATTACGCTTAGTGAAACCAGTCAGATAGAGAAAGACAGACACTGTATGATATCACTTTTACTGTATAGCACAGGGAACTCTATTGAATATCTTGCAGCAACCTATAACGGATCACCCTGCTTTATACTTGAAACTAATACAACATTGTAAATCAACTACATGTCAATATAAGTAAATACGTTTTTTAAACATTTACTTACCACTGCACAGTGACAAAGCAGTTTGCACAAGTGTTTTTCTAATGTAACATAAAATTTCCCGAGGGTTTACACGATGACTATTGGGGTGGGCAGAATTAAGACAACTTCTAAGTCACACTTGGTACAGGTCTACAACATGGCTTCAAGAGCAAGTATTTTTTTACAACAGCAGGAAAAGTGATAGAAGTTATAAACATATTCCAACAAGCAGAGTGCTGGCCATCCTGTGTCTTGCCCTGAGCGCACACAGTTAGGTAAAGGTGAAAGGAAGAAAGAAAAGGGAACCACCATGTCACTCTTAGCTGAAGTGGAGCTGTCGGAGCTGCTGCGACACGGCCCACCTGCAGCTCCAACAGATCCACTTGAAGGGCATCCACTCATCAGCCTAGTTTAGGCCCAGGCTGTGAGGCCCAAGGAGTCCCTTTGGGGCGAGTCTTTGGCAAACAGGAAAGAGCAGCAGGCAGGCTGCGGAAAGGCACCCTGCGAAGACTGCATCTGCAACGCTGTGTCTGTCCCTCCGGAGAGCATTTAAAACACTGACTAGACAACGCAGGTGAAGGCTCTGCTCTGAACTTGAGAAGTTTGGCTACTTCAACATGTTACTCAATATCTGTTTTCCCTAATGAAAGTACTGTCTTCTGATGTCCTGAAAAACAAGCCACCACTACAGCGAGCTTCCCAGGTGGTGCTAGTGGCAAAGAACCCGCCTGCCAATGCAGGAGACTTCAGAGATGCGGGTTCAATCCCTGGGTCAGGAAGATCCCCTGGAGAAGGAAAGGGCAACCCCCTCCAGTATTCTTGCCTGGGAAATGCCAAGGACAGGGAAGCCTGGCGGGCTACAGTCCGTAGGTCACAAAGAGTCAGACAGGACTGAAGCAACACACACACACGCACGCGTATCATGTTAGAATGAACTAGTGCTCTGGAGAAAAGATCAAGCCGGGCGAGAAACAGTGCTGCGGCTGGGGCATACTGTCAACGGTGATGAGAGCAGGCAGCTCTCTATGAAGTAGGCAGCCAGCACAGACAACAAAAGAACATGCAGGTGACAGGAATGGGAAGCTGGGGCCCTGAGGGAGGGGCCTGCAGACCCAGGAGCTGCAGGAAGCCAGCGGCGGGGTGGAGCGGATAGGGAGCAGGGATGGCAGCGGCCGGAGGTGAGGGCAGGGATGTGTCCACCGCGGGCCCATCCAGCGCCCTGGAGACCGTCACACAGAACACCTGCATCTTTGCTGTATTCTGAGCTGAGCTGCACAAACGTAGCTGTAATTCGTCCTGGCGTTTGGAGTGGGGAAGGGCCTTTCTGCAGAGAAGTGACTAGCTGATGTGCATGTTCCAGGGTCACCTGCCAGGTGCGCTGGGAGGGCAGAACGGGGCGCTCTGGAGGCCTGGGCACTGACCGCAGGAGCGATGACCACGAAAGGCCGAGGCTGCAGTGGTAACTGGGCATGAAATCGTCAATTTGGGGATGCATTCGTAAGTTAGAGACCATGGAATCACTGACAACTGGATACTGGAAAGGCTGTGAGATATATAAGGGAACAGACAACTAATGAGGTGGAGAGAGAGAAAAAAGAGGGGAGAGAGGACACAGCTAGTACCCACCATTTTAAACCTACAGCAAATTACCTAATATATTTTGGGAAAAAAGACATTTTCAGTGCCTCATAGCAGCCAGAAAACATGTTAAGGACTTCACCTGAGCAAACATTGTCTAGAAAGCTCAACGCTGAGGTGGGAGCCGTCCTCACTGTACAGACCAGACGGGGCACACAGGTGAGTCGCCCACTTCGCAGCTGACGCTCGGCCCGGGCTGAACGCAGGCCACCTCCTGCCCGGGCGCCACCGGCAGTCTTTTTCACCGCAGTGCTCCAGCTTCCTCTAGGTCCCTTATCAAATCCGTGTGCTATAGCCACGCGCACACACGCACCCGCGCACCCCCGCGCTCCGGCGCGCAGCTCCCCAGCGCCATCTAGCGGCCGCACCGAACCTCACCGGGCAGTGGAACCGGCGCAGGTGTTCCGGGTCAGAGCCCACAGCGATCACAGGTGAAGTAAGGGGAAGATGCTGTTACGAATATTCGGGAGGGATAGGGACCCCAGAAGTGACTGAAGATCAAATGGAGGATTTTGCCATGCCCAAGCCATTGCCTGTATGTTTTACGTTTAATCAGTAACTTCAGGGCTTTCTCCTCCCACGTTCATTCCTTCATTCTTCAACTTGTTACAGGTTCATTTATACCGGGTATACACCATAAACTCTGCACCTCTGACCACTCAGCACTCGGCCAAATTTGGCAACATTTGTGATAAAGCCGTTTCTTGTTGTTTAGTCGCTCAGTCATGTCCAACTCTTTGCTACCCCATGGACTGTAGCCCGCCAGGCTCCTCTGTCCTTAGGCTTTCCCAGGCAAGAAGACTGGAGTGGGTTGCCACTTCCTTCTCCGGGGGCATTTTCTCGACCCAGGCATCAACCCCACCTCTCCTGCATTGCCAGGAAGATTCTGTACCGCTGAGCCACCTGAGAAGCCTGAGACAGACTTGGGGAGGGGGGCAAACATTCATGTAATATGGTCATTCATCCAGTGCAATAAACTCAGGGGTGGAGCTGCAGTGTCAAAGAAACAATCAGCTGCCCTGAGGGCCGGAGGAAGGCTCGCAAAGAGTTGCTGATTCTACCGTTTCCATCTGCCGCCCTTTAAACCGAGGCACAGCACTGGATTTATTTTTTTTTTTTTTATTGGGGTATTAGGACAATAATAGTTGCATAAATTGAGAAGTCTTCTTTCACCCTCTGCTTTCTACACAATACTGTGTAGAGATGATTTTACTTCTACATTAAAATGTGTCATAGATGTTATGAAGTGACTCCACTTGGGTCTAGAGATTAAAGAGGGTGGATTACTTGCGAATCTGGTTTGGTTTTGTTTTTCGTTAATATAAGGAAATTTAGATTGAGTTGGAAATTCTCCTTGTCCTATTTTTGTAATATGTGGCTGTCAACAAATTTATACTTTTCAACTAAATTTTCAACTATAGTGGTGTATCTTTATCTTTTTCTCCAGATATATGCCCAGGAGTGGGATCGCAGGGTCATATGGTAGTTGTATGTTTAGTTTTCTGAGGAGCTTCCATGCTGTTCTCCGTAGACGCTGCACCATTCCTATTCCCATCAGGAGTGCAGAAGGGAACTGAGCCTCAGCTCTGCTCTCCTGTCTGTGACACAGCCACAGGCGGTCCCTAGGGATGCAGCAGCCAGGTGACAGGAATGACCTACAGGTGCTGAGTATTTCAGGCTTTATGATGATGGCATAATTCAAAAAGACACGCGCACCCCAGTGTTCACAATAGCCAGGATGTGGAAGCAACCTAGGTGTCCATAGACAGAGGAGTGGATAAAGATGTGGAATGTGTCTGTGGTATGCGTATGGAACATTGCTCAGCCATAAACAGCAATGACATCATGCCACTTGCAGCAACATAGAGAGACCCAGAGAACATTACGCTTAGTGAAACCAGTCAGATAGAGAAAGACAGACACTGTATGATATCACTTATATGTACAATCTGAAATATGACACAAATGAACTTATCTACAAACCAGAAATAGACTCACACACGGAGAACAGACTCACACGCATGGAGAACAGACTCACACGCACAGAGAACAGGGGGGGATAAATTAGCAGGATGGGATTAACATAAACACATCACTATATATAAAATAGGTAAACAACAAGGACCTACTGTATAGCACAGGGAAATTTAGTCAATATTTTGTAATAACCTAAGAGATAGATTATGAGAAAGAACATATAAACATATATATATATATATATATATATATATATCTGAATCACCTGAAACTAACACAACATTGTAAATAAATTATATTTCAACTAAAAATATATATAGTGGTATAAATGTGTTCATAATATTCTTTTTTCCTTCAATA
Source organism: Giraffa tippelskirchi (assembly GCF_054371585.1). NCBI lineage: Eukaryota > Metazoa > Chordata > Mammalia > Artiodactyla > Giraffidae > Giraffa > Giraffa tippelskirchi. Next base: position 102,815,730 of record NC_137275.1, read on the forward strand.
TCTGTAGTATTTGTGTATGCGACTTTTTTTTTCTGTTTTATATGTATATGCTACTCTTACATTGCCAATATTTTTGCATTTTCTTTTTTCTTTTCAGTCTAATTAGAATTTTATTAACATTCAGAAATTAGGTTTTGATTTCATTGACAGTTTAAGTATTTATTTTCTATTTCATTGAAATATGATCTTATTCTCATTTCCTCCCTTTTTTAAAATTTAAAATATATGAATATATGTTTCATACATGTGTAATACAGTTACATTAATCCATCACAGTCTGCACTCCACCCTGTCATTTCCTCCCTTCTTATACTGGATTTAATGTATTCTTCTCTTTCTAGTTTTGAGGTGGAAGATTAGGTCATTGACTGCCTGTTTCTCTTCTAATATAAATATTTAAAGCTAAAATGGATGTTCAATCACTGTCTCAGCTGCATGTCACATATTGTGACGTGTTACATTTTCAGGTTCACTAAATAAAGTATCTGGGATTGCCCAGATCCATCTTTATTATTAGTTCGCAGTTGATTTTGCTGCAGTGGGAGAGTAAACTCACCCGAGAGACAAGTCATGAACCGTGCCGCAGGAAACGTGTCACCCTCATGCTGTTCTGACTATGCAAAGTCCTCGCTGTCAGAAGGATGCCCACTGCCACCGAGAAGGAGGGCGATGTGAGGGATTAGCTACATGACTGTGAGGTGGACAGGCCACAATCCACAGGGCAGGCCAGCCGAGACGCAGGCCAACTGGAGGCTCAGAGGGGGTAGGAGCCCAGTGTCAAGGACCAGCTGCTGGCAGAACTCTTGAGGGAAAGTCTTCAGCTGACTGAAGGAGCCTCACCCACACTGTGAAGGGCAATTCGCTTGACTTGAAGTCCACTGATTTAAACGTAAATCATCTAAAAACATAAATCATCTAAAAACACCTTCACAGAAACATCTAGAACAATGTTAATGGCCCAGCAAAAGTGAATAAAGTTAACTATCAGAAGTGACTTCTGAACACCCATCCCAAAGCAACTTCTCTCTTGTCTGACTGTCTTGTGTCCCTAGGCCTGTAAGGCCATTCTCATCTCTTACCTGAATTTTTAGAACCCTCTTGAACTACTGTTTAGGATCTTATGATGTGAAAAATGATGACCAGAGCCTTCCAAAGCATTAGCTCGCATTTTCACTCGCATTATGTCTGGGATGTTTATGGATGTGGATCCTCTTGAAAACAGAGATTGTGTGTTGTTTTTCTCCAGCTCCTACCATCTTGTCTGAGAAAAAGTAGAAATAAAAACCCACTGACTCCACTGCTGCCTTTCCTTCAAAACGATGTGCTGAGCTCATGTAGGCAGGAGAACAAAGTCTTCACAAGCTCATGTGTTCACAACGGCTTTATCATTGCTTTTGCCTGCCTCCTGACAGCACACCAGGACAGTCTGTTACAGAAATTAGAAACAGTTGATGGCAAAAGATGAGGGAATTGACTGGAATACCAGCTCCATGAGGAGGCGATCTTATAAGTCTTATATATACTCCAAGACCAGCCACAACTCCAGACATTAGACAAACTGCCTTGACCTGAGCAAACATTCTCTGTGTTGCCAATTAACACCTTGTGGCTGATGCCTTTTTTGCTAAAAAAGAAACACAGGAAATATACTGCCAGATTATAGCAAATAAAATGAAAATTATGACAATTTTGTTTTGTACTGTAACAAAGCTTATTGTGCCTTATTGAATTATCTTAGTGAATCATCTCATAACTAAACTGTTGCATATTTTAACATATAACTGAATATATACTGTACATTTTAACAAGAAATGGTACATTTAAAAAATCTTTCAGATGTCTTTATAACCCTAGAAAACATAAATTGTGCATATTTTTTGTTTTTAAACATCTACTCTATATGAGTGAAATGAAAACTAAAGGAAAACCATCAGTTTCACGCCTTTATACCTGTATTTCAAGGGCTAAAATCTAGCATGCTTGTTTTTCTTTTTCAGGTGACTATTTGAAGAAAGTTCCAAGACTGCTTACTTAACTCATTTACACAAGCTTTTTGGCAACAGTATAACCGGAACTCTTTACTAAAAGACACTGCTATAATGATAAAATGCATATTTTCTTTAAGGACTAATATTTCATTAATTCCACACAAAACTATTATACTCCCTACTGAAATGCTTTCAGTTTCAACTTTTATTTATTGTAAGCTTTTCAGATTTTAACTTTCATTTATAGGCTCAGAAGAGGGGTTGTGTTGGGATTAAAGAAGGATCATGGTTCTGTGATTGTGTAACTAGAATATCCATACAGATGACGTCTGGCGTGGAGGTATGACCACATCACTCATTTTCAAACCCTCAAGTCCATCCTTTCATGTAACCCATGTACACACGTGTGAATCCAAACCAAACTAGCTATTATGTGAAGGGGCAAGGAGAAGGGAATCCTGCTAGAAGACTTTCTGCAATTATCCCATTTTCCCCGCAAACTTGGGAAGTGGTGTAATGCAAGTACTTGCTTTCCCTGCACAGGACCTGGCTGGGGACTTGAAGGAGAAGCTTTCCAATCACTTCAAGGACGTCATGGTCGGCCTCATGTACCCCCCACCCTCATATGATGCCCACGAGCTGTGGCACGCCATGAAGGTAGAGCGGGTCACCCAGTGATATACTGCCACGTGTGATCGGCGGCGGAGGGGGACATGTCAGCAAAGAAGAAATGAGAGAAATGCTTGGGGTGAGGGGGTTGTCATGAAAGGGGGGCCTCCGTAGCCCAGCGGCAGGGTCACTTGACTCTTCTTTTGAGCAAACTCAGATCCACGACCCGGCCCTGTGCAGAGCTGCCAAGACGAAAGAGGAAATGAGCTGCTTTGGGGGCTGTTTGCATTTGTCTCTGTCCCAGTATGGCTTTCGGCTTCCCTGATGGCTCAGTGGTAAAGAATTCACCTGCCAATGAGGCAGGCGCATGTTCGATTTCTGGATCAGGAAGAACTCCTGGAGGAGGGCATGGCAATCCACTCCAGTATTCTTGCCTGGAGAATCCCATAGACAGAGGAGCCTGGCGGGCTACAGTACCTGGGGTCACAAAAAGTAGGACACAACTCGGTGACTAAACAGCAGCATCAGCCCGTTTGTCTTCCTCTGTTAAGTGGAAATGTTAGCATTCTTGTGAATCTCTGTAAACTATTGTATCAATTGGGCTCATAAAGGAATGAGTCAGTAATGCTGAGGCAGAGACAAAACATAGATGACATCTATATTTTTGCAACCCTAAATTAGTCCTTTACCAAAACTACTGCTCAAATGTAGCAAAATCTTGCTTCTAAAGGATCAGAACAATTCTTTCTTACAGGCAAGTCATGAAAGAAACTGACTACAGATTTGTCAGAGGTTTGTTGGCTAGGGAAGGGGGACAGATGACTTTCCAGATCTTTCCAAATGCTGAATGAAACACCAGCAGAGACGCTGCAATCACTCCAGGGGGATGCCTGCCAATGACCTGATTTCCCCCATCTGGAAACAACACGAAAAGGGAAAGGAAGACAATTAGGGAACCTGGCTCATGGCCATCGTATTCACAAATCAGCACTGTGGTTTGTTTTAGTCGCTAACTCATGTCCGATTCTTTGTGACCCCATGGACTGTAGCCTCCAAGCTCCTCTGCCCATGTGATTTCCCAGGCAAGAATACTGGAATGGGTTGCTATTTTCTTCTCCAAGGGATCCTCCCCGCCCAGGGATCAAGCCAGCGTGTCTTCCTTGGCAGGCAGTTTCTTTACCGCTAAGCCACCAGGGCGGAGAAGGCAATGGCACCCCACTCCAGTACTCTTGCCTGGAAAATCTCATGGACGGAGGAGCCTGGTAGGTTGCAGTCCATGGGGTCGCACAGAGTCGGACACGACTGAAGCAACTTAGCAAGCCACCAAGGAAGATCTGTAGATCAGCACAGGCCTTATATAAAACAAGAATTTCAACTAACGTCTTTTTAAGTGTTGCATATGTCAGTCCGTACCTCTTGCAAAATGATGTAACTAAAAGCCTAAGGAGAAAGTCCCGGGATGCAGGCGGGCGCCCACGGTGTTCTCACCGCAGGAGCCGAGCACGGTGCAGACAGGCCTAGTATTGCAGAGCAAACGTGACAGAACAGCCTTTTTGAGGGTGCCTTGAAGTTCCCGGTCAGTGTGGGAGCCCTCCCTGGGCGCGGGGCCCCAGGGGCCATGGCCCCTGAAAAATGACCTCCCAGCCAGTGCTTCCCAGCCCGGGGTGACACTCAGCCCGAAGTTGGCAGGGGAGGCTATCTTCCTTGGAGGCCGGAAAGGCAGCCCGACAGAGTGGGTTTTCAGTCCTCCCTCGCCCAGCAAGTGTGGGGCTCCTCAGATCCCAGACCTCCGGGCCTCCTCCCAGGGTCTCAATTCGCGAGTCAGGCCCGGGTGACTGCCTGCACTCTGGGAGCCTTGCAAAGATAGTCCTAGGGCAACGCGTCCTCCCATGGGGCAGGAGGCCAGGTGAGTATGGCGGAGAGGTCCGTGTGCCATGCCGGTGTCCCCTGGCCAAGGCCAGCCCGCACTTCCCAGGGGCCCCCGGCGAGGGGTGGCGGGCCTACCCCGGCCCTGTCCAACGCCGCTGAGGGGAGCAAAGCTAGCTCCGGCAGACGAAAGCAAACAGCCACGGGATGGCTCCAAAGGCATTGCTGGGCCGCTCCGCGTGTGGCCTTCCCAGGAGAAAAATGCCGGTTGGGGCCCCTAGGCCCGGGATCCAGGCGGGCGCCCACGGTGTTCTCCCTGCAGGAGCCGAGCACGGTGCAGACAGGCCTAGTCTCGCGAGCTCCCTCCCACAGAGCAAACGTGACAGAACAGCCGTGTGGAGGGCGCCTTGACGTTCCCAGGCAGTGTGGGAGCTCTCCCTGGGCGCGGGGCCCCCTGGGCAATGGCCTCTGAAAAATGACCTCCCAGCCAGCGCTTCCCAGCCCAGGATGACTCTCAGCCCAAACGCGGTAGGGGAGGCTATCGTCCTTGGAGGCAGGAAAGGCAGCCCCAGAGAGTGGCTTTTCAGTCCTCCCTCGCACAGAAAGTCTGGGGCTCCTCAGACGCCAGACCTCCGGGCCTGCTCCCTGGGCCTCAATTCCCGAGTCCAGCCCGGGTGTCCGCCCGCACTCTGGGAGGCTTACAAAGACATTCCTAGGACATCAATAACGCCCTGGCTTTGAGGTTGGACTTGAAAAATGCTGATGGGTTTCAGGTACAGGGAAACATGTTGGCGCACAAGCTGCTCTTTTCCATTTCCTGGAATCCCTGGCTCAGATCCCAACGCCATCAGAGGGACAGAGGAGTGGGGGGTGGGCAGAAGAGGCGCTCCTGCAGAAGGCAGGCCTGGGCTGCCTGCCTCCAGGACCTTCCCCCACCGTTTCCATCCTATCTGCTGTCCCAGGGGTCTCTGACATGACCCCCTCCTGGACCCTCATGTGTGAAACTGACTTCGGGGGCCGTCTTCTGGATCAAGCTGTCAGATCCTAATTTGACAACCAGGGCCCCTCCTCTGGGTGGCTGGGGAAGCAGTTTTCAAGCTGAGCTCCCCTGGGACCACAGTGCCTGGCGGGGGGCGGGGGCCAGTGGGTCACCTGTGGGCACAGCCCGTCGGCCGGGCTCAGCCTCCATCCGCCCCACACACGGAGCCATGAGCACGTTTCTTCCAGGCCCGCCCCTCCCCCTCCACTGGGTTCCTGGCCCGGGGCACCCAGCGGGGTGTGCGGGCCTCTGTCTTGGGTACCTCAGGGGCACTGGACAGGGGATCAGGGACTTGAGTGGACACTGGGGAGGGGCCTTCCTTGGGGACGTTTCTGACGGCTCCTGGGAAACAGGACTGCACGCTCCTCACACCTCCAAGCGTGGACCAGGCTCAGCAGTTTATACACCCTGGGAGCAGGTGAGAAGCGCAGTGTGGGGCCCACCTGGACCTGCTGAGTCAGAACCTGCGTACTGACGACCTCAGGGGCTTCCATGCACACCCCGGGACCCTGCACCCAGGCAGCCAGCTCAAAGCTTGGTTCCCACCAGACCACCTGCCCCGCTCAGCCTTCCAACCACGAGCCATGCCTCCCCCACCCATGGCTGTACTTCGAGGGGTCCTGCGTGAACTCCCCCCACTCCTGGGATAACCGCTCATGTGTAAAGGCCCAGCTTTGTGGATGGGTGAATGGTGCCCTCCAAAAGAGACACCCACATCCCAACTCCTCATATTTGCGAGGGGGGCTTTATTCGGAAATGGGGTCTTTGCAGATGAAATCAAGTTAGATAAGGTTATAGAGGATTAGCTGGGCCTTATGCAGAATGCTGGGTGTCTTTATAAGAAGAGGAAGGACACACAGAGAGGAGGAGGCCATGTGAGTAGGAAGCGGAGGCTGGGGGCACGTGGCCCCAAACCCAAGAACACCTGGAGCCCCAGAAACTGGAAGAGCTGGAAGTGACGCTCCCCCAGAGCCCGGGTCGGGGGGCCCGGTCCTGCTGACGCCTTGGAATTTAGTAAATCGGAAAGATAACCCTGTATGCAAGACAACAAAAGAGACACAGATATATAGAACAGTATCATGGACTCTATGGGAGAGGGCGAGGGCGGGATGATATGGGAGAATGGCACTGATGCATGTCAATTATCATATGTGAAACGAATCGCCAGTCCAGGTTCGATGCATGATACAGGGTGCTCGGGGCCGGTGCGCCGGGATGACCTGGAGGGATGGGATGGGGAGGGGGCTGGGAGGGGGGTTTCGGAAGGGGAACACATGTACACCCATGGTGGATTCATGTCAATGTATGGCAAAACAAATACAGTATTGTAAAGTTAAAAGATAGATAAATAACCTAATTTAATAAAAATAAAGAAAATACAATAAACTTCTGGTCCCAGAACTGGGAGAGAATCGATTAGTATTGTTTTAAGCCTCCCCCACCCCCAGCCCCCAGGTTGTGGTCGTCAGTATCAGAAGCCCCATCTGGGACTCCCAATATTCTGTGTCCTTAAGATCTACCAGCTCAGTTCAATTCCAGAAAAATAAACGACCCAATCAAAAAGTGGGCCAAAGAACTAAACAGACATTTCTCCAAAGAAGACATACAGATGGCTAACAAACACATGAAAAGATGCTCAACATCACTCATTATTAGAGAAATGCAAATGAAAACCACAATGAGGTACCATTTCATGCCAGTCAGAATGGCTGCTATCCAAAAGTCTACAAGCAATAAATGCTGGAGGGTGTTACGCTGTTGGTGGGAATGCAAACTAGTACAGCCACTATGGAGAACAGTGTGGAGACTCCTTCAACAACTGAGAATACAACTGCCATATGACCCAGCAATCCCACTGCTGGGCATACACACCGAGGAAACCAGAATTGAAAGAGACACGTGTACCCCAATGTTCAATGCAGCACTGTTTATAACAGCCAGGACATGGAAGCAATCTAGATGTCCATCACAAGACGAATGGATAAGGAAGCTGTGTTACATATACACAGTGGAATATTACTCAGCCATTAGAAAGAATACATTTGAACCAGTTCTATTGAGATGGATGAAACTGGAGCCCATTATACGCAGTGAAGTAAGCCAGAAAGAAAAGCACCAATACAGCATACTAATGCCTATATATGGAATTTGAAAGATGGTAACGATAACCCTATATGCGAGACAGAAAAAGAGACACAGATGCATAGAACAGTCTTATGGACTCTGAGGGAGAAGGTGAGAGTGGGACGATCTGAGAGAAGAGCATTGAAACATGTACATTATCATATGTGAAACAGAACGTCATTCCAGGTTCGATGCATGAGACAAATGCTCAGGGCTGGGGCAATGGGATGACCCAGAGGGATGGGATGGGGAGGGAGGTGGGAGGGGGGTTAAGGATGGGGAACACATGTAAACCCATGGCTGATTCATGTTAATGTATGGTAAAAACCACTACAGTACTGTAAAGTAATTAGCCCCCAACTAAAATGAGTAAGCTGATTAAAAAAATAAAAAGCAGAGACATTACTTTGTCAACAAAGGTCTATCTAGTCAAGGCTGCGGTTTTCCCAGTACTCACGTATGGATGTGAGAGTTGGACTATAAAGAAAGCTGAGCGCAGAAGACTTGATGCTTTTGGACTGTGGTCTTGGAGAAGACTCTTGAGAGTCCCTTAGACTGCAAGGAGATCCAACAGCCCATCCTAAAGGAAATCAGTCCTCAATATTCATTGGAAGGACTGATGTTGAAGCTGAAACTCCAATATTTTGGCCACCTGATGCGAAGAGCTGACTCAACTGGAAAGACCCTGATGTAGAGAAAGATTGAAGGCAGGAGGAGAAAAGGACGACAGAGGATGAGATGCTTAGGTGGCATCACTGACTCAACGGACATGAGTTTGGGTAAACTTTGGGAGTTGGTGATGGACAGGGAGGCCTGGAGTGCTGCTGTTCATGGGGTCACAAAGAGTTGGACACGAATGAGCAACTGAACTGAGCTGAGAAACTAAAAGAGAAAACATTTGAATATTTGAATATCAGATCAAAATTACACACATCTATACATAATCATGACTTCTCTAATAAAAGTTTTTATGCCTGAGCCTCACAGCAAACGACAACAAAAAAAGATCCACCCCTTGACCGCGACTTCAGCCAGGCCGGTCTTCCCCTGTTCATCACGGGAAGTCTTCTCAACAATAAACCTCCTGACTCGGGAGAAAGGCTCGCGCCGCACATCTGTGTGGGGCTTGAGGCCCACGCTTCCCCCGGAGCAGCTCAGCCTCACACACCCGCTGGCCCTGGGGGAGCACAGGGGGTCACACACCTCTGAGCCCCCGTGACCTGGTCACAACTGCAGATGACCGGGCCAGCAGACGTCTCAGGAGGGCGGACTTGCTTCTCTGCCCCCATTTCTCTTGCTTCACTGTCCTTTTGCATTCTCCCATCCCTGCTCCTGGTCTTCCCTTGGGCCTCCCTTGGGGCTCAGCTGCTAAAGAATCCGCCTGCAATGTGGGACCTGGGTTCGATGCCTGCGTTGGGAAGATCCCCTGGTAAGGGAAAGGCTACCCACTCCATTATTCTCGCCTGGAGAATTCCATGAACTGTATAGTCCATGGGGTTGCAAAGAGTTGGACATGACTGAGCAACTTTCATTTCATTCATCCCTGCTCCTGGTCCAGCCTGTCCAGCTGGCCCTCAATGTTGGGGTCCGGGGGACACTGGTGACATCTGGGGACATTTTCGGTTGTATTTACAAATGCTGCAACATATCAAATGCCAGCAACGCCAAGGCTGAGGAATCCCACTTTAAGACTCTTCATCTTTTGGGGGTCGTTGATTATTCAAAGGAGTCCATGGATTTCTTTCTCCTTGGGGAAGCAGCACAATTTTGTTTCACAGTGGGCAAGGTTGTGTGGCTGGGCTCTCTCCGAGGCTATCTTGTTCCCCAAACCCTCTCACTTCTTGTAATCAGAGCACACCCGGCAATGAGCCATCCCAGGCATCTCTCGCTAATCCCGCTGGCGTGGACCCGCGCACACCCTGCATGCTGCCTGCGCCCAGCGGCCCCCGAATAGACTCTGGTCTCGAGCAGGGGAAGGAAACAGGCTGCTTGGGGCCTGACTCATCTCAGGGGAAAGCTCAGGCTTGCAAGGGCCATGGAAAAGTCGGTTATGATCTAAAGACAGCATAAGAAGATGGCTCATGCTCAGCTCCAGCTTTTTGAAATCTTGAACCCTTTAGTTTACACCACAGGAGCATTTTCATCAAAAAAGGGCCCATCAGGGGCTTCCCTGGTGGTCCAGTGATCAACACTCTGCCTTCCAATGCAGGGAGTGTGGGTTCAATCCTTGGTTGGGGAACTAAGATGCCCACATGTCTTGAGGTGTGGCCCCAACATTTTTTTTTAAAAAAGGTCCAATCAACTGCTGAAAACCTTTTAAAGCTATAGTACCAAATTATCACTGAAATTTGGGGTCACTGTGACCTTGTGACTTGTATTCATAAGAAGAAATACATTTTTGGTCTTTGTCCCCCAGTCCTGACACAGAGCTCCTAAAACTCGGGGAATTTCCTAAGTGGGGACAGCAGTCAAGGTGTCTCTTGTTAGGTGAATGAGATGACTTTTCAGAGAGTGCCTCTTTTCCAAAGGGGGGCGGCTTTTTGCCAGGGGAACTAACCACATGGTTAGAGGATTGGAACTTCCGGTCCCTCCCCACTACCATGTCTGGGAACGCGAGAAGGGCTTCCTGTCGAAGCAATCACCAACAGCCAGTGATTTAACCAATTGTGCTTGTGTGATGAATCCTCCAGAAAAACCACCAAACAGGGTCTGGACAGCTCTGGGTTGATGAACACATGTGGATTTGGGGAAAGCGGGGCTTGGAGAGCGTGAAGTTCCGTGCCTCCCCCACACACACTCTGTCCTGTGCATCCCCTTCCATCTGCTGTTCCTGAGTTTTAGTACCTTTTACAATAAAGCTGTGATCTAGTAGGCAACATGTTTCTCTGAGTTCCGTGAGCCACTCTACCAATTAATAGAACCCAAAGTCATTAGAACCTCTGAACGGGTGGCCAGTGGGTCAGAGCGTAGGTGACCATCTGGGCTTGCAAATGATGTCTCAAGTGGGGCACGGGTCTTATAGGGTTGGGCCTTTAACCTGTGGGGTCTGGCACTACCCGCAGATAGGCAGTGTCCACACTGAGTTAAGCTGCAGGACCCCCAGCTGCTGTCACAGAAGTGTGGGTGGTGCCATGCAAACAACGCATGCATGTTGGAACTTGGAGAAGAATCCTCACTTGTTGGTACAACTCCATCTTTTCTGGTGGCCATAACCAATGTCTTTATGTTTGATATTTATTTCAAAGTCAAGTTTTAAAAAAGATATGTGTGGCGAAGGATTTCACTGGACTTGGAAAGGCTCTTCTTTCCCTTTTGTGAGCATGGCCATTCCATTATCCTATGAGCAATAATGATAGATGACTGAATATTCACATTACCAGTGAGAATTTCCCAAGAGCCAGACTCTACATTAAGTACTTTAGGATAACCCAGTGATGTAATGACTTGTTTCCCAGGTGGCTCAGCAGAAAAGACCCCGCCAGCCAATGTAGGAGATGCAGGAGACTTGGGTTCAATCCCTGGGCTGGGAAGATCCCCTGGAGGAGGAAATGACAAACCATTTCAGCATTCTTGCCTGAAAAATTCACAGATACAGGATCTTGGGGGCTACAATCTACAGGGCTGCAAAGAGGTGGACACGAAGGAGCAACTGAACATGCACACAGTTGTGTAAATACTGTTGTTGTCTCTGTTTGATGAGTGATGAAGCTTCATTGTTGTTGTTCAGTCATCAGATTTTGCCTGATTCTTTGCGACTCCATGGACTACACGCTCCATGGAATTCTCTAGGCGAGAATACTGGAATGGCTAGTGTTTCCCTTCTCCAGGGGATTTTTCTGACTCCCCACAGATTGTAAGACTAAAGTTGAGCGTTATTGTTTTCTATTTCATTGCAAATAGCCTTTGGGTATCTGAAAGGACAGGGTAGGTACTTTCAAGGGGTCTTCTGCATAACAAAGCCCTTTCGGCAAATGTGGTCATAATATCCAGGTAGGCGTTGCTGCTGTGAGTGTTACATCTCAGCCAGAAGGCAAATTCTGAGCTCTTCCTCTGGCAGAAACCAATTCACAAAATAACCCAAGAAAGAGAGCTGGAAAAACAAACCACACCAACAACCGGAAAAGCATTCCTCATGAGGCAAAGCTAGAGAAAACTCAACAATCTTGTGGCCCAAAAACCCTCTTGGAAACGAATGTTCAGTAAGGAAGAGACGAAACACGGCAAGTTCCAAGGAAGAGGCCATGCCCATGGACAGTGTAGTTTAGAGACGGCCTGACCGCTAGATGAAGACACATGCCAGTGTAAAGCCTTTGCAGACAGCAGTGATGGTCATCTCCATAGTTAAGTGTTTAGTCTGGTGACAACCTGCCCTGGGCACCACACGAGGGAGCAGACCTGCTTCTCTTCCTCTGCCCTCACACCATTTCCTCATGAAGGCAGCTCAGGTGCTATTGTGCCCTGCCTGCCTGTCTGGCTCATCCATGAGCTGTGACCACCTCCAGGGAAGGACTCCGCCTTCTCTTCTCTGTGCACCATGAACCTGCAAAAAGTTGGCCTTCAGAACCTCAGGAGACTCACCCCACCCCCACTATAGGCAGAACCCTCCGCAGGCATTAAAACAGCTGCGGAGTCACTATGGCCCAAGCCCTGGTTACGGATCCCTGGAGCCTACTACAGCCTGTACAGCGTGAATAATCAGGTCCTTTATACACAGATTCCCGCCTGTCAGATCTGAGCTTGGGATTCATTGTAAGCTCTGGCCCTCCCATGGCAGCCAGGTGGGCCGCGAGTAGACAAAGGGGCTAGGTTCTGAGTTTCGAGGGAGGCATTGAAAGGACAGGCATGGAGGCAACCTGTTGCAAACTGAGGGAGGGTCCCTGCGTGTCTCAGAGGAGGCCTCTGGTGTGCAAGTGTGGAGGAGGGCCCCCACGGTGCAAAGGAAAGAGAGGTACTCAGGGACAAAGGCTCTTGGCCTCTCCTGTAGCAGCTCCAGTTGGTAGCCCGTGAAAAGTGGACAGCCAATGTGGTCACATGAGCGTGACTCATTCCCTCACAAAGCCAGAGAAAGGGGGCAGGGTGTGGCAGTACCCCGAGGGTGTGGTGGGGTGGATGAAAGGAGGTGTCCTTCCTCTCTTTAGTGCAAACTGCTTTTGTCAGCTTCAGAGCTGCCAGACAGCAGTTACCAAGTCAGGTCCCCACAGTACCCAGTGTGGGCTGGGCGCCTTAGCCCCTGTCACATGGACAAGCCACACCATATGGCTCCCCTGAGTTCTAACAGCAGGACCTGGGGGTTTTGTCTAGGTACACACTTCCTTGCTGTAGCTTTGTTACCTCCTTTGAGCCCCGCTTTTGTCCTCTAGAAAAAGGACATTGATTGCTACCTTAGCAGGTTGCTACCTTAATCCTGTGAAGACTAATTAGGGGAACCCTACAATGAGTAGCTTGCCTTAAGACATATCAATGACTAGCTGGCCTTAAGAGATCCTGGGCTTCCCTGATAGATCAGCTGGTAAAGAACCCTCCTGCCATGCAGGAGACCCCGGTTTGATTTCTGGGTCGCGAATCCTGATCCGCTGCAGAAGGGACAGGCTACCCACTCCAGTCTTCTCGGGCTTCACTTGTGGCTCAGCTGGTAAAGAATCTGCCTGCAATGCGGGAGACCTGGGTTCAATCCTTGGACTGGGAAGATCCCCTGGGGAAGGGAAAGGCTACCCACTCCAGCAGTCTGGCCTGGAGAATTCCATGGAATGTAGAGCCCATGGGGTCGCAAGAGTCGGACACGACTGAGGAACTTCACTTCACTTTCAAGAGATATGACCTGAATCCAGATTAAACTGGAGGCTCCCAGTGTCCTCTGGCGTTTCTTCCCTGAAGCCAGCCAAAACCCACACACGTGCATTTCCAGGGTCTCCACTTAGCCAGCTGGACAGAAAACCCAGCGTGGTGCAAACAAGCTGACAGACAAGCAGGAGAGGACTCACCGGCAGACGGCTTCGCTCAGGTCTCAGGTGGATCTCCGGGACCACGGCAGGAACCGGCGCTCTCAGACCCTGGGCTCAGCAGCGCCCTCATTCTCAGGCCGGCGGCTCTGCCCTGACGGGCGCGGGAAAGCCACCAACTGCCCCAGGCTGACCTCACGCCGCTTCCACCGCTGTAGCCTGACTTCACCCGGCCACACCCCTTTTGGCGGAACTTCCACTTCCTCTTCCTCCCTTGATTCCAGCCTGAGGTCCGGCCCTGGGCCCCGATTGGTCACAGCCCCAGTCCTGAGCCAATCACGGCGGCCAGGGAGGATGGAGCACACCGATTGGCCAGGTCCAGGTCATGGGACCATATTCCAGGTCCCGTGACCATACTCCAGGTCACGTGTGAGCTGCTCGCCCTGTGTCAGGGGTGGAGAGAGTGCCGTACCCGAAGAGCAGGGCTGAGAGTCCAGTCACTGTGTCCGTGTGCTCAGGGTCCTGGGACCTGCCTGTGCGTCCTCTCTACACACCGCTTTGTCCTCTGCAGACGGAAGATTCACGATAAACCTCTTCGCTTCGCAAGCGCTGTTGCACGCACCCACATTCAAGGGAGCAAGGCCTCCGGTTTGAAGGTAAGTTTGGAGATCCTCTCTTAACCTCCGGGCTTGTTTCTTGTAGCCTGTTAGAATAATTTATTCAATCTGAAAACCCCCAGGAGGACCACCACATGCTGCTTTGCGTATTCAGGATTCTTAGCTGTTCTGAGTAGAGGGCATGGCCCAGGGGCCTCCCAAAGGCAATGAATTTTGTCCAAGGAAGCACCTGAGAGGCTGAATCTGAGTCCCTTTGCTGTACACCTTAGACAAACAAATTATGGTAAATCAGCAATACCTCAATTTAAAGAAAAGATATTTCCTCATCAAAAATTGTTTGAATTTTGTCAAGTTTTTCTTTCAATTGTTGGTTCTTAGTATGCAGTCTTAATTGGTTTGGTGGTGTTTTGTGAGGTAGGGATCCAACTTACCTTCTCCTATGGATACAATATTGTCCCAATGGGACGATTCCTTTGTCCTTTCTCCTGGAAATGTCCTTTCTGCGTTTACATATTAAGAAGCTTTTTTCAAAATGCCAAGTATCGAGAACTTCAGGTCTTTGGTAATTTGTACCCCAGAGGCTTGTTTCCACTTCTGTGTCTTCTCTTCGCATTTTACCATTGCCCGTTTGTCGTATACACAAGTGCCCTCAGAGGATCTCTGAAGTGAACCGTGTGTGTTTCTGTGAGGACAGAGGATGTGAGCACAGAGGAGAGGCTGAGTCCATAGTGACCATGTGACCATGCTCAGCAAGCCCAATATTAAGTCTGGCTGAGACTTTCTCAGGCAAGGTCTGTGTTTCTTCCTCTTGGTGTCTGGATACGCAAAACGATGTTGGTGGATTGGGACGTGGGTCCCTGGGTCCAGCAGTGTAGAGATACACCCATGGCCTGCTTTTCCATGATACTTTCCTCCTGCGGGCTCCGCTGAGCTGGTGTGGAGAGATTTCTGCTAAAGGCTTGAGAGGTAGTCAATCCTTCTGCTTTTCATGCCCTGCCTCGTCCATACTTCTGTCATTTTTTTTAATGTAGCTAATTTTCAATGGTGTTAGCCCTTGTGTCATTGTGACACTCAGGCACCTGTGGTTTAATAGACCTCCAAGTCCCGGGAGCTCTTTGCCTGGTGGAGACATGGAGCACTCAGGGAGCAGTACCACATCACCCTGGAGCCTGGACCAGAGAGAAGGTTCTTGCCAGGAAGGCTCCATCCCTGCTGTGGGGGGTTCGGAGTTATCACTTCCGATTGTGCATCCCCCGGGCCCTCGGTGCAGGCCCCACTCTGAGATCTGGAAAGGAGGTGGCTTCCCTCCCTGACACAGAACTAGTCTTTTCTGTCCTCATCCTTGTCGCCTCCCATCTGGCTCCCAGGCTCTACCCTTGAGCCTCACCCACAGGATCAGGAGAGCCCAGTTCTAGAGGAGTGTCATACAAGGAGAGTCTCCTGGAGACACTCCATCCCCGGGCCTAAATAAGCACTTCTTCGGAGTTTCACAGCCCTGGGTGTAGATCCTGGGTTTGTGTCCATTTTACAGTTGAATATGTTGAGCCTCAGATCATTGTGTGATTTTCCCTGGGTCACTGTGCGGGTCAGCGGGTGAGCTGAGATTTGAACCCAGACTGTATGTCTTGGAGGCCGTGACGATACAGGTGTTTCCGCTCCTCGGTTAAATTTATTTCAAGTTTTTTTTTTTTTTTTTTGATGCATTTGTATATGGGACTTTTCTGTTTTCTTATGCTTCCTATCCTGCTATATTGCTGAGTTTATTAGTTGTAATACTTCTTACTTGGTGGCGTTTTTAGGGTTTCATATAAATCCTGTCATAATCAAATAGTGACAGTGTAACTTCATCTGTTCCAATGGGGATGCCGTTTATTTCCTTTTCTGGCCTAGTTCCTCTGGGTAGGACACTTCCGCCACTATGTTGAACAAGATTGGTGAGAACAGGCATCCTTGTACTATTCCTGATCTTTTAGGAAAATCTTTCAGCTCTTTATCACTGAGTTGGATGTTAGCTGTGGGTTTGTCTTAACGTGCCCTTTAGGATGTTCCATGGATAACCACTGTATTGAGAGATGGTATCAGAATTGATGTTACACTTTGTTGAAAGCTTTTTCTGCAGTTATTGAGAAGATCACATGATTTTAGTCTTCATTTTGCTCATATTGTGTCTCACAGTAATTGATGTACAGACAATAAATCATGCTTGCAGGCCCAGAATAAATCCATTTGATCCTAGTGTATGATTCTTTTAATGTATGCTTCAGTTTGGCTTGGTAATATTTTTTTGAGGATTTTTACATCCAGGTACACCAGGGTCAGGGTTCTCTAGTGGTTCATATGGTAAAGAATCTGCCTGCAATGTGAGAGGCCTGGGTTTGACCCCTGGGTCAGGAAGATCCCCTCGAGAAAGGAATGGCTACCGCACTCCAGTATTCTTGCCTGGGAAATTCTGTGGACAGGGAGCTGGTGGGTTGTAGTCCATGGGTCACAAATAACTGGACATGACTGAGTGACTCACACTTACAAGAGTGCTTCTTGACATTTTTAATATCTACATTGAAGATTTTATCTCAGTCAAAAATTGCAGTCAAAGGCAAACATGTCAAAAGTCCAAGAGTCCTTAGAATTAAATGACAATAAGACATAACAGATGAAAGCAAGAAGGACTCCACATATTTACTTTTCATAAGAATTTTAGCTCTTCAGAGGAATTCTCATTAAGCTGAATTAAAATGCAAGCTTTAGTTTAAAATCTTAACCTTTTTCAGTATTATGTTTCTATTTTGAGACTGAAAGTTCATTATTTATGTACGAGATATTAAGCAATGCTATGTAGCTATTAAAATCATATTTTCAAAAACTCTAATGACATTTAGAAGCACTTATACTGGAAAAATAGCTAGGAATAGAAGATGATCCCGTATACCTTTAAATGAAAGTACAGATGTGTTGAATGATAGTTTTCAGATTGTATTTATTGATTTTTATTTGGAGAATAACTGCTTTACAATGTTTGGTTGGTTTTCCTCATGCAACACCACGAATAAGTATATTATCCACTCTTTGGTTAGACTGCCTCCCAGTTCCTGGCCTCCCACCCTCTAGGTCGTCCCAGAGCACCATGCTGGGCTCCCTATGTTATCCAGCAACTTCCCATTAGCTAGCTATTTTGCATATGGTAGTGGCTATGTTTCATTGCTACTCTCTCCATTTGTCCCACTCTCTCCTTCTCCAGCTGAGTTCACAAGTCCTTCCTCTACATCTGTGTATTTATTTCTGCCCTTCAAATATTCACCAGTACCATTTTACAAGATCGCATGCGTATGCATTAATATACTACATTTGTTTTTCTCTTTCCGACTGACGTCACTCTGTATCCCAGTTTCTAGGTTCATCCACCTCAGTTCAACGGATTCGTATTTGTTCCTTTTCATGGCTGAGTCGTGTTCCATTGCATGTATGTCCCACAACTTCTTTTTCCATTGTTCTCTTGAGAGACATTAGGTTGCTTCCATGCCCTGCCTATGTTAAATAGTGCTGCAATGGACATTGGGTACGAATGTCTTTTTAGAGTTATGGTTTTCTCAGGGTGTATGGCCAGTAGGGGATTGTTGTGTCATATTGTAGTTTTAGTCCTACTTTTTAAGGAAACCTATGTTCCTTTTCCATAGTGGCTGTATCCATTTACATGCCTACTAACATTGCAAGAGGGTTCCCTTTCTTCCATGTCGTGTCCAGCGATTATTATGTGTAGAATTGTTGATGATGGCCATTGTGACTGGTGTGAGGTGATACCTCATGTAGTTTTGATTAGCATTTCCTGAATAATGAGCGATGTGGAGCATCTTTTCATGTGTTTGGTGGCCTTCTTCCTGTCTTCTTTGGAGAAATTTGTTCAGGTCTTCTGCTCATTTTTCAATTGGTTGCTTTTTTTCCAGTATTAGTCTCGATCATCTACTTGTGTACTTTGTAGATAATCCTTTCCCAGGATTCCATAACGTACATAATTCCTCAGAACATACCTTAGTCTTTTTGGACGGAAGAACATCAAGTGCTTTCTTTGGTGTGTATGTATGTACATGGCATGTGTTTATTTTCATTGTGCAGATCTTGCCCTTATTCCATTAGATTTATCCCTGAGGAGTTCATAGTTTTTGATGACATTATAATCAAGGGTATTCTTTAAAATGTCAATTTCTGGTCTCGTTTAGTATGCTGAAGTACGGAGCATTTTTATATGTTGACCTTGTATCCTGCAACGTTGCTGAACTCACTTTCATGCTTGTACCTCTTTTGTTGATTCATTTTCCACGTTAATCATCAGGTCGTCAGCAAGTACAGTTATATTGTTTTTTCAGTTCATATGATTTCGATTTCTTTTTTCTTGTCTTGTTACAGTGGCTAGGAGTTCCAGTACAGAGTTGAATAAAAGCCAAGAGAGCAGACATCCTTGCTTTGTTCCTGATCTTCAGGAGAAACACCATATGATGTCAACTCTACATTTTTTGTAGATGCCGTTTATGAGGTTGGGGCAGTTTTCTTCCATTCCTAGATTGCTAAGATTTCCATATATAAATGATAAATATTGTCAGATGCCTTTTCTCTCTCTTTTGAGGTGAGACTGTGGTTTTTATTTTCAGTCCATTGATATGGTGAATTTCACTGATTTCTTCAAATGTTGGCCGAAACTTATGTTCTTGGGATAAACCCTACTTGTCATGATACCTTGTACTTTTAATTGATTACTGATTTCCTGATGTGTCATTAAGGAATTTTGCATCTGTGTCTCTGAGGGATATTGATATTCTTGTAATATGTTTGTCTGGTTTGGGTATCAAGAGAATTCTGGCCTCAGAATGAGTTAGGTGTTTCTTTCTTCACTATTTTGGAATAGTTTGTGTATAACCAGGATTTTCTTCATAACTGTTTGTTAGGATTCACTACTAAGGCCATTTAGGATAGAGATTTTGTGCGTGTGGGTGTATGGGTGGGTAAGATTTCTAACTACGGATTTGAGTTTTAATAGATTGAGGTTATCTGTTTCTTACTGAGTGGCTTTCATAGGTTGTGTCTTTCAACAAAGTAGGGTATTTTATCTAAGTTGCCTGAAGTTGTTCACAGTTTACCCTTTCCTTTCAGTGTCTATAGGATCTGTACTGATGTTCCCTCTTTGATTCTTGATATTGGTAGTTTATGTCTTCTCTTTTTTCTTCGTCACTCGGCTTAGTCAGTTTTATTGATATTTTGAAGAACCTGATTTTAGTTTTTTCATTTCATTTTGTTTCTCTGGTCTCTGTTTCATTGATTTTTACTCTTTCATTTTCTTCTTTCTGCTTGCTGTGGATTTCATTTGTTCTTTTATAAGTTGTTTAAGATAGAGTCTTAGGGTATCGATTCAGAATCTTTCTTCATTTGTGTAAGTATTTAATCCTATCAGTTTCCCTCCAGGTACTGATCTAGCCATGTCCCGTAGCTTTTTAGTATATTGTATATTCACTTTTATTCACTTCAACATATTTCCTGTTTCATTTGTGATTTCTTCTTTGACACATGAATTCTTTAGAAATATGCTACTTTGCTGATGTTTGGGAGACTCCTGGATATCAGGGGTTTTTTAATTTCTAATTTAAATCTGTTGAGATCAGAAAACATGCTTTGTATGATTTGAGTCACTTTAAGTATGCTGAGATTTGTCTGTCTTTTGAAGAATGTCCCGTATCCCCTTGAGAAGAGTTTTATCGTGCTTCTTGTTGGATAGAGTGTTCTATCAAATGTCAGTTAGATCAAGTTGGTTGATAGTGCTGTTTAAGAGGGTTCTCTGGTAGCTCAGATGGTACAGAACCTGCCTGGAATGCGGGAGAGCTGGGTTTGATCCTTGGGTTGAGAAGATCCCCGGGAGGAGGGCTTGGCAACCCACTCCAGTACTCTTGCCTGGAGAATTGTTTAAAGGCTTCAACATCCTTACTGACCTTGGTTGGTTGTCTGTTTTGGCTTCCTTGTTCAATCAGTTATTGAGTCACGGCGAGGAAGACTGAGGTCCCTGACTGTAATCGTGGGTGTGTCTATTTCTTCTTTCAGTCTATTTCGTTGTTGTTTTCCTTATCTCTTCTTTTTAAAGCTATTTTTTAATACACTTAACTGACTTTGAAATTAGCAGATGTGTTGCTAAAGAAATTTAGAACACAAAGCGTTGAAACTAAAATTCAAGCTAGCCAGAGATATTTTTAGTGAGTAGAATTAGGTCGATCCTTCAAACTTGTTCATGAGTCGTGCTCATTCTTTGTTGACATATTATGATGTATAAAAGCTATTTCAGAGAAGTAATGTGTGGTCATGACAATTTTAACATGGTTTGGTAGATAGGTTAAATTTATTGCCACAGATGAGTCATAGACTTTTAATGGTATAATTTCTTTGTATAAAATTTTGACAGCAAATTTAAAAGGTAGCAAAGAAAAGATCAAATGATTTTGAAGTTATGATCAATACTGTTGTCTTTGGCTTAGCCTTTGAGATTATGTAATTGTTTAAAAATCCATTTTCAAGATGATGTAAATGGCCCTTGTGACTGCTTCCGTGGGTTTTTTTCCTCAATTGCTGCTGCTGCTGCTAAGTCGCTTCAGTCGTGTCCGACTCTGTGCGACCCCATAGACGGCAGGCCACCAGGCCCCCACGTCCCTGGGATTCTCCAGGCAAGAACACTGGAGTGGGTTGCCATTTCCTTCTCCAATGCATGCAAGTGAAAAGTGAAAGTGAAGTCACTCAGTTGTGTCCTACTCTTCACGACCCCATGGACTGTAGCCTACCAGGCTCCTCCGTCCATGGGATTTTCCAGGCAAGAGTACTGGAGTGGGTTGTCATTGCCTCCTCCATTTTTTCCTCAATTAACCATCCTTAATTACTGAATGCAGACCCGCGCGTACAGGAACGTGAAACATGAGTGGATCGGCAACAAGTGGCTGCCCAGTCTCGGCCTCCCGCACAACCGTAGCTATTTCGTGGAGTGCCTTGTGCACGTGCGGATGCTGGACCACTTGACCAAGAAAGCCCTTCGTGGGCAACTGAAAATGGTTGATAGTTTTCACAGGTCAGTCGGTGCAAGAAGTTCTCACTAGCCTGCTGAGAGATGTTTGCCTGCGGCCAGGTCTAAATTTTTTTTTTCTCTTGGAAACAGAAACAGTTTCCAGTGTGGAATTGTGTGCCTGCAAAGGTTGAACTATGACCAAAAAGAACTGGAAAGGAAAAGAGAAGAAAGCCAGCATGACCTGAAAGGCTAGTACAGTCCTATTTCTTGCTTCCCAGTGTATAAGCAGCCTCAGTGATTTCCTATTTGAAAGAAAACTTCAGGAAATGCTTTCCTTGGAGAAAACACACCTCGCATCATGACAGAGGAGGGAGGGATGGAAAGGACTGTTTTTGAGGTCGTCCTCTGTGGCCAGAGAACTTGTGCTCCGTCCTTGGGCTCACGTCGGTGAGCTCAGTCGTGTCTGACTTGTTGCGACCCCGTGAACTGTAGCCTACCAGGATCCTCCGTCCATGGGATTTTTTAGGCAAGAGTACTGGAGTGGGTTGCCATTTCCTTGTCCAGAGGATCTTCCCGACCTAGGGATTGAACCCAGGTCTCCTGCATTGCAGGCAGATTCTTTACCATCTGAGCCACCAAAGGTGCTGAGTACTCTGCAGATTGTAGATGCCACTGATTAATTCACAGAAATTCCTTGCTTAGGACTTTGCAGATGAAGTTACTGCTTAAAGATTACTTTTGTCATTTAAAAAAAGCAAAGTTAATATCTGATTTGAATGTGATGACTGTTTTAATTAATTTCCATTTATATGCACTATCAATTAATTCAATTAAAACATTGGGCTTTTAAAAAATTGAGTATCTTATACTGAAGTGAGTTTCTCTTTGTGCACGTGCTAACAAACTTCATGCATCTATCTGTGCGTCATGAATTGTTTTTTTTTTCCCCTCCCTTCCTTTCTGCCTTCCTCATCTTTCTTTTTTGTAAAGTGTAGTTGATTTACAATGTTACATTAGTTTCAAGTGTGTAACAGTGATTCAGAATTTTTTCTTTTTCTTTTTTTTTTTTTACTGGCTGTGCTGAGTCTTTGCTGCTGCACAGGCTTTTCCCTTGCTGCGGCAGGCGGGGACACTCTCTAGCGGTGGTTCCTCAGCTTCTCACTGCAGTGGCTTCTCTTGCTGTGGCTCCCGGGCTCTAGAGCACTGGCTCAATGGTTGTGGGGCATGGACTTGGTTGCTTCTTGGCATGTGGGATCTTCCTGGATCACGGATTGAACCCGTGTCTCCTGCATCAGCAGGTGATTCTTTGTCACTGAGCAACCAAGGAAGCCCTGATTCAGCAGTTTTACAGATTACACTCCATTTAAAGCTATTACAAAATAATGACTATATTTCCCTGTGCTGTACAATATATCTCTGTTGCTTAGCTATGTCATACATAGTCGCTTGTATGTCTTAATCCCATACCCCAATTTTGTCCCTCCCCAATTGTCCCTGAGATAAAGTTGTGAGATATATACATATACAGTGGACTATTACTCAGCCATAAAAGGAGAAAACTCTGCTATACACAACAATGCGATCGACCTAGAGAGTCTTCTGTTCAGTGAAATAAGCCAGGGAAAGACAAATACTCTCTGCTGTCACTGACATATGGGATTTTTAAAGTGAAATAAACAAACATACCAATCACAGTTATAGACAAATGTCCTAGCAGCTCCCTGCCTCTCTTCATCCCGCTTCCCTTCCCGACTCTTTCCTTTGCTTTCCTCCCCGCTTCCTTCTGTGCTCTTCCTTCCCTTTCTCTCTCTGCTTTTCCTTTTTCTCCTCCTCTCTCTCCTTTCCATGCTCACTCTCCTTTCTCCCTCCACCCCATGCCTTTCAGTGACCATGTTGAGCCAAGGGGGTGTTGTTGTTGTTTTTCAGTCACTAAGTTGTGCCCAACTCTTTGTGACCTCATGGACTGCAGCTGTCAGGATGCTCTGTCCTCCACTATCTTCTGGAATTTGCTCAGATTTATGTCCATTGAGTCAGTGATGCCATCTAACCATCCCATCCTCTGCTACCCCCTTCTCTTGTGGCCTTCAATCTTTCCCAGCATCAGGGTTTTTTCCAGTGAGTTGGCTCTTCCCATCAGGTGGCCAAGGGGTAAATTAAGCTTATTTCTTTCTTTAGCACATTCACTGGAGTAACACATAGAACAGGCTCAGCATCACTAAGTTGGTCTGTTTCCTGAGCTGACTATCGTATTAACAGATCCCTACCAGAAAATGTGCTGTGTCCAGGAATCACTCAACTTTTTAACTTTCTAATCGCAAAGTGAATTCTTCCTTTTATATCTTAGAGGTCGGAAAAAATTACATCTTTGGGCTACTTTCCTTTTTCCAATTCACCTGCTTTCACATTTTAAGTATTTGATTTTACAGTTTTAAGCAAATCATGGGGCCGTGTGTGTGTTCATAATCTGAAATACATCACAACTTATCTTTGTTTCATGAAATGCCAGTTAAACACTAGATACTGTCATTTGGTCAATTTGTGATATATACAAGCTGTGCTTGTATCTATTTGCATTCATCAGGACAAGTATTTAAACTAAATTGGTGTGCTAGTTCAATATGACTAAGTTCCATCAATTTTATCAGTTGATTACCTCATTTAGTGGGTGTTTTCATTTTTCTAAATAACTAACCTCAAAATTTAAAACTAGCCTTGTCATTGGGAATCCAAAATTAATTTAATTTCTAACAAGAGCGTGAGAAAGGGTGCAATTAGGATACTTGATAAAGTAAGTTTTAAATCAAAAAGATCAAATTTAAAACATAGAATGATAATCTGACAAACTGGGTTTAATAATTAACTGTGAATTTTGACCCAATACAGATGTAAATATCATGAAATATCTACACTTACACATGTCCACATCAATAAGGTTTATTGGCAGAAGTCTCTTGCAAGGTAATTTGATAATACATATTATAATAACTAGAGAAATGTGTATAAACTTCATGACTACCACAGGGAAGTAAACATTCCATCTTAAAAAACTGGGAAAATATCTGGGCATGAAGACGTCCATCATGGTGTTACCTATAATAGTAATACATTAAAATCCACGTAAACATCCAGCAATAGGAAAATGACCAGATAAATAAGAGTATCATGAAATTGATAGAATTTTGTATAGCCATTAAAGAAGTAAAAATCATGGAGGCTCTGTAGGAACATAGAACATTCCATACTAAAATGTTATATGCTGTCTGTGCTATCATTTAATTTATGTGAGAACCACAGAACTAGAACTATTTATCCAATGTGTGCTTAGGGAGAATATGTCAGACTCTGTGCTAAAAACAACAGGCAGAAGCTGGCATGTAAAACCTTTGAGTATTTAATAAGTGTTTATGTGTAGTTTGTTTAATGCAGTGCTTGCTGTGTTAGTTTGCTGGGGCAACAATATCGAAGCCCTAGAGACACCTACTGCCTCACACTTCTGGAAGCCAGAAGTCCACAACCAAGGTTCAGGCAGAGCTGACCCCTCCTGAGGGTCAGGATGGCATCTCCCCCACGCCTCGCCCGTCAGTGCTGGTGGTTTGGCGATAATCACGGGCGCGCCTGGGCTGTGGGAAGCACCACCCCCATCTCTGCCTTCGCCTTTATATGGTGTTCTCCCCGTGTGCTGGTCCGTCTCCGGATTTTTGCTTTTTTAAGGATACCACTCACAATGGATTGGGCCCACCCAAGCTTAGTGGTGAAGAAGTGCCTGCCAATGCAGGAGACTTAGGTTCAATCCCTGGGTCAGGAAGATCCCCTGGAGAGGAAAATGGCAACCCACTCCAGTATTCTTGCCTGGGAAATCCCATGGACAGAAGAGCCTGGTGCGCTACAGTTCATGGAGTTGCAGAGTTGGACATGACTTAGCAACTAAACAACAACGTGTGTGTGTGCTTGCTAAGTCACTTCAGTCATGTCTGACTCTGTGCAACCCTATGGACTAAAGCCCGCCAGGCTCCTCTGTCCATGGGATTCTCCAGGCAAGCATACTGGAGTGGGTTGCCATGCCCTCTTTCAGGGGAGCTTCTCGACCCAAGGATCAAACCCATGACTCTTATGTCTCCTACATTGCAGGCAGGTTTTTATCACTTTAATAGTAGGACTCAGTGCCCCCTGGGGAACCCTAGCAACAACAATGACCTCTAATTAAATCCATCCCCTCGGTAAAGATGCGCTCTCTAAATAAGGTCAGCCTCTGAGGCGCTGGCGGTTAAGCACTCCAGTAAATGAATTTATTGTGGATGGGGGTGAATTCAACCCATTACATTTAGGATACTATAACGTTTTAATAAATATTGGCTAATATTGTTATTATTCTTGCCAATAGTATTAAGAGCAGTAGTCAGAATATCATGAGATTGTGTGTTGTGAAACCAATCGCATTAACAAAATAGGATGAAAACCGTTGATTTTCTAGGGTGATAAGTTTCTAAGTAATCAGGAGTTTTTTGTTTCCTTCTTCTGTTTTTCTCACCCTTATTTTAAAATTTTTGTCATGCCTATCCTTCTCTAGATTTTGCACTATTTAAAAAGGGGGGAAATCTAAAACATCTCTTAAATATTAATATAAGCAGTTGCCATTCAACCATAAATACAAATTCCCAGGCTTTCCTCTCTTTCCCATCTTCAAACAGTGTCTTTTTCGTCTCCAATAGAAACACACCTGTGAAAAGTCCAGCTCCCTGATGGAGGAAGACAGAGGCTCTTTTCTTTCATTCTGTCTTTAACTATTACTTGAAACAGCAGCCTTCTCAGCTGCCTTCGTGTCCATTCCGAGGACTCTCTTTACTTTCCGGCCACACCGTGCGGCATGTAGGAGCTCAGCTCACCAACCAGGGGTCGAACCCTTGCCCCCTGCACTGGAGGCGCGGTGTCTTAACCACTGGACCTCCAGGAAAGTCCCAGTTCTTAGAATGTTACTTCACCATCTCTGCTTTTCCTGGCAGGAAAAACAAGGCATAATGTTTAAATTTCTCTCATCTCTGCTGATGACTGTGTAGTGATTACAACGTACGTGTTACTGCCTGTGGACTGTTTGCAGGAAAAAGGCCCTCAGGCCAGGTGACAAAATCTTTGCCTGTTTTAAAGTTATTCTTTTCTGTCATGATCTTTTTAAATATTTGTTTTCCTCCAGGTATCTGATCTGTTGGATTTCTGTCTTCCTTGTGTGTCACCATCCTTGAGTTAGGACCCAGTGTTTTGTTTTCAGGAAACAAAATCTTGGATTGTGTAGCTTTCAGATTAAGAAGAAATGAATGATAAAGGTAACCATCATTTTGGAGTATTGATGGGCCACTTTTAAATATATATATATATATATAACTCATAGATTATTCAGCTAAAATTTTTATAACTTATTTTATTTGACCATGCTGGTCTCCGTTGCTATGCGGGCTTTTCTTGTTGCAGAGAGAGGGCGCTCCCCTCTGACTGCAGAGCTGGGCCCTGGGCTCGCAGCTCAGTGTTCGGGCCCCAGGGTCCAGAGCACAGGCTCAGTACCGTGGTGTACGGACTGTTGCTCCAGACGTATGGGATCTTCCTGGACCAGTGATCGAACCCGAGTCTCCCGCACTGGCAGGCAGATTCTTTACCACTGAGACATCTGGGAAGCCCCCAGGAAAGAAATTTTAAATTAAAAATGTATTGTTTTCACCTCATAAGATACAAACTGTCTTATTAAAATAGTAAGACTCAGTATTAACACGAGGGTGAGGCAGAAGCCACAGTCCCTGGGACCGTAGTCATGAGCCCTTCTGTCTGGCCCTGCTCCTGATATCTCAGGGTCCCTACAGT
Source organism: Giraffa tippelskirchi (assembly GCF_054371585.1). Lineage (NCBI taxonomy): Eukaryota > Metazoa > Chordata > Mammalia > Artiodactyla > Giraffidae > Giraffa > Giraffa tippelskirchi. The sequence goes on from NC_137275.1 coordinate 102,842,783, forward strand.
TTTAGAAAGACATTTCATGTGCAAGAAAACAGAGGATCCGTTAAATGAATTATTATTCATCCAAATGATGGGATGCCTGATGATCATTAAACACTGCCTTAAGGACAATATTTCATGGAAAATGTTCACGATGTATCAAGTGAAAGAGGAAGCTAATAAATATAATACAGATTCGATTTTCTGCAATAATGATTAAAAAGTGTGGAAGTGTATACATCAAACTTAAACCATCATTGTTTCTAGGCAATGGCACAATGGAAAAAGCTTTGTGATTTTAGCATTTTATAGTTTCTTTAGATGAACATGCACTGATTATGAAATTGGGTGGACTGAAGTTGGGGTCTATTATAATGTTGAGGGGTGAGGTAAAGCCATTATATAAAGAATCTTGAATATATAACACACTGGAGTATTAACACCCATTCATTTGTTTAATCACTTAACCATTAATTCATTTAACAAATACTTTCTACCTTTTTACTCTACGATAATCACTGGGGAAGGGCTTCCCAGGTGGCTCAGTGGTAAAGAATTCTCCTGCCAATGCAGAATCCCCTGGGTCAGGAAGATCCCCTGGAGTAGGAAATGGTAACCGTCTCCAGTATTCTTGCCTGGAGAATGCCATGGACATGGAGCCTGGCGGACTACAGTCCATGGGGTCTCCTATGAGTCGGACAGGGCTTAGCGAATACACAACAACAAAAAGTCATGGTGGAGGCCACCACGGATATACAACAGTGAGCAAAACAAACTCTCCCTGCCCTTAAGGAGCTTAGTGGGGAAAAGGAGAAGTAATAAGAATCACCCAAGTACATGTATAATTATATCCATGATAAGTGCAGTGAAGGAAAGGAATAGTGCTGTGAGGGTCCATGGCAGGAATGCAATATCCATATTAAATTTTTAAATTATTATCTAATCAAAATATATAGTGCCTCCTTGTGTGTGTGTGTGTGTGTGCGCGCGCACTGTGTATTGTACGTTGTCACCAGCAGCAGCATCTCAAGTGAATACTCCAAAACTAGGAAAAGGAAATTCTAGCGAAAACATCTAGAAATACCAAAAGAGTCTGAAAATTCTTCAAAAGTAATATTGAAAAAAAAATATTGAACCTTTGCATGATGAATCCTTGATAATTGCCTGAAGCTCTTAGTGGTGGACCCCTGAAGATTTAGTTTTCCACCATGCTCTTATCATGCATGCATTTTCCCTCAGAAGCTGAAAGATAAATCTGACAAGCTCTGGATAAACACTGGCTAAGACTCTACACTTGCTGGTATGGGAAGGCGACATGACTTAGTCCCTGTTATCATCAGGTCTCCTATTAGGCAGCCTCGGCAAGGAGTCTGGATAGATCAACGTGTCAGGCTGCGTGCTTGGTGATGATTCAGACTGGGGTTGAGTTGAAGTCGCCACTCAAACAACTGGGAGTGTACAGCCGTGCACAATTCCATTTAAACTGCAGGAAAAGTGAGAAGAGGGATAGGGTTTTGAACCCTGGCCCAGGTGGCATTGTGGTCAAGAATCCACCTGGCAATGCGAGCGACACAAGGGACCCGGGTTTGATCCCTGGGTCAGGAAGATCCCGTGGAGGAAGAAATGGCAGCCTGCTCTACTATTCTTGCCTGGAGAATCCCATGGACAGAGGAGCCTGGCTGGCTACAGTCCATGGGGCTGCAGAGAGTCAGACACGACTGAAGAGACGCACACATCACTTTGAAACATGTTTATTTAGTCTCGTAAGAAAATGAAGGGGGAGCAGAAGAAACCGCTCGGCTGGCACCAGGACTTGCAGCTGGAGCGGCTCACGGTCCGCTCGCCTGGGCTCCGGGATTTCGCTCAGCTCAGACACGCGTTCCTGATTCCCCAGTCTCCTTACAAAGAGAGTCAGGCACTATTTCACTTTCCAACATCAATACAACAGGTCTAGTTTTCTTAAGTCAATGAGGGCATGATAGATCTGATGACCTTTTGTTGGAATGTCATTTATTAGTATGAGTAAATTATTCTCCACGGCTGAATTGATACGTATAGTAGATATATCTTCCTCCAGAGGCAGCAGAAAAGTCTACCGCTTTACCCTCTCGTGCACTGCAGAGATCTATTGTAGGCAGATTACAGATTTTCAGCTTTGGACTTGCAAAGGTGACCCCAGTGATGATGACTATTTTTTCTAATCTGTTTAGGAAATGCTATCATTCTCCTTCAATCTGATTATCTATATCTATAGGAGTATACCTTCAAAGGCTATGTATTTATTTAATCTAACAGGGAAAATGGAAAAAGTGACAAGAACGCTAGTCAAATTTCTTGGGCTCTTTTTTCAGGGAAGTAAGAAAAGTAATGAATTGACATTTCAGAGCATTGTTTATTTGCTTTTATAAGAGTTGTACATACCTGATTTTCTTTAATCTTAACCGTAACATTTGAAGTATAATCTTTGCATTTAGCTTATACTGTGAAGGTCTCCTATGTATTAAATACTGTTTACATATTTTGGAAACAGCAAGTCTTGCTCTCATCAAATTTATCTTTACATGAGGAAAATGAGATCCAGGCTTTCGAGGTGTCCATATCTTGTGCCTGGAACTTAATAAGTGGTCCGTAAATATTGACTGTGTAAAACAGAATAGGAGTTCAGTCAGGGCTGCCTGTTTCCACAACCCAGACTTTGTTCTGAGTAGTGTGTGTGTGTGTGTGTGTGTGTTTGAGAATACTATTCAGCCACAAAAAAGAAGGAAGTCTTGCCATTTGCAGGAACATGGGTAGATCTTGAGGGTATTATGCTAAGTGAAATGTCAGGCAGAGAAAAACAAAGGCTGTGTTATCTCATTTATATATGGAACCAAAAAAAAAAGCAAACAAACTCACAGAAAAAGAGATCAGGATTGTGTTTGTCAGAGGCAGAGATGAAGAGTGAGGGAATTGGATGGGGTGGTGAAAAGGTAAAAACCTTATGGATTCAGATTATTCTCCCCACAAAGTATATTCTTTAACAACTCTCTCCGAATAAATTTTGGAGAGGCTCGCTTTCTTAATTCAAATATAACTGAAATACCTTTTTAAAAATGAACTATCAGTGCGTGCAAACATAAAGAAACAGTGCAAGCCATAATGATGTAGTTCAATGGATTTTTAAAAATAATAATAGTAATAATAAAAATAAAATCTTAGATAACCAGCACCCATATCAAGAAACAGAAGCTCCCTAGCATCTCAGGAGCCCCCGCTGAGTGTCTCTAAGTCACTGCCTTCTCTTCCCACTTCGAAGATAATCTTTATCTTGACCTTTTTTCTGGCATGTGGGATTTCCATTGTGGCATGCAGAACCCTTAGTTGCTGCATGTGGGATCTAGTCCCTGACCAGGGATCAGATTGTCCCCCTGCATCAGGAATGTGGAGTCTTAACCCCTGGACCACCAGGGGCGGCCCCGTCCTGAGTTTTTACCCCATACTTTAATTTGCCTGTGTTTCAACTTCAAGTTAATTTTAGAAACCAGTAATACCCTCTTTTTCCAGGGAAGGAAATTCTACTCTTCAGGGAAGTTGCTTTACCTAAGACTGACCGTGCAGGTGGCATGTCTCCCAGTTCATTATAAGTCCCAGAAGGATAATGTTCGTATCATGGTCAACTTCCAAAATCAAGATGGAACCGTCCAATGTTTGAGTCACATGTCAAGGCTGATGTCCCCCCCACACACCAAAAGGGTAATGTAAAGAGGGCTTCCCAGGTGGTGCGGTGGTAAAGAACCCACCTGCTAATGTAGGAGGTGCAGGAAACCCGGGTTCAATCCCTGGGTCGGGAAGATCCCCTGGCAACCCACTCCAGTATTCTTGCCTGGAGAATCCCATGGACAGAGGAGCCTGGCAGGCTATAGTCCATAGGGTCACACAGAGTCAGACAGACATGGCTGAAGCAACTTAGTGCACACGCATGCACGCGCACACACACGCACACACATTGTCAAGATCTGAATATATATGTCCCTCCAAAATTCATATATTTAAACCTAACCCCCAAGGTGGGGCCTGGGAAGTGAGTCAGTCAAGAGGCAGAGCCCTCATGAATGGATTGGTGCCTTTATAAAAGCAGTCCAACACATTTCCCTTGCCTTTTCCACCATGTGAGTTTTCAGCAAAGAAATGGTCATCTGGGAAGTGGGCTCTCACCATCCATTCAATCTGCCAGCTCCTTAATCTTAGGCTTCCCAGCCACCAAGAAACATAGTTTATCCAATCCGTGGTGTCATATCTTTTTGTCTTTTCACACTGTTCATGGGGTTCTCAAGGCATGGATGCTAAAGCCGTTTGCCGTTCCCTTCTCCCGTGGAGGTTGCACGGCATGGCTCACAGTTTCACCGAGTTATACAGGGCTGATGCTGGGAAAGATCGAGGGCAGGAGGAGAAGGGGACGACAGAGGATGAGATGGCTGGATGGTATCATCGACTCAATGGACATGAGTCTGATCAAATTCCAGGAGACAGTGAAGGTCAGGGAAGCCTGGTGTGCTGCAGTCCATGGGTCAGAGAGTCAGACGCAGCTGAGAAACTGAACAGCAAGAGCCGGCGGCAGTTCGTCATGGCGGCCAGAGCGGAGCAATACACCTACTTGTTACCTGTTGGTTTCATGGAAGCTCTCAGACCAGTTAATCACACTTAGGGTAGAGTCAGTGGCCTTAAAACACAATCTTTCTTCAAGAAAAGACACTCACTGACTTTTTTTCTCTCAACCCTGGAAAGTTTCAGTCAGTTACATTTGGTCACGAAAAAAATGATAATGGCATGAAGGATAACCTGAAAATTTCAGCCAAAGAAATACTGGGATCATTAGATCATTACTATTGGCCACACCTCGGAGCACGTGGGATCTTAATTCCCAGATCAGGGATTGAGCTTGTGCGCCCTGCATTGAAAAGCAAAATCGTAACCACTGGACTGCAGGGGTAGTTCCTGGGATCATTGCATTACTAACTTTGATACCCTCAGAAATTTATTTGGCAGTCACAATGTCTCTGAAAGGATTAAGTCAACTTTTAAATATCTGTTACCTTACCGCTGAAAGAAATGCATCGTGTGTATTTACAAGGTACCCCTGAAGTGTAGATTATTTCAGCTGATAGTTTCTGAGAGCAATAATAATAACAATAATAATAATAAAGCATTTTTCCTGCCTTTTCATTCAGAGGTCTTAGAGAAAAATTAATTGGGGAGTTTTAATGATTTCACTTTGGCTTTAGAGCTCTCTAATTATAATTAATCAGAGAATAAACATCTTGTATACAATTTTCACTTCCAAAGTCATATACCAAATATCTTTGATTTTTCATGGGTTTGCCAGTGAACATTCACTCTTCTTGTCAAGGAACCCACTCTCATAGCAGCAATTCGTCTTACCCTGGTGGCCTCTTGATTACAGCAAGCCATGTGAATCCAGTGTTTCAAAGTTATTTTTTACATGGAAAAAGAAAATACACCCGTTAACCCTAAATGACATTGTCAGCTGTCAACCTATCAATGACTGACATATTTCACTTGCTCAAATTCAAAAAAGCTGTTCTGTAATGTCTGAAAATTGATTCTGAAGAGTGCATATGCTATTAGCCTACTTATTCATTCAAACAATGACTACACTCTGTCCAGAGATGTGATTCTGTCCATGTACAAGTACATACTTGCATCTGTACTTCTCTCTGTTGACGTAACTACAGGAAGAGCTGTGAGCCATTCTCTCTGGGGATAGGATTAGAAGAGACTCATTGTTACATTTTATATCTCCATATTGTCTGACGAACTCACAATCAAGTTTATTAGGTATAAGTCTCAGGCTGTAAACTGAAGTGTACAAAAAACATCTTTTCTCAGTGTGATTTTTCCCATTTTTATTTTTTTTCACTTTGTATTTTGTGTTGGGGCGTAGACAGTTAACAATGTTGTGATAGTTTCAGGTGGACCACTAAGGACTCGGCCGCACGTATGCCTGTATCCATGTCTTTGTGTTTTGTGTTGGGGCGTAGACAGTTAGCGATGTTGTGATAGTTTCGGATGGACCACTAAGGGCTTTGCCGCACATGTGCCCGTATCCATGTCTTTGTGTTTTGTGTTGGGGCATAGATAGTTAGCAATGTTGTGACAGTTCCGGGTGTGATAGTTCCCCACTAAGCGCTCGGCCGCACATATGCCCGTATCCATGTGTGCTCAGTCGTTAGGTCATGTCCGATTCTTTGCGAACCCATGGACTATTACCCTGCCAAATTCCTCTGTCCGTGGGATTTTTCCCGGCAAGAATACTGGAGTAGGTGGTGATTTCCTCCTCCAGGGGATCTTCCAAACCCAGGAATCGAATCTGTATCTCTGAGTCCCCCACATTGCAGGTGGATTCTTTACCACTGAGACTTGGGAAGCCCCATATACATGCATCGACTCTCCCCTAACTCCCCTCCCATCGAGGATATCACATAACACTGAGCAGAGTCCCGTGTGCTGTGCAGTAAGTCCTTGTTGACTGCCCATTTTAAATATAGCACCGTGTAATGCAAGAGGCCACACCAACACAGCTAGTGTTAAATCAGCAGCTGGAAGCGCAACAATCTAGATTTTCACATTTTCTTTCTGTTACCTTGGAGCCTACAGACACCCTTGTTCCAATCTGGTTTTTATCTGCTGGTCCATGGAATCAGCTGTATCCTCCTCTTCTGACTGTGAGGCCTCTTCACACCCTCTGGATGTCCTTAGACCAAGTTTTTTCCTGCTCCTAGGCGGAGAAGGCAATGGCACCCCACTCCAGTACTCTTGCCTGGAAAATCCCATGGACGGAGGAGCCTGGTAGGCTACAGTCCATGGGGTCGCTAAGAGTCGGACACGACTGAGCGACTTCACTTTCACCTTTCCCTTTCATGCACTGGAGAAAGAAATGGCAACCCACTCCAGTATTCTTGCCTGGAGAATCCTAGGGACGGCGGAGCCTGGTGAGCTGCCGTCTATGGGGTCGCACAGAGTCGGACACGACTGAAGCGACTTAGCATAGCATAGCATAGCATAGGCGCGCAGGAAGCACTCCCCATGTCCTGTCTGTTGTAACTAGCAGAAACTCCATGAGGCTCACCTGCTCAAACATATGAAGATACACAATAAGCAAGATTAAATCAGATAGTAATCACTGTTGGCAAGGACATTAAAACTGGATATTAGAATAGGAAGTTCCTGGGGTGGGGCACCTATGTCAGAGGGGCAGTCAAGGATGGCTTCTTGGAAGTGGTGCTATTTGAGTTGACGTGCACATCGCTGTCTCCACGATAAGACTGTAAATTTAAGGTAGGACATGATCAGATTCATTGAAAGTCTCAAAGACCTGGCATGAAAAGGGTACAAAATGGTCCAGCTGGTGTCCAGAAGCAGAAGTTCATCAGGCAGCACACCTGGACGTGGGCTCCTGGGAGGCATTAATCCCATTATTTGTCTCCTCTACCCTGTTAGGGTCCATTCCTTTCAGGACTCAACCTCCATAGATAAAGTCTAAGAGTTCAGGCTGGGTCACGTGCTCCCCACTGCTTAGGGAAGATCAAGATATCTTTATTTCTAATTTCACCAGTAATTCTCCAAAAAGAAGTTGCCCTGCACGTTATGCCACCAAAAATGGGTGAGTGCACGATGGACATCACTGCAGATTTTCACCATCTTCTCAGCATCTACAGCGAGGCTCCCACTACAGCTTCACTTAGCACATTCCATCTTGAGGAGGAAATCTGTCGTTTTGTGTAGTGATTGGCTCAAGAAGGTTCTTCCCTAGAATGGACTAATATCAAATTATTTCCTGCCCTTCCCCAAATCTTGTTTAAGAAGGTTGGCAAGTTGAATTAAAAATAGTTAAAAACGAGGTAGACATCTTGATCCACCCCAAGGAGGTTTATTTGCAAAACAGTCTGAAGCCCTTCCCGTGGCATAGCAGACGCTTAGTGATCTTAGTCCTGAGACAGACTATGGAGTTGGAAGGAAAAGACTGGGTCTGGGTTTTGTCTTAATTCATCACTAGTAATATGGTTTGGGATACTTATTAATGCCACTAAAGCCTCTTTCTTCATCTTTTAAGCAGGAAAATAATACGACAACATGGGTTTTCATGAGAGCAAACAATGTAAGGTCTGCAAGAAGGAAGTACTTAATTAAATGCACATCCCCTAGCGCTAATCACTAACACCAGTGTTCTAAAGCCAACTCGTGCCACCAACTTAGCATTTGTACCAAAGAAAATTGATCAGAGTGGGGTTTAAAACCATGGAGATCCTCTGAACTCTGACCCTATTCATTGAGTTCCTTCCTTACCTTAAAGTTATCTTTTTCCTTTCTATAAGCTTATATTTGCTTGTATTGTTATGAGACTGCATTTTACAAATTTTGTTATGCTTACATTTTAGTTTTATATTAGATGGCTCAAGCAGATTAAACTGGATTTACAACCATCCCAAGCAACCCTGATACAGCCAATAATCGTATATAACATCTACAGTCTCTGAATAGCACTGGTCTGTTTGATAGAGGAATTTAGACCTCCTCAACACTTTCCATTTTGCATTCCATCCATCTTTACCTTAACACATTCCTCTGTTCCAAAAGCCTCCTTGTAGTTTATTTTCCAAAGCAAACATATTGTTTCAAAGTTATAAAGCTCTTTAGGTTTGGCAGGAAGTCTTATCATTGGACAAGCTTTTGATGCAATTATATTGTTGGGTGGAAACTTGAGTACCTCTCCTTATTTCAGTGGAGTGCAACATAAAGGACGGCTTGGAGTCCAGGGTAATATAATCAGATAGGAACTGAAGTCAGAGGATTTACCCCACCCATCAGCTTCGCCTCTGTGATTTACATTAATATTAAAGGTAGATCGAATGTTCCACACACCCTGAGGCTCTTTACCTCACTACCACTAGGGAGTAGAAATCTGCATTATTTTTTTTTTATATATAAATTTATTTATTTTAGTTGGGGGCTAATTACTTTACAATATTGTAATAGTTTTTGCCATACATTGACATGAATCAGCCATGGGTTTACATGTGTTCCCCTTCCTGGACCCCCCACCCACCTCCCTCCCCATCCCATCCCTCTGGGTCATCCCATTGCCCCGGCCCTGAGCCCTTGTCTCATGCATCGAACAAGGTATGGTGTTCTGTTTCACATATGATAATGTACATGTTTCAATGCTATTCTCCCAGAACGTCCCACCCTCACCTTCTCCCTCAGAGACCATAAAATTGTTCTATGCATCTGTGTCTCTTATTCTGTCTCGCATATAGGATCATTATGATGCAGGTTTGATTCTAGACATGGTGAGGCTTTTTAAAAATGATTTTATTTATTTTCGGCTGTGCTGGGTCTTTGTTGCCGAGGGGGCTTCTCATGCGGTGGCTCATCTTGTTGCAGAGCAGGAGCTAGATCTCGGGCACTCAGGCTTCCACGGCTTCCACACGTGGGCTCAGCAAGGTGGTTCCCGGTCTCGAGAGCACAGGCTCAAGAGCTGTGGTGCGTGCACTTCGTTGCTCTGCAGCACGTGGAATCTTCCAGAACCAGGGATCAAACCCAAGTCTCCTGCACTGGCAGGTGGATTCTATACCACAGAGCCACCAGGGAAGCCCAGTGAGGACTTTTTTTTTTAAAGAACAATTTAAAGTCAAATGTTGCTTAAGCCGTTGCTTAAATTAAGGGCTGGCTGTGTTGTTTGGTAAAAGCAGAGAGACAGAAGACAGCAAGGAACAATGAAAATTTAAGGAAGAGGCAGATGTCAAGGCCTGTAATGATTATAGGTGTGTAGTTTTCAGTCTTAAAATGTGTAAGAATTGAATCTTAAGTCAAGGTTTAGCATTGCTTCTTCCTCTATGAAAAATTGTTGTTGTTCAGTCACTCAGTCATGTCCAACTCTTTGTGACCCCGTGGACAAGCAGCACGCCAGGCTTCCCCGTCCTTCACTGTCTCCCAGAGTTTGCCCAAACTCATATGCATTGAGTCAATGATGCCATCCAACCATCTCATTCTCTGTCACCTCCTTCTCCAAAAATCTTGCCCTTAATCTTTCCCAGTATCGGGGTCTGAAATAAATAAGTTCACAGAAAAGACAACAAAATCCATCGCATAACAAACGCATTGAGTAGCCGTCACTGGAGACGGCAGTGCAGGCCGAGTCTGGGGGTCAGGGGCCCCCGCGTGCAGCGTGGGGCTCACGCGTCTCCTTGTGTGACGTTTCACCACGCTAGGCCCTCCACAGCCATGCTCTGGTCGTTAAATGCTCGTTGCTGTGTGCTTCCCTCATGACTGTGGGTTTAAAAGGATTTAGAATACTCAACGGAGAAGGCAATGGCACCCCACGCCAGTACTCTTGCCTGGAAAATCCCATGGATGGAGGAGCCTGGTAGGCTACAGTCCATGGGGTCGCTAAGAATCGGACACGACTGAGCGACTTCACGTTCACTTTTCCCTTTCATGCACTGGAGAAGGAAATGGCAACCCACTCCAGTGTGCTTGCCTGGAGAATCCGAGGGACGGCGGAGTCTGGTGGGCTGCCGTCTATAGGGTTGCACAGAGTCGGACACGACTGAAGCGACCTAGCAGCAGCAGAATACTCAAGCTTCAAAAGTCAAGCAGTTTCTTGGCTGAAGTTAGGCTGATTTTTATTTTTTTAAACACAGAATCCAAGGTCGGGGAATTGAATATCCTTCCTGTCGGTATCTATTACTAACGGAGGCAGTTGCCAGGGCAAGGAGGGCTGTTTCTACACTGGCAGAGAAAATCACGTAAAATTGTCTTGATTGTTGTTAAAGTTCTCCAATACAAGAAAGGTGATCATAATTAGTTTCTTTTTCTTCGACAATGAGTCTTGCTGCTGGTATTCTTTTAAGAATTTATTTTATTTTTCCGGGTTCTATAGCCAGTTATTCATATGTCTGCCTGCCCCTAAGCAGAGAACATAATTTAGACATTTCCTCTCTCTAGTAGTTAAAACACTGCCTGAAATAGGTGATGAGGAAAACAAAATGAATGCCTGGATAGCAAATGAAAGAACCTCGGGGTCACAGAGAGGAAGGAATATAATCTGTGAGACTGAAATTGGCATTCCTTAATTATAGCAGGTGATGCTATGCTTTTGGAATGGAGAATATATGAATTAATGGCTTCCTTTCCAAATTATGTTAAAAATAAACTTAGGAGAAACTAAAAGAGCTGCAGTCTTAGACCATACAGTCTTTTCATATTTATTTTTAAATCTGTTGACTTGGTTGGGCCAGGTCTACGTTGAGTCATACGAATCCTTAGTTGAGTTCTCTGGGCTCTAGTTCCCTGACCAGGGATCAAACCCGAGCCCCTGCATTGGGAGCAGAGTCTTAGCCACTGGACCACCAGGGAAGTCCCCATCAAGTCTGTACTTAGGTTATCAGGTCTTTCATATATATATATATAGCAGTATATTTCTCATTGCATGTTTATTTTTATATAATTTTATTAGTAAACCAGTTTAATCACGTCAGTGACTCTAAGGCTTAATAGTACACATGCATTTGCAATGGATCTTTATACAATTTTATATACAGATATATAATTTTATTGATGTTTTTGGCTGTGCTGGATCTCGAGCAGGGCTGCCCTCCAGGGCTACCGTGTCCGGGCTTCCCATCGCGGTGGCTTCTCTTCTTGCGGAGCACCGGCTCTAGGCGTGTGGGCCTCAGTGGTTTCCGCTTGCAGGCTTTAGTTCCCAGGTTCAATAGTTGCGGCACAGGGCTTGGTTGCTCTGCGACCTGTGGGATCCTCCCGGATCAGGGATCGAACCCGTGTCTCTTGCGTTGGCAGGTGGATTCCTCACCACTGAACCACCAGGGAAGTCCCTGCAATGTATCTTTATTGAAGGGCTGGGAGGAACTCAAAAGTTTTCTCCTCAAAGTTGGAGGTCAAGATTAGAGAAGAACATAATTGCCCCAGGGGAAAAAAAAAAAAACCAAGGAATTCCTCTTGTTTCACAGAATCTACCTCACCCTTTAAATGTATAGGGGCAGAGAATCAGAGTGATATAATGGAGAAATAAAAAACCCCTTTCCATGTGGAATAACCAGGATTCTACCCATGATGAGCATCTGCAAAATTGCAGGCAGACACCAACCTGAAGTCGAAGGCAACTTAAGTTATGGCTGCAGCTAAAATGAATCTGTTGAGGTGGTTTTCTCTCTTTCCTTGGGAGATTTTCTAAGGTGAGAGCCAGAGAGAATATGGCACTTCGATGCAGTTAAGCCGTGACAGAGCTAATATTCATTGTTTCAAGGCAGCATCAATGTCACTTTGATTGGGCTGTTTATTTTTAAGGCCACTGTCTTTTGGATCTGGATTGGCAACTGAATCCCCCCCTTTATTATTGACTTGGGTATTGTTATGGAGCTGATAAAAATGTTTGGGTTGGTTACAAGTTCCAATTCCAAAGAGCTCCAAGCAGCCCTACGGCGCAGTTCTGTGTGCTCTTTGGAATCGTTCATTTTCTGAGTGTCAGGATGCGAAAAGACTTCTCTGAATAGAATTGAAAATCGTTTGTGCCTAAGGACCTAGGCTGTTTTTTCTATTGCACACTGTTGTTTAAAGCCTTCAGTAGTTTTTTAACGAGATTTTTTTTTATAAGGAGAAAATGCATTCTTCACTTCAGAAAAATAATTGATGAGGAAAACATTTTGACACATCTTGAAAGCACCACAAATGATGAGCGAGGTCTTGATTAAGAGTCCTTATTAGTTTCTGTTTGCTTTCCACATCGAGCGACAGAAGACGAACTAGCTTGTTTATGTGGCTGGTGCCATCCTTGACTTTTCTTTTATGTTTTTCAGGCAATGAAATTCAGCACATACTTATCTAGTATCCCTCCCTCCACTGAACACTATCTACCTGTATGTTTTAAACCAAAAAGTCAAATGAATCTTTATTCATCCCGTGCAAACTGCCTTCCACACACAAAGGGAAACAGAGGGATCCTTTTAAAATACAAATCCACTGAAGCCACCACTCTGCTCAAAACCATGTAATTAATGGGAACCTTGTGATGATGGACGGTGTGTCCAAGGTGTGCGTGCATGCATGAGCGTGCCTGCTCAGTCGCTCAGTCGTTTCTGACTCTTTGTGACCCCATGGACCGTAGCCCCCCAGGCTCCTCTGTCCATGGGATTTTCAAGGTAAGAATACTGGAGTGGGGTGCCATTTCCTTCTCCAAGGGATCTTTCTGACCCAGGGATCGAACCTGGGTCTCCTGGGCCTCCTGCAGTACATCAGGGTAATTGCCACTCTACTTCATGAATTTGTTGGTGGATATATGAATTAATTCATGCAAAGTACTTGAAAACTGTATCTGATATACAGGAAGCACAGAATAAACATCCTTTTAGACTCAGTGCTGTTAACAATGATTCCTGCGTAAACTAGTTCTCATAGTCATTTTAGATATTACTTTTAGCTATTCATTTAATAAAATGTCTTTTATTCATATGAAATGTCTTTATTTAAAATAGACATTTTATTAAATGAATGCTAAATACTGAAGATGTGAAGATAAATACTATCATTTCTTTCCTTAGGAAGAGAGGAGTGTAATATACAAATCATTTTAAATATAACTGGAAAAATTACTGCAACATTTGAAGTCCAACTGGGTTGTTGCTTTTTTTTTTTTTTTTATTAAATTTATTTATTTTAGTTGGGGTTGTTGCTTTTTTGACCGTGCTCTGCCTTCGCTGCTGCGTGCGGGCGTTTCTCCAGCGGCTGAGGGCAGGGGGCGCGCTCCAGCTGCGCCGTGCAGGCTTCTCGTCGCGGCGGCTCCTCTGTTGCAGAGCGCGGGCTCTGGGCGTGTGGGCCTCAGTAGCTACAGCGCCGGGCTCCGCGGGGCAGTGCGCCGCCCTAGAGAGTCGGGCTTCCGTGACTATGGCACACGGCGTAGCTGCTCCATGGCATGCGCGACCTTCCCGGACCAAGGATGGAACCCACGTGCCCTGCATTGGCGGGTGGATTCTTATCCACTGTACCACCCAGGAAGTCCTTTAAATTAATTTTAAAACACGATTTAGCTTGCTCACAGTAGACTCATTCATAGCGACTCCATTTTATTTTTTTACGTAAGTAACAAATTTATTTTAAAACAAAATAATCAAATAAGAATGATAGCAAACATTTTAGAGAAGACTTGGATGCAGAAACAATAGATAACTCAGGAAGATGCATCTCAGCCTATGTTGAAAATGAAATGTCAACATTAAGAATGAAGTGTGACATTGATAAATTAATTTTTAAATGAGTAAGAAAACCAATAGATTGAACTAAATTGTAGTTGAGAAAGATGTCATTATTATTTTGTAGCCATATTTACTTCTAAACTCAGGCAGAAATTAAAGGATAATAGACTATGGATCTACAACTAAGATCATTGAATAAAAAGGAGAAATAATTGGTATAAAAAACTGAATTAAGGGACCTAAATTCAGGTTAAATTCTCTATTCAGCTTCTGGACCTCATGGAGCAACTGAAGACTGGGTGACTCTCCATTAAAGCAGGATCAGGGTTTCACAGGGTAGGGAAGATGGGTGCACACCCCTGAGGCTTGCACAGGAGGCAGTAGTTGGCATCCTGACCGGGAACCTGGAGGCGGGGGTAGGGCCTGTTTCTCTGCCTCCATGATGGACGGGCATTATTACGGGCGTCATTGGTGCAATTCCAAAGGCCATCAGAATGGTCATCACAGAGAATTGTTTGCAAACCTTGTGATGTGTTACCCAAGGCTATAGGTAAAAAAAGATATAGGGAAGAAAAAAAAATAGAATGAAATAAGATAACAAGACAAAATAAAAACTAAAGTCAAGAGAGGGCAAGCAAGGTAGAAGATATCTGTCTCCATGTCCTCTTCCATTGGCTTTAGCAGGTGCCCCTTAATGGACGGACATAGTCATTTGTCCTTAGAACTTGGAATGCCATCTACCCCAGGACTGCTGCAGGCCATCTCCAAAGAGGGTCATTCACACGTGCCAAATTCCTCCAAGACAGCTTGAATGTTGGAGAACTGAAATCTCAATTTCCACATGGAGCAAGGCTTCCCTTAAGGCACCAGGTCTTGACTTCTATTTTCTAACATAATTCACATTTAGAGTTTTTTGTTGTTGTTGTTGTTGTTGCTTTGTTTTGTCTTCTGGCCTGAATGTGGAGGAAATTCAAGATGATGTAATCAGAGGTAACGTGGCCACTAATCTGGGAGTAATATAGAATCTGTTAAGCATAAAAACAAGAAGCCACTATTTCAAGTAAATGATATTCCCACTCCAGGGCAGGCTCTTTTCAGCTTTCTTTCTTTTTTTCTTACTCAGGTAAAAACAGCATTTATTAGTATAAAACAGGAATATCATTTTTTACTAGGGCTGTTTAACACAGTACAGAGGTCTAGATACAAATGATCGCTTTAAAAATAAGACACTCTCCCATCTTGATTTGATATTTGCCAGGAAAGTCATTTTTAGAAAATGATCTATGGAGCCTTTCTACAGGATTATTAAAAAATTATAAAATATTTAGAGTGCAATAAAATGCAGTGTTCTTATTGCTTCCTCATACTAATTGCTACATCTGTTTTTATATCAAGGAGTATTCAATAGTTTGAAACATGAACTCCTTCACAAGGGGTAGGGAGTGGATAGTAAAGCTTGAAGACAGTTATAGGATGGTCTTCCATTTTGGCTGCTGCCCCTGGAAATTTGTTGTAGTTGCTGTTTAGTCTCTCAGTCATGTCCATCTTTATGATCCCATGGGCTGCAGCAGGTTAGGCTCCTCTGTCCTTCACTGTCTCCCAGAGTTTGCTCAAGCTCATGTCCATCGGGTCGGTGATGCCATCCAACCATCTCATCCTCTGTTGTCCCCTTCTCCTCCTGCCCTCAATCTTTCCCAGCATCAGGGTGTTTTCCAGTGAGTCAGTTCTTCCCATCAGGTGGCCAAGGTATTGGAGTTTCAGCTTCAGCATCAGTCCTTCCAATGAATATTCAGGATTGATTTCCTTTAGGATTGACTGCATTGATCTGCTTGCAGTCCAAGGGACTCTCGAGGGAACCAAACAGGCTTCCTTGGTGGTCCAGATGTTAAGAATCTGCCTCCCAACACAGGGGACTTGGGTTTGATCCCTGGTTGGGGAACTAAGATTCCCCATGCCTCAGGGCAACTAAGCTCAAGCAGCAAACTGAGACCTGACACAGCCAAAATTAAAAAAGTAAAATATTTTAAAAATTAAAAGTAGCCAAGTGGATGCCTAGTGTTGGCTTCAGAGACCACTAGCAAGAACAGAGAGGCCCAATTATTTTTTAAACCCGTGCTCCCCTTTGATAAACAGAACACATCATATGCTCTTCTTTTACAGTTTTTTGAATTCTTAGGATAATTAGCTATTATTAAATATGAATGAAAGCGGAGAGGAGAAAAGCCCTGTTTATTTTCAAAGTCTACTTGATCTCTCCAGAATGCAGTCCCTCCAGGGGCATAGGATGAGACCTGCCCTCTGCACCCCCTCCACCCACGTAAACGACTGCTCAAGTTCCCACAGATTTATGCATATTCACCAGCTCTTTTTATGTTGTAATGTCCTCAGCAATTTTGGGGACTATCAAAACAGGTAAAAATTATTGAGGCCTGACAGCTGCTAAAGGTCACCAGATTAAATCCATCAGGGTTATCTCCGGTGCATCATAACACGCGGAGAGAGAAATGAACTGACCCTCGCACTTGCTACGGGACATCCCCCAATCCTTTCCATCGTCTGGTTTCATGAAAGAGCCAGGCTCCTCTCACTATTTTAGACTCCACACAAATCAGACTATAAATTAGCCAGGTGTAAAACATGCATTAAAAACAAAACAAAACAAAACAAAAAACCCTGATTATCAACATGAAACCCAAAAAGTTATGAGAAAGGGCTTTGGGAGGCTTCCCTGATGGCTCAGTTTTAAGAAGCCACCCCTCAATGCAGGAGACACGAGTTCGATCCCTAGTCAGGGAAGATTCCACAAACCACAGAGCAGCTAAGCCTGTGCACCACAGCTACTGAGCCTGCGCTCTGGAGCCGGAGCCGGAGCCGGAACCCCTGAAACCCAGGCGTCCTAGAGCTGAGCTCCGCGAGAGGGAAACCTCCGCACGAGAGGCCTGCGCGCCTCTGGGGAGCAGCCTGCACTCGCTGCAGCTAGAGAAAAGCCTGAGAAGCAGCAAAGTCCCAGCACAGCCAAAAATAATTTTTTTTTTTTTTTTTTGTGGGGTTGGTCAGGGAAGTTGAAGGAGAGAAAAAGGGAGAAAGATGTAGAAAGTTAAAAATCTGATTCAGTCACTGGTAGTCGAGAAGCTCTATTCACACCCTAAAAATTTCTGGGTTGAATTTCCCAAAGAGCCAGAGCTCAGATTTGGGTTTAATTTAATTAAGCAAGGAGATTTATATTTTTCTGTCTGTCTTTTTCGTCGTGAAGCTTCTTAAACAATGTCTAATAATGCATAAATTTAAAAAAACTAATTATACATATACATTTTTTAAAAGTTAGATTATTCTCAAATTAAAATTTTAATTTACATAAATTAAAGAAATAATAATGGAGGCATCTAGTGGGAACGCAGAGAGGACAGTTGACAACAGAGAAGGGTGCGTGGGGAAAGAGCTGGTGAGACCCAAGGGAAATCAAGAAGGCCGGTTTTCACAGTGGGAACACTTGAAATGGGGGGAGGGGTGCTCCCAGATTCGGGAGGAAAGGAAGTCTGTGGAGAAGACCCTTCTCTGCTAACAGGGGCACTGCATGTTTGGAAGCAAAAAACAGGCCTGTGATGAGTGTGGAGGCAGGTTCTGAGATGACCCCAGGGCGCCTGCAGCTGGATTGACACTCTTGCATAATGGCCTTCTGCTTGGCTAGGCTGGGCTTGTTCACTCCCTCCTAACGGAGAGAACGGGCAAAAGCCAGCTGATGCTTCAGAGAGCAGCTTCAGAGAGCAGGGTGTCACTTCCGCCTGCTCACGATCTCGCTCTCCCAGTCACTTCAATGGAGACGGAGCCATCTGCTCCCCCACAGGGGGGCCCGTGCGGCAAAGAAGGTCCCCAGCCAGCAGCTAATGAGGACCTAAGACCCCAGTTCAACCGCAGGGAACAGAACCTTAGCCGTGGCCCTGGGCGAACTCGGGAGCAGGTCGGCCCAGGTGAACCTTGAGATGCTTCGGGCAGCAGACACCTTGACGGCAGCCTCAAGACAGCCCAGCTACGCTGCTACCCTTTCCTGACCCTTAGAAACTGTGACATAACAACACGTGTGTGCTATTTTAGCTACTAAGTTTTGGCGTCATTTGCTTTACAGTAATTGATAACTGGGGCTCCGCAGGTGGTTCAGTGGTAAAGAATCCGCCCGCCAACGCAGGAGACATGGGTTCGATCCCCTGGTGAAGGAGCTGGCAACCCACTCACTCCAGTATCCTTCTATTCTTTCTCCCCGTTTATTATCTTTATTTCTGAGTGTAAGAGAGGGTCCCAGTCATGTCTGGCTCATATTCATGCCCACTCCAATATTCTTGCCTAGAAAACCCCACGGACAGAGGAGCCTGGCGGACTACAGTCCATGGGTTCAAAAAAGAGTCGGACACGGCTTAGCAACTAAGCAACTGCAACAATAAGTAAACAATAAATAACTGAAACAAGATTTCTTAGATGTCAGTCATGCATCACCCTGACAGCACTTTGTACGTTTCTCGATACGCTGTGATAGACTCAACAATGCTTCTCCCTACAAAGTTGTCTACTTGTTAATCCCAGGAACTTGTGAATATGGTATGTTATATGGCAAAAGGAACTTTTCAGATGTGATTAAATTAAGGATCTTGAGATTGGAACATGATCCTAGAATTTCCAGGTAGAACCAGTGTAATCACAAAGGTCCTTAAAAAAGACAAGAGAGCCAGACAGGAGGGTCGAAGTCAGAAAAGGAGACGTGAGGCCAGAGGGAGCGGTCAGAGCGCCGGGGGAGGGGATGCGGCCGGGGAGGCGGGGCCCCGCCCCGGGGAGAGGCCCGCAGGCTGCTTTTCTCCAGAGCCTCCACCTATGTCCATCTCTTCGGCCCCAAGCCCTGTTTTGGATTTCTAAACTTCAAAACTGCAAGGGTTTTTTTTTTTTTTTTTTTTTTCTGCCAGTTATTAAAGTGAAAGTCGCTCAGTCTTTGTGACCCCATGGACTATACAGTCCATGGAATTCTCCAGGCCAGAATCCTGGGGTGGGTAGCCTTTCCCTTCTCCAGGGGATCTTCCCAACCCAGGGATTGAACCCAGGTCTCCCGCACTGTGGGAGGATTCTTTACCAACTGAGCCACAAAGGAAGCCCTCCAGTCATGAAGTCTGCGATAATTTTTTACAGAAGCAGTAGGAAACTACACATATGTATGTACTCTGTCCTATCATATTCATTAAATCAGCTCACTTTCTGTACATGGAAACATTTATTCTGAAGAAGACTTGCGCGGGGAGTTTTGGGCGCTGGTTGAGGCTCCGACTCCGTGCCCCAACACACAACATATATCATTACAGTGAACCCACTTCTGATGGAATGTGAAGGCTTAACACGTGGTAGTGTACACGTGTGCCTCCTAACTCTCAGTTAGTCTCACACCCCCTGCCTCACACTCCCCTTCTCTGCGTCTGCATCTCGGGTCCCCTCCTGCGAACATGGCCTGGACCACTCACAACAGACAGTGAGTGGGAGCCTGCTGTGCGGTGCAGGGAGCTCGGCTCGGGGCTCCGTGATGACCCAGGGGCGGGACGGGGCTTAGGGGAGGGAGACTCAGGAGGGAAGAGGTATATGTAGACATATAGCTGATTCACTTCATTGTACCATAAGAGTACCTATCCTATTCTGCATTATTTTATCCATCTGTTTATTTATATTGGCATGTATTCATGGCTTTCTGTTTTATTCAATGATTATAATTTGTTTCTATATATATTTAACTGCTCAAATTGTCCAGGGTGGCCAAATACTGAAAATTATCATACGGCCAGGATCTGCACTGATTACATTCCAAAGCTAGGATTTTTAAGAAGAATTTTTAGATATACTTTAGGATGCATGAGTAACTTGAATGATGGAAGAGAAGAAAAAAAAAAAAAAAACGCAAGCAACTAATAAGGACAATTTCCATCTCAGGCTTCCTATTTATTATTGATTCCCAAGGAAGGGCTTAAGTCATAAAAATCATTAAAGATGTAAAAGTTGAGATACTGATCTCTAGCAAACTGGGGGTTTATCTGAATTATGCAAAAGAAATGATGTGTAGAGTTTTTCACACATCTCTATTGACACCAATAAATATGGTTTCGTTTAATTAAAAGCCCTCATTATGGCTTGCATACTGCCTGGGGCTGAGTTGTGAAGCCATTAGAATGGGTTCTAATCCAATCTGTACACAGAGACTCACAGAAGGAAGATGTTGTGAAGAGACAGAGGGAGAAAACAGCCACCTACAAGCTGAAGAGAGAGGCCTGGAACAGATCTTTCTCTCCCAGTCCTCAGAAGTACCCAACCAGAGTGCACACCTTGATTTTGGACTTCCAGATTCCAGAAGTGTGAGACAATAAATACCTGTTGTTTAAGCCACCCAGTGTGTGATTTGTTACAGTAGTCCATGCAAACTAATACACCTTCTTTACATTATCTAGTTACTAGAAGGGTCTCCAGCTTGCGCCTCTAAGATTGATAAGGACTCAAAGAATACCATCCAACATGGTGAAATGATCAGAACCTAAGGAGGTGAAGTAAGCAGCTAACAAACCAAGTATCACTCAATATGTGTTCAACCCCATGTATGTAATCACTAGATGACATTTTTTAACTGAAAGAAAACACAGTTGGCAAGATAGACACATCCAACTTTGATTCCTCGAATTCTTCTTTGTTGCCCCAGAGTTGCTGGCTCTCTAATCTCTGATCATACCCACTTCATGTAACAGGCATCATAGTGGAATCAATACAGCAAAGTCAAAATTAACAACCTTCTCTATGTGTTGTTTACATTAGCTAAAAATTTTTGTAATAGGCATGTTACAAAATGCAATATATTTAAAACTTTACATTTTTTATTATTATATCTGAAATTTAGGGATTCTTTGCAAGAGGAGCAAGGGGAAAAGTGATTTTCAATGAAAAAATTTAAAGAGATGAAATTCTTCAAGTTTTTGATTTTTACACTTTTTAGTGTAAAATTAAGAAATTAAGAAAATTAAGAAATCATATACACATGGAATTCGATCTCCACATTTCATCCTAGTTGTTTTATAGGCAGTTTTTCACATTCCATAAAAATAAAAATGATAAAGTAGTTTTAAAGCCTAAGTTGCATGTTTTGTAAAAATAATATATACAATATTTCTGAACCTAATTTTAGCCATTCATTTTATTAAATCATTGGATTTTCGATGCTTGAAGAGAAACTGAATGACAGAAGCCATTCTATTAATACCACCTCACTAAGTTCTTTTTGTTATAGCAATAATAACATACATGATTTATTTCTAAAATCTTAAAATGCTTGGGAAAACTAAACAGAGTATATAGTACCTTTCATTATATATCTCAAACTCTGATTACAACAGAGTTTTCTTTATTTCAATTTTCCTCTAAAACTGATTTAATACATTATTTTTAAGAAATAATATTTTTCCTAAAAGAACGATAAAATCTAGCATAAAAGTAAAAGTTGAACTTTATACCGTAAAATTGAGAGACAATGAAGGTGTGAAAGATATCTCTGTTAAGATTTAATACTCTGAACTTTAGAATTAATGCAGTATTGGTGGAGAGTAGTCTTAGGGCAATCAGGGCAAGTAAGTTTGAGATAGGATGTGGAAAATTCAGTAATTAATAAATTTATTTAAATTTTTAAAAAAGAATGCAGTATTAAAATAAGAAATCTACATATTTACCATCCTACAAATTTCCCCCAACTAACATAGGCATTAACTACACTTGTACTAAATCACCTTTACTGACCTAGAATATTGTTTTTGAGCATTCCATCTACCACACACCTAAAATTAGGAAGTGTCTACTGAACTACTACTAATTTTGAGAAAAGTTTCATTCACAATTAAAGTTAAGGTCAATGAGTTGCCTTCAAATAGTTGAATACTCTTAGTAGTCTAACAGCTCTTATCATAGCGCCAAAGAAGTGAAAAAACTCAATTGTTTTTAAACTGCACCATTACATGGTCTCTTTCCCTAAACTTCTCTTTTAATTATGCAGTCCTTTTTGATAAGTGGATAAGTAATGATCTCTTTGGATGAATAAATGGTAATCTGATTCTACTGCAAAAGAATAATTTGGCTCAGATATAATGTTCTTTGGACAAATAAGTAGTTAATATATTACCAAAATTAGTACCAAAGAATTCATAATAATAATCTCATATTTTATTAATAATTATCACCCTCAACTTTTAAATTTTTTAAAAATATATCTATCAATATAATCCTAGAAAATTAAAAATTTTTAGGAAATTGAAAGGATTAGTTTTCCTAACTGTATGTGTATATTTAACCACACAGGTCTTCAGAGAACTGAGATTGTGGTATTTGGTATGCTTCCCAGGTGGCACTAGTAATAAAGAACCCACCTGCCAATGCAGGAGAGAAAAGAGACAGGGCGGGGGGTTGGGGGGTGATCCATCCCTGGGTTGGGAAGATCCCCTGGAGGAGGACATGGCAACCCACTCCAGTATTCTTGCTTGGAGAGTCCCATGGACAGAGAAGCCTGTCGGGCTATAGTCCAAAGGGTTGCAAAAAGTCAGACACAACTTAAGTGGCTGAGAACACATGCATAGTATTTATAACACTTCATCACATGGAGTACTGATGGAATATGCCTGAATAGATCACTCCATGATCCAAATACCTGCTATCTGGGGCTAAGAGGTTCCATTTCTAGCAAACAGGCTCTATCTCTCCCAACCACATGCAATCATTCATCACATAATCCTAGGAGGATCATAAATCCTTTATAGGAAGAAAGTAGCAAGGAAGGAGACCAAACAGAAACAATTTAAACTATGACCTATGAGGGACAGGGTAAAATGCTGTATTTCTACCTGGTATCATCAGTGCTAGATTAGTGGAGTACGTCACTATGATCTCACAGGTCAGAGTACAATGAGGAATCAACATACACTTTGACAAATTAAAGTATGTGTGCTTAACTGCATGCTCAGTCATGTCCCACTTTTTGTGACCCCGTGGATTGTAGTCCACCAGGCTCCTCTATCTGTGGACTTTTCCAGGCAAGAATACTGGAGTGGGTTGCCATTTCCTTCTCCAGGGGATCTTCCCAACCCAGGGATCAAGCCCACGTCTCCTGCATTGGCAGGCAGATTCTTTAACCACTGTGCCACCAGAGAATAGTTAATACTGTGGGATTCAACACATCCCATTATTTTATAATATGAAGATTCCAGCTTCAGAGTCTCAAAACAGGAGGATATAAAAGGGGCTGACTCAAGCCTGAGGTGAGACTTAAGGACCACCAGTTGTTATTTCAACATTTATGTACCAAAAAATACATGTATAGATACAAACAGAGCTATGGTAGAGTCCTGGCAAGTCTTCTGAATATCTCCCTCTACACTTTTCATTCATATTTATTCTGGCCTCCTCATCAGATGTTAAGTCTGTCAAGGATATATAGTAGTTCCTCTCTGCTCACAAAAGGACCTTTATCTAACAATATTTAAGGTCTTCCTTGTAGCTCAAATGGTAAAGAATCTGCCTGCAATGCAGGAGACCCAGGTTGGACCACTGGGTCGGGAAGATCCCCTGGAAAAGGAAATGGAAACCCACTCCAGTATTCTTGCCTGGGAAATCCCAGAGACAGAGGAGCCTGGCAGGCTACAGTCCATGCCATCAAACAAGTTGGACACGACTGAGTGATTAAGACTACACACGAATATTTTAGACTGTTAGATGAGCTAAGTACCTTTTATCTGACTATAAGTCTGAAGAAATTTGGAATGAGGGGATAATAAGTGATGCTAATGGGTTTTTAGTAACAAGATATCTTAGAAAGATAAGTGGGCTGTTTACTCCAATGAATCCACCTTGGAATCCAGTGAGAAACTTGAAAGATCTAGGTTAGGACACAGCAATGGCTGGCTGGCAAGCAATGATTGACAAGGCCTCAGGACTAAAGACAAATGAATCATGGAGGGTGGGAAAGAGACCTATTGTTTTGTTCTGGTTTATTTTCAACCCTTTCTCAAATAGTTCATTAGAAGTCTAGGTAAATGAGAGGCAGAATAGGTGACGAAATCAGTTGGGGAATGGACACTGCAGTTTCTTTCTTCCATCTTTCAGATACATGAGAAACGTGGGCTCATAGGTAGAGAAAAACTAGGAGTAAAATTTTGTGACATTGGTGGAAAGACTCAAAAGACTATTTTTATATGAAATCAAATTATTAAAAATTAGAGCATTTGGGGAAATAGACTTTTTGAAAAGCCAGAGATTAGAAGCCTCTCACATTCCGGACCAGTGGCTAGATGTGCAGTGGCTACTGGATTATGAATACTCAAGAGCTGTGGCAGGACCTCACCCAGGGAGAATCTGAATCCATTCCCGCCAGGGTAGCAGGAGATGCCAACATCTTCCCAATGGCTGCAGTCATGACCTCCCCAGGGTCTCCGCGAACACTGAAGGAAACTGGCTTCCTTTCCTGAGCAACTGACACCTTCCAACCATATGGGTCCCGTGCTCTCTTCAAAGTGGTTTGCAGAGGCTTGTTTGCCATATCTGTGGCAATAAAATAAACATCATGCACAGAACTGCTGTCTCTTGTTTCAAGGAACCACAAAACATAAAACAAGCAACTTCATTAAGCATCATGACTTCAGAGGGTAAGTACTTGTTCTTTCTCCTATCCTGAGAACTCACTTCTAACAGTAGTGTTCACTACATCACATATTTTGATGATCTTAACAATGTTTGATTGACTGAATGGGTAACGAGTGGATAATTAATCCTATTCCCCCAACCATTCTTGTGTTTTGTCTACAATTTAAGCCACCATCCAGAGAGAATGCAGACAGATAAATGTCAAATTCCTGACCGTGGAAATAACACAGTGCACCAGGAAGTGAAAACACTTGCGTCAGCCTCTGAAAGCCTTCTGAGTGCATGTGATTTCATTAGTTCTCTAAGACCCTTTCCTATCCTGTCTTCCAAAATAAACCATGTGAGGAATTTCCTGGAGGTTCAGTGGTTAGGATTCCACACTCACTGCCAAGGGTTGCAGGTTCAATTCCTGGTAGTGGAACTAAGATATTGAAAGCTACATGGCACAGTCAAAGAAAACAAGTAAACAAAAAATAAAAACAAAATGTATGTATTGGTTCAATGATTTCTCAAGCATCATTCCCATCCATGATGAAACGTGGATTTTAACCCATCAAAATCAGAGTAATAACAGTGTTTCTACCTTTTTATAAGGTTACATAATCTGATTTTTTAAACTTTCATGAATTATATTTGTGTTTCAATTGACTTTATTTGTAACACTGCCTTACTGAAAAACCCGAAGTATATTATAATATATATATATATATATATACACACACTGTAGAAATAGGAAAGATCCACAAAGTCAAAAATTAGCAAATAAGTCAATCTCTACCTTCGTTCATCTTCTCCCCAGTTTAGTTCTTTTGTTCTGTAAAATCCAAACAAGCCTCCAGAAATCCCTGGGCTAAAAGATATCTGAAGTGTCTTTCAATTGGTCTATATAAATAATTAAACTCTAACTCATAAATTTTATGTTAGTCACTTCCATCCCAATTTATTATTTCTGTACTAAGAGTATGAAGAGATCTTTCTCTCTGAAAAATGAATTTTCCTAATCTTTTCCTATGCACTTACTTATTAAATTTATTTAACATGATAAACATTTCAATTAATTAAAACAATGCAACTTTCAATGTCATTCTAAGACTTCTATTTTGCTGACTTATCGATTCTTAGCTAAAAAAGTAATTATCCTAAATTCCATACTGCTATCACGCTCAACTTACACCAGGTTTCCACAAAATGCAGCAATCGGATTACATCCATTCATATCGATTATGTAAGAGACAGCAAGAGGTCATTTTACTTTGGGATTTCGTTTGTATGAAGAAACCCAGAGTTCACCGTCTTTTTCATTCCAAAAGTGCATTCTCTTTCAGAAATTCCTCTGTAAACTAAAATGTAAATGTAGCAGGTGCCTATTCTACCTTCTAACGTAATCATTTAGAATTTTAACAAATATTGAGAACACTTTCAGAACCATTAAGTTCTGATACTCTGTATATGCAAGAAAAACTGAATGTATCTGTGAAACAATAAAATAAAATAAAAAATGGAGAAAAAATCAGCATTTATTCAGTTGTTTTCACTAATAAGGAAAAATACGAGAACAGTAAACAATAATATTTTTGAATTTTTCTAAACTTGTGAAAATGGGATACAGTTCTCAGACTAGCAGAGATTTACTTGGATGAAACGGCATTTTAAAGTAATTCTTATTAATTAAATATCAATATTTATTTGGCTAGCATGTCATAGCCCTTGACCTCATAATTATAATTAACTGCACTGCCCATGAAAATTCAAAATATTTGTCAATCGCATACATCTATACCTTTGTGATGTCATTATTTACAACAGGAAAATTTAAACTAATTGATATATTAAGTAAATTATAGTATGAACATCATCAGTTATGTTATTAAAATTATGACTACAGTAATATAAAGTAAAAAAGTGAATAGTAAAATTATATATCTACTACTAGAGCTGCTACAAAGTTATACACAAGTTTTAATAATGGAAAAATTAGGAGTAGTTTTTTATTTTCTCTTTTTTCCAAATCGCTAAAATTTTATATTACTTTTACAACTTTAAAAATATATGTTTAAACATAGCTTGAATGAAAGCATATTTTAAGTTTTAATAAATATTTGCAATTAATTCTATCTCAAGCTGAAATAATATAATTTTGCTTATTTCTTTTAAACAAGAGACAATTACTTCAAGTATGACATAGCAATATGGAAAATAAGAAAGAATGGGCATCCATGGGCTTCATTCAGATATTAGCTCAAAGGCATCATTTGCAATTACTTCAAGCAACTTAGGTCTTTACTCTGGAATGCATTATGTGTGTGACATGAAATATATTGCTCAAAGTGTGATACTCAGTTTTTAAGAGAATGAGGTCAAGGGTGAGTTCAAAAGGTCATCTCATGACAAGAAAGCTGTTTTTCTCAAATAAAAGTGGTAATTATCATCACATTATGAGAAAGGAAATAATGTAATACCAAAGAATTTGACATTGGACTTCTCTGAAATTTTAAATACAGTGATGTTATTACTAACAACATCCAATAGTAGCAATGCATCAGAATAAAACTGATCATTCACAGCATACAGTCTTACTTAAATAGACAAAACGGGACTTAGAAGTCATCCATGGCTCCAACCAGTTATTCAAGAAGAGGGGTCATGGCAGGAAAGGCAAATGAGATAAATAGCAAGATATGGTTATTTATCATCAAAGAAATGTTATTGTTTTTTAATTGCTGAACTTCCATATATAGATAGGTAGATAAGAGGGGTAGGAAGGTAGGTAGAATAGACAGGTAGATAATAATTGAGAATATATACTGTTAGTATTATAGACATTACAAGCAAGGGTGACAAAATAAGACTTTTAAAAATATAGCTTGGCATTTAGCTATCTCATATCAATAGATCTTACTTAAATCCCAGCTGTCAGCAAACCACATAGGTATTAAGATCAGTCCAGCCATCATTACAGACAGTCCCCCACTGTCCCCTGTAATACACTTCCAGGCGACGCTCATGGCTGCCTTTACCACCTGCAAGTCTGATGACGCCATCTGCGACAAGAAGAAGACACGGAGACTGAGCAAATAATGATCAGAAAAAGGCAGAGCAACATTGTAATTTCATGAGAAATATCATCCTACCCAGATCTCTCTCGAGGCCTTTTTTTAAACTCCTATTAGAATTGTCCTTGGTAGCTCGGACAGTAAAGAGCCTGTCTGCAATGCTGGAGACCTGAGTTCAATCCCTGGATCGGGAAGATACCCTGGAGAAGAAAATGGCACCCCACTCCAGGATTCTTCCCATGAACCGAAGAGCCTGGAGGACTACGGTCCATGGGGTGGCAAAGAGTCATTCACAGCTGAAGCAACTAAGCACACAAGCATAGAACTGTGCTCAGTGATCTGAGATCATTAACGGGATTGTTCTTGAACAAAGTCATAACACATATCGGTCCTAACAAACTACTTCCCTTTTATTTCTACTCTTGTGTCTAACTAGAAAAATATACTCTGATATAATTCCAAAGTAACTATTTAGATTTCTTCAGATTAAATAATACTTGGGAAATTTCTTATGGTTTTAATCTCCTTAAAAGTATGAGCAATATTTGTCACTTTAATTTAAAAAGTATAAAAACACAGTAACTTGGAAATAGCTGAAAAATTTAACTGTGAATGAAAAAATACTGAAATATGAAGACAGAAAAAGCTACTCTGGTTAAAGAGTGATCTATCATGTCAAAATATTTATTACTATTCCTTAGGCATTCATAAAGGATTTCCTGGTGGCTCAGATGGTAAAGAATCCACCTGCAATGCAGGAGACCCAGGTTCAATTCCTGAGTTGGGAAGATCCCCTGGAGAAGGGAATAAAAACTAGGGTGCATGTTTTGCCTGTGTTCTTTTATCGATAATACAAATCTAAATTTCAGTCTTCTGAAATTAAATGAATACTTAATTCCCAGAAAATCCTGTAAAAAGCTTCTAAGCAGATACACAATATAATAAATTCATTCCCCAAAAAGTATAAGAGGCCATTTCCATCCAAAATAATCCAAACACTGTCCCTCTTCCCAAATGAAATATATAAATAATCTTGGGAAAAAGTCATACTTTTCATGAATCTCTGGGATCATTCAAAGTAAATTAAGGTCTCCTAGCAACAGAATCATTATTAATGTAAAATTTCACTGTTTGCAAAGCATTGTTACACCTGTTACCTCATTTGACCATCCCAGCAACAGTACAAGACTATCCTCATTTGAAAGAGGAGGAAATGGAGGCTCAAGAAGATGAAGTGCTCTGGCTTACAATCTGGTATAAATTTTCTATTTGTTTTGTGTATAAATGGGTTATTCTAATAAAACAACAGTGTATACAGAGCTATGTAAATAAAAAAGTAGACCTTCAGCATTTCACAGTCTGTCAGAAGTATTTCATTTGACTTTTTTAAAGAAATATTAAAGCCTTAATTTTTTTCTTCAAGCTCTTTTTGCTATAGAAACAACAGATTTGTGTTGACCCAACTTCTCTTGCCCATCCATTTCTCTCTTCTTCCCCTCAAACATTTAAGTACATACACATACACTCATTTGCACTCAGACATGTCCTTCTTGCAACACAAGACATAGCTTGACAAGCATGCTGTGATTTGGAACAGTCTGAATATTCAGCACAGCAAAGGTTAACCTGGTTCTTTAATAGTGTGCTTTAATCAACAATCCCATCAAAATAGTTTTACCAGCTATAAACACATTCTGAGAGTCAAGACAGGCTAATAAATGAATGGACTAAATGTATAATTATAAAATCTAACATCCTAAATGTAGCATTGTACACTGATTCTGACTACTAGGTACTATATATTGCAACAAGATCATATATTCTTAATTACTTTATAGGATTGTGTAGCTTTCAACTGAAAAATTCAGAAATATCTATAAATAAAGAGATAGCATTATAATATACAGTGTATATTCTTTTTATGTCTTATTTGGGGGATTTATTTGTAAGTTCATTTAGTAATATCAGCTAAATTGAGAAGGGAAGTTAAGCCCAAATACGGGCGAAGGCAAGAGTGGCTAGGTTGACAGGGTGAAGTTCCTACCTGTTAGAGGGGTACAGGACACTCCAGCATCTTCTTCATGGTCACAGTTATGCTCTCCCCAGGAACTCTTTGGACACTGCTCAATAGAAAGCTCATTCCCAGTGCAGCGTACTTCATCCAACATTACTGGGCCAGACCCTTCCCCAAAATACGCCTGTTTCCACGCTTTGGCAATGCCACTGAACAAACATAAGAACATAAGTCAGATTGAAGGTTAGTCTGACCTGTTTCTTCTTTTGCCTCTGGCAAAGGTAAACTTATGATTAATTTATAATTTTCCGTATCAATTCACTCCACTGTATCTATCTTGGTCCATAAAGTACCAAACTAAGAATGAAAGAGCTACAAGCTAGAGTCTGGGGCCCTGATGACTGTGGAACCACCGTACCAACCTTGAATTAACTATCTGCGGTCTCCAGAGAGAGAAATAGACTCTTGTCTTTGTTGTTGTTGTTCAGCCACGCGGTCACATCTGACCCTTTGCAACCCCATGGACTGCAGCACACCAGGCCTTCTTGTCCCTCACCATCTCCCAAAGTGTGCCCAAGTTCATGTCCATTGCATCAATGATGCTGGACAGCCATCTCATCCTCTGATGACCTCTTCTCCTTCTGCCCTCAATCTTTACCAGCATCAGGGATTTTTCCAGTGAGTCAGCTGTTCACATCAGATGACCAAAAGACTGGAGTTTCAGCTGCAGCATCAGTCCTGCCAACAAATATTCAGTGTCGATTTCCCTTAAGATTGACTGGTTTGATCTCCTTGCTGTCCAAGTGACTTTTAGGAGTCTTCTCCAGCACCACAGTTTGAAGGCATCGATTCTTCGGTGCTCCGCCTTCTTTACAGTCCAGTTCTCACAACCGGACATGACCACTGGCAAGACCATATCCTTGACGATACGGACCTTTGTCGGCAGAGTAATGTCTCTGCTTTTTAACACATGGTCTAGGTTTGTCACAGCTTCCCTGCCAAGAAGCAAATATCTACTGATTTCATGGCTGCAGTCACCGTCCACAGTGATTTTGGAGCCCATGAAGAAGAGATCTGCCACTGCTTCCACCTTTTCCCCCTCTCTTTGCCATGAAGGAATGGGGCTGGATGCCATCATCTTAGCTTTTTTAATATTTAGTTTTAAGCCAGCTCTTTCACTCTCCTCCTTTGCCCTCATCAAGAGGCTCTTTAATTCCTCTTTGCTTTCTGCCATTAGAGTGGTATTATCAGCATATCTGAGGTTGTTGATGTTTCTCCTGACTGTTTTGATTCCAGCTTGTAACTCATCCAGCCTGGCATTTCTCATGTCTTGTTTAAGCCATGGTTATTTTCAGTTCTCTGTTACTCATGGTCAAACATCTCTTCACTCAAATTTATTTGACTAAATTTACTGCTCTCACAATTCAAAGTGACACCATATTCTCTAGAACCCCAGATTTCAGTGAAGAAGATCATGATTGCCTGTCAAAATGATAAATGACTTCAGAAATTGTATCTTCAGCCTTTTTCAGCCATTTAATTCTTAGACTAGAGAATTTATATTTTTAGTTTGCTTTTCAACGATACTGCATCTATTCCCCATTATTTAAGTTGCCTTTTTCTCCTTACATTATAACTATCTTGAGAATTTAAAACCAAAACAGGAATGCAATTTTGATATATGTAATTCAAATTTTACTATCCAGAAATAAGGTTTTATCAGAACAAAGCCACACTCATTCCCAAATTATTGTCTGTGGCTGCTTTTGCACTACACAAAAGCTCAGTGGAGTAATTGGAAAGTCTAAAATATTCACTATCTGTCCCTTTACGGAAAATGTTTGCTGACCCTTGCTCTAGAGGAAAGAGATTAATGAAAGCAAATATGGAAACTGATTTAGAGAACACTGAAAGCTGGAGAGTAGAAGCAGAAGAGACAGGATGACTAATGCAGGCCATGGGGAAGCCAGATAGGAGCAGAGTTTTAGAGAAAGGCAGATTGACCGTCTCTTGGGTCTCTGCCCGGTGACAATTGCTAGAAAAGAAAAAGACCTGTCAAAGAAAATTTCAGTGAGTATAATTCCTTGAGGCAAGACTAGGTGCTAAAATAAAACCAGGGACCAATATGAGAGAAAATAAAATTTGATCCCAAACTCAGAAACAAAAAATAAACTCCAGATGGTTTCAAAATTTAAATAGAAAGAAGGAAAGAAAGGGAGGAAGGAGGGAAAGAGGAAGACAAGATGACTAAAAAGTTAATACAATGCAATGAAATAATAATAACATAGTTCTTATAACCTTGGTAATAAGGGAATTTCCTGAGCAAGATGAAAAACCAAGAAATCAGAAAACAAAGACTAAAAAAAGTTAAACTTATAAATTTGAACTATGTAATAAATAAACCAAACACATAAATTTGAACTATTGTATGGCAAAATACACCACAACCAGATCAAAAGGCAAAGAAGGTGAAAGATATATTTGTAAAATATAACAGCAATCAAATAAAAAAAAATTCCTAGAAGTAAATAATCATAATTTATTATTATCATAATAAAAGAAAAAACGACCAACATCAAAAATAGGGTAATGGAGACAAACAAGCTATTTACAGAAGAAGAAATACCCATGGCCACTGAGCATATTGTAAGATGCTCAACTTACAGTGATCAAATTAAAACAGTTAGAATGCATTTTTACATATCCTTAAAATCCTTTGCACTAAAAATCTAGGCTAAAAGATTAAAAACTAAAGGCTTTCTATTCCCAAGAAAAAAATAACAAACCTAAAATACTCATTACTTGGGAGTGACTTGAGACAGGCTGGACAGAGTAACTGAAATACATTGCATTTCAAATATGTCAAAGATGTGGTAGAGGTTCTAGGAAAAAGCAAAAGCCCTGATTAACAGCCTCTAAACTGTGTTCCTTCCTTAAGGGAGAACACTAGATGGGAGATCAGAAGCCCCGGATAGTGACTCTGGGGAAAATCACCTATGTTATAATGCAGCCTTAAAACATCATTTGGGTGTTTTATTTTCTTCCTTATGCATCTCCATATTTTCCATTGTTTACAACCATTATTTTAATGATCACAAAAATGTTTAATTAAAATAAACTAATCAGAAAAATTAATGCAATAAATTCAAGAACCAAACAAAACAAAAAAAACACGAAGAAATCATGATGTAAAACAAACTAGGTTTCCCAGCTAATTTTGGAGTTCATTAAAAATTAAGATGATATTTATAAATTCACACAGTCCTTCAGCCTATTTCCTGGTGTCCTGGACTGTATTAGCTTTCAGGGGAATACCAAAGAAATGGATGACTCTGCCGTTTAAGACATTGTCTAATACCAGGGAAAGCAACATGAGACTCATGGTTTGTTAAAGGCTAATAAGTACTATGTAAATTTGATAAAGTTGTGTGTTCTCTTCCCTTCCATTATGAAAAGTATGTCCACATCAGCCCTGGCAGTTCATTTGTAGTAACAGTCCCAGTTTTACTACTTTCTCACCATCTGACCACAGAATAAATTTGTGGAATAGGGGTTTTCTGATATAATGCATCGATTTATTAGGTTATTTTATGCAAAGCTGTTTGACCTACACAGCAGCAATCCCCAATAGACACCGAACTGATCCTATGTCTGATCCGTATCCAAAACATTCCTAAACCTATTTAGCTAATCTGATTGTATTCATATAAAATTTGTCTGTTTTTCATAGAAAAAGAGCAAATAAAAAATACCACCTGACTAACTCAATCCCTGGATTTAGCTACTACTTTGACTAGACACAGAATGGAGTTAGGCAATTCTATTGTGTAAAAAGAATTACTTGCTAGGTTATAAAAGATTGGTTCTTTGACAGCAAATATCATTTTGTGACACATAACATTTGGATGAAAAACTCATTTTTACTGGTCAATAGTCCATATTTCTTTCTGGAAAACAATCCCCTCTATCTCCAATAATGATATTTTGAAGTATACTGAATGATTACTGTATCCCAGACACTGGTCTAACAGCTTCAAATGTATTAACTTTTTCAATCCTCCCTACAACCCCATGATGTTATTACCCACTGTTTACAGATGAGGAAACTGAGTTGCAGAAGTTAAACAATTTGCCCAGCATTAGATAGTAAAATTTGTCTGGCTTTAGAGCAGACTCTGAAACACTTTACTTTCTTTCAGTCTCTTGGGGCATTTTCAGTGATGTGTCTGTGGCACATTAATATATAGTCTGTCTAAAACATGCTCATCATCAATTTCCTCCTACAATAAACTTTTCTCCCTTGACTTCCCTATTT
The DNA here is from genome assembly GCF_054371585.1 of Giraffa tippelskirchi. NCBI lineage: Eukaryota > Metazoa > Chordata > Mammalia > Artiodactyla > Giraffidae > Giraffa > Giraffa tippelskirchi. The sequence continues at coordinate 102,877,091 of NC_137275.1, forward strand.
CTTTCAGCTTGTATTCATATTTATTCTTATTAATACCTGCCTATTTTGCAAACAGTGTAACATGAAATGAAAAATCCTACCTTGGGAGCCACAAATCTCAAGATTCCAGTCTTCATTCACAGTATAATTTGGGGACTTTGAGTAATCTCAGAGAGCCTAACTTTCTCATCTGTTAAATAAGGCCTCCTTTCTGCTCAATAATTGGACATACTAATAATGTTTATAAAGTATTTTAAAAATTAATAAACAATAAAATAAGAGAACAAATAAATATTTAAAAAGAGCATGAGAAGAATTTTTATTTTGACCACGGAATAATATGGTTCTTTCTTTAAGATAATTTTATAGCCAAAAAAAAAACCTAAGAAGAAAAAAGCGCTCAAAAATTTAAAATTCTTATGTAAATTATGGCATATCCACAAAATAAAATATGATGTCACAGTTCCATGAGCAGCTATGCTTTTAAGAGTTCTGAAAGACATAGGAAATGCTTTAATGTTAAGTGCACAAAAGGAACTCCAATTAAAATGTCTCTATCTGAAACTTCACTGCATATGTATGCATTCTCAAGTTCAATTTTCTAACACTTGGCTTCTTCCTTTCCTAATCCTCATGTTTCTCTGAGTTCTGGATTAATCAAATTTAAATATCTTAAGTACAGTTATTCCTTTTGTGTTTTAGGACGCTTGCCAGCTACCAAAATCTACAGCCACCATTAAAAGATGAGGGTCAACAAAGACAGCATCTCACAAAGAAATTGTAACCAGCACTCCAGGGAGGCATGATATAGTTTCCCTTTGGGAATTCAACAAAGCAAGTACCACTGAGATGAAACATGCAACATTAAAAATTATTGCATCTGAAAGTACTGTGCCTTTAAGTGAGCAAAACAAATTCTAGGGGAAGAGCACTTGCAGAATACTGCTGTACTGCAAGGTTATGAGAGAAGTAGAAAATCAAAGTAAAGAAAAACAAAGCAAAAGAACAGCATCAGCTCAGATCCTAGGGTACTTAATAATAAAAAAAAAATCTCCACCAAGCTAGATTGTTGGTTATTACACAGGCTTGTGGAAGATCTTTGCTGTCTTGAATATTTGAAGATATTTTTCCTTTTCATCACTTCTCCAAACACAAATCTCCTCATACAAAAGATGGCAGCGAGCAAATGCTTGAGAAAGATGTAAACACTTTACTCAACCCATACATATGTTCAACATTAATACAGTCTTCCTTGTGATTCTATCTCTACATTCTTTCCATGCAGTAGACTATTGTTTGTCAACACAGTCTTTGTTTGAGAACTGTTTATGTAAGTGAAAAAAAAAAATCTTGGCTCTCAAGAAAGAACTCTACATTACAACATGAATTTTTAGACTCACTTTTAAAACTATGAAAGTGAAAGTGTTAGTTGCTCAGTGGTATTCAACTCTTTGAGACCCCACAGACTATAGCCCGCCAGGCTCCACTGTCTATGGAATTCTCCAGGCAAGAATACTGGAGTGGGTTATCATTTCCTCCTCCAGGGGATCTTCCCAACCCAGGGATCGAACCCAGGTCTCTTGAGTATCCTGCATTAGCAAGTGGGTTCTTTACCAGTAGCGCCACCTGGGAAGCAAATACTTGAGTGATGTTTATCTAATCAAACTTTTGGATCTAGCCTCCCATTTCAGAAGTTACAAGAACCAGAATGAGACAAATTCAGAAGGGAGGATATTCTACAAACCAACTGGTGTGGTCTTTGGTCTCTGCAACAAGTCAGTGTTAGGAAAAACAAGAAACTGTTCTGGATTAAAAGACTTTGGGGGTATAACGTCCAGATGCACCACAAGGCCCTGGGCTAAATTCTGCTACAGAGAAACCATCCGTCAAGGACATGGTGGGAACACCTGTGGAAATCTGAATATTACAGGATATTAAACAATGTAAGAATGATTACCACTGACATTAGTTGTGATGATAATTTGGCTATGTAGGACAATGTTCTTATTTTTAAAAGGTGAAGTATACACTGAAGTATTTAGAGGTAAAATGTTGAAACACCTTTATTTTGTTTTAAAATACTTTAATATTAACCTACAGTTTTGAAAAAGTGGGAGGGGAGGGGTCAGTTGCAAAAACAATTGCAAAAAAATTACGGTTCAAGGTTCAAAAATCATGCTCCAGTGTCAAAGACTATGCTTAACTGGACAAAGTGAAACAAGAACTGAGAAGACTTAATTTTGAGAGGTCTCCACATCAACCCACCCCTACCTGCCACAACATGCTAAATAATTTTTTTCCAATTTAAAGTAAAATATCAACTTCAGAAGATCTGCCAGTATAATTTCAGAGAAACTTTTAGGCCTGCTATACCAATGTTCAAAATCACTAAAGACAAGGATCAGAGGATACACAATTATACCATACTATTCCAAAGTAACCATAACTAAAGCAACATATAATATTGGTTTTCTGTCTTTATTCCACAAGCTTCATTGCCATATCCTGCATAGGAATTATTTCCTTTGAACATTAATAAACATTCTTTGTTCTAAGCACATACCTAACAAATAAGGAGCAAAGGGCAAAAGTTTAGACGATATTTGGGGGAAAGAAGTTGAACTTCAGTTAAAGCCTCACAACTAGTTTCATCATATGACTTTGGTAAGTTACTGCAGTTGACCGTGCTAGTTACTACCTGGGAGTCCTATAAAGGCTCCCGATAAAAAGTGGTAAAAGGCTTAAGGTTCTTAAGGATACAAAATCAGTTGAATTCAGATACAAACAGGTTAGATCTATAGGTACATAGACATTCTCTTCAAGGAGACTACCGCCAAATACAATGATCAAAAAGGTGGCTTTTTCTACTTGTTCAAAGAAATGTGCAATTTAAACACACCTATCTTTGGGTATGGAAGTAATAAACTTAGAAATGTAAGCAAAACAAAAGAAGAAGAACCAACCTCAGACCCAGCTGCCTGCAGACCACTTCTGCATCTGCATCATCCCACTGGTCGTCACAGACTGTCCCCCACTGACCGGCATGGTAGACCTCCACTCGGCCCTCACGCACACTGCTCCCCCCAGCAAGGCGCAGGATGGGGAACGCAGGGCCTGCGATATGAAATTAACAACAAATTAAACCTACACATTCATACTGAGCTATAGAAGATCAGGTATATTCTATTTCTTTGCCATTCGCAATCATAAAGTTATATTTAATAAGCCACTTCAGCAATATGGACATACCCACGCATGTCTAATATATTTTATGATAATCTCAACTGATTAAAATCCTCCAACTTGAATTACATTCATACAAATAGCTGTCAAGAGGAAGCAGTCTAAATTCACTTTTTCCCGAGGACCTCAGAAACCAGAAAAGACACACTCAAAACTGCAGTTATTGGAAATCCATTTGATTTTTGTGGTATTGTGGGGGATAGCATTGATTTTTTATTTACAGTAACTTGAGAATTACCAACATGTAATTATTAAGAATGGCACTTATATCTATGACATACTTGCTTTCAGCATAGAAATATTTCTACATTTGTAGAGATCAAGTCAAAGTTAACATTATCACATTATAAGAAGCTGGTGGACATCACAGCCAGTACCTTCAAAAAACAATATTGAAGATTCATTTGTGTATGAATCAGTTCATCATTTGTGTATGAATCAATTCATTCTCTGTGAAGAATACCAGAGGCTTCCCCATGCAAATTCCTTATTATAGTCTACAATGCCCTTATCTAGCTTCATCAGTTTTTTAATTTTTCTCTCTTTTTCTTAGTCTAGAATTGAGGACACAGGGAACGCCTTTCCCTTTCACTCAAGTACTTCAGATACCCAGCTATGTAGAAGGCATGTAATAAATATTTGTTGACTGACTGGATTGGCAAACGATGACTAAAAGCCTAGAAAGAATATCCCAAACAACGAAAAATAACTATTGATATCCACTCCTTCAATTCTGTTTCTTAAACAGCTGTTAGGCAGAGAGGCACTGCACAAATGCTACCCTTAAGAAGTATATTGCCTCGGGATATGGACAACATGAGTACAGATGGGAGACCATTGAGAAGGCCCTGCAGGGGTTCAGATGCAAAAGGTGCTCGCCCACCCCCGGAGGAAATTAGGGAATCTCTTCTAAAGGAGCTGTAGCTGAGAGGGCCAAGATGATGGATGGGACTTCATAAGTTCTACATGGGGGATGTGCACTTCAGACAAAATGAACCGAATGAACACAAGCATAGAAACACAAAGCTGTGTGTGTTTGGGAAACAGAACGGCCCTCTAATTTTTCTGGAATAAAGAATGTGAGATGGTCAAAGGTTCAGAACAGGCTGGGTCCCTATTAGGAAATTTAGTGTTATCTTTTGCCAAATACTCATCATTTATCCACATGAAATATGCTTCTAATTCCTCCACAGTATAAGCAGCTATCAATAAATGGTACTTGGACATTCATATTTATATTCAAATATCACACCAGAGAAGGGATTTAGATTAGCAAACATGTACATATACTCATACTCTGATATTTGTAACACAGTTTTCTTACATAAGTCAACTAGCACTTGTAATTTGGAAAAGGATAAAGGTAGGTTTAATAAACATAACTGTTCTCAACAGTATATAGCAGCTTCTTATAATTAATGACTGCAAGAAACCTAAATTTACATGTTACTATGTTTTTCTTTTAAGAAGCTTGGAAAATATAGAAACAAACCAATAGAAACAGAATAAATTTCTTAAACTATTATATCCTTCTCTGCTTCTCCTCTCCCCACCTCCATAGTAAGCTTGGAGAAAACAGAAAAAAAAAAAATTTAAAAGGAAATTTAAAATTATCTACAACCTAGAAACATTATGGCATAATTACCTTACATTTTTTTAAACGTTGTGCTTTATTTTTAAATGTAGTTTTTACACTGGTTGTGTAAGTATTTGTGAAAATATAGAGAAGCTCAAAGACAAAATTTAGTCACCATCTCACATCTTCCCAATAAATACACGCACAAAAAAAAAATCACTTGAAAGAAATTTCAGTGAAGTAGTTGACTCGTATTTAACTTATGGATAAATAAAACTCCCAGACATTTTCATTTATACTGATATTTCCTATGTCCAATACAAAGATACGATCTTCTACTTTGTAAGTGTTGGAAAAGTACTAAATGCCAAGATGCTAAATGTAAATTCCAAACTAAAAGAAAGTATTAATGTTAAAGGTCTGCTGCTGTGCCTTAAGATAGACTCAGTGTTTGCTGATTTGAGCTATTTGTTTTCATATTCTCATTTAATTTACCATAAAAGCATATTTTTTCATTCTCACTTCTAATTTATCTCAACCTTCGATATGTTATATATGCTTACATCAACCTTAAATTTATCTTTGCAGCCAGAGCATAAACAAGTGGATAGATTATAGAGAATGGAGAGCTTTTTTAAAAAAAGAGTAGACAGAGAGCCTGAAAAAAATATACTGACTTCCCATTGTTGTTAGAATTAAATGCAGGCTTTTAGAGTACTACAAACTGTATGTGTGTATAACTGAGTCATTTTGCTGTACACCAGAGACTGGCACAACACTGTAAATCAAATTAAAAATAAAATAAAGTACTATGAAACCCTGAAAAAAAAAAAGGATTGTTTTCAAAAATTTACTTACTTCACTACTTGAAAAATGTTAACATACTTTATCAGTTCAGTTGAACACAGAATACAAGCAATGTCTACAAAAAGCAGTGCACTGTTGAGCCCGATGCACAGCATCCCTGATGTAGCAATGTGTAAACATGTGTTTGCCACAAGTAGGATTACCAAGAGGTGGAGAGGCAAAGGAAGAAAAGGAAAAACTTACAAGACATAAAGACTTAGAATGCACCTTGCATCCACAAAAGGACTGTAGCTCTCCAAGCACACACTTGTGTGATATCTTGCACCATTTCCATTGGTTCTTCCAGTCAGTTCACAGGAATGACCCTAGCTTGGATCTTCCTATGTTTTGCAGAGGGAGTGTGTCAATTCCTTCCCTGATACTTGTACTCAATCAGAAACCATTGCCCTCGGCTGTCTGCTGGCATTCTAAGACCTGGGACATCTGATCACGCTACTATCGCCAAGAAAATCCAAAAAGGTGTGATAGCCACAGGTTGTGGTCACACGTTAAAACAATCACGGACCCCAGAAAACCCACCCACAATTGTGAAACTAAAAGCCTAGAAAGAATATCCCAAACAAGGAAAAATAACTAGCAAAGGGAGCTTCTCCCGCTGCTTCCGTTCACATGATCATACACACATCTGTATACCAAAACCACATACTAATCACCAATGCTGCAGATGGTGACTGCAGTCATAAAATTAAAAGATGCTTCCTCCTTGGAAGGAAAGTTATGACCAACCCAGGCAGCATATTAAAAAATAGCGACATTACTTTGCCAACAAAGGTCCGTCTCGTCAAGGCTAAGGTTTATCCAGTAGTCATGTATGGATATGAGAGTTGGACTATAAAGAAAGCTGAGCGCCGAAGAATTGATGCTTTTGAACTGTGGTGTTGGAGAAGACTCTTGAGAGTCCCTTGGGCTGCAAGGAGATCCAACCAGTCCTTCCTAAAGGAGATCAGTCCTGGGTGTTCATTGGAAGGACTGATGTTGAAGCTGAAGGTCCAATCCTTTGGCCACCTGATGAGAAGAGCTGACTCATTTGAAAAGACCCTGATGCTGGGAAAGACTGAAGGCAGGACGAGAAGGGGACAACAGAGGATGAGATGGTTGGATGGCATCACTGAGTCAGTGGAGATGAGTTTGAGTAAACTCCGGGAGTTGGTGATGGACAGGGAAACCTGGCATGCTGCGGTCCATTGGATCGCGAACAGTCAGACACGACTGAGCGACTGAACTGAACTGAATGCCTAGGACATCATGCATAGGAGCCCTTATCCAAGGTAGCGATTTGTTTTATGGAATGTGCTATCTTCAAAGAATAACGCTAATAACTATGATTCTATTCTATTTTATAAAGTGAAAACATTTTATTATAGTTTCTGTATTTTATATTTGGTTTCAAGATGACTTTTAACTTGATTCCATCACAATTTTTCATTACCCAAATAAGTGTTTCATATACAGTATATAATAATCCTATAAACAAATTATATTAAAACAGAAAATATGTGAAGTGAGGTCAGGGCTTCTCAGGCGGTCCAGTGGTTAAGAGTTTGCCTTGCAACGCAGGGGACACCAGTTCAAACCCTGGTCTAGGAAGATCCCACATGCTAGGGGGCAGTTAGGTGCAAGCATCACATCTACTAAAGCCTGCATGATCTAGAGCCTGTGCTCCACAGCAAGAAAAGCCACCTCAATCAATGAGAAGCCCGTGCACTGCAACTAGAGAGTAGCCCCCACTTACTGCAACTAGAGAGAGCCCGTGCACAGCAGTCAAGACTCGGTGCAATCAAAAAATTTTTTAATTAAAAAAAAAAAAACAACTGAGTTCAAATGGAAATCCGACTGTTACATGAATTCCTTTGAAGACTAATTAGATTGTTGATAGACTATGATGATTCAGACTCAGGTCTGTATTTCAACGCTTAGGAAAACATTCACCTAAGACATGTTTTTCATCTGGAATGCTGAAAACAGAATAAAAGTAAAGCAAGGGAATAAAAATTTTTTTTTTTCACCATGGGAAAAGCTACACAGGTCAGCAGCTGCCATCTTCTCAGAACATGCCCTGCCCTGCCAGATGTCTTTTTCACAAAGCAGTATATTTTCTTCATCTCCTCTGCAACGGACATTGCTCCAATAAACGGGAATAAGGCCCAGTTCAGAAAACGGGGTTTGTTTTGCGACTCCTTTTCCTCTGGAAGTACAATGCTCAAGGTTAGGTTTATCAAATGTAGGCTAACTTTTATCAAAGCACAAGGGTTTTAAAAAAATTGAAAAAGTCAAAAAAGGTGGATGTGGAAGAAAAAGACAAACATAATGGATTATGTAAATTTCAAGGAAATCAAAATATTAGATCAGAACAGGGTGATTATCTATGGCAATCTTTCTAATTAACCTTGAATAATGCTAGGCATGTGCCTTTATCTACAGCTGATTTTAGAAGAAAATGGGCAAATACTACAGACATAAAACAGGAGTCTGGATGGTTATATGGAAGAAGTGTGTCTGTCATGTGATCTAGTGGGACTTGGATTCTAGTCTGCACTCAGCTGCAAATTACTCTAACACGTCTCTAAGTCCTTCCTTCTGATACATGAAAGAAGTCTGGATGCTTGAAGATTCTTTCCTATTCCAATATTTTAGGCTGTCATTTTCAAAACAATTATTATTGCCACATCTAAGCAAGGTAATATCAAGAGAGGCAATCCATTCCCATTTTTAAAAAATTTATATATATATAATAGTATTTGCTAATGAACTTTTGAAATCAATTAAGAAAACTCATCTAGTCTACATACTTTTAACCTCTAATATGTACAAAGCTTAAATTAAATTTTTAAAAGATTAAATGCTTATCTGAATAACATGATGATCTCTAGAACTGTCTCCATGCTACAGCTTCCATTAACCCAACAATAAATATTTGGGGTGTATCTAAAATATGAATCTGTCTTGACAGCAATAAAGCCAGGTTGCTCTGCTCTTATTTGAAATTCTTTTTTATTAATGGACTACTAAGAGATGACAGAAGGAATCAGATCAGCTTATCTGAAGTTTATGTTTGCATAAAGATAGTTTACATTCTTTTATCAATCAAGGGAGGGAAGTCGCTCAGTCGTGTCCGACTCTTTGCGACCCCGTGGACTCTAGCCTACCAGGCTCCTTCGTCCATGGGATTCTCCAGGCAAGAATACTGGAGTGGTTTGCCATTTCCTTCTCCAAGGGATCTTCCCGACCCAGGGATCGAACCCAGGTCTCCCGCATTGGAGGCAGACGCTTTAACCTCTGAGCCACCAGGGAAGTCCCTTATCAATCAAGAGGATCTCTGTAATTCACATCTCCGCTACAGAGCTTGTTTTGTTTTAAAATTTTTTAGAAAATTTTATTGGCATATAGTTGATTTACAATGTTGTATCTGCTGTACAAAAAAGTGAATCAGTTATGCATATACACATATCCATTCTTTCTGCTGTACAAAAAAGTGAATCAGCTATGCATATACATATATCCATTCTTTTTTAGATTATTTTCCCATATAGGTCATCACAGAGCACTGAGTAGAGTTCCCTGTGCTATAAAATAGGTACTTATTAATTATTTATTTTATATATAGTAGTGTGTATATATCAATCCCAATCTCCCAATTTATCCCTCCCTACTGTCCCCCCTTAGTAATCATAAGATTGTTTTCTACATCTGTAATTCTATTTCTATTTTGTAAATAAGTTCATTTGTACCATTTTTGTTTTCTTATGTCAGTCTCATAGAAAATTTCATTCTTCCCTGCTTTTCAGGGATAATAAAAGCACAGGTAGAAAGGTCCATGAAGGAAGACACTGACATCAACCTACAAATTGTTACACCTTCAGGCTGTCAAAGAAAAAGCATCAAGCCAACATTCTTTGTGACTTGCCCAACCAGCCAAGGACTGTTTGCCAAACAAACCACTGGGGATAAAATCAGTAATTAACATGCTAACACCATAACTCTTTGTAGGCTCTCTCCTCTTGCTTTTATCCTGATTTATTTCAACCCTCATTGTAAAAAATTAGTGAGTTGTAGCTGAACTTAACTAATTGTTTAGTTAACTAACTTAACTAATCGTTGTTTAGTTGCTAAGTTGTGTCTGACTCTTTGCAATCCCATTTACTGTAGCCCGCCAGGTTCCTGTGTCCATGGGATTTCCCAGCAAGACAACCGGAGCAGGTTGCCACTTCCTTCTCTAGGGGCTCTTCCTGACCTAGAGATAGAACTTGCATCTCTTGCACTGGCAGGTGGATTCTTTACCGATAAGCCACCAAGGAAGCCTAATTAAGTATTGTTGTTGTTGTTCAGTCGCTCAGTCGTGTCCAATTCTTTGAGACCTTAAGGACTGCAGCACACCAGGCTTCCCTTTCCTTCACCATCTCCAGTAGCTTGCTCAAATTCATGTCCATTGAGTCGGTGATGCCATCCAACCATCTCATTATCCCCTTCTCCTTCTGCCTTCCATCTTTCCCAGAATCAGGGTCTTTTCCAATCAGTCAGCTCTTCACATCAGGTAGCCAAAGTACTGGAGCTTCAGCTTCAGCATCAGTCCTTCCAATGAATATTCAGGGTTGATTTCCTTTAGGATTGCCTGGTTTGATCTCCTTGAGTATAAGGGACTCTCAAGAGTATTCTCCAACACCACAGTTGGAAAGCATCAATTAAGTATTACATTAACCCTATTTGCTACTCTAATAGAATCAAAAGTCTGAATAAAACTTAAGCCTGCAAGGTTCGCCTGTACTAAATACTAATTTCCCACCTTCCGAGTGAGAAGACAGGAAACGGGCAAATTAAAATTCTTACTGATTTGACTGCACTTGACTAACCTTTTCATTTGTGTCATCACATTAGATATTACCACTCATTGATTATTAATCTAAAATATTTGCAAATAGAAAGCTTTTCTTTCAGGCCTTTTAACCTTTATTTTTTTCATAACAAGATATTTTCCAAGCTTTTTAAAGATCCTTGGTGATAAAGGTCAAGAAAAATATAGGGCATGTATACTTGGAAAAAATAAATGATACAGAAAAGCAGAACAATAACAACAACAAAAAAAAACCATTAATTCCAAAATGGAAACTTCTGCTCCTGGGAAACCCCTTGAGACAAAGCATAAAGGTACTGGGCATGGTGGGAGTCAGTGTACACCAGTCCATTTTAAGGAGAGTGCCTAGGGTCAGGCTGAAAGCATGAGGAGAAGAGGGTGAGAGAGGATGAGATGGTTGGATGGCATCACTGACTCAATGGACATGAGTTTGAGTAACTCCGGGATTTGGGGATGGATAGGGAGGCCTAGTGTGCTGCAGTCCATGGAGTAGCAAAGAGTCGGACACGACTGAGTGACTGAACTGAACGGAACTGAGGGTGGTAGGAACGGCCAGCAACTTCTCAGGATGACAGGTGCTGCTGGGCTGAGGGAAATTGCCATCTCTTACAGAATCTCCTCAGTGCAGAAACCTATGTCCCAGGATATCACACCTTACTCAGCATGGGATGAAACTACAAATGAACTTCACCTCCTACACACACACATACAACAGGGGAATCTGTGGCTGGCTCAAGGTAAAAGCGAATGACAGCAACCACAGGCTGTAGAGGCTACTGGGAAAATAAAACTCTTAGGACCCAATTCTTTGTTTCCTGGCACTGAAGAATCCATTTGTTAGATCAAAGACCAAAAGATGCTTTTATTTTTGGACCATTCAGCTTCTGCCCATTTCCTAGTCAATTCAGTTCAGTTCAGTTGCTCAGTTCTGTCAAACTCTTTGCGAACCCACGAACCACAGCACGCCAGGCCTCCCTGTGCATCGCCAACTCCCAGAGTTTACTCAAACTCATGTCCATTGAGTCGGTGATGCCATCCAACCAACCTTCTCATCCTCTGTTGTCCCCTTCTCCTCCTGCCTTCAATCTTTCCCAGCATCAGAGTCTTTTCAAATGAGTCAGTTCTTCACATCAGGTGGCCAAAGTACTGGAGTTTCAGCTTCAGCATCAGTCCTTCCAATGAATATTCAGGACTGATTTTCTTTAGGTAGGACTGGTTGGATCTCCTTGCAGTCCAAGGGACTCCCAAGAGTCTTCTCCAACACCATAGTTCAAAAGCATCAATTCTTTGGCATTCAGCTTTCTTTAGAATCCAACTCTACATCCATACATGACTACTGGAAAAACCACAGCTTTGATGAGACAGACCTTTGTTGGCAAAGTAATGTCTCTGCTTTTTAACATGCTGTCTATATTGGTCATAAGTTTTCTTCCAAAGAGGAAGCATCTTTTAATTTCATGGCTGCAGTCGCCATCTGCAGTGATTTTGGAGACCGAAAAAATGAAGTCAGCCACTGTTTCCACTGTTTCCCCATCTATTTGCCATGAAGTGATGGGACCAGATGCCATGATCTTAGTTTTCTGAATGTTGAGTTTTAAAACAGCTTTTTCGCTTTCCTCTTTCACTTTCATTAAGAGGCTCTTTAGTTCTTCACTTTCTGCCATAAGGGTCGTGTCATCTGCGTATCTGAGGTTACTGATATTTCTCCCGGCAATCTTGATTCCAGCTTGTGCGTGATCCAGCCTAGCATTTCTCATGATGTACTCTGCATATAAGCAGAGGTGACAATATACAGCCTTGATGTACGCCTTTCCATATTTGGAACCAGTCTGTTGTTCCAGGTCCAGTTCTAACTGTTGCTTCCTGATCTGCATACAGGTTTCTCAAGAGGCAGGTCAGGTGGTCTGGTATTTCCATCTCTTTCAGAGTTTTCCACAGTTGATTGTGATCCTCACAGTCAATGGCTTTGGCATAATCAATAAAGCAGATGTTTTTCCGGAACTCTCTTGCTTTTTCGATGATCCAATGGATGTTGGCAATTTGATCTCTGGTTCTGCTGCCTTTGTTAAATCCAGCCTGAACATCTGGAAGTTCACGGTTGAAGCGTGGCTTGGAGAATTTTGAGCATTACTTTACTAGCATGTGAGATGAGTGCAACTGTGCGGTACTTTGAGCATTCGTTGGCATTGCCTTTCTTTGGGAGTGGAATAAAAACTAACCTTTTCCAGTCTTGTGGCCACTGCTGAGATTTTCAAATTTGCTGGCATATTGAATGCAGCAATTTCACAGCATCATCTTTCAGGATTTGAAATAGCTCAACTGGAATTCCATCACCTCCACTAACTTTGTTCGTAGTGATGCTTCCTAAGGCCCACTTGACTTTGCATTCCAGGATGTCTGGCTCTAGGTGAGTGATCACACCATCGTGATTATCTGGGTCATGAAGATCTTTTTTGTATAGTTCTTCAGTGTATTCTTGCCATGTCTTCTTAACATCTTCTGCTTCTGTTAGATCCATACCATTTATGTCCTTTATTGAGCCCATCTTTGCATGAAATGTTCCCTTGGTATCTCTAATTTTCTTGAAGAGATCTCTAGGCTTTCCCATTCTATTCTCCTTATTTCTTTGCACTGTTCACTGAGAAAGGCTTTCTTGTCGCTCTTGCTATTCTTTGAAACTCTGCATTCAAATGGGTATATCTTTCCTTTTCTCCTTTGCCTTTTGCTTCTCTTCTATTCACAGCTACTTGTAAGGCCTCCTCAGATAACCATTTTGCCTTTTTACATTTCTTTTCCTTGTGGATGGTCTTGATCACTGCCTCCTGTACAATGTCACGAACCTCCATCCACAGTTCTTCAGGCACTCTGTCTACAGATCTAATCCCTTCAATCTATTTCTCACTTCCAGTGTATAATCGTACAGGATTTGATTTAGGTCATACCTGAATGGTCTAGTGGTTTTCCCTACTTTCTTCAATTTAAGTCTGACTCTGGCAATAAGGAGTTCATGGTCTGAGCCATAGTCAGCTGCCGGTTTTGTTTTTGTTGACTGTATAGAGCTTCTCCATCTTTGGCTGCAGAGAATATAATCAATCTGATTTCAGTGTTGACCATCTGGTGATGTCCATGTGTAGTCTTCTCTCATGTTGTTGGAAGAGGGTGTTTGCTATGACCAGTGCATTCTCTTGGCACAAGTCTATTAGCCTTTGGCCTGCTTCATTCTGTACTCCAAGGTCAAATTTGCCTGTTACTCCAGGTATTTCTCGACTCCCTACTTTTGCATTCCAGTCCCCTATAATGAAAAGGACATCTTCTTTGGGTGTTAGCTCTAAAAGGTCTTGTAGGGCTTCAGAGAATCATTCAACTTCAGCTTCTTCAGCATTACTGGTCAGGGCATAGACTTGGATTACTGTGATATTGAATGGTTTGCCTTGGAAATGAACAGAGATCATTCTGTCGTTTTTGAGATTGCATCCAAGTACTGCATTTTGGACTCTTTTGTTGACTATGAGGGCTACTCCGTTTCTTCTAAGGGATTCTTGTCCACAGTAGTAGATATAATGGTCATCTGAGTTAAATTCACCCATTCCAGTCCATTTTAGTTCGCTGATTCCTAGAATGTCGACGTTCACTCTTGCCATCTCCTGTTTGAACACTTAAAATTTGCCTTGATTCATGGACCTAACATTCCAGGTTCCTTTGCAATATTGCTCTTTACAGCATCAGACTTTACTTCCATCACCAGTCACATCCACAACTGGGTGGTGTTGTTGCTTTGGCTCCATCTCTTCATTCTCTCTGGAGTTATTTCCCCACTGATCTCCAGTAGTATATTGAGCACCTGGGGAGTTCATCTTTCAGTGTCATATTTTTGGCCTTTTCATATTGTTCATGGGGTTCTCAAGGCAAAAATACTGAAGTGGTTTGCCACTCCCTTCTCCAGTGGACCACGTTTTGTCAGAACTATCCACCATGACCTATCTGTCTTGAGTGGCCCTACACGGCATGACTCATAGTTTCAATGAATTAGACAAGACTGTGGTCCATGTGATCAGATTGGTTAGTTTTCTGTGATTGTGGTTTTCAGTCTGTCTGCCCTCTGATGGAGAAGGACAAGAGGTTATGGAAGCTTCCTGATGGGAGAGACTGACTGAGGGGGAAACTGGGTCTTGTTCTGATGGGCGGGGCCATGCTCAGTAAATCTTTAATCCAATTTTCTGTTGATGGGCGGGGCTGTGTTCCCTCCTTGCTGTTTACCTGAGGCCAAACTATCGTGGAGGTAATGAAGATAATGGTGACCTTCAAAAGGTCCCGTGCATGCACTGCTACACTCAGTGCCCCCAGCCCTGCAGCAGGCCACCACCGACCCATGCCTCCGCTGGAGACTCCTGGACACTCCCCGGCAAGTCTGGGTCAGTCTCTTGTGAGGTCACTGCTCCTTTCTCCTGGGTCCTGGTGCACACAAGGTTCTGTTTGTGCCCTCCCAGAGTCTATTTCCCAGTCCTGTGTAAGTTCTGGCAGCTCTATGGTGGGGTTAATGCCGACCTCCTCCAAAAGGGCTTATGCCATAGCCAGGTCTGCTACACCCAGAGCCCCTGCCCCAGCGGCAGGCCACTGCTGACCCTCACCTCCACAAGTGAGGCTCAAACATAGTTCTGCCTCAGTCTCTGTGGGGTCCCTGGGTCCTGGTGTGCACTTGGTTTGTTTGAGCCCTCTGAGCGTCTCTGGCAGGCATTTCCTAGTCAGCAGGGGTAGTAACAAGTGAAATGCATTTGTATGTAAAGGAACTCACTCCTTCCATTGGGGACCCTTTCTTTAAAAGTCTCCTGAGAGAAGTGAGTGAGGAACGTGAGAGAAGGAGAAGGAGGAGGTAACCTCTCCAAGGTAACAGCGGGGGGCCAGCACTCCCTTCAGGTATCAGCAGACAGATTCGGTCAAGGATGAACAAACTCACCCCAGCTGCAGCTGGTGACAAACAGCTGAAGCATCAGCGTCGTCCCAGTGGCTGCTACAAACGACGCCCCAGGCTCCATTCTCATACACTCCTACTGTGCCTTCAAAGGCGCTTTTGCCACCACGAAGCCGGACTGACCCTAAATGGAAAAGAATCCCCAGATCCTTGAATAGAACATAACCGTTTGAACACACTGAACATACTGAACGAGTCCTCGGGTAACATGCTGAGAGAGCCAGGCTTTCACTGTTCACAGCAAGTCCTTCTTTCTTTAAATGAGGATTTAGCAGGCTCTTTTTTTTAAATTAACATCCTGATGTCAATGCTAAGGATACTTTCTTTCTTTATCCAGGCAAACAGAAGTCCAAAGGGAAAAAGTGGAAGACTGTGACTAATGGCAGATATTGCATCCCACATGTTTGATTACATCACATAGGAAGTTCTTATCACTTATGTATCACTTTCCATCTTCACGAGACATCACAGATTTTAAAAAAAGAAAAACAGAAACAAATACAATGCTGTTTATAAGTTACCTGTTATTGGCTGTTGTATCTTCCTTCTATCTGTTCTTCCACTAAAGAAGAATAAAATGTTTTTCCCCTTTTAGCCTCTCCAGTAGTTGTGAGAAGTCTAAAGACAATGTCTAAAATTTCAGAAAGGTGTTAAGTGTCAGAAATACTGTCTAATGTTAGTCTTAGGGAAACTGCCCCTAGGGAGACTGGTGTGGTGTAACTGAATGGCCCTTGAACTTCACTTCTCTTTACATATCATCCCCACTGAGCTGCTCCACAGTCCATAATTTGAGTCATTCTTCTCAGTCTTAAAAGAGTCAAAATTTAAATTAGAGCATCCCTGGGAAGATACTATTTTAAGTCTTACCCCTTAACTGTGGATCAAAGTGGTTACTAGGCTTACTGTGGTGATTATTTCATAACATATGCAAATTGCAATCACTATGCAGTACATCTGAAACCAACATAATAGCGTATATCAAATATATTTCAAGTTTTTTTTAAGTGTGCATCAAAGGACTACATTTCTCTTCTCACGGGCATTTATTCTTAGAGTCGGTCCTGAGGCTGCAGTTGAGACATGTGCAGAGGTAGAATCAAACTCAGACAACTTAAAAATTTCATAAAAGTCTGTGAAAAGTCACTTAAGATGACCTTTGTTTCATAGGTAAAAGAAGTTAAGAAATTAAATTTTATTAAAAATTTCTGGCACATTTTACATATTTCAAAGTAATCTATGGCTTTATAATTATTTTTCAAAAATAATAGATTCTAAATCATCCATTCATTTCATTTGCATTAGCCTAGTCATCTATCACTATTATTTTCCACCCAATCATCCTTTAAAAATATAACTATTTAAGAAACACATATCCTATCTCTCATGATAAATACAAAGTGTCATTTAATTTAAACAAGAGGCAAGAACAAATGGAGACAAAGTTGCACTGCCAAATCCTGATTACTCAGGAGAGAACGTGAGCGTGCATCATTCATATGGCAGATAATCTAAAACTGATTCATATATATTCTAACTTTCTTTAATTCAGACCAAGCAAGAGGAAGCCCTGTCTAGCTCAGTGAAAATGTTAGGGGGAAACACCAACTGAAACCGCTCACCCTGGCCAGGCACCACAGTAACCATCTCATGATTTATTTTATGACAGGAGGTCCTGGTAAAGAACATGAAACTAACAAGCCACCACCAACCAGAAGAATTTGGGAAAGCTCCAAAGGAGACACCAATCCCTATGTCCTACCAACTTCCCAGAATCCTCCTCGCTGGAATCCATCTTGACTGAGCAATGCCTGGACCAACAGGAAGGACCTGAGTCAGAATGACTGGCCAGAGACAACCCGGAAACTAATCTCATCACCATAGGTCCCAAGACTGTGAGCCATGGGGCAGAGCAGTTCTCCTGGGTTTCCTTACAGTACTGCTCTCCACCCAGGCGCCCCTTTACCAATAAAATCTCTTGCTTTGTCAGCACATGTGCCTCCTCAGATAATTCCTTTCTCACTGTCAGACAAGAGCCTACTCTTGGGCCTTAGAAGAGGTCCCCCTTTCTACAACAAAAAGTGTGAGCTGTAGAATATTTTTAAAGAAATATGTCCAAAGAGTTTAACTGAACTTTAATGATTTCTTATAATCACAAAATGTCTTCTATAGAGACCCACATAATACTAATATCATGCACAGTAAAAATGTCTTTTGATTTTTTTCAAATCAAAGAATTCATTTGTTCACCTCAAACACATGTTATTTGAAATGATGTTTAATCCGAAAGTGAAAGTCACTCAGTCGTGTCCAACTCTTTGTGGCCCCATGACTATACAGTCCATGGAATTATCCAGGCCAGAATACTGGAGTGGGTAGCCGTCTCCTTCTCCAGGGGGATCATCTCAACCCAGGGAGCGAACTCAGGTCTCCCACATTGCAGGCGGATTCTTTACCAGCTGAGCCACCAGAGAAACCGTTTAATCTATTATCTGTTTATTAATTCACCACCACCACAAATACCACCGCCATCAAATTCTTCATGTCAAAGGGTTGGACAGAAGTTCTAGTAATGAAAACAAACTGGAACTCTACTCATGCATGTTAAATAATCACAATAAAATGTAAAATATTGCCCAAATCACTAAAAAGCTTTCAAAGAAGAAATGATGCAGGCATATTATCTAAATGATTAAGGCACCTATCTACAAATGAGGAGGAGAAAACTCTGCATAATGTGTAACTGTTACCATAACATCATTATAACAAAAATGATAGCACTGGGAATAATTTCCAGGTCAATTATCAGTTCTACCATCATTTCTCACATGCACCAAACATGCTGTGAAAACCTGGATTTGTTTATCTGTATTTGTTATATGGCAAGAAATGTGGAGTGCTCATCCAATTTTCCTTTAACAAATGGATACAAATATTTGCAATTCTGGAAAGGCAGTTTGCATGTCAATGACTAGCGAATTCTCTGGAAGAATCCATTCTCAACACCAACATCCCCAAAACACACACCTGCCTAGCAGTGCCCCTCCACATAGTTTATCCTTTCCTTACGCCATAAAAATTTCCAAAATATCTGAGTAATCATCTACCTTGAACTCAGTGAGTATTTCTTACTGGTATGTAATTCTATGAGGTTTACACTTCTAATAATTTTTTGAAAGAACTTTTAAAAAAAAATATCAGCACGATAATATGCCTAAGATAAGAAAAGCATGAACACACAATTCATACTACATACATTTGAGACAGGAGGTAGTTTTTGTTTGGTTTTGGTTTTACTTCGTTCTTGCTTCACTTAGCTCTCTTAGAATGCTTAAGACGGTAGAACTGTAATTGGTTTCCCTTAATTTATGGATGAGGAAGCTATGGAGCCAACCAACTGAGCAGTTGCAGAGCCATGACAAACTGCCTCCCAGATTCCCTCCCTTGCTACCAGTCCCTTGCCTCCAAACCTGAGCAAAGACTTGGGATGCAATAAGCACTTTTCAATAGTTCAGGTACCACTTTATGCATTCTGCCATGTTGGCATTCACCAGGATGGTGAAATACTACAACAAATCTACCAAACATTACATGGGGATACACTAGGCAGGCAGATCCATAAGACAGTCTTAAGAGTTTCTCTATACTACAGAACACAAGAGAAGTGGCTTTCTGGTGATCTATATTTGAGGCTAATCCTCCAGTGGAGGCTGATTTGTCCCATGGGCTGTACAAATTTCTAGGACTGTACAAATTTCTAGGACTATACATTTGCACAAATTTATAGATACGCAATTACAAGAGGAAATAAAAAAAAAAAAAACAGAGAGAGAGAGGATAAAACAATAAAGCAATCCACAAAGGCCAGAGCCTGGTAAACTCATTTTTATTACTATCTTACTAACAATAAAATTCTTCAGACAAATTCTAGACCAGATTCTTTGGTAAATATTGCTCTGTTGTCACAGCCTCTTATTACCAAAAATTGATCTGTCTTCCTTGGTTCATACTTTCCTGCTTCTGCCCAGCACTTTGCGATGTTCCTCGTAGTCTCAGCTCATGTCTCTCAGCAACACCTCAGTGAATCCAGGGTTGCATGGTCTTAAAGTCTCTCATGTGCCAATTTGATGGAAAAATATTCTATTCTAAATATTCCTATTTTTTAAAAAGTGTTAATAACAATAATCTAAAATTTGAAGTCTCAGACAGAGGTTTTAGATCAACTATAGTAGTCATTACTAATTTACAGACTAAACCAGTAATAGAAAAAAGTCTGGAACTATAAAGCTATGCATGATGGCATGTCATGGAGAGGAGCCCCTAGAGTTCATGAAAAGAATTATTGCAAAAAAACAAAGAAAACTGTCAGTCGTACCAGCCTGTTGGTATAAACAACTACTTAAAGGCAAAATGTGCCAGTACACAACAATGGTCAGAATTCTACTACCTTAATTCTCTGCCAAAAATGTTGAACTTGGGGTAGGATGGAGTGGGAGGTGGGAAGGAGGTTCAAAAAGAAGGGGACATACATATACCTCTGGCTGATTCATGTTGACATATGGCAGAAACCAACACAATATTGTAAAGCAATTATCCTCCAATTAAAAATGAGTACATTTTTAAAAGATGTTGAAATCACTGTCATTTTAGTTTACTACTATTTTTTATTATGTAAACACATCTCCAGTTTTTATAAAGGAAAAGGAACATAAAAGATTTTTGTTACAGAAATTTGCTTTATGGATAACTTAGCTACAAAAAAAAAAAAAAATAGGGATTCCTAAAACAAAGAGACATTCCAGAGGGGTTCTCTTCTGCCATGTTATCAGTCTCACTCAATACAAGGTAATCTAGAGAAAGAGAGTTAACTAGATTAAAATTCTCTTCACAAGTTTCATCGGTTCTCAAGGCTATTGCAGTGGGCTGAATTCTTTTTTTTTTTTTTTTTAATAAATTTATTTATTTTAGTTGGGGGCCAATTACTTTACAATATTGTAATAGTCCTTGCCATACATTGACATGAATCAGCCATGGGTTCACATGTGTTCCCCCTCCTGGACCCCCCACCCACCTCCCTCCCCATCCCATCCCTCCGGGTCATCCCATTGCCCCGGCCCCGAGCCCTTGTCTCATGCATCGAACATGGAATGGTGTTCTGTTTCACATATGATAATATACATGTTTCAATGCTATTCTCCCAGAACGTCCCACCCTCACCTTCTCCCTCAGAGTCCACAAAATTGTTCTATGCATCTGTGTCTCTTATTCTGTCTCGCATACAGGGTTATCGTTGAAAGATGGTGATGGGCTGAATTCTTTTCCCCCCAAAATATGCTTAAGCATTGACCTCCGGTGCCTATGAATGTGTGAATTTATTTGGAAATAGGGTCTTTGCAGAGGATCAAGATAAATGAGATCATTAGGGTGGGCTCCAATCCAGTATGACTATGATCTCATAAAAAGGAGAGATTTGGACAGACACCCATAGGGAGAATGCCATCCGGAGGTTGCAGTTACATTTCCACAAGCCAAGGAACTATCAGAAGCTAGGAGAGAGCCCTGGACCAGATCCTTTCCTACTGTCTTGAGAGGAAGTATGGCTCTGCTGACACTGATCTTGGACTTCCAGTCCCCAGAACTGTGAAATAGCAAGTTTCTTTATTTAAGCCACTCAGTCTGTGTACTCATTACAGCAGCTCTAGCAAACTAATAGACCCATTCTGGTATTATCTCTCCATGGACAGCTGGCAAAACCATCCATACTTCAAGAAGACCTAAAAGAAATATCAGGAAAGGAACCAAACATGTCAGTTATCTTTGTTCTCTAAATCCAGCTCATTTCAAAATTAGTGAAATGAAAAGGTATGCCTATTTAGTTAACTCCTTAAAATATACTTATACAATAGCACTCACTCATGTGACAGAAAAAACAGCAAAAACAAAGATCCATCCCAGTATTCTGAACAGAATTAAAAATAAATATTTCTGAAATCTTGTAAAAATCACAGTTTGATAAATGAGGAATAGAAAATTAATGTTATCGCCCAAATCCTTTCTCATCCATTACTGAACTTCACAGAGGCACAAAATACTTAATTTTAGTCAGCTCTATTGTTCTGGTGGAACCAGAAATTCATGCTGGTGACATCAAGCTATTATTCAGATCTTTGACAAAAAGTATACTTAAAGCTGAAAGTGATGTAGAAATTTCAGTTTATGAACTATTAAAAAAACAGAACAAAAGTCCATTACATATTGGACAATTTAGTACACATATTTGACAATGAATTAAATATAATCTTATGCCTTCTACTAAAGGCAAAATTGGAAAAATATATTAAGTGATCATTTTCTGTCTTAATTATAAAACATACACCAAATAATCACATTGCCTAAAAACAACTGAATAGAGAATTAGTTAGTTGAATTTTTCAAGTACAGTTGGGGAGGCTACATTAATTTTTATGTTTTGTTTTTTTTCCTACAGCTTATTTGATAGTATTCAGGTATTCTATTTTGCCGGGAGAATATCAATAACCTCAGATATGTAGATGACACCACCCTTATGGCAGAAAGGGAAGAAGAACTAAAGAGCCTCTTGATGAAAGTGAAAGAGGAGAGTGAAAAAGTTGGCTTAAAGCTCAATGTTCAGAAAACTAAGATCATGGCATCTGGTTCCATCACTTCATGGCAAATAGATTGGGGAAACAGTGGAAACAGTGTCAGACTTTATTTTTTTGGGCTCCAAAATCACTGCTGATGGTGATTGCAGCCATGAAATTAAAAGACGCTTACTCCTTGGAAGGAAGGTTATGGCCAACCTTGATAGCATATTTAAGAGCAGAGACATTACTTTGCCAACAAAGGTCCGTCTAGTCAAGGCTATGGTTTTTCCAGTGGTCATGTATGGATGTGAGAGTTGGATGGTGAAGAAAGCTGAGCGCCAAAGAACTGATGCTTTTGAACTGTGGTGTTGGAGAAGACTCTTGAGAGTCCCTTGGACTGCAAGGAGATCTAATCACTCCATCCTAAAGGAGATCAATCCTGGGTGTTCATTGGAAGGACTGATGTTGAAGCTGAAACTCCAATACTTTGGCCACCTCATGCGAAGAGTTGACTCACTGGAAAAGACCCTAATGCTGGGAAGGATTGGGGGCGGGAGGAGAAGGGGACAACAGAGGATGAGATGGTTGGATGGCATCACTGACTCGATGGACATGGGTTTGGGTAAACTCCAGGAGTTGGTGATGGACAGAGAGGCCTGGCGTGCTGCGATTCATGGGGTCGCAAAGAGTCAGACACGACTGAGCGACTGAACTGAACTGAATTCTATTTTCTCAATGATTACACTTACCCATAACTGAAATCACTTTAGCATTGTGAAATAATAGATTTTACTCAAATCATGCCATGTCAAAATGAAATCATCTTTTAACATAGGAAGCATCCCCTTAAATATCCAACTGAACTATACTCACCCCCATTAGTCCTCATCTATAATTCATATTAATTGTTCATTTATTATTTATGTAGATACCTTTCATACTGAGAAAAATATGAACTTGTCAGGTTCAAAATGAAAGCATATCTTTTGAATAAGCAATTCTACCCATTTACATTGGGCTTACATAAATCTATAAGCCCATCCGGGAGATGGTGAGGGACAGGGAAGCCTGGAGTGCTGCAGTCCAGGGGGTCGCAAAGAGCCGGATACGACTGAGTGACTGAACACCACCACCACCAATTATTCATGCATTTAAAACATTATACAATATAATGCAAAAGAATAAGACAATATATGCATTTAAATAACTTTAGCAGAAAATTTTACAAATTGTGTTTATACTGTTCAGTAGCTAAGTCCACACATAAACACATAGTGTGGGTATTAACATTTTATTGTACAACTCTAAGTGATGAAATTAAACTACACTTAATAGTAAGTTTATCTGTCTCCCAGCGTACATATCACAGGAAAGGTAATAAAAAATGCCTAGTATTATTTTGACATTTCAACCAGAGAGTGGGCATCCTTAACCAGAGGACTTAGGTGATTTCTTATTCATCTTTGTAAGTTCTGTTCCTGGGCTTCTCTGGTGGCTAAGCAGTGAAGAATTCGCCTGCCAATGCAGGAGGCACGGGTTCGATCCCTGGGTCGGGATGAGCCCCTGGAGAAGGAAATGGCAACCTACTTCAGTATTCTTGCCTGGAAAATTCCATGGACAGAGGAGCCTAGCGGGCTACAGTCCATGGGGCTGCAAGAGTCAGACACAACTTGTCAAAAAACAACACCTACACCTTACAACAACAACAAACAAAAAAGAAGCAACTAATCTTAGGAAACATCTTGCTAAGAAATGCACAAAATAAACAGGAAAAGTGCAGATGCTCCCAGACACAGCTCAAAGACTGGCGGCAGCCGGATGCTGATATACTGAGTGCAGTTCCTGGAGAAGGCGCTTGGGGGCAGCACTCTCGCTGCTGAGGGGGGTGTGCGCCGCCGCTATAATGTTCAGTTGCTAAGTCGTGTTCAGCTCTGCTACAACAGGGACTGCAGCAGGCCAGGCTCCTCTGTCCTCCGCTATCGCCCTGAGTTTATAACGGCTCCCAGCAAAACAAACACTGAGAGCACTTGTAAATTTTCACCATTTTTCATAAAAGTGAAAATTGGATTTCCTTTGGTTAGCGAAAACAAGTACTGATGTAGGTCTTTCTTAAAAGTGAAGCGGCATAAAGCAAACTTTCAAAAAGTGGGGGATACCTGTATAAGGATTGTATGGTCAGGCCATCCCAGATGGCCGTCCCCTTGCTCTCAGTACATCCCTCTGTTCCATCAGTCCCTGCGTTACACCCTACTCAGGTGACTGACCTTCCCTCTTAATCATAGAGCCTAATCAGTCAACTCCTACATACCTGCCCCAACTCCAGCTAGGGACTGTGTGAATTCTTAGAACAGAGCATCTCCACTATGACAGCTTATCAAAGGGGTGGTGAGAGGTGTGCTCCTCTGCTGGTTTCCCTGGTAACCAGTGAGCCAACCTGACAAGTCAATTTCCTCTATAACTGGTAACCTCCCTCTCCACCTCCCAGCCCCAGCTCTCACCTCTATTCCTCCTACCTCACACCCCCTACACACACACACACACACACACACACACACACACACACACAGCAAAGACTACTGCCATGTCCTGCTCACCGCCTGCCACACCTGGTGAGATGCTGCTTCAGGAGCTGGCTGCAGACATGTAAGGCCCCCGCATCCATTAAACCATGGACGTAGGAGGCTGGGCAGGCACCAGGGCTTGCAAGTTTGTGGTGTGCAGCCCAAGAGGACAAACCTCAGTCACATTTTTTGACAGACTCTGTTGGTTCTCTTGAATAACTACCTGCTTCTCCCTGCCAGGCGAGGCCCCACGTGTTCAGAGGTCAATCCTGACTAATACAGGCAAAGCATGGTAACTGCATTTTCCTTCCCAGAGAGTGCCAGGAAGGTCTGAGCAATGAAACACAGGAGGGAATCTGTGCAGAAGTTCTGGGAAGGTCTCTTTGCTCTTTCAATGGGACATACATAAAGAGGATACCCTATCTTGCTTCTTCAAGTTATTCTATCTCAATATGAAATCTGGAATAACCATCAGTCTAAGGATAAAACCACACTTTGAAAATAATAGAATCAAGAGAGTAGCAGAGAGATAGAGATGTACTATGTTGGAGCCCGACTTCTTGTAATATGAACAACAAACCTCCTTATTTATTCAGTCATTTTGAATTAGGTTTTCTATTCTTTGCCATCAAAATTGCGTGAACTGATCCAAGCCACATTCATATCCAAGTTCATAATCATCACCTGTTTTCCTTCCCAAACTTCACAGCCATCTTTATTTTCAGTTAGTAAAAACACATATACATTTTGTTCCAATCTTTTCCCTTCAACCTTATCATGAGCATTTTTCCATCTTCTATAGACAATCTTCACAATTATCACTTAGGAGCTGCACCACACACTGACTCTTTGAGACCCTATGGACTGTAGCCTGCCATGTTCCTCTATCCATGGGATTCTCCAGGCAAGAATACTGGAGTGGGTTGCCATGCCCTCCTCAGAGGATCTTCCCGACCCAGGGATTGAACCCACGTCTCTTATGTCTCCTGCACTGGCAGGTGGGTTCTTTACCATTAGTGCCACCTGGGAAGCCCTTAGGACCTGCACAGTATACATCAAATAAAGGGATCTCTGAATAATACATTATTGCTGCGCACTTAGGTTTGCCTTCACAGTTAAAAAACCAATTACTTTTACAAAGGTTACCTTCACACACACACACACACACACACACTGCATAAATATAAATATATGAGTATATATGCTTCATAAATATATCCATATTTATATATGAATAAATATATATATTTAATAAATATATATGCAGTAAGAGAGTGTGTGTATGTGTGTCTGTGTACAGTGTGTGTCCAGGATAATCACTCATAAAAGGCAATAGTAACTGAACATCTAATTTTCTTCTTAAAATTTTTTTCACATTACTGAAGAGTCTGATAATGCCTCCAAATCAAAAGTATTTTATATCTGCCTTAGCCTGAAAAGGAGATTGAGCTCAATATCTAAAATCCAGCCAGGAAATGTATCAAATCTGTTGTTGCTAATAAATGATTTTAGCATCTGCTACATAGAATCAAGATGCAGCATTAAAAAAATTTAAAAAGGGACAGCTTTCAGCCAACTTTTTAATTAACCTTCACTTCAAACACCAGATGGACTTCAAAGAATACAGCCTGTAAACAGCAGCATTTATCTCACAAGACCACTATCTCTATTTGAATCAGATTTGGGTGAACAGATTAGCAGGACATGACAAAAAGTCAGATCTATGAATCATTCTTTCTGGTAAAATCTCAGTTATTAGAGCACTATTGATTCTTCTATCTATTTTACCTATCAGTCACTTAAGGTTGAGTTCCACTCAGCTGCTTGTAACAAAGAGGAGTTCCCAGCACAGTGCAAGCAAGTTGCCCCACCTGAGGGGCCAACCTGAGACTAGAGAAGGGATTTCCCTTTCCAGTCAGGAAGTCGTAAATTACTGGGGCTCCCCAGGTAGCACAGTGGTAAAGACTCTGACTTTCAAGCACTGCAGAAGGAAATGGCAACCCACTCCAGTGTTCTTGCCCGGAGAGTCCCAGGGATGGGGGAGCCTGGTGGGCTGCCGTCTATGGGATCGCACAGAGTCGGACACAATTGAAGCAAGCGACTCAGCAGCAGCAGCGGCCAATGCAGAAGACACAAGAGATGGGGGTTCGATCTAGACGATTCCTTGGAGGCGGAAATGGCAACCCGCTCCAAGTATTCGGGCCTGAAAAATTCCATGGACAGAGGAGCCTGGTGGGCTACAGTCCACGGGGTCACCGAGAGACAGATCCAACTGAGCGACTGAGCACATTCCTGGAGGTCATCAGTCACCTGTTAATTCTTCCTGTAGAAATGTCAAAACTAACCTGGCTCACATTCAGTTAATAAATCATATTCTGGTGAGCTAAGTTGGTATTACCCCACACTGGTCAAATAACAAGTGTGGTACCATTTTCTAAAACCACACAAAAAGTTACCATAGGCCTGCCGTATGTGCATGCATGCTAAGTTGTTTCTCCTTGCGATCCTACTGCCTGTAGCCCGCCAGGCTCCGCTGTCCATGGGATTCTCCAGGCAAGGATACTGGAGTGGGTTGCCATGCCCTCCTCCAAGGGCATCCTGACCCAGGGATCCAACCCAGGGATTGAACCTGCATCTCTTATGTCTCCTGCATTGGCAGGAGGGTTCTTTACCACTAGTGTCACCTAAATCTAGTAGGATTAAGTCACAGAATGGCAGATTCAGCTGACGTGACCACCCACCGCTACACAGCTTAGGTGGGTTCTGATGCCCTCCCCTGGTTTTCCCTGACTGTGGCAATGAGTTTTCAGTTTCCAAATGACCTTGACTGCTCATTAGAAATGCACATTCCTCAGCCAGATTCCGGAGATTACTTAAACAGGGTCTCAAGGCTAGAGCCCAGGTATCTGTATTTTAATAAGCCCCCCCAACCACCACCCCCGTGCCATGATTCTAATGCTTATTGTAAGAACTAACTCTCCAGGCTGATTCAGGGTATTCCAATCCCCCAACGATTCTTTTATCACTGATTTGCAAGTTTCACACACCCAGGGCCCAGGCATAATCTTCCTTGTTCTGAGACATTTGAGCCATTGGAGTGTCCACGCCCTGCCCCACTCACCTGAGATCCCCCTGCCACCCCTTCAACTAGGTTTCAATCAACTTTCCACCTTGGAGACACCAGCTTCCTCATTTGTCTCCACGCAGCCAGGTACATGAAAATCTAGCCTCCAGTACATTTTTCAAAGGAGGGATTCCGTTACAATTAATCTTCTTTCCTTTTGTTCAAGCTATTTTTTGTTTAAAAAAGAAAGAGAATGAAAACCCTGGATATTTTCAAGCCATAAGAGACTGGAAATCACATGCATTGGGCCAAACATAGCTTCCTTTCTCTTTCCTTTTAAACTAGTCTTTAAGCTACAAAAATAGAATCATTAGGCTTTTCTACAGGCTTCCCAGGTGGCTCAGTGGTAAAGAATCCACCAGCAATGCAGGGGACACAGGAAATTCGAGTTCGTTCCCTGGGTGGGGAAGATCCCCTGGAGGAGGAAATGGCAACCACCTCCAGTCAGTATTCTTGCCTGGAGAATCCCACTGACTGAGGAGCCTGGCAGGCTACAGTCCATGAGGTCAAAAAGAGTTGGACACAATTGAGCAATTGAGCACACAGACTTTCTACATGTTTATATAATTAAAGAGGAAAATGAGCTATGGAGTGAAATGTGCACTATCTTATAATGTTCCTATAAGAATTAAATGAGACACTGGAGAAGGAAATGGCAACCCACTCCAGTATTCTTGCCTGGAGAATCCCAAGGACGGCAGAGCCTGGTGGGCTGCAGTCTATGGGGTCGCACAGAGTCGGACACGACTGAAGAGACTTAGCAGCAGCAGCAGCAGCAGAGGATGATGGAATCACTAAATGGGAGCATCTCCCATTGATATCTCCAGTTCTAGGTTACTTCTAGAGTCAAATGTAAACCTAGGGCCTCAAGGAAGACCACACTTCCTCTTGGTAGGAACCAACAGAATCAATTCCATGAAGACTTCGCATTTTTAAATTAAATATTCTGTGAGGAAAAGAAACATGGTATAGACACAAAGTGGGTTTTCTCACTGTGCCAGATGGGGAGACCACCTAGAACATGTAAGACAATCCTTATCAGTTCCTGGGTTACAGTAAAACTGATATTTCAGAAAAAAAAAAAAAAAAAAAGAATTAAATGAGAAAACTAATATATAAAATGCTTAGCTCAGCATCCAACACAGAATGAATCCTCAATAAATCCTACCTGTTAACTATCAGGCTGGGCTGTTCTGGTACGTGCTCGGTGCTAGGAAAGTCCTTTGAATACATCTATCCCCAAACTGCCTTCTTCCAGATAAGGAAATCAAAGCTTGGGGGTTAAGAGTCCTACTCAACACTGTATAGCTACTGGCTGAGCCAAAGTGGACACCAGTGCTCTCCAGAGCACAATTCCATATTCTTTTCACCACACCATGATAGCTTTGTTTACACTCCTAACCGAATGTAGAACCAGGACAGCCATAGTTTCAGAACATGTCAGTCATTTTAAGGCATGACTATGCCCCGTCAGAAAGTGAGGAGTGAATGACAGACAGCCTGGAAAGTAATTAAATCATTACAGAGCCAGCAGACTGTTTTCCTGTTTCTTTTTTTGGGGGTGGGGTGGGGAGGGAGTGTATTTATCTCCCATCTTGGGGGGTTTCTTTTGCTTCTCTTGTGTTCAGTCAGGCACTTTATTTCAGGAAGTACACACTATTATGCAGTGCTTAGAGTTTTGTCTAGTGAGAATTAGCTATCAGCATAAAGGTATCTATCCCAAAGAGTCTGTACTGATGTTAGGTTTAATTTTCTTTTCAACACAAGAGGGTGGGGAGAATGAACCGCCAAGCTATTCTCCTCATTCCGAATGTAAAATTTAAAAAATTATGTGTTAAACAGAGAACAATAGATCACTACAGTGTTTTAACTTTGAATTCCACTTATTTATATATATATGTATACACAATAGGAAATATGAAATATAATAATAGAAAAATGAAAAAAGTGTCAGTGTTTGCTAACCATGAGCTTTTACTACAAATAAAGAGTGAAACAGCACTAGGGCTGTCTGCCTGATATCACCTCAAATTTTTTATAGCCACATTGGCATTCTGTCTGTGTAACAAGTGTAGCGATGACTTCATTCTCTAGGATGAAGGATAATGGATCTTAACCTTCCTATCACTTCCCTTTAACTCAAAGCACTAATGCAACTGAAGGTACATATAAATAAAATTTTATGAAGGGAAAGAATGGCCCTGTGAAAGTTTAACCTCCAAATCACCAAAAGGTACAAAGTACAATATATCTCAGAATCACAATTAACAAAGCCCCTGCCACAAAGCTTGGATGGAGAGCTGCCAAAAATTTTTTTTAAGGAAAATCTAAACTTTGAAGAACTTTAGGGTTTTTTTCCACAACTATTAAAGAAAAAAAAAAAAAGCCCTAATGGTAAACAAAACGCCACCAACTCAAAACAAAGCACTGTTCAAAGGCAGATGATTCACTTACATTAAATCTACTAATGTGATCTTTCACATTAATTAATGTGAAACATCTTACCAACTTTATCTCTTTACCAACTAATTCCGGTTTTCCACAAATAACATATACAGTTGAATACTGGCATTCTTGAAAACAGCACTTGACTATATCAAGTTGCTTCTTCCCTAGAATAGTTACTATTCCTATCTTTTGCCTTTCTTCTCCACTCACTGATATTTACCACGCTGTGCCCCAGAACATGAACATCATTTGACAAGTCACATTTGGGCCCAGAAAGTTTGCAAAAACCTTTTCAAATACATGTCAACTGCGGGCAGAAATTGAGCGGGGGTGTGTGGTAATTGATTGTCATATTAGATTTAATATTTCCCTTTCCAAAACAGGTAATTAGAAACTATCTTCTCTTTTACTTTGCCACTTCTACGTAAATACGGCACCATTCTCAAGGCAAAGCTGATGCAGAAAACACACATCCACGCCAAGCGCGCGCGCACACATCCCCTTCCCCTCCCCCCACACACATCACAGTGGCTGGAGACAAGCCCGCAGCCCGGAGACAAGCCGTCACCCAGGAGCCCGAGAGTGCACCACCCTCCATTGAGACTGTCACCCCAGGTAACCGCACACAAAGCGCGCCTCGCTAGTTCACAGTCACGGTGCCAAGGTACTTGGACGGTAAGTCCGTGGCCGTCCACCTTCACACAGAGCGAGGCAAACCCGCAACCCCACCCGCTCTCACTTTCTCCTCCAGGAGCACCTAACGCGCTCGCCCACCCAGGCGGGCTCCCCGCCGGGCCCCGGTCGCCGCCGCTCCGCGGCCACTCACCCCGTCTGCAGTCGCAGTAGCCCCAGTCCACCTTGCCGCGGGCGTCCCCGTAGAAGCACCAGGGTCTGCCCGCGCCGTCCGGACTCCGGCAAAAGTTGTGGCGCTGCCCTCGCAGTTGCGCCCAGCCCGCCGGGGGCGACAGCGCGAGGAACGGCGGCACGTCTGCCCAGCGCAGACAAGGAGCGCCGGAGTCTGTCACGTTGGCCCCGGGCGCCCCGGCGGGGCAGTCCCCGGGAGGCGGCCGGGTCATGCGGAAGCCGTGCGCGCGCGAAGCGCGGAGCGCCGGAGGGGGGTGCAGGACGCGCGGGAGAGGGGGCGGCGGGGGCGTCTTCTGTGGCCGCCGCTGAGTGGCAAGGTAATAAGGGTCCTGGGGACCCCGAGAGGGCGCATGGTGATAGCGGTGGTGGAGCGGATAACCGAGGACCGAATCAAAGCTGACCACGCCGGGGAGCGCCCCGAGAATCAGAGCCACCGCGAAGTGGGGGAGCTTCATGGTGCCGGAGCCGCGGCGTCTGGTCCATGCTCCCCGGCTCCGCCGCTTCTGAAGGGGAGGCGGGGGAGGCGCTGCGCGTCCCCGGAACCCCCGCTCCAGCCCCCTCCCGCCCTCCCGCGCGCGGACCGCCTCCCGCCGCGGGGCCCGCTGCCGCGCCCCTGCTCGCTGCGCTCGGGAGCGGTCCCGGGCGGGGAAGGCGTGCGCTCCGCGGAGCCCTGGCTCGTAGAGAGGACCGGCCAAGAGAAGGCGCCGACCCGGGGACTCTGCCCTCTGGCGGCGGGCACAGGCGCGCGGTCTCGCCCCGGAGCCGGGCTCCGCCCTGTCCTTGCCGGGCTCCCGCTGTCAGCGCGCCGGGCCGGGCCAGACCAGCTCGCTGGCACCCCGGCGGCCTCGGGGTGCCTGAGCCAAGTCCGAGGGTGCCCACGCGGGGGACGGTCTTGGCTGCTCTTTGCCAGCAGCCGACACCACCACAGCCTTTCCGTCTGGCGGCTGCCAAACCTGCCACCAGCCCCTGCAGCCCACCTCTCCTCCACCCCTTTGCCGCGCTTCATTTCCTATGTTTTGAAATATTTATAAGTGTGGATGGGTTTAGTCCCTTGAAGTCCCGGGGTAAAAGCTATCAAAGCCCACTTGGAATGCCGAAGCCATTTTCCTGAGCTGTGAGCTCCTCAAGGACAAGACCACATTTCGTTTCCTTTATCTCCCAGTGCTTAAAACTTAAAACCGCGGGCCACACTTATTAGGCTCCAATAAACATTTGCTGAAATTAAATTCCTGAACCGACCCAGGGAAAGCAGGTCGAGCCTTTCTACTTCCTGCCACCCACTCTCCACCCGGTGCCCTGAACAACACCAGTTGTTTGGTTATTATTGGGATTCAGTGAAGCCCTCTTAATACCAAATTTCCTTTCTAGCCAGAGAAGATTTCATCCGTCCGGGTCTCCATCCTATCCAAAAAGCCCATCCCTCTAACACCTGCCTCGTTTTGGCCGAGCATGGGACTTGAGTTAAGCCTACTCACTTGCCTCTCCACAGTGGACTCTGTCCACCGGCAACTCTATAGCTGTTGGCTCGACCTTAGGAAAGCCTTTTCAACAGCTCCCCCGATTTGCACTGCCCCACTTCCCCGGCCAGAAAAAAAAAAAGTTGGTTTAGAATCTTTTTAAAAATCCCTGAAGCTGGATGTTTTAGGGATTTCCCCCTTCAGTTGTTCCTGACTATGCCACGGAAGTTAAACAAGAAACAAGGAAGGCCAATAAAAAAGGTAATGTTTTACATCCTGGCATAATCGTGTTGAAGTGTAGGGGAGACCGGCTGCCCCACAGTATACTGTTGTTTAGTCGCTACTCTTTTATGACCCCATGACTCTTTTGTAGCCCACCAGGCTCCTCTGCCCATGGGTTTTCTCAGGCTAGAACCCTGGAGTGGGTTGCCGTTTTCTTCTGCAGGGGATCTTCCTGACCCAGGGATCCAACCGGAGTCTCGTGCATCGCAGGCAGATTCTTTAGTGCGGAGCCACCTGGGAATCCCATCGTACACTCCTCTGAAGAAAACTTGAACATTAAATGTTTATTGTTAAAACCTAGTTTCAGTTAGAAACTGAATTAATTTCCTACCCCCAACTCAAATAATCTTAGTTTAACCATTCTGAATCATATTACTGTTTTCTTAATTTTTCACCCCTGTTAATGAAATATCTGATTTTTACTTAGAGAAGTGGACAAATGAACAATATTAGGCATCCAGGAATGTGTTTATTAAATCTTTATTCAAGATGTTTTTGCTCAAGATGCTTTTACCCACTGTTTCATTTTTTTTAAACTTACACTTTTCTGATTCCAAAAGCATAGTTAAAACTGTACTTGGCGAAGAAGAGTAAAGTTAAAATACATATTTGGGGGAAGTTGATTTACTTATTTTAGTAGAGGTCAGCAGAATTCACCAATCACAGATTTTTTCTTTTTTTTTTTACTTAACCATTGATTTGTACACTTTATTTTTTTAATTACTTCTTTATTTTTATTTATTTGTCTGTGCTGGGTCTTGGTTGTAGCACATGGGCTCTAGTTCCCTGACCAGGGATTGAACCCAGGCCCCTACAGTGGGAGCACGGAGTCTGAGCCACTGGACCATCAGGGAAGAATCACAGTTTAGTCAGTTCAGTCGCTCAGTCGTGTCCGACTCTTTGCAACCCCATGAACCGCAGCACGCCAGGCCTCCCTGTCCATCACCAACTCCCAGAGTTTACCCAAACTCATGTCCATCGAGTCAGTGATGCCATCCAGCCATCTCATCCTCTGTCGTCCCCTTCTCCTCCTGCCCCCAATCCTTCCCAGCATCAGGGTCTTTTCCAATGAGTCAACACTTCGCATGAGGTGGCCAAAGTAGATTCCGACAAATCATAGATTCTTTGTCTATTATAGGTGACAGTTCTAAAAGGAATCACCCCTTTTCTTCAAAACTGAGTCTCCACCTTCTGCCACTCACATGATGGTCCAAGAAAGGCTCGCCCTGGGATTCTGATCGGCCCGCTTAGCCCTGCTTCTCTCCTTTCTCTGCATGGCTCCTACACCCAGGGCTTTCACACTTGCTGAGAGTCTGGAGGCAGACCTGGTCCCAGTGTACCTATGCACCTTGGAGAGAGGAAAATAACAAGAAAGAAGTGAGTAGAAGAGAAGATGGTTGGAACTGAGCTCCCAAGAATAGGGACCCTGGTGTGGCCTCTTCTCCAGCCCGTTTTACACCTAAGAGGAACTGACAATTTTCCAAGGTCTACTTAACAGTTAACAAGTTATGAAGCTGATTCATACGAAGTGGAGTTATCCACAGAAAATTCCACATCTGGATGTAATCGCCTCCATTTTAAAGCGTACCCTTTCCGAGATGATAAAACAGCATGTCTGTAATTGGACTGTGAAGTCAAGGGCCTCGATTTGGGTTTTGTCCTCTATTTTACAGGGAAAGTATGACTTAAACAGACCTGCTCTTTATGTATTACTCCGCCCTCCTGCTAATCTCTTCCTTCCCTCTCTTCCTTCATTCCTCCTGCATGCTACCAACATGCAGATGTTTAGGATTTCCAATTCCCCATCCGATGGAATGGATTCCCCTTCCCTGATTTGCGTTTCTCCCTCCTGCCTCTGTCACATTACACTGCCTGTGTTGGGGGCTGGGGGAGAAGCCTCCCTCCACCCCGGAGAACCACCACCTAGCCACCGCTCCTCAGCCGCTCCTCACCCTGTCACACACAGCAAAGCCAAAGGAAAGGGGGCGGCAGCTCCATCGTGTTACAGCTGCAAGAAGCCCACTGTGGATGCTTTCTCTGCTTTCCAATCCCTTCAGCAGCGCTAAAGGAGCCAGGAGAAGGAACAGAATGAAACAGATGACACTTGGCAGGCATTTCCCAGCACAACCCTTCAAAAGCCCCATGAGGTCCCCCAGTCTCTCTTGTCACCTCTGTAACCTCCAGTTCCATCAAGCAACCTGGGTGACAAAGGCTCAAGAGCTCAACTATCCCCAGCCTCCCAGCCAAAAACCTAAAAAGGGAAGTGAAGAGGGGTGTCTCCCTGCCCACCTCACAGCAGGGAGGAGGTGCAGCCTTGGGGGTGGAGCCGGGCGCGAGTATTGAATACATGTGCATACCTGCACTTTACTGTGGCAACTGTGTTATATAGGGACATTTGGTTTTATGGTCGTTTAGGGGATCATTATGCTTTACCTACATAATGGACTGAATATACAGAGTTCTAAAACCAATACACCAAATAACTTGGATAAGTTCCATGTACAGTTTGGGTACTGCCTGTATTTGGAAAAGCAAAATGCAGTATTTACTTGAACAATTCCAAGTGCAAAAATATTGTTAAAAAAGAAACACTGGGCATTGTTCTTTCACATAAAAGCAAAAATATATTAAATAATATCAATAACATAAGTCCATGTCTAGGGACTGTGGAAGATTTAAAATTATAAGACATTATCAGGCCTTTGGTCAAGGGGGGGTGGATACAACAAAAGAACATATAGTATTTAGTTAAAAGTTCTGGAAAATAAAAGAAAGGTCCAGAAAACAAGTAATGAATTGCTAAATGAATGGCACAGTGGTTTGGCCAAAGGGGCTCTGCTTGACTCATTGTATTCATAATGCTTTTAAGAGGCATTTGATCTCTATTTTCCTTATTGTTTTAAATAGAATTTTATAAAACAGAATACTTTTTTGTTTCCATTTATTTTAGAAAGTTCATCTAACCTTGGTGTAATCCCTACCTGGAAATTAATTCTGTAGGTTCATTTTCAGGCTTACTCAAATTATACATAGGGTATATGAAGAATATAGATGTAAATATATAGATTTTCATTGTTGTTTTGTTGCTAAGTCATGTCTGACTCTTTTGTGACCCTATGGACTGTAGCCTGCCAGGCTCCTCTGTCCATAGGATTTCCCAGGCAAGAATACTGGAGTGGGTTGCCATTTCTCTCTCCAGGAGATCTTCCCGAACCAGGGGTCAAACCAGCATCTCCTACATTGGCAGGAGGTTTCTTTACCCCTGCGCCCCCCCAAAAGAAAAAATGTTATTTTGGCCTTGAAATATCTTAAGCAAGTTCCCTTAGTTTCCTAAGTCAAAGGCTCAGCATCTTCAAAAAAGGGATAGTAATCATGTTTCCAAGATAGATCTGATGGGGGGAGGTAACTGAGATAATGCCTATAAACTGATGAGCAGAGCACTCAGAAAGTGCCAACTATAATGCGGTAGATTAGCCTCAGTAACTGCCTTTGAGTTTTAACTCCTCAGAGTAAGTCACTCTGTGAAAACCTGCCTCCACAAAGCAGAAAATCCCCTCCCTACCACGCCCCTGTCCCTTGCTGCCCCCCAGCATCTCCCCTCTAAGATGGAAGACAAATATGCAGCCACCCTAGCTTCACTCCCCTGAACACTAGTCCTGTCTGATGGGTTTTCTCTCTCCTCATCCCCACAGGTTTGGTCCCTGAAAGCCAAGGCACTACGGACAAACCCGAATGAACTTTCTGGTCAACCCATCACTAGATATTTTGAGTTAAAACTCTTTTCCTGAGCCGTCTGCCTGAGGATAATGAGTAGTTTTCAAATCTCTCAGTTGCAAGTGAGCTGTGTTCACTTGTAAAAGGAGTAAACAGATAGAAAGAAAAACCTGGCTAGAACTGTTTGCCGGTGATCTGGGAAGCACAGAATCTCCGTGTTGAAAAGGACTTAGAGCCCCAACTCTGTCAAATGCAGGAAACCTTTCTAGAATTTCCTAACAAGTAGACTTCCAGGTATTTTTTAAAAACTATGGGTGGGGGAAATTTCTACTTGGAAGCTAGCTCACTCTGTCTCTAGAAAATCCAAATTGTTAGGAAAATCTTCCCATCTACTAAGCCACAAGTTGCCTCCAGGTGGAAACCTACTTTATCCAGCTATGATGCTGGTTATACTCCTACTGATTTAGAGTCCAGCAGACCTGGGTTCAAATCCCTATTAAATTTATTAGTTTCCTGGCCTCCGGGGGGGGCAGTGGTATTAAAGAATCTTTTCTCCCCAACTTCTTTCACGTTCAAGAAAGAGATCTCCCCATTTGGAGTGTGCAGATCCAAGAACGGCAATTGATTCGCATTACTGGACTCCCTTAATAGTATTATTGTGGGAGGTATGAGTCTGTATAAGAATAAATGTTCAATGTCCTATTTTCCCTCCTTTTGCTTACTGTTTTCCCTACTTCATCACTGGAATCTTAGGGAC
Organism: Giraffa tippelskirchi; assembly: GCF_054371585.1. Taxonomy (NCBI): domain Eukaryota; kingdom Metazoa; phylum Chordata; class Mammalia; order Artiodactyla; family Giraffidae; genus Giraffa; species Giraffa tippelskirchi. The sequence goes on from NC_137275.1 coordinate 102,914,383, forward strand.
CATAAAGTTGAGATTTGGACCTGGGTTGAGGTTGAAAGAGAGGGAGAGAAGCAGTTTAGCTGTTTAGTTGTTTGCCTACCTGGTGGCTCAGATGGTAAACAATCTGCCTGCAATGCAGGGTACCTGGGTTCTATCTCTGGGTCAGGAAGATCTCCTGGAGAAGAGAATGGCAACCCACTCCAGTATTCCTGCCTGGATAATTCCATGGACAGAGGAGCCACAAAGAGTTGAAGTCATGAAGAGTTGGATACGACTAAGTGACCAACACTTCCACTACTACTAGGAAACTACTTTGGGGTTTGGGATCAAAGCCTCAGCTAATTGTAAAAGTCTGCATTTGCCCGGCTTGTATCCTATGCATCAACGTCCTCCGGGGAACTCATTGCCTGAGGATGGGAGAGGGTGGGAGTGGAGATAGGATTTAAGGGTCCTGGCTCCCCACTCATCCATCAATCACTGCTAACCTCTTCGAAAATAGAGTTTCCCTGTTTGTAATATGGAGATAACTCTATTTTACGAAGCTGCAAGAATTAGAAACAGTATATTAAGGTCTGGACAGTGAGCACATGACTATCATTTAAGTATGTAAAGACAATTATCAGGACAAATATGGCAGTAAATGGCAACTCATAGAATTAAAAACAATACCTCAGATATTATTTACCCATTGCAGATTTCAATGGAAAAAAGTCACTCTTATTCCACATACCACACTATGATTACATTAACTTTTCCATAGCTGCATAATATGTGGTTGTTACACAATAAACACAGTCACTCTTGTATTTGAGTTTACTCTTTTTTGTTTGTTTGTTTGTTTTGAGTTTACTCTTAAACTTTTGTCTGTCTGACAGAATTCCCCATAGCCATTAAAACCCTGTTCAAACTATGAAATCTTCCCTAATCAAATTCTGCTGTTGAAATATGGGTTAGCCTGGCATGCCGTACACACAGAATTTCTACAGTCACAATCACATTGTTCCAGACTTGTTTTCATTGTAAAATCCCCAATGCAAAGAATTATGCATTCTATAGTGATTGGTCCTTACATGAAGCCAATAGGCGATGGAGTATTATTCGGCACTGAAAAGAATTACTCAGCATGAAAGATGTGGAAGGATCTTAAAAGCATATTACTAAGTGAAAGAAGCCAATCTGAAAAGACTATATACTATACGAGTTCAACTATTTGACATTCTGGAAAAGACAAAACTGTTGAGACAGTAAAAAGATTAGTGGCTGCTAGTGGTTGAGGTGTTGGGGCAGCAATGAACAGGCAGAGCATGGAGAATTTTTAGAGCAGCAAAAATACTTCATACGGTACTATAATAATGCATCCACGTCATTATACATTTGTCCAAACACATGGAATGTATACCACCAAGAGTAAACTGTAATATAAACCATGGACTTCGGACGATTATCATGTATCAGTGTAGGTTCATCAGTTGTAGCAAATATGTCACTCTGGTGGGAGATGTTGATAATGGAGGAAGCTATGCATGAGTGATGAAGAGGATATATGAAAATCTGTGTACCTTCCCCCTCAGTTTTGCTGTAAACCTAAAACTGCTCTAAAAATTTTAAGTCAAGTTTTTAAAAATGTCACCCAATGAACAGTGAGCAAATGAGATCCTCAAATAAAATGCAAATGAGCTTTTAATGCTTTTTTATAATATGATAGTGTAGTGTCTACAACAGAGACCACAAACTAGCCACCACCAAAATGGACATGCCATCTAGATATATTTTGTTTAGTGAAATGTTATTTTAATAATTGAACTTTATGTATTATTTAAAATCAGTAGCTCATCCATGAAATTATGGATTACCAGCCTTGTATGTGTGCATGTTAGAAAGCTTTTGACTGCAAGTAAAAGACACTTCAACTCAAATTGGCTTAAAGTCAGGTATTTTCAAGGATTATATGATCCCATTCAGTAGGAAGTACCAAGCAATCCAGGTTGATTGTTTCGGTGCCTAACCACACCTTTGAGGTGGCAGGCTCTTTATCTCTCTGTTTGGCTATCTGAGTGTTGGCTTCATCTTCAGACTGCCAACAAGGAACAAAACATTACATCTAGATAGAGGTCATGTCCAGAAGAAGAAAAGAGATTTGTTCTTTCTGTGCCCCTTTTCAGGAGCAAAATAATCTTTCCCCAGAGGCTTCCAAGGATTTCCCCTGACACTTTGTAGGCCATTCCTGGGCCACATGCCTGCACCTGTGGCTTCCCTGGTGGCTCAGTGGTAAAGAATCCACCTGCCAGTGCAAGAGATGCAGGAGGCACGAGTTTGATCCCTGGGTCAGGAAGATCCCCTGGAGAAGGAAATGGCAACCCACTCCAGTATTCTTGCCTGGAGAATCCCATGGACAGAGGTGGCAGGAAGGCTGCAGTCCATGTGGTCACATAGAGTCAGACACAACTGAGCATGCATGCACACCTGTTGCTGCAACAATCATTGACTGAAAGGATAGACTGAGCTGTGATTAGCTTGGACTAATTATGTGGGAACTTGGGAAGAGATCAGCTAATGTATACTACAAGTTGAAAAAATCAAGAGCTCTGGCACTATCACAACCCTAGTTCCCACACAGTGACAAATGTCTATGGCTATTTCCATCCTTAGACTTAGGGAACGGTCCTCAATTCACCATGGGTCCTACCTGCCTGGACTTTGTAAGCATTTGAGTTTACTATACCTGGTTTATACTTTTTTATCTGGCAGCAGCTTCATGCTAAATTATGATATTTCACAGATATTTTAGCCTATGGATTCTGGAGACACATGATAAATGTCTACAGTGACATGATAGTGTTTTGTCCCACAATTTAGTGGTTTAAAACAATAAGCATTTATTATCTCACAGAGTTTCTGGGAGTCACGAACTTGCGAGTGGCCGAACTGGGTGTTTCCGGCTTAAGACGTCTTACGAAGCTGCAGTCCAATTGGTGATGGGACTGCAGTTATCTGAAGGCCTGGCTGCACTAGAGAAATTGCTTCCCAGATCACTCACAGGCTGTTGGCTGAAGGGCTTAGTTCCTCAGCACATGGAATTCTCATCAGGCCATTCACAATAAGGCATTGGCTTCCACCGGGGCCAGTGATCCAAAAGAGCAAGAGCGTGACCAAGACAGAAATCACGAAGATTCTTATGACCTAATCTTACAACTGATACACTGTCAATTCTGCCATATCCTATTGCTCACAGAGTAAACTAACTGTGCTACGGTGCAGGAGGGGTGTGAGTTCCAGGGGGTGGGGACTGCAGGGGGGCACTCTTTGCGACTGGCTACTATAGTTGCATTCTGCAAAACTGTTCTATGCAGGAAATTTATATATATATTTTGGAATTTATAAAGTACTTATTTATTTGGCTGCATCACATCCTAGGTGCGGCACACGGACGGGATCTTTGTTACATTGTGCCAGATTGTTGCAGAGCCTGGACTGTCTAGTTGTGCCCACAGGCCGGGTTGTCCTGCAGCATGTAAGATCTTCATTACCCAACCAGGGTTCGAACCCGTGTACCCTGCATTGCAAGGCAGATTCCTAACCACTGGACCACCAGAGAAGTCCCAGACAGGGAATTTAGACAGATACTTACTTGCTGTGTGACTACATGAATTTTCCCAATGCTAAATATCTTGGAAGTGCATTGTCAATTAAACAATCACTTCAGTGAAACATAGGGTCAGCTGTAAGCAAAGGTGTCTTAATATCCCTAGAATTACATCTTCCACTCTACATTATAAGCTAACTCAGTCTTGTTTTTTATCTGTCTGCAAGGGGAAAAAAACCAAAAGATTTTATCAATGAATTCAGGGCTCCAAACTCCTAGTAAAAGACTCCCAAAGTGTACCAGCTGCCTGATAAGACTTAATGTATCAACCAGTGTGGAGATATTAACATTGTAACAGGGACAAAAGAATGCATGGAATGGACAAAGGATTATGGGCTTTCAGGCATCCCCTGAACTGAGTCCCAGGAGAGCAGGAATTTGGATAAGGAGGAAGCCTCCTGCAATTGTACCACCTGTAAGGCTGTCCCTAAGATACTGATAAAGAAAAAGAAACATGAAACGAAAAAAACCCTGGTTTAATTTGATGAGAGCACTTCTCAGTTGCCTCAGTGGTGAAGACTATGCCTGCCAAGCAGGAGACCACAACAGATTTGATCCCTGGGTTGGGAAGCTCCCCTGGAGAAGAAAATAACAATCCACTCCAGTATTCTTGCCTGGGAAATCCATGGACAGAGGGGCCTGGTGGGCTACAGTCCATGGAGTTGCAAAGAGGCAAACACAACTTAGTGACTGATCAACAACAGCAATAACAATTTGATGAGGAGATCACAAAACTTCTCAGTTAAATTGTATTCGCCACAACTCCCAGAATTTTGTAATACAGTGAAGTTTCTTGTCCAAGAAATTTAAGCTTCACACATTGCTGTTGCCTTCCTACACACCCTCAAACCAAAAACCCCAAAGCATTAAAAAGGCTCACACTCTTGCATAACACTGCTATAAGAACTAGAGACAAAATATGCTCGTGGAGCTGAAATCAGAAAGAATTTCTTTTCTCCCCCTTCCATAAAACAGTTACATTGTGAAGTACAGTTTGCCCTCATTTGGAGACTGAAAGATAACAGTTTTGAAACAGAGATTCATTGGCAGTATTTATAACTGAGTTGTGTAATAAACTCGGGGCATTAAAAATATGACGCTACTCTAGACTAGTCTTTATTTTTAGAAGGCTTAGAAAACCTCTATCCAGTGTTAAAAGTCTCTACATATGACGAAATGTTCTTTGCTATCCCATGGTCATTAGGAAAATGAAATACAGTCAGTCAGTCAACAAGAAAAACAATACTAGGCACACAGTATCAGTTGTGTTGGAGCTGACTCCTGGGCCCGAGCAAAGGCAACTTCATGGATGTTTCTGGGTTCCATCTAGGAACCTGAAATAAGAAATGTTAACTAACAAGGTTTTGTTCTGTAAAAGAACAGCTATTAATGTAATGCTTATGTCTTGTGGACTGTTTGTCTTCAGAAATGTTTTAGGTAAATTATTTCAGAGACTCAACAATAACTTTGAATAATATTAACCTTTGGAACTTAACTAGCTCAACAGGGCATAAAATAATGAAGGCAGAAAGAAGAAATCTGTTAAGAAATCAATCTCTTGAAGAGTTTTAAAATGCTCCAACGCTGGAAATCAACACAAAAATCTGAGCAATAGCATTAGTTTTAAGACTATAAATAATGACATAATTTTGGTTCTTGATTGTGATACATAATAGTGTTTGAAAGTTCTGATTTTATACTTCATAATTTTCTATATTCTTTTATTTTCAAAATATTTTTGATAAAGATTTACAAAGAAAGCACAGAGGGCACATTTAGTGGAATCCAAGTGAGCACTTAAAAATACATTATTTTTCATAATGAATTTTTCTCAAGTTGTTGGATGGATTTGTGCTGGGCTTATGTAAGCTATTGAGTGAGGTACTGGATCTTATTCATTTCTGGATCCTCGTTACTTAGTATAAGCTTCTCAATAAATATTTTCACTGACCCTAGTCTCTTATCTAGTTCTCTTGATGGTTAGTTGTTTACCTTTGTGAGATGGTTGCCTAGAGTTAAATGCACAGAAGGCAGTGAAATGCAGAGTTTTTTCCCTGCAAGTTAAAAGAGTTTTTATGGAAAATGTTAATAAAAACAAAGAAACTGACTTTATTTAGAACATTTTATTTTGCTACAAATATGTATCTTCCCATTATATTTTCTTTTTCATGCCCTTAGATGATAGATTGGATTAGCAATTCTAGAGGGACTGTGACCAAATAATTTTTAAGCATCTGGAGATGAATTTGAAGCAATGACAATTTTTTTAAATGTTTTTGGTGATCAGAGTAAATCATATGCTTTGTTGCTCAGTTGTGTCCGACTCTTTGCAACTCCATGGACTGTAGCCCGCCAGGCTCCTCTGTCCATGGGGATTCTCCAGGAAGAATACTGGAGTCAGTTGCCATGCCCTCCTCCAGGGGATCTTTCCAACCCAGGGATCGAACCTAGGTCTCCCACATTGTAGGCAGATTCTTTACCATCTGAGCCACCAGGGAAGCCCATCATACAAGTGCAAAATCAATCATGGAACTCACACAACCACACTGTATCCCTCCTCCTATTTTGCAAATACTGGAGAATGCTGCGATTTCAGTTTTTATAAACTTCACTCTAGTCCACAGGTCTCATGAAGTTGCAGGATATTAAACAATCTTAAGAATGATACTGAATGAAAAAGAAGTTGTTCTATATAAATCAGCAAAAATGAACATATACAATGTTCAGGAAAAACAAGTAAATGGATCCAATATTTCAGGAAGTTATAAAGTTAAAAAAGAAATGTTATTAATAACATTGCTGTATTTAAAGAAGAAAGATATGGTATTAACGATGCTGCTGTAGATGGTCCCTGACTTATAGTGATTCAACTTAATGATTTTTTAACTTAATGGTAGTGCGATATGCATTCAGTAGAAATCATACTTCAGATTTTGAAGCTTGATCTTTTTTTCAGGCTAGCGTTACATGGTATAATCTCATGATACTTAGTAGGAGCAGCTGCCTTCACGATCACGACAGTAAACAACCAACATACGTTAATAACCATTCTGTCTCCACATAGCCATTCTGTTTTTGACTTTCAGTACAATATTCATATACATGAGCTAGTCAACACTTTATTATAAATTAAACTTTGTGTAGATGGTTTTGCCCAACTGTGGGCTAATGTAACTGTTCTGACCATGTTTAAGGTGAATGAGGCGAAGCTCTGATGTTCAGTAGGTTAGGTGTATTCAATGCATTTTCAACACACAATATATTCAACTTACATTTATCGGGATATAACCCCATGGTAAGTCGAGGAATCTCTGTTGGCAGTCGAGGAATATCTGTATTTCAAAGATAAACTCTTATTCTATAAACTTGACTATTCCTAAATCTAAGTGATTCCGTAGGAGTTGAGAATTTTTATGGTTGCTTACTTTAAAAACAGGGCTTCCCTGGTGGCTCAGTGGTAAAGAATCCGCCTACCTATGCAGGAGACTCAGGTTCGATCACTGGGTTGGGAAGATCCCCTGGAGAAGAAAATGGCAACGCACTCCAGTATTCTTGCCTGGAAAATTCCATGGACGGAGGAGCCTGGTGGGTTATGGTCCATGGGGTCACAAAGAGTTGGACATGACTGAGTGACTGACAACACTAATACTTACTTCAAGGACACTCCTTGGTGATGATTAAATTAATGCAATAACAACATAATACCTGGCATACAGTAGGTTCTGGATAAATGATGGCTATTAATATTATTGCCAAAATTATTGGTATTAAAAAATAAGTACAGAATAGGACATCTTAGGATCAGGGGAGGTGCAATGAAAAAGAACATGGCTTTTCTGTACTACTTTGTTGACTTTGGCCCCAGATCAGGCCATCAGACTGTCTTCTGAGATCGAGGTAAGAAGGAAGTTTGGACGTGGTTTACAGAAGTCACGGGTTCACTAACAGTTAGACTCAGCGTGCCCAGGAGCCAGGTTAACATTAGGCACTCTGGTTTCAAGTGGTCAATGCTTAAGAGCAAGCACAGTAGTCTTCTTCCAAGCAAAAATACTGATCCATAAACCTAAATGTTACCTGAAAGAACTCCTACACTTCTCTATTTATTTTGCTGTAAAGAAAGACAAAACAGATTGCTGGTTTCTGGAAATTTTAAGGAGCTCACCCTAGGCTTCTGCGTGATTTCTTGACTAGTATAATAACAGGCCAAAGGAATTGGTTTCTGAAAGGTGGCGGAGTAGAAGAACGTGCGCTCATCTTCTCCTGTGAGAACTCCAAACTTACACCTCGCTGCTGAACAACTGTCGACAGGAGAATGTTGGATCCCGCCAAAAAAAGATACCCCACATCCAAGGGCAAAGGAGAAGCACCAACAAGACAATAGGAAAGGCGAAATTGCGTTTAGAATCAAATGCCATACCTACCAGAGACGCCCGGAGGGCTCAAACAAAACCTTGTGTGCACCAGGAGACCCCACAGAGACTGAGTCAGACCTGCCTATGAGTGTTTGAGTGTCTCCTGCAAAGGTACAGGTCAGCAGTGGCCTGCCGCAGGGGCAGGGGCTCTGGATGCAGCAGACCTGGGTATGGCATAAGCCCTCATGAAGGAGGTCACCATTAATCCCACCATAGAACTACTAGAACTTACACAGGACTGGGGACACAGGCTCTTGAAGGGCACAAACAGAAACCTGTATGCACCAAGACCCAGAAGAAAGGAGCAGTGACCCCACAGGAGACTGACCCAGACTTGCCTGTGAGTGTCCAGGAGTCTCTGGCAGAGATATGGGTCAGCAGTGGCCTGCTGCAGGGTCAGGGGCACTGACTGAAGCAGTGCTTGCAGGGGACTTTTTGCAGGAGGTCACCAATATCTTCATTACCTCCACCATAGTTTGGCCTCAAGTCAAACAAGAGGGAGGGAACACAGCCCCACCCATCAACAGAATATTGGATTAAAGATTTACTGAACATGGTCCCGCCCATCAAAACAAGACCCAGTTTCTGCCTCAGTCAGTCTCTCCCATCAGGAAGCTTCTATAAGCCTCTTATCCTTAACCATCAGAGGGCAGACAGAATGAAAACCACAATCAAAGAAAACTAACCAATCTGATCTCACGGACCACAGCCTTGTCTAATTCAATGAAACTATGAGCCTTGCCGGGTAGGGCCATTCAAGATGGATGGGTCATGGTAGAGAGTTCTGACAAAATCTGGTCCATTGGAGAAGGGAATGGCAAACCACTTCAGTATTCTTGCCTTGAGAACCCCATGAACAGTATGAAAAGGCAAAAAGATAGGACACTGAAAGATGAACTCCCCAGGTTGGTAGGTGCCCAATATGCTACTGGAGATCAGTGGAGAAATAACTCCAGAAAGAATGAAGAGATGGAGCCAAAACAACACCACCACCCAGTTGTGGATGTGACTGGTGATGGAAGCAAGGTCGGATGCTGTAAAGAACAATATTGCGTAAGAACCTGGAATGTTAGGTTCATGAATCAAGGTAAATTGGAGGTGGTCAAACAAGAGATGGCAAGAGTGAACATCAGCATTTTAGGAATCAGCAAACTAAAATGGACTGGAATGGGTGAATTTAACTCAGATAACCATTATATCTACTACTGTGGACAAGAATCCCTTAGAAGAAATGGAGTAGCCCTCATAGTCAACAAAAGAGTCCGAAATGCAGTACTTGGATGCAATCTCAAAAATGACAGAATGATTTCTGTTCGTTTCCAAGGCAAACCATTCAATATCACAGTAATCTAAGTCTATGCCCCGACCAGTAACTCTGAAGAAGCTGAAGTTGAACGGTTCTCTGAAGACTTACAAGACCTTCTAGAGCTAACACCCAAAAGAGATGTCCTTATCATTATAGGGGACTGGAATACAAAAGTAGGAAGTCAAGAGATACCTGGAGTAACAGGCAAATTTGGCCTTGGAGTACAAATTGAAGAAGGGCAAAGGCTAATAGACTTTTGCCAAGAGAATGCACTGGTCATAGCAAGCACCCTCTTCCAACAACACAAGAGAAGACTCTACACGTGGACATCACCACATGGTCAAGACCGAAATCAGATGGATTATATTCTTTGCAGCCGAAGAAGGAGAAGCTCTATACAGTCAGCAAAAACAAGACTGGAAGCTGACTGTGGCTCAGATCATGAACCCCTTATTGCAAAATTCAGACGTAAAATGAAGAAAGTAGGGAAAACCACTGGGCCATTCAGGTATGACCTAAATCAAATGCCTTATGATTATACAGTGGAAGTGAGAAACAGATTCAAGAGATTAGATCTGGTCGAGTGCCTAAAGAACTATGGACAGAGGTTCATAACATTGTACAGGAGGCAGGGATCAAGACCATCCCCAAGGAAAAGAAATGCAAAAAGGCAAAATGGTTGTCTGAGGAGGCCTTACAAATAGCTGTGAAAAGAAGAGAAGCTAAAGGCAAAGGAGAAAAGGGAAATATATACTCATTTGAATGCAGAGTTCCAAAGAGTAGTAAGAAGAGATAAGAAAGCCTTCCTCAGTGATCAATGCAAAGAAATAGAGGAAAACAATAGATGGGAAAGACTAGAGATCTCTTCAAGAAAATTAGGGATACCAAGGGAAAATTTCATGCAAAGATGGGCACAATAAAGGACAGAAATGGTATGGACCTAACAGAAGCAGAAAATATTAAGAAGAGGTGGCAACAATACACAGAAGAATTACACATAAAATTATACACATGACCCAGATAACCACTATGGTGTGATCACTCACCTAGAGCCAGACATCCTGGAATGCGAAGTCAAGTGGGCCTTAGGAAGCATCACTACGAACAAAGCTGGTGGAGGTGATAGAATTCCAGTTGAGCTATTTCAAATCCTAAAAGATGATGCTGTGAAAGTGCTGCACTCAATATGCCAACAAACTTGGAAAACTCAGCAGTGGCCACAGGACTGGAAAATGTCAGGTTTTTTTCCAATCCCAAAGAAAGGCAATGCCAAAGAATGTTCAAACTACCACATAATTGCACTCATCTCACATGCTAGCAAAGTAATGCTCAAAATTCTCCAAGCCAGGCTTCAACAGTACACGAACCATGAACTTCCAGATGTTCAAACTGGATTTAGAAAAGGCAGAGGAACCAGAGATCAAATTGCCAACATCCACTGGATACGGAAAAAGCAAGAGAGTTCCAGAAAAACATCTACTTCTGCTTTATTGACTACATCAAAGCCTTTGGTTGTGTGGAACACAGCAAACTGTGGAAAATTCTACAAGAGATGGGAATACCAGAACATCTTACCTGCCTCCTGAGAAATCTGTATGCAGGTCAGGAAGCAACAGTTAGAATTGACGTGGGACAACAGACTGGTTCCAAATTGGGAAAGGAGTATGTCAAGGCTGTATTTCGTCACCCTGCTTATTTAACTTATATGCAGAGTACATCATGAGAAATGCTGGGCTGGATGAAGCACAAGCTGGAATCAAGATTGCCAGGATAAGTATCAACAACCTCAGATACACAGACGATACCACCCTTGTGGCAGAAAGTGAAGAACTAAAGAACCTCTTGATGGAAGTGAAAAGGAGAGTGAAAACTTTGGCTTAAAACTCAACATTCAGAAAACTAAGTTCATGGCATCCAGGCCCATCACTTCATGGCACATAGATGGGGAAACAATGGAAACAGTGAGAGATTTTATTTTGGGGGGCTCCAAAATCACTGCAGATGGTGACTGCAGCCATGAAATAAAAAGACGCTTTCTTCTTGGAAGAAAAGCTTTGTCCAACCTAGAGAGCGTATTAAAAAGCAGAGACATTACTTTACCAACAAATGTCCTTCTCATCAAAGCTATGGTTTTTCCAGTAGTCATGTATGGATGTGAGAGTTGGACTCTAAAGAAAGCTGAGCACCAAAGAATTGATGCCTTTGAACTATGGTGTTGGAGAAGACTCTTGAGAGTCCCTTGGACTGTAAGGAGATCCAACCAGTCCATCCTAAAGGAAATCAGTCCTTAGTATTCATTGGAAGGACTGATGCTGAAGCTGAAACTCCAATATTTTGGTCACCTGATGTGAAGAACGGACTCATTTGAAAAGACTCTGTTGCTGGGAAAGATTGAAGGCAGGAGGAGACAGGGACGACAGAGGATGAGATGGTTGGATGGGATCACTGACTCAGTGGACATAAGTTTGAGCAAGCTCCAGGTGTTGGTGATGGACAGAGAGGCCTGGCATGTTGCATGCCGTGGTGTCCATGGGGTGCGTCCATGGGGTGGCAAAGAGTCAGACACAGCTGAGTGACTGAACTAACTGACTGAAAGAAATTGAAAGAATTCCCTTTCCTCAAACTCTGGTGGATAATCTTCCTAGGCTCCCATGCAGGCTGTTCTTACCTTCTCCCTCCTTTCTCCAGGCCTTCTGCATCATAGCGACTCCATGAGAGGTATCTGTTGTTGTTATTTAGTCGCTAAGTTGTGCCTGACTCTTTTGTGAGCCCCATGGACTCCTCCGTCATGGGCTTGTCTAGGCAAGAATACTGGAGTGGGTTGCCATTTTCTCCTTTCCGGGTCTTTCCTACCAAGGGATCAAACCTCCATCTCCTGCACTGGCAAGCAGATTCTTTTCCACTTAGCCATCAGGGAAGCCCAAAGGTACCTGTGTTGTTGTTCAGTTGCTAAGTTGCGTCTGACTTTTTGACCCCCATGGACTGCAGCATACCAGGCTCCCCTGTCCTCCACTGTCCCCCAGCATTTGTTCAAGTTCATGTTCATTGAGTCAGTGATGCTATCTAACCATCTCATGCTCTGCTGCCCTGTTTTCCTTTTGCCAAGGTACCTGTATCCTTAGCCAATTTTTAATAGGTGACTTTTCCATCAGAAAAGGGTGGTATTACAAGTAACGTGATCATTCAGTTGCATTTATTAATTTTTCTTAATGTCAGTAAACAAATTTTTATCATCTCTGTTACAAATCTCTAAATAAGGGGATGCTGTGTAGCCTGGTGGATAGCACACAGACTGTCAACCATAGGGCGTTATATCAAATTCTCCCCAGCCGTTTAACAACTCAGATCTTTGCTAGTTTCTCTTCGAGTTGCATCTGGAGGTGTCAGCACCACCTCAGAGTGATGTTGTGCAGGAATAAGAAAAATGCTGTGCTGGCTACTTCATGACCACTGAACAGATGGTACGTTTTCTGTTTTGTTTTTTCCCCCTTTTTCTAACCTCATCCTTTGTTCAATATTATTGAAGAACTAACAGTTTTTTCCTACCAAAGCATGTTGAGTCAAGATGCAGTTTTACAATCCAGACTAAAACAGAACAGTCAGGGAAGGCTGCTACACATCCTTGAGAACATGCTAACCTTTCAAAAAAAAACCAAAACCCTTACCCAGTGTGCATTTGTGGCTCTGAAATCTGGTAAATAATGTGTCGTTAATTAAAACCTCAGCTTCTTTGGGAAAGAACTGAACTTCCTTTGCCTTTTAAATTGGTAGACAAAGGAGTTCAGACCAAATTAAAGTGTTAGTAAGCCTTTGAAACATAAAACAAGTAAGATATTACCTCTAAGGACTAAATTATGCACTGATACTCTTTTGGGTTCTCACACAGGAATTTTAACTTTTTTTACTTTATTAAAAATCTAAGATATTTAGGCCATTAAATTTTATCTATGTAAGTTTGTTGTTCTTGTTTAATGAAGGTATCAGTGGTAGTCATTTCCCTCTTCCTCTTGAATTAGAATACCAGCTGTGGTGACTGTAACACTGTAGTCTGGGTTGATCCCTGGGGTTCCTTACCTACTGCTGTAGCCACAGCAAGGGTTTTTTTTTACCTTTCTTTCTGGAGCACATGTTTGTAAACCAAAGCTTGCTGACATTGAGTATCACCCAGGTTTTAGCTCTTGTTTTTACTATTATAGGGGCGCTACACCCAGGGTTGCCCTCTTTTCTCTACATCCTCAAAAATGCTGTTTTAATGGATTCTGTCTGATCTTCCTGAATCTTCTCTGGATCAGAATTAGCTTCTACTTTAATCTTCCCTTTAAATTCTCTTTACAGTTAAAGAAACTCCATGTGGCCTAGCCTGCGAACTTTGTCTTGGACTTTTTGTGCTTTGTTTACTTTCTTTGGCCACATTCCTTTTCATTGCTTTTGTTGTTGCTGATTTCTTCCCCCACTGTATCAAGTTCACTGATATTTCAGGCCTCTCATACTTGCTACTCCCTCTTCAAAGAATGCCCTTCTCTGGGTCTTCACAGAGCCACACTTCAACTCTTGGGTCTCAATCAGATACCACCTTTCCAGGTAGTCTCCAAATCTGCACCCTCTAGCTAAAAACTCATCATCACCCTTCCCCAGGTCCCTCGCCATCCCATTGAACTGTTCTCCTTCCTTCACAGCACCTACTGCTGTCTGAAGTGATCTTTGTCTTTAACTGTGTTTGTTGTCTGACTCCACACTCAGGAAGGTAAGCGCCATTAGGGCAGGAACCTGTCACTTCTGCTCTCCACAAAATCCCTGGTGTGTAGCACAGTTCCCATAGAGGCTTCATGAATAATTTCTTGAAGAAATAAGTGAATGAATCAATGACTGTCTTCATCCTCTTCTCCATCTACTTCAGTTCAGTTCAGTTCAGTCGCTCAGTCGTGTCTGACTCTTTGCGACCCCATGAAGTGCAGCACACCAGGCCTCTCTGTCCATCACCAACTCCCAGAGTCTACCCAAACCTATGTCCATCGAGTCGGTGATGCCATCCAACCATCTCATCCTCTGTCGTCCCCTTCTCCTCCTGCCCCCAATCCTACCCAGCATTAGGGTCTTTTCCAATGAGTCAACTCTTCACATGAGGTGGCCAAAGTATTGGAGTTTCAGCTTCAACATCAGTCCTTCCAATGAACACCCAGGACTGATCTCCTTTAGGATGGATTGATTGGATCTCCTTGCAGTCCAAGGGACTCTCAAGAGTCTTCTCTAACACCACAGTTCAAAAGCATCAATTCTGCGGTGCTCAGCTTTCTTCACCGTCCAACTGTCACATCCATACATGACCACTGGAAAAACCATAGCCTTGACTAGACAGACTTTTGTTGGCAAAGTAATGTCTCTGCTTTTAAATATGCTATCTAGGTTGGCCATAACCTTCCTTCCAAGGAGTAAGCGTCTTTTAATTTCATGGCTGCAATCACCATCAGCAGTGATTTTGGAGCCCCCCAAAAAAAGTCTGCCACTGTTTCCACTGTTTCCCCATCTATTTCCCATGAAGTGATGGGACCAGATGCCATGATCTTAGTTTTCTGAATGTTGAGCTTTAAGCCAACTTTTTCACTCTCCTCTTTCACTTTCATCAAGAGGCTCTTTAGTTCTTCTTCACTTTCTGCCATAAGGGTGGTGTCATCCGTATATCTGAGGTTGATTGATATTTCTCCCGGCAATCTTGATTCCAGCTTGTGTTTCTTCCAGCCCAGTGTTTCTCATGATGTACTCTGCATATAAGTTAAATAAGCAGGGTGACAATATACAGCCTTGACGTACTCCTTTTCCTATTTGGAGCCACCTATTTAATCTCACCAATTAATCAAGGTCCGTTTTTTTCTCCTATAAATATCCTTCGAGACAACTCTACTCCACAATGTCGTTTAAAACAGCAGTCCTCATTTTAAAAGTACGAGGCTACCTGTTATTAATAGAATTCCTCACGACTCTGCCCTAAGTTTCAGTGGCTAGTCCACTCCTCTGAATGATTAGCCTGGATTTAGGTTAGAATCAATCAGTTTTGACCTCATTCAGTTCTGAGAGACATTTTGGTGAATAAGTGAGTGAGTGTGTGTGTGTGTGTGTGTGTGTGTGTTCGTGCGCATGCTTAGTCCCTTAGCCATGTTCGACTCTTTGCAATGCCATGGATGTAGCCACCCAGGCTCCTATGTCCATGGGATTTTCCAGGCAAGAATACTGGAGTGGGTTGCCATTTCCACCCCAGGGCATCTCCCCAACCCAGGGATTGAATCTGTATATCTTGCGTCTCCTGCATTGGCAGATGATTCTTTATCACTGGGCCATCTGGAGCTCAGGCATTAGCCCCAAAATATTGCTCAGTATTCTCAAGAGTGCCACCAGCCTCTTCGAGACAATACATTCTAGTGTAATCCCCCCCTTTTCATACCAGCCTGCTCCAGACAGTGAGGAGTCCAACCCAGACCCATTCCAGAATGGTTGTTAACTGATATCAAACCAAGTTAAACCCTATATGCAATAGATAAAAAGAAATAAATAAATTTGGTACTTCTTGCTTTCCCATATTCTTCATTTTGAGCACCGTCTGTAGCAGTGTACCTCCTGCGTGGGATTCCAGGACCTGCTTTCCTAGATCTGGCACTTTCCAGCTATTCATACCTTCATACCCAGAAGGTGGCTTCGGGAATACAGCCTTAAGACTGCAGGCTCTCCTCTCTCTGCAAGTCTCCTATCACAAACACTGCCTTATGGACGGTGTGCGCCCCCTAAATCACTTCAGTAGTGTCTGACTCTTTGTGACCCCATGGACTGTAGCCCACCAGGCACCTCTGTCCATGGGATTCTCCAGGCAAGAATACTGAGTAGGTTGCCATGCCTTTCTCCAGGGTTATGGACAGTATCAGATCCTGAGTGTTTGCCAGCCATTGATTTGATACATTCCTTTGTGCTGGACTAAAAGAACCCTCAGGGCCTCTTCTCCACCTCCAGGAGTCTTAATTATAATAGCTTTTTAAGATAACCATCCACTTCGGTGTGTCACCCACAGGAATGAGAGGAGAGGTTAAAATTCTAGACCAGGTAAGAGGTGAAGGAGAGTCAACAGGTTGAGACTGGTGCTTCTGATGAGGAGCTTGTTGAGCAGCTCACATTCTGCTGGGTCTGTGGCCAAGGACTTCTCCCAGCTCTCGAGAACTGAATGAAAAAGCGACTTGAGCACCGTTTTGGGGGCAAAAAAGTAAAATGATCCACTTGAGGCTTTAGATTTCCTATGGTGATTTCTAAACGTCTGCATTCCCGATTGTTCTCTCAGCTTTTCAGCCATTTTCCCCCCGGAAGGCTCTCTTTGTCTCTTCCCACACCCGTTTCAGTGATAGTTTCTCTCCACGGCTTACTCAATCTGCATGCAGTTGCTCTCTCCCTGCCCCGTTTGTGTTTTCCTCATTCCCTTACCTGCTCTACCATTAAAAAAAAAAAAAAAAAAGATCCCTCTTTTGGAATCTGTTATGTGTATAATGGACATACCACCTCAAAAATATTCCCTTCAGGAATAGAATAGAGGGAAAAACAGGAGGAAAAATGTTCAAAGAAGCTTGGATCTGTTTCTCATCTTCGCTTGTGTGGCAAAGAGAAGGACAGAGTCCAGGCTCTCCCTCTCTACAGAAAACCTACTCACCCTGGAGGTCTGCTCATCTTCCTTGATGGATTGGAGCCTAATTGTCTGTCTCAAGTCATTAGGCTACTAGATTGTTAGTGTACCTTTTATTTATGCTCTTCTCTATTAATATTATCATTATTAATATCAACCATAAGAAAAACAATGAAATTACCTATATTCTTTGTTATTATAACCTCCTCTAATCTTTAATTAGGTCATTAACTTTTTGCTATCATGAAAAAGGGTAGTGTAAAATATCAATATATTAAAAGATGAAGAAAGCTATTGCATCTTTTAATTAGGCATTCAGTGGGTATTTTGACAAAGAGAAATAGAAGATTTTGTATAAAATTAATTGATTCAAGTATAACTTTTCACACAAATGAAATGAAATGTGTAATTTCAGCTTTTTGAATGAAAAAATTGAAGATTGAAAATGAAAAATTCAAACCTCTTTGAGGTTTGAATAATAAACTATGTGTGGTGTGATTGTAAGATTGCATCTCAACTTTTCTAGAAAGCATGAAAAAATGCAGCTGCATTTTTTACCACAGTAACATTATAATCACTTGGTCTGTTGAAATTACAAGTCAAGAAGAAGCCTCTTGTCTCTGCATATAGATGTGAACTCTGTGGAATGGCACTATATTTTTTCAAGCTATTGAAGATGGGCTCGTTGCTAAACAGTTACAGGTTACTATTTAGTGAGGTTTAGTTAGTGTGATAAGAGGATCCAAGGGGGAATTTTCCAAGACAGTTGAGTTTTAAATACACAACGTGAACTTAGCTGGAAAGAAGCATAGACATAAAAAAACAGGAGCTAGTACAGTGTTCTAACAGCACAGTGGTGAAAGGTAGCAAGAAATGAATAGTGAATGCAAATGTGAACCAATTCAGCCCAGAGCACCAAAGCAGTACTCAGATTTCTCTAATTAAGGTTCAAATAAAAAGGTGGGGAATCACTTATTTTTTGGAAACATAATGACTATGAAAACATAAATAATTTCTGGTGGAGAAAAACCCATGAGCTCTCTTCTGACTTGTAGCTTAAAAGGCTGCTTTTTGTTTCGTGCCATTCGGATAATAACAGCTCCCATTACTTCATTCCTAGCAATGATAGTGAATTTAATATGCTATCTTATTTGATCTTGTTGAATGACAGACATTTTACATGAGGATACAGAAGTTTAGTGAAGTTAAGTAAGCTGTGCTGCAGCTTAGGAGGTGAAACCAGGACTCAAACCTAGGTCTTACCAGATGCCAGAGCACTTGCCCATCACTACTGCCCTGTGCTGCCCCTTGTATTGGCAGTTTGCAGGCAGTGAGAAGGACACAAGATTTTTTTCAACCTGCAAACAGATGTGTACAACACTTTTGTGAGCTCACTTGTGAAAAACTAAACCAAAGCAAAAATACGAGAGCATTAAGGTTTAAGAAAACCTAAACAAAGCCAGTGGAATTCACAGTCTGAGTTTTTGTCTCATTTTTTTGATAGGTAATGAAATATGGTTGAACTTGGGAGCCTCTCAGAAAAGTGGAGACATTCTTGGGAAGAAATATGCAAAACACGATAATCCTTTGGACTGTTGTTCTTATAAAATATAGTAGTCTCTTTCAGACAGCAACAACAGTTAGTCATGACTTACACATTCTTCTTAAGATATATCAGAGTCCTTTTAAAGTTCCAAAATGTAATACTCAGCACAGAAATAGAGTAACAGATGTTATAACCAAATTAAGGGTTCTTCCCAGACATCTTTTATTGACATTAGAGTGGTACAGAGGCACACTAAAGCCTTTGAATAAAGTGCTACACTCTCAACCTGAGGATTTGGTAGAAAATAACTTCTGAAATTGATGTTTCAATTTCAACTGCTTGTGTAGGTGCTGAATTGCTTCAGTTGTGTCCGACTCTTTGCAACCCCATGGACTGAGGCCATCAGGCTCCCCTATACGTGGGATCCTCCAGGCAAGAATATTGGAGTGGGTTGCCATGACCCTCTCCAGGGGATCTTCCCAACCCAGGGATGGAACCCAGGTCTCTTAGATCTCCTGCATTGGCAGGCAGGATCTTGACTACTAGCACCACCTGGGAAGCCCTCAATTTCAATTATTCTATTCAAATTGATGCTTCTAACAAGTGGCTTTCTAGTTAATGAATATGTTTACAGATATTTTAATTCTTTCTTAATACCTTCTTTCTACTCTGTTCTCAAATTTATCACATTTCTGCAATAATTTGCCTATTGTCTCCCTCCCTCACTACACTGTGAGCCATTGAAGTGCAGGTGCTGTGTGTAAACCTTCTTTGTATATCCAGGTCTTGATAATGCCTGGTAACAAGTAGACACTGAAATTTTTACTTTTTGAAGCACATAACATAGAAGAGTTTTTCAACCTCAGCACTGTTGATACTTTGGGTCATATAATTCTTATTGGGGGGGTGGGTGCTGTAACATACATTGTAGGATCTATAACTGCACTCCTCACATCTACTCACTGGATGCCAGTGGTCCCCACCCACCTACCCAAAATATCTCCAAAAGTTTCCATATGTCTCCTGAGGGGGACGAGGAATCACCCGCAATTGAAAACCACTGACAGACAAGAATGCACACACATGCACAGATAGAAACATGATGCTTTTAATGTATTAATATATTTTTTCAAATTTCTTTGATTAGGCAACAAGTACACAGCATACAAGAATCTAAAGTATGAAAGGATGTATAATAAAAGGTAAATTCCTCTCCCTCTTCCATCTCCCAGTCAGTTTTTTGTATATCATTCTAGACCTGAAATATCCAACAGATGCCACTAACTCGTGATTGTTGTGAACTTAAGCTGTGACTTGTTCTAACTGAGATGTGCTAAGTATAAAATTTGTGATGGATTTTGAAGACTAAAAAAGTGTAAAATATATCATTAATAATTGTTTTACATTTACATGTTAGAATGACAATATCTTGGATATACTATGTAAAATAAAATATATAATTAAAATTTATTTCACCTTTAATAAAGCCATTTTACTACAGCTACTAGGAAATTTTAAATTACATATGTGACTTACATTATATTTTTGTTGTATGGTACTTTCAAATAAACTTTCTATGGAGCTATAAACATGCAGATATGCATATATAACGATAAACTTTAACATGTATACATTGTTTTATTTTATACTTAGCATAAAAATTGCATATGGTACTTAGTAAATACTTAATATATACTCACTGATTGAATCAATAAATAATTGAGTGATTATATGTATACATATACAATTGACCCTTGAACAACTAGGAGGTTAAGTCCAAAATCTGTGTGTATTTTATACTTGACCCTCCAAATATGCTTGCTATTCCGCTGAATCTGAGGTCCCACATCCCCTCATTCAACCAGCCTTAGATAGTGTAATACTGTAGTATTAACTGTTGAAAAAAATTCACATGTAAGTGGACTCAAACAATTTGAATCCATATCACATCCACATACTTCATTTTATTCGAATGATACAAATATTTTATTATGATCTTCATTTATTTCATCTGTAAAATGGGCATAATAACAATATTGTTGTGAAAATTAAGTATTTATATAAGAACTTAGAATAAT